>NW_026775574.1:104209510-106609510 GCF_030987335.1 Cornus florida
ATTAATCATGGAGCTTTTGCCGTATATATAATTTTTTATTTATTCTCGATCTGAAATTATGATATATGGAAAGAAATATAATACTTGTATAGCCAATTTTTTGTTCCAAATTTGTAACTAAAGAAACGTATTACACCCAAACATATCTACAGTCAAATTGTTGAGCTTCCCTTGTTGCCGAATTTTTTAAAAAGAAAATTTAACAAAAAAATTTAATTATCCCCATTCATATCCAAACCCATTTTGTTCCAGGACCGTATATTACTAACTATGCTCCCTAGTTCTGTGAACTATTACATATTGTGAGCAGTACATCATACATTAAAACTCAGTATGTCTCATTTGAAGGACGCCACCACTCTCCAACAGTGTGTTTTCTTTTCTGCTAACCCTCTAAAACCCTCAACTGGGTTAAGCCATGGATCTCAACCACATGTCACATGGCCCACATCTAATTTGTTAGGGTCCATCTAAAATCCAAGCACATCCAGACAACCAATTGATCAGAACTACATGGTAGTACAAGAAATAACCAGGAGATGAACACTATGATTAATGGATTTGAAACCCCATGCTCAAGCAAGGAAAAGGAACATCATGCCACATGCAAAGCGCCCCTCTTCAACCATTAGCCTACTTCAACATTCTGCTGTTCTTGTTTCTGATTCATATAAAAAGGATAGCCCTGTGCATGAGGCTCTGGTCTAGGAAGGGTCAGATTTATGCCAACTTAACTCTGCATGCAGAGAGGCTCGTACCCGTGACCTCCAAGTGACAATGAAACAACCTTACCCTTGCACCCTCAGATGCATATATAGAGAATTACAAGACAAACGCTTCTAGGTGACATATCTCGGCCAAAGGTGCAAGTACTATATTTCAACAAACTAACATGACCCTAGGAGTCATAATCAGGGACAAAGAACTTATTATACATTTCCAGTGAAGATTTAGAAAATGAAATATTACAAATCGTTTGGCAAAACATAAACAAGGTTGCTTCATGTTAAGCAATCCTATACCCTGACACACCTCTGCAACAACAAATTAGAATATAAGTATGAAAGATCAGGATCCCAGGAAGCAATTTTATTGCATTCTTTTTCACTAATTTTAGTTTTACAGCATTAAAACTAGTATGCCTTAACGGATAAAACACATTTGGCAAAAAAAAAATTTAGAAGTAAAAACAGCAAACATGGAAATAAAATGTGAAAAATTATTGAGTAGTTAAGACTGACATAGCCTTTGGCCGGTTGGTATTAATTTTAAATAGAGAACAAAACTTTTGCATATTCTGCAAGAATCAGAAACTTTATATACAATGCAAAGAGATGAAATCTTAGGGCCCATTTGGCAACCGTTTCTGTTTTGCACTTTCAATGAAGCAGAAGCAATATTTTTGTTGTGCTGTGTTTTATTCAAAAACAATAACAAGTCTGGTAAATAAAATTTGTTGTACAATGTTTCAAAGGAAAAAAAAATGACATGAAGTTTGAATAATAATAAAAGATATGGTTTTTACATTATATTGGCTTTTAAAAAATAAAATAAAATTCAGTTGTTTAACCACGGTAGCAAAATCAAGTGAAAAACATCTCTTCTTTCTTCCATTTGGGTATTTTTCAGAAGCAAATGTGGTACTGTGCAAACCGTCCCAGTCATTACAGACCATGCTTCCGCCACTTGATTCTATTTTTCACCCATTTGACAACAAAAAATAGAAAACAAAAATTTTGCCAAATAATCCATTTAGTAACATGGACTACACAACAGAAAAAAAAGAAATACAATGTAATAGATTATACAGAATTAAAGCTGACCTTAGAGCCTCGGTTGGTTAGTCTAAGTTATATAGAAATCAGAACTTAGTGTATTCCACAGATGTAGACAATTTGGAGTACAATGCAAAGAAATAGATCTTAGCTAGAGTCAAATCGCAGTTTTAACTTTTCTCAAGAACCGTTACATAACAGAATACTTCAATCAAATAAATGCACCATAAAGGAAAGCTATCTAGCAATATAAACATAAACAAAGTAAAAGATTCTCAACCCAACCTCAATGTAAGATGCAGCAACCTCTGAGTGCTTCTCATTAGTTCTAGCAATAAATATATCCCAAAATACAGACCACCATTCGAAGAGAAAACCACCAGGAGCATCAATGGCTGAAACACCCAGGTCAAAAGATTCAAAACAAATTACAAAACAAGACAAACAAAACCCATAATCCAAGAAGAATGTTTTTCCCCACCCTCTTCCCGAAATCTCTAAAATTATCTTACCAACTGGATCAGATGATACTTTTCCTTCGGCTTGAAAAGCTTGTGCAGAAGCCTTCAAATCCCTCTTTACTAAATAATCATGGATATACACATCCAGCCTGTTCCAGAAATGGCAGGAAAAAGTTGGAAAGTGTTTGGGGGAAGAAAATGAAACATTACAGAAAACAGCAGCTTAAATAATATCAAACTAAAAAGAATTTAATTCCGAACAAAAATAATTATATTTTTTTAAAAAAAATAAAAATAAAAACTACCAAAAAGGAAAACAAAAGGACAGAAAATTAATAATACAACACAGGCCCTAAACACTAATCCCTTCTACCAAAAAGCTGCAACCCACAAATGGAAGATGCTTATCAAATTCAAAGCTAATATATTAATAAATATAATATATCAATCAAGAGACAAAAATGGAAAAACCCCCATCCTGATAAATACCCAAGAAATGAACTTTAAACAAATAATAATAATTTCTGTAACCCAGTAACAAAAAATAAATGATCTTGCTCTCGATTGAAAACTGAAAAACTGCTAAAACCACAAACCACAAACCACAAACCCTAAACCACTGACCACCTAAAGGGAGTGACCACAAGAACAATAGACATGTAAAAAAAAACACACACACACACAACTTTATTTAGAAATTTGAGAACAAGGGACAAATACCGCAAATCAAAGATACCCAGAACCCAAATCTAACAGAACACAAAAAATATATATATAAACCCATAAGAAAACTCAAACATAAAAGAAGGGTAAAAAATAAAAATAAATAAATAAACATGATTGGCGTGTAAAGGCTTACATTTTATCAGCTTCCCAGTTGGTCTGAGACATTTTGTTCAATCCAATGCCTCAAACAAACAGTGATTAACAATGTGGAGATTCTAGAAAATGATTTCTTCCTCTTCTACTATCTTCACCTCTAAAGAATATCATAACAAGGACAAAAGAAAAAAGAAGAACAGATTTTTGTTACTACATATGAAGATCAAAAGAAGAGGGCAGAGAAAAAATTCTTTGAGGGAAGAGAAGCAAAAGTTACTGGAACTATATAGAATATTTTCAACATAAACATGTATTTTTATATATTGAATGAATAAATAAATGAGATAAAGAAGGATAGAGATACCTATAGACCCAAAGAGGGGTAAAAAAAAAAAACAGAAAAAAAAAAAAAAAAAAAAAAAAAAAAAAAAAGACGGAAAGAAAAAGAAAAAAACTTTCTTTTGTTTATGAGTTGTTTTTCTGTTTTTTTAAGAGACTTGAAACTTTTCTTTCTGATAGCTTTGGTGGATTCAGAATTGCTGTTGCAGATATCATAATGGCTTTGTGGACTGAATTTACCTTTAAACCCCTTCATTCCGGTCAAATTTTCATTCTTTGAAACCATAAACCAGTACACATTTGTCCAAATAAAATCGCCCCTTAAAGCCGAAGTATTTACTCAAGGCTCTGATCTAAATACTGTGTGAAATTCTTATGAAAAAGATGGGGTTTTGTGTCATTACACTTTGGTTTCCCACTTTGAACGGAATTTTAAATTTTGAAAAATGGCAATGTATTTTAGTTTATTTATGAATGAGCCCATGATTCTGAAATTTGTATGCTTCCTATCTTTTTCCCTAGATCTCCCCGGTCTATCTATCCTCGTCAGTTCCAGTGGGTGGCCCAACCTATGAAATGACAACTTTGGCCTTGGTTGTCAAAAGATTCCACATGGTTACCATAAAATTTAGGCTCAAACTGAGGGTTGTTTGGATAAACTTGTGGTTAGTCAATTTGTTAAAGAAATAGGGGTTAACTTCTATTACAAGGGAAAAGAAAAGGACTAGGTACAAAGATAGCGTCTGACTGTGGTCTTAATTTGTACTTCGTCCAAAAATGACAACCGGAGCTGTGGTTCTTGTGCTACCTTCATTCTTGATTAAATTCTCAATTTCATCATCTGTTTTTTATTATCATTGTTTAAATTTTTCTCAATTATTTTTTAAAAAATTTAATTTTAGTTTAATTATGTTACGACGCACAAAAAAGTGTTACTTTTTGGATTTATTATTATTATTATTATTATTTAAAGCATGTGTATCGGTCCGAAATTGGAAGTCTCCGTCTGGGAGCGAGTGCAACCCAAGAAAGATATTCTCTTCCAAGAGTCAAGGCTTCAAAACCCCTCTTACAGGCTTTGTGACTGGGTCCTCAAGGCTATGAGTTTCACAATTGACTCTGACGGTATCTCCCTTTCATTCCTCATAGTGGAGTAAGCCGCTGTTCGAAAATGTGCTCTATGGCCATTGTAGTGAGCTTTAAGGCATGGAATAGAATTTACCTAGACCGACGGGAAATCGAGATGAGGCTGTCGTAGTTGGACTCACAGAAAGGACCAAGGAGGCATTCCTGACATCGCTTGAGCGTAAGAGCGCCTCTATGGACCATTCAAACTAGGAGTGCAATTCAGAAATAAGACTTTAAAAACTTACTTTTCAAATCTCTGTCATTGCCACTATATCCCTGAAGACTTTGGAGCTAGCTTTTTGAGAGTGTGATTTTTAAATTTTTTTATTAATTGAACATGATAAATAATGACTTTTCATATATGTCCTTCTATGGGATCTACATAAACTATAATTATTTTTATAACTTCAAAACAAGGAAGGAAGTTAAATTATGAATATTAAAAAAAAAAAAAAGAATGTTATATTAGCTGCCCATTTATAGTCGCTTCTTTGATTGGTTGTAAAACGAATCATAAATGGTGATTAATTGTACCTTTCCTGTTGTTTTAGACATTAAAAATAGTAATTTGTTAAGGACAAAATTGTTCTTTCCACCATTTATGTGTATAATGTTAACTTTTGCAATAAATTACAATACGTGTATATAGGATATATAAATATATAAAAAGCTAAATTTCAGCGTGAATATTTTCCTTTCCTTTTTTATTTTTTTCCTTCCCTTGGATTCTTTCCTTTAAAAAAAATAATAAATTTGTCTCTAATGGTGGTTTATATATATATCACCTATTTTATCAATTCTTTACTACAATCACATCACCAGCATAACTCTTCATTTTTTTTTTTTTTTTTTCAAAGCTATCCTCATCCGATCTCCCTCTCACAAAATAACTATAAGTCAATACAATTTTATTGCAACTAAAACTCAAATTTTTTTTTTTTTTTCATCCCCTCACAAAATAACTATAAGTCAATATAATTTTACGACAACTAAAACTCAATTCATAATTTTATTTCAACTAAAATGTATGATAATGAAAACCTGTTTGTAATTTTGTATATATAGAATCCATCTGCTTGTGAAAGCACGTGTGAAAGCAAAGCCAATTGAAAAAAATTAATAATAATAAGATTAGTTGTTTATGTATACACGAGGAAAAAGAAACACGAAAGATTTAAATATTGAAAGGGTAATTTTGTTCTTAAAATATTATTATTTTTAATGTCCAAAGAAATAAGAAAGATACAATTAATGACCTTTTATGATTGATTTTACAACCAATCAAGAAGTGACTATCCTTAACATTCTTCTTAAAAAAAATAATACATTAAATTTTAAATTGAGACAATTATTTTTTAACAGTCAAAAATGAAAAGGTTGACAATATTTGTGTCACGGAGGGAGCATTAATGAGACAAAATTCAACGTGGGAAATCAATATAAAAATATTAAAAACTCAATTAGTATATTTTAATATTTATATAATAAAGTACAAGAATATTGTAGTCGTTTTAGAACATAAACGAGGAAAAGGGGTCGAAGTATGACAAATATGTTTGTCATCCTCTAAAATTCTTCCAAACAAAATGAGATGGTTTTTATTTTTATTTTTATTTTTTCAATATAAGAAGTGTTAAATGTTAGATTACTAGATAAAAATTTACCGGAGGCTATCTACTGTACTATCTATCAAGGTAACTCCAAATAAAATGAGACATGTTGAGTCATTTTATTATTTGTAAATTATGATTAGTGCTCTTAAGAAAACTCTCCCACCATGAGCTCTCCATTTCAAATCAATGAATTGAAAAATATATTAAATGATTTGTTTGAATTTTTACAAATTTCAAAAAAATATATCAATTTTGTTGTTAAATATGGAGAGCTCGTGACAAAAGTCACGAGAAAGCTCTCTTGAGGCCATTCCAGGAGTAATGCACTTATACATGTTAGTTACTGATGATATAGGATTCTGCGGCGACCTGAAACGACGTCGTACCTGAAAAAAGAAGAGAAAAGTGACCGGGATACCGGTGTGGTACCGGCCTAAGAGCCTCCGACGATCACGTTAGTGCTAGATCAGGAGGATGGAAAAAATGTTAAAAGACTCTCTTAGGGATTTGTGTCGTCTCCCTACAATGAAATGCTTTATGAACTATTTACTGAGTTCTTCAAAATTACTAATAGATCCCGGCTTCAATTTATTAAACCAGACACGGGCTGATCCTTTGAGGGTGGTACGGAACGCCCTGCACAAGATCTCATCTGGGACCGCTTAAGTTCAGCAGTGACTTAAAAGTTTCTAAGTGATCGAGGGGGTCACGGGTTCCGTCTAAACTCTCGAGATGGGGCATCATGAACTTCCTTGGCAATGGGAAAGCGATCACTCAAGGATTGAAAGGTAGATTCGTCTTTTGAATAGGTCATCAATTGTGGCAGGACCTTTTCATTTTAAGGCTTGAGCCATCCCTTCAACTTGTAATTTAAGATTCTTGATCTGCTGATCAACGTGGGTAGCTTTGGTGCGTTCTCCGACATCAGATACATCTTTTCGACAAGGTGTCCGTACACCAGAAATATCTTGTCGTGGAAAACGAGCCGTGGAAGCACGACGGTTTCTTCGTCGACCTCCCGTATGGCTATGCCCAACCATGTCATTATCATAGTTACCATCCACGACGTGTGTTGCGGAGATAGCTAAGTGCCGCATGATTACTGCATTTTGCTGAACCAACTGGTTCATACCTTGGCTAAGGTTCTGAACATGCTGTTCCAATGCTGCAACACACTCCTCCTCTTCCGGAGCACGCCTTGACAAGCTCTCATGATGGGATGCGTGCTCGGAATGTTCTCCCCTTAGGCGAGGCTAATCATCCCCAAGGCGGGGTTGGTTGTCGTCATGGTGTAATTGACGACCACTGTCATGATACGACTGGTTCACACCACACTCATGACGGTGATTGTCATTACCATAAGACTGATTTTCGCCATTAGGTTGATGGTGGTTGCTATCATCATGTGATTAGTCTTGGTGACCTCCTCCATCAAGATGCGAGAGGTGCTGACTTCCTTCTCCAAGATAGACTTTGGATCACAACATCATTGTTATTCTAGGAAACTAGTATCGTTTCTCTACGTTCGACATACAAACCCGAGAATGGGGGGCCAACTGATGAGGAGTCTTTACCCAGGAAATTTGATTGTCACACAAGACTGTAAATCATGATAAACTTCACTATCTTGGATAAAGATAAGAATACGCTCCCCTTTTCCGTGTTGGAAAAGTAAGAGGAATAATACTCCTTCTTCAATACAATTTGACACCCTTATAAAGGGGGCTTTCGGGTTAACACAAAAGGGACGACACAAATCCCTAAGAGAGTCTTTTAACCTTCTTTCCACCCTCCTGATCCAGCACTGATTTGATCGTCGAAGGCTCTTAAGTCGGTACCTCACCGGTATCCTGATCACTTTTCGCTTCCTTTTTCAGGTACGACGTCGCTTCCGATCTCCGTGGAATCCTGCATCATCAATTACCAATATGGAGATGTTAAAGGTTTTAAGGATGTGTTTAAAATAATAAGAGTCAGGTCTCTACTTCTCAAAGAGAGGTTAGGAGTTCGAGCCTCAGTGGAGATATGTGCGTGCGAGTACCAACTAAAAATAATAATAATAATAATAAGAGATAAGGTAACATTAGTTATAAGTTATGAGAAAAAAAAAAAAATGAATTAGGAGAGAAAATAATTTAAAAAAATAAAAATAAAAAATGAAGAAGAAAGAACGATGATAAATTCCACTCATTTTCAATAATAATAATAATAATAAAATTAAAATTAAAATAAATAATAAAAATTTGTTAAATCCCACTCTTAATTGTTTGAATAACTAAGAATCAAGAAAGAAAATAATAGTGAATAGTGCTAAGCATTCATCTTGTTATAAATGAAAATATAAAAGAAGTGAAAAGAAAAGCAAAAATGCACTTGACAGAATAAGTATTCTATAATTTTTTTTTTTTAAAAAAAAAAAGAAGAAAGAAGAGAAAGAAAAATAGAAACTGAATCAAAGAGAGTTGGGAATGAGGCACCGACCCCAGGACAAAATGCGAATAGAATCTAAAAGAAGAATCGACGGAATAAATGACTATTTGAATTTCTTATCAGGAAAAAACAAAATTAGGATTCGATACAAGATGTTTTTTTAAATGAGGTGGTGTGATAGCCTGATAGGGCACCTTCTTTAGCCCCTAGATATGATGGTGATTTCAAATCTTCACTACTAGTATAAATTCCATGGGTAATTAACATGTGACAAACTGCAATTATATATGTGTTTATATATATATATATATTCCATGCTTCTCATGGCTTTTACTTTTAAATTTTTAACTACCAACCAACTTTTGCTATAGAGATGATCAAAGGAGCACTATATTTTTCTGCAAATGGGGTTTTCTCGTAAGGAATTGTAGTTACTAAATTATAGACCACCATGTTTTGATTCTCGTAATCATTAAGCCCCAAAAAAATCATTAATCTACTTATGTTAATATAATAGCCTTTGTCTAATTTGACAAAAATGCCCTAGTGCACAATGACGTGGCATGATCTTGTTGTTGCCTTATTTTCTATGGCACTTTTTTCTTTTTATTTTTTAAAGTTTGGTAAAAATTCATGCACTCAGTTTTTGTTTGTATAACAACTTAAACCTTTACTTCTTAGGGATGTGGTGTGAGAGTCCAGTGGTAGGACATGTAATGTTTGTGGTCAAAGGTTCAAAGTTCGAATTCTCATTTCAAATGACTTTGAAAGATTGGATTCTTAGTAAGGGCATAACAAATTTTGATATCAATTTCAAATAAATGAATATATGTGGTTCTATTCAAATAAGCCATGATCAAATTTGATTTTTAGGCTCGTTTAGTAAATGAGTTGATTTTGAGCGATATTGGGCTTGACTTGTGTAAGCTCATGAATATAATAAGCCTGTACACTCATATATATTTGTAAATATAGTCTTGTATGAGCTCATGAACGTGTTCATAAATAGAGACTTGTATTGGTTCATGAAGATTTTTATAAGTTCGGGAACATACTAAAATGATTTTAAACACGAGTTCAAATCAAAATCGAATGACTTTTGTTATTAAACAAGTCAAGTCCGAATCGAATATGAACTTTTTAAAATAATGACGAGTCAAGATTGAGCTGAACTTTTTAAACCCGTTACGTTCTCGAATTAATTTCACAAACAAACAAGCCAAGTCTGGACAAAACCAAAGCTGGACTCCACTTTTTCTACTTTGAATTTACACCATAAATAATTTATTTAAAAAAATAAAAAAGGTAAGAAAATGTTCCACGTTGGACCACTGTGTATTATAAAGTTCATGACTTGTTCTTTCCTCTGCCACTAATCTGTGCATGACCTTTTTTAAATGACAAGAATTCCATTATAGTCAACTTCTTGTGATGGTCCCTCTATTTAAACATGCCTTCTAAATTATTACACACATTATACAAGATTACATTGTGGTGTTTTAACTTCTTCTTCATTTTTTTATTTATTTATTATATATATATATATATATATATATATATAATATTTGTGGAAAGTGATGATTACATTGAAACTAGTCAATCCAATATTATCCAAAAAATAATATAAATACCAAAAGGGTTCATTTTAGTGTTTTAAAGACATACTATATAATTTCATACTTTCCAAAAATAATATAAATACCAAAAGGGTTCATTTTAGTGTTTTAGAGACATTCTGTATATAATTTCTCAGAAACTGCATGGAAGAAAACCGTGATGATCGTCCAAAAGAGTCAACTGAGTTTATTTGAATTGTTTAACTTTAAGCAGTGGCAGTTTCGTCTTTTCACCGGAACCAACACAGAAAACACGTTGGGCCGTTGGGTCAAATCAGAAACTTTGGACATTCATTTTTTACCAATGAGCAACACGCTTACTAGTATATATATATATATATATATATATATGCCTTTATGAGATTTAAATAAACATGTATAAGCAGAAGAATAGAAATGCCTTTACAGAGTACGATACATAAATTCACGTGTCAGTTTCAGAATATCTGTATGTGTGCGTTTGTATATATTCGTAGATGAAATAGTACTATATTATCTTGCGTCTAGAATCACCTAATTTCAAATTGGTGTCTTAAATTTGGATTTAGAGAAATATGTGAATCTTTCAGTGCGATCTACAATCTTTGCCCGATTTCTTGCAATCTGATATACAATTATACAATTATACATACATATATATATATAAACACAATATATGTTGGAGCGAGGTAACTCTAGTGTTGACCTCTGGGGTATTTTTGACATAAAATGATTAAACAAGAGCACATGTGTATCGTGTTTCATTCGACGACAAATTAACAGAAATGGAGGCAGTGTGCTAATGTTTTTGAGCGCAAAAGGTTATTTAATTTTGGTGGAGTTATTTATTTATTTATTTATTTTTGCAGCAAATTAATAATTAGTGGGGGTTTTATGATTTTAATCAAAGAAAAAATGATATTCAAGTCTATAAGTTAGGCAAAATAAATGGGGGTTTTATGATGTTTTTGTTTTTTTTTTTTAATTTTAAATAGAAGTAATATAAAAATCCAAATAAATAATTTGTAAGACATTTTAGAGAGTAATATAGTCACTATTATTTTATTCTTATCAAAAGATGCACAATACATTTTATTTTAAAGAATAAACAGGGGGTATAATTGTAATTTCATATAACTTTCTCAAGTAAGCGAAATTTTTATATGCTTTTTATAGAAAAATGTATGAAAAAAGTTAATTGCTTAAGATTGAGGGAGTTTAAATTTTCTCTAATTTCAAACCTAAGGGGGAGGTGAAATCAAGCACGAACACACCTGCTCCAACAGTTAGACGCTTTACCAATTAAATCACTGAATAATGTCTATGACATTTGAGGTAGGTAAACTGTTGCTGGTATGGGTGGATTTTGGGCTTAACTAGTATTATGGGCCAAAACCCGCTTGTCAAATTTTAGACAGGTTTAGAACAGGCCAGAACTTAGTCGTATATTGGCCTTTTACCACCACATCAATGAATACATATACTTTGTTAGTTTTTCGTTAATAATTAAAAACTTATGCTCTATGTTTTTACTGTATTCGAGCCCACGATGAGAACGCCTTGTAAATAATTATTAAACTGTAAATTGCATCCTACCTAAAGGTTTTGATTTAATCCATTAATGAGTTTAGGAGGACATTCTTATATTGAAGTCTCAATAATTTTATTTTTCTTTTTTCCTTTTAAGTATTTAGTTGAATAGGTTGGGCTTGGGCCAAGAAAAGTGGAGATCAAATCATCTCGAAAGCTCATAAGTTAAAGTGCCCGAATTGGGTTCTGGGCTGTTAGGTCAAATTTTTGGTAAGCAGAAGAAAAAAACACATTCATTGGGCGTTACCTAGTGGCCTAGTTGGTAGAACGTCTAACTCTCTGAACAGGTGTGTCCGTATTCGAGTCCTCCCTTCCTCTCGTTTGCGGGATATATATATAAAACTTCATTAAGACATTTGGTAAGATCTAGCTAGTTCAACCAAATTTGGGCCTCACATAGCCCTATATTATTAAAGCATCATGATACATCATCTTCTCCAATTTGAGCCCAACTTGGCCCAAAAGTGTAGAGTACATGTTTGAATATTCAATGTATAGTTGGAATATTTTAAGACCTTGAAATGAAACAGTGTTAGTCACAGACTCACAGGTTAAACTGTGACGACTGTGGCATTTATTCGTTGAATCAGATAGATCCTTTGTCAGGGTCACCATTGTCACCACTATGCACAGATATCCTACATAGATTTGTAGGTGGCACCGTAAAAGAATGACGCACTTTTTATTTCTTTAGCGTCTCTCTCACTGTGTGTGTGTATCTCATTGGTGGGGTCTCTAGCTCAAATTTCTTCAAAGTGCCATAAAAGTTTGTCAAAATTCTAATAATGCCCCCATCTAATGAGAATTTCAAGGTGGATGCGCCGAGTGACTAGAAAAAAAAAAAAAAGGTAACTAATGAGAGTGTGAGAGAAAAATTAGGTGTAGCACCATGATCATGGAAAAATTAGAGAGAGTTGAATTAAATGGTTTAAACACATATATCACACATCTAGCTGCGTATTGGTGAAATTAAGAAGATTACTTGTTATAAAAGGAAAGAGATGGAGAGGGAGTCTAAAAATGACGTAGGGGAAATGATATGCAATAAAAAAAATTGAAGGAAGAGAATTCATGTGATCGATCTCATTCATATGGATTAAAGTAAGGATGATAATGCATGAAACACAATAATTAAATTGTCCTACGCTAAGGGAGAGCATTATGCTTTTAGTTTAAAGATCAATAAGGTTTTATCATAACTATATAGTCCTAAATATATGTATATTTATGTATATTCATATACGTAGATGGAGGAGATTAGGGACCTAGGGTTTGTAGTTTGTTTACCCTTTTCTAATTTATTAATTTTCTATTGATACGAGGAGCTTCTTAGATATAGGTTGACCACTAATCTTTTAAGATTACCTGCAATAATCACCTTGGTCTACCAAAAAAATCTATCTAGTTAAAGAAAAAAATAATTAAAATGAAAGTATGAACATTTTAAAATCAAACTATCCATTACGTTAATGTTCTTTAATTTGTTTATTATTGTAGGTTAAATTTTTTTTTTTTTAAATCTTATTATTGTTCAGGGCCATCACTCTAAAATCATTTTCTTCCTCGGTCACTAATTCCAATTCTTATAATTTAGTATTTAGTTAATACAAACTCTCTTTTTAAAGTATTTTATCGTAGTTATTCTCCATTTTTTCCACTCAATTATTTCAATTTTAAAGTTTTTTTTTAAAAGCAAAAAAAACCTCAAAAGAGTAGTCATTCTAAACTTTCAACAATCACCTGAAGCACAAGTCATTCACAGTCACATTTTGAAATATTGTTTGGATTTTATTCTATTTGATTCTCCACGAATCCTAGCATGCCGGAAGGAAGAAAAATTATTGATATTCTAGTGTGAGTGTGTGTGTAAATACACACACACACACATATATATATATATTAAAGTGTAGGGCATGTGAATGGAATTTGAACTGAAATTGGATGTTTGAGAAGAAGGTGACAATTGCAAAAAGGTGTTTCTCTTTCTCCTTCCTTGGTAAATCTCATCATGATGAGGACAGTCAAGCTACAGAGCTTGAAAAGCAACATACCACTGAGACAGAAAAAGTGGACCCATGTCTAAGAGAAAACAACCCAACTCAAACCAAACCCTAATGAGCAGAGAACAGAGAATTTCCCTGTGGACCTTTTTTCTTAGGTCATCACGTACACTTGCAAATAAAAACAAGGTTCCAAACACTCCAAAAATCAGAATTCCAAATCAGTGATTTTGTCCTCTGCATAATATTTATGCAATGCATGGCAATGGGGCATGCATGCAACACCAGTGTTTTGATCGATACATTTGCATGCCATGTCATGCCAATCTATACTTGCATTAGGTACACCCCCTACCCTGCATTTGAACATTATTTGGACTAGCTTAAGACTATTTTTCAATCCAATTCTCCATTTATTGTGCATGTAAACCACGCGACTATATATCTAAAATTAACATTTTAGGGTTGTCTCTTTTTTAAAGAGGGGTATTTGGGGGAAAGACTAGATAATCTAACCATAAATGGTATCTATCTCTCTTCTTCTCTTTTTATGCAAAATATATATTTTTTATTTATATTATTGTTTTTTTTTTTTATATATTATTTTTAAAATAGATAGTAAAACATTTATTATAAAGAAACATATAATTAGGATTTTCAGTCTTCTCTGAATTTGCATAATATTAATTCAGCTTCCAAAGGAAAATTAATTGTTTCCCGTCGAATTCAAACTTTTACCATTACATTGTTGCCGATAGGCATGAATGAAATGGAATGGATTTGGAAATGGGATGAAAATGAGAATGAAATTGAATTGTTATTTTCATTCTATTGTTTGATTGTAATTATGAAATGATGTAGGAATGAAATGATAATCACCATTCTAAATGGCGGTGATGGAAGGCAACGGTGGTAGTGGAAGGCGGCGGTAGTGGTGGAAGACGGTGTCGGCGATTGATGGAGGGAGATGGCAGCAGTGGTGGTGGCGACAATGAAAGGTGCGCGGCGGTAGTGGTGGAAGACGGTGTCGGCGATTGATGGAGGGAGATGGCAGCAGTGGTGGTGGCGACAATGAAAGGTGCGCAGTGGCAACGATGGCAATAGCGATGATTGAAGGTGGTGGTCGGTGGCAGAAGGCGATGGAAAACGGTGGGGGGAAGACGGTGGTGGCAGCGGAAGGCTGTGGCAGTGACGGAAGGCGATGATGGTGGTGGTGATACATATATTAGTATTCTCAGTTTTCTTCTCGCTAGGCCTGGTTTGATATGCATGAATGAAATGGAATAAACTTGAGAATAAAATAATAATGGGAATGGAATTGAATGGTTATCCTCATTCTATTGTTTTATTGTAATTATGAAATGATGTAGGAATGAAATGATAGTCACCATTCTAAATAGCCAAAAAGCCATTCCTTTGAATGAATTTTCATTCTATAATTTTGAATAATCATTCACACTTTAAATGTCATAACAAACAAGGAAATAGTTGGAAAGAAATGCTATTCTATTTTATTTTATTTCATTATTGCGTACCAAACTAAGCCTAACAAGTTCAATGAATAAAAAAAATACTTTAAAGAGCTATGCAATTGAAGTTAACGTTAGCTAAGGCCTACACTTAGAGTGGCGAGTCCCACACATATGTGTATCCACCCCTATCGATCGATGTTGATGTGGTGGAAGAAAAAAAAAAATTTGGCATGACGACTTATTTTTCTACAAATTCATGAGTTTAAATTTATGTGACAATAAAATGGGCCTATAATTCCGCTATTCCTGATTTTCATATAAGGGGAAGGTAAGATTTTCATATACGAGAAGGGTAAAATTATTATTTTATAAAATTTAGCAGACATGCCAAATCTCATGAAATGTCAAAATAATTAAAAAACTGAACTATCTATTCCCATTTGTAATTTGCCCGAACTCACAGAAGAGGTAAATACTATTTACCCAACTGGTTTTGGACTCATCTAGTTCTTTTTATAAATCTGTATTTGAAGCTGTATCTGAATGTGCATGTGATGTCCATTGAGTAAAAAGGAAGAGATTGAAGAATGGGGACATCAGGTGTTGCATGCAAAATGGATTGAAATGAATCTATCAATGTGTGTTTTGTGTGTGAGAGAGATGAGAGAGATTCATAAGATAGCCATGCAATCTGGGTCTGAGTTTCTGATGTGCAGAATGGTGTCAGTGAGGCAGGCAGTAGGAGGGCAGTACCAGGGAAAGTAGTGACGTAGTCTTACCGTAACGCGTGCTTTGGAAGTGTGTGGTGAGGATTTCTATCCAAACACTATTTTAACTCACCCCTTGGACTTTCCTCTCTCTAATTCTCTTTTTCTTATCACTCCCTTACTGGGCTGAATTTGATAATAAATTTATTAATAACTCATTAATTCACTTGATAAGCGAAATGAAAATAAAGGTATATTGTGTTAGGTATAATTTTTTTTTTTTTTTTAGAATATGTAATTGACAATAGACGATTCTAGATCATTCACGTGAACATGTGTGAGTTCCTTGTGAAATTAAGAGAGATGCAAATGAGACGTCATTTATAGATTTTGTTATCCTTTTAAAAATAAGAGTAAATGGAGGAAAATAAAAGGAAAAGGTTATTATAATGTGGATTTTTAAATCAAAATATCATATGACTATATGAGTCCTAGAGCGTGATTTATTCTCCTTAACCATTCTTTGTTTTACAATTTCTTACTATATATTGGTCCTTTAAATGTGAGAGCTTGATAAATTTATTAAAATAATTTCATTTTCTTTCCTTTTTTCAAACACGGTACACTAGTAAAATTATCATTTACTTTCTTTTTCCTGATTAATCAATTAAAAAGGATAGGTTAACACTATCCTTTAATTTTCATGATATGGTAATACCAAACATGGCCTTAAAGTCCATAGTATTCCAACGTGCACTGTTATGCAAGTGACAGGAGAGTGATGCACATTGAGATTTGAGAAACCACCACACACACACACACACACGAGAAATAGAGTGTGGACCATCTTGCATCAGCAGAAGATTGGAAGTTTGGGGGAAGTAAGCTGATGTCCATCTTTCTGAGCGCACGTACCATGGTCGCTCAGAGCTCCATCATTGTCTCAATAATCAGCATGCGTGAGATAGATAGAGACATATATATATATATGTGTGTGTGTAATATAACTATACTATATACGTTGAAAGATATCATCAAGATTCAAGACACAAAGGTGAGTGATGACATTACTTGCTGGTGGGGGTGACGGCGATATAATATTATATATACACTAGTTGTATTTCAGTGTCTAGCTCTCCTTCCAGAGGAAATTTAGACCCCGCCTTGGCAAGTGTTCATGTCTTGTCGTATTGTTTCGTGTCAAATCTTAATTTATTTATTAAACGAGTTACGCGTATCGTGTCGTGTTACCCATATAATAATCGTATCGTGTTATATTCGTGTCAAAGTTTTTTGACACAAATAATAATCGTATTGTGTTTGTGTCGACCCATATAACAAAATATTCATATTCTGACACGACAAGAATATGATCCACCAGCATGAATTGCCACCCTATCTCAACTTCTAAAGAAGAAGGTCGAAGGTTCAAGTTGCCATAGTGAGTGGATGGGGCAAAAAGTAGATGTGTGAGTGTGCTTCTTAATTGCCAAAAAAAAAATATAAAAAATAAAAATAAATGTTATATAAGAGAACCGAGTTTTAGTAAAACTCATTCGTTTCAAAATAAATGTCCATCTTTTCATTTTTGACCTTTTAAAATAAATGTCGAAAAGTCAAATGATTATTTTTTGCAATCTTACCAATTTTTGCACTGAAATTATAAAAAGTAAACCATCATATCCATGTGGACCATTATGGATAGATTTGATAATTCATTCACTATTAATATAATAAAAAAATAGTAAAACTCATTCTCTTAAAAAGTTAGATTTCTAAAAAAGAATATTTATTTTGGAATGGAGAGAGTATTATTTTCAAAAGTTGAGCTCGACTTGTTTAATAACAATAATAAGAAGAATAGGAAATTTTTGATAACATATTTTTGTTCAGACTTGTTTTAAGCTCGCATTCAGAATTGCTTTGACTCATTCATAAATTTATATGACCTTCGGTACTTATCTTCTCAAACGGATATAAAATAAGTTTAATACAGAGGTATTCCTTCATGGACAGATATACAATCAATTCATCACTATAGATTTCTCTCAAAATGTAATACCCCCTAATTTCGAAACACGGGTTGATCAAGTCCGCACACAAAATTAAGGGATATCAAAACAATTAAAGTATTTAATCAAGCACAGAATACAAAGTGAAATAAAAGAATAAATAATACGCTGAAGAAAAACTAATAAATAATAATTTCCATTAATTAATAACTCTCCAACAATTACAACTCGGGAATCCCATAACCTAAGGACCCCTTAAAATATTATCTATAATCCAATATTACTTAAAAGTACACAAGATGAATAGATGAATAACAGTCTCACAGCTGCGGATCCTCAACCTCGAGACTGGAACTTCTAATAACCTGAAAAATAAATCGTGGGTTAATACCAGACCTCTGAAAACCAATAAGTAGATCATCTCTGATCAAAATCCAACATAATAAAGAATTTAACTTTAATATAGCATGATATACATATATATAAATAATTATATATACTACATTAATCACATCTACTAATAGATTTATTAAATTTTCAAACCTATTAAATAATGATTAAAATAATAATCATACCTAGACCAATCCACCATTTCTTTTTAAAAAAAAATAAACTCCTTTAACCTGAATTCCATCCTAATCAGTTGTTTAATCACTTAAACAATAAATTATAATAAAAGAAATACTCTATTTAATCCCAACCCGATAATGATTTTAATTGTTTAAATCACATATCCAAAATCCAAGCTTTGACAAATCATCTATGTCTTCCCCAATATTATTTTATTAATATTAAATAATACACTAACCAGTAAGTACTAAACTATTCTCATTTAAGAATATCTAACCCTAATCCAATCCATACATACAACAACCATAGATGATATTTTAATCATCTAACACATAACAACGTAATTATGCTTTGGCAAATCAATCATGCCATTGTAAATATTTTTATTTATATATTGGCAATTCAACCATGCCTCCATAAGTATATTTATTTATACATTGGCAATTCAACCATGCCTCCGTGTATGTATATTTTATACATTGGCAATTCAACCATGCCTCCACAGGTATATTTATTCATACATTTAATTAGCAATTCATCAACACTTTCCATATATGTATTCTATTCATACAAATATTTAGGTAATATATTTAATCATTTGACAATTCATCCATGCCCACACTTTAACCATGAATTAACTTTAAAATTAACAATACGCTAAATCATACATAGCCATCACATGCATATTATACGCATATCATTAATTTAACAACCAGCCTATCAAGATATGCCAAATAAGAATGATAATATTAATCATCTTAAATGATTTATATATATATATATACCTACACATATATTATTTAATATATATATGTGTTTAACACCTTCCTTAATAATCCTTGATTATTTAAAATCAATATACATACATACACACACACATATATATATATATATATTCATCCTTCCATACAACTCATAGACAAATTAAACTATATATACACATATATAAATAATTATATATATATATATATATACACACTTCCTTCCATAACAAATTATTAATTTATTATATTTACACAAATTAGTGCAACTAAATATGTCAGAAATAGTTTCCTCTAAATACTCCATATTGGTTTAAATAGTTTTCCGACACTGTCTCACTAAAACAAAAATATCTCCTAGTAGGATGGGAATCTGATAATGAAATTGGTACCATTGGAAAGAAGACGAAAAATCCTTGAATTTGAGCTCAAGAATGACCCAATTTCAATTTAAAATGACTAAGTTATGACCGTTTTAATTTCTAGTGTCGAATTAGGCCAACATAGTTTCCCACGCGCGCCCACGTGCTTACCATGCACTTGCATGCGCTGGATCCAAGCCTTTGTGTGTGCTGGTATTGGCTGAGCTCATGTGCTACGGTGAGCTCGCCCACACTGAATCAATCCACTGATCTGATCCCCCATTAATGGTGGAGATCCACGCGTATAATAACTCTGGTAGACAAACCGGATTAATCTACCTTTGATCATGGCACATCTATGTCTCACATCCACGGCACACTATACTTCCATGTACCGCGCCGTACTGAATCGCCAGCCTTTTTTTCACACGCCGATGAACAGAATCCTTCCCCCATTTTAATAATTTATTTAATTACCCAAAAATTATTAGATCAATTCTAAAAATATTTCAGAAATTATAAAACAATTCCAGAAAAATCCCAGAAAATACAGAAAAATCCTATAAATTCTATAAACCCTTAAATAACCCTCTTGGGTCAAAAATCAAGCACAACAATTGATTTCACAATAAATACAACATATACATCTATCAATTTAAAAAAAATAAACAAAATTAAAATATAATAATTCATGCTTTTAATTTATCAGATATAGCCATGATTTAATTAATAAAATTAATTAAAGCCTTAATGCTCAAGGTGAAATCTTTATGAGTTCTAAAAGGAAAGTTAGAGAAGAACTCGTCTGAAGGTTTCGAAACGAAACCGACGCTTTAAGCTTTAATTATCTCTTCCAATTCCGACGTCCTCCTTTTCAGATCCGACGTCCTCCTTGTCAGCCCTTCTTCTTCCTCTCTCTCTGTCTGTTTTTTTTTTTATTTTTCTAACGTGTAAAACTTTTAACCCTAAACCCTTATGTGCATTTTTATACATCTTAAATTCCAAATCCTATTTCAACTAGTATTATGAATTAAAATAATAACCTTTAAATAATTTATATCTATAAACATATATATATATAAATATATATTCCTTCCATAATTAACCCATTAGTTAATTAAATCATATATACATATATATATATCAATAAATATATATCTTTCCATAACAATTATTAATTAATTATATATATATATATAATTGATACAAAAGTGATCATTTAAATAATTAAATAACCACGGACCTTCATTAATTAACCCAATAAGGTTTCATACAAGCCCAAGACCACATCTTTTGGTCCAACTTTCCTTAAGCCCAATCCAATTAATTTAAATAAATAAGATAATTAATTAAATACAGAAATTAAAATAACTAATTACATGAAGCACATAAACAAACAAGAATTTACAACTAAGTCATACAATACCAATAAAATCAACACACCAATAATTCAATCAATAATCAACCACACAAACAATCAATCATCATACATAATCACGAAATATAACTTAATTAAAATAAGATAATTAATCTAGCACTCAATAAAATAAAATAAATCATTGAAAAATAAAATAAAATAATTAATCCTAATTAATAAATCCTTTAAAATTATCGGGGTATTACACAAAACAAAGATACACAATCAACACACTTAAGGTAATTGGTGTAGCAAGTAATCTAGCGCAACGTACTTCTAGAGTGTGATTTCTATAGACTTTTTCAAATATTCAATAATTGAAGCCTTTTTTTTCTCTTCTGATTTTCTCAAATGTTCAAGAAGTTTATATTGATTTTTCTCAAAATCAATCTATCTCCAAGCGACGTGGAATGTCAAAATCACCCCATTTTGGGATCTAGCATCCCGTTAGATTCTTATACCTTATAAGTTTATGTACTCCCCACATTTCCAGTTAAGAATTGGCTCTGATACAATATTAAAATTCAATAACATTATTGCTAAACTCTCAAGAAACAAGCCCTCAAGTGAGTTTAGAAAAAATGTTAGGGTGAGCAAAACCACCGAATAGGAGAAATACTCTAAATCCATATGTACAATAAGATAGAATATTAAGAAGAATATTATATAATACATATCCTCAGGAATAACAAAGCATAAATAATGTTGAAATAATAATAATAATTTTAATATGAATATTCCAAACATAATCCAAATTCGAGAAATAAAATCAAATTTTAATTTGAGCGTCGGGTTGTGATTGGAAGGAACATGTAAAAACTTCACCTCCTGACGCATGGTATATGTACACAACTTGTGCATCAGTGTATAAATTGTGTATTGTATATGTATGTAAGTATGTATACGTATGTATGTATATGTGAATTTATAACTGGATTAACCTTTTAAGTGATGAAATTTGAAAACTACAAGCCGAGCGTGTGGAGGGATGGCAATGGAGCGGGTTTCTCTAAATCCCGCCCCGCCCCTTTTAATTTTTGTCAAGTCCATGCCCGCTCCGAGACCCGCGACGGGTTGAATTTTCATGTCCAGCCCCGCCCCGTTGGGAAATACTGTGCCCCCATGCCCGCCCCGCTAATAAATTTTTTTCTCTCACTTTTTGGAACTTAAGTTCCTGCTATATGTAGAAAGACTGGGAATGACACAACATAAATGAAATTATGTATCCCAACAAAAATAAAAAAATAACATGCACATAACATAATTCAGATAACATAATAAACAAAAATAAAAGTTTAATATAACTAAATCACAAGAAGTTCTAAGCTCTAACTTCCACTATAACAAAAACAAAAACAAATTTAATACCAAGTTTACATCCCAAATTAGGATTGTAAGAGATGGGTAACTGGGTAAGTCGCTAAAATAAGTTATTAATATTATATATATATATATATATATATATATATATATATATAGTTATATGCTTAGCGGGGCGGGGCCCCTAGGATATGTATACTGAACCCTTACCCGCCCCGTGACCCTCGACGGGTATAAAATTTGTATCCATGCCCGCTCCAACGGTATAAAAAGTGTTCCTATATCCGTTATTAACGGGCAGGACGGGACGGGACCCCGGCGGAGCGGTAAAAATTGACATCTGTGGATTACCAAAATTAGTCCACTGAGAACTCAACTCATCTCCATCTTACTTTGGCAAAGCCAATAATAGTAAGCAAAGTGTTTGGCTCTGCCTTTAAGTACTTTAGCTGTATCAACAAGTTTAAAAGGTGTCATTGAGCTTTTCTCAAAGAGTTATCATGACCTAAGGGTTGACCAAATTATGGGCAAAATGATCAGTTCCATTTTCATGGGCAAAATGATCAGTTCCATTTTCACCACCTTTTTATGAATAAAAATGATGAGTGTCATGCGCAATTCTTATTGAGTACGAACATAATTATTGTGTAAATAATGACAAATATTAATAGGCCTTTGATTAACAATTTTGATTAAGAAAATAGTTTTTTTTTTTTTTAATTCCATCAGTACTGAACAGAGACAAATATGTGTAAAATTATAATCGATAATTGATAGATATATCTTACATCTTGTATGTCTATATTTATCGGAATTGGCTTAAAAAGCACGGTGATTTTTATTAATAGGAATGGATGTATGTTAGTGAACTAGGAAGAAAAAATATATTTTGTTTATGATTTTGGAAGTGAAATACTTAAAAGAGAGAATAGTTTACTTACAAAATTGTATAATACAAACTTCAAAGTCAACAAACATGAAACATGACCAGATGAGGAGAAAACCCCATGCAAAATTGGATTTACAACTGCAAAAAAAAAAAAGAAAAAAATTCCCCATAAAAGGCCCACTCCAAACATAACCCAAATTTTCTTTTTTCCTGGCTATATCAGTGATTTAGTCACGGCTGTCTTTTTAGAATAATATGGGAATTACAACTGTTCTTGCAATCCTTGATTGTCATCCGTTGATTAGCTATGTCCCTGGCGATTTTAACAGCATCTGATGCGGTCCCAAGGAGCCCTCTTCTTGTGAAACCCACAGTATACAAACCATTCTCTCCTTTCCAACTGTTGGGAAATGGTGTTTTGGGCATGCCTTGCTCTGTAAACAAATCACCATCCTGCATTTCCAAAACAATAATACAAAGTCCAAATTTGTGAGGGGTGATTTTGAATAACAATACTATATAGTGTGGTTTCATTAGAAATTAAGTGATTGCATTTTTAAGAGTTTTATAAAAAAATAAATAAATAAATTTCACTGTCCCACTCTTTAATGACTCCATACTTACGCTTAGATTAATAAATGGTGCACGTGAGTTGGGAAACTCATCGTATTTGAAAATGGTGCGTCGGGAATAAAAATGTGTGTGTGTGTGTATATATATATATGCTGATTTTTTCTATAAACAAATGCTTACATTGGATTTATCTCTGAACATATGACCACTTTATTAACTTATTTCAAAACAGGACTTTCTAGGTTTTGTTTTTTTTTTTGCAAGACTGAACCTCAGAAGGAAAAAAAGAAAGAAAGAAAAAAAAGGAATATATTTCATGACAGCAACACTTCATCAAATCCAACAAAATTTTTTCTAGTATTTCAAAAAAGCAATTTCAAGGAGGGGTAATAATCCAAACAAATAGCCATCTAGATTTTCTCTTTTGTATATAAGAGACTAAGCAAACAGTTTGTAGGATACTACTGCATGTGTAAGTTTGGAAAGTGATGTGAGATTGATAAATAGAGATAAAACTAAAAACATACTAAGCCACCAAACATGACCTAACATATCTGGTCAAGTCATATGTGCATACCTTGAGCCAACTAGGGACATTACTCTTATACCCTGTTGCTAAGATTATAGAATCATACTCTCTCTCTTGTCCATCCACAAATTTGGCCCCATTTCTTGTGATCTCTCTTACACCTTCCACCACCTGCAACCCTAAAAAACATTAGCTACAGATTGTGCCAAAACCTACATTGATAAATGCACAAAAACTGTGAACATCATGTGAACAAGTACTTTAAGGGTGTGTTTGGCTGGCTGGTTACCTTTATTTTGCCGGATTTTATCTGTGACAGGGCTCCAACGTCGAGCACCGGGGTCTTTCCGGTGGCATTTTTGAGCTCGATTGGTCCGGTTTTCGGCCTCGGAAGACCTAACCTGTCTGTGTTGCCTAAGGTGAAGCTGGCCAAAAGTAGAAGGACCTTGTCTACTATTCTTAAAGGTAGCCATTTGAGAAGTGCCACTGCTATTCCAAAAGTTGAGAAGCCAAACATCTCTCTAGGCAATACATGCACCTGTAACAAGTAACACAACAAAGTTAGGATAAAAAAAATCATACATACCCATATGAAGAAATCTACAAATTTGTACATAAATGATATTAATTTTACCCTAAATGTATCAAATTCGATAGTTACCCACATGAAAATAATTACAATTAGGAACACACCTGAATGAACAAATTTATGACTAGTAAGTGATTTGAAGTGCTAAAAATTGTTTTTGTTACATACCCAAAATTGAGAATTGACAAAATTTATAATAATAATAAAAAATTACTGAAAAAGTTACAAAAATAGAAAACATACAGTGCTTCTAACCACTATATGAGGACTTGCAAAGTGTCTACAGAGGTCCAAGCTAACTTCCATACCAGAATTCCCACACCCAACAACCAAAACCCTCTGGTTTTCAAACTCAGAACCAGACTTATAACCACTTGTGTGCACCACAGGCCCATCAAACCTCTCAATCCCGGTGATTTCCGGTATAACCGGTTCGGCATTTTCTCCGGTGGCAACAATAAGCCACCTAGAAATGTACTCAGAGTCCTGAGTCCGAACCCTCCACAACCCACCACTAGCTTGATCAAACTCAGCACTTTGAACCACCTGTTTGAAGATTGGGTCAATAGAGAAATGTGCAGCATATGACTCCATGTATGATATGAATTGTTGTTTGGTTGGGTACTGTGGGAAATTTTCTGGGAAACAAAGCAGTGGGAGTTCACAGAACTGTTTGGGGAGATGGAGTTTGAGGCGATCATAGGTTCTCTGTTGCCATAATGAAGCTATGCAGTCACTCCTCTCAAGAATCACAGAGGGCACACCATTGTCTTTGAGACAAGCTGAGACTGCAAGACCAGATGGTCCTGCACCTACTATGATAGGCCCTTGAACCCACAAGCAATTTGGTTGACTTTCTTCTTTTTCTTGACTAGAACCCATGTAGAAGAAAAGAAAATGAAAAGCTCTGTTTTTTTTTTTTTTTTTTGTTATACTCTGTTTTTTGACTCTGTAAAACTGTTTTTCTACTACTACTACTCTGTTTTGCTGAGACAGTTAATGATGTGAATGAGAGAGCATGGTGAGTGAATGAAGGAAATGTTGTTGTAGGTAGAATCAATGAGGGGCTAATCAGAGGAGGGGTTTTAAATATATATATGCATAGACAGTGATGGTTTTTATGAGAAGTGAGAGGTAGAGAGAGAAAATCTTAGAGAGAGAGATAGAGAGAGAGAGAGGGGAGTAGTAATGGAAGGCGTGAAGGTTAAGGAAATGATTTGGTTCTCCTTCTCAAGGCTCTTTCTTCTCTCAGCCTCTCTGCATAGTTTTGGAGGTGTGTTATGACATGAGCAATGGGCAAAGAGTTGATATAAATATAACTACTACATTTATATATGTGCTTTCTGTGAAAATAATTAATTGCTATACACTTATAAATACAGGAGCAAATAACATATCGCACTTTCATTTTCTGAGAGTAGAATCACGCGCCCATTCTCAGTGTCAAAGACCAGAAAATGCTAAACCGTACAATTCTTATCAACAAGTATCGCTCTCACACTTCATGTACTCACTTAAATTTTCACTGCTTATGATTAAATTATGCCGCTTTTACACTTTCATTCTCGAATTCGTTCTCACTCCCATTCTCGCTCCCACGTTATGTTACTTAGAAAGAAAAAAAAAAAAAAAAAAATGTAATTTTACTTAATTTTAGTAAGGAGTGTGAACTACGCGCCCATGTATTGGTTTTTTAATGTTTAATTAGAAAATAAGAGAGTTAAGACACGTGCCACAAAGAGGGCAGAGCTTGGTATGGGGCTTCATTTACCATTTAACTAGTTTCTGACATCTAGTGTATTTATTGAAAATAAATTAATGATAATGGTGATTGAAGAAAAAAAATAAACTAATACACGGTTCTTTATTAGTATAAATATATAGATTCAAAAAATTGAAGTGGTTCAAACCTTTTTTTACCATTCAATATCATCTCTATCACTATGTTGATATATATAAATATATATACATATTTTATTTTATAAAATATTTCAAAATTAGTTTTTTTCTTTTTTTATTTGAATAAGTCATGTTTACCATAAGATGCAGCTTTAGAAGCATGTTTAACTCCATCAGAACTATTTTTTTAAGAAAAACTTAGTTGCTATGCAATGGACACATTTAATCGTTTATTATCGTGCGTGTAATATGTGTATTACACGGATGGTCTAGATATGCCCATTGCACAGTACAACCAACACAACAAAGTTTTTCTCTCATTTTTGCTACATGCCTAAATTTATGTGCTCTCCCACCCAAACTCACAATCCTGTGCCTACTAGAGGGTGATCGATCACCTGGTCTCTAGGTGGGACGCTTGGAGTGTTATCGAATTAATAATTGGGTCTGATTGTGATACCAACTTTAACAAGTCGGGTGCTTAAGAGCTGAACAAAAATTATGATTCGCCGATACGTGTCCGATAACGTTACACACCTCCATGAACCGATACGTCGGTTCATAATCCTTTTTCGAGGGTTCGATAAAGTTATACACCTCCGTGAACTGGTCGGTTTGACCGGTTCAAACCGATATTCGTTCAATTCTGTTACAGCACGATCGCGTTCGATACCACAACTGCACATCATGCACCCAACCCATTTATACTCATTTCAATTCCTGTGTGGATCTGACGTGGAACAAGACTTCACTTGTAACAAGTGACATTGTCTTTAAATATTATCACTAAATATTTTTTACAACCCCTTTTATGCTAGAATTTTAGATATTCTATCATTTTATTATAGTCACATTATATTCTCTATATTTGTCATATAATTCCTGATATATAATATGAAACTCCTCTCTCATTCTCCATAGAAATGCGAATGTTGAAATCTGAGTCATATATATGTCCTTATGTGTGAATTTGTCCATGAAAAGTTGAGAAAATTGATCACAGCAAAAGAATTGCATTGCAAGTTTGTTCCTAAGTCTTGTCTATTTTTTCCTTCCCTACTAGCTTGACCCCTATTGAGGGCTTTCTTTTTTCATTACTTTGCTTATTGATAAGTTTATGCTCGATTAAGAAAAAAAACTATAGGTACATAATATTCAATTAACGTGTCATCCTAAACCTTCTACGTGTTAGTCTTTAGGTTAGTTATGCGTATAATTAATACAAATCTCATTATCAGAAAATGAGGTCGAGAATACTTCACCTAGGGCTGCTAACTTTTAGTGCGAGGTTCATAGTTCGGAGCAAGAAAATGATTTTTAATCCGGCCAAATAGACCGAGGAGGATAACCATTCTTTCATAGTCTTCGTAATCGATTAATCTACTGGTCTACGTAAATTTTTTCGGCGTACGATGAGGATCATTCCACCAAAGAGTTCTATCTACCGGTGTGTGAAGTGATCTCCACCCTACACTAGCGAGGATCTATGCCCTTTAATCTTTCTGAAATATAAAAAATGATCACAATCCATTGTGTGAATCCTTTTAATCTAGTGAAGCACACTTCTTAATGAGAAAATATGATGGATTTGAAAGCTCAAAAAGTTGTCCCATGCGGCTAGGAAAAGCTCAAAAAGTTATCCCATGTGGCTAGGAGAAGAAGAAGAAATTCTATAGACTCTGGTGATCTCTAGTCTCGGCCCAATGACGCTACAGATATGGGTTTGAACTTTGAACAATGCCCAAACCCATTTACAAACTTAAACTTATTCTATAAATCAACCCTATGATGTGTGGGTTGAGAAATTGGGCCTAAAGAGGACAGTCTAGTCCAAGTTGTCTAACAAAAACAAAATCCATCAAGCCCTCTTGTAGGCCCATATGCTGGAGAGATACATCAACACGTGGTTCCTGCATGCATGAGGGCGCCAAAAATATCCCAATTGTACTGCAAGTACTACAACTACTAAAAACGCCAATCGTGTACTATACATACAACACCACAATCTTTGCCCCAAAGTTGTACCAGACATGGAAAAGTATAATCTAATTTTCAAATGTAAATATATAATGTATTTTAATTTTTATATTACAAACTTTGTACTTGTCCAAAGGCAATCATTGCCTTCGTTAATTATCATTCAAAATATATGATTAAATTAAATTCAAGTCAATTAGGGTTAAGTGGGTGTGTTCATGTTAAGGAATGGAGTATATTCATTTGATTAATCCGGTAATTAAATAAATTTATTGTAGTTGAATTTTTCATAGTTGTTCAAAAATGCTAGTATGATATTTAAATGGTTAAAAATGGCTTGATCAGTGAAATCGCGAGCGCACACGAGTGTGAGAGCATAAACACAAATACAACAAAATTAAAAACGACAACAGAAGCGGGAACACGAAAGAATAGATTTCACAAGTATAATTTTCAATACTTAATGTTGTAACTTTACAAAGAAAAACACTTTGAATTAGTTTCAAGTAGTGTAACTTTAACTGCCGGAGCAAGGCTAGTATGACCAACGGACTCCCATCTCCGGCGAGCCGACGGCCTCGGAAGGTTCTCCGGCACGATGGTCTCCAGTGAGTTGAGCCGCCACGGCTGGCACGATCTCTTGTCGCTCCATCTATTAACCTTCTGATCATTAGATTGCACAAGTGATTGCATAACTTGTGCAATGGCACGTTCTTGGTTAACCATGACCAAATTGGACATTTCCAAGCCCATCATCATGCATGCCACTCCCACAACACATTGGCTTCTCCAAGACCTCTCCTTACATGGCCTGCGCAAATATAAATCCAATAATTAAGAACATTATTGCACATATTTATTTTACATGTGGCGCATGTTAGCAAGCGAAATAAGCTATGTGCTAAAGTGCGCGGGTGAAGGTTGACTTGCCATATATGCAACCGGAGTTGTCTCAGAGGGGAGGAAATATTGGTTAGAAATTGGAGATGGAGGGAAGATATTGAGGCAGCTTTTTAACTGGGTCATAAGACTTTAAAAGTACAATAATACATGGCGCATGTTAGCATGACTGCCAAGAGTGAAGGTGCGCAGGTGAATAGATTTGTTTATAAATAGAAAGAAATAGGAGAGATCAAAGAGTGTGGGCGAAGAGATTGTGAATTTATGATATCAGTGGGGGTCGTCTTCAGATGGATCATGTATTACTTAGGCTGCGCATGTTAGCAAGAGAAGTAAGGTAGATGCTAGAATATATGCGCGCAGGTGAAGGCAGACTTACCATTCAAATATTTTCTACTCAGTGGGAATCATATATATAAGAGTCGGTAAGACATGGATCGTGTATGTGCGCATGTTATATCATGTATTATTTAGGTGGCGCATGTTAGCAAGAGAAGTAAGCTAGATGCTAGAGTGCGCGCAGGTGAAGGCTGACTTACCGTGCAACTGGAGTTGTCTTCGAAATAGGGAGGGACGGTGGATTGGAAGTAGAAGAGGGAGGAGAGAGATTGAGGGAGCAAACAGCCATTTTTTATTTATTTATTTTTTTATCTCTCTCTACCTCTTGTTCTCTCTTTATAATAGAGTAACAATGGCTGTGCTATAAAGAGAATTACAAGAATAAGAGAGAGGATATATATATATATATATATATATAGTACTCGTATAATATATGATGCGTAGCAGTGTAGTTTTAAGGGAGTTGGTCCTAGTTGTTGGTCAGTTTACGGTAGCTGACAAGGACCCTAACGGTGGCCCTTTGTCGGCTGGACGCGTGTTTAAAATGGGTGTCTTCTTGAGTGACACGGCTTCCTAGTGGCAACGTACACGATAATAACTCCTAACATTTGGGAATGCTAATTTAACTCATTCCGATAGAAACCCTTTCGGCTTTTACATTGGAAGTGAGGAATATAAATTGGGTGGGCCCACCGGTATTTCGAGACCTACATGCTGTGTATGTACAATTTTGATGAGCTTGATATACAGTGCACTCAATATTTTCTCGTAAATGAAACATATGTGAATTAATTTGAGACGTGCGTATTGTATGTATAATTTTGATGAGTCCAATGTACAATGCACCTAATATGTAAATTAGACAGATGTGAGAATTATTTTATTTTATGGAACATATATGGAAAAAAAACAAAATTTAAAATCCATCACGAGTTATAGGGATAAAAATCGGTTCCATCACTCGGTTTTTACTATTTTTTATGGTTGCTTTTTAATGGACTTCTAATTTTTTTTGGATTGCTATTTATTTTGTTATTCAAAGAATTGATAGGGCTTTAAGCCCATAAGAAAAGAAAAACGTTCATAGAACAAGTACTGGTTCATTTATCTTCTAATGGGGGTAGATATGGACTTTAAGAAATTAATCTAATATGACCATGGGACAAATATAATTTTTTTACTCCGTATTAATTAAACGGGTTAGATGGATTTAGGGATAGTAACGGAAGGGAGATGTGGTGGATTTGGTAAAATCCTACTCTGTCCTTATTTTGGGATGGATTTGTAATTGTTATACCATCTATGTCCTTATTGGTAAATAAAGTGTTGATTCCGTCTTGCGTATTTCAATTAATTGCGGTGCCCAACATTCCGCCCATATAACATGATTGGTTAAATAACGGTCCTTCCACTGAGTAATTTTCTTGTTTGGTGCGAGCATAGATCTTAAACCTCCAATAATTTCTCCATCAAAATTTCCACTACCATTTGGGCTATATGGAATTCAAGGATGCGTCAGAATTATCGGATAACTGCTTCGGAGGTTGCTACTTGCTAGGGCTGCCATCTTTGAAGTCATGCATATTGCTGGTTTGGCTTCTTTTGATGATTTGCATCACTAGTATTAAGACTTGCAATTTTTTCGTTCGTAGTTTGCTTCCAAGTTTATTGGAAGTGGTCTTTTTCAATCGAATAATAGAAACATTTTGCTTTAGACGTTCTATATATTGGGCTTGAGAAGTTAACTTTCAAGTTGTGTGCTTTAAATTGGATGCTAAATTGGTATTGGATGCCATAGATGGGGTAAGTTTCGGTAATGTTGCGATTACGTTTATGATATATGACATTCGGGCAGCTCTGAAGAATTTTTCATGGACTTTACTCTCGCATGTTCGACGTAATGACAATCGAGTGGCCCATGCTCTTGCAAGACTCTCACGAAATGATATGAATTCGGACATCGTTCTTGATTCGTTGCCATTGTTAATATTTCGACATCTGGAGCTTGATGCCGCTGGCAGTGTTTGTTAGTGTACCTTGTTCTTTCATTGTTTATTTTGTTGTAATAAAAAAGAAAATAAATCTTCTATATTATTGTGTCAACTTCCAAGTTTATTGGAAGTGGTCTTTTTTATTTCTGCAATTTCTCCCACTAACACACACACACACACAAACAAAGAAAAGAAAATAAATCTTCTATATTTATTGAGCATCCCTTTATATAATATAAGTAAAAAGATATTCATTACTGACTAATGTAGCAAACACGTAGATAAAAACCATAGGAGATCCAACTTTATTGTACACTATTCTATTGGAGTAGGCCCAAAAAAAAAACAAAAAAAATATTTAAAAAAATAACACATCATTGTTGGTAAGCATTATTAATAATATATAAATAAATAAATAAATAAATAAATGATATTCCTAAAAAAGCACGTGGAATTTTTCGCCCAATCACCTTCATTTAGTAGATTTTTCATATCTTTACAGAAATTGAAGTAATGATGACAAATTGATACTTTCTTATGGAGGAACACAAAGCAACACGACGTCGTTTTTTGTAGGTCACTTCACTCGAATACCGATTTATAACAAATTGCAACGGCAACATGTACTCCCTTTAAAACCGACCAGTTAGAAAGCTGCATTCCGGTGAGACAGATCCCACACCAAAATCGTCCCCAACCCCCTCTCTCTTTCTCTCTCTAAAACTCTCTCTCTCTCTCTCTAAATCTATTAACTGACACACTCTTGTTTCGTCTACTCTATTGCCCCCTAAAACCCTAAGAAATCTATCCTACCCATATCGCAGATCGACGCATCTTTTCTGAACTCTTCACTGCCCAAAATAAAACCCTAGAACAGCATCAAAGATCCAGAGTTTCACCGTCATTGGGTCAAAGTTTTCTCTATGTGGAGAGGAGTTTTCAAGCTAGGGTTTTGAAACAGAGGATGTTGATGTTTGAGAATAGAGATGGAGGGAAGTAAAGTTGTGAATGGTACAGAAAACGGGAGCTCCAGCAATGGTCGGCCTCCGAACCCAATTGCCGGAGCGTATCGCCCGTCTTTCGGCACCGCTCGTGTCGTGGAGTCGCCGTGTAAGAAGACGCTAATTCGACACCAATCTCTGGTGAGTCTCCTTCTAAGCTTCTGCATTCTTTCAATTTGGGCATTGTATATTGCTCATCAACTTTCTCAGAAGTTCTTGTCTTGTTGGTGGGATTTGCAATTTCTGCTCTTTGTGCTAATTTCTGATGTCTTTGTTGTTGTTTCATGTGCTCCTTTAATAGCATTCTGGGTTATTTTTACTTTACATTTCAGGTTGAAATTAACAATAGACTCTTTATAAATAGTATTAGTATAGTATTTTGTATTTCCTCATCATTGTCCAGGTATTTTTCCTATTTAATTTTTAATCGATTTTGAATTAAATTCTCTTCATGATGATGTTTAGTATATGTATATCCAAAATTGTTGTTTTTATTTCCTTTCACTTTCAAGTATCTTGTATTTAACTTATCAAACAAAAAAAAAAAAAAAAAAAAGAAAGTATCTTGTATTTCTTCAAACCTCGAGTATTTAAGATTTTAAATTTTTTTGTATACTTTATTCTGTGTGTACAAGGCATAGTAATTGTTATTAACTTTCATATTTAAGTGGGTTAATTTACTAGCTTATTTGTGAAGTCAATTTATTTTTGTGGCATTATTTTCTTTAAATAAGTTAAATATATGATGTTGCGGTATCTGCCTGAGGAACAAGCATAGTGGAGACAAGTGAATTTCTTGGTTGCCCATCAGAAATTCGAAAAAAGAATAGAATTATTCTGCTTCAACTTTGTCAATTTTTTTCCCCGAAACAAGCAATTGAGAGTACCTATTTTTTTTGAATTGGCAAGAAACTCAAGCATCCATTTGTCCCTACAAGAACTCGAACCCTCACCATTCCCTTTGGGAGGTAGAGGAGATACCATTAGGCTACAACCTTTGGTGGTAATTGAGAGTCCCTATTAAAATGAATAGATAAAAATGCCCTTATTAACTAGGCTTGCCTTGAATGCCCACATGTGACATATCTCTAGCCACATCAGATGCCTCTATTCAGAAGGTGCAAAACAAGTACTTCATCTATTATCTTCTTTAGTTTGTTGAATGCTTGTGATGCTACATTTGTTTAAATACATTGCACTTTAATCATGCAATTGACTATAGCCTTGTAGGTACTTGGTATGAATAGCTCTATTAAGACTCTTATAGAATGTGTGTTATGGGGAAGCCCATGAGAACTACAAACTTCATATGAAGTAGTTGGAATCAATTAATCTCAAGTTTCTTTTGCCTTTGCGTGGTTCAGCCAACACATCTTTAGAAAACGTAAAAAGAAGGAAAAACAGCACATAACTCAGGAAGGAATATTTCTTCAAATTTACGCTATCTTGGTAGAGAGCTCTCATACTTTGTTATGTATGGAGTTTGTGCGCATCCTTGGTTTTAGTACAGATTAGGAATCATTAAAATAGATTACTAGAAAGCGAGTGAATTGAAGCGTCAAAATACTTGGGTTATGAAATACATGAATATGCTTGGTTCATTTGGAAAGATAAAATGGTTGACTGGCACCCATAGTTTTTTATCTTTTTGGGTCTTGACAGTGATCCTCCACTTTAAGGGTTTCACATTTGTCTGATAATATCTGCCCTTTGATTATCTTTTAAAAAAAGGAGGTGGAACCAACCATCATGTGTATCATATTATCTAGTTGAATAGGAATGTGGTACTTATTGTCATTTTCTTGTTAGCATTATATTCCACATGTTTTTAGTGGAAGCATGGTGGTGCAGCATATGAAGTCACCCCATATATTGCATGTTGTCCACTCACACTTTTAGTTTGGCATGCTTACTTGTTCATGTCATACATGGGAGGATTAGGCAATTGAGGTTTATGTGCGAGATATACTGGCTGCTGGACCCTATGCATTCAAGAGATCATCGGGCAACTACACTGTTGCTGCATGGAAGAAGTTGATGGCATCTTAGTCACCTTTGGATGCTTGTTATATTCAGAATCAGCAGCTGATTCTTTCACTTGTTAGTCATCATAGGACAAAATAAGATTCTATGCTTTCCATTATAAATGTTTCCTTTTAAAGTACATTTACTGTGATTTTTTTTTTTTCCCTTTCTTTCTTTAAACAAAAATTTCCGCTTTAAAAGTGTCTCTAGTGGATTACTGCCCGCCCATGCTCTCAATGTATGTCTATCTAATTTCTTTTCGCATTGAGTTTTGCATATTATATTGCACTAGAAAAGGCTTCATTGAGTTGGATGGAATATGGATTTTGGGCTATAGACATTGAGCTCTTTTCTTTCTTGTACTATACTTTGAGTGCTAAATTTTTACCCCTTTTTTCAGCTCACTTGGAAAGTAACTTGTCTTGCAAAGCAACCTTTCAGACCCCAAGGTCAAACCTTTATTTAAATTCTTTTTGACAAGTATATTCATTTAAATGTTGAACATTGATTACTTATCTAAAATAAAGAGGGCACTTCCCTAGTAATGGTTTCTAATTCATGTGGCTTATTATAGGGTAATACCGTGTAGCCCATTGTAAATTAACCTTTTCTACCTGGTTCCTCTTTGAGATAGGTGCAATTGAGTGGGGATCAACTCCTAAAGCTAAGTCTTCATGTTAATGAATTTTGGTTTCATGCTTTGGTGGCCCTCATTTTGGCATTATTTCCATATGAATTGCATGGAACTTAAGGAAATTAAAGAAAATTTGATAGAAGATTCAATATCTTGATGTCTAATCGGTAAGAGGGCGTATGCATCTTTGTGGACATTTGGTCCCCTTTTCAGGATGATGATATTAAAGAGTGGTGGCTACTTTACCTTTGGTTTGGTTGCTTAAGAAGTTCTGTTAATTTCTGGATTGAGTTATATACTTTTGTGATCCTTGACATGAACAAGGGTGGCTTGAAAGGGATTAAATTCCATTGTGTGTTTTATTTATGGGTGTGCCAATTGAGTTTTATCACCCTTGATTATGGTAACTGATATTGTGATGTTGTGGGCTGAATTTTATTTCGGCCTAGGTCGCGCTGTGACCCGGTTTCAGCCCAAGCCCACTAAAATTTTTGATCCGTTCTTTCTTGTGTGGGTTGTGGACCTTGTTTAGTACCCTCTTGTAGTCCGATATAAAATGGTGTTTAGGGTTTGGAGTGGGATAACGAGAGAACACTAAAAACCGTAGGAAAGAGAGAGATAGAGAGAGTGAGAGAGGGTTTGGGGCTGAAACTTGTAATATCTTGATTTTCACAAAGTGAAATCTTTCGCCATATCTTCACCGTGGACGTAGACCTTGCCAAACCACGTAAATCTTTGTGGATAAAAAGGTGAGTATGGGCCTTGCAATGAAGCCCCACTTGTGAGGCAAGAGAGTGTGGCTCACCCCAAGAGAGTGTGACGTTGTGTTTGAAGGGCGTGCATTATGATTGATGCTAATACCAAGAAGAGATCTAATCGAACTGTGTGCAGGACCTTAATCACTATCACATGGACGAACCATGTGCGGGTCCAGATGATTTATGGTGCACTTATTATTGATTAAATGAGCTCATATTGGTGGTATGTGGTAAGTGGTTATTGGAGAAATTGTGTTGGACCGCAATCATTTGGAGGTTGTGTACTCTCTTGGTTGTATTGTGTGAATCTGATAGATTAATTTTGGATGAGTTATTCAAGTTGTATATGGCTTGGTGGTTAGCCATAGGTTTTTGGGTATTGCAATAAAGGTTGAATAACAACTTAGTGTTATGTAAGTCCAGTTAAAATTATGTTTGACCACATGTAATCATATTGACCAAGTAATTCCAATTGGTATGTATGATTAGTGTATCTATTTATAATACATTGCTTGTTGAATAATATTGAGTAATAATAATAATTAATGTCATTAACTAATAGATATATGTTGGTTATTGTCGATTAGTTAGAATGTTGCTTACCGGAGAAGACACATGTTAGTCTAGAGACATTTAGTTTTACTGTTTTTGTTATTTTAATTTTAGTTTTAGTTTTAGCATGAAAGATCATGTAGTGAGAGATAGGCATGTAATAGAGATAAGATTTTATAGTTGATATCGGTTTGTAATGGATTTTATTAAGTTGAAGGCTATTTTTGTTGGTGATATATTTTATTTAGTATTCTGGTGGATGAATATCAATGTTTAATTGAAGTCATGCACTGAGTTTAAGTATACATTTTATTTGTATAAAAAAAAATGGACTGAGTTTAAGTATAGTACTCGTATATTTAAATTTGATGGCGTGAAAAAATTTCAAGTCATCTTATATATATATTTCCAAATTGTTGTTTCTGTTTTAGTTTTAATTTCAAGTCATCTTGTATCCTCCCTCCCTCTCTCTCTCTCTCTCTTGTTTTCTTTTCATTTTTTTTTTTGGGATAGGGATTTGCCTTGTATTCTTTACCCGATCTTGGTACTTACTAATTGTTTTTTTTTAATTAATTATATTTTGCTTTATTTAGTGTGTACATGGCATCATTATTGTAATCAATTTTCTTTTTTGGTAAGTGATATAATGTTAAAGAGCACTAAAAAGGGGAGGGAGTCCCGAGAACAAAAGCGAGACCAAGAAGGTCTGCTATTCGGACAAAGAATCTACAAAATTCACTATAGCCCCCCACTGATTTACAATTCCATTTCCGAACCCAAAGAATAGAGTATAAAGAATAGAGAACTTAAATTACTTAAGCACCCAAATCGGAACATCTACACCATCAATTTTGAAAATTTGATTACATTATTGTAATCAATTTTCATATTTAAATAGGTTAAATAACTAGCTTCTTTGTGAAGCAAAGTTACTTTAATGGATATGGCATTATTTTCTTCTACTAGTTTTTAATATGGAATGTCTTGCTAGCTAGTTGATGAATAAACATAGCGGAGAATGTTTCTTACAATTACCAGAATCTCCAAGAAAGGGGGCAAAAAGAGTTTTTTTTTTTTTTTGGGGGGGGGGGGGGGGGGGGGGGGGGTTTGTGGTTTGGGGGGTGGAAACGAAGGAAAAAAGAAGAGGAGGAGAAGATGTAACCCCTTTTTTTTTTTTTGGCCTCACTTTGTCTGTCTTCTTGATGAAATAAAGAATAAAGAGTACCTTTCAGAAAGAAAAGGGAAACTGAGTGGCCTTAGCAAAGACACAAGGGATGCCCTAGCAAAGATTTAACCCTAGCCCTTCATGTAAACATAATCTAAGAGCTAGAATTTTGTCCAGCAGAATTAAAATGCTAAAATGACAAGACAACCCTTAAATGTTCACACGACTCACTTAAAAGGCACATGACTTATAAAATAAAATTTGAATTACAATAATATCCTGAACATGAAATAACAGAACTAAGATTTGTTTAAAAGATCACACAGTCTGACTCATCATTAGCTGCCCCTATGCATGAAGACTCAGGCAATTCTTCTAGGGATGCTCAACTATTTGAAGATAGTCTTCTTCCACTTGCTCTGCATCACCCCTTTTGCGAGATGTTATTAAAGAGTGGTGGCTTCTTTACCCTCATTGCGGTCATGTAAGGAGTTTTATTATTATTATTACCCAGCCCCCCCCCCCCCCCGCCCCCCCCCCCCCCCCAAGGAATTTTTTGCTCCTAGCAAGAATCGATCCTAAGACCAAATATGAATTCTTAAAAAGCATTATTATTGGCACGCCTATCTGACTAGCACATGTTGTTAAATGGTGACGTTTTCCATTTTATTCAAGTGAGATAATTATTAAAGTCTTCTTCTTCTTCTTTTTCTTGTTCATTCTTTTGGGCAGGTGTCATTGTTTAAGTGTTGGCCATTTACTTTTAGATACTAAAAAATATGTATCATAATTATTTTTTTTATTTCTGTTGTGTTTGCTTTTATGTGAAATAAGATTTTGACTAAAGCTTCAGCAGGTAAAGACAAAGACACTGGATATTTCTATTGAAACAGAACCACAAGTAGAAAATTGTGAGACCGAGTTTATTCCCATTCTTCGCTCAGGAGCATGGACAGACATTGGGTTCCGCTCAACCATGGAGGATGTGTATGTTTGCGCTGACAATTTTATGCATGATTATGGGGTCAAGAATTTCAATGAAGGGCCCAGTGCATTCTACGGGGTATTGTTATTCTCTTGTACTACTTGGTCTATATGTTTGTGCTGACCATTTTATGCATAATTATTGGGTCAGGAGTTTCCGTGAAGGTCCTAGTGCCTTGTACTTTTTATCTTGTGCTACTTGGTGACTTATGTGTTATTTTAGATTAAAACTACTGTGCTATGTGACAAAGACCACTTTTGGTGTGTTAATGTGTAGTATAAAATCATCTGAGATGAAGGAAATTACCATGGAAAAGTAGACAATGATTTTCATGCTCAACATAAAAGAACATATTGTGTAAAACCTCAACAAATTATGAGAATATCTAAGAATGTCAGAAAATTGTTAAAGCGAAGATATTATAGAATGTTTTCACTTGAATCCTTCAATTGGTGTTCTTGATAGAGCATTGCTGCTCACTTCTGATGTTTATTATGTTGATGAAAGTCGGATAAATGTTACCTTAAACATGGCTAAGTAGGCAGTGGTTCGTTGTGGTTGGTTAGCTTGATTCTTGAGATCATGTTCAGAATGGTGACAATTGTGCTTTAGGGGGAAAATGACTGCTTCATATGATCAATCGTAATGCTGTATTTAGTAATGCCTGCACATATCTTAGCTTTCATGCGTCAACAACTAACTCAAAAGTTGCGGTTGATTGGAATTGCAGCTAGAGCTCTTGACAATGAGTTAGTTGGTTTGCGACTGCAAGGAATCTAGAGCAGTTGCTGCTTCATGGAGTCTTCCTAGCACAGTCCTTCTTGATCCTTAGTTCCCCTGCTTCAATTGCTCCAGCTTTTTCCTGTTGGTGTAATTGTCATTGGGCTGGGCTTCTTTTATTGGTGGTTTGTTTTGTTCTTGTTTGCCTTTGGGCTTGTAGGTCTTTAGCTTTTGCGCTATTGCCTCTTTCCTGTACATTTCCTTTCTCGGTTTTAATGAAATGATTTACCAAAAAAAAAAACATAAAAAAACACCCTTGTGGGATCCATAGTTGATTGCGATGAACATCATTCTACAAGATTTAGTTTACACTGGAGATTTTTATAGTCATATATTACTCAAAGCAAATGTTACCAATATCAACCTGTTCTCAAGAAATTAGGGCATCATGGACCTGTGTACTAAATGATATATATATATTTTCCTCCCTTAGTTTTCAGAGAAAATCCCTTTAAGTCCATTTTATTTTATTTTCTTTTGTGGGTCACTTTGATTTTAGGAGTTCTGTGATTTGGCTAGTCAGTATGTAAAAATGTTAGAAAGGTTGTCAGAGCAGTCATATCCATTAATGCAAATTCTTATCTAATATGCAAATCCACCTAATAACATTTTAATGGCTGCGTCTAAATTTAGTGGTAATTGGTATTCCTCCCAAAAGGCTATATTTGATAGTCAATGGCCTATTCACCAACACCACTCCCAAAATTGATAGTCAGAAGGGATTTGTACCCACAAGAATGTTCTTCAAACTTATCTTCAAGGCTGAGAGCTTGAGATACTTTGTATGAGTTGAGGTCCAGTTCTTTTGTTCTTAAAAAGCTTTCTGGGACAAACAAACGTGCCATCTATCATTTCATACAGGTGACTTAGAACTCCAGTTTTCCAGCTAAAACGCTTTCATGCAGGATCAGACAAACCACATTATAAACATAGCTAGTGATGATGTTTGCTATTTAGGCGAAGAGAAAAAGATCAACCTTATTGCTGGCATAGTATCCTTAAGCAGGCGTTTAACAACTTTCATCCACTCCATGATTTAATTTACATAAGTGGTTGAGGGTATATAATGTAGAAACAGATTATTTTTTGCCAAAAACTTTCCTCTCTAGAACTTTTATTCCAGAATTTCAATTGAGAGGGCTATTACTGCCAATTTTACCGTCTAGGGCCTGAGATTAAATTACAGGAATCAGGATAAGATGGAAACAATTGTTTGACATGTATTGCGTCTTTATGCGCATTTAATAAATGTGCAATTCAATACCTAACAAGTCCTTCGTTGGGTCAGATTTTTGATGGTCATGGGGGAAAGCATGCGGCTGACTTTGCTTGCTACCATTTGCCAAGGTTCGTTGTTGAGGATGAAGACTTCCCAAAGGAGATTGAGAGGGTTCTTGCTTCAGCATTTCTGCAGACAGACACTGCTTTTGCAGAAGCTTGCTCACTGGATGATGCCCTTGCTTCTGGTACCACTGCATTGGCAGCTCTCGTTGTTGGGAGGTTAGGGTTTTCCTATCAACCAATTAATCAAATATGCAGATGCTTCCAATATCCATCAATCATTTGTAGACAATCATTATGCTTGGTTTCAGAGTCTATAGTATCAGTCTTTTAGCCGTTTGGCAGGGCTGTGTGTTTTTTGTTCTTCTATTCATTTTGAATATATATTTATTGTTTATTTATTTTTTTTAAATTTGATCATTCTAATTTGCTGTTCAAGAATTTGTGGGCTGCCTCTTTTTTTTTTTGGCTCCCTGTTTTCGACTGTATTTTTTAATTCATTCTTTTTTGGGATGAGTTAACTTATCTCATGAATTAAAGCCCTCATTCATGTGAATTTCATTAAGAGACATAATATTTTGTGCTGAAACTGTTTCTATGTGACACAATCTACGAAAAGAAAAATAGATGAACCCTTGGATCCAAAATAATTTGGTACTTGTAATACAATTGAAACAGCATGGAAAACTAATGATAACATATTATATATATATATATATATATATATACATATAAAACAAATCTTTTGTAAAGAAGGTAGAAGGAAGCATGAGTAGTGATCCAAACCCGATCTACTCTAGGCAAGATATGAATAAACAAACTGTCACCCGAAATGGGACATATCTTGATCTCTCTAATATACATATTAAAAATCAAGAAAAAGCTATTGAAGATTGGGCACAATAAATGCCTATTCTGATAACGAATTATAAAGATAAATGGACTAAAGAAAAAATTGTTGACCATATAGCTGCAACACTTCAAGGAGATTTGTTAAGTTGGCTGAAACAATGGGAAACAGCAAAAACCTGCACTTAATCTCTTAATAAGTTTCCAAATTAATGTTGCATTTTAAAAGTGGATTTTGAGTTTAAGGCTTACATAAATCGCAATATTTTTTAACCGTGATCATGTTAACTATGTGAAGTATCTTAGTTCATTCGAGGCCTTAGGATTTGGGAATCTGTTGTTTGTCAAGTTATAATGATGTCCTCTTATCATACATTAAAAAACAGGGGCTGGAACATGTTTAGTATTTTGAAGAAGTTTGAATGTATCATTACTAATGTGTGTTCTATCTGAGTTTGCTTCCCTGTTTGTTGATCTTTATATCTGGTCACAGATCATTGGTGGTGGCAAATGCTGGTGATTGCCGAGCAGTGCTCTGTCGCCGGGGTAAAGCAATTGAAATGTCAAGGGATCATAAACCAATTTGCTCCAGAGAAAGGATGCGCATTGAAGCTTGCGGAGGATACGTCTATGATGGTTACCTCAATGGACAACTCAACGTTGCTCGTGCATTAGGAGACTGGCACATGGAAGGATTGAAAGGTGGGGATGGCGGCCCCCTGAGTGCAGAGCCTGAACTTATGAGCACAAGACTAACAGGAGAGGATGAATTCCTCATCATAGGCTGTGACGGGATATGGGACGTTTTTATGAGCCAAAATGCTGTGGATTTTGCTCGACGAAAGCTTCAGGAGCACAATGACCCAGTCATGTGTAGCAAGGATCTGGTCGACGAGGCTTTGAAAAGAAAGAGCGGCGACAATTTAGCCGCGGTTGTGGTGTGCTTCCAATCCCAGCCTCCTCCGAACTTGGTTGTGCCCCGGTCAAGAGTGCAGAGGAGCATTTCTGCAGAGGGTTTGAAAGAGTTGCAGACCTTCTTGGATAGCCTGAACAATTGAGATGGTGATGAAAGATCTTTCTTTCTTTTTTTAATTTTTAGATTCCATGTCGTACTTTAGATGTTAGGAGAGAGAGTCTATTGTCCAACTGTAACATATGCGGCAGTCACACATTTCTCATTTTCGGTTGATTTTTTTTATTTTTTTATTTTACCTCATTTTTGGGTTTTTCTTTAGGCTCTCTTGATATTTATGATTATTGACACCATTGCTCTGATGTCCTGAATTGAATGCTGTGCATCAACCTTGGTCAATGTTATTGGCATGTCTGGGGTGGTACTGTAAGGGCTAATCTTTAAATTGAAGGATTGCTGCCCATCGATGTAAAATACCGTCTTGCCTTTGGTTTTAAATTCATTGTTGAGACTGGTTTTGTATTTTGAGATTAACTTATTGTTTTCAAAGAACTGAAAATGTGACCGTTGAGGACGGGACTTGAAATGATAGCTTCTGAGAAGCACGAGGACTCGGGTTCAAGTTTGAATTCGTGAGAAGGTTGTTTCTGTTCGTCTCTCCAAGTTCCTTCATTTGCAATCATCTCGAAACGAACCATCAAGGGCTTGTGGACATCTGTGATGAGATTCTCTTAAATCAAGTATCGGTATACTTTTAATTTTTATTTTATTATTTATTTATTTATTTTTGTACAAGAAAAATTAGAATGATGTGATGACTTGTTCAAATGATTTTGGGAGTTGTTTGGTTCATTGTTGTTGGAAGTATACCTTGTTCATGTTCACTCTTGAATTTATGTCTACCTTTTGTCCTAATACTAAGTTTTTTCCACTCTCATTTTAAGGTGAAATAGTAACATAACCATTTATTTGTTCCATTCCTTGTCTTGAGGCTAAGAAAAAACACCAACTCCTAGTTTCAATTTGAAAACTGAAAAGTGCAGTATCAAGTGTATATGTTTCGTATGTGAGTTCTTGCAGAGGAAGATGTAACATCTGTTGAACGCATCCATCTCTCAACTTTGTGAAAAAAGTACCGTTAGGTTACAATCTTATGACTACATTTCAACAGGTCTCAATCTGCCTGCAACAACTGAATTTTGAATGATGAAATGCATTCTATCAAGCTTGCCCAATTAAGAAACTTGAAACTTGAAACATATGACTGAATCATCATTAAAATTTCCAACTCTTTAAAGTCCACAATGGCTTCAAGATACAATCACAGAAGAGTTTATAAGTTCACTAACTCACAACACAACAGAGCTAGTTTTATATTCTTTATGACTAGACAGACAGATTAGCTAAAACCACAGCACTTATTGTTGTCCCAAACAGAGTTCTATTTTTGAGTCCATGTTGTCCAACCACAAGATTGAAGCATTTTGATCCTTGTAGCTTCACAATATGATTTCACCTGTCAAAACACAACCCACAACCCCTAAAAATTGTTAAAAATAAAATTCAATTAGAAGAACGAATGAAATGATTGAGGCAACAATATTCGAATGAACAAAATAATTTTGTATTCTAATCTCTTTCATCAGATGAGATGAATCATCTAACGGAAGAGATTCAAAATCATTCCTCTTTTAATTTTGGATCATGTAAATTTCACAAATATTAATTTCAAAATGACAATGATTATATAAACAATATAATATGCTTACGAGAGAGAAAGAAACAGAACTTTAGTGTACAAAAGCTAGGGAATCTAAATTTGGTGCCTTTCAGATTTACTAGTCCATTTTCATCAAGATAGCCAATGATTTTTGCGTGGTTCACCACTTGGAAGTGAAGTAAAGACACCCCAGTATAAACTCCATCCATGAAAACCATCAAGAACACAGGGTTTTCCATATCCCCACAACATAAACTACTTCTTGTTACTTTCTTGACTTCACCTGGTTTGATTCTAATGATTTTTTTATACCGGTCCGGCCGGGCCGGGGGCACGAAAACCCTAATTTCCATCTCCACATCTGACCTATTCTCAAATGCAGTGAGCCTAGCTCCCATCCAACAATCGGTAAAATTTTGGTGCAGTGTGTGTTTGTGCGTGTAAATGAGAGACTCGTGTACAAGTGTGTTAAAAGAACCTCATAATATATAATGAAGTCAATAAACAGACTTCATTGAAAATGAAGCATTTAAAAATTTTACACAAATTCATGGAAATTTCAGGATGGTAAACTCTATTGTGATGTGTTAGCCAATAATGTTGCTCTTGTTATTTGGATTCATAGTGGCACACCCTCCCTTTTGTAGCATTTGTTTGTTCTAAGCACAACTTGTTCCTTCAATTTGTTGTTAGTTTCTAATTTTTATTTTCCCTATCAATGTCGAAAGCATAAACAACCAAAAAAATCCTACACACCCATTGGAACTATCTGCTTGGAATCATGTGTATTGTTTAATTCGAATCATGACTAGCATAGTATGTGCTTGGATCAATCACACCATTCACACCAATGTTTTCGACCACTTTGACTAAGTCAATTTATGATGATATAAATCCCACGTAACTCTGATTATGAAATCAATATTCTTTATATGAATTTCTTTTTCAAGTTCGATAAACGATCTATATTGGCCAGTTATGCTGACTTTGTCCGAGTCCGTTATACTTGACCAATAATGTAAATCATGACACCCACACTTAAACACTATGTTTGGTATAGTGGAAAAGAAAAGAAATGATAAGATTAGTTAGGGGAGAAAGAAAAAGAAAAGGAAGGAGATGATATTGTTAATCACTACCGTATTTGGTTGATTAAGAAATGAAAACAAAAGAAATGATAGTAATCATATTCGGGAAAAGAAAATAAAGAAAATTATTTTAATGAATTTATTATCATACTCGTCTTTATAGATTTTGTCTTTTATAAAAATAAGGGCAAAATTAATATTAATAAAGTTTTATTAAAAATTATTGTCTATCATTCCCTTTCCTCCCAATTTTGAAAAGATAACAAAAGCAATCAAGATGCCTAAATTGTATCCTTTTAAATCTCTCCATTTCCTAAAAAAGGAGAGGTCAGAAAGAAAATGATAGTAATCATGTTTGGGGAAAGAAATTAATGTAATGAATTTATAATCATAGCCTTTTTGATACAATTTTTTTTTTTTTTTTATAGATATAAGGGCAAATTTGATATTAGCAGAATTTCATTAAAAATATTAGCTTTCCTTTCCTTTTTTGAAAGATAAAAAGTTACTGTTTATCCTTTAGTTAATATAAAAGTAGTAAAATGCGTTTGCCGGGAGTCGAACCCGGGTCTATTGCTTGGAAGGCAATTATCCTAACCGTTGGACTACAAACGCTGGTTGTACGGCTTTTTCTTTACAATTATCCTATTTATAAAATGAATCGTATACACAGAGACCCGTCTATTTCTTTGGATAGAACTAAACTTTGAAGATGTGAACGACTTCAAAAACCCTAGATTAAGCTCACGATCACGGAGTGAATCAGAGTACTTGAGATTTGCTGAAGCTGGTCCAGATTGCCCCTACTTCTCCCACCTTCACCGCTCAGTTTCTGCTGTAGCCAATGATTTTTGCGTGAATCACACTACTTTCTTTGCTGCCCTCTCTGTTTCCGTTTGTTTCTTGAGAAAATTTGTCTATTGGGTGTGGGAATGTTCAGTCTTTTACGCAAAAATCATGGGCTATCAGAAGACTGAGAATTGAAGATGAGATGTGTTTTAGGGCAAGCTGAATTGTCTTCAGCGGCCTCATGTTCTCTCTTGCTCTTACAATATTTGATTCTACCATTATATGACTTCTTCATGACACTCTTGCTATTAGGTAAATTTTTTTGTTTGTTTGTTGATGAATTTGATTGTTTTTGCCATGTTCAGGTATAAATATGTTTTTGATATATGTATATGTGTTTATATATATATATATATGTCTACACAAAAATTATAGATCTTCCTTATGCTGAGAATGGGATGTGCTTGTGTTTTAATTTGTGGGTTTAGCACTTTCTTCAATAATATGCTATTGTTTTTGCTATCTTCAGCATATACTTATATGTTTTTGATATATGTATATATATGTCTACTGACACAAAAATTATAGATCTTTCTTATGCTGGGGCCTGAAAATGAGTTGTGCTTGAGTTTTAATTTGTGGGTTTAGCACTGTCTTCAGAGTTAATAATAAAATTAAAAATTAACTATGTCAAGAAACAAATTGTAGGTCTGGAAACCAATATTCTTTGCTAGAAGCCAAAGAACAAGATGTTGATTACCGCCATCACTTCAAGTTCAATATAAATTCTGAAATTTTCAACAGTTTTTTTTTCTTCTTCCTGTTTAGTAGTACCTAGTGATCGATGCCTTTGATATAAACCCTGACTGAGGTTCTCTAACACAATTGTCCACAGACCTCTCACTCGAACACAATGCACCAAATTTTATGAGTAAAATTTGAGCTATGATTTGGGAATTGGTCAATTTTGGAGATGGAAATCAAGGTTTTTATCCCCAACTAGTGAATAATAGTAAGGATGAAGCTAAACAAAATCAAAGCAGTTACAACAAGAAGTATGTGTTGCAGGTACAAAAATCTGGTAGGATGGGGTGGTTTATGTAGGCATGCTTTTGCTTCCATTTCACATGGTGAATTGCACAAGATCACTTCATTTCTTGATGAAAATGGACTAGTTAGTGTAAAAGGAGTTGGATTGCCTACCTTTTGCAGACTCAAGTTTCTGTGTGTGTGTGTGTGATGCACGCTTTAGATCAAATATCAACATTGTTGTGTTTTCAGAATTTGTGAGATCTTCCATGATGATAGTGTGTATTAAACCATTTTTGCTTCCTTTCATGTCAGGTTTTGCATCTATCAGTTACACTTTATTACTGTAGTCATGATTTTGTTTCTGTTCAGTTAACTAAGTTGCATTATGGTACTCATGATTTTGTTTTTCCAATTGGACAAATGCTATGCAAGAACGATTCCTCAATCACCTGTGTTCCTGGTTGTCATCAGCTACCGTCAACCCCATCACAGGGAACTTTCTGTTTACTTCCTGAATGAGATGGCTGGTCCTTGTTCAGCTTTTCGTCCTTCTGTTCTGAAGCAAGTGGAACTTTGGTCAGGTAAGGATAAATAAATCCTAGCTTCTTTGCCTTCCCCATTTCTTCAAAGAGCTCAACTTCTAGAGTGCTTCCTGAATGCAAAAGGAGGACAAAAAAGGAAGGAGATATTTACTTCCTCTCCTCAGCAATCTGACACTGCTACTTCAATTAACACAATTGGAACTTCTGAAATTGGAAGTGCTGCTGAAAGTTCGGTTCTAGGCCTATCCCAACCAATTTACTATAGTTGTCTTCCAAACAGTCTATGTCAGGACATGAGAGTCCTCGTTTAAATCCCTAAGGCTTCGTTTGGATGCACAGGAGAGAAAAGAAAAGAAAGGAAAGGATTATAAAATAAAAGAAAAGATAAGAAATGATAGATATAATAATATTCATGTTTGGATGGATAGTAGGGAGAAGAAAGGAATGGGTAGTTTGGATGGATAGAAAAGAAAAGAAAAAAATGAATAATTTATCATTTTATCCTTCTCTCAACCAAGTTTGCCCCTTATCTCATGGTTGCTTTTGTAATTTGCTCCATTTCTCTCCAAATTTTGTCAATTTTGGAGGATTTTCAAATGAGCCTCCAAATCCTTTCTTTTTTCTTCTATTCTTCCCATCCAAACACACTAATCACTATCCTTTGCTTTCTTTTCTCTTCAAATTCCCCTAAATCCCTCAATTCAAACGAAGCCTAATGGAATAAAAAGATTACTTAGACACCCGAGTAGGAGAAGTGCCAACGTTCTTTGGAAACCAGTGCAATGCCTGGGTGACAACGGATCCTTCTTATGGAGGGACTATTCCAATCTTCACCCCACTTACTAGCCGTTGTCAGGACATGAGAGTCTCTCTACAACAACACTCTTTATGTTTTTCTATGAGGCAGAGGTATAGCAGTTATCTTTTCTTGGCTTGTTTAAAACAGATATAGCAGTGTGGGATATCCCAAAGATCTATATTGAAGTTGTACCAATGGTTTGGTTGGTAAATGGCCCTAAATATAGTGAGAGATGAGTTTCTTACGCTTATGTGTTCGCCTAGGACTCGGGTGTGGGGTGTCCGGACACGGGTAGGTGTCTAGAGGTCGGATTCATCTATCTATCAAATTATAGGACACAAAAACACGTAATATAAGTGTTCAAAATTCGGATACGAGTGCTTGGACACTTCATATATGTTGTACAGAGGAGTTGGGAAGGCCCGGATGTCAGTCCAAAATAATAGAGGCCCAACAATAATTCAAACACCCAAATAGCCTAGCCGATGAATTTGTATGTGTGAAATGGACGTGGGTTACAGTGTAACCCACAGCTGTAATATATATAATAATATAATATTATAATGATGGTACATGCAAGCCTCCTCCAGTTGTAAAGCCATTGACATGTTAGTCATGTTAATGGACACACTTGGTTAATGGGCCCTCCAAACCACTTTCTTGAAAGTAGTAATATAATATTATACTATAATTATTGCTGTAACATAGTACTATATAATATTATAATGATTGATATCCACAACTGTAATATACCTATAATAATATAATATTACAATGATGATCCTAACCTAAAAAAACAGTGAGCACGGGAGTATTAAAAAATCTACATACATATATTATATGAATAAAAAATTAAGGAACAAATTTCTCTGTCTTCCACAGGTCTTTCTTCAACCTCTGTAAACTTCAAACCAGAAAACTAGGGAGCTTCGCAGGGTGTCCGACACAAGTTCCGTGGCGTGTCTTTCAATAAGCATTGTTCCATTTCAAACATTATTTTTACAAAACCACCCTCGGAGCAGTGCAGGTTGAAAATTGGGCACGACACTTCCCTTCTTCAAAAGTGATTACTCATACATTTAGACCCTTGAAAAGGGTCTCTAATACAAAATATTACATTTTCATATCAAGTCTATATTTTGATAAAAATTACAGTGTCAAAATATTATATTTTTACAATTATGCTCTAATGGGGTATTTAATTCGAAATGTTATTTTTTGACACAACAACCATTTTATATTTTGAGAGCTCATTGGAGTACTTTATTTTCATTTTAGTAACTTTTGACAATCTCATATAAGTGGTCTTTTGAGAGGGTTTATTGGAGTGCCTATTTTCATCCACTTGTTATATTTTGAATTTGAGAGGTCATTTGAGAGGTGCTATATTTAAATATACATTTAAAAATCTCAAAATATGAGAGATCTTTTGAGAGATTGTTGAAGTGCATTTAAAAATCTCAAAATATGAGAGGTCGTTGGAGTGCTATATTTTCATTCACTTACATTTTGAGTTTGAGACTATTTTTTTTTTTTCGGCCATTGGAGATGCTCTAAGAGCATCATCCACCTTAGCATCGAGCCGTGATAGCAAGTAGCAACAAATAAAGTTATTTAAAAATTGAAGACACCGAAAGTTTACCTTTTTTCAGGCCCTCTATTAAATTATATTTGTTGAATGAAGGTAGTATGGTTAAATGTTGTTCCTAGTCCACGTCTGGTCTGAGTAATTTTCTTTGTTCACAATTTCAGTCTACACCACACTTACAAATTTCACTGCATGTCCAAGATAGATAATTACAGATTCTGTAACTTCTCGATACCGTTTGGTGATTGGTGCATCGTTATTTTGAACTTTTTTTTTTTTTGTGAACTTCTTCATAACTTTTAACTATGCAGGAATTTGATATGGCTAACCTCGGCGAAGGGGCATAGCAGAGTGCCACCGGGAAAGATTATTGGTCTTATTCTGGTAATTTCTTGTTGATTTAACTGGACTTAAATTCTCGTTCTTGCTTTGTATGTTAGGGCAAGTCTCTTGACTTCTACTCAGCAAATCTGTCAATTAACCTCTATTCCCACTCTGTATATGCTATAAAGATGAAAACAACATACTTATTACTTCTTCTTCTTCTTCTTCTTCTTTCTTTTTGCAAAGAAATTGGCATATTTTTCTTACTGTTTTCTTTATATTTTTCAGCTGCATATGCATTCTTTTGATGAAAATGGGACGATAGATGAAATGTGCTAATCATGAAAAGGAAGCAAAGGTGATCATTTCATTGGTTATGGATGTTCAGATTATATAATTTTCCTTTATGTGACAATTTAGTAATACTCTCATTTAAACGATGATGATGTTATATCTCTATTGAAGCAAGGATTGTTTATTTATTTATTTATTTTAAAAAAATTGTGAAACATTGAGTTCATTTAAAGTAAATAATGTAATTTTTTATTTTTTTTATGTTTTTTCCGTGTCAACTAATTTTTTACCACAATATGGGCTTTTCGCCCCCAAAATGTTTTGCGTCGATAAGCCTAATTTGTTGTTAAAAAAAATAAATTTGTTTGAAGAATAATTTGTTAAGGAATAATTTAGTTCAAAAAATTACTTAAATAGACATCAATTATAAACACCTCTTTAGGATTGTTGAGGGTTTTTTATTTTTTTCTTTTTATCAAAAATATTCAGAAAGAGAATTTTTTGCAATTGAGTACGTAATAGTTAGATTATTTTTTTAAACACCTTAGTGGAAGGAAGTTCATGTCATGACAACATAGAATTCGCATCACCACTTTTTGTTTCAAAATAATTATCTACAAACTGTAAACCATGATGCTATAATGGTTTACAGCTGTTCACTGCCTTTAATTATTGAATTTTTTTCATTATTATTATTATTATTTTTTGTGTGTTCCTTTTTAGGTAATGTTTTCACTTTGCGAATGAAAAAATACTCGTACGTTAATGCCATGTTCGGTACACAAAAATGAAATTAAGTGGGATGAAATTTTTTTTCTTACCATTTATGCGCAAAAAAAAAAAAGAAAAAAGAAAAAAGAAAATAAAAAAAGAAGAACGATTTAAGGATTAAATTTGTCAAGTATACGTGTGTGAGGTGATAGACTTTATCCTGATATCACCATGCCGTCTTAAATTCATAACTATCAAATTTGATTCTTAAATCACCGCTCAAAATAAAATGGAATAGAATGAAATATTCCTTCTAACTATTAATTCATTTGTTATGAAATTTTAACTATTCATTCATTTGTCATGAAATTTAAACGGAGAATTACTATTCTATTATAATAAAGGATAAAGTACACTAACACCTATGATGTTCGGTAAAAGAACACTCATATGAAACTTAATTTATTTTAGAACAAGACACCCCTTTATCAAATTTACAATCCAAATAGAGCCTAAAATTTCGTGAAAAGTAAATTTTACCCTTCACTATTTAATTAATTATACTTATAAAATATCAAAATAATTAAATAACCAAATTACCCTTGGCCCCCTCTCAAAAATACCGTGTCTTTCTCTCTCTATACACAGCCACAGCCACAGCCACAGCCATAAAGAAAGAAAGAAAACAGACCAAGAAAGAAGAACACAACAAATTTCTTCAGTATATATATATATATATATATATATGAAACGGGTGGTATATATATACATATATGAGCAAAGAAAAAGAAAATTGAGTATGGCTTTTGGGTGTTGATTTTCAGGTGGGATGGTGTTAAAACGAGTGGTGGTCGGTGGCTGCAGTGGGTATTAAAGGAAGAAGCCGAATGTGGGTGCGTGAAGTTCACGCGATTTGCAGATCTCAAAACCACCGTCGCCGCCTCTGCCGCCGTCGACATCATCATCATCTAATTCACCAGTGCTATTCTCTTTAACGACAGCTCGCCGCCACCCGTCCTCGCCTTGTGTGTGTGGATATATATATGTTTGTATCTGTATACACACATATATATGTGTGTGTGTGTGTCTATATGTGTGGATATATATATATGTGTGTGTGTCTATATGTGTGTTGGTACCTCCATTGCCTTTTACCGCTACTTTTTACTACAGCCACAGCCATTACTTTTCCCTTCCACCACCGCCAGCACTATCACTGCTTTCCACTGCCACCCCCTCCACCATCGCCTTCACCGCCATTGTCCCACAACCTTCTGCCACCGTCACTGCTACCTCCACCTCCACCTCCACCTGCCACCGTCACTGCTACCGCCGCCTTCACCTCCACCTCCACCTCCACCTCCACCTCCACCTCCACCTCCACCTCCACCACAAAGTCGCCATTTAAGCAGTGAAAAAAGGGGAAAAAAACAAGCAAAGCTTCCTGCCCCATTTCTAGAGAATTCTCTCTTCATCGCGTGGCTCAGTGCCTGCCTTGGGAAGAATAGGAAATCGTTAAAACAAAAGAATCGCAAAAAAATAGTCTCCACCGGCGAAGTGAAAAAAGGGTAAAAAAAAAAGGCGATTCAGCTTAATCGCTTATTTCCCCTTCTTCTTCTTCTTCTCCACGATTCTAAAACCTAGATGTGAGAGATTAAAAGTATTTTGAGTTTTGAATGCCGATCTGAGATATCAAATATTCTCAGTCGCCGGCCGGTAGCTTTTTATTTTATAGGAAATTGTTACGAATAATTTATTAAAAATATAATTAAATTACATTAATACTAGTACAAGTTTAATATAAATATTATAATACTAATTAAATTATATTTACCAAGAATATTATTTCAATCATAATTTTTATCATCATAATTAGTTGATAAGTTAACTATGTTCATTCAAAATCACTAGATCCCAATGCCATTAAACTTTATCCAAGTCCCAAATCCATATTCGTGAATCAAACACACCAACAAAAACTCTACCCAATAATCTAAATAACCTGAATCGTGGAAAAATTACTATATACATGAACAAAAAAAAAAAAAAAAAAAAAAAAAAAAAACAGAACATAAGCAGTAAAAAAACAAAATTCACAAAATATTAGAGGATAAAAAGACAGCAAGAGAATATCACATACATACATACAAATGAAGTTGGAGGTTTAGCGGATTCGGCTTCGCCTGAAACGCCTCCGATGTCCATTCCTTGCTTTTCGGTCACAGGAGTATTGGCACCCACAAACCTCTACTCATCCTCGGGAGGCCGAACAGGTAATTTAATTAGTATAATAATATTTATATTAAACTTCTACTAGTATTAATGTAATTTAATTAAATTTTTAACAAATTATTCGTAACAATTTCTTATAAAATAAAAATAAAAATAAAATAAAAAGCTACCGGCCGGCAGCTGAGAATATTTGATATCTCAGATCGGCATTCAAAACTCAAAATACTTTTAATCTCTTACATCTAGGTTTTAGAATCGTGGTAAAACAAACAAAATTCACAAAATATTAGAGGATAACAAGATAGCAAGTGAATATCACATACATACATATAAATGAAGTTGGAGATAGAGAGATCCTGCTTTAGCGGATTCGGCTTCGCCTGAAACCGCCTCCGATCTCCATTCCTTGCTTTTCGGTCACAGGAGTATTGGCACCCACAAACCACTACTCATCCTCGGGAGGCCGAACAGGAGAGAGGATGATGCGGTGCCAATATCTCCTGCGACGATAACCAAGGAATGATACTTTTGCTCTGTCTAACCTCTCTCTGCTTGTCGGCCACCCACTTCCATTTCTCACTCCAAGGATTGTAGAGCCTTCTAGGTTTGGGAAATTATAAATAAACAGAATAATCGTGCCATTTCGTCAATCTTTTCATTTGGTTGTCCCACTTCTGTGTTTTTTCTTTTGGAAAAAAAAATGATAGTAATGGGTGGGACCCACCACAAAATTGAAATTATTCGCTTTATTTTAAAAAATAAATAAATAAAATAAAAGTCTTGTTTTGAAAACTATAATAAGACAGAAGGAGTAACCTTCATTTGCACACTTAACATATTCAATTCAACATATACTAGATTGATAAACGAATAAACCCTTGTTACTGATTGGAATTTCTATTTATTTATTTGCGTATTGAAATTTTTATTTATATATTCAATTTTAATATATAAGAAGTTTTTAAAATTCTTTCTTCCCCAGTTGGATTACAAAAACAGTGGCAGATGAGGCACATTTTCTGAGGAGGTGGGCTGGCCTATTGAAGGCGTCCAAAGCATCTTACAGCTGGGGTTTCCTAGGGGTGAGACCAGAAAACCCAATCCGAGATCAGTGTTTCCTAGGGGCGCGACCAGAAAACCCAATCCGAGATCAGCTCCATTTTATTTATTTATTTATTTTTTTTTTTTGCAGGCTTTCACGACTATTTTTACCATTAGTGTTGGATTTGACTTAAAAATTATTATTTCAAATTTAATCAAGGTAGCGTTTGAGTTGAGATACTAATAACTCAAGATCAATCGAATTCGAAGTCTAATATTATATATATATATTTTATTTTTTATATGTTACATATATTTTTTTGTGTTTACCATTAATTTAAGCTAAAACTAACTAAAAATCACATTAAATTTTCAGTGTGAAGATTGACTATTAAGGTAATTCACCATAATTACAAACTCGAATTTAAAAATAGAATGATGAGTTGCATTCAGATTAAATAATTAAAGTTAAAAATAAGATTAAAATTAAATTTGGATTGAACATTTTATATATTGAGTTGGGTTTGAACTGAACCTCCAATCCGTCAGAATTAGAATCCTAATTTCGATAGAAGTATGTTAGAAATATAGCCCAACTAAATTAACATGGGTTAGCTCCCCCAAAACTGCTCTCCATGTTTACCATATATATATATAACACAAATAACATTTTTTCCCCCTCGGCTTATTGTAAATATATACCCTGTACGGACAAAGATAATAAGAACAGAAAATAATTGAAAGCATATAAACATCACACTTATGATATTCATCCAAATTAAGAAAAGGGATAATTACATATAAATGGAGTTAAAGTTTCATATTTACTTAGAGACTGAGTCAAAGTTTCATATTTCTCTAAAATGGATTGCTGAGGTGGCACATGGTTTTTTACTGTTTAGAAAATTATGGTGCCTAAAATGCCCTTCCCTAATAAAAAAGTAGTATCTTCAATTCAAAAAAGTAGTATCTTTAGTTCAAAAAGGTAGTACCTTCGGAGAAAAAGTAGTACCTTCGCGGATGTTTAAAAAATATGGTACCTGGACGCCAAAAAGTAGTACCTTCAGTTCAAAAAAGTAGTACCTTCGAAGAAAAAATAGTACCTTCGCGGAAGGGTATTTTAGGCACCACAATTTCTAAACAGTAAAAAACCATGTGTCACCTCAGCAATCCATTTTAGAGAAATATGAAACTTTGACTCAGCCTCTAAGTAAATATGGAACTTTGACTCCATTTATATGTAATTTTCCCTTAAGAAAAGACAAAAGCAACTGAAGGCATACATTGACGTCACCCCTTTGAGATATCAAAAGGTTCTCTCCATAAGACGTTAAAAAAAACAAGCGCTTTTAGAAAGGCTTTTACACCGGTCAAAGCACTTAAAAGGTGTGGTCCGTATGGATCAATCAAAAAACACACCACCAGTCATAGAGGTCAATTACTACCGGCCACAAAGACACTTTTTCCAAGTTTGGTTAAATATAACATTGTAATAACTCTCAAAATAAATAACTCATGTAATATATATATATATATATATATATACCCATCACCATAATAATTTTTGGCCCATTAAGACCCTCTTCCAAAATCTAAGACCACCTACTTAACCCAATATTTGAAAATTAATTAAATAAAACAAATACTATAATCAAATAATTACAAAATAATTAACACAAACTCAATATAGCCAAACAACACACTCAATCAATGCATTCAAATCAAAGAATAACACATGCCAAATCATTAAATAAAATCACGGAATATAATTTAATTAAAACAAGATAATTAATAAAAACACCCAATTAAATCAAATAAATTATTTAAAATAAAATAAAAATAATTAATCTCATTAAATAATTCATTTAAAATACAGGGACATTACATGCGGCGCCTTGCGCTCGTTGGGGTCGCAGGATGACGACCAATGGTCGTCCTTACCTTAGTCAAATTTTTCCTCTTTTTCCTTTACACTTTCAAGTCCGGACTTCGTAGTACTTCAACGCAACATTGTTAATTGATCTTATTATTAATTAATGGGACGAAATAGACTTTATAATGGATATCATGACATTAAATGACCATTTTTCCCTTGTGTATTTGTGAACCGGGTTAGGACCTGGTTAGTGATTTGGACCTCCGAATTCGTGTCGTTACAGCTCGTACCTCGAGCACTCTTTTTGCAAGGGTGTTCGAGGTGGGAAATCTCTTTAATGAATAAGTAGTGAGCTTCCTTTGCAGTAGAAAGCTTCAGGAAGGGAATGGAGAGACCCATCCGACTAGAGCTAGCGGGGTACCTCCATAGGAGAGTGAAGGGTGGCGACCCCTTACCCTTACGAGTTCAGCATGCGCTATTCCAGACCTAATAGCTCGAGACTACTAGTTTTATCAAGGAGGTGCCAAGTAGAATTGGAAATGGTCCCACCAAAGTTGGCCAGGTATACCTCATTGACCGATAATGCCACGTGGATCATGACAAAACGTGATTATCTACATCCACAAACTAAAGCTGCATAGACAACAACATTCTCTCGTCTTCCATCTTCTTGTCCACAAATTTGTTGCAACTTCGAACACCGAAGCTTTTTCTTTTTTGTTCGTTTGGACACCAAAGCTTACTCAAGTAAGCTTTCACACAGGGTTCGTTTGGTTAACATGAAGTAGATATAAATGAAAAGAAATGAAAAATATTTAAATTTGTTAGGAGTTTGGTTAGCACGAAAGAGAATATTTTCAGAAAATAATTTTCTTGCAACGGCTTAATTTTTTTTAAAAAAATTCTGACATAAAACACTAGAAAATTTTACTTTTCCGTAAAAGTGGTGCCTTCATATCTGAGTTTCCTATTATGCCCATGTCACTCTCCTTCACTTTCTCCACAAACTTCTTTAACAAGTGAGTTTCACTCTTTTGTAAATTTGCTTATAAGATAATGTAATATTAATTTAATTGTATATAGTTTTATATGTGCATACAAAATTAAATTTTTATTGTATTTTTTTTCTTTTCATAATTAATAATGATTAAGAGTGAAATATATATCTCTGAGTATTTAGTAACAGAGTTGGGTGAAAGATTAGGTTAGTGTCTTTGTGTATACAAGTTTTGAAATTATAATCTAATTCATACATGTATTTTTTTATACATAAACTTCTCGTGACTTTTAGACTCAAGGTATATTACATGTACCAAACTCACTTAATTTTAACTCTACGTATATTAAATGTACCAAACTAATTTAGTTCCAAGTACTTTATTTCAATTGGACTAAACTTCTTTTCTTTTTCTTTTTATTCCATTACTAAAATTATATATATTAACTTCAACCTGTTATCCTCAAGATTTTTCGGATCAAAAATTTTTATTAGTTAAACTTGCCCCTATAATCACATATATCTAATTATTAAACATTAGAAGACAAATACTATAATGTTCATTATTTTAAACTTGAAATTTCAATTTTATTCATAATTCAGGAGATATGATAGTATTTCAAAAGAGTATAAAGTAATTTTATAATTAAAAGGGTAGTTTTGCGAACTACAATCATTTTTTTTTTTTTTTTTTACTTTCATTTTTTCCAAACTCACAAAATAATATTTTCTCACAATTTTCTTGAAAAATTTTCTTACTAACCAAATACAAGATGAAAAGTTGATTTTCTTTTCATTTCCTCTATTTTCTTTCACTTTCACTTTTTATCAAAAATATCCACAAGGAATGATACATGTGCCGACACCCTACTAAGCATAGTCAATAATTGAAATATTGCTACCTTCCGAAAAAAACATAATTGAAATATTGCTTTAAGCGTTAACAATTCTCTGGTTAATTGTTACACACTTTTTTTAAGGGATTATTACATGGCCGGCCCAATGAGTGAAAATTGTGAAATATGTCCATGCGAAAACTCCACACACACACACACACACACACACACACACACACACAAATCTATCTTACCCTGAAAAATAAAATGCCTGCTAAAAAAAAATTAACATTCTCCCAATCTCGTTGATTTAAAAATCTAATAATTATAACACATAATTACACAAGACAAAAATGTTCGAATTCATACCACATAATACACAGTTTAGGGGATGGTCGAGTACACAAATTCATAAAAATTAAAAGGGTTAGAAAACTGAATAATAATAATAATAATAATAATAGCATACTTGAAAATAATTTTTTTGGCGTTATTGTGATAATCACATGAAAAATCAAAAAAATTGAGTCATCAAATAAGAGAAATATATAAAAAAAAGTAATCCAATTATCCAATAACTGACAAGTTGGACCCTACTTGTAGAAAACTTTGAAATTTATTTTAAACAAGAGTAATGACCAAGTTGAAATTATGCTTAGAATGCGCGTGAATGGGTAGAAAGCAAGAATGTGGGCTCGTCCTATATCAAAGTTTTTTCCTTCAGTTTCGGCTCATTTGAAAAATAAAGGACCGAGTCGAAACTAGACCCGAAAAAGAACGGTACACAAACACACATGCATCCACATGACACACAATGGATATACAAGCACATATATGTATATATATATATGAAGCCATAAAGGAGACGCAGCAGGTTTGTTCACGACTCTTCAACTACTTGTTTCCACCTCCAGTGATTTTGGTAATTATATGTTTTCCGTACGATAATCACCGGAGGTGGTAGCAGTACCTAGGAAACTAGAAGAGAGGATTTAGTACTACTTAATTATATATGGAGGAGCCCACATTAATCATCATAGTAGACATCGAAGAAAATAATAATAATAATAATAATTTTCCATTCCATCAAAAGTTCTATATAGATTTCCACGCTATTTGCTTATATTTTCTAGGAAGTTTCCTAGGTTCTGCTACCACCTCCAGTGATTGTCGTAATTATATGTTTTTAGTGATTGTCGTAATTATATGTTTTCACGTACGACAATCACTGGAGGTGGTAGCAGAACTTAGGAAACTTTCTAAAAAATATAAGCAAATGGCGTGGAAATCTATATAGAACTTTTGATGGAATGGAAAATTATTATTATTATTATTATTTTCTTCGATGTCTACTATGATGATTAATGTGGGCTCCTCCATATATAATTAAGTAGTACTAAATCCTCTCTTCTTCTGAGACTCTCTTCAACCCAGGCGCACGCTTGCACACGAGCACGCAGACACTCGCACACGCGCACGAACACATGAACAATGAGTGATAGTGGTAGAGTGATTGAATTTGAGAATAGATCTAGTGTGGAAATGGAAATCAGAGTTTTCACGCCCCCGGACAGACCAGACAAGTATAGAAAAATCATCAGAATAGAACCACGTAAAACTCAGAAAGTGTTATCTCAATCTTTGTTTCCCGATTCTGCAAACCATACATACCTAATGTTTTTCACGGATGGGGTTTACGCTGGCCGATTTGAACTATCACAAGATGTGGTTGGTTGTGCCAATATTTCCTGCGAAATTAATCACGACGGAGAATTGAATATTCAACGCATCAAACACAAATTACCAGCTGCCCTTCGCATACTCAAGTTCTCTCTCTCTCTCTCTCCCTTTTCTCTTGCTCTTTCTCTCACACACACTGTGTGATATTGATGAATTTCATTAATTTTTGTTGTCATGTTTAGGGAGAAATTGCAGTGGGGAAGAAATAAGATTTATAATAACTTGCGCAAGTTTTCCACCACCATGGTACGTCTTTCCACCACTACTATATATTGCTTTCATTTCTCTCGCATTTTCATTACTGGGACGCACCTGGATCGGTTTCAATCCGTGATCCGCTATGCACACATATACATACCAGACATGATATATATATATATATATATATATATATATATATATATATATAATTCACGGAGATTATTATATTTTAATCAAAATTCTCGACGACATGTTAGAAGTACTGATGCCGACAACCTTGATGATGGTGATAGTATTATTGATTAATGATATAAGGAGTATTAGAAATGGGAATTGATTTGCAGACCGCTTCAATAAATAGTTCAGACTTCAAAGTTAGATGTTTACAAAATGAAATTGGAGCAACTTGGGTCATGAAATTAATTGGGGGATGTGATTTAATTGTTGCTTGCAAATTGAGTATTGGCAGGACTGGGAAAACCGAACTTTTAATAGTTTTAAAAGGATTGTGTATATATATATATATATATATACATACTAACAGTGGAATGCGTTAATTTAATGAAATTTGGGCTGCGGTCCTTGTGTGAAATCAAGTAGGGCTCGTTGTCCTTGGATGAATGACCTTAAATCATGTGGTAGATTCTTGTTTGGGTCGTTGCGGTCCTTGTTAGAGTTTTACTCCCACAATTGGCACATATAACACATAACAAAAAAATTACACACAAGTAAAAAAAACGGGGTTTGCGTGGTTTGGCAAATTAACTAATTCATGGACGAAAAATGACCAATTTTACTTCAAAAACTTAATTACACACTTTTTTCTCTCTCACAATGTCAATTCTCTTTTTCTCTCTACAATTTTCTCTTTCTCATACCCATATCTATTTATAGAATTTTCAAACCCAAATCCTTGTTAGACAAGTATTTCCCAACTTATCTATAAGGAATTACCATATCAATCCCAACTCTAAAATAAGAACTTTATAGGACACAATTTTCTTCACAAATTTCAATATTCCAAAACAGAAAAGGAAATTAATTTATGTACACAATTTTGAGTCATAAACTAACCAATCTCCACCTTGGCTCGAAATAGGTCTTCACACACTTCTCTACAGCCCCACCTCGAATGAAGATCGCTCCATATTGAACACAGATTTCTCCATCTCAAATAAATCACTATGATGAAATTGAGAAACACTCTAACAATTATCTTTTCTCAAATTCATCACTCTTTTCCTTGTCGTTCTTCACTGCACCATTATATTCATCTATTCTTAGCAAATTCCAAGTTCAAATAATTAAACTTGGAATCTACTTTCGCATCACCAAATTGATCTTTTCTTGTTTTTGGAATAAAGGCCGGTACTCTTGCAATTGTCAAGACTTCTTCCTTCTCTTGTTGTTCTTGATTCTTTATTCTAGTATATCTCGAAACAGGTTTTCAGTCCGTCTTTGTAATTGCTCCACCTAGCATGTATTTCCCAACAAAATATAGAAATTGTTAAGCTTCCTTCCCAAAAGCATGATACGTGGCCCTCTTCTAATCTTCATCAATCCATTATTCATTTCACACCAGCAACCTATGGAATCCAATGCTCCCACAGAGATCACATTCCTTCTAACACTTGGAATATATCGTACATTCGTTAGAGTTCTTACCAAACCGTTCGTTGTTTTGATTTTAATTGTTCCAATTCCCATAATATCATAAGTGGCATTATTCCCCATAAATACCTTACCATTTACAGGTTTGTAGGTAGCAAACCATTCTTTATGCGGACACACATGAAAGAAATAAGCAGAATCAAGTATCCATTCCTTAGCTTTTCCGTTGTTATCAATGATTGATAATGCTTCATTATTATCACCCTCTTCTTTCGTATCTTCAAACACAACAACGACAATGGATGCACTCTCCTTTCTTTCTGGATAATACCATTGAATATGCCCATTTCTTCCACACTTGTTGCATCGTTTCTCTGACAATGGCACAAAGTTTCTTGAAGCTCCAAATCTCTTCTTCTCTTAAGCAATAAGAACTTGAGCCTAAGCATCATGACTCTCTTCATCATTCAACTTTCATGACCAAGACTCTTTCAGTCATTAGGCCATGACCGAGACTCTCAGTCTCAATGGTCATGATCATGAGTCTCAACCAAAATTCTCCCAGTCACTATGGTCATGAGACTCTCAGTCACAATGGTCATGATCACGAGTTCAACCAAGATTCTCAGAGTCACAATGGTCATAGGACTCTCAGTCACAATGGTTATTAGATTCTCAGTTTCTATTGCTATGATCAAGAGTCTCGACCATTATTTCTCTCAGTCACTATAGTCATAACTCTTTCAGCCACAATGACTGAGACTCTCAGAGTCACTATGGCCATGATCAAGACTCATAGCCATATATGGTCATGATCAGGAATATCGGGTTATAATCACTTGAAGAATCTTTGGTGTAATTCAAATAAAGACCGGCTGTGAATCCCAATGTTTCAAGAACCTAACAAGTCAGGTCTGGAAGCTTAAAGAAAGCTTGAAATGGAAAAGGACAACTTGATAATGTTAGAGGTCCAACGGTTCAGAACTACAGATGGAAGGTTTTCACCTACATTTGATGAAGAAAGTCAGAATTGTCAGTAATCAGATGATTCCAAGGTAATGTATAGATCAAGCCAGACATGACAGGTGCAGAAAGCTGAAAATGGCTTGAAGACCAAAATCATCAAGCATGAAAGAATATGCACCCTTTTAATAAAAAATACTATGTCAGACACATTTGTATCTGCCCATAGAGAGATGTGTAAGTTAGTTAACCTGACCAGCTCAGCAAGGTGGTTAAGAGGAGTCACTTTCTGCTTACAACCAATTAATTTCTAGAAAAACGGTTTGAAAGGGACAACACCAGGTGGAGACTTCTATAAATACCCACTCAAGCCTCACAAGGAAGAGGTCTAAGACCATTTCTAAATTACAAACCTTTAGCATTCATATCACTTAGCACTTAGCTTTTATTTCATCAAGTTCAGTTTAGCACTTAGCTTTTATTTCATCAAGTTCAGTTTAGCACTATCAGTTTAGTACTTAGTTCATCTTTCAGCATTCAATACTTTAGTTTTCATTTCAATCAAGAGTTTGTAATTCATTCATCATTGTAATCAGTCAAGTTCAATGAAGAAAGGTTTGCAGATTCAGGTATATTTATTGTTCAATTGATTTGTTTCTAATTGATTATTTATATTGAATGTTTAAAGTCCTTTCTTAAAGGCAATAGCAACCTTAAGGAGAGGGTCATTCCTACTTTCCAACTTTTGCCTGAATCACATTAGGTCGGTGACCTGACCCGATAAGAATAGTTTAGTAAGAAATATTTCAGTTCATCAGGACTCTGGCACGCCTGCGTTCTAGGTCAGTCATTCATTGGCTAGCGACCTCAGACCACTTTGTGAGCCAAACAGGTTGAACCACACTGTTGTGAAAGGTTGGCTGGTGAAACCCACTGAGCCCAGCTTTGAGCTCACTCCTTTTACAAAACCTTTTTAAGGTCTTATATATATATGGAGAATAAATGAGGTGGCCGTGGCCCGTGAAGCAGTATGTTTGATGACTTTGTTATTGTAGTTTTGAGCTACATTCTATTTTTGGGTTGTCTTTTTATTGACTATAGTTTTTGGATCATGTGGGTTTTCTAGGCTGGTGTACGTACCTTGTTTTGTAATAATACTTTTGATTTTTGATCATATAGAGGATTACATACATAATATATGCGGAGTGTATGAATTTTTGATTCTGATGGAGATGGATGTCTTCTTTTATTATTCTACAACCACATTTAATGCATAATTTGAGCCAAATGTCTTACTCTCTGTTCTTTTATATTTACAGTACTTTGCAGCAGTTTAATAAAGATGGTGGTAGTCCCAGACTCTAGTCTCTCTATTTGAAGCTCTAAATAAATTACTGCTGTGGTTTGTTCGGTTACCATTACTACTTCTTTAGCTTAAGACTCCTTGATTCATGCGATGTATAAATTATCTCATCAACTACGTACTTTCTGGTTTGTAATTCTCTTGAGATGATAACATTCTCTGACCTGAGGTCTCTTATATATGGAATGTATCTGATTTGTGAGACAAAATGTGGGTTTAGATTGATCTCAGTGATAGTACTTAATGGTGCCTTATAGTTGGCAGGTTTGTCCTATGAAATACCTAACAATAGAGAGTCTGATTTTGCATGAGTATGGACTGATTTCATCATAACATTTGGGATACTAATGACATTATAATGATGTCAATCCCCCTCACATAAATCAAGCGAACGTGTCTGACTTTCAAACACCAAATCTTTATCCATACTTTAATGACAAACTAATCTTATTTATAATTTGGCAGTTCAAAAAGAGATGTCTTGGGCTGCAGGTACTTTATTCTTCTTCCTTTTTTCTCTCTCCTTCTTAATCTTCTTTTTTTCTTCTTCATCTTTTTTTTTTTTTGGAATTCTAATTGATTGGCAGTACCCCACATATGTTCAAATTTTGTACAGTTACAGTAGTTGATTATTAAAATGAATTTGTACTCTCTTTTATTTTTTATTTTTTCCTAAATGAAATTGTACTTAATAAGTTACACAAGTTGGTGCTAGAACTCCTCCTCTAGACTGCAGTGTAGGTGAGATGATTGATGCTTTCAAGGCTCAAAGGACCCATGACTCTTGCTTCACCAGCGCCATCACTTTGTACGTTCTTGCTTAGTTGGATTCCTCCCTGACCCTGTAGGTTAAATGTGATTTTAAAAAGGTCAAACATAATAGGGAATTACTTATATTAGGCACGGCAATTGTGTAAGGAGTATTAATAACGGGTTTAACCCACTAATAATGATAGTGTAATCCCATAGGAAGCATGTTTATTTGCTATATTAGTTGCTCGATTAATAATGTTATTTGGTTGAGGGGCTCAGACTTCCCTTGTCATGACGATGACACAAGAACACGAAGGCTTATAAAAAATTGGAAGCACGTTTGGAATTGATATTTTATTGTGAAAATATTGAAAACAAAAACATACACAGTTATGGTTTTGAGCCATGAAAAATTGTCAAAATAAGAAAAAACATCTTTTTAATATTTTGGTTTTGGGCCACGGTTTCGCAAAATGTTTTAATACTGTAAAATAAAATAAGATCGCACTAAATATGTTTTTATTGTGACAACTTGTTCCTCAAATTTGTTGTTAGTTTTCTAATTTTTATTTTCCCTTTCAATGTTGAAGGCACAAACAACCAAAAAATCCTACACACCCATTGGAATTATCAACTTGGAACCATGTGTATTGTTTAATTCGAATCATGACCAGCATAGTATGTGCTTGGATCAATCACACCATTCACACCCATGTTCTCGACAACTCGATTAAATCAATTTATGATGATATAAATCCCACATGACTCTTATTATGAAATCAATCAATATTCTTTATGCACATAATAATTTGCCATATAGTTTGATATGCGATCATTTTTTAAGTTTGATATGCGATTCGTGCTGGCCAAACCATGATACACTTAAAAACAAATAATTGATCATATGGTTTGCAGTATAGTTCAATACGCGATCATTGCGAACACGGATCTATTGCTTGGAAGGCAATTATCACAACGGTTGGTCTACAAACGCTAGTTGTACGGCTTTATCTTTACAATTGTGCTATTTATAAAACGAATCGTATACACAGAGACGTGAACGTCAGTAATCCATTTCTTTGTATAGAGAACTAATCTTTGAAGATGTGAACGGCACCTCAAAACCCTAGATTAAGCTCACAATCACGGAGTGAATCAGAGTACTTGAGATTTGCTGAAGCTGGTCCAGATTGCCCCTACTTCTCCCATCTTCACCGCTCAGCTTCTGCTGTAGCCAATGATTTTTGCGTGAATCACACTACTTCTCTTTGCTGCCATCTCTGTTTCCGTTTGTTTCTTGAGAAAATTTATCTTTTGGGTGTGGGAATGTTCAGTCTTTTACACAAAAATCATGGGCTATCAGAAGACTGAGAATTGAAGATGAGATGCATTTTAGGGCAAGCTGAATTGTCTTCAGCGGCCTCATGTTCTCTCTTGCTCTAACTATTTTGATTCTACCATTATATGACTTGCCTTCATGATCCTCTTGCTATCAGGTACGTTTTTTTGTTTGTTTGTTGATGAATTTGATTGTTTTTGCCATGTTCAAGTATAAATATGTTTTTGATATGTGTATATGTCATATGTGTTTATTTATATATATATATAATTGTACACAAAAATTATAGATATTCCTTATGCTGAGAATGGGATGTGCTTGGGTTTTAATTTGTGAGTTTAGCCCTTTCTTCAATAATATGGTATTGTTTTTACTATCTTCAGCATATATATATATGTTTTTCATATATGGAGATATATGTCTACTGATACAAAAATTATAGATCATTCTATGCTGAGGCCTGAAAATAAGATGTGCTTGCGTTTCAGAAAACAAAGATGTTGACTCCGCCATCGCTTCAAATTCAATATAAATTCTGAAAATTTGTAAAGCTTTTTGTTTTTTCCATTGAATTTCCAGTTTAGAACTACCTAGTGAGATGCCTTTGATATGAATGCTGAGGTTCTCTAACACAATTGTCCACAAATCTGTCTCTCGAACACAATGCACCAAATTTTATGAGTAAATCGGAGCTATGATTTGGGATTAGGTCAAGTTTGGAGATGGAAATCCGGGTTTCCATCCCAACTAGTGAATAATAGTAAGAATGAAGCTAGACAAAATCAAAGCAGTTACAAAAATCTGGTAGACTATCTTTATTTTTATTATTTTTTGGGCACGGTTGGGGTGGTTTATATAGGCATGCTTTTGCTTCCATTTCACATGGTGAATTGCACAAAATCACTTGCTTTCTTGATTAAAATGGACTAGTTAGTGTAAAAGGAGTTGCATTGCCTACCTTTTGCACTCAAGTTCTCTTTTTTTTTGTGTGTGTGTGTGTCTCACGCACACTTTAGATCATATACCAACATTGTTGTGATTTCAGGATTTGTGAGACGTACCGTGACAAAAGGATCACAATAGAAGTCATTAGTGTGTAGTTGTGTACTAAATTAACCATTTTTGTTGCCTCTCGTGTCAGGTGTTACGTCAATTAGTTACACTTTATTGCCATAGTCATGATTTTATTTTTGTTCAGTTAACTAAGTTGCACTGTGATAGTCATGATTTTGGACGAATGCTATGCAAGCACGATTCGTCAATCACCTGTGTTCCTGGTTGTTATCGGCTACCATCAACCGCATCATAGGGAACTTTCTGTCTACTTGCTCTTTGGAGAGGCGGCTTTTGTTTTTGTGGAAGTGGGGAGATGTCAATGAGATGGCTGGTCCTTATTACGCTGGCCATATTTTTGTGTTGGTACGTGCTATGACTGCTTTTCCTCCTCCTGTTCTGAAGCAAGTGGAACTTAATTTGGTCAGATAAGGAGAAACAAATCCTGCCTTCTTTGCCTTCCCCATTTCTTCAAAGAGCTCAACTTCTAGAGTGCTTCCCGGATGAAAAAAGGAAGAAAAAAAATAAAGGAGATACATACTTCCTCTCCTCAGCAATCTGGCACTGCTACTACAATTAAAGTACGTAATTGGAACTTCTTCTGAAATAGGAAGTGTTGCTGAAAGTTCGGTGCTACGGTTTCCAGTCTTCATCACAGAGAGTTTAATTGTTTAGTGTGAAAGTCATTTGGAGGCGTCAGTTAAATCCCTAATGGAAGAAAAAGATCAGTTAGACACCCGAGAAGGAGAAGTAGCAGCATTCTTTGGAAACCAGTGCAATGCCTGGGTGACAAAGGATATATCTTGTAGCTCTTGCTTATGGAGAGGCTATTCCAATCTCCACCCCACTTACTAGAAACCATTTCTTCATCCTTACAGCCGTTGTCAGAGTGTGATACTCCCAGATTTCCGAATGCGGGTTGTTAAAATACTCAACGCTCATGTAGAAGTCCGGCTTGGAAGTGTAAGAGAAAGAAGGGAGAAAAATTTGATGTGATTTTGAGCTAGTTTAAGCTTGAATTACTCCTAAACACAAAAAAATATATATAATGTATTTAAAATAAAATATATATATATAAATAATATTAGACTTTTGGTTCTATCTTGAGGTTACTAGTACCTCAACTCAAACGCAACCTTGTTTAAATTTGGAATAATAATTTTCAAGCCCAATACTAATTATAAAATACTAAAAATAGTCGTCAAAATCAGCAAAAAAAAATTGGGGCTGGGCTCGGATCCGGTTTTTCGGTTGCACCCCTAGGAACCCCGACTTTAAGATGCTTTGGACGCCTTCAATTGTCCAGCCCAGCTTCTAATAAAACATTAATTATCTTCCTTTAAGAATATATGTAATTAATATATTATTTCCTTTTAAAATGATGAAATTACTATTATTTACTATATTTTGAAAAATTTAACAACTTAAAAGGGTAATTATATACTCGGAAAAAGTGCAAAAAATCTCCTGTACTATTGGAATGATGCAAGTAATCCCCGGAACTACAAAAAACTCCCTTAAGCTAATAAATTATTGCATTTAACCCCATTAGTTCGACAAGATTTGCCAAAAAAATTCAAAAGACAACATTGCCCTCGATTAAAACGACATAGTTTGAAGCATTAGTCACTCAAATTGCTTAGATGTAAAGTGAAATCCAATGGGCCAATAAGAATTTGACAACACAACCTTCAAGAGAAAAGTCGTATGAAGTGGAAGACCAGAGAGAAGGGAGACCCACATGATATCTGTAAAGCTCTCCACCATCAGAGCCGCCGCAGCCGAGCCCGTCGCCCACCGTTGTTTTCCCATAAAATAGGAGTGTAGTTTAACGATTAACAAAATATTTTAGGTTCTGGTTCAGTACAAATAACAGTCACCAGTTTCGTCTCTCTCTCTCTCATATGATCATAATTACTTCTCTTGACATTTCTTTTTATTTTGTGCGAGAAAATTTCTACGTCACGCCGCCTCGAACAGCCATCAGTTCCGTCCTCGCTACCTTGCCCGCCGCAGTTCCTCATCACAGCCGACCACCGCCGCAGTTCTTCCATGGCCGATTCAATCCAGCCGGGCTCGTCGCCGTCGCCGTCGCCATCATCCACGGCCGCTGCACCAATTGGAGTGTGATTCAGACAAACTTCGGCTTTTCGGTGGGAGTGGTTTCACGCAACAGAAGACTTGGTTTTTCCATGGGAGTGATGCCGCCAGTGTAGTTATGGGGACGGTGGTGATGGTGCCATCGGTGGGGTTGGCGAGGTTGGTGGAGGAGTTGGTTTCGATTGTGCCGCAAATGGGTTCACAATGGCGATGACGATCACGATGAAGACATGTATGGATATTGAGTTGTTTTGGTTTGTAAAATTGTGATAAGGTTGTGTGTCGTTGTTTTCAAAATGGGTTCACAGTGGCCATGGAGATACAAAACTGAGGAAACAAATAATCTGACTAAGGTTGACGTGGTGCCCGTCAACGGTGGATCTATCGTCACCGGATCTCAATTGTTGCAGTGGATATATATATATATATATAGCTCACACACGTCTCTGTATTCTTTTATTGGACGAATAATTGAACCTTTTTTTTTGTGATTGAGGTGTAAATTAGATATCATTCATGCAAATATTGCATGAATCAGTCCAGATATTGAGAGCGATTGAGAGGTATGAAGTTGATTTGGGAGATTATTTAGTATTTTTTTGAAATTGGGTTAGGGTTCTGAGGATTTTGCGAGTGTATGCTATATATAAGGGTGTGTATCTATAATAGAGAATTTGCTGAAGAGTGTTTTGCTACACAGCGCCGACGGTGTTGAAGAAGACACAGAGTTGATGCATTTCTTGAGTGATTCCAACCGAAGGTTTGGGGATTTTAGTACCAATTTCACATTAGAATCCTATGCTCACCACTGCTTCACCCTCACAAGAACCTTCCAACAGCCCCAAATCAATACCCAGTGGCCTATATCGCAACATTCACTGCCACAAAAATAAAAAATAAAATCCATCCTCAATCCTTCGCCAAACAGAAAAGGCACGTACCAGAAAAAGAAGAAGAAAAAAGAGTAGAAGAGGAAGAAGATGAACAGGGGAAAGAAACAAAATATATATATATATATATATATAGAAGGGGTGTTAGTGTCTTCTCATGCTAATAAGGGCATTATGGTCATTTAAATCCTTGTGTGTGCCCACGTGACCATTACATGATCACTTGAACAGTAAGATCCGGCCGGAATCTAGCCGGATGGGGCAATCTGCAATACCGGAATCTAGGCGGATGGGGCAATCTGCAAAAAAAATGCATAATTTAGGGGGTTAGTTGCAATTTTAGTAGTTTAGGGAATTAATTGCTGATTCTCTAATAACTCAGGGGTTTTTTTGCACTTTTCCCTATACTATATATATATATATATATATTATAGATGGACGAGAGAGGACAGATTGTTTAACAAGGAGTTTTTTGGTAATTATACAACGGGTAAGTCTGGCTATTTATATCCCTTTGCAAACCCTAGAATAAATCCAGTTGAGTGGAAATTGAAGTGGGTGGCCGACATAGAGATAGGTCGACTCTGTTGAAGTTGGTTCAGATCGCCCACCGACTCTCCTCCGTTATTCGCTGCTCCTCGCAGGTGATATTGGTACCTTCATCCTCTCCTGTTTGGCCTCCGCCCGAGGAGGAGGAATAGGGGAGTTTGTGGGTGCCAATACCACCTGCGAAGAAAAGCAAGGAATGGAGATCAGAGACGTTTCAGGCAAAGCCCCCGAATCCACTAAAGCAGGATCGCCTTCTCTCTATCTCCAACTTGACATACATATATATATGTGATATTCACTTGCTCTCTTGTTATCCTCACATTATCCGTTAATATTTTGTGAATTTTGTTTGTTTTACTGTTTATGTCCTTTTTTTTGTTACATATATACAGTAATTTTTCCATATTTAGATTATTGGGTAAGTTTTTGTGGGTGTGTTTTGATTCACGAACATGGATTTGGGACTTGGATAAAGTTTAATGGAATTGGGATCTAGTGATTTTGAATGAACATATATTCAACTTAAACTATCTGAACATTTTTATTGCACAGAAAATTAAGTCAAAATTTCTTATTTAGCATTTGAATATTTTGAAGGCTTGAGAAGCTTGGATTTGATTCACCCGATTTGGGATCGGTGCCCCATAATATTCTTGGTAAATATAATTTAATTAGTATAATAATATTTGTATTAAACTACTACTAGTATTAATGTAATTTAATTATATTTTTATTAAACTATTCATATCAAATTCCTATAAATAAATAAATAAAAGCTACCGGCCGGCGACTAACAGGAAAAAGGGCAATTCTGCTTTTTTCTCCCGTTTTTCACTTAGCCGGTGGAGACTTTTTTTGTGCGATTCTTTAGAACTCTCTAGAAATGGGGAAGGAAGCTTTGCTTTTATTTATTTATTTATTTTTTTTTTTTTTGAAAAAAAATAAACAACGCTAGATTATAAAAGTACTGGTTCTTGGAACTGTCCACTAGTTTATATTTTCTTTTAATTTACTCTTCCACTTTATTTATTTATTTTTAATAATTTAGTCACACTAATTTTAAATTTTCATCAATAATTTATCCTAGAAATTCATTCAATTCTCCAATATAATAATATGTATAAATGAAAAAATATATAGAGTATAATATTACATTTGTTTTAGAAAATTAATACCCATGATAAATTACAATTTATAAATAAAGTATACTCATGTTAAATGGCCTATTAAAAATTCACAAAAAATTATCTTTATCAAATTATATTATAAAAAAAATTGAGTATCCAGGCATTTTGGGCCTTACATGCAAGATTTAAAATAAAAATAAAAAAAACAATCACGACTGTGATTACCAAACATCGAAACAAGTCCGAGTCTGCGACTGACTGCGAATCACGACCCTGACCCGTCTGCGACTGACTGCGAATCACGACCCTGACCCATCCAAGGTGTTAGTAATGTGTGAGAGCGTGTCACAAAAACTATGTTTGGGAGTTGGATTTGGAATAGAAAAATATTTATTTTAAATTTTGAATTTAATTTTTTCTAATTTTAAATATAAAGTATGAATTTGTTTTCTCTAATTGTAATAAAACCATCTATGAATTTGTTTTCTCTAATTGTAATAAAACCATCTTTGTTGTCATGAGACAAATTTTAATGAAAAAAACAGGATATAGGATACGAGCAATTAAAAAATATATATATTTTTTCTTATATATACAATTTATTTTTATTTTTTTTAAAAATTATGAACCTAGATACAATTATTAATGATATGATGGTAAAAGTTACATTTTAATATTTAAAACTACTTAAATGGTGGCATTGTGGCGGAGGTGGATGTGATGGCGGGCGGTAGCAGTAATGATGGTGGAAGGTTGTGGAAGTGACAATGGCGGTGAAGGCAATTGTGGAGGTGGTGGCACGGTGAAGGCAATTGTGAAGGTGGTGGCAGTGGAAAGTAATGAAAGTACCGGCGGTGGAGGAAGACAGAGCAATGGTGGTGGTTATAGTAAAAAGTAACGGTAAAAGGCAATGGAGGTATCATGGAAGGTGATGGCGGTTGTGGTACTATTGACTTGGGAACAAAAGAGCCTTCTAGAAAGAAGGTTATATAGTTGTGAAATAAGTTTCCATTCTTTTAAAATAAATTTTCATTTTAATAGAATAATCATTCTCATTTAAAATTTCATAACAAATGAATGAATAGGTAGAAGGAACATTTCATTTTATTTTATGTTTGTGTACCAAAATGCATAAATGACTGGAATAAAAATTTCATTCTATTCCATTTTATTTTGAGCAATGATTTAGAAATCAAATACGGTAGTTATGTATTCAATTTGTAAGAGAAGGATGATTGATCCCATCACGGTGACATGATTGACATCCCATGGTAAACTCTATCAATTCACTCACGTATAATGACTAATTTAATCCTTAAATCATTCCCCTTTTTTTTCATTTTTTGTGCATAAATGGTTAAGAAAAAAAATTTTATTCACATTTTATTTCATTTTTGTGTACCGAAAATGGCATTAATGTAGGAGTATTTTTTCATTCGCAAAGTGAAAACATTACCTAAAAAGGCGCAAACAAAATAATAATAATAATAATAAAAGTAAATATTACTAAAGTTACTAAAGTAAAGGTAGTGTGAACAGCTGTAAACCATTATAGCATCATGGTTTACAGTTGTAGATAATTATTCATTTAACAAAAACACTAAAAAAAATTAGGCTTTTTCGCCATTTTGTGTTAAAAAATTAGTTGACAAGAAAAAAAAAAATGTGTTGAGGTCGTGACTAAAAGTCCGTGAGACCATCTCCAATGTAAAAAAATTATTTTTGTATGTCAAAATTATATTCTGAGAGGTGTTGTAATGTCAAAATATTATATTTTAACAATTCTGCTCCAATAGAAAATTCGGGAGTATCACACTCGTGTCCTGACAACGACTGGAAGGATGAAATCACATCAAATTTTTCTTCCTTCTTTCTCTTACACTTCCAAGCCGGACTTCTTCGTAGTACTTCAACGCAACATTGTTAATTGATCTTATTATTAACTAAGGGGACGGAATAGACTTAATAATGGATATAATGACATTAAATGATCATTTTGTCCTTACGTATTTGTAAACCGGGTTGGGACTTGGATAGCGATTTGGACTTCCAAATTCGGATCATTACAGCTCGTATCTCGAACACTCTTTCTGCAAAGATGTTCGTGGTGGAAAATCTCTTTAATGAATAAGTAGTAAGCTTTCTTTGTTGAAAAAAGCTTTAGGAAAGGAATGGGGAGACTCATCCGACTAGAGCTAGCGGGATAGCTCCACATGAGAGTGAAGGGTGGCAACCCCTTGCCCTTGCGAGCTTAACATTCCGTTTTGTCAAGGAGGTGCCAAGTAGGATCGGAAATGATCCCACCAAAGTTGGCCAGGTATACAGATAGTGCCACGTGGATCACGACAGGACGTGATTATCTACACCCACAAACTAAATCTGCATAAGCAGCGAGATTCTCTCCTCCTCCATCTTGCCAACAAATTTGTTGCAACTTCGGACACCAAAGCTTACTCAAGTGAGCTTCACACAGGGAATGGTACATGTGCCGACACGTCACATGTATGTCCTACCAAGCATAGTCTTTTTTTTTTTTTTTTTTAGACCTACTAAGCATAATAAATAATTGAAATATTGCTTTTAAGTGTTAACAATTCTTTGGTTAATTGTTACACAATTTTTTTAAGGGATTATTGCATAGCCTAATGAGTGAAAATTGTGAAATATGTCCATGTGAATACTGTATATATATACACACAAAAATATATCTTACCCTTGAAAATAAAATGCCTGCTAAACAGTAAAAAATTAACTTTCTTCCAATCTCGTTGATTTGAAAATCTAATAATTATAACACATAATTACACAAGACAAAAATGCTCGAATTCATACCACATAATACACAGTTTAGGGATGGCCCAGTACACAAATTCATAAAAATTAATGGGTTAGAAAACTTAAAAAAAAAAAACCAATATCTGAAAATTGTTATGTACAAACATCATGTGGGGTCCACACAAGCTCAAAGTCCATATTTATGTGCGATTTACAATGCAAGTTGTATTTGTAATGATGACCCAAAAACGTAACCAGAAAGCATACGTAAGTGGTTATCGAGGGGAAAGTTTATCTATACATAGGTGTTTTGGAACATTGTATCGGTAACATAGGTGTTTTGTAACATGTATTGTAACTCAACAATGAATAAAGCTAAAGTGCGAAAACAACAACAATGAATAAAGCTAAAGTGCGAAAACAACAAAAATGAATAAAGCTTTCTCTTTCTATGTTGCTTTCTCTTTCCATATCTATTATACAGAAATAAAATTTTTGGCATTATTTTGATAATTGGACCCTACTTGTAGAAAAGTTTGAAATTTATTTTAAACAAGGGTGAGGACCAAATTGAAATTATGCTTAGAATGCGCGTGAATGGGTAGAAAGCAAGAATGTGGGCTCCTCCTTTATCAAAGTTGAAATTAGACCCGAAAAAGGGTCACAAACACACATGCATCAACATCACACACAATGGATATACAAGCATATATATATATATATATATATATAAAGCCAATAAAGAAGACGCAGCAGGTTTGTTCACGACTCTTCAACTACTTAGTTTCCACCTCCATTGATTGTGGTAGGTATATGTTTTCACCTCTTGAAAAGTTGAAAGACATGAAGGAAAGTAAATTTATCTTCCAGACAAAAAAAAAAATTGTAGAAGGGTTTGGTACATTCTTGATCATTCCAAGCTTTTTGTTGTCCATAGATTTCCAAAGCTTCGAGCTGGGTTGATACCAAACCCTTCTACAATTTTGGGTTGTCCATAGATTTCCAAAGCTTTTTGTTGGAATGGTGGCCAAATCAACCATGAACACAGTGAACCCAATAGGAAGTGGTGCCAGAGTTCAATTATATATAAAACTTTTAATTAAGACTTTAGATACCAAGATCATTACTTAATGCAACAATATATGTAGAAATTTAAACTATATATAAATTAATTAACGGGAAGACAATATTCTAACAAAGTTATTAGGGTTAGTAATTTTTAGGTCCTTGATTTTCCTTTATCCATTTCTTTTAACTACTTCAAGAGGTGAAAACATTTACCTACGACAATCACTTGAGGTGGCAACAGCACGTAGGAAACTTCCTAGAAAATATAAGCAAATGGCATGGAAATATCTATATAGAACTTTTGATCAAATGAAAAATTATTATTATTATTTTTTTTCTTCACTTTCTACTATGAGGATTAATGTGGGCTCCTCCATTGTCAAAGATTCGAATTTATAATGAATTATCAGCTCCTCCATAATTTAAGTACTACCAAATCCTCTCCTCTCTTATTCTGTGACTGTCTTCAACCCTGGCACACACAGTCACACTCGCACACGCGCACACAGACACTCGCACACGCGCACGTAGACATCAACAATGAGTGATAGTGGTAGAGTGATTGAATTTGAGAATAGATCTAGTGTGGAAATGGAAATCAGAATTTTCACGCCCCCGGACAGACCAGACAGATATAAAAAAATCATCAGAATAGAACCATGTAAAACTCAGAAAGTGTTATCTCAATCTTTGTTTCCGGATCCTATAAACCATACATTTCTACTGTTTTTCACGGATGGGGTTTACGCTCGACGATTTGAACTATCACAAGATGTGGTGGGTTGTACCAATATCACCTGCGAAATTAATCACGACGGAGAATTGAATATTCAACGCTTCAAAGACAAATTGCCAGCTGCCCTTCGCATACTCAAGTTCTCTCCCTCTCTCTTTCTCTTTCTCTTTCCCTTTCTCTCACATACACACTGTGTGATATTGATGAATTTCATTTTTGTTGTCATGTTCAGGGAGAAATTGCAGTGGGGAAGAAACAAGATTAATAATAACTTACGCAAGTTTTCCACCACCGTGGTACGTCTTTCCACTACTACAACTATATATTGCTTTCATTTCTCTTGCATTTTCATATATAACATAGACGCACATGGATTGGTTTCAATTTGTGATCCGCTATGCATGCATATACAAACCAGACTTGATATTATTCATGGAGATTATTAGATTTTAGTCAAACGACGACATTTTAGAAGTACTGATGCCGGCCGACAACCTTGATGATGATGATGGTATTATTGATTAATGATATACGGAGTACTAGAAATGGGAATTGATTTGCAGACGGCTTCAATAAAAAAGTTAAGAGTTAGATGTTTACAAAATGAAATTGGAGCAACTTGAGTCATGAAATTAATTGGGGGATGTGATTTAATTGTTGGTTGTGGTTGTGTGCGCTAGGGGTGGGACTTGAGTGGACTTAACCCGAGCAACCTGAGTATTTTTCCATAGAGAAAGCAAGAGTTTTTTGGGGTGGGATTGAGCGCACCCAAGTCCCCCCCTGGATCCGCCAGTGTGTGGTAGACTCTTGTTTGGGTTGTTGCGGTCCTTATGTTTGGTGACTTTGTTAGTAGTTTTGAGCTACGCTCTATTTTTGGGTTGTCTTTTTATTGACTATAGTTTTTGGATCATGTGGGTTTTCTTGGCTGGTGTAGGTACCTTGTTTTGTAATAATATTTTCAATTTTTAATCATATAGACGAATTTGTAACCCAAGATTTCAGACTTTTATTAAATGAGAGAGAAATCCACCAGAGTACATACATAATATATGCGGAGTGTATGAATTTCTGATTCTGATGGAGATGGAAGTCTTCTTTTATTATTCTACCACCACATTTAATGCATGAATTTGAGCCAATTAAATGTCTTACTCTCTCTTCTTCTTTTATATTTACAGTTTGCAGCAGTTTAATAAAGATGGTGGTAGTCCAGAAGTACTCCAGGCTCTCAATTTGAAGCTCTTAATAAATAACTGCTGTGGTTTGTTCAGTTACCATTACTTCTTCTTTAGCTCATGCATTGACTCCTTTATATATGTGTTGTATAAATTATCTCATCAACTACGTACTTTCTGGTTTGTAATTCTCTTGAGATGATAATTATATATGGAACGTATCTGATTTGTGAGACAGAATGTAGGTTTAGATTGATCACAGTGATAATACTTAATGGTGCCTTATTTTTTTCTTAGTTAGGATTCACACACACTGCCTCCATCGGAGTTCGAATTCCTAATTTTTTATTGAAAAGTAGGAGTCTTGTACCGTTAGGCTACAGGGGGTTGGTTAATGGTGCCTTATAGTTTAGCTGTAGGTTTGTCCTATGAAATACCTAATCATAGAGAATCTGATTTTGCATTTCATCGTAACATTCGGGATACTAATGACATTGTGACGATGTCAGTCCTCACTCACATAAATCAATCCAACCTGTCTCACTTTCGAATTCTAAATCATTATCCATACTTTAATGTCAAACTAATCTTATTTATAATTTGGCAGTTCAAAAAGAGATGTTTTGGGCTGCCGCAACTGTACTTTATTCTTCTTCTTTTTTCTTTCTCCTCCTCAATCTTTCCTTTATTTTCTCCTTCATCTTCTTTTTCTTCAGCTGGGGGACAACCAAGATAGATGAATGTACGTGCAAAGACTTCATCTAATAAGCTATTCTAACAAATTTGACTACGCTTGTTTACACAATCTCTTCGTCTTCAAGGAGTGATATTTCTTTTAATTTTTTCCAAAAGTAATACATTTATTATATTTCTCAAAGAGTTGGGATCCTCTGCTATACAACATTGGTGCCATACCACTTTAGATGACCATGATCACCTCACACATGCACTACCATGTGAAGTGATGGAGGCCGTCGAAAGGACATGGCCAGAGGAGGGCCAAGCGGTCGCCCGGAGTTGGTTCAGTTCCAATAAGACCTGTTGGAGTACCCTTATTTTCAATTGTCTTAGGACTGGAGATTGTATGGTCCTTGTTAATTAACAAGATCACTGCAACGATTCAGCACTGGACCAGTAAGAAGCTCTGATTGATTAAGTCCGTTCTATGCAGCATTCAGCAATGTTACTCGATCCAGCCACCTACCAATCAGAATCATCAATGATGTAATTCTTTTTATCAAATAATAATAATAATAATAAAATGTTATAAGATGATCTTGTTTGGTCTCCTATTTCAGCAATCCTGATATTTCTATATCTCTACACTGTTTGAATTAAATTTGTCTATGATTAATTATGTTGGAGTGCATCTGTAACATCTGTTTTACATATTTCAAATTGTCCAATCCATGATGTTGAGCAACACGCTATGGGGTAAGCAACTATATTAATCCCCTACTCCCAAAAGCCCTCTGGAACTTCGCCAAAAAGACCGTTGGTTCGCAATAGGACCCGGATCAAGGTACTGAATTCGCCGAGACTTGCTGGGATATTCCCTGTAAAGGAATTAGAAATCAAAAGAAGCTCCATTAGAGTCCCATTTTCGCACAAATTCGCCGGAATTTGGCCAGAAATTTGGTTTCTTGACAAATCACTCCGAAGTGGTGAGAGGGAGTGACGAATTGATGAAGTTGTTGAAGAGAGAGAGAGGTTAGAGAGAGAAGGGAGGCTGCAGAGGAAGGTTGGAAACGGACCGGCGAGGCCGGCGTTGGAGAGGTCGACAGATTCGACGGAGCAAGTCACCGAGTTGTCGCATGTTACGCCGGTCCAGTTACAGGTTGTGTCGTCGTGTTCGTTCCAGTCGGAGAGAACACCGGCTGGGTCTGAGAGACCGAGCTTGACTCGTTGCAGATAGATGCCTTCTTGGTTTAGAGAGAGAGTGAGAGGTTGTAGAGAGAGAAAGAAGACAAGTAAGATTGCCATTGTTGTGAGAATGGGGAAACGAGAGGAACGAGATAGTTGTATTGGTGCAGTTCTGAACGAGATAGTAAATAAAATAAATGAGTATAATAATGATGATGGAGATCATTTGTTATTTATTTAATTTTTTGTGATGTTCTTATTCTTTTCATTATGGACTGGGTTTTAGAACACGGGCCGTGACAGAAAGACCCCCAACAAGAATCTTCTTCCGAGATTTTTATTCCAGAAAGAAACATGTAGACAGAGAGAAAGAGAGTGATAAATAAGATATACACTCAAAAGATTATTCCAAACTTATGAAAGACTCTTCCAACTTCATATATTTCTACCCTAAATCTATTTCAATTAGTGAGGCTTCAAGAAGCTCACTTCAATGCCAGTGTCAATCACAACATAAACTCCAGCTGCAATTAGTATCCCACTTAGGTCCATTCCCAATAGACCCAAGCTCCAATTCACCCACCACACTGGACTATATTGCTTAGGCATCTTGATCTTAAGCCACATGAAACAGGGATAAGCTAGAGTCACCGGCGACGCGATCCAAGAAGGGGATTGCCACTGCAACGAAGAAGTGTTGGAATTTATATATATATATGAGATAAAAATTATTTTATGGTCCTATATATTACGTTTTTTAAAATAGGATTGCAATATGATTATTGATACTTGATGGATTGGGTTTGTACTTTCCAATTTGGTAGTCTAATTGGGAGTATGGTTTTATACCGTTGGATTGTGGTTATTCAACTTATTTGGTGTGATTTATTTCTAATCATTGATATCTAAGTTTCTATGATAGGAAGGGAGATTTAGATATGCTTGTTTGTAGAGAAGCTGTCCTCCCTATTGTTGTTATATATAGGGGTTTTAAAACCCTTATTCAGCCCTATTGTATCGACAACTTTTAGAAGGGGAGTAAAGCGCTCTATTTTTCAGATCTCTCAAAAGGTGATAAAGAATTCTCAAAAAGGTATCTCAAGTTTAATTTTCTAATCAAGTATGAGATCAAACCCTCTCTTTAATTGATGATCAATTTTGATTTCTATTTGTTGTTTGTTAATTAAACCCGACAATTGGTATCAGAGCTTGGTTAGGGTTTGTAGAAATCAAAATTAATAAAAATTGATTTCAGATCTAATATATACAAAAGAAAAAAAATTATAATATTTGAATAGCTGTTTTGGATTCATTATTCTTTTATTCTGAAATACATCGATTCATGATTGTGTACTGATTTCTTCATTGATTGTGTCAACTGTCATTGTTAATCAGTCTCCAATGTAAGCACTGTTATTTGCGTCCCAATGGAAATTGTGTAATTTCTGTTTGCATGCACAAATATGGATTTTTATATATATATATATATATATATAATGATTGTTGTCTTTTTTAAATTAAAGTACCATGATTGCAAATCGACGTTGGCTTCCAGGCATATTTTTCAGACATATATAAAATAGTATATAAACATGGAGAACTCTTTGTTTTGATTTCTTTTAAGCATCAATAAGTTTTATATTTTTATATACATGAATCAATTGAATGTTGTTGGTATTCATGCACGCCGAGCGAGAGATATTTTGTTATCAGTTTATTATCAATTTTGTATTCTGATTTGAGCACTTAAAGTTTGGATTTGAGCACCTTTAGTTTGACCACGTGATTTACAATTTAGATTTGAAAAGTCAATGGTGATTCCATGTTATAAAAGGAACAAATGTTTTATATATATATACATATATATATTGTTTTCTTTATATATTACTATACTGTGTGCACACCGAATCATAAACAAAATCAATAAATTTGATTGTAATAATGTACAGTATAGAGTGATAATATTTAATTATTTCTTTAAATTATTCTATATATATGAGGTAGTAATTTCGTATATTATTTATTAAATTGCTCACTGACTTATTGATAGAATTCCATATAATGGTGATGAAATTGCATGACCTCATGGGTGTGCTATATATATAATTTTAAATAGAACTTCTAAAGATAAGGTCTTTCATGGGGGTTTATGAGGACCGGTAAAGTGGCCGTTTTAAAATTAATAGTCAAAGTGAGTGATGCCTACTAAAAAGTGACACGCTTATAGAGATTATTATTTTTGAAATTTTAAAGCATTGGTTTTATTGAGGTCTCATAGTGCACTTACCTACATGAGGATATTTGTTCTGCCAAAAGGTGATCAATGTCTTAGTGTGGGATAAGTGAGTAGAATATTTGAGAGTGCTTGGATTATAACTAAATAACCCTCTTGCCAAAAGGTAGTGGAAGTGTTTAGTAATAATTCAAGTATAATCAAATAGGTCTATGTGTGATTTGATCGCAAGTTTGGGATAAAATAAAATCTAAAATTTTGCTAAAAGGTGGTTTTTAGATGGTATTTTATATGTTCCTACAGGGTGGACAGTTTTGCATATAATAAAACACCCTGATAAATTCGGCTTAAAACTCCAAGCACAAATTAAAGAAATAATCCCTAAAGCTGTAACATATTATTTTATATGTTCATTTTTATGTTATTTGATATAACATGTATTACAGTTATGGACGCTTCCGCTATTCAAAGATAGCTCACAGGAATTGTGTGATACCTCCCAGATTCCCGGATGTGGGTTGGCCAGGCCCACCCCCGATTACCCGATGATATCAAACCAATTAGCAAAAATCGAACACAGAATACAATTAAGAAAACATGAATAAATAAATTGCTGAAAAGAAACTAGAATAGTAATCCAAAAATCTCAGAATAAAATTTTATTAATAAAGAATTATTCTAGATATATCCAACTTCTCCACTTCTATTACAACTCGGGAATCAATCTAGTGGACCCCTAAAAATCTCACTGAACTCAAAAGACTGGAAATGAAACCCAAGTCTAAAACATGAAATAAAATCCTGATAATCGGTGGAGTGAATGACTGTATCTGCTAAGCACGATCCAGCTGTAAGTCTAGAACTAACGAACACCTGTAAAAATAAGAGTGGGTCAGACCCACATGCAAATTCTTCTCTAACTACAATCCAAACTGTGACTCGATACGCAGATACACCCTAGATATCTCAACAATAGTTATCTAGTCCATACATATAGATATATCCATACTAAGGAACATTCACTGGACTACAGTAGGGGTCTCAACCTAAATAGAAGGCAACATGCGAAAACGCACCCAAATGTGGGCATGAGTACCCAGACCTAACAGGGTACACCTCAACCTACTATAGCCAGCTACGCATCCACTGCATATACGTACCATAACCAACGAGTTTGAGACTCTAGCTCATCTCGTGATACCATAAACATATATTTAAAATCCATTCATATCCATCCATAAGAAATCCAATAAATCGTTCAGCTTATTCAGCTGCACAGGCTTAAATATAAGGAGAATTATGTTTTTATAATTCGAACCCTTAATCCAAAATAGGTAGGACTGAGTTATTTTGAATCAGTCTGTCCCTAATATGCCACCGTCCCATACCGGTACATACAATCCACAAAATCCATATAATTGATTGAACAGGTAAAACTGTTCACCAATTAAAATCCATAAGGTAGGAATGAGCGTTTTGAGCTAAATCATACCTAGTATGTCACAGTCCCATACCGGTGCATACAATCCTCCATATCTATGTAAATTACAACATATAAATAATAAGCAAGTAATTTACACTCCAAAACCAATTATCCATATCATTGCAGAATAGTTTATACAATGCCACAATAATTACAGTTCAAAACCATAATCCAATTAATTGTAGAATAATAAATAAGATTCCACAATTAACATCCAACCCATATAAATTACAACACATAATTAACAGTTTAGCAATTTACAATCCAAAACCATCCCAAATATTTGCAGGAGACTATTTATAGTTTCAGTATTTTAAATCCAAGAGTTAAACCATGTATTTGCAGGAAACGGTTTAAAGGTTCAACAACTAGCATCCAAAGTATACGTAGATCACATCTAATATATCAATGACTCTATCATGCATTACAAATAAGTTTTATAATCATAGTATAGTCCAATCAATTGCTAAACTAATCTAGGCAATTTAGTTCCTTTCGTCCGATAATAGCGTACTAAGTTGTATACTCGTATTCTCTTGTCAAACCTTTTGTAAACGGATCCACTAAATTATCTTAATACCATTAGACAATTGCTCTCAAGTGGGATAATCTATTGAGATTATCCCACTTGAGAGCAATTGTCTAACGGTATTATGTCGTCGACGTATATGTCGAGATTTATCATTTTACATATTACTTTGTACCCTTCCAATTGCTGATTGACTATCGCAATGTATATATATAGCGGACACAGGTTTAGGTCAATTTGGAATATCTTTTAAGAAATTACGAAGCCACTCAACTTCTTCACCAGCTTTATCCAAAGCAATAAATTCAGATTCCATAGTGAATCTGGCAATACAAGTTTGTTTTAAAGATTTTCAAGATATGGTACCTCCTTCAATAGTAAAGACATAGCCACCTGTGGATTTAGAATCCTTCGTATCTGATATCCAATTAGTATCACTGTATCCTTCAAGTACTGCTGGATATCTAGAATAATGTAATCTATACCTTATGGTATATCTTAAATACCTTAGAACCCTGATTATTGCAATCCAATGGTTCTTTCCTGGATTACTGGTATATCTACTCAATTTATTAACTGAGTATGTTATGTCTGGTCGTGTGCAATTCATCAAATACATTAAACTTCCTATAATGCGAGAATACTCAAGTTGTGATATGCTAGGACCAGTATTTTTCGATAAATGAAGATTTATATCAACAGGAGTCTTTACTAGACTACTGTTTTCTTTATTAAACTTTTCTAATATTTTCTCAATATAATGAGATTGAGATAATACTAGACCATCTGATATTCTAGAAATCTTGATTCCTAGAATGCCATCAGTTTTGCCTAAATCTTTCATATCAAAATTTTTGGTCAACATCTGTTTAGTAGTTTTGATTATAACATCATTACTACCCATTATTAGCATATCATCCACATATAGGCACACAATAACATATCCAATTAGAGTGTTTTCACATAAACACATTTATCACACTCATTAATTTTAAAACCATTTGACAACATCACTTTGTCAAAATTTTCATGCCATTGTTTAGGTGCTTGTTTCAATTCATATAAGGATTTTACAAGCTTGCACACCTTCTTTTCTTTTCCTAGAACTATAAAACCTTCAAGTTGTTCCATATAGATTTACTCGTCTAATTCACCATTCAAGAATGCAGTCTGAACATCCATTTGATATATTTCTAAATTTTTCAATGCTGCAATAGCTAGTAACAATCTAATGGATGTTATTCTTGTGACTGGTGAATATGTATCAAAATAATCCAAGCCTTCCTTTTGCCTGTATCCCTTAGCAACAAGTCAGGCTTTATATTTATCAATTGAACCATCAGGCTTCATCTTCCTTTTAAAAATCCACTTATACCCTAGAGGTTTAGTACCGGGAGAAAGATCCACCAGCTCCCAAGTATGATTTTGCATGATAGATTTAATTTCACTATTTATGGCTTCTTTCCATAAAAGAGCTTCAGGAGAAGACATGGCTTCCTTATAACTTTGTGACTCATTCTCCAAAATATATATCAGAAAATCAGGACCAAATGACTTAGACATTCTATCTCTTTTATTACGTCTAGGTTCTTCCTTATTTTCACCATCTATAGACTCTTGGTCTATATTCTCTTGTATATTGCTATTAGCAATATCATAATTTCTTTTAAGAGGATTTTTATATGGAAATATATCCTCAAAGAAATAAGCATTCTATGACTCAATAATTGTATTGACATGGATATCAGGAATGTCTGATTTATGCACAAGGAAACGATATGCACTACTATTCTGTGCATAGCCTATGAAAATACCATCAAAGGTTTTTGATCCTATATTAACTTTCTTAGGAGTAGGAACCGCAACCTTAGCTAGACACCCCCACACTTTTAAGAATTTATAGGAAGGTTTTTGACATTTCCATAACTCATAAGGTGTCACATTTGTTTTCTTTTGAGGTATTTTGTTGAGAACATAATTAGCAGAAAGTAAAGCTTCCCCCCACAAATTCTGGGTTAAACCAGAACTTATCAACATAGCATTCATCATTTCTTTTAAGGTACGATTTTTGCGTTCAGCAACACCGTTCTGTTGCAGTGAATAAGGAGCAGTAGTTTGGCGAATAATACTATGTTCTGAGCAAATGTCAGCGAATGGTACTTCGTATTCACCACCTCTATCACTTCTAAACGTCCTTATCTTTTTGCCAAGTTGATTCTCAACCTCATTCTTGTAATGTTTAAACATTTCCAAGGCTTCATCTTTACTTCTTAATAAGTATACATAATAGTATCTTGTGCAATCATCGATAAAAGTAATGAAATACTTTTTCCCACCTCTAGTTGGCACAAATTTAAAGTCACAGATATCACTGTGAATTAATGCTAGAGGTTCAATACTTCGCTCTATAGAGTGAAATGAGGTTCAAGTCAATTTTGCTTCTACACGTGTTTGACATTTTTGATTTAAATTAATACTAAATTTAGGTATAGATCAATGTTAATTAATCTACGAATCGTATCATAATTAACATGTCCTAACCTACCATGCCACACATCAGATGACTCAATAATATAAACAGAAGAAGCATTAGCTTTATTATTATTATTAATAGCTTTGGGTACAATAGTCATTACATTGAACTTAAATAGTCCATTACTTAGATACCCTTTGCCCACATATACCCATTCTTAGTTAGCACAAACTTGTCAGATACAAAGACCAACTTGAACCCATTCTTGCTTAGAAGTGACCCAGAAACCAAGTTCTTCCTGATGCCTGGTACATGCAGCACATTATTAAGAGTGAGCTCTTTCCCTAAGGTCATTAGTAGCTTGATCTTTCCTTATCCTTCAACCTTTGCAGTAGAAGAGTTCCCCATATATAGTTGTTCTTCATTATTTATAGCTTCATAGGTAGTGAACATCCTCTTTTCAGAGCAAACATGACGAGTAGCTCATGTGTCCACCCATCATTCTCTATTGTTGTTCACCAGGTTGACTTCACAAACCACATCTGAAAGATTTAGTTCTGACACATCAGCTGTCAACTTATCTTCCTCAGCAATGTGCACTTCAATGGTCTTTTTCTTGGGGTTGTGTTGTGTTTTGCGGCTACGACAGTCTTTAGCTCAGTGTCCTAGCTTGCCGCATATAAACCACTTCCCAGTGAACCTCTTGTAGTTTCCTTGGCTGGGATCTTCGCTGGAGTACATCCTCTTCTTATTCTTTTGTTCAGCTTCCACTACATTTGCCTTTGACACCATTGAAGAATTTCCGGCTTTTTTTTCAGATGTACGGTTATCTTCTTCAATTCTTAGCCTGACAATCAGATCTTCGAGCCCCATTTCCTTGCGCTTATGCTTCAAGTAATTTTTGAAAGCTTTCCAAGTAGGTAGCAGCTTCTCAATTATTGAAGCTACTTGAAAGGATTCACTCAATGTCATCTTCTCAGCATGTATCTCATGTAGAATCAGCTGGAACTCCTGCACTTGGCTTATGATTGTCTTGGAGTCTATCATTTTGAAGTCCAAAAATCGTCCGACCACGAATTTCTTCAAGCCAGCATCCTCTGTTTTATACTTTTTGTCTAGAGACTCCCAGAGTTCTTTAGCAGTATTTATTGGACTGTACACATTATACAAAGTGTTGTCTAATCCATTGAGGATGTAGTTCTTGTATAGGAAGTCTCCATGCTTCCATGTATCAATAGCTCCCAGCTAGGTAATGTAATACCCCTAATTTCAAAAGGATAGTCCTGGTATTTAATTTATTGTTTAAAGTGAATTTTTATTTATTTAATTGATTATTTACTGGATTATCTGAATTACTTGAATTAATTGATTTAATTGTCTTATTTAATTGTTAATTATTTTAAATGTTAATTATTTTAAATTGCTTGATTAATTGAGTTTAAAATAAATTACGTAAGTGACGTACTTGTTTTAATTTTATTATTTATATTAGGGTTTTGTTTTGTTTTATTAAATCGTGTCTGGGATTAAGCCGACTTAGGGTTGGTTTGGAGTTGGATTTAGGGTTTCAAATAAAGTCTATAAATACATAAGTATATGTCTGCCAAGGGTTTTGTTAACCTTATTCACGTAACAGAGAAGAAGAGATATAGTGAGGTATTGAGAGACACAGAGGAAGATAAACAGAGGAGGTCTAGGTTTTATTCTAGACCAAGGTTGGACCAAGAAGGAGGAAGGAAAGATGTTTCTGGGTTGGACCAAGAAGGAGGAAGGAAAGATGTTTCTGGGTTGGACCAAGGCACTGGAGGAGCAGACTTGCAGTTTAGGACACAAACATATCATACAGAACCAGTGAATTAGAATTTCAAAATCTGTAATTCAAAGGCAAGTTCTGTTCTTCTCTTTCCCTTTAATCTGTGTTCTGTGCATGCCTAGCTAGACTCCAGGGTTTAACTAACGATAAAACGAAGTAATCATGCATGCTTAAACGAACTAAAACTGAGAGTTTTATGGTTATATATACTTGTGCGTGATTTCATTATTTTCTTAGATCTTTATGTATGATTGGTGGTTTAACTTGAATCTTTGCCTATTAAAACACTTAAAATAATTTAGTATGGACGTATGGGACATAGGTTGAAGCTTAGAGGCCTTAGCAATAAAGGTTTAGGGTTTGCAGAGGCTGAACGGATGAAGAAGAAGACCCCGCACTAACTTAGCCGCCTAAGTTAGCAACTGAGGCCCCTAAGTTAGCAACTGAGGCTGCTCAGTTGTAACTTAGCTTGCTCAGTTGGGATTTTTGGTTTTAAACCCCTAGTTTGGGTTTTATGCACTGTTTGGATTACACAGAGTGTTAGCACTTCGTTTAAATTGTCTTAAATGATGTATATTATTGTTTTAGACCTGTAAGAATATAAGTAAACAATGATTCATAAATAGATTAAGGTATGGACAGTGTACAGTTAGGAGAAGATCCTACATGTTGAACTTTGAATGTTAATCAGCTTACACTTTGGAACTTGGAGGATTGTTTATATGTGATTTAATTTTAATTAATTATATTTGGATAGGATTATAAGTAACATGGATTACTTGAACTTAACCATGCTTGTGTTGGATCAAATCAATATTTACTTTGTTATTCAACTGCATCAGTGTATAGATATTTTAGAGGATGTGAACGCTTATACTTGTTTTAGCTGTATACATTATTGGAATTGGATTTTAGACTCTATAATGACTGCCTAATATTGTTGGATATGTGTTAATTTATACTGATGCATGTTATGAAGGATGGTTTTTGGATATATATAGTGTCGTTTTATTAACTATGTTATCTGGAGGATTGTATGCACCGGTATGTGACGGTGGCATACTAGGGACGGATTAGTTAAAATACTAAGTCCTACCTATTTGAAAATAAGTTGGATTAACAATAAAAGTTAAGACCTACTTATGTATGTGTATATGCACCGGTATGGGACGGTGGCATATTAGGGACGGCTTAGTTCAAAACACTAAGACCTACCTATTCTAGGGACGGATTAGTTCAAACACTAAGTCCTACCTAATCTGGATTAAGGTATGGATTAACTATAAAATTAAGTTCATCTCATACTTGTGTCATATCAATTGAGAATTGAATGACCTACTATGGTTTCAGGATGGATTTGTTATACATATATCAGACCACTACACAGATGGATGGTATTTTGTATTAGGAAGAGTACAGATTTTATATATATATATTATATGGTGCCGTGGTATGAGCTTGAGTCTCATGACCATGGTTAGGGCGCGTATATTGCCTAGGATGGATAACTGGACATATGTGTTGTTCCCTAGTAGGTCTAAGTACTCATGCCTACCTTAGGGTGCGTATTTGCATGTTACCTTCTATTCAGGCTGAGACAGACCTACTGGACTAACGAGCATCCTATAGTGTGTACTATATACATATCTGGACTACTCTAACTATTGTTGAGTCTTCCTAGGATGTATCTGTGTATCGGATTACTGTTGGATTGTAGTAAATCAGGACTTGCATGTGGGCCTGACCCACTCCTTTATTTTTCAGGTGTTCGTCAGTTCCAGGGTTAGAGCTTAGACGTGTAGAGCAGATACAGATATTCATTCCTCCGACTACGTAGGACTACTCTATATGTTTAGCTTTATTTTTTATTTCAGTTGTTTCAGTTTCAGTTTGGGCTTTTATTAGGGGTCCACCGGATGGATTCCCGAGTTGTATGAATTGGAGGTTTTGGGAAGTTTAGTTTTAATGATTAATGACTGAGGTTGTTTTTATTTAGTATTCGTTCAGCGTTATTATTTATTTCTTTAATTCATTATTTTTGTATTCCGTGTTTGTTTTAACATATTAATTGTTCGATATCCCTCGGGTTTGGGCCTGGGCCTGATCAACCCGTGTCTCGGTTCCGAGGGGTATCATAGGTAATGTCAGTCTCACCCTCATCTAGCACTGGGGCAGTCTCAGTTAGATACTTGCTTAGTTTCAGAGTAGTAAGGTAGAACATTATTTTCTGTTGCCACCTTTTAAACTCCGCCCCATTAAATTTTTTGGGCTTCTCCCCATGACTGACGGGAACATTAAGTATAGTAGTACTCGTACTTGCTATTCGTCTGATTAAATATTAAATATACAGACCACAGTCAAAATTAAAGAAATAAAACAATAACAATATTTAAAAATTAAACTATAGTATAAACGGATTCTGTCTTAAGATTGTTGTCCAAAAAATGGTCTAATTATACAATATACTATAGTATCATTTATTTAAATATTATTTGAAAATATAATGTATATATATATAATTATTATTATAATATAAAGTTTAATATAATCAAATAAAACTATAAAATAAATGAACCTGATTAAAAGTCGAGGCTAGAATTTGATTTTATGTCTTTAAGACAGATTCGTCCCGCTATGCTGCTAACGGACTCAGTGGCGTCTATCTCCCAGGATAAAACGACTTGACTTCCTTCGGTAATAGCTCTGCAAACCAAAGGAATAGGTGAACCGGCTCGGTGTAGTACTCTCTGATTCGAACTTAGACTCGGAGTGACTGACTAAGGTTCGAACCCAAATACTAAGGCTCGAACCCACAGACTAGAGTGAGAAGGAGGAAGAAGAAAATTCAGAAGAAGAGAAGAATTTTGAATTTTGGTGTGATTTGCAAATGATCCAAAGGGGGGTATTTATAGGTAACAAGGTGCCTTTTTGGGTGGGTGCAACCATGGGTTATGATGGTTCAGAAAAAGGTGTAACCTTTTGGAAAAAAAACTAAAAAGAGCTTTTTAATTTAAATTCAAAAAAAACCAACCACACAAAAAACCCACCCATTTGTGAAACCCATTTAAATAAGCCCAGCCCAAAAATAGGCCCAATCCAAAATTCCATTTAATAAAAAGAATAATCCAGACTTTACAATTAGGCTCAAGCCCAAGTTTGACTTATTTAAACTTCAATTGATTTCAACATTTTTTCCATTTAGGCTTATCAAACACTTCACTTTGGATCTAATTTCTCATTCACCAGGAAACGAATTTGAGAAAGTAATTATACCACGTTCATCTACTTGCGGAGAGGAACGCGCTCATCTATAGATCCGCAAAAAACTCTTAGCGGAATCTATTCCAATTCTCATCCGAAGTTTATGTTTTTAATGCCCCCGTTTCCAACACTCATCACTATCCTTCCCTTTCTTTTATCTCCAAATCCCTCTAAATCCCTCAATCCAAACGAAGCCTAAATGAATCAAACACGAGTTACATGAGGCATTATGCTTTTGGACCCTTACTCATCCTCAAGGAGCCAAATAGAAGAAGATGCAGTGCCAATATCACATGCGACAATAAGCAAGGAATGATATTTTTTTTTGGATAACGTGAGAACCCCAGCAATCACCCGCCCTTTGAACTTGTAGCTACCAGGTAAACTCCCGACTACTCACCCTGACCCCACAGTGCAAATATTTTGCTCTATACTCTAAGTCTAATATTATTTTTATATATATTTTTTTATTTAGCAGTAATTTAAGCTAAAACTAATTCAAAATTACATTAAATTTTCAGTGTGAAGATTGACCGTTTAGTTAATGTTGGAGATATGTGTTTCAAATTTATTAGTTATTAATTACTAAAACTCCAATTGATTCTTAAAGAAGTTTTAGTGAAGTTTTAATAAACTTTTCTTCACTGATGTATTAACATAGTCTAGTTAATATGTTATTTATGAACATATTAAATTTAGGTTCATTAATGTTATGTTAATTACATACCCCAAATTTAATCAATGTTGCGTTTGAGTTGAGGTACTAGTAACTCAATATCAACTGAACCCGAAGTCTAATATTATTTTTATATATTTTTTGTATTTAACAATAATTTAAGCTGAAACTAACTCAAAATTACATTAAAATTTCAGTGTGAAGATTGACCATTTGAGTAATGTTGGAGTTATGTGTTTCAAATTTATTAGTTATTAATTACAAAAACTCCAACTGATTCTTAAAGAAGTTTTAGTGAATTTTTAATAAACTTTTTTACACTGATGTATTAACGTAGTCTAGTTAATATGTTTATGAACATATTAAGTATATGTTCATTAATGTTATGTTAATTACATCCCCACTTATTACTAGTATAAATAGAATACCCACGTAGCCTACAATAGACACACTCTCAATACTAGAAAGAGATAAAAAGAAATTTGAAAAAGTGTTTTCAAACTATTGAGTTTGAGTGTGTGAGTTTCATATTTTCTGTTGATTAGACGGAGATAAATACACAGGTTTATGAAGAAAAGTGCAACCTTCATGAATATACAGATTTGATATCTGGGCTAAGTTAAATTCAGAGATAGTGCTGCTGTGATACCCTTCAATTCTAGAGTCACGGGTGATCAAGTCCAAGTACAAATCCGAGGGATACCAAACAATTAAGTATGTAAACAAGCATGAATTACAAGAAAGAATTTAAGAATAAATAAATAATTAAGCTGAAAGAAAACTAAATCATAATCTTTAAATTAATAAAGAAATCCTAAAGTTATAATAGAAATAATCCTCCGACAAAACATATTCAAATCCTCCAATACTATTACAACTCGGGAATCCATCTAGTGGACCCCTAATAATATCCCAGCTAGAAAATAAATAACTGAACTAAAAAAAAAATCAAAACTAAAACATAAGTAATAATCCTACGTAGTCGAAAAAGTGAGTGATTGTCTCTACTCAGCATGAATAAGCTCTAAGACTAGAACCGTCCGATATCTGAAAAATAATAGTGGGTCAGGCTCACGAACAAGTTCTACTCTACTACAATCCAAATAGAGACCAGATACGCAGATACATCCTAGACATCTCAATAATAACTAAATAGTCCATATATGTAGATATATCCACACTAAAAGACTCTCACTAGACTACAAGGCAGTCTCAACTTGACTAGTAGGCAACATGCAAAATACACTTGAAGTGGGCATAAGTACCTAGACCTAGCAGGGTACACATCAAACCATCATCGCCAGCTATGCATTCCAATGCAAATACGCTCCCTAACCATCAATCATGAGACTCAAGCTCATATCGTGGTAACATAATTATATATATATATATGAATATGATCCATCCAATACAGAACATAAAAACAAACGTCCAATATGTCATTCAACCGTTTTAGTTAACCTAACATGAATATATGTAGGATTTAACTTTTTAATTAATCCATTCCATTATGCATGAATAGGTAGGAATTAACGTTTTGATCTAATCCATCCCTAATATACCACCGTTCCATACCGGTGCATATAATTCACAAATCCAATGATTGGCAATTTAAATAGTTAATTTAAACTTCAATTAATCCACAAAACAGTCCAATAATTAATAAAACAGAAATCAGTAGTGCATCAATTATAATCCAAAGAATGATATAATATAAATCAGATAACTAACTGAGCGTATTATATTCAATTATACTAAAGTATAATCATATTAATCCATTTAACTTGCTAGGACAACCACAAGCAGTTAAATCTTCCATATCCGTAGAGAGCATGCAAATAAGTATTTAAATTTCATGATGTCTAATATTTTAGCATAACCGCATATACTAACTATTCTGGGATTTTAACATAATTATTTAAATCATTTAAAAGCCCCAGTTAAAGTACAAATTCACGCTGGAGCCCCTGAAACCCAAAAACGCATCAAAAATACACATGTTGGTGTATTACAGACTGGGAGCCGCCTCCCCACAAAAGGGAGCCGGCTCTCTCTTGCCTAAAGCCGGCTCCACCCCTTTAGGAAGCCGGCTCTCCCTCTCCCAAAGAGCCCTACGTAGAAATATTAAAGGAGTCGGCTCCATCCCTTTGAGAGCCAGCTCTTCCCTTGCCTCCTATCATCATCTTCATCTCCGACGATGTTAAAATCCCTCTGTAATTCTTAGTTAAAGTTTCTAGAGGTCCGACTATGTCCCAAATCATTCATAAAATTATATAAACCCAGTACGCATCGTTAACAAGAATTAAAACAGAATATGAAACAATTTGTACGATAAATCAATTTCAATTAATCAACACAAAATATAATTTAAAGTCTGAATTAACATGCATACAATAACAGTTTTTAAAGTATGATTAAATCCTGGAGATTATCTAAGCAAGCACAGAACACCTCAAAGGGAAAGAGTAAGAAATAGAACTTGCCTTTGAGATTTTTTCGGCGACTCTAGTTGCCGTTGAAGCTCTCTGCTATATTGTTCTAACCTACACACAGCCTCCCCTTCTTCCTCCTTGATCTGGTCTTGGACTTTGGCCAAAACCCTAGCCCTGTTCTCTCTCTGTTTATCTCTCTTTCCTGGCCTCTCTAACAGATACGTGAATAAGGTTTTCTAAACCCTAAGCCAGACATATAACATATATATATATATATAAGCTTAGAAAACCTAATTCTAATATATGTCGGCACCCTAATCCAATGTGATATCATATATATATATATATATATATATATATATATAAACCATTATAATTATATAATATATAACATATACTGAATATCACAATTAGTATGTGAACGGCAGCCGGTAATTTGTCTTTGATAAGTTCAATTTTCAATTCTCCATCTTGATTTATTTCACATGTGATATAGGCACAACCGACCACATCTTGTGATAGTTCAAATCGGTTAGCGTAAACCCCATCCGTGAAAAACATTAGATATGTATGGTTTATAGGACCCAGAAACAAAGATTGGGATAACTCTTTCTGAGTTTTACCTGGTTCTATTCTTATGATTTTTTTATGTGTCTGGTGTGTCCAGGGCATGAAAACTCTGATTTCTATTTCTACACTAGATCTATTCTCAAATTCAACCGATATATTTATTGACTATGGTTTTTGGATCATGTGGGTTTTCTAGGCTGGTGTGGGTACCTTATTTTGTAATAATATTTTCGATTTTTTATCATATAGAGAAGTACATACATAATATATGCGGAGTGTATGAATTTCTGATTCTGATGGAGATGAAAGTCTTCTTTTATTATTCTACCACCACATTTAACGCATGAATTTGAGCCAAATGTCTTACTCTCTGTTCTTTTATATTTACAGTTTGCAGCAGTTTAATAAAGATGGTGGTAGTCCAGAAGTACTCCAGGCTCTCTATTTGAAGCTCTAAATAAATAACCGCTGTAATTCTCTTGAGATCATAAAAACATTCTCTGACCTGAGGTCTCTTATATATGGAATGTATCTGATTTGTGAGACAAAATTTGGGTTTAGATTGATCACAGTGATGATACTTAATGGTGCCTTATTTTTTTTTTAGTTGGGACTCACACACACTGCCTCCATTGAGGTTCGAACCTCTAACCTCCCATTGAGAAGTGGAAACCTTGTACCGAGAAGCCTGTTGGTTAATGGTGCCTTATAGTTAGCTGTAGGTTTTTCCTATGAAATACCTAATGATAGAGAGTCTAATTTTGCATTTCATGGTAACATTCGGGATACTAATGACATTATGACGATGTCAGTCCTCACTCACATAAATCAGTTCAACCCGTCTCACTTTCGAACTCCAAATCATTATCCATACTTTAATGACAAACTAATCTTATTTATAATTTGGCAGTTCAAAACTGTACTTTATTCTTCTTCTTTTTTCTTTCTCCTCCTTAATCTTCCTTTTTTTTCTCCTCCATCTTCTTTTTCCTCAGCTGGGGACAGCCAAGATAGTTGAATGTACGTGCAAAGACTTCATGTAATAAGCTATTCTAACAAATTTGACTACGCTTGTTTAAACAATCTCTTCGTCTTCAAGGAGTGATATTTCTTCTAATTTTTTTCAAAAGTTTAGCGACATGCATTTGTTATATTTCTCAAAAAGTTGGGATCCTCTCGTGCCATACCACTTTAGATGACCATGATCACCTCACACATGCACTACCATGTGAAGTGATGGAGGCCGTCGAAAGGACATGGCCAGAGGAGGCCCAAGCGGTCGCCCGGAGTTGGTTCAGTTCCAATAAGACCTCTTGGAGTACCCTTCTTTTCAATTGTCTTAGGACTGGAGATTGTGTGGTCCTTGTTAATTAACAAGATCACTGCAACGATTCAGCACTGGACCAGTAAGAAGCTCTCATTGATTAAGTCCGTTCTATGCAGCATTCAGCAATGTTACTCGATCCAGCCACCTACCAATCAGAGTCATCAATGATCTAATTCTTTTTATCAAATAATAATAATAATAATAATAATAATAATAAATAAAAATAAAAAATTGTGATAAGATGATCTTGTTTGGTCTCCTATTTTAGCAATCCTGATATTTCCATCCTCTACACTGTTTGAATTAAATTTGTCTATGATTAATTATGTTGGAATGCATCTGTAACATCTGTTTTACATATTTCAAATTGTCCAATCCATTTAATTCTTAAAGACAACAAATTAACTAGATCAAACTACATTGACCAAAAAAGAGTAAAAGTAGTGCTCACATCTGAAAAGCTCGACTAACCTTAATAAATGGGCCTAAGCGAAATGGGCCTTCAAACCCAAACAGTGGTCATGAGATTTTCCTTAGGCCCATTTAGTAAGGCCGTGTTCTGCGTGGGAGCTTCAAGCTCGCGGTCTCGCATCAATCAAAGGGACCCTGCGACTCTCTGAGAAAAAAGATCATTGTAGAGAGAGAACGAAGAGATCCCAATGTCCACTTCAACAATGGTGGGAGCTTCAAGCTCGTGGTCTCGCGCAATGGTGCAGATCTCACCTTACACCTTCTCAGCCATCGGCATCGCTATCGCCATCGGCGTCTCCGTCTTAGGCGCTGCTTGGTATATACATACATGCATATATATAAAATATAAGATGTAATTGATTTTCTGTTTCCATGTCTGATACTTTGATTTTTGTGATATTCTTATAGGGGGATTTACATAACTGGTAGTAGTTTGATCGGTGCCGCAATCAAAGCTCCACGAATCACCTCAAAGAATCTCATTAGGTAAAACCCTAATTTCGATCTTCTCTAACCTTCGAAAATTCTACCAGATTCTATGTTACTTTATTTATTGAGTTACTCTGTTTGATTTTTATATAGTTATCCGATTATAGTGAGAAGTGAGTTGTTAGGTAGATGGATCTCTAATTTGGTTGGATTTAATGCAATTATTAGGATGTAATGCGCTATATGCTACAATTGAATGAAAACATCAGTTTTATAATTGCCAATATGCATTTGTTTCATTGTGTATGGTTTGAATTGATACCCAAAAAAGCGTGATGCCATATTTTTATCCAGAATTAGTGGTGTTGTTTGAAGCATAAGACAGAGTGCTCTGAATCCAGTTTGCTAGTGATGTAGGACGTACTTTACTTACAGAATTAGGTGAAGATTGAAAATTTTGGAGTTGGAAGTGATATTGTGGACATCCGACATCCAGCTGTAGATCTCTAGTTTTTTTTCTTTCTAATTATGAGTCTTGAAAACTAATAATGATACTACTGGTTAGAAAATCCATTCTATTTCAGTCCAGTATGTTATCTATGTCATATAGAACGTATACAAAGATTAAAGTTCAATGGAGGTCGAAACAAAAACAAATAGAGTGCTTGGGTTCGTCTGAACAATGTTTGTGGTGTTATTTTCCTCTACTAAGTCCTTGTGACATGAAGGTTAGAAGCCGGCTCTTTGTATAGGTTTTAGTATGGTAGTTTGCTTCTTTTTTCTTCAATATTGGCTTGAGAAATTACTGCTTTGCTTTGTTTCATAAATTGTAATTGCATAGCTTTCTCTTCTTCCTTTTCTCTCATTTTCTTCTACTTATCTTCTCCTTCTTCTTGTTGTTATCTTACTTTATTCTCTTAATTTATCATATGAAAAACTGTTTGCTGCGTTTAAATCAAATATTAAAACTGGCTCAAGCCCTTGTTCTCTTTCCAAAACCATATTCTACCAATTCCTATTTTTTCATAGCAACCATAACCCTATGTCTTCATTATAATCCTGGATCTCAAAATGTTTGCATTCGAATGGTTTCCTTTTTAAAGATTCACCCCTCGAAATTGTTTGCCTGCATGCAATTCTCTTTCTTCTTTCAATAAGCAAACGTTATTCAGTGGAATTTATCTTGTATAATTGGTTGAGAAATCATTATGGTTCTTTGGATGTGGTTTCCTTTCCACATTGTAAAGAATGGGAGGCATGTGGAGTTCGTGGTTACAAAAGAATGATATTTTTCTAGCGATTTATGTTCCGGAAAGTATGTTGCAAAATACAGTATACTTTTATTCCATTTTATAATAAACTAGCAAACTGGAAAATGGTTTCCTTTTATTCCTGAGTTTTCTTAGTATCATAAAAAGATCAGCTGAGATCTAATAGATTGGTCTTTTTTAGATGAGATCTAATAGATTGATTTCTCTAAGTTCTTTGTTTTCACATGCTGAATTATGAGAAACTTTAAAAAGTAATGAGAGAACTTGTGCACTGTAATAATATTACTTATCATTGACCACCACTTTTTAAAAAATTAATAATAATAAAGATCTCATTTTCGACTTTCTTAATACGTTAATACAGTCCAGTGTTATTAAGGCCCAAGGCGCTAGAGGTCCTTTGGAGCCTAGGCGCACGGCAAGGCACGCGCTTGATTGAAGTGAGGCGCACAATTAAAAATTTAAACTACCATAAAAACATTCATATCTCATAAGTCATATCAATATTCTAGAATTAATATCAAATATAAAAAAGTAAATCCATCAACTAAACAAGCATCCAACAACCAGAAAACAGAGCGCAAATTTGTTTTCTTGAAAGGAAAATCATAATTTTGATTTTTTGAATGGCAAAATAGAGCACAAAAAGAAATAAATCTGTTAACAACAACAACAAAAAACGGGTAGAAAGAGAAGAAAAGAAAAAAGAGCGAAAAAAAAAGATGCAGAGACAAAAGAAGTAGATGAAGAGAGAGACGTAGATGAGAAGAGGGAGAAAGTGTTAAAGAAAAATACAGAGAAAAACAGAGCCGCCCAAAAAGAAAGACTAAGAAAGGAGAACTAAACGAAGAGAGAGATGTAAACAAAGATAAAAAGAGAGGAGAGAGAAGTAGAGGAGAAGAGAGAGAAGAAGAAGAAAGAACTGACGTGGCTTCGTCGTTCATCTCTGCAACTTGGGTTTTGTCGTTCGTCTCGCGGTCTTACTCTTTATCTGTTCGGTTGACACTTTGACTCTTGGGCTTTCTTATTTGTTTATTCTTTTGAACAAAAGCTTCTTCTCTCGTACGCTTGAGTTTTCTTATTTGTTTATTAAGTTGCCAAAAGTACCCTTTTTGGATTAAGAAATAGAATATAATAGTTTTTTTAAAAAATCAGTGGTGTGCCTGATAAACAGGACAAGACACAACCGAGGCGCGCTCCTAGTAAAAATTTGTGAGCCTAAGATGACAACGGGCACTAGATATGCACCTCGAGCCTAGGCGATCCTTTAACAACGCTGATACAGTCCAATAATACAATTTATCAAGTATATCCCAATAATAGCACATTTTGAGTACCTCCTCCCGTTCCTTTTCTACATACCAAAATGACATGCAGTTTGTGATATATAGTTGGAGTTACATACACAAATTCAGGATCATTTGGCCATGAACTTATTTGAACTCTTCCGATGTTCCTTGTTCAATACTAAGGGCCCGTTTGGATTGGCTTTTGAAACGCTGCTTTTAGCTTTTTGGGGTTGGAAGCTGTTTTGAGTAATGTTTGGCTAATTTTTTAAAAGAGCTTTTAAGTCTTAGAAGAGCGTTTTGGAGAAGCTGGGTACCTCCAGCTTTTCTTAAACGGTCTTTTTTTAAAGACACGGAAAGCTGTTAAAGGGTTTAATGAAACTTTCAAAATACCAAGCGTTCCCTCCATATTGTGAACAAAAAATAAAGTATTCTACCTGTATCCCTATATATGTAAAGAAACCTAATCGCATCACAAATTGTCTCTTTCATCTGGTTCACAATTTCACATAGCAGCAGGTTCCTCCTCTCTTGTTTCTCTTCCTCAAGATTTCAAGGCTAGGTACTCCATATTTTTTTCCATTGGACAAATAACTCCTAAATACAATATTATTTTACGTTTTATCATGAATCAAATTTGTTAGATTTTAACGAACGATGAGTGAGAACAATATATATATATATATATATATATATATTTATTTATTTATTTATTTATTTATTGCTATTGCAATTTATATTTCGATTCATTCTTGATTTTGGTTTTTTGTTTTCCCTTTTTCTCATATACGTTACCATCATATGTTTTTGTATATATATATATATATATATATATATATTTATTTATTTATTTATTTATTTATTGCTATTGCAATTTATATTTCGATTCATTCTTGATTTTGGTTTTTTGTTTTCCCTTTTTCTCATATACGTTACCATCATATGTTTTTGCCTTCAATTTTATTTTCTCTTAGCTTTGCGAATCTGTGGGTATATACAGGTAATATATGTGTATATTTTATATGATTTACTTGATGATAGTTGCGAAAATAAACTCCATAAGTTGGGCTAATGACTCTTTCAACTTACATAACCACGGTCAACCAAAAAATATGAAGAACAAAGAAATCTTTTCATCTTTAGCTTTTTTTTCACATCGAAATTGAATTGGGAAATACTTTCCATCTGTAGCTTTTTTTTCACATCAAAATGAACATGTATATAATGGCGTCCTCAGAATCTTTCTATGGCAACCACGAAGTACTAACCAAAAAAAAAATGAAAGAAAAAAAAAAAATCCTTCCATTTTTAGCTTCTTCCTTTTTTCACCTCAAAATTGAATTGAAAAATAGGTGAACTTATATGTAAATCGTTGTATTTAAAAAAAAAAAATTCCTTTCATATATCAATTTCTCAAAACACTATAGAAGAAAGAATTTATAAAATGAGTTACATATATTAAGTTGAAAAAATCGAAAGAAAAAAAAATAATTAAATAATTAACTATATGAATGACTTTCTTATAGTGAAATTAATAAAAAATGTAGAAGAATGTTATTTAGATCATTTTATAGACAACAACAATGTAAAAGTAATAATTTTTAAATCATTTTCACGATGGATGTGTAACGTATTTCGTTCTTTCACAAATGATATGTTTTTTAATATCATAGTTTTGGTTACAGTTGTTGGGATGGTCATTGTTTGGAACCTTATTTCATTGGTTAGTGTTTGGAACCTTATTTTATCTAAGGGCAAATTAGTTATATTAGTAGTAGAAGAGCTTTAGTAAGCATTTTGCCAAACAGACAAAAAAGTTCTTCTAACATTAAAAACTCTTCTAAAATACAATTCCCAAACACTATCAAATAAGCCAAATAGAAGTGATAGCTTATACTTCTCTTCTTCTTCTCTGTAAAAGCATAAGTAAAAGCTATGCCAAACGAGCACTAAGGATGCTGTGAACTTATCTTTCTTTCACTTAAAGTTATTCAATATTGTGTATGTTTAACTTTTTATATGAATTTTGGGTGCCGTTCATGGTGCCATCTTGCTACTGTAATTTGACTTGTATACTTGTGTTGTTAGTGTAATCTTCTGCGAAGCTGTTGCTATATATGGAGTTATTGTGGCAATTATCCTACAAACAAAGTTGGAGAGCGTTCCAGCATCACAGTTATATGCGCCCGAGTCTCTTAGAGCCGGATATGCAATCTTTGCTTCGGGGATTATTGTGGGATTTGCTAACCTTGTTTGCGGGTTTGTCCCACCTTTTACTCTTTGAACAAATTTTTTAATTAACGAGTATGTGGTACTTTCCTTCTTGTTTCTGACTTCTGTTTGATAACAGGTTGTGTGTAGGAATAATTGGAAGCAGCTGTGCATTGTCTGATGCCCAAAACTCATCGCTCTTCGTGAAGATTCTTGTGATTGAGATCTTTGGTAGTGCACTCGGGTTATTTGGAGTGATTGTGGGAATTATTATGTCAGCTCAGGCATCATGGCCGTCAAAAATATAGGGTGATTTGGTATTTTTGTGGATGCCCGACAATCTTTCTTTTTCCAAACCATTATATTTTTTGTGCCCCAAATTCTGTATCTATTCCATCAATTAGGTTAGTAAGTTTATGAGTTCTGGTGTGAAAATGCTTTCTTGTGGCATCTTTACTGCCCATGTTCCTACAAAATAGGGCAGAATTTAATTAGCAGAATTGATATTGTGTATGATTTCGAATCTTGAGAACAGACCTCTTACCTAATTTAAACATGATCGAATTGCCCAAAGAAAAGGAACTGCTAAAAATATTTTGTTTACGCTGTTCAGTGAAATTCTTTGATCTATGCAAAATTAGATTTTTAATACAAGAAAACACCTTTATATGGAGCAGATGATGCTAATTAAGGCAGTCACAAATATGTACTCTTCAAAAGAGAGTGAAAGAACAGTTTTCTTTGTGATCAATGCATACTGTTTGGTTCTTCGCTGGCCAATCTCTCCTTGAGTGCATGGTTATGGACTCATTCAATGAATTTTCCTCAAAGGTATCACTTACCTAGTTATTTGATTTTGCCATTGTTATTTATATGGTGTCTCTGCTGATGTACTGGAAATACGTAAAGGACCCGAGATTGATTTATCGCGTTGGCTATACCATGTCTTTTCCAGGAAAAATTGTTCTCAAAGCCGAATCAATGCCCTCATGCATCCCTAATTTTAAACTTTAGGCCAAAAAATGGTCGTTTGTGATTCTATTTTCTCAATAATATGCATTTCTGATGAGCTTAGCACGAATTTTGAACGATGTCAATCCAGCAAAATCTTATTGCACCTTTTGCCAGTCAATTGAAAATGTCATCCCCATTTGTACCTCATTAACATTTGAATCCAGAAATGCATTCTCTTGAAAGCCCTGTTTCCCAATGCCTGCAAAATCCAATAATTTATTCCATTTCCATATATGTCCAACACCATGGCAGCTAATCTGCTTCTTCAGAATGTGAAAACTGAAATTCTTATATTCTCCTAAATCAGTCATTCTAGATTTGGATTAATAATAGTACATGAATTTTATTCAAGAACAATTATAAGACATACACAAGTAATTTTATACAAGCACCTTACTGAATGTTGTAAATGAACAATGCTCCTAAAGCTGGTTGCCAACAAGTATGCTCCATTGGAAATGGCAAATGCAGATCGACTACTGAGCGAACGTCAGCAAAGAAAGGCATGTTTTTCTGTTGAAGCTCTTGGCAATCCTCAGGAGTTGCTGTTTGCGGATCAAAAGGCTTTCGATCAGGAAGGATCAAACCTTGTTTGATGCGACCCACCCTCCGTGAATGTAGGACTTGCTTCGAAACGACTGGAAGCCGAATAGACTGATACTCAGTGAGAGCTGAATGTAAATTTGCTACACCCCACTTCTTGAGGCATTCACCAAGAACCGCTGCGTCGACTATTGACATGTTTGTGCTTCTCACGCCGTGAGGGGTTGTGGGGTGAGCTGCATCTCCTATCAAAACCACGTTGTCCCAAAAAAGTTGTTCTAGAGGATCACAATCATATATGACATTTATGAAAGGTTCCTTCGTTTCTTTCATGACTCTCGCCAATTCTGGAACCCAAACCTTCTCCGCTTCTTCATGCATCTTCTCAATCATGTCACTGCTCACTTTCATGGTCACTGAATTCCCCTAGATAATTTTTTCAACAATCAGTCCAAGTTGGTTTTGCTAACACTAGAATTCTATATAGAGCTCATGGAACTGTCATTCTAGTTCTGAAATTCTCCTATGTCCTTGGTTTGTACAAATTCAAGCTAGCAACTATGAACCAGTGCCTATTTGTATTTTGGGTCAAAAATTGTAATTCGAAAGTACTGGAACTAACATATTGTGGTTTTTCTAGGTTCAACCCCTTGGTTTTGTTTTCTATTCTGCAATATGTACATCAAAAGTCTTGGATCATCATCACTATGGTGCCAACACTGCCTAAAACTGATATAAACAGTGTATTATATCCAAGTGCATCAATGAAAAGAGTCCCTCAACATAAACCTTGTTTCTAATTTTCATCTTGTTTTTTTGTCAATTCTCACACTTCTATTGGTCCACAAATCATGTTTTACAGCAGATCTATATGCACAATAATTGGAGCACCAACTACATGACTAAAACTAGCTTTAACTTGGTTTTCCAGTGGGTACTTAACTAGTAAAAAAGATTCTAGATAAGTATTACATGGGATGAGAGCACGTGGATTACCTTTAGTTCTGGTTCAGGTTGATTAACATACCAAATCCAATTGATCCTTTTGTTCAAAAGCTCATAAAGCACGCAATGAGTTCCAGAAGCAAGGTCAAAGTATAAGCATGTACCAAGATCGGGATATGCCCTGCGGATGCCCATAATGGCTTCTGAATTATCATTATCTGAAAAATCAAGAATCCCTCGCCATGCACAATAACCCGAGTACCTACAAGAAAACAGTAGCATGAAATACTAAGGTTGTTAGCAACACATCATGCCCTTTTTTTTTCTTGTATTTTATTTAAATAAACATGTTGAACCCTTGAGCTTTTTTTCTACAAACCTCAATTTAAGGTCAGGAAGAAAACTCCTGCGGATTGAAGAGAGACAGCCATCTGCTGCAACTAGCAAATTCCCAACTATTTTAATGATTTTGCCAGTTTCAATAACTTTGGTCTTTACTTCAACACAAGTTTTGTCATCAGAACTGCAGAAAGAGAGAAATAGGTGACCCCAGCAAAAAATGTCTTGTGGTAATGCATTGGACAGGAGGCCATGCAGATCAGCCCAGTGCGCAGCTCTAAAATTGAAGTTCTCATCTCTTGTTAGAGTTGAGCTAATCTTCTTCTCGCTATCTGTAGCTTGGTCCTACGAATAAACGGAAAGTTAAGAATTGAAGGAATTAACTAAACTTAAGTTTGAACCCAATTAAGTCCTCCGAGAGTACCTGATTGATAAACCTTTTACCTGACATTTTTTAAAGTAATTTGTCTTTGTTATTTGCCAGAACACAACATAAATTTGCCACAAGTATAGATTCACCAGAATAGCTTCTGACTAAATCCAAGACTAAGTGCTTGTATTACTTCCATTATTTACTACTGAACCCAGAAATATTTACATCATGTTTTAGAAAGAAAAAAAAATGGAGCAAATTACTTTACCCTAACCTTCTCTTTAAGTGCTTAGAATTTATTACTTTAAAAGCTATATAATTAAGGTGTTCGCATAAAAAAGAAAGTCATGTAAGAAGGTCACTTGACCACTGAAGAAAATTATAATCATGTGCAAGTAATAAGACTTCTTTTGACGCGCTAAGAAATGATTACTTTAAAAGGTATTACACCCTTCAGAAGTCTAAGGGGAAAATAAACCAAAAATTTAATGTGCTTGGTGATGAAGCTAATCACCACACCTTCACACGGAATAAAGCTGGGAATATAGTTTTCTGATCTGATTACAAAAAGTACTAAAATATAGTCATTGCGGATAATCTGACTTTATATTGTGCAGCAAATCATTCTTGGTTTGCTAGGTACGAAAATGCAGGAATTCTCGATTGGATGATATTTTGTTTTGATAGACAATTGCAAGAATCAAGCCCCTGATCTCATTTTTCTTCTTCATATGTCATAACTCCACCATAATGCCACGAGAGTTTGTTCTTTGCAACTTTACATGGTGCAGCAAATCATTCTTGGTTACTTGGTGAGAAAATGCATTCAGATCATATTTGGATTAATAGACAATTGTATGAATCAAGTCCCTAATCTCACACCTTTTCTTTGCAAACCATAAGGTCCATAAACCACCACAATGCTACAGCAATTTTAACCAACTTATGACGTATTATACATGCATATATATGTGATATGGTCACATGCTCATTTTTCCAGAAATTATTCTTATCTTTAAAAGTTCATTTTAGGTAGGAGGGAAGAGTGAAAGCATGAGGAGATAAGAGACAAAAATGAAAAGGTGGAGGCAGGAAAAAGGAGGAAAAGAATGAGATTTTATGGTTTCATAGGAATGAAAGGGAAAGGATAAGGAAGAGAGAATGAAAGATCATTTCCTTCAGGACCGCCATATTCTTCCCTCACAAAAGTGGAGAGAAAGGAGAAGAAAACAACTTCCTCTTCTATATTTTCACCCTTCAAAAGCCACTCTCCAAGTTTCACCCATATTACAGGATTAGAATGAATTGAGTCTAGGTTTAATTATTCAAGGACTATAGCTTACATTTAATCATTTAGATTTAGATTTCAAAAAGATGCTTAAATTGATTTGAGTCCTTCTATTAAAACTCGCTACGGCCTTCTTCACCAATGTAGTGATGCAGAAGCTTTTGTTCTGAGGCGGGGGATTACACTGAAGTGGATCAGGCTGTTATGTCTTTGAGAGCTGTGGTTTCTAGAATTCAAATTTTGATTGAGGACATTAGAGCTCTGTTGCCTTTGTTTTCAAGTTGTAAACTGCTTTGCGCTCCTCGATCTTGCAATGACATAGCGAGTCGATTACAAAGAAAGGAAGGAAAAGATCATTTCCCTTTCATAAGGATACATTTCCTTCCTATCAATCTCTTCCTTCCAATTTTTCTTCCATCCTACTAAATACAGCATAAATTAAGTAAACATTTTGAGCCAAATTTATCTTTTCTTTTATATGTGCAAGTAGAATGATAAATTCACAAGCACCCTTTGATTCGTCTTCCCCTTCCCTTTCTACCCAATTCAACAACATTACCCTTTAATTTTTTATGTTTTTATTTTTTATTTTTATATCCCGGCAAACTAGGGGAGGGAGATTTGAACGCGAACACACCCGCTCAGGGAGCTGGACGCTCTACCAAGGCCCGTCATTGGATAATGCCCAAGAACATTTCCCTTTCATAACTATACCTTTTTCCTCCTGTAATGTCTTCCAATTTTCCATCCATCCTACTAAATTTAGCATAAATTAAGTAGGCAATTTGAATGAGGATGGTCATAATGCCAATCTAACTTCTAATGGAGTTTGAATTCTACAAGAGTCACCCACAAAAAGGACTTTTGCAAGAAGCTTTTGATTCATATACAGTTGTTATAGGACAAAGATACAAAATATATATATATATATATATATATATATATATGTAGAGAGAGAGAATGAAACCCAATTGAATTACAAAGTTCTTTGATTCATATATAGTTGTAATAGGACAAAGACACAAAGATAACATATATAGAGAAAGAAACCCAATTGAATTGAATTACAAATAGAACATTTGCACAGCAAATCAAAATTGGAAAAATAAGTACCTGATCGATTGTAAGGGGCATGGAAGCCTTGTGCAGAAGGCCGGGTGGTCCGAGCCATGACTCAATGAGTTGCTGAGCCAAGGGGTCGAGTCCGAGTCCAGCACCTGTTGGGCTACCACTCGGGGGTGCGCATGATTTCTCAAGCACCACAACGTCCCACCCTGCTAAGATGAGCGCGTGTGCGCAGGACAGACCAGCTATGCTACCCCCCACCACCACTGCCTTCGGCTTCTTGCCGGCTTCGTTCATATCTCTCACACACGCGCACTCTCTCAAGAATTAGATATGTTGTGTGTGTGGTATATATGGTTGGGAAGAAAGGAAAGGAAATGGAGCAATGTGGAGTTTTGTGTTTGGTATAAACTTTTGGAAGGAAAAGAGAGGAAATTAAAGTATTTAGTGGGGATATGTTTAAAGCTTTATTTTGTTATTCCTCAAAAATAAATTAGAGTACATGGAAGGAAAGGGAGGGAAATGATAGCATTTTTAATGAAATTTTTATAATGTTAAATTTGTCTTTATTTTTATAAAAGACAAGAACTATGAAAAAAGGTATAGGGGTAAATTTATTAAAATAATTTTATTTTATTTCTTTTTCTAAACATGATTACTATCATTTTATTTATTTTTCTTTATTAGTCAACCAAACACAATAAGTAACTTATACTATCCACTCATGTTCTTTATTTTCTTTTATTTTCTCTGTTACTAATGTTATCCTTTCTTTTCTTTTTTTTCCGATTATACAAAACATAGGCAAATGACGACATCGTCTCTAATAATGGTGCGTATATATGGTGACTAATGATAGTTATGTAAAAGTTAGACTTGGCCCTTCAAATTTTTTCCAAACCTATATTAATGATGCATAGTTATGGTGATTAATGATATTTTTGTAAAGAAAAATTAAAATTGGCCTCCTCCAAATTTTTCTTAGGATTATTAATGATAATTTTGTATAGGAAAATTTAAATTCATCTATTAATGTTGTATATTTATGGTTATTAATCCAATTTTTTGTATAGAAAAATTAGAATTGGCACTCCAAAATTTTATAAAAGTTTCTTAGCTATCTTTGATTATTAATGTTGGTTGCAAAAAGATATTTGTGTTACACCAAAAGATCAATGAATCTTTTTAGTCTAGCTTTTAAAAATTCAATCCTTTATACGACATATAAGTATTCTATTCATATTCTTGATACAACATATTATACTTTATGTGTGTGTATATACACACACATATACATATATTAATTGTTATGAATTATATATATATATATATAATAAAAATTAAAAAAAAACCTCCCCGCTTGAGAATCTCATTTATCGGCTATAAAGTGTTATATATTCTCTCCTCATTTATTCTTCTTCTCGTATCATTTATAGACGCTTCTCAAAAACATATAAATAAAGATTATTTAATTTTAATTTTATATTAGTAGTTTGTCTCCTAACTTAATATTTTTGGATCCGCCTTTGCCGAAACCCATAATCCCTTAGTATGTCAGCACATGATTTGATTGTGATCGTGTAATAATTTGTCTATCTCGGGAGGATTTTTGCATCAGTCACACACTTTAGAATGACCAAAAATCTAAGTGTCAGTTCATTACAATTGGTATAAGGGCAAAATCAATTCTTAATTCGGTGCGACACCAGACCTTCGCATGGAGTTTGGGTTTTCTTTAGGAGACAAGGTGATTCGACTGCAATGTGAATGTCACGAGTCCAGATGAAGGAGAAAATTATAGGATCTTATTCCATATCGGACTTGAATAGGAAATATAATGAGTATATTTGAATGGATAAGCAACACTATATAATAACTTAAATTTTTGAGTCAATGATAAATACTCATTTAAAGCATTAAGTGATATTAACACGCAAAATGAAATTTTTTTATTCTTATAGTTTTTATTTATTTATTATTATTTATACATATATATATATATATATATTAGGAAAAGGCACGTGCGATGCGTGTCGAATATTTTGTAGATAATGTGATAAAGTTTTATAGAAAATAAAACAGCCAATTTGTGGTATATTTTATAAAAATTATTTTATTTTCTTTAAATAAATTATTGTTTAATTATATTTTTTCTTATTAAAAAAACTCATAATAAATAGATAAATATGTAATACGTGTTAGAATTTTATAGAAACTTTTTAAAAACTCTTTTTATATCAATTAATATATATTTTTTATATTAATAATTCTTGTCAAATTAGATTCCAATAAATAAATAAATAGGTAATTTGTGTTAGAGTTTTATAGAAACTCTTTTAAAACCTCTTTTTATATCAATTAATAAATAATTTTTTATATTAACAATACTTGTCTAATTAGATTTCCTTTTATTAAAAAACTCAAAATAAATAGATAAATAGGTAATTCGTATTAGAGTTTTTATAAAAAATCTTAAAATATATCTTTGTCTAATGTATTATAATTTTATTGAAAATAAAATAAGTAATTTGTGGTAGAGTTTTTCTAGTCTAATTAGATTTTCTTTTATTAAAAAACTTATAATAAATAAATAAATAGGTAATTTGTGTTAGAATTTAATAGAAACTCTTTTAAAAACTCTTTTTATATTAATTAATAAATATTTTTAAATTTTAATAATTCTTGTCAAATTAGATTAGCATTTATTGAAAAAAAAAAACTAATAATAAAAGGTAGTTTGTGATAGTGTTTTAGAACAAATTATTTTATTTTTTATATTAATAATTCTTGTCTAATTAGAATTTCTTTTATTAAAAAACTTATAATAAATAAATAAACAGGTAATTTGTGTTAGAGTTTAATATAAACTCTTTTAAAAATTCTTTTTATATTAATTAATAAATATTTTTATTTTAATAATTATTGTCTAGTTAGAATTACTTTTATTAAAAAAAAAATCATAATAAATAGATAAATTGGTAATTTGTGTTAGAGTCTTTTATTGAAACTTTTTTTAACATCTTTTTATACAAATTAATAAATAATTTTATATATTAGTAATACTTGTCTAATTAGATTTCCTTTTATTCAAAAATTCACAATAAATAGATAAATAGGTAATTTGCGTTAGAGTTTTATAGAAACTCTTTATTATGTAGATTTTAGTGTTTATATATTTTTTATATAAATAAATAAATACTGAAACTCTTTGCACATCTAATAATAGTATAGATAAAAACTCTTTTTAATAAATACTAAAACTCTTGGGCAGAGCTTCTATATTTTACTCTATAATTCTACATTTCTAGAATTCTCAATTTATGTACCCCTTCCTCCATACCTCGATTTACAGACTTCTTGGATTAAAAGATTATGACATGTGTCATTTTCTGATAATGACATAATCATAACTGGGCAGGCTAGTTATATTGTGATAATTATCCATAAAAAATAACTATTATTTTTATATTGAACTAAAAATAAGAGTTTTATATAGAATGTGATTGATATTATGAGGTAATTTTGCAATTAATATATATTTTTTATTTTAATAATTCTTATCTAATTATATTTACTTTTACTAAAAAAACTCACAATAAATAGATAAATAGGTAATTTGTGTTAAAATTTTATAGAAACTCATTTAAAACCTCTTTTTATATCAATTAATAAATAATTTTTAATATTAATAATACTTGTTTAATTAAATTTCCTTTTATTAAAAAAACTCATAATAAATAAATAAATAGGTAATTTGTGTTAGAATTATATAGAAACTCTTTAAATATATCTTTGTCGAATGTGATAGAATTTTATTGAAAATAAAATAGGTAATTTGTGATAGAGTTTTATAGAAATTATTTTATTTTATTTAAATATATCCTTGTCTAATTAGATTTAATTTTATTAACAAACTCATAATAAAAGCTAATTTGTGGTAGAGTTTTATAAAAATTATTATTATTTATATATTAATTAATAAATATTTTTTTATATTAATAATTATTATCTAATTAGATTTTCTTTTATTAAAAATTCATAATAATAAATACATAAATAGGTTAATGTAAATTTTATTTTTTAAATTTTAGTTTTTATATAAATAAAGAAACACTTAAATTCTAAAACTCTTTGCACATCTAATAATAGTATAGAGTTCATTGACAGAGTTTCCGTATTTTACTCTAGAATTATGAATTTCTAAAATTTTCAATTTATATACCCCTTCCTCCTTCCTCTATTTATAGGCTTCTTAGTAGGATGATGACATGTGTCATTTTCTGATAATTAGATAATCATAACTCGCTGGGTCGGTTATATTATGATAATTATCTATAAAAAATAACTATTATTTTTTATATTGAACTAAAAATAAAAGTTTTATATAGAATGTGATTGATTTTATTAGGTAATTTTTAGAGTTTTATAGAAACTATTTTCACAAAAACTATATTTATATAAATTAATAAATATTTTTTATATAAATAAATAAATACTGAAACACGTTGCATTATTTTATTATGTAATTTTTAATTAATAAATATTTTTTAATTTAATAATTCTTGTTTAATTAGATTTATTTTTATTAAAAAAACTCATAATAAATAGATAAATAAGTAATTTGTATTAGAATTTTATAGAAACTATTTTAAAACCTCTTTTTATATCAATTAATAAATAAGTTTTTATATTTCCTTTTCTTAAAAAACTCATAATAAATAGATAAATAAGTAATTTGTGTTAGAGTTTTATAGAAACTCTTTAAATATATCTTTATCTAGTATGATAGAGTTTTATTAAAAATAAAATAGGTAATTTGTGATATGTTTTTATATAAATTATTTTATTTTATTTAAATATATCTTTGTCTAATTAGATTTAATTTTATTAAGAAACTTATAATAAAAGCTAATTTGTGGTTGAGTTTTAGAAAAATTATTTTGTTTTATATATCAATTAATAAATATTTTTTATATTTGTAATTCTTGTCTAATTAGATTTTCTTTTATTAAAAAATTCTTAATAATAAATAGATAAATAGGTTAATTTAAATTTTATTATGTAGATTTTAGTGTTTTAATTTTTTTTTTTATAAATAAATAAGTACTTAAATACTAAAAATCTTTGCACATCTAATAATAGTATAGATAAAAAATCTTTTTGTATCAATTAATAAATATTGTTTTATATAAATACATAAATATTGAAATACTAAAACACTTTAATGATTTTATTAGATAATTTTTAATTAATAAATATTTTTGATTTTAATAATTCTTGTCTAATTGGATTTACTTTTATTAAAAAACTTATAATAAATAGATAAATAGGTAATTTGTATTTAAATACTGAAACTCTTTGCACATTTAATAATAGTATAGCTAAAAACTCTTTTTATATCAATTAATAAATATTTTTTATATAAATAAATAAATACTGAAACTCTCTGGCAGAGTTTCTATATTTTACTCTGGATTTTTGGATTTATAGAATTCTCAATTTCTGTACCCCATTCTCATTCCTCCATGCCTCTATTGATAGGTTTCTTGGATTAATAGGATGATGACATGTGTCTTTTTTTATAATTACATAATCATAACTGGGCCGGGTCGGTTATATTGTGATAATTATTCATAAAAAATAACTATTATTTTTATATTAAACTAAAAATTAAAGTTTTATATAGAATGTGATTGATTTTATTAGGTAATTTTTTAGAGTTTTACTTAAACTATTTTTATAATAACTATTTTTATATCAATTAATAAATATTTTTTATATAAATAAATAAATCGTGAAATACTGAAACACTTTGCATGATTTTATTAGGTAATTTTCAATTAATAAATATTTTTGAATTTAATAATTATCGTCTAATTAGATTTACTTTTATTAAAAAAACTCATAATAAATAAATAAATAGATAATTTGTGTTAGAGTTTTATATAAACTGTTTTAAAATCTCTTTTTATATCAATTAATAAATAATTTTTTATATTAACAATACTTGTCTAATTAGATTTTTTTTTATTAAAAAACTCATAATAAATAGATAAATAGGTAATTTGTGTTAGAGTTTTATAGAAACTCTTTAAATATATATTTGTTTAGCGTGATATAGTTTTATTGAAAATAAAATAGGTAATTTGTGATAGAGTTTTATAGAAATTATTTTAATTTTTTTTAAATATATCATTGTCTAATTAGATTTAATTTTACTAAGAAACTCACAATAAACGCTAATTTATGGTAGAGATTTAGAAAATTCATTTTGTTGTATATATCAATTAATAAATATTTTTATATTAATAATTCTTGTCTAATTAGATTTTATTTTATTAAAAAATTCATAATAATAAATAGATAAATAGGTTAATTTATGGATTATTTGGTCGAGCACAATTGATTATAGATTGATTTTTAATTTTATTAGGTAATTTTGAGTTTTATAGAATTTATATCGTGGGATATAATAATTAATGAGAGTTCTTTATTATGAATTAAACTTTTTTTATATTTTGTTAATTTGAATTTTATTAGGTAATTTTGAGTTTTATAGAATTTATATTAATTAATAAATAAATACTGAAACTCTTTGCACAAATGCTAGTATACTTGATCTTAGCCAAAAGACCAAGAAAGGTTAGCCAAAAGCCGACCTAGAAAAATTTAGTACTACACTTGATCTTAGCCAAAAGGTCGAGAAGGTGCGATTATTATTTCTTTAGCTCCATAACTTTGTAATCTGAATGAAACTCTTTTTATATTTTGTTAATTTGAATTAATTTTAATTTTATTAGGTAATTTTGAGTATTATAGAATTTATATCAATTAATAAATAAATACTGAAATACTTAAACACTTTGCATATTTAATAATAGTATAGAATTCTTGTCAAATTAGATTTTCTTTTATTAAAAAATTTATAATAATAAATAGATAAATAGGTTAATTTATGGACTATTTGATCGAGCACAATTAATTATAGATTGAATTTTAATTTTATTAGGTAATTTTGAGTTTTATAGAATTAATTATAGATTGAATTTTAATTTTATTAGGTAATTTTGAGTTTTATAGAATTTATATAGTGGGATATAATAATTAATGAGAGCTCTTTATTGTGAATTAAACTCTTTTTATATCTTGTTAATTTGAATTAATTTGAATTTTATTAGGTAATTTTGAGTTTTATAGAATTTATATCAATTAATAAATAAATACTGAAACTCTTTGCACAAAGGTTACTATACTTGATCTTAGCCAAAAGACCAAGAAATGTTAGCCAAAAGCCGACCCAGAAAAATTTAATACTACACTTGGTCTTAGCCAAAAGGTCGAGAAGGTGTAATTATTATTTCTTTAATTTTATAGTTTTATAAGAGGCCTTCATGTAATCATTTTTATTTAAAACCAATGTGGGACTTTGTAATTTGAATTAAATTCTTTTTATATTTTGTTAATTTGAATTAATTTTAATTTTATTAGATAATTTTGAGTGTTATAGAATTTATATCAATTAATAAATAAATACTGAAATACTTTGCACATTTTACTGAAAGTATAGATATAGATATATAAAAGGAGTGTGCAGTGGAAAATCATATTTATTACTCATTGCAACTGAAATACAATTGGAATTGAAACTTTGTTGTTTCTTTCTTTGTTCCTTATTTCTTCAAATCACTTAAATTTATATTTTTCCCTCTTCAATCCCTTTCGTTTCCACTTTCTCCCATTGGTCTTCATCTAACCAAACACTCTAAAACTTTTTACACGCTAACGCTATGTACTCATTTCCTAATTTATAACACGTGTAAACTTATTTTATTTTATTTTTATGACAAGGTAAATTATTTTTTTATTACATGTTTATTTAAGAAATATGAATTTTAAAATTATTAACGTGTTAACTTACTTGTAGGTGTATATTTATGCATATTGAATATGATTTTTTTTTTTTTTGTCTCTCTCTAATAAAAAAGGGGAAAGAAAAAAGGATGTTATCTTTTCCAAAATTTGATTACAGTGCAAAAGTTCCTCCGGCGTGGCGGCGCAAAAACCTGCCTTCTCTATAAAACCCACTTGACTGACTCTATCTCTCCTTCTACATTATATATATGTATATATATACTTATATATTTGCGTTGGGTGCTATTGATTTTAGAGAGAGAGAGTGAGGGAGAGAGAGATTAATAAAAATGGGTGTGGGTCGTGAAGTATCAATCTCATTGGACGGAGTGAGAGACAAGAACGTGATGCAACTGAAGAAGCTCAACACTGCCATCTTCCCTGTTCGCTACAACGATAAATACTACGCGGATGCTCTCGGCTCCGGCGAATTCACGAAACTAGGTCCGATTCTGCTTCTGGGTTTTGATTATTTCTGTACAAGTTATCAATCTGTGTTCTTGGTTTGGAATCATAACAATCGCTGTCCGTCTGTCTGTTGATTCTGTTGTGAATTCTAGGGTTTTGGGTTTTGTGCATTGGCGATTATTGTTTTGATTGCTTGTTTAAATGATTTAAAGCTGACCCATTAATGGAAATGCATATTTTGTTCTTTTACCTTTGCTATTTAATCGTTTTTATTCCAAAACAGGAAAAAGTTGGTTTTTTTTGGTTGTGTATTTCTATATATATTTATAAATTGACGATTATTCATTAATGAATAATTAAACACTTGTAGTGTTATGGTTTTGAAGTTTTGTTTGGCTAAACAAGTGCTAGTACTACTATGCCAATGTCGTTGCCTTTATTGAATGCACTTATATATGTTTACATCATCTCATATCTTTTGCTTATTACTGCTTGCTGCTTGATGGATCTGAGACGGTTCCATTATTATTTTTTTTAACAATATTATTATTATTTTTTAATTCTGGATAACTAAGACCTTACCATATCCCCAAGACCACAATGGCTCTTGAACCTTTATCTCCCGATTTGGGGTTGGCAGGAGATACCTCTAAAGCCAACATCGGTTGGTTTTTAAGTTATTTGAAACTGACCTGTTGACACCTATGGGATGTGAAGTTTTACATTTTTCGGTGGCATTGGTTAACACTACAATGATAAATGTTATGACAACCCCCCACCTCCACCGAACTAACAGAACTTTGTGAACTTTATCTTCAAAATTTTACTTATTTTTGCACCGTTCATCTTCAATCATGTGTGATGAAATTCTTAGTAGCCAAGGAGGTGATCCTTTTCCTGACCTCCAAGCCTCCAACCTGCAATTCTCACTCTTTTTTTTTTTTTTTTTTTTTGATCCTATCATTTCTTGTTTTGCCCCAGTTGATGTTCATTTCACCGAATTCATTAATGGGCATGTTAATTGATTGTTTTGCATATGGTCGTTGTTCATATGCACTTTTTATTATATTCTTTTAATTTGATATGCATTCATTGATTATGAAACAGTTTTATATCTCTACTTCATTTGCCTTCCTCTAATTTTTCAATCCCTGCCTTATTTAGTCTCCTGAGAGGATAATTGTCTCAAATGACATAATTAATCATTTAAGACATCCTCTTTACAATTCCCTCATTTTTATTCCCGTTTAACGTGATCCCTTTAACAATTACTAGTCAAAAGAGATGTAAGGTTTATTAATCAATAGATTTATTAAAGTAGTAATTTATTCAGTTAGTCTTATTTTTATTGATACTAAACTTCCACGCGCACACATATATATATGCTTTTTACGCCGAAAGAAAATTACATCTATATCTTTTTGTAAGGATAAGTATTCAATCAAATTTTTTTTTTGAAAAAATAGATGTAATTATTAAAATTTAGATACTTTTGATGCCTTAGATAGAGAATACTCATCTAATTTGGCGAAACACAACATGTTTGATAGAATGATGTAAATACATACATGCATGCACATATATATAACGTTTATTTTTCAATTCTAAAAAGGAACAATATAATAAGGTTTTTATATTTCTTATAAGTTGTAATTATTATTAATTCACCACCAAATCCAAGTTTGTCCTGAAAGATATATTAATGATTACTGGCTAATTAATTATTTATTATCAGAGGTTGCACTATATATAAATGTTAATGTTCTTGTCTATCCTAGCTTTTAGACTTCAAACCATCTTATTTTTATTTTTTTATGAGATTTGTATTTTTTTTGCCACTACAAGCAACACAAACAATAGGGATTTGACACATGCTCTTGATGTTAGTTTTTCTGCTAGCTAGAAAGAAAGGCGTTACCCGGTGTAAGTCTTGCATACGTAAGGTGTTTTTTTGTGCACCTTTCATAAACAAGTTGCTACTGCTGTCTCATCTTATGATGTTTTTCGTGCACCTTTCATAAAACGTTAATAACTTTTTAACTGTAATTTGAAAATTTAAAAGGCCAACGCGGTTAGAATCGTATCATTTGTGCCTATCCAACATTGACTATTTTCGAAGCAAGTTCTTATAATATAAATTATCAATGAACGAGTTGTTATTGCTGCCTCATCTTATGATGGTTTTTCATTGATAACTTACTAACCGTAACTCAGAATTTTTAAAAATCAGCACGGTTGGAATCGTATCGTCTGTGCGCATCCAACTGTGACTATTTTTGAAGTAGGTTCTTATGATATATAAATTGATAAATCGTCACTCTACAAGTTGCTAATGCTTCCTTATCTTCTGATTTTTTTTCGTGCACATTTTATATAAACGTCAATCACTTTCTAACTGAACTCAGAATTTTTAAGGGTCGGCGCAGTTAGAATCAAATCGTTCGTGCCTATCCAACCGTGACTATTTTCGAAGCAGGTTCTTCTGATATAAATCGTCACTGAACAAGTTGCTAATGTTGCCTCATTATTTGATGTTTTTTCGCGCACCTTCCATATGATGTTAATAACTTTCTAACCGTAACTCAGAATTCTTAAAGCCAGCTTGATTATTACCCATGTCTATCCAATTGTGACTATCTTTGAATTAGGTTCCTCTAATGTAAATCTTCACTTACAAGTTGCTACTGTGCCTCATCTCCTGATGTTTTTTCATGCACTTTTCATAAAATGTCAATAACTCGTAACTCGGAATTTTTAAAGGCTGGCGTGGTTGGAATCGTATCGTCCGTGCCTATCCAATTGTGACTTTTTTTAAAGCTAGTTTTTCTGATTGTGATCTAGACCTTGAGGGGGGATGAATAGTTCTGGCCTTTACCTTTCGTCAAATTATACTCTTAACTACCTTTCGCTGAATTTTTATGATGTGATCATGCATGGGATAAGAATAATATCATAAAATCAGTTTATTTTTTTTATTTTTTTAATTTTTTGTGGAAAACCCAAATGGGAAAAACCACGAGACACAAGCAGACAGATAAAAATCCACTAAAAATTCCACCAAGTAGGAAGATGTTAAAGATTAAGTTGCCAGACTTTAATACTAAGAATCCCTTAGTCCATCTCGACTCAGACTTACGCAAGACTAATTCCAGATCTTTCAGCCATTGATTCATTGACAGACTTCGTTTCGCACGAATTCTGCTTCTCCTTGCTAGTAGTGTCCAACTGTGTGTGTAGACTTTGTTGTTGAAATTCCTTAGTGCACAGTAATTTATACTTCAAACAATTCACTGATCCACTCACCATGCTAGAATTATGATCATGGATGCAAAAACACAAGCGATATGGATGAAAAGCTCATATGCAGAATTCTGACCTACAACTTGTGCTAGCTATCCTTTCTTATTTTTCTGGATGAAACAAGCCTTTTATAGAGATTAAAGGCAGCGAAAATTAGGGGTTTTATTTTATTTTTTGCAAAAATTAGGGTTTTTGAGTTATTTAATGCAAACAGGAAATTCAGATTTCAAACTGCTCGATTGATCGACACAAGGCCAGTAGGATTTGATGGATACCTCGATTGAAGTCTGTTGTCCTAATTGAATCTAGATTGTGATTTCAGTTTGTTTCCAACAACACTTGTAATTCATATAGAAAGAGTTCTATATGAGTTAAACACATAAATCTTGAAACCCTAATTACTATATGCAAAACCCTAAATGGTGAGTATCACAATTCAAGTTACGAGTTACTTTTTTGTTCTTGAAACTTTTGAAATTCCTGATCTACCCTTAGACAAGGTACCAAAACTAACTAGACTCTCAAATAACAATTAAGAAAAAAAAATATACGTATAGGCTGACCACAAATTTTGATCACAAATTTGCCAACCTAAGTCCTATATCCTAACAGCGTCATGTTAAGTTAGATGGTTCCTAATGAGACACACAAACATTAATATTGTTAAGGACTGTTATGTTTCAATATCATAATGGTAGACTTCTGGATGCTTATGTTCTCAAGATGTTTGTCTTAATTTTTCTACTTCTTGCTCATGAGACTTAGGCCTGTGTAATTTCCGATCCTATTCCGAGTCTAAAGAACCGTCCTCCTCACCCCTACGCTTTCACCTGCAAACTCACTATCTAACTTAGAATCTACATTTCAACAACCTTGTTTTGTGGTTCTTTCATGCCATTTTCTCAGGATTTCTGGGGGTTTACCATGTCCAATGCCAAGTGTTTGATTTGGAGTGCCACACACTTGTCCATGTCCAATGATCGTGAATTGTTCTTAATTTTACTTCCTTTTTTCCCCCTTTGCCAGCATACTACAGTGACATTTGTGTCGGTGCAATTGCATGCCGCCTCGAGAAGAAAGAAGGTGGGACTGTCTGTATATACATTATGACATTGGGTGTTTTGGCGCCATATCGTGGGCTAGGAATTGGTAAGCAATGTACTTATTTTCTTACTGTATTTCTTGTTTGGAAGTTGTTTCGTAAACTAAAAAGAAATGCATTTTGAACTCATTGGTCCCGTGTTATTTAAACACATAAATGATAAAAACATTGCAAGGTTTTAGAAAGGTATCTAACATACCTCCTGTTTGCAAATATTGAAAGTTGAAAAAACTGACACTCTTGCTGCAAGATTCTCTGAATTTAATTGTTTTAGCATCCTGGCCCCAATTTTGTGGTTTTCCGTGCAGTTCACTAGATTTTGCAGCTAATTTATTTTTCAGAATAAAACATTACTTGCACAAAGTATTACCATATTTAAAACTACACAACAGCTGCTGAAAATCAAATTTCTTCTATTTGTATCTTTGTCTATGCTTGACTTGTGGGCTAGATTTGGGCAAGAGAGGAACAAAAATATTGAATTTGAAGAAGAAAAATTGTTTCATGTTTGCTTTATATGGATTTTGGAATTGTGCAGGTTCGAAGCTGTTAAATTATCTTATTGATCTTTGTTCCAAGCAGAACATTTCTGAGGTTTACTTGCACGTTCAGACAAACAATGAAGATGCAATCAATTTCTATAAGAAGTTTGGATTTGAAGTCACGGACACCATCCACAACTATTACACAAATATTACCCCGCCAGACTGCCATGTTCTTACCAAGTTCATCACGAAGAAATGACACATCAGAGCAGTGTCCCTGCTAGGTACTGCTGGATTATTGTTCGCTTTACTATTGGGCTTCACATGTCAATTAAAGCTGTAATCCAGGATCTAAATTTTGAGGTACTAAGGTGATACTAGAGGAAGTGAGCTGATAAATTAACCATTTATTTGTTATGCTTCTGATAAATTGAACGTCTTTATCATTGATCCTTTTGGTCCGAGGACAATTTGAACTATTGTATTTAATGGGGACTAGCAGAAGAGTGTACTCAATATATGCACGGTTCAATTTAAGGCCTTGAACTGGATCAATTTCTTTGTGTTACTTGGCTGCTGTTTTTAAATGGCTTTATCCATCTGTTTTATACATTTTTTCTTTGGGTGTGCTTGGCTCTTCGAAGAGGTGGTCAGAAGCCAGTAGGATACTTTTGGGGTTGTAGGAGGTTGAAGGGCTGAATATTTCTTTGGCTCTTACAAATGAAGCCACGAAACTAATTTACTTGTGTAGGTTGTTGGGTGGGAATACAAAGCTCTTCTGGTTTTTATCAAGCTCTTCGGCAGCCTTGATTATGAGAACTTCAAATACCTAAATTTACCTTGCTCATAAAAGTCTGCTTGTTTGAAAATTTAATGCCACAGGAATGCTTATGTGGAATGACTGGATGGATGAAACATAGTTCTCATTGATATCAGCTGGTTCCCTCTTTTAATCAGTTTGATGATTATGAACACGCCCTTGCATGGCACGAGGGTTTGTAGTTACTATCATTTGGCAGTGGCAGGTTATGAAAGAGAAGGGGAAGGGCACATCTTGATTCTAGGTTTGTGAACATGTTCTTTTCTCCGAACTCATTACCCAGAAAAAGAGAGAGAGAGATAGAGGAGGTAAAATATTGGGTACTCGAGGCATACAATCAGAGTTATTGGATAATTATCATTTCCTATTATCAAAGAAAATGGGGAGTTTTCATGGGCACCATCGGCACCCAATTTTGCACTAAGGTCTTTGGGAAGCAGGAATGAAAACAGGTCTGAAATTAGCTCCCTTTAGAATTTTAAGCAATGAACCGGGGAAATTGGGCTCTTTTTACAATATTCTCACAAGGGGTCAAATATATTTGTAATGGCGGATCAATAAGCTCATCCCCTGATCGATAGACGGATAATTACCCAAAATAACATACCAAAAGAAGATAAAACCTGAACTTGTTTATTATGGGGAAAAAATCGTGAAGAAGCTAAGAAAGCCACTCTGCATAATAAAAATACAGAATTATGAAGTATAGATTTCACTTGACTAATGTCACAAATGCAGTCTAATATCTCGCATCTTCTCAACACACAAGGGCAAGAGGATTTTAGGAACATGTAAAAGAATTTGACACACAAGGGCAAGAGGAGTTTAGGAACATGTAAAAGAAGTAAGGATCAGAAATATATGCAGATCCCAGGTTGAAATTTTGGATGTACATGTTTTATATTTACAAGGATTGACCACCCTCATATTTATCAACATGACTATACATTTTTATTACATATGACTATAGCCCTTTTCTTATTTTAATCAAAATCTGAATGCCTGAAGCAAGCACTGTCATGCTTCAAAAACAAGCCATTAGAAATTCAAAGAAGCCCAACATGTCATAACTGTTCCGACTCTTCAGTAAGCCACACCACCAGCAAAACCATCTCCATCATGAAGTAGAGACTCTGTCAGCCAATAACCATCCCATGAACCACCAACCCTCTGCCAGTTAGAAACCAAAAGTCAATTTATGGCACTGAGTAGTGCATCATCATCGTATAATAATAATAAAATGTGCATGAAAAATTTGCAAGGCTTGCCTTCTATTCTTTACTAACAACTTTTGCCACCTCCCCGAAGGAGAGGTGCACGGTTCAAGTCCCACTTAGGGTTTGAGTGTGTATATCATACCTCTAAAAGAATTGATGTGCCTTTTTTCCCTTTTTGTCCTTTTAATAATATATTGTTAGTCTTAATAGTGTGTCCATGTGCAGTTAAACACAAAAAGACAGAATAGACGACATCTTGACATACCATCAGGGCATCAGAGAATAGACATCCACATCCATACCATGGACATCAATATCAATTGATGACTAGACCAGATATCTATATTATTAACCAATTTTCTCATCTGTTTAAATGGCTAGCATGATCATATATATTAAAGATAAACATGCAACAAATCAGGGTTTTATTTGGTTCAACAAGTCCTGTCCCTTAGGTATGTTTATATGTCTCAGCAACTCACCAACATACATGGTTCACAATTACTCACCACCTTCCTGATGCACCCTGGCCCACAGGAAGATAATCTTCAATTGGTATATCTTAACATTTGTCTTATAGGAGTTACACCCAACAGTGTTGTTGCATTTTAATGTTTTCAGGAGTTTTATTTGTTTTAAGTAACAAGATTCGAGGCTTTATTTGTCAGCATATGAGGTTGGATATTGTAGGATCTTTTTAAGTTCTTTATTCTTCTTCTTTTGTCTTGTCACTCTTGAAAGTGAGTGCATGTTCAGGCTCGTACCTAGAAACTGAATGAATTTTCTTTTTAGGAGTTGATGATCGGATCAGATAATTGATTCTTTGTATCTGGTTCAGTAGCTAGTATGATGACACATTCAAGATAAACATGTAATGGACCTAAGTTTCACCGGGTTTAGGAACTCATAAATATTCAACCATTTAAAATTCAAAAATACTGATAAACCACCTTCTTGTGTGTCACACCCAAGGAAGATGATTCTCAATTATCTAAATTGTCAGTCCTACAAGAGCAAATCTGAATAATATTGTTGCATTTTTATTTTAATTTTTTTATGTTTTAAAGATTTTTTAGCGGTTTTAGTGACAAAATTCAAAGCATTATTTTCTTAACTTACCCCATGCTTGCTGCATCCATATAGAAAGTTTTGCAACATGTGAGGAAGCATGTTCATGATATAAACACTAAAGTTAAACCTTCTCCAATGGTTTCATCTTTAAAGGGAATTTTACCATCTAATATGGTACTAGAGTCTTGGTTTAGGAAGTCTAAGGTTCAATTATTCAAGTTTTTGTCTGAAATTATCCTGTTCCATACGTATATGTATGTTATTGTCTGCCTATCTACCTCTACACGTGTGAGACAAGATCGTTAGCCAGGGTGTGAGAACTTAATCTCCAATCTGAGGCCCATTCTTCAACAGTATCTAACAAATTTCTTATTATATCTGTTCTCTAACACAGCATTTGATTTCGGAAAGATAAGAGAGAAAAGCAACTTCTAAAAGTTCTCTTCTTCCAAGATTTTGTACACATAATGAGGAGAAAAAAATAAATGAAATAGATTGATTGGGAGAGAACATATCTGTTCCACTTCTCAAAAGTTATCATTCCAAAAGTGAAATGATTTGGAGTTATTTGGAGATAAGTACCATACTGAAGGACAAAGTACAAGTATATACTAGAGGCATGGGCGAATTCAGTACAAAGTACAAGTTTATACTAGAGGCACGGGTGAGCCCCTTTTATTCATTCCCTCCCTTTCTCCCTACTACCCTATAACCAGTCTTCTGTGCTAAAGATATCCTAACTGAAATCCTAAAGAGATAACTTAATTGTCATTCACATAAACAAGAGCAAACCTGAAACATGGTAAATTGAAATATTTCTTCTTCCTCAGGGCGAGCTCCTCGTATCCAAACCCGCTGCTTGTATCGATTCTGTTTCATAGTGTAACATATATGAATGAAAAATATTTCTGTTAATAGCAGAATTTAAACCTCAGGCAGTCAAGCATATCTCCAAACTAAATGATAAGTGTTCAACCTCTTTCACCACCAAGCTGCTCAAGATCTTCCTTTCCTTGTGACCAAGTAAAACACGATACGTCGAATGGTGGAAAATCCGCCTGAACCGTTCAAACTGCATGTTTAGTAGAGAAGCCGACCAAGAGAAGTAATCAGCATATACCACATTTTACATAGAAAGAAGGGGTAGAGTATATCTGTTTAGCTGCTTCTATACTTCAATTTTTATTATTTATTTTTTTCAAGTGACAATGTTCTATCAAGTACTTTGAGTGAATGTAGGAATAGAAAAGGTCGGACAACAACAGGGCTATGATAAAATGTCCAAAAGTTTTAATATTTACTGACCTGTCCCAAGTCAAAAAAGGGCCCAAAATATGTAGACCTCTCAAAAGGATCAAATCCAGCAAACTGTCATGGGAAGATACAAAATTATTATAAAAGACCACCCTGTGCTGCACAAGCATAAAATGGGAAAAGAAGAAGAAAGAAAGAGCAATAGTTTCGGATAGGAAATTACCCTGTACATGACTTCGATCCCGTAATCTTGACGGGGTTGGTCATTGAACATCAATGCATCAAGTTGGTATCGAACAGCTTCTTCTGCACTAAACTATAACAATAGACTAACAGATTGATATACTTGATAGACTATAAAAACAATAATGGTATCTGGTAATCAATATTTTAGTTAGAGAGTTACATTTAATCTTGGGCCAAAAGGTCTCTTCCTGCGAGATTCAAGCCTACAATATAAAATCATCACAAATTAGTGCAAAAAAGAGGAGTTTGCCTGTGTGTAGTAAACATAAATGGCATAGGCAACTGGGTTAGTGCTATCATATACGCTGAGTCACACAGAGCTGGAGTGATAGCTTCTTGAGAGCACCAGTATATTAGGTTATTTTGTTTATATTTAACTATTTTATATTAAATGGGATTATATCAATTTAGACATAATTTTTGTGATTTTTTTGTTATTTATTTAAGTCTATATCCAAATATATTCATTTATTATTGGTTCCGTTAATGGTATGTGTAATACCAATAAGCTAGCTTCTTCACAATGAAACATGTAGCTTGGTGGTGGGTATTTGTTATATTCTTTAGAAGGTCATCATTTCAAGCATCCAAACCTTTCAGGTTCTTAGGGCTACTTTTTCAAGCATATATATTGTTATATGGTCGTATAAGATATTCCAGCAGCAAAGCTGGACCCCACAAGACTCTGCCATATAGCTGGAATGTATGGAATGTAGGTATATGTTCATGCAGAATAGAGAACTCAAGAAACAAATCCACGAATTGCATAAATTGAATTCACGGATTTTGGACGAATCCACTCTCAAACTAAAAATCTGCATGCAGAGCTTGAGAACGGACCCTCCTCGCTTGAATTATGTGACTTGGGTATGACTTTTTTGGTATTGTAACCTCCATATAACACTGGAGATTTGGGTTTGGTTCCATCAAACATCCAAATCCGCTGCTTGTATACACTGGAATCGTTTTTTGCACCGACAAATTAGGCCATAAAGATAGGTCCATCTTGTTAGAGAAAAATATCCAAGAGTTTGGCATATTCAATGAACAAGAGTCTTGGTTTAGTCCATATTTTTGTGCCACTTCTTCGAAAGGTTAAACATCAACATTAAAGTTGCAGATTGAAGACAACATTTTAGGGGGTTCAGTTATAAGTCTATAAGATTTTGAGTGATTAATTAATAATTAGTTGGTCTAGAAAGTTCCAAATTTATCTTGAAATTTTAGGTTTAGAATCAATTAGAAAACTAGGACTGATCCGGAGTTAATTTGGAAAAAATTTAAGCTTCACTAAGAAGTTTGGAATTGAACAATACCGAATTTGGAGTGAATCCAAAAACATTAATTTTAGCTAGTAAGCTTAGATTTTGAGCTTGAACTAAAAACCAACTAAGCAACTGGTTTTGATAATGAGTTCATGTTGTCAAAACTAACTTTTAATATTTCATAACAAAAGCATAAAATTAATATGGACAAGGTTGGGAATGGAGTTATAATCACTATATGTGCTGCATATTTTACCTAATTGTGGCTTCCAACACATTGAAAAGCATGTATAAAAGAATTTGCAAGAGATAAACATGATCCTTATGGGTCTATCTATATATATATATATATGCACATATATAAATATATGTATATATCGAGTAGAGAGAGACAGAGAGGCATACCAATCTGCGGAGAGAAAATCTGGAACGTCTGCAGAAGCTCTGAAGCGAGAGGTTAAAGGTTTGTCGCTGTTGAGTGGCTTGGAGAAGAGAGGGAGCGACTGTGGAGATGACAAACAAGACGAAAACGACATCGTATTCACCTCAACTCCCTCTCTCTCTCTCTCTAGAGCTGTGACGATGGAGGAGAGAGAGAAGGTGAGTGGATGACTTGCTTACCTTATTCTTGGATTTACACCGCCCGATGGCCTTGAAAGAACGCATCGTACGGTGGGAATGCAACGACTAACGTACTATTGAGGACCGTTTGGGCATCGTATTTTAAAACTCCTTTTTTCGTTTTTAGAATTTTCCAGAACGGAAATGATATAGTATATTATTAGCACTTTCTAATACTTTCATTTTAAATATATATATTAAATTTTTGCGCAACTTCAATAGATAAAGCCTAGAAAAAATTTGTGTCCCTAATCTCTTTCCTAGATGATGGATTATCAAAAAAACGATATAACGAACTGGAATTAGAGTTTTAAATGAACCAAACAAAAAAAAAAAAATTGAAATTTTTTTTGTAATTGAACTAAAATATTCTCAAATTTGTCAAGTAACAAGTTTATTAGAATGTTTATTAACAAAATTGTTTAGAGTTTATAATATTTATTTGTTAAGACTTGTATGAATTTTTAATTAATTTTTTCTTCTCATTAAACTTGATCTCTAACTTTAACTTTAGATATGAGTCAATTCAAACTACCTGAATTTCAAGTTAGCAAATTGAGTTTTTTTTAAAAAAAAAGCAATTTTGAGTTCAATAACTATATTTAGGAGTTTAAGTCAAAATTAAATAGTTATTTGATTTGATTGAATAGAGTTCAAATAAAATACTATAATGAAGTTGAGTTGTCTTGTAACTTTTTTAGAGTCAAATAATAGAGTTAAATATGTTTTTTTTATAATTTTTTATTTTTTTAAAAAATGAAAGTTAATTAAAATTAATCCACTGCATTGTATGAAAATTCCAAAATTTTCATAATTATTTTTTCAAAATTTTTGAATCCAGAAAGAGATCAATGGGTTAGTTACCTAACGGTATCAGTCTTTACTTTCCAAAATGAAGTTAAGGATTCAAGCCTTCATAGGCATGTGTGTGTGAGTAATTAATTATGAAAAAAAATTCGATACATTAATACGTCACTGGTACGGCGTAAACACGGCTACTAAAATTTTTTCTTCTTAGTTTAGAAGAAAATGAAAATTATGAGTTAAATTTATTCAAATTGAGTTAAAAAAATAAATAATAAAAAATAACAAACAAACAAAATGTTCATATTCTTTAAATCATTCAATTATATATATATATATATATATGAATTTTTCATTACAAACCGGAATGCCTTCCACTTACTCTAGATTCTAGTATTATTACTTTGGCCTTTCAACATTATTTTATCTCACACCAAACAGGGTATAGACAGTGAAACGCGTATATATTAGAGCGTATAAGCGACCTGCAGTGTCACTGAGAAGTCGCTCAATGAGGCGCTCTCCTCCTTCCCTCCAATTCCTCGCCGCTGCAGCATCCACCGACGCCACCATGTATTCTCGCGTTCCTGTAAGCTCACATCAAAACTATATATATATATGTATATTCACTATATGTGTGTACAGAAACACTAGCAATTCCATTGATTGTGCCAATGTTGCAGTACAGAGGTGGTCGAAATCAAAGGCGGAGAGGATTCTCCGACCGACCTTTCGGAGATGGCAGAGACCAGTTCGTTACCGGAGATTCTCACTTCCAGTCGGTAAGAGACGCCAACCAAGGTTTCCGGCCAGTAGAGAGAGAAAACTTCGCAAATCACAGGTCGCATCAGCCTTCATTCAATCCTCCGCCTCGTTTCAATCCTCCTCCGCAATTTAATTATCGGCCTCCTTTGCATCATCCACCGCCTTTCAATCCGAATCAACATTTTCGTCCGCCGTTGGGTCCACCACTGCCTTTCAATCAGAATCAACATTTCCGTCCGCCGTTGGCTCCACCATCACCTTTCGGTCAGAATCAACCGTTCCGTCCTCCGCAACAGTTTCGTCCAAGGCCTTCGAAGCCGTTGGATTACCGGAATTGGGAGTTTGCAAGAGCAGGGCCGCCCCCTCAGTGTGGTATTAATATTTATGCTTACGCTGATTTCGATTTTGAGTATTCAGTTTTACTAGTTCTTCCTTATTGACGCAATGCCTCAAACAATGTTCTCATTTGAGCTCGATACGAGTCAAAAGATGTGTAAAGGATAGTTTTGGTCTGGCATTGTTTGAATATCTTTACCTTTAGAACAGAGCTACGAAGATTGAAAGCAAGATGGGTACTTTCAAAATGTTAACCAAACAGTAAGTTTAGTTAGGCTGTGTTCGGTTGCATGGAATTGGAACCTTGAAATTGGAATTGGAGAAAATTTTAGTTCAATTTTCTGAGTTGCTTTTCTCCAATTCTACCAATTCCAATTCTAGGACTCCAATTCCATGCAGCCAAACATAGCCTTATTGTTGATGATCTAGCAAAGCATAAGTTTTTGTTAAGTGAATTAAATTTGTGTTGGAAGTATACTAATTGAGGACAATGATTTGGTGAAGCAATGGGGAATTTTATTGGGATTTTTTGGGCTATGGAGAGCTGGAGATGTCATCAATTGGTATGTTCATGCATCTTATTAAGTAATTATATACGTGTTACTCAATTGAAGTAAAGGTGAGGTTCAGTTGCAAGCCCTAAAGGAACAGGGTGGGAAAGAAGGTTGCTTGAGGTTGATGGCATGTGATAGCATGTTATTTAATAGAAGATATATTGTCCCAGATAGAAACACTTGGTTAAAAACTGTTCATGCCCCATGTAGTTGGCATGGTTGGCATTCAGCAAGGGAACTTCTGCTTTTGGGTTTACTGGACTATGCCATTGATTATGTTTAATAAGATGAAATGGGTTATGTTGTGGAATGTGTTGGAGGTAAGCTATATATGGAGAATCCTTTCTGGATTGATGTCATTAATGCTTTTAAGCCAACATCCTAGCTTATAATTTAAGCTGTTCATACGTATGGAAATAAAATTAGTTTCATTTTGGATGTATTTTATGCATGTCCCCAAGGCAGGGAAAAAAAAAAAAAATTTGAAAAAATTCAGTTTTTACGGTGTTCGTAATTGTGTTGTACTACTGGATTTCACTTTTACTGCCTTGTTGTTGATATTCTGATTGTTGTACATTGGTTTGGCTTTCTATTCTTTGCCGCAATGTTGTTTCTGTGTTAACCTCATTTTTTGCTGGTATGATTTGTAGAGCGGTTTACAGTCCTCTCTTACAATATACTGGCTGACTATCTGGCTATTAATCATCGGCGCAAACTTTACTTTCACATACCTCACCATATTTTGGACTGGGAGTGGCGAAAGAGAAGTATTATCTTTGAGCTTGGGTTATGGTCAGCTGATATATTGTGCTTTCAGGTTATCATTCTGATATGTTTACCGCATAATTTTCAGTTCAACATATATTCGAAGTTCAAGGTTTTGTTCCATTTCCAAGTAATTAAGCCCACAGACTTAGGTGACTTACAGATACAAACATCTCTCCATTCAAAATGTTTGCTCCTGAATGGATATGTTCCTCACACACAGTCATCTTCTACCTCTCAATTTTTCAGCAAGGCTCTTAGTGTCATCAATGTTAATTTTTTATTGAACTTTTGTGTGGTGGCTTCTAAGCTACCTGCTTCAGGTTTTTTTTATATGGCTTAAGGTAATAATCGAGGTTGATTTACAAGCATTACTACTGGTGTAAATCTGTGTCGCAGATGGATATTCTAGTGTACTTCCTTTTAGCGAAGGACTTGGGTAAAATTTGGAGATAACAGTCTGCGCCTTCACTATTTTGTGTGCCATTATTTTGGTGTCTTCAATATTCTGTTTTTCTTTACATTTTGTCTGTTTCTGCTGCATCTCATTCCTTCTTCTTTCTGGTACAGGAGCATAAAATTTTTACATTCACCCCTTCACTGATTCTTTTTCTTGCTTTGTATTTTTCTTCCGTGTGGATTGTTATGTATTGTTCATCCATACCTCATTGTGTTTTTCTGTGGTTTTGAAATAATTGTTGATGTCATTTTCTATATTGCCAGGAGGTTGATAGATTTCAGGAGTTAGAGGATGAGTTGAAACATCGGGGATACAACGGCATTTGGAAGGTGTGCTTTGGAGGATGCTATAGTTGTTTTGAGCACATGTAATGTATAGGAGTTAAAATATATCAATTGAGATTTCATAAAGTAATTTTTTGGTTAAAATTAACAATTATTTAAGGATTGATAGAGTAAATACCTCCCTCCCTCCCCATCTATACTCGATGAGCAGACATGTATATGTATAGAGTCTGTTTTGAAACATCGTTACCCATGTCAAAGACCAATTTATTTACCAACAGGCCTATGGCCTAGCGGTACAAGACCCCTACTTTCCAAAGGGAGGTCAGGGGTTCGAACCTCAGTGGAGGCAGTGTGTGTGAGTACCAACTAGGAAAAAAAACAAAGATCAATTTATTTTACCCAGTTTTTAGTTATTACTACTTAGTAGGGTTTCCACATTTTGACTTGAATGGTTAGGATCAAGGATCAAAGACTTGGATAGTGGGATTCAGTCAGGAACTCGTGTCAACTGATAGATAATTAGATAGAAGTTGCTGTATTTTTATCCTGCGTACCTACATTCATTCAACCATCTGAAGTTCTGAAGAGGAACTTTTTATCAACAAGTGATATACATTATTAACTAAAACATAAGGATGGATTGTAATTGAGAGCCACATTACCTGGACTCGGTTACGTGCATCGGGTACAGTTATGTATCCACGCATCGGATGTGTTAAATCCCTATACAAAAAGACACTTGGGCCCTGCTAAATATTCATAGTATTTAGTATTTTTATTTTATATTCTAGAGTAAAATGATGTCCTTACATACCATAGTGCCTAATATGAGTATTCAACTTGTTTTGAAGCTAAAATATAATAATAAAAAAAATTATTGGATATGTTTTATAGGTGTATATGCAGCCAAAAGTGTCAGACACATATCCCATACATATGTCCAAGTTTTGTGTGTCCTACACGGGTACTTCGCCTACTTTTGAAGGGTCCATGTAACGTACATTGGGAAGATGTTGTTTTTGGTCTTAAAAATCTCGCACGTGTTCTTTTTCGTTTTTTTGGTAATCCCTTAGAAGAATACTACCTCAGCTACCAAACTTCCACTCGGTCATTCATTGGTAGAGCCTAGAGAGAATGTTATTGGTGCATATTAATTACAAGGAATGAATATTTTTATTTTTATTTTTATTGGAATGGTTATAGTTGGATTAAAATTAAAATTTATTCAGGAAACAAAGCAATATCATGTGACATGAAGAGATTTCTTCAGCTAAGAACAGAAGAAACAGAAAACAAATCCAAAGCCACCAAATATAAACCAAATATATATACATATATATACGTGTGTGTGTGTGTGTACAAAATAATAATAAGAAAACAAGAAAAAAGAAGAAGTTCCCAAATGCACAGTTTTTGATAAAGCACTTTAAGGTCTGCACCTATTCTGCAATTTATACCATTATATGACAATTAGTTGCAGGATTGTTATTATATTGTATAAAACTCAATTTGTAAAATGGGATTGGGTGGGTATGCTCATACTTGACACAACGATACTATTAAGATTGAATTCATCAGAACCAGTGAAAGCATAATACCTTGTGATTCTGTGATAAATAGCTAGCTATATTCCAAGTACTAAACACTAAAGAACAAAATTTCCTTCCTTTAAATGTGGAAAAAAAATGAAGAAAAATAGTACAATAGTTGATTTTCTTGCAGATTTGAGACATTTTCCATGATAGGTGAGATTTTCGTGCATAGCAAAACCCTAATATGCTTTTGTGATTTTGTAGATGCGAACTGGTGATCCAGTTGATGGTTGTGCAATATTTTGGCGTGTGTCAAGGTAAATAATTTTGTCTGCCTACACAGTCTATATTTCAGTATTCAACTTTGTTAAGACCATAATTCCTTAAATCTTCTTATTGTACAATTATTTCCACTACTTTCATCTAAGCTCCTTTTGGTCATCATGTTGTTTATATAGTTATATTCTAGTGCATTCTGTACAATTTAGCATTCCACATCATTTCTCTATCCTCATTTGTACTCTTTTTTCTTCATAGACTCGTGTTGACAATGGGTTTGTTTGAGCTTGCTCTTTTCTCTGAAACATTGTTCCATTGATGATGAATATCCAAGTGACCCAGTTGTTGCCGTATAAAAATTTCATTCTAACATGATTGCTATTCATCTAAGCTTTTAGAAGTATCTCACTTTGCTAGTATAACACGAGTTTTATGGGCAACACCTTCGTGCTCTCCCCTGCGGTGGCAAGGCAGTGCAATGGAATTGCTCTCTTTGAGATATAATCATTCTAATTTCTAAAGTAGCACAATGAATTTGTCCATGTTCCTCTCAAAGGTTGCTATTTATTTGCTCTCTCTCCCTCTCTCTCTCTCAATTTAGTTATGTTTAAGCCTTCTCCATTAAATGTGTGTGTACACTTCACCTCTTATAGTTCTATTAACCAGCATCACATAAGTTGCGAAAAACATCAAGGAACGTAGGGTTGGTTCTCGCTTGACTAATATTTGAGTGGTTTCAGCCTGTTATATGGGGTATTTAAGGCTGCACACATCTTTTTTTGCTTGTGCTAAGCTTATGGAAATCACGGTTCTTTGGTTATGATTTTAGGCTAATGGTTGGGCCAAATAGTTAATCTTCAAGACCAGGCTTTAATCTACAGGCCTGAGGTTGGGCCAGTTCACCCTCTAGCCAATGCATGCCCATTTTTTTCCTAGGCAATGCAAGCCCATTTCTTTTTCCCTTTTGTGGGGAAAGGGGGTTAGGTTCTTCTGACGGGGTAGGAACCCTTGTTATTTAAAAGATATACCTGGCTTGGGACAGCTTAATCATTTCCCTCCTTCGTTAGGCAGCAGAATACTGCTAATTTTAGATGTTAACTTGCCTAAGCTACACAGACACTAGAAACACAAACATATGGTATCCTTGTACATATCCTGAATAAATTCTATAAAGCTTACGAAGAAAACATATTCTGGTAAGAATTATAAAACGTATTCAAGATATGTATAAGGATACTAAGACAAGAGTCCGTACTATATGTGTGGAAACAAATGATTTTTCTATAAGAGTAGGATTACACCAAGGTTCGGTGCTAAGTTGGCATATTTATTTATGATAATTTTTATGAAATAACAAAAGAATTGCAAGAAGACCTTCCATGGTGTATGTTATTTGCAGATGACATTGTGCTATTAGACAATTTTAAGGAAGCCTTGGCAATAAAATTAGAGGCTTGGAGAACGGCACTAGAGTCAGAAGGCTTAAAAACTAGTAGAACTAAGATGGAATACATGGAATGTAAATTTAATAGCATTATAGGAAATGATAATATAGCAATAAAAATTCAAGACCAAAGCATTACTCAAAGTAATTGTTTTTCATACTTCAGATCAACCATACAAAAAGATGGTGAGATTGATGAGGATGGAAGTAGTAGAATTGGAATAGGTTGGACAAAGTGGAGGAATGCTAGTGTAAATTATGCAATAAATGAATACCAAAGAAATTAAAAAGGAAAGTATATAGAATAGTCATTAGACTGGCTATCTTATATAGAGTGGAATATTGGGCGTTAAAAAAAAAATAATAAAAATAAATAAAATAAAAACACGAACAACGCATTCATGTGGCGGAAATGCAGATGTTAAGATGGATGTTAGGAATAACTAGGAAAGATAAAGATTAATAATCAAATGATTAGGGAGAGATTAGGTGTGGTGCCTATTAGCGAGAAAATAGAGAGTGTAGACTTAGCTGGCATGGGTATATTCAACAGCAACCTATAGATGAACTCGTAAGGAAGATTGATTTGCATAGAAGCTAAGAGACAAAGAGGTCGACCAAAACTAACATGGAATAAAGTGATACGAAATGATTTAAAAAATACCAACACGCCAGTGGCCTAGCGGTACCAGGCTCCAACCTCCCAAAGGGAGGTCAGGGGTTTGAGCTAGGGGTGGCAATATTTGACACGACACGCTAACACGACACGAGATAAGCGGGTTAGGGTTTGGGTTAATCGTGTTTGTGTCATAATCGTGTCGACACGGATTGACCCGCTAACTAAACGTGTCGTGTTCATGTTTGACCCTGTAAACACGATTATGACACGATTAACCCGATTAACTAAACGTGTCAGATAAACGTGTTGTGTTCGTATAAAAAATGACCCATTTAGCAAAATATGTCATATTCGTGTCGAAAATGACTTAAATGTGTCTTTTCGTGTCGTGTCAAATCTTGACCCATTTATTAAACAGGTTATGCGTGTCGTGTTACACGTATAATAATCGTGTCGTGTTCGTGTCAACCCTAATCGTGTCCGTGTCGTAATCGTGTCGACACGAACACGACACGCCAACACGAATTGCCACCCCTAGTTTGAGCCTCGGTGAAGGCATGTGTGTGTGAGTACCAATTAAGAAAAAAAAAAAAAAAAAAGATTTAAAAAAATTAAATCAAATATGAGATACGACTTATGATAGAAAATATTGGAAAAAGAGAATTCGAGTTGCCGACCCAATTTGTACGGCATAAAGGCAGGGATGATGACGTCGACGGCCTTGCCTAAGCTACCAATGTAAAGAAGTACTGATAATTCATGTTGCTGACCCAATTTGTACAGCATAAAGGCAAGGATGATGATGTCGACGACCTTGCCTAAACTACCAATGTAAAGAAGTACTGATACATAGAGGCTGTTTGACAACCCTATTTAAGTGTAGAAAATTGAAAATTATGTGGTTTCTCCACCGAGTGAGTTTGGTGTTGCACAATAGTTACTATTAGAAAATTTTCACTGAAAGTGGGGCCAAGTTTTGAGCTGATGATGGGTTCAATTTTCACTTATCGTTCCACAAGGTTAGTGGAAGGTAGTTTCTGAATTGAATTTCAATGGATAGTTTTTTTCTTGAATATGTGTGTGTGTGTGTGTGTGTCTATGTGTGAGAGAGGAACCCTTAAATTAATCCTTCTACTTGGTGTCTTCGATGCTACTAATTTAGTACAATTTTTTAGTGCTATTTTAGTTTTATGAAATAGCTTTATAGTCTTGCACCTTCCTTAGAACATTGAAACATTTGGATTGGCCGGGACTAGTAGTGGCAATCTGCATAATTTTTTATTTATTTTATTTTTTATTAAGGGTATGCTTCTACTTTATCCTTTGCCCTAACCTACATACTAGCAACCACTACGGAGAACACAATAGCCAAGGTTTAAATGCTTTTATTTTTATTTTTTATATGTAAGTAGGTTTCATTCGAAGGCGCTCAAGAGGGGAGCACTCCCAAGAGAATACACAAGAGAGCTGATAGCGGCCACCTATACTATCAAACTATCAACAAAGTCTACAAAATCCCCCATAGATTTACAATTCCGCCCATTAACCCAAAAGAATAAAGAACTCAATATGTTGTATTTGAGAGACCAGATAGGACTCTCCTCTCCATCAAAGGACCTCCTATTTCTCTCGCGCCCCAAGCCCCACCATAAACAAAGGGGAGTCGCCCTCCAAGCATCTTTGCCAGGGTCCTTGACCTTGAGTGAAGGTGTAAATTTTTATTTATTTTTTGACAAGTAAGATTGTAATAAAAAAAAAAGGGTGTTCTCAAGAGAATATATTGAAGCTGAATATATTTTCTTGAGTCGGCCGTGACAAGAGATGGTCTACAGAAATGACCAAACAATTGTGTGGAGACAAGGGAGGGCACTCTTGATGGGATGCTACTATCTTGTTTTTAATTTAAGGACTTCAAATCTCCCAGGTTGGTCTGTGATAAATGGAAGTGGAGGTGAGATAATACATTTAAATAATGAAATTGAGGTGTAGAAATATGCTCATTGAAATACCCATTCAATTTACTGTCTATTTCATTATGAATTTTAAATTACATGGGACATACATTTAAGTAAAAGAAATAGAGAGGAGAAATGAAGTGAAAAAGAGGGCTAAATATAAAGAGAGAAAAATAGAGATTTTATTTTTTATTTTTTTTATAAGTAAAATGTATTAGAAAGCGTTCAAAAAGGGAACGCGTCCCAAGCTATACAAAAACAAAACGGAACCTATGAGCTCAAATAGCCCAAAAGGTCCACAATATCCTCGAGAGAAGAATAATCTCTCCCCCAACCCCAACAAAAAAGAGTACAAATAATAGAAAATTTCAGCGCCCCAATGGAGGACTCCTTCTCATCAAAAGATCTTCTATTCCGCTCTTTCCAAAGGCTCCACCAAACGCAAAAAGGGGTCACCTCCAAAAGTCTCTCGCCTGAGCCCTCACCCATTGGCCCCTCCAAAAGTCTCTCGCCTGAGCCCTCACCCATTGGCCCCTCCAAATATCCAACAATTCCCAAGAAGTCCGAGGCATGGCCCAATGAATACCAAACAAACCAAAAATGAGACTCCAATAGTCATGAGCCATAGGACAATGCAGCAGAAGGTGATCCACTGACTCCCCATTAAACTTACAAAAACAGTACCAATTAACAATGATATGTCTTCACTTCCTCAAGTTGTCCAAAGTCAAAATCTTACTCCAAGCTGCAGTCCACACAAAAAAGGCCACCCTAAGAGGCGCCTTAGACAACCACACCGTCTTCCACGGGAAGGTGGTACCATGAAAACCAGAGAGGCACACAAAAAAGGACCGGACCTGGAACATCCCCTGTGTAGAAGGCACCCAAATCAGGGAATCTACACCAGCGCCTTCCACCTCCTGTCTGTACAGGAGAGCCAACAAACCAGTGACATCATCCAACTCTCAATCCTGAAAAGATCGCCGGAATCGCACATCCCAAGACAACCTCCCGCTATTAAGGTGATAGTAGTTAGCAACCATAGCATGTTTGTCAACATCAATCCTGAACAGCCTTGGGAACACAAGAGCCAATGGCCTATCCTCGCACCAGGAGTCCTCCCAAAACCGGACATTCCTTCCATCCCGAACTCTGAATCTAATATGTTCGGAGAATTCATCCCACCCCTTTCCAATGGCCCTCCACGCCCCCACTTTACTAGCAAACCTGACTGGCCTAGCTGACCACCCCCCTCTCTCATCCCCAAAGCGACACGAAATAACCCTTCTCCATAATCTATGTCTTTCACTGCCGAATTTCCAAAGCCACTTGCGAAGGAGAGCACTGTTGAAGGCGGCCAATCTCCTAATCCCAAGCCCTCCCAACTGAAAAGGCCTGCAAACCTGCTCCCATCTGACAAGATGATACTTAAACTCCTCTCCACGACCCCCCCCCCCCCAAAGGAAGTTTCGTTGAAGCATCTCAAGATGTCCAACAATAGAGGCTGGAATCCGAAAAAGCGAAAGAAAGTACTTTGGGAGGCTTGACAAAGTACTCTTCACTAATGTAACTTTACCACCCTTGGATAGATATTGCTTTTTCCAACCAGCTAATCTTCTCTTAACCCGCTCAATCACCGGGTCCCAACTTTCCACCCTCCTAGCCGAGTCCCCCAGCGGCAAACCCAAATACGAGATAGGGAAGTGTTGCGCCCCACACCCTAAAACAGCAGCCAGAGTGTCCACCTCCTGAACTTCCCTCACAGGGGCAAGCACACTCTTACCTACGTTGACTTTCAAACCAGAGACAGCCTGAAAGCAAACCAAAACACATCTCAGATAGCTCAACTGGGACACCTCTGCCTCGCAAAAAACAATAGTGTCATCCGCAAAAAGTAAGTGAGAGATCTCCATCTGCTGAACTGAGTTAAGGCCGATCTTGAAACCCCTAATAAAACCCAAGTCCACCGCCCTTTTCATCAACTTACTAAGGGCCTCCATAACAATAATAAAGAGGAACGGCGAGAGGGGGTCCCCCTGCCCCAGGCCGCGAGAACTGCCGAAAAACCCCGTAGGAGACCCATTCACCAACACCGAAAATCTGATAGTGGAAACACATGAAACAATCCATTTCCTCCATCTCTCACCAAAGCCTATCCTCTCTAACAGATAGAACAGAAAATTCCAGCAGACATGATCATAGGCTTTCTCGATATCCAGCTTGCAAAGAACACCAGGAGCCCCACTGCAAAGTCTAGAATCCACACATTCATTGGAAATAAGGGCGGAGTCCAGGATCTGTCTACCCCCAATGAAAGCATTCTGAGACTCAGAAATAACTCCATCCAGAACCTCCCTCAATCTAAATGCAAGGACTTTTGCGATGAGCTTGTAAATGCACCCAATCAGACTGATTGGTCTAAATTCCTTGATGTTAGGAGCACCACCCTTCTTAGGAATAAGGGCAATAAGGGATGCGTTCAGCGATTTCTCAAACTGCCCCGTGGAATGAAACTTATGAAAGGTGCCCATAACCTCGTACTGAACCACCTCCCAACTCTCCAACAAAAATCCCATAGTAAAACCATCAGGGCCTGGAGCCTTATCACCATTACAACTCTTTAAAGCCTTTAGCACCTCCTCCTCCGAAAAAGGATTCTCCAACCCATCCCTTTCCAAGGCAGAAATAGAATCAAAGTGAAGACCATCAAGACGTGGTCTCCATCAAAGAGGTTTAAAATAAAGCCTTTGGTAGAAAGAGACAATAATGCTTCGCACCTCCTCCTCCGTAGTCAAGACCGCACCATCCACACACATCCGCCCAATGTGATTACTCCTCCTATGAGCATTAGCAGTTATATGGAAAAACTTGGTATTCTGGTCTCCCTCTTTGAGCTTCAAGGCCCGATATTTCTGACGCCACGAAATTTCCTCCAAAACTTCCATCTCCACACATTCTGCCTGATAAGCTGCTCTCCTACTACGTTGAGATTCAGAAAGAACACCCTCCCCTTCCAATTTATCAATCTCAGCAAAATCAGCCAATGCCTTATTCTTCCTCCACTCCAAGCTCCCAAAAACCTCCTTATTCCACCTTTTGAGATTATTTTTCAGGAGTTGAAGCTTTCCTACAAGAATATAACTCGACGTACCCACCACCAGGTTCTCCTCCCACCAAGAATGCACAGATACCTGGAAATTATCCGCACGAAGCCACATGTTCTCAAATCTGAAAGGAGTGCTACGAGATCTCAAACCTCCACAGTCCAAAACCAAGGGGATGTGGTCCGAAATCACCCTAGCCAACACAGCCTAAACAACATCCGGGAACTTCTCCTCCCAGTCACTGGAAATCAAAATTCTATCAAGGCGAGAGAAAGTAGGTGCTTCCCTTCCACTGGACCAAGTGAAAGAAGCTCCCTCAAGAGGAAGATCAATAAGCTGGTGGCCATCAATAAAATCAGAGAAGTGCATCATAGCCTGAGTCCACGGACCACATGTAGATCTCTCCGCCGGGGACCTAACCACATTAAAATCTCCTGCCATGCACCAAGGAAGAGACCACCTCCCCTTCACCCCACTCAACTCCTCCCACAACCCATCCCTCACACCATCATCAACCAGCCCATACACCCGAGAAAAGCCCCAAGTGAAACCATCCTCCTCCATCACAAAGGCACAAGATAGAGAAAAACTCCCCCTACAAACAAGAAAAAAAAGAAACAGAGAGGGAGAGGGGTAGAGGAAGCGAGAAATAGAGAGGAAAGAGAGATGGAGACAGAATGTAGAGAGAATTAAAGCAAGCAAGAAGGGGAAGAAGAGGATGAAACAGAGAGGGAGAGGGGTCTTCTTAAATGTGCTTTGGTTTTTTTGGTGCAGGACCCCTATTTGCTAGTAGAGAAAAAGGTTGTATATATGGATGCTGAGGGCTGCCACAAGTGGGTTCTTGTTCTTGAATCAAAATCGGCCATGTGTCCTCACCATTTCCTTTTTACAATAAGTCAATTGGTAGCTCCATTTGTAATATCCATCAGATGTCGAAACCCTAAAACTATCAAAGATACCATTTATTTAGCTGCTTATTTATACATGTATCTTTAAAACACTATATATTCTGAGGCTATAAAATTTTATTCTTGAGAAGTTTGATTTTCCAATGTTGTCTAGTTAGAATCAATCTAATTATATTCATATTAGATTCAAGATGGTGTACGAGGAATGCATTGAATTTAAGAAGCTTGGACTACGGGATAATGTTGCCCAGATTTGCGTTTTGGAGGTACATTGGATCTTGAGATACTTTGTTGGAAATGTGAAATACCAATATTAAATAAGAATTTTTTATTATTATTGTTCTCAACTACGTTTTTGTTCATTTACATTATTGTTTTTCTGTCAAACAGTCTGTGAATCAGAATCCCAGCATATATACGTCAGCTCTCCCAACAAGGTAATTCAACTCCCTTTTCCTCTGTAGATTATTTCTTTTGTAATAATAAGTGGTGTTGTCCTATTATAATTTTTTCCCCTCTTTCTGTGGAGATGTCAGAAACATCGATGTTATTGGTTTTTGTAGTGATCTTGAATTATTGATTACCAAATAATTGACACGAAACATAAGTTGTAGGTATATGTAACAAAATGAAATCTCCCAGCTTATATTATTTTATGATCCATTGATATTTGGTAATATATTGCTTTCTATAATTTTGCTCCTGGTAATAATTAATTCCCATCCTCAAGGATTGTAGCTACCCTGAAATCAACAATCCTTTTTAACTCGGAAGTTAATTTTATAAGCCTATTGAGAGCAAGTCCCTATATTTGAACAAAATAGCGAACCCCTGTTCTTCCGAATACTTGTCAATGAAAGCTAGTAGTGAAAGAATAGGATTATTTTACCATGCTCATTGCAATAGTGGAAGGACCAACAATTTTTTGTTGTAGGAATCTATACTATTTTCTCTTTGTGTTTTATTTTTTTATATTTAAATGAAAACCTTGTCAACTAAACAACATATAACTCCACATACTATGAATTTGGTTTTGGATATATGCTAAAAATACGAATGCTTAGAAGGGCATTGCTTTTGTTTCTGTACATGCATATTTAATCCTTGAATTATCCCGTTGAAAATATGTTAAGACAGTGAAGTCTGAACACAGAATTAAGGTTTATGTTCCTGCCAGAGTCACCAACCTTGTAAACTCGAGGAGTCCCTTCAGTGATAAAAATAGTTCTTTTTCATTTTCATAGTCCATCACTTAATTTTTCTTTTCGGGGAAATCGACTTGTTATGATCTAATTTGGTAAACTATTTTCAGTGCTGCTCTAGATTTGCTGCATAAATTATGTTCTATAATGTATAGAATCCATGAAAATATTTTGTTCCAACTTCTGGCTCGAGGAGAACAGGTCTGTGAAAAGGCTCTGCCTCCTTGGAAAAATGGGGGTGCTCCTCACTCAAAACAGGTCTTCCTCATTGAGGTATGGGGCCCTGGCATGGAATTTCAGGAGGACATTGGCCTTATATAAAGTCTTGAAACAAGTATGGACCTCAATTCTTAAGAACAACCTCAAAATGAAACTAGAACCATGAGGTTAGAAGAAAGATTATAACCACCAGAAAAGACCTTTGAAAACTTTTAGATGAACAGGAACGCTAACATCTCAAGAGAATGTTAAATGCAAGTGGCGTTCTATCCCTGCACTCTGTGAGTGATTCATGCCGCATGAGGGAACTCATCCAACCACTCCACATTTTTCTAGGTGGTAACCCTCGTCACTCTATATATTTATGTGTGTATATATATTGTCAAGGTGGCAGTTACATGGCTTTTTCTGCCAACTAGATGACTCCTATTGTCAGATAAGGTCTTTCTAAGGTCGATTTACTTGTGCCCTAGATATGATTGAGAATGTGAACTTACTACCTTGTTCTTCGCAATTCTTTATCTGCCTTGTCTTTAAAAGTTGTACTCATAAGACAATTTGAGACATTGCAAGCATAGTTTTGAGTAGGAAATTGCCAACACGACTCGTATACCTAACACTACTATTTGTTAAATGTATGGTAGCAGGCTCACATCTTTTCTTTCCTAATATAATATGTTATTATAGTATTGTTGCCTTTTTTTATGTACATCTTGCTTTTAATGAAGTGCTTCATAAACCTTTATGGATGTATAAGTTTTCCTGGATGAAGATTGAGTATTCTGTATCTGCAGCTCAACGGGTTCTAATAAAGTTGTCTTATGTAACATTCACGTGCTTTACAACCCTAGAAGGGGAGAGATTAAGCTTGGCCAGGTATATACCATTTGTGAATAGGCTTTGTCGTTCTTTTCTCCTATGATTACACATTTTATGATTATTATTTTTATCTGATTTCTACATTAATCTGCTTGGAATTAACAGAATGAGGTGATATTGTTTACCCATGTCCCACGGGCAGGGTTACCGATGAAGTAGAAATCACCTGACACATGTGAACTGTTCACATTTTTTTGGTGACTAGAGCGGTGTTCCCACCCTTTGGGTGAGATTAATCTCCTCTGTACACTTGGTAGACCCAATGTCAAATGCAATTTAATCCAGGGAAAATCCGTGTGAGGTTAGCCTTAAAGGAGGACAATTGAACTCAAGACTACGACTATGTTTACTGCAACACAATAGCATTTGAAAGGGATGACGTGAGGAAGAGACTGTTTGGAATCCATAACTCGATATTTAAACCTGTCATCAAAAGAAGAAGTTTTTAGTTTCCCGTTCCTCCCCCATCCACCCTCTCTCTTCCAAACCGTATCAGTCCCAATTTATCTTTGGCAGTGATGCTCAGTCACTAGGGACAAACACATTTATTATTTATTTATTTTGTTTGTCTCATAAGATACTGTTAAACCAATAAATATATATATTTTTGGTGGGAAAATAATAACACATGCATTACATGATCTGTCTTGTGAACATAGGTAGCTTATCACATTTCACAATTATCATAATAATTACATATATCCTTGAAGCATTGTGGATAGCTTGAAATTATAGTGGCAGCCTTTGGCGCCTTGTGTATTCTCTTGGGAGTGCTCCCCTTTTGAGCGCCTTTAATATATTCTTGCTTATCAAAAAATATCCCTGAAGCATTACTTGGACCGAATGCACGTATTGTCAAGGCATATCCACCGATCAAGGTTTGGCGTTAGTGTTTCGTGAATGACTCCTTTTAAACTTCTATCATTCTACTTATGTTTCTGTATTTCTGACTTGTATATTTCTTTTATATCTTTAACAATTTTCCACTGCAACTTGCAAGCTTTCATGTTTGTTTTCTTCGAAGTGGAGTTTTAAGCCTTATTAAAGGTTTTCAAACAGATATCGTGTCGAGTTTTTTATTCCATGTTTTATGAAAAAAATATAGGATAGCTCTACTCCAAATATCCATCTACTCTACATAAATTTATTCTATTCCATGTCAATTTGGTATTGTGCTCTTATGAGATTTATATAAGCTGGAACCAAGTTCATCTGGAAAGTTTTTGACCAGCTGCAATGTGGAGTCGGTTTGATTTTTATCGGTTCGATTGTTAGAGGTGCTTGATCTTGACCCCTCCGTTAAAATTGTTAGTGGAACCTTGCTTGATTGGTTCACTATAGTGTAAAGATCCTTGGGGTATATTGATATGCATAAAAGTTAATATGTAAAGTTCAGATATTTTTGGGCCAAAATGAAGCATTATTTGTTCTGCATGACTATTGATAACATGCAATTAATAGGGGTGGAAAAATTGTTTTGGTTGCAGGTGGAAGTTTGTGTGTTTTTTATTCCAATATTGCTTAACATCCATGAAGCTAAATAAAACTTTATATCTGAATGAACTTAACTATGTAAAGCATATCTGCTTGTGAACAGATTCGAGTGCTTATGGAGAGGGCTCATGCTGTTTCTAAGCTTTGGGATGATGCTCCTGTTGTTCTTTGTGGGGATTTTAACTGTACTCCAAAGGTAGATTCATTTAATTGCTTACTGTACTCCTTGAATTTTTATGTTACTTCTTTTGAGAGGTGGAAGTTGAAATATATTGTTTTATCCATTATTTAACAGCTTAAGCTATTGGGATGACTTGCCTAATATAGTGTTGGACTTCTGGTCCCTAGGAGGTCTTGGATTCAAGTTTCTGTGTCTATCTGTTCCCCATTCTGTTATTTTCCTTGTCTGCCTCTCCACATGTGATAGAAGATCACGCGTGAGGGGGAGTGTGAGAGATTGATTTACACTGTTTGACCCATTCCTGAACAGCTTAAGATTTTGAGGCTAGTGGGTTTTTTTTTTTTTTTTTATTTTGGAAAAGATATTTTGTGGCTACTTGTTGCACAACAATTTCCATCGCATACGCCATTGCGTTGATTTTTAAATGTCTACTTTGTATTTGGTTGTCTTTGTATTCAATAACATTCTTATTTTCCTTTGTATCAGAGTCAGTTATACAACTATATAGCAGAGCAGAAGGTAAAATGATTTTTTTTTTTTTCTAAATTTGCTTAAAATTGATAGATTTTTCTGATTAGAATGTTCAAAATTCAAATGAACACTGTTCTTCCATTGCAGTTAAATCTTTCTGAGCTACCAAGAGATAAGGTGTCCGGACAAGCTGCTTTTGAAATTCGTGCACCGGGGCAGTTTGGTCCTTATTTCGGGTATGATTTTTAATGGTTAAAATGTTCATCTGTTTAGGTCAGAGCCTTAGAGAGGCTTCTGATGCATGCTTATAAAAGCTGAAGCTGTAAAGGTTGCAAATATTCTAGGCCCCAATCCGTTCATAATTCAGTTCAAGCTCCAACAATTGCTGATGACAGGAAAGTCAGGCAGACTGATTCCCTCTCAGATGTGCAGAAGCAGAATGGTTCAGGTAACAGACAAACAGATTATCTCAGCCTCAATATGTTAGCAATCTGTTGAATGTGTCTGACTATTCTTGCATTGAAGGTCAATATGGAGATGAGAACAGTGCACTGTCCCATGAACTGACAAAAGAAACCCATCAGGATGCCGTGAACGATTGCAAGAAAGAAACTGAATTGACCACCTGTGTTTCAGATAGTTGCTTAAAGGAAGGCCCAAGTAGTTCTCACAACGAAGGTGGTTTTGCTGTTGATGAAATGAAGGATAGAACTTGTGAATTGACTAATAAAGATTCTTGTCGTGAAGATATTTATTCTAATGTGATTGAGACTGGACATGATGAAAAAGTACATGCAAACTATACAAAATCCGATTCATTCAGTGAACACTCTCATTCAAATTTATATACAGAAAATGGAAGTGTTACGTGCGATAATGTTAACCTCTCCTTTGTGGGTGAAAATCATTCTACGACTTCCATAATTAATCCTGAGCCTGCAAATGCTTCTGATTTAGCAACTGCTTCATCTGAGCTATTCCAAGAGACTTCATTTCCCAATGCTGTAGAAGTCTCTCCTCTTGGAAGCTCAGAAAATTTGTCATCTCTTTCAGTTGCCAATTACAAGGGTAGCCCTTCTGGCTTATGCGAAGGCTATGAATCTACAAGCAATGACTTTGTGGCGAATGAAAAGAAGAAGAATTTAACCCATGATGAGCTAGATGAAGTTAAGCAGGAAGATGAGAGCATAGGTGAAGATTGTACCACATTCTTATCTGCGCTACACAACGCTGATGGCAGTCCCTTTCCGTCTGACTTAAATCAATTTGTAGGATCTGACTTTGTGGAATCAAATGAGTCATCGGGGGGAAATGTTGCTATACCCCAAAGCCAACATTTGCATCCTCTTGGTGATGAGGATTCTCCTAGCATGGATAATGTGTCTGTTGATGCATTTAGAACTGCTTATGATCCATCAGCATGGACTCCAATGGAGATAGAAACTGCAACAGGTAATGCAGACTGTACACTTATGGAACATCCTCTGAAGCTGAGAAGCACGTATGCAGAAGTTGAGGTAGGTCATCAACTCAAATGTTTTCCTCTTTCTGCTACTTAATCTTCCCTTTTGACATACTAAAAATAAAGTGGGTAAACTATTCTGATGCTCTCTGAGGATTGCCTTAAATACTATCAGATTAAAATTTTGCAAAAACAAAACTCTGAAACCTACTGGCTGGGTTTGTTGGATTAATGGTGTTAAATTAGTCACCTCATTGACATTTTCACCCCTAAGTTATTGTAGTAGTTTTTGAATTAAAAAAAAAAAAAAAAAAAAAAAAAAAATCAAAATGACAATTATCCCCTCACATAACCTCCTTATTTTCTCTAATGCTCTGTTTGGTAGGAAAGAAAAAAAAATTGGATGGAAGAGAGAGAAGAAGGGATGGATAAGACATCCCCAGGGAAGAGATTGTGTATTTCCTTCTTTCTGTTCGGTTGGATATAAGAGGAGAATAAACTCTTAATTTACCATGTTCGTTAAGAGATAAGGAAAGAGAAAGTTTTAATTGTTTTTACCATTATATCCAATATTATTTATAATATTATAATTTATAGAGGATAGTACTGTAATTTAAAACTTGTAAAATTTAGGGTAGTATTTAATCTAAAACTTCTATAATATTCCACTTGTCTTCCCTCCTTTCTTCCGCCCACTTTTGGGCGGGGCAGATGAAAATTTGTAAAGGTGGAAGGATGAGTCATCCTTCCTATTCTCCTTTCTTTCCTTGTATCATCTCTATCGAACAAACGAAGTTCATTCCTTCCTATTTTCTCTTCACAGATCTTCCTTCCTTCCTACCGAACACAGCATAAAACTTTATCCAAATTTCTCAACCCTGTCCACTTCATGCCTTCACTTCTGCATCTCAGAGTTTTTCCAAATGAAATTAAGTCTCTCAAGACTTTTTCTTTTCCTTTTTCTGGATTTGCATAAGTGGCTAACATCTTTTGTATACGTTAAACTGCAAATGAAATGGGTAATCATGCTTCGCCAAAGCTGAATAAAATTCTCAACAAGCATATGGAACCATGATTAAGTTGTTCTCTCTGAGCTAAATTAGAACAGTCCACATAAGAGTCCCTCATATGACTCATAGTTATAACTTTCCAGAAATGACATAGATGATCAACTGGATTTGTGTTTCCACTGTACAAGTTCAAACATGTCACCAAACTGCATAGGAGCACTGCACTTCTCATTGATATGGTTCTGTGGTGGCGGCGGCCGCAGCGGTGGTACCGGTGGTGGTACTATGAATTGGGTTATTGAAACAAGAGAGGAAAGAAGACAATAGAGAGAAAATGAGAAAGAACTGAAGGGAAAAGGTCTACGAGGGTATTTTCAAATGAGTTTCCTTTTAATTAAAAGTGTTGACATACGAGGGTATTTTGGTCCAAATAATTATTGTTGAAATGGTCATTTAAAATAGTCTATAAGGTTCATTTAGTCATTTAGCTGCACAGAAGGGTAGTTTTAGCATCTCATTTTATTTCTTTAACCGGCTTTTAACTGGACTAGCGGTCAACTAATGGTAGGGGACGTTGAAGTTATTTCAAACAAACCTCAAGGGAGGTTTACTATTATTATTTTTTTTGTTTCCAGAAGTTTAAGTTGAAGGTAATTAACCCAAACCTCTAGGGAGGTCAGGTTAATTTACTCAAATAAAATTGACATTTCTTAATTTGTAAATATGGAGTTTCATACTTATTTAATTTGCAGGACTGTTCAGGGACTAGAGATCCAATTGGAGAACCCCTGGTGACCAGTTACAATAGGTGTTTCCAAGGCACAGTTGATTACATATGGTAAGTACTCATTAGCACTATGTTCCTGTCATTCTCTGTGGTACTGTGGACACATCATTAATGTATTTGAGATTTAGTTTCAGATTGTGATCTTACATCTTTTTTTCTTTTTTTTCCTTAATAAAGTAGCTCAAAGCAATGTATAGTAGGGTGAAATTTTGTATTAATTCATTTCAACACACAGGCGCTCCGAAGGACTTCAAACTGTCAGGGTTCTTGCTCCTATTCCTAAACATGCAATGCAGTGGACTACAGGATTCCCCACAAAGGTATGTCAGTGTTTTAATTTTGAAGTCGATACATTTAAGTTCTCTGAATCAATGCCTAAATTGCAAGTTATGTAGTAATAAAACCATTGGTAGCCAATCATTATGTCAGAGACCTGAAATTTTATAACCTATGCTTTGTTAATAGTTTTTGGAAGACTGTGGATCATCTCCTTGCACTAGATAAAAACAGGTGGGGAGTCTCATGATGAGATTGATCCTGCCTTCTGCATTTTTATGCCAGTATCTATTCACAATAGAGTCGAATGTGTCCTTGTATCACATCTGAACAACTAGTGGGGTAAGAATGTTTTAAATATGCTTTTTCTGACATCAGCCAAAGTTTAAAAGGAAATAGATGTGGGTTTAGAATGATTTTAAAATAATCATATAACAATTTATTATTATTTTTTCTCGGATAATTTAGTTGCATTTTTTTATACTCGAACTCACAATCCTATATTAAATTAGGTTGCATTTCTATAGATCATAAATGCAGGAATATATATATTTTTTCCTGAATGGGATAATTTTATAAATAGAAAAAAGTATACGTTACAGAAGATGTGAGGGGCATACCCCTACATTACAGCATAAAACCGAAGAAAAAGGAATGATTTCATTCATTCTGGAAGAATTAAGGGACATTACCTAGTGTGGTCCCTCTAATTGAGGGTACTCAGGGGGGTGCACTAGATATTAGACCTAACCTTTGGTATTAATTGTTCAAAGTGGTTGCCAGCACCAAGCAATGCCCCCTATTCCGGAACACTTTGATATTAGAAAATTTAGGAAAGGTTGTTGTCATAACTAAAAATGAAGTTAGGAAAGGTTGTTGTCATAACTAAAAATGGGCACAGTTCAGAACATCATATTGGTATGAATATAAAGGAAATTCAATTGTATTCAACAATTGTAATTGTTGTTAGGCATAGCTCTTGTTTATGTCAGAGCTCTCCACCTCATTGAAAAAAATTGCTTTATTATATGCTAATATGAAAATACTCGTGAAATATCACCTTTCTATTAGAAAATAAAAATAAAAAATAAGATCAACCGTGTGAGAAATGTGCTATTATAAACTCATTAGTTTTCAGTAAGACACGTTTAAGAGGTTGATTTGTTGGCTGTGATTTTCAGAAATGGGGGAGCGATCATATTGCGTTGGTTTCTGAGTTGGCATTTACAAAAGACATGGTTAATCAAAATACAGAAGCTCAGTAGTAGCTGACAAGTCTTGCAACACTAGGCTTGCATCAAAACCGAACTTATACCATCAAGTTTTAGGTAATGGTCCTTGTTGAATCAAATCACCAATTTTCTTCCAACAGCTTTTGGTTAGCCCTAGTCCCTTCTAGATTTATCATTGTATATATGTTGTTTCTAATTCTCAATTAGTTGCTTGTGTTATAACAGGACCTAATTAATTTTATTGTTTCCACAAGTACAAGACATTTTTTTTTCAATATTATTAATTGGTTAATACACTTGACATTCAGACATTTTCTTAAAAATCAATAAAGGAAAATTTCATAGCAATGTCTGTTTGGTATCTATGTGTTACCACGTACCCAGACTAGGATATAAGTTGGATCAGATTTACATCTTATTCCTGTATTGAGTTGCCAAATGGTGGAATCTTAATGGCCATTTCACTAACTTCAATGTTAACTTGTTTAACTAACTTTTTGTGCAATTTATTCTGGACCTTGTCATTGTGCTCATTCTGTGTGTGTGTGTGTACTCTGTGTGCCATGGTTTTGTTATTTAACCATTGTTTGGTGTGTTCTAGAGTTGCCAAATGGTGGAATCGTAAAACAGCGGGGGGTGTGTGTGTTGTGTGTGTGTGTGTGTTTATTACACTTATTTGGGAAGTTTGTATAGTCCATGTGGACCCAATGCCACAGGTCACATGACATATACGGAGTAATAACCTGGAGACAGCTAATAAAAATCAAAGAAAATGGGAGGTGTCATGTGACCCACATGTAAAGCTTCTATCGTTTCTACCACAGAAATAGCATGAGACCGACCACTTTTTGTCTTCTTCTTACCTTTTATTTTCACACTGTGCTAGATTTTTTTTTTTTTTTTTTTTTTAGCACTTACACCAGACCAGATGGTCATCCTCTCATCTCACGTCGAGTACGCCATCCCCTCAGTTATTGAATTGAAAGACTTTTAAGAGCGGTTGAATGAGTGTCCAGTTATATCCCTCACTTATTAAATTGAAAAACTTTGAGAGCGACTGAATGACTTTTAGAGCAGTGCGGGGGTGCTCAAAATTTAGCATTTTCTTTACACCACTGCAAGCACCCGTTGTTAGCGTTTTCTGAGCTTTTTTTGCTACAAAAATTATGATAATACACAGTAAAGCTGTTGATGTCTACCTAGTGTGGGCATTTTACTCGAATGACATGTGACGTCTTCTGAAAATGGCAGATTGTTTATGTGGGGATGCCCTAGAGAAACCGGTATAAGGCCTTTGTTGCTAGCCAGGAAGTCAGTATTGCTAGTGTTTGGCTTGGTATAAGGCTGGCAATTTGTGGGATCTAGAGAAAGAATAGCAAAGGACATAGCAACAGAGAACAATGGTCTTTAATCCAAAAAAAAAAAATGGTCTTTAATCCAAAAAAAAACAGCAGATAACAATGGTGTTGAGGGCATGACTGGGCCCACAACTGCTGCAACAGCTCTTTTTTTTTTTTTTTTTTTCTTTTGGTTTTTTTCTTTACTATTTCCTTTTATATGTAATTTATTTTTATTGTAAAATAAATATTTATGAATAAATAGGTGTATTAAAAATTCTTTCGGTTGACCTAGGCCTCTCTACCCCGCGTCACATGCCAGCTTATCAAATATTAGAAATTTTCTTTCGGTTTTCTAGAATCTATAAATAAATCAGAAAATTTTGATTGCCATCCAATTTAGAATTCTTTTTTTTTTTTGGTGAATTTTCTTCCTTGAATTTCGATAACCTTTTTTTATTTATGTCAGAGTGAAAAAAAAAAAAAAAAAAAAAAAAAAAAAAAAAAAAAAAAAAAAGAAGGTAATTTTCTCATTTATTTTTCCAAAATTAATCAAAGGTTGTAATGGTAAAATGTTGTAGAGATTTTTTGCTTGTTGGAATGGTAAATTTTGTACATACTAACGCAACAAAATTGAATAGAACGGAGAGAAGAAGATAGGAACGAAACATCTACAGGGAAGATATTGTGATTTAGGGGTGGCAAAGTTTGACACGATCAATCAACACGACACGAGTTAAACGGGTTTTATTGACCTTAAACGGGTTCAATCGATTAACCCATTTAATTAATTATGTCGTGTTGGGTTGAGGTAGTTCAACCCGTGTAACCCGTTTAATTATAAGTGTCGTAAATAAATTTATATTTAAGTTTCAAAATAATTATCTAAATGTCTTATAATTTATTCTTATATTTTTCTAATATTTATTGTTTGATGGAGTATTATTAATAATTTAAATAAAATACTTTTTATTTTAGTAAATAGGTCATTAAATGGGTTACACATGAAAAGTTTTACACTCTTAAAACTTTGAGTAAATTCATTCACACTCCTGTGGTTAAATCATATTTCACCTGCATTAACATTTTGGTTTTAGATTTCACTTGTATTTGAATTAGTAGTTTAACATTTCACTTACACCCCAAATGTCAATTTTAATTGAATCAAAATAATTTTGAGGTGTTAAATAACTATATTACCCTTTGACCTCATATTGACTATTTTTACAAACCACTACCCATCACAATCACCACTGCCACCCGCCTCTGTCATGAACCTTCCTCTCTCTCTCTCTCTACCTTTCTTTTTCGCCTTCCATATCCAAGCAGACTTCCTTTTCACATAGGCTCTGCGCTCTGGCTATCTTCCTTGTCATAGGCTTTGCTTTGTAGGAGATTCATTTTTTACTTTTTTCCTCAGATAGACGAGAAAACTATAAATCCTCATAGATTTCCCAACAACAAGTCTTTCAGGATCAAAAAAAACTTCCGGCGGGGGAGAGGGGCTTCGCTCTCAAATCCCAACTCCCAATCGCCTAATCTCGACCAACCAGTTTCAATTTAGGTCAATCTCTGTTCACAACTAAAAGGGAAGTCAGCGATGGGAGGATATTCAGCCCACCCAACCAAGAAAGATCTGCACCCGAGGCTACCGAATTGACAACACTGTTGCCACCCGAATTGCCGCCACCGTCGCCGTCGAAGTTGCAGTGATGGACGTCACGATTTTGGTTCGTTCACCCACGTGGCGCGTCAGATTACCATCACCAACAGCAGGGGTGCTTTCCGGTTTGGTTGGTCGCTGATCTTCACGTTAATGGGCGCCGGAGTCGGAGAGGATGCTGGCGTTGACAGCGGGGATGTTGACGACTCCGCCGCCTGCTCGGTCTGTGTGGATACCGTTGCATCCGTGGTCACGATTTGTGGACGTCGCAGATCGATTCGTCAATGAGGATGGGTTTTGGGGATGGTGGAAGGTGCGGACAGAAAGGAAAGCCGCAGATCGATTAGGATGGGTTTTGGGGATGGGTTATGCCGCAGATCGATTCGCTGATGAGGATGGGTTTTCTGCTCGGTCGATTTTCGGTGATGGGTTAATGGTGGTGGTTGTGAGGATAGAGGTGGGGATGGTGGCAGTGGTTTGATATATGTGGTGGTAGATGTCGGGATGGAGATGGTGGCCGTGGTTTGGGATAGGTGGTGGTGGATGTAGGCGAACTTGAAGGAGCTGTACACGAATTGGTTCATCAGATGGAGCCAAAGATGGTGGTGTTGGGGTAGGGATAGGGGCTCTTTTGTCAGTTAAGATTATATATATTTTGTATTAAAAAATTGAAGGTAAAAGGATCAATTCACATGACTAGGGTGTAAGTAAAAGTTAAAACTAAAATTTTCATCTGCCTGAAATATAACCTAACCTCAGGCAGTGTCGGTGTAATTTACCCTAAAACTTTTACAATAATCATCCCTCTCTTCTCTTTTCTCTTTGCTTTCTCTCTATCAAACCAAACAAATGAATTTTGTTTCTTACTTTCTATCTTATTTCCACCCTTCTTCCTTCCTTCTCACCAAATAAAGGATAAAAGAAAAACTACTTTAAAAAAATTGAACCTAAAATAATGTAAGCCATCAATTTGGACAATATTTGTCTACTCACCAGTGAGTAGGTTATTCCTGTTAATTGTTAATGTGGTCCAATTATAAATGTACAAATGATTCATAATTACAAAATCAAGAAAGTAATAAATAAAGGCAATAACTCTTTTTAGATTAATTTATTCACCCACCGCCTTTCTTTTTTCGACAAAATAAATTCTTGAAATGCTGAAGTCCTTTCAAAGTGCAAATATGGCAAACTAGTCATTATGTCTAAACTGTATCATTTCAAATTCTTTCATTTTTTATTTATTTTTCTTTAAAAAAAATTATACACACCATTATATCTTTCTTTTCCTACCCTTTATCTTTCATTTTGAATTCTCTCCAACAAATTAGCCTTTAAGGCCCACGCGACCACCATCATAAAAAATTGGGAAGGTTCGTAGCAAGTCCGCGATTTCAGATGCTGTCCGGACCCAAACTCCATTATTTAACATCACCATCAACTTATCAACCCGTCTTAAGTTGTTAACCATTAAAAAAAGAATATCCCAAACTCATAATTTAACATCACTATCATCACGCATGCTATGCTGTTAACTATAACTATATAGTGTGTATATATAGGTGGGTGTGTGTGTGTGTGTGTGTGTGTGTGTGTGTGTGTGTGGGGGGGGGGGGGGAGCCTTTGGTCCCGATGGAGGTCCCCCATGTACCCACGGGACGAAAAAAAAAAAAAATTATTAGTAATATACTTGTTAATTTGTTTTTAAAAATTATATACTAATAAAATATTATTATTGCCCCTGAAATCACTAAAAGAAAATTTATTATTGTTCCCTTCACAGAATTTAGTTTCCTTCAATAAATCCAAGTACTTGGACTCGGCTCAAGTATTATTTTTTTTAAGGAATTATTTATTAAAAAATTAACAAGGTTGAATTGATAGATTTAGTATTAAAAAATTAGGAAGGTTATATTTTTACTCCACTTTAGACTATTGCACTTCAATCTTAAAGAAAATAACATTTTTATCCCTAATTTTAAAAATTAATAATTATTTTTCTCAAATATCACAATTACTTTTTTCAGTTACGGTAGGATCTTTTTGTTTCCTCTATATTTTCCAATTAATATTTTTGATAGCTTGTTTTTTTTGTTAACTCGCTTCCTGCCATTTTAATCTCTAACTTTCTCTCTTCTCTCTTGTTAGGGTATGATATTAATCTTTGTAAGTAATAATAAAAGATTTTACAAATGAAAAAATAATGTAATTAATCTTGTTAGAATAAAAAATATTGAATAACTATTAAAACTTTATGAACCATTAAACTCCTTTGATGATAATAGTGATGAAAATGGTAATTTATTTATTTTTTTAAAATTAATTTGGATGGTGATGGGAATGGTACTTAATATATATATATATTATGTTTTATGCTTTGAGTTTAGTTTGATTTTTATTTTTCCCGTGATTTTAAATAACTAATTTGAAATTTATTTGAATCTTTAAGTTTACCTTCCTACCTTAAATAAATATAGTAAAGAAAGTAAATGAGGTAACAAAAAAAAATTTATAGTGAAAATGATAAATGTAATATTATAAAATGAGAAATGATGCATTAATGAGTTTAAGGGTCTTTTTATCATTTTTGTTAAAAATAAAAATAATCTAAAAAACTGTTTTAATAATTTGGGTGGTCCATGCTCATTTAAAGTATGAGTATGACATAAAGTCGAATATAACATTTCCTCAATTTATTATTGCTTTTCAATTTGAATAAGAAATCTTATAAAAAATAAAAGAAAAATAATTATTATACAGAATAATTGTAATGAATTGTTGGACATAATTTTTAAATAAGGAACCCTCTACAATCTCCATTTAAATATATTTAATATAAATAATTAATTAAAAATTTATAAAAGTGTTCGAAGCAAATATCAGTACCTAAAACAAAAATAAGAGAGTAATACTTAGGTCCTCGTTGGTGAAGATTTACACCATTCTCATTAATAAAAATTTATACCATCCTCACTAATAATATAAATTAATAATAAATAAACATATCATCACAAATAATTTATTATTAATCCATATGACCGGCGAGGGAAATGTAAATCCTCACCGGTGAGGAACAAGTACCATTCAAAATAAAATTGAACACGGAAACCGAGGGCAGACAAGTCAGAATTGAGTCGCGCAAGAAAAAAAAAACCGTTGGTTTATCCGACCTTGACTAGTCTCTGGTTTAAAGTAGGGTCAAACATCATGTGCGTGTGTAGGCTGTCACACGTACACACTCGCACCACCCAAGCTTGAAATTTCAAGGGGGTCCCACACGGTTCCTTTCTGTAAATCGCTGGTGGGTCCCGCACAAAAAGTTGTACCTGTATATAGAACATACAATGCAATTACAGCTCAATTCTGTTCACCTTTCGCCACACGGAGTCGCTTAGCAAAATTTGGAGTTTTAAAAATCAAAACCTCTCTGTTTCTCTCTCTAAAACGCGCTCAGAATCTCTCTCTCTAAACGTCGTCACACATTGGTTTCTCCGGCGAAGACTTGGTGATATATGGTTGAGGAATTCATCACTCAAAGGTCAGTTTTAGATTCAATTTTCTCTACTGGGTAATTTGTATTTTTTCTGATACATGTATGGGTTTTATCATTTGTGTGCTTAATTTTTTTGGGTAAACATTCCTTAGATCTAATCTACGATAGCATAGATGAACATTTTATGTATGTATAAATGCTGAGAAGTGTTGATTTTGGTATATGTATATATATATATATATATATTTATTTATTTATATTGGTTATCTTGTTTTGCAGGGATTTACGGGGTTTTCTTTGAATTGCAGTTGGTGATTAATTTGTGAGACTTTCCCTAGAAAGTTGTGATTTTGATATCACAATTGGTTAGGTTAGACATTTTCTGAGAAACCCACCCTTTTCTTGCGAGTGTATAGATCTTAGGAATTCAAACTGCAATGCTATGGTAATATGTTTGCCATATGCATTTGAACCCAATTAGCTGATAGAGGTGTCACTAGATGCCCAGATCTTAAAATCCCATTTCTATTCTGCCATCAATCTTCAATTTTTTCCCGGAAAGCTTGAAAAATCTTCATTTTTCTCAGGAAAGTTCAAAATTGTCTGCTGACTTTGGATTGGTTGCATTGATCTTGATCCATTATAATCCAACCCATCTCATCTAAATCTACCAAAATGAGCGAATCAAAGCCGGTCACACCCTTACTCCAACCATCTTCATCTCGGAAGCTTCCTGATTTCAAAAAGTCTATCAAATTGAAGTATGTAAAACTCGGATATCATTACCTCATTACCCATGGAATGTATTTATTTCTATCCCCCCTGGTCGTTATTATTGCTGCTCAGCTGTCTACTTTCTCACTCCAGGATCTTTATGTTCTTTGGGACCATCTAAGATTCAATCTCATATCGGTGATCGTATGCTCGACCCTTCTTGTCTTTCTATCAACCCTCTATTTCCTTACTCGCCCTCGTCCAGTTTATCTTGTGAATTTCTCGTGCTATAAACCAGAAGATGCTCGGAAATGCACGAGGCAGATCTTCATGGAGCGGTCCAAATTGACGGGTTCATTCACTGAGGGGAACCTCGAGTTTCAGAGGAAGATTCTTGAGAGGTCTGGCCTTGGTGAATCAACTTACCTGCCCGATTCTGTCCTAAGAGTGCCTCCAAATCCATGTATGGCAGAAGCAAGAAAGGAAGCAGAGGCTGTAATGTATGGTGCCCTTGATGAGCTCTTTGCGAAAACCTCTCTAAAACCGAAGGACATTGGGATTCTAATTGTGAATTGTAGCTTGTTCAATCCGACACCATCACTATCTGCAATGATCATTAATCATTACAAGCTCCGAGGGAATATTATTAGCTATAATCTCGGTGGGATGGGTTGTAGTGCCGGTTTAATCTCAATTGACCTTGCTAAAGATCTTCTTCAGGTCCATCCCAATTCATATGCAGTGGTAGTCAGCATGGAGAACATCACTTTAAATTGGTATTTTGGGAATGAGAGGTCGATGCTTGTTTCAAATTGCTTGTTCCGAATGGGGGGAGCTGCAATTTTGCTTTCAAATAAGAGTTCTGACCGACGCCGATCTAAGTACAGATTGGTCCATACAGTTCGAACCAACAAAGGAGCTGACGATAAATGCTTTTCTTGTGTTACCCAAATGGAGGACCCCAATGGAAAGGTTGGGGTTTCATTGTCAAAGGATCTGATGGCAGTTGCAGGGGATGCTCTGAAGACTAATATCACCACCTTGGGCCCTCTTGTGCTTCCAATGTCTGAACAGTTGCTTTTCTTTGCGACGTTGGTTGGGAAAAAGCTTTTCAGAATGAAGATAAAGCCTTATATCCCCGATTTCAAATTGGCTTTTGAGCACTTCTGCATTCATGCGGGGGGAAGAGCTGTACTGGATGAATTAGAGAAGAATTTGCACCTTTCAGATTGGCATATGGAGCCCTCCAGGATGACACTTTATCGATTTGGCAACACTTCAAGCAGTTCTCTTTGGTATGAATTGGCATATTCGGAAGCCAAAGGGAGGATAAAGAAGGGAGACAGAACATGGCAAATAGCATTTGGGTCCGGGTTCAAGTGTAACAGTGCAGTTTGGAAGGCTCTGAGGACTATAAATCCTGCAAAGGAGAAGAACCCATGGATGGATGAGATCGACTGGTTCCCAGTGGATGTTCCAAAGGTCGCAGCCATATAAAATACAAGTAATTATTTTTCATTCATCAGCAGTGGTATTATGGTGAAGGATATTTGGCGTTGAGTGGTTAAATCTTCTTGTTTTTTCATTAGTGGCTGAATCGGTTCTTTTCAGGTGCTGCAGGGATTTAACTAGAATATGCATCTACTAATCTGCATTTTAGGATAGAAAAAGTAGTAGTCTATTCTTCAATCTGTTTGTTTTTCTTATTCTTCTTTTTTGTTTTTTTCTCAGTGTAGTTCGGTGGTGCTTTTGGGTTCATGGATATGTGTGTTATAGTTCGTAGGCATTTAAGGACTATTTATTCTGTGTATTCTGGGACTAGCCAAAGTTTTATTTTATTTAGTAGGAAGCTGGTGTTCAAATTGGTTGCTGTCTAGGGATTTCATTGCAGATTTATATTGAGCTAGGACCAGAAAAGAAGATATTGTGCTTCTTGTGTTAACTTTTTCAGGAATCGTCATTTGGGGTGTTTGGGTGGGATTGATGTATATTGATCATACGATGTATATTGATCATGATGTTTTCCTCTTATTTATTCATCTTCACCAGCATTTGTTGAAGAGCTGATCATTTATTTGTTTTGTTTATGTGTGGAACTGGTGATTGATGTCAAATGGATTACTATTTGTTGCTAGCTTTTGTGCCCCTCTGTTTTGAATATATACATATATATACACATGTATGCATGTATTGCTTCTGCTAACTTGCCCTTCTTGGCTGGAGGTCTTCTTTCTTATGTCGCCTTCAAAGTAGGGTAGTAGAATAGCAAATGTCCTCTAGCCAGCCAGCGCTCGCATTAAGATCCTAACCAGGTCATACATACAGAGAAGTTTTCCCTTTTTATAGAGAACAGGGCTACTAAATCCAGCCAAAGCTATACCTGGCATGACAGGTTTAACATAACCTGCTGACCACCTTCTACTGGGAAGAAAGATCCTGCTTTGGGGGAGGGAATCGGTCATGCTAGCTCGAATCTCATACAACTGTGTTGGTTTAGGGAAGAGATCGACTGTCCTATCATTGTTTCCTTCTTTTAAATGATTTAGTTCTATTTTGTTGGCAAATTGGTGTGGACACCTTTCCGTTGCTAGTTTTTGGTGAAAAAAAAGAAAAAGAAGAAAAAGGTGGCTATTATTTTGGAAAACCCTAGTACTGGATCATTGAGACTTGTGTTTGAGGTTTCAAAAGGAATTAAGGAAATATGTTGCTTCAAAATTATTATAAAATTACCTTTTACTACAACATTGTTCTTCTGATTTTGTGAATCACATACCTGATCTGTTTGTTCTTGAATCTTTCTGCAAGTTTGGTTGCTACATGAAGAAGTTTAGGAGATGTTGATAGTGAAGAAGCTAACTGATGTGTATCAATCAAAGCTAGGATCTTGAATTTCCTGCCATAATTGTTTGGTATTGAGAAATCTTTGGGTGTCACTGGAATGTAAATGGTTCTGAATTTGAGTTGCAATTTTACTATTATGAGTTGTGGATGGATGATGAATGTAAAATAAATAAAAAGTGCATATATATATATATATGAGTTTCTGAATTGAGAATGTGTATAGCTTTTGGTGCATGTCTAGTTGGAGTCTTGGAGAACAGATATGCTTTGGATGTGACATAGGGGAGTACTGGATCTGGTTAAAAGTGCAACACCCATTACATCGAGAATGTACCATCATTACTTTTGAGTGTTGCATTATCTAAGTAATTGTGATCACGATCTTGAACATCACATCGAGAATATAACATACACAATACTCATTACATCAAGTATGCAACATATAACAATGTTGCTTTGAGTGTTTTTATTCCCTTTGTATGTTATTTCATTTTCGATATGATAGTGTTGTATGTGTTTCATTCTCGTACTCAATGTCATGGGTGTTGCATTTTTAATTTTTAATGTGCGTTAGTTAGAAATATGTTGAATTGCATTAGAATAATAATTTTTTAAAAGTTTAAAATAGTAGGCTAATACGGAATACTTGAATTTATGGAGAAAAAATAAATTAATAAAATGTAAATTTAATATAAGAGCCGAATGTTAATAATATAACCATCGCACTTCAAAATGAAAGAATTATCTATGGTAACCATTTTTTACATCTAGGCTTAATAAATAATACAGGAGGATGGCGAGATATATGACGATATTATTAGTAGAATTGAATCAGGTTGAACAAATGGAGATACGGTAGAAGAATAACAATTAAATTTTTTTTAAAAAAAATTATAGAGCAGTTATTAGGCCTACTATTTTATATGAAGCTAAGTTTCGGACTATAAAAATAATAATAACAATTAAATTTATAGAAAAAAAATTATAATACCAATATGAACAAATCCAAGACTTCCTTATAGAGATATTAAAACTACCATAGTTTGTTTATTCTTATATCTATAAAATTGAAATTTAACTTAAAAAAAAATAAATAAATAAAAATAAAAACCTACCATTGCGATTGGAGGGGCAGAAAGCTGGATCAATTCTGCTATATGTTAATTCATATAATTCAGATCACACAACAAATTTAAATAACTATTTCTCAGATTTTGTAGTCCCTAATATAAATAAATACTAAGAAATGATAAAGGGAGAACAAAAATAACGAAAATTAATAAATAAATATATTAGGGTTCAAGATATTCATTACAATTACGTCACCAAACCAACTTTGCAACCCATGCGATCAATAACAGAACAGAGAATGATAGCTGTCCCAATCAGCTTTTCTTCTTCTTTTTTTATTTTTTTTATTTTTTAAATACCAACTAGCCACCAATAGAAAATCTAAAATATACATACTACACAACTAAAATAGTAAACCAATACTATTCACTACATGACATCCAGTATTTCAGCACACGGCATGAAAGCAGATTATCATTAAGAAGTTACTCCTTTGATGACTTGTTGATGAGTGACTTGTGGATGTGTGGGATTACACCACCGCCGGCTATGGTTCCTTTAATGAGGGTGTCAAGTTCTTCATCACCCCGTATTGCAAGCTGCAAATGCCGAGGAGTGATACGCTTCACCTTCAAATCCTTGCTTGCGTTACCCGCCAACTCCAACACTTCAGCAGTCAAGTACTCTAAGATGGCTGCAGAATACACAGCAGCCGTTGCACCAACTCTCCCGCTAGCTGTGGCCCTTGATTTCAGGAGACGATGAATCCGACCCACAGGGAACTGAGGAAATATGTATAGAAGCAAACAATCAGAGAAATTTAACAGTTAATACAGCATCTATCAGCAAATTAAGTATCAAATGTAAAAGAATGTTTAGGTGTTAATACATGAGTTACCCAAAAAAAAAAAAATCCTTGCATCAACTGAAGAAATACATATATGCCTCTAAGGAGCAACAACTATTATCTCAAGCTCAATTATTTGAAATGAGATAAGCCTTGCTGCAGTCTGGAAACATAATTTTGTTAAACTTTGGAGGTTATGAAAACAGGCGGCCAACCAAGGAGAATAAGATGAACAGGAAGAATGAGGGATTTTGAATTTTGCATCCTTCAAAGTGCATATAGATGACCTTATAAAATGGAAAAAGGTATCTTTCAACATCCACTGGTACCTCCTTTACCATGGGGAGGTGTTGAATAGGTAGAATTCTATATACATTGTATTTCTAGTTTTTGCTCTTTATGTAGCTTTTAGAATTCATAATTTTGTCTCAAAACTGTACTCCATTAGCCATACATAGGACGGGACATTTGGAAGAGGTGACATAAACAGCAAAACGTATATTAATATTCGGACCATTCTTCATATATATCATGTTCATTTGCCATTTTCTAGGTTGAGTTAACCACTAAACACCTCCCAGAAATTCTCAAGGTAGGGTTGACTAGCGAAACAGCATTGGCCTGATGGGTAACTGATTCCCAGATGATAGAATTTCATCACTGGTAAGTGGCAACTAAAAAAACTGTTATCGTATGAATGGCAAAAATTTACCTTTTATATAAGCATATTATGCATTCTTAATGAGGGTGTATAACTTCTCATGCTTTTAAAGGTTCGATTAATAAGTTTCAAAGTCTCTTATGTTGGTGCTAAGCAGTAGTTTACCATATTTAGTTCACAACTATAGCAAATTCATTTCTTTGGTAAAATGCCAAAAGAATTGGATGGGATGATCACCCAAATATCTGAATCTGTGTTGCTCGCGTACTCTTACTGGGTAAAAAAACATGCAATAAACATAAAGGAAAAACTAATATATACACGTATTCAAGAAGAATGCCACCCATATGATCTCAACTGATTTCCGATAAACAAAGTATAAAAATCTTATTTAGTAGGCCAGGCATCTGCTCATCAAATGTACCATATTTACTAAAAGTTTTCAGCTTTGACCAACTCTTGTTAGAAAAATTAACCTCGATGCATACACACAGGAAGCATGTGAACAGACTTCACAAATCTACATAACATAGATGTAGCAGATCTAGTAGGCACTTCTTACAGGCGGGAGAGCAATGAGAAATATATTAGATCGCCTAAAATGCACCAGAAAAATTATCCTCATAATAAAATATGAAAACGAATCAGCATACAATAGTCAATATTTTGCACATGCTATGAAAAGAAGCACTTTACAAGTATGGAGTTTAAACTACACTTCTAATTCCTAAATAGCATTATAAATAGGAACAATCAATTTGAGAGATTGATTTGAGTTCCCTTGTCACATACAATTCCGTGAATCAAAAGAGAGGTGGGTGGGAACTATATATAGAGACACCACAATTGCATGTTAAACTAACTGTGCTTTGTGAAACCTAACTACAGTAACTTCCAGCCAATTTCTGATTTGCTAAGCAAAAACTCTACTAAAAAAAAGCTCATTAGGAGCTAAAGTCAGTAACTTTAACCATCATACCAGAGTAGTTCAAACAAAATAAAAGACTTACGCAAGGGTGGCATGTGTAGGCAACTCATATGCAACAACAGTCTATTTTCCATCCAGCTCTGTTTTCACACACAGTCCATATTATACTTGCTTAACAAATCCTCATAATTTTTGAGCACTTCAATCTTCATGAGAGAGAAGCTGAGAAGTGAAGAAGGAGAGTATAATTCTTTCACATCATGAGGTGATCTGGTGTAACCCAAACAATATGGTTGTGGAACCTGGGAATTATGGGTGGATATTAACTTAGGTGAAGCTTTCTCAGAGCTTTCAGGCCCTACCAATATTGTCATATATATATATATATATTTTGGGAGATTGTTTAGACTTTCAGTTTCCAATCAAAAAGTTTTTTTTTTCTTTTTTTTTTTTGCATAATTTTATTGTGTCCATCTTGACACACACATGCACATACTAAAGAATCACCAAAAATAATTCTGATCATCCCTTCTATTGAAGGGAGACTAAACTGCCCAGTTTTGTTAGTTTTCTTGTTTTGCCATTAAGAAATTGAGTTCTTGATAATTATAAGGAGTATGTGACAAGAAAGGCCACTTCCCTCCCCTATCTCTTACTTCTTTACTTAGAGATTTTAGCTTTCTTGCATAAGAAGCATGGACACGGGACACGGGACACGGACATGGATACGCCGACACGTCAAATTCTAAAAAAGTAGGACACGGCGTGGACACGCCACGGCTAATATAAATATAAATTTTCATTTATATATTTACTGAACAATACAATTATAGTAATTTGATTACCTTATAATTTATATACTAAAGTTACATAAGTTAGAAGGTTATATGATACTACTATTCTATGTTGTCATTAAGTTTATGTTTTTGTTCATATTACACATTTTTTTTTTTTTTAATGATAAAGCAAACACACACACCCTTTTTGCCCACGCCCGGGCCCAAACCCCTCCCCTCCTCTTTGAGGATCGCGAGGTTATACCACTAGGCCAAAGGCCCTTTAGTGTTCATATTACATAATATGACACGTGTTTAATGTCAAATTTTTAAACAAAAAGAGGTTGGATACTTCAATATATATTCACAATGTTGTCTCTAGGACTGCCATATGTTTGCTTTATATAAGACAGAGTGTGGGATACATTGTCAAGTGTCCGGAATGTGTTGACCAAGTGTCCGAGATGTGTCGGTCAAGTCTAGCAAGTGTCCGAAATAATAAAAATTATTTTAAATCATGGACACAGTTATGAAGTGTCGGAGACGTTCCCATGAGTGTCCATTAAGTGTCGGTGTCGGACACCGACACGACACCTCATAGAAGTTTTCATGCCTCTTAGGTTTTTATAGTTAGTTTTGACAGAGGATAATCTTAATCTCCCATAGAAGAGACTGATCTACAATGCTTTACAGTATTGACTTACAAGAACTTTATTGATTCATTGCAATTTGGGGACATTTGTGTATTTCAGAGCTTTGCTTATTTGGGGGTCCCCTCTATTGGCATTCTTGGTATGTAATATAATAGCATTTACTTACTAAGAAAATGCCCATTTCCTTATCAAGCTTATTAAATCCATCTCTTTGATTGTTATACAGAATTACTCTTTTGAAGCCACAAAATAACCTTCCAGCCTGCTTTTAGAACTAATTATTCTATTAAGCTCCCAGTCCAATGCATCCTTCTTATCTTCCTAGGTTTGTCTTTCAGCAAGATAAATTTTACACTTTTGACACCACCTAATTTTTGGAATAAATTCATAACTAAATTCTTTTACCGCTACACACCAGCATATCCACATAAACTCTTTCATTTGGGTATGGCAAAATAGTTTATACCCCGTCTGGAAAACTCTTCTTATTCAAGGAGCCACTTCTCCTTGGCATACTTCAAGACTTAAATATGAAGGAGGAGCTTCAAATGGTAAGCTTCACTATGCAGCATGAGATCAAAGAAGAAGCAACTACTCCCAAGACAATATAATATCTTACCCCTTAAAATAGCCCAGAATTTCAATTTGGAATAGAAACTAATTAAAAAAAAAAAAAAAAAAAAGACACAATGTTGTAATGGTTTCAAAGATAAGAATTTCGGACACAAATCTCCATCCCAATCAAATTTTCTCTCTCGTCTGTCTGATGGCCGGGTTTCAAGTGTGATATGTTGGCCTTTCATAATTTTACAATTTACTTCATTGTCAATCTACCAAGTGGTAACTCCTAAAATATGATTTTATCTACAATTTGTCTATTGAGTTTGGTTTTTGTGCAGTACGCACGACAAGATATACAGAAGTACCGCACTCTTTCAACGTTTTCCTGATTTTGACACATTGAAGATTTGCTGTTGTAATTTGGAATAAATTGCAACTTCACATAATGTAGAAGTTCAACAATTACAGTCAAATTGAGTTTCCTCTCCTTAATTGAAGTAATTCCATTCTTTTCAGCCTCCCCTACCCTCTTTCCATCTTAGAAAGAGTTGTGCCATTTTTCTCATTATTATCTGATAACAAAGTAGAAGCCAAGATATGGAAAAGAGATTCTGCTTCTCGACATTGTGCACACGAATTCGGTCCAAACTGTGATCCAACCAGATCCATGCTGGTTATTTTGGTTTTAAATTTTAAAGAGGGATTGGTTCGGTTACAGTTCCATTTTTTTAGAAATAGTACAGATCGGTTCGGTTATGGATCGAGTGTGGAAAAATCCAATCCAATCCAAACGGATATATATGTACATTAAGCTTTATATGATTGGCTTTCTATACTTTATAATTCTCAATGAACAAGTTGTCACTATTTATTTTGTCTAAGATTCATATTTTCTCCCACATATTCATGCAATATTCATCTATATCAATTTTTTCGTAGTCCTTTTTGGCGACTAGTTCCTTATCAAGAGAAAAGCCTAATCCGTGAAACCATACAATCCGGTTTGGTGTGGTACGGATTGGTTCAGTTTCGATGCTCACTTTGGTTCGGGTTAATGAAACCCTTGGGATCGGATTGGTGATTTTGTAGGCAAACTGTGTGCTCCCCTAGTTTAACGTTTCTATAATACTAAAATCTCACTATGCAACTAAGTTCATTAGTAGTAGTAGCATTAGAAAGAGCTCTCCGTAAAGGTTATTGACTTACTGGGTCCCAGATAACTAAAAATCTAAATTCCCAAAATTCAGTTTCTTTCAATTTCCCACCTTTTCACATCAACCAAACAGATAATTTTGTTTAAACAGATTCTCACAAATTCAAATTAAACCCTTTGATACAGAAAACAGAAAGCAAGAATGCAAAAAACTCAATTAAACAATAAAAACCATTCTATTAGTGATTTAGTAAACATGAAGCAACATTAGAAGCAAAGATCGTATGTATATATATATATAGAGAGAGAGAGAGAGAAGAGGACCTGAAGACCAGCACGAGAGGAGCGAGAGACGGGTTTTTTCTTGTCTTTGTCCTTGTTTCCAGCCGGGGTTTTCCCCATAATCAAACCTTTCGCGCCTTTTCCTGACATTTTTGCCGCGAGTCTTGTCACCGACGAATCAACTTCGGAGAGGAGAGAGGGAGAAGAGAGAGAGAGAGTCGCGAACGATGCGGGACCTGGGTCGCAGAGACCTCTTATAGGAAACTGGTTACAAATTTAACCCCGCAATTTTATTGTTATTACGAAAAGTTGCAGTATACTTTACTTCATTTACACTCCATTGGTTTTTTATAATTATTTTTTAAAATTTTACGTACTACACTTGTACAGTTTTTTTTTTTTTTTAAAAAAAAAAAGATTGTCTTTCGCTTCACTTTTGATTTTTTTTAAAAGACCGTCTTTCGCTTCACTTTTGATGAGTAGTTTTGTAATTTTCAAATGGAGTGTTAGTAAAGGAAATCTATAAAGAGATTATTATCGCGACCTAATAAGTACGCTTGTAAATGAATGGAATTCGGATTGAATCGATTAAATTCATATTCGATTTGTTAAGCAAACAGATTATCAGATTCGAATCACTAACTGGTTCTCAGATTAAATATCTCAATTCATATCATATTTAGATCAGACTCTGATCGAATTAGATTCGAATTCGAATTCGGATCTAAATCATATTTACTGACATATATAATTATAAAGTTAGATGAAGCCGATAATTGCTATATATAATTATAACATTGATATATAGTATATTGTAAATTATTTACTCTTTGTTAATGAATAAAAAGTATGATATTATTAGTAGGTATATTAAGAAATTTATTAGCATGTGGATGAGAACACTACACTATTGTATATATAACATTATGATTCTTTTTTTTTTTTTTGAAAAATTTTTGGGTTACCTCTAATACAATTTTAATAAGAGTATTGATATATATATGTGTGTGTGTGTGTGTAAAATTATTGATAAATAATTATATATCATTATTAACGGATATAATTTTAATGGGATCGAATCAGATTAATCGAATCAGCATATATAATTCATATTCAATTTGTTAAGCTAACGGATTATCGGATTCGGATCGTAATCAGATTATCGAATTTTTTGTTCAATCCATATCCGACTAATCGGATTGGATTCAGATCGGATCTGGATCAGGATCCGCTCCATTAACAGGTCTACTAATAAGTGCGGATATAATAAACAGGCCATTGACTTAGCCCGTATCAGGCTCCTGCTCCTCAAAATGAGGTATAAAAAAATAAGTACGTGATGCGACAAAACCCAAAAATATATATATATATATATATTTAAGGTACGACGGGATATGAAAAAAAATATAATAATTTTATATACAAAAAATAAATTTTATAATTTGTTTCACAACACATAAAACAAACATCCTTATTAATCACTTAATTAATGTTGCACTTTTTATAATAATTATACTATGTTATTATTATTAGAAAAGTTACATTTTAATTTTCAAAACTTTTTAAAAATATATTATGAAGTATATGAGAAGTATTGGATATGCTAAAAAGTATCGGATACGCATTAGAAATTAAAAAATATATTTAAAAATTATGAATGCGTTTAAGAAATATTGAACATGTATCTACGAGTATCTAAGGAATATCGATATGGGACACGTACACGTATCCGATAAGGGTACGTGACCTTGTAAAAGTATATATGCTTCATACGTCACAACTCATAAAAGGTAATACTATAAAATAAATGATGTTCATATTTTTTTTTTCCATTTCACTTGCACTCTTTAAAAATAATAATAATAATAGTGTAGTAATTCTGAAAAACGTATTCACACTTTACAATTATGTTTATAAGTAATTATAATGTTTTATACACTCAATTTGAAGGATAATTTTTCACAGGAATGGACAAGAATGGAATGGAATGGAACGTGTTGATGTAAATTCTGCACGATCCGAAACCAAATGCCTTTCTTATAAGAGAAAAAGTGTCCGAGACTAGCATCGGTGTGGTGTCAATCAGGTACACTTCGATGATTAAGTTAGTACTTAAACGATTATATATTCAATAAAGGAATTTGTATATATTGGTAGTTTGTGTTCAAGTTTGAGACTCTCTCATTACCTTTCCGTTATCATCTAGAAGAGATATTTAGGATAAGGAGATTTAATTACCCTAATCTCACTGGAGTTTATATTATTCGTTAGACTCTCTTCTCTCTTAATGTTGTGCTTTTAATTTATTTTATTTGTTGGACTCCTTTTGCTGGGAGTTGCGGAAATTCTGATACCAATTTGTTGGCCAACAACAATCCAAACAAATATACACACAATAATGGCAAAACCTAATAACAATAAAATATGAATAAAGATAAAAAGAAAAACACACCATGAGATAAGATTTATACGTGGTTCACCATCACAAATAGGGCTACGTCCACTGGCAATGATGATGCGTATCATTATACATAAGAAGATTACAAATTGAAGAATGTTTTGGTTATTCCAGAAAATAATCACTCTTATCACAATAAAACATCATCCACCAAATGAAGAAAAACTTACCAAACGCTCCCAAGGAAAATCCCCAATAATTATATGGTTTATATAAAGAAGAAAACTCACCCAAAGATAAACTTCTAATATCTCTCTCGAAGATTGTACACACAAAAGGATTTCCTCACATAGAAACCATTATAACTTATTCTGACTCTACCCTCTATTTATCCTAATATCTCTACGGGGTCTCTGAAAGATCTCACCAGAATCTTATCTTTTGTTGCGTGTTATGTCTAATTTATAGGCCAGAGTTGCCACCTTTGAATATCTTATTTGTAGCTGGTACAAAGTAATTTATTCCTAATCAATTACTTTCCTTAAAGTTTGTTTATTGCCTTATCAAACCCTTAGCTTGCCCATTAAGCCATCCATGCGACCATACAATTAACCACCACAATTGTATCATTCAACCAATGAAATTTTGTCAAAATCCCAACACCCTTGACGTTGGGCATCCTTATCAGCATTTTCATTTGCCTTGGGAGAAATATTTAGGAGGAGATGTACTTACCCTAATTTTGTTGTAGTTTCTTTTGTCAATTGGATTCCTGTTTGGCCCTCCTTATTGTCCTTTTTCTAGGAGAATATTTGGTAGTTGTGTCGAAGTCTCAGACTCCTTCTAGTATCTTCTCCGTTACCATATAAGAGAGATATTAGAAGGAGACGTAGTTACCCTAATCTTATTGCAACTTATTTTATCCCTTGGATTTAGGCTTCCTCATCAACTTAATATTGTGTGTTAGAATACAAGTGGGAATAAGAATGGAATGGTCGTTATCAATGTTTATTTTCAAATATGAAATGATGCATAAATGGTGCTTAGACTTCCTTGTCATTTAGGCTATCTTATCGGTTTAATATTCTGAAACATAATTTTAACTTGGAATGGATTGAGAACATAGATGAAATAATCATTATCATTCTATTATTTTATTGCAAATATGAAATTATGTTGGAATGGAATCATCGTCACCATTGATAAGTGATTGGACTAATTTAAAACTTATAATTAAATAAATTTCAAATTGAATTATTCAAAGTTTCCCTCAATGACAAATAAATTAAACTAACTAAATAATATTATTCTGTAACTATTTTTAAAAAGAAAATGGCGGTGGTGGCGGCGACAATGGTGCAGTTGGTGTGGTGGAAGGCGGCGATTATAACAACCCACTCCACCACATGGTAAGATATTGTTCGCTTTGGGTTCGAGCCCGCATAATTTTTACTATTGGGTTTTATCCAAAAATGCACCTTTCCCTTACCTAGGCAATATAGAATTGTGCACTTGCTCATAAAGTTGCCACAATCATCCCCCTTTGGCACACTTTCGGTTGGGGTCAGGTTCTGATACCATTTGTAACGACCCACTCCATTACATGGTATGATATTGTCCTCTTTGGTCCCGAGTCCGCACGATTTTTACTCTTGAGTTTTACCCCAAAATGCCTCATATCAATTGGAATGACATATCTACATATAAGCACTTCACATTTCCCTTATCCAGACGATATGAGATTGTGCACCCGTACTTCGCCTAATGTGGTAGACTGACAGTGCCTCTTGCACCCGTTCACGACACACCTGCTCATAAGGTTGTTATAATAAGCCTAAAGCGGACAATATTATACCATGTGATGATACAATTGTAAATCAAATTGAAGGCAAAATCTTGATTGCGTAATTCTTATAAAATAAGTGTATTATATACAACGAAAAAATAATGCTATCAAGAGAGAAATAATCTACCTTCCAAAAAAAAACAAAAGAGAGAAATAATCTCTCTTTTTTATTTTTACATTCACAATAAGTTGTGTGATACTTATACACGACTTGGACAAGCAGACCAATTAAATTCAGATTCCCATTTGATGTCATTTTATTTTTGTTTTTATTTTTACAATTCACAATAAGTTGTGTGATACACGACTTGGACAAGCAGACCAATTAAATTCAGATTCCCACTTGATATCATTTTATTTTTGTTTTTATTTATTTATTTTATATATTTACGTAGTATTTACTCCATATTTATTTTATTTTTTTTTTTTTCCAATTATATTTCTCACCTTGCAAGTATTCCTTGTGTGTTTGATATTTTTGAACATCACGAGGCTAGAAAAGGTAATGAGCAAAGTAGCTTCACACACACTCGTATATATATAGATACATAGATATTGATACAGATACACAGTTACACACACAAAAACCCACCTAATATATAAAAACCAAATCTCGAAAGGAATACAGATACCAAACCTTCGCACATCTCCTAGGGTTTCGTTTTCGTCACTAAGCAACAATGGCGACAGCAGCGATTGAACAAAACCATCCAGACCAAGCAGTTTCAAGCGAGACATGCACGACCAGAGCGGCTTCGTCGAAGCAAGGCGAGGGTCTGAGACAGTACTACCACCAACACATCCACGATCTTGGGCTCCAGGTTCGACAGAAGACTCACAATCTCAATCGCCTAGAGGCTCAGCGCAACGATCTCAATTCCAAAGGTATATGATTCAATTAATGCCCAAAAGCCCTAACCAAAAAAGCCTAGATTTTTAGCTTACTTCACATGGTAATTTGAATTATAGGTGTTATGTGTATCTATAATCTGTATATCTAGCTTAATTATTGTTTTGGGCTTCTAGGAATAATTATTGTGTTTTTTATTTTATTTTATTTTATTTTTTGATTTGATGTTCTTAGCATTTGTTTTTGACTAGGTTGGTTTACTACTAGTATTATTTTTTCGGTTCCCACTCTGTTTTGATTTGTTGATGGGTACTGGAATTAAAAAAGGAAAAAAAATGAATAAAATTGATCACAACGTGAAAAAAAGTGTCCAACATTGATTTATTGGGTTCCAAATGATTTAAAATATATACTATAAATGGAATAGAGTGATGGATAAATTGATATTCTGAGTTTTTGGGAACAAGAGATACAAATGTGACGCACCACACAATTGCTTGTAAATGTAAATATAATTGCGGAACATTAGGAAACACCAACCGAACAAATTAAAAAAGATACGAAGTTGGATCTTGAATTCACTACTGGGATTCTGGTGGTTTCAAGCAGTTTATTAAGTCAGTTTTCACTAACTAAGGTCACTGTATTGCTAACTAAGGTCACTGTATTGCTAACTAAGGTCATTCTATTGCTAACTTATCATGATCCTTTTTTTTTTTTTGTAAAAATAAAAAAATAAAATTGTTTTGTTGAGCTATTGTTTTCCTGATGATTTGGAGGAATTTTGAAGTATTTTGGTTCAAGGGTTAGATACAGGCTTTGAAGAATGGTTTCCATTTTTCTATTGGGGAGTAAAGAAGAAATATAAAGAATTTGCATTTTCGATTACTTAGAACCATTGGATTGTCAATTATTTCTATTAGTAATAACAGAAGATTAAAAATTTTTCTCTCTACATTTAATCACAGTTCTTTATTAGAAAAACTGGAGCTACGGAAAGAAGACAGCTTTTTTGAAAAGATTTATAGTCCCCTAGCAACAGTAGGTTTATTTGAATTAATTGAATATATCCTGATTGTATTGATGACACTGTGCTTTCAAGGCATTTATAGAAAATCTTTTAGCTGAAAGTTATTTATTTTACGGCAAATGACTTCTAATTGGTTATGACCTTGTGTTCTCAGTTCAATTTATTTTCCAACAATAGCTTTATTTGAAGTTGATTGAATATATCCCAATTGTAGTGATGACACTGTGCTTTCAAGGTATTTCTTGAAAATCTCATAAGCTATGTTTGGTTGCATGGAATTGGAGTCTTGGAATTATAATTGATAGAATTGGAGAAAATTTTAGTTCAAAGTTACAGAAAATTGAACCAAAATTTTCTCCAATTCAATCAATTATAATTCCAAGGCTCCAATTCTACGTGACCGAAGATAGCCTTAATATATTGGATTTTCATATTTTGATTGATTAATGATGGTGTGTTCAGTGAGGATGCTTAAAGAAGAACTACAACTGCTTCAAGAGCCTGGTTCATATGTTGGTGAAGTAGTCAAAGTTATGGGAAAATCAAAGGTCTTAGTGAAGGTGAGCCTTTATTTCTGTAAAAAATTTCCTATAATTTAGTTTCTGTTAAAAGTTTACATCAACTGTGGTTAAGAACTTAGCTTTTTTTACCATTTATTTTGGTAACCAGGGATTGTTGTATTACTTTTTTATTGGTAGATAAGCACACATCCGCCCACTTTGTGAAATACCTGTGATTGTGCAATACCTGAACTCACCCCCTAGACACCCCCTGAAGCTTCTCTAGCCTTCTTTTTCAGTGGTGGTTGGATTGGAAAAAAAAATACGATAAGTAGAGAGAGTACTACTAATTAATGTTAGCAATTCTTTTTTAGATGGATAACGCATCTTCTGCTCCATCAATTTCTTTCAAATGAAGAAAAATTTATTCCCCTATAAAAGGAAACCCTTTTCACCCTGAACTCCTTACGGATGTAGCTTTGGAATTAGCACCCCTACTACTCATGGTGCTTGTCAAGCTAATTAACCCCCCATTCTCTCTCTCTCACCCTGAATTTGTCTGTTTTTTTGAGCTACACTGGGAGCCAACTGGCTTAGAGTGGGTGAGAAGAGTATGGATGGAGATACATTCATGATAAACAGCATTCGGGTAAATACTAAATTGTATTTTGAAAAAAAAAAAAATTATGGTGATGATGGTCCTTGATTTGATAGTTTACATAGCAAAATAAAATAAACTGTAAACGGTGAAGAGGACCAATCAGTTGGCACGTTAGGAAATATCTAGCTAGGGGATTGATTAGTTGAGTTACATCTATGAATAAAGTTTATGCACATTATCATATGCATTAATCTGCTCACCTAAATTACCTTGTATTCTGTTACGCTAGTGGCATGAGGTTCGATTGCTAATGAAATTACTTTTCGATTGGTTATCGCTTAGGGATTGGTAGACCATTAGCTGTTTCTGAGTTTTCTGGACTTCTATGTTTTAGATTGAGCAAATCTCATTGCCATTTTAGTCAATAAAAGAACCAAGGGATCTTTGGCAATCACTTTTATTTTGCATTCTATTGTAGAGTAAGAAAAACAAAAATGAGTGTAGCAAACGTGTTTTTGTGAAGTTGCAGGTTTTAGAAGTTGGTAATACTTCCAAAAGTGGGAAAAAATGGAAGCAATAAAATCTTGCCTCTTAAGTTTTTCAGAAGTATAATATTGTAGCGTATGTATATGGATTCTCATATACATAGCATATGTATATACATTTATTCATATACATATATATGCATGTATACAAGTATATATACATGTATACAAACATGTACATACATAATTACATGTATACATGTATGTACATTGTGGGTTATTTGGATATAGCAATAGCAAATTACAAGAAATACAAAGATATCACATATAATAAAATGGGACCCAGAAAGATAATTTGGATAGAGGTGGAGAACTAGATGACACAAGGATTTGTGGGTTGATAGTGTATTCAATATGCAAATAAAAAACTCAGCTCATTCAATAAGCTTATTAATTGTAGTCAAGTTGTCCTTAATGCTTCTTGGACAACTCTATATACATTATCTGCGTGAGTTGGTTATTGACCGTGTCAATACCTTGAGGGGCATTGCTCAATGGTTTGAAGGGCTATACCTTGCTAAGCGTCACCTATCTTTGTTTGATAGTGGATGATTATTTAATTCCTCAATCGTTGCATTTAATGGTATAATGGTAGTGGTTGAACATTTAATGCTATTGGTAGTGGTTGAGTCAGAGTTTGCTTCTCCAAAGTGCGCACGGTTTTTTTTTTTTTTTTTGGGTGGGGGGGGTGGTCACACACCACTTGACGTGGCATATAATTTATCATTGACAAGAACCCATGTAAAGTCAAATGGTCAATATTCAAACATAATCCACATGGCGCTAGCCATGTTGTCAAGACAATGGGGTGCAACGTTGTGGAGTTCTCGCAAATAAACCTCGAGTGAACTTAACTAAACATCATGGACCTCGAGTCAGTTCAACTGTACCTCCAGGAGTCCTTTCCTGCAGATAAACCTCACGTCAATTCGACTAAATCTAGAGGAGTTCTTCCCCATAAATAAACCTCTAGTCAACTTAAACAAATCTCGAGGAGTTCTTCCCCACAGATAAACCTTGAGTCAACTCAACCGAACCTTGAGGAGTTCTTCCCTAAAGATAAACCTTGACTGACTTAATAGCTATGAAGGGCATCGAGTTGAGAAGACTATTTATCCTTGCTACATATGGACACTTGGAGGTAGTTGGCTTAGAGTCCAAGAATCAAAGCTCGTGCAAGAACTTAAATGCTTACCCTTACCCAAGGTTCGGTCACCATGTGCTAATGCATAAACCTCAAGAAGCAAACTATGACCCAACCATTATCAACGGCATTAAATGCTTAACCACTATTATTAGATGCTTAACCATTATCATTAAATGTAATGGTTGAGGAATTAATGAGTTAACCACTATCCTGCATAGATAGGTATGATTTGAGCTTGATAGGGTACGATCCTTTGAATCACTAGACAATCCCCCTTGAGTAACCAATTGCTGGACAATATAAATAAAGTTGTCTTATAAGTGTTAGGAACAACTTAACCATTACTAAGCTTATTGAACAAAGTTGGGTTTTTTTTTTTGTTATGTCATCTTGAAAAGCAGATTATAGTGGCTAACAATTGTTGCCTTCATAATGAGAGGATGACTTAGGATGTCCAGTTTGTTTGTTATCTTCAAAATAGGGAAATCGAGGATATTGTAGCGTTCTTGGATTTGTTGTTTCAACATAATGTATATGGGTAAGGGTTTGATAAGTGGGGTTGGGTGGGTTGCTGGTATGGGGGATTTGAGGTGCGATCCTTTTACCCATAGTTCTCTTTTCTCCTTACCAATCTTCAAACTCTAGACCTAAGGGTTGATCACTCAAGCCAACTGCTAAGGTGCGATCCTTTTACCCATAGTTGTTAAAGGCTCAATGCGCATTAAGGCGCCAAGGTCTCCTGGGGGCTGGGGTTGAGGTGCAACCACATAAGCATAGTTGTTAAAGGCTCAAGGTGCTAAAGGCCTTTTGGAGACTAAGCGCAAGGTGCAGTATAAGGCACGAGCCTGATCAAAGTTGTGTGTGATAATAATGCATATTTAAACATTTATTGTTATATGTATTTGAATTAAGCACTAATTGAATTAAGCACTAGTAGAGTGGCATTCTTTATTTGGACCGCTGTTTGGGGTAAGATCCTTACGATTGATAATCCAAGGAAAAGGGGCAATTGTCTTGTTAATTGGTGTTGTTTGTGCAAACAAGATGGTGAGTCAGTTGCTCACATTCTAATACATTGTCCTATAGCGACGGATTGTTGGAATCTTATCTTTTGTCTGTTTCATATGCATTGGGTTATGCCTCGTTATCCTAAGGATTTGATTTGTATATGGAGAGGATGCCGTGTGAGTAGCGCTGTTTGCGATTATTGGAGAGTTGTACCACATTGTGTTTGGTGGTGCATTTGGAAGGAGAGGAATAGTAGAATGTTTGAAGGGAAAGAATCGTGTACGGTGAGTCTGAAACTTCACATCATACGCTCTCTTTTCAGTTATGTGAAGAGGAAGTCCTGTTCTTCTTCCGAAGATTTAATTATTTTTTTGGCTTCTTTGGGATCTTAATCCCTAGTTCCATTTTTGTATAAGGGATGCGTTCCCCTCTTGAACGCCTTTTTTATTTCAATTATTACTTATCAAAAAAAAAGTAATATATGAATTGAAGTCAATGTAACTTTAATTTATGAATTTTGTCAAAAATTTCATAAGGTTAAACAATACAATATATGATATCGAACCTTTTAATTTAGTAGTCATTAAATAAAAAAGAAAATGATGTGAATAAATTATTAAAAAATACAAGGCGTGCCTTTTTTGAGCCTGGAGCCTACTCTTAGCATGAGCCTTGAGGCTTTATGTGAACTTGATTGAAAGGGCCAGGTGAAACGGGTGGACGGGTGGGCGCTTGCCCGCTGACCCAAAAGCTTAAACTACTGCATATCCGCTCATTTATACCTATTTCACTAACCATTTGGATCTGATGTAGGACACATAACATTCTTCCTCACCCGAACTCACAACGTCCTCATGCAGTCGGGCCACCCTGCCTACCCGAGTGACAACCCAGACTCCTCCGGGTCGGACACTTGGCACGACACCATATCAAGAACTAGGTTTGGTTCCAATACCAACTGAAATGGGTGGCCGCTTGCCTGCTGACCTAAAAGCTTAAACAATTGGGTTGTGCTGCATACCCACTCATTTATACCCATTTTACTTCCCATTCGGATGTGATGCGGGACACCTCTAACACCTGGCGTGTAGTATTTTGAGGTGCTCTAGCTGAGCCTTGATGAGCTTGGGGCTTTTTTGGAGTCTAGGCGCGCCTGCGAGGCACAAATCTGATTGAAGCAAGGTGCAAGTTGCACAGAATTTGTGAAAAAAGTAATATAGCATTGCAAATAATGCAACATAAAAAAAACACAGCCATCATGTCATATAATATGACATCATATAACCTATTAAGCTACCCTATCCAAATGAATACATGCAAAAGAGTGTCACAACAAGCAAAGATATTTGTATAATAAAAAGCAGTGTCCAGCTAATTAACAACAAGGATTATTAATAAAGCATATATGCCACACTGCATTATGTTATAGAATTCTACAAGAAAGATGGCCAAAAAATTTTGCAGACTTTAGGAAACATATATGATGAAAAATGTAGCCAACTCAAGAGAAGGTCGGCATTAAATAAACCAGAGATGCAAAAAGGAAACAAGACTGAAGAGAAAATAGAATAGAAGAGTTAAATAAGAGGAAGATTTGGGAATCAGTTGAACAGGAAAAAGAAGAAAAAAACATGAATGGGTAAATAAGAAGGCTAATAAATAGTTTTGATAACAGTGGAGTGTCTCAGTGTCTGCTATCAGGATAAGAAAACACTTTCTATGTAGCTTTGATCATCACATATAATGCTCGACATTGATGGAGAGTTGGGCAGTTTGAAAATCATTACTGATGCTTTAATGGCTGTAAACTCTTTTGTAATGTATAAAACATCATTTTTCTTTAATTGATAAATCTTACGTTTCCAAGTAAACCACGATTCCCTGATTTTAGACGGAAAATGGGAATAAACCTTTCAAGGATTTTCCATCAATACTGATCCTTGCTTCTTAAAATCTCGTCTGAAACCTTTTGTAATAATGCAACCTTCTTTGTATTGTTCTGTGAATGGCTAAATTGTGATGTAATGACTAATTGGAATCAATATGTTGTTATGTAGGTGGCTAAAATTGTGATTTTAAGACCACTTGGAATCAATATGTTGTTCCGTAAGTGGCTAAAATTGCGATTTTAAGACTACTTGCTGTCAACATCATGCCATTTTTGTAGTCCAGTGCTCATAAAAACATGTTCATATTAAGCATTCATTTCTTTTCTTCTGATGGAGCACTTTGGCAAGCATCATTTCTCTGTAGTCGCTTTAATGACCGTTGAAACTCTTGCGCTTGTTCATCTGCACCATTTTGTATCATTATGCTTCTAATTTTTTTGGGAAAAAAGCATCTTTCTCCTCTTTGCTGTGCTACTGTTGTTAATTTGATTTTCTTTTTCCCACTTCTTTCTTTTTTATTTATATCTATAGCTTGTGGAACTGATTCATCAAACCTGAGAATACATACCATTTGGTTAATAGTTTTGTGCTTCTACTCTTTTCAGGTTCATCCAGAAGGAAAGTATGTTGTTGATATTGACAAGAACATAGATATAACAAAGATCACACCATCTACCCGAGTTGCTCTTCGCAATGACAGCTATGTGCTTCACTTGGTATTACCCAGTAAAGTAGATCCTCTTGTTAATCTTATGAAAGTTGAAAAAGTTCCAGATTCTACGTATGACATGATTGGTGGTCTTGATCAGCAAATTAAAGAGATAAAGGAGGTGAGTCATCTGAGAGGTTTTCCCTGGTATTTCGGCTAACAAAAAAATGCTATTGTCTATCCTAAAGATTTGCTCTAATAGTTAGTGGTTGTGGCTCATATTTTCTGCATGGGCCCTTGTCACTATTCTAACAAGTATCTCTTGAAGATATGGATGTACAAAGGGTCCCGCTGGCACCATATCCAGAGTGGTTAGATGTGTTCCCTTAGCCTATCCTCGAAGCCTTAGAATCCATGGTAGGTTTATTTTATGCAAAACCATTTATCAAATACACGTGTCCTCGTTAATGCATTAAAACATGTCTAAAAACGAATTCAAACAAGTTTTTTTCTAAAAAGCAAATGAGCATGCATATTATGGCGAGATGTGCACCCTAGTTGTCATGCTATCATTATGCTGAAATTCTGCTCATATCACCATTGTAAATTTGTATATAACCTTAGTATTGGTAATTACTCCATTATTTTTACATATTACACTGTTGACCCAAGGTTTCCAACCAAAGATACATTAGGACATGTTGATGATAACAAATCATTAAAGGAGTTGTATTTAATGTCTACTTGAGTTTATGCTAAACATGTAATACTTGTAAGAAACTCGAGAGCTTTTGGATCAATGGAAAGGCCAAGAAGGATCCAATACTTAAAGATGAATGCCAAAGCTCAAAAGACATTGAAGTCAAAGATAGACTTTCAAAGTCCAAAAGACATTGAATTCCAAGACGAAGACTTCCAATGGACAATGACATTGAAGTAAAAGATGAGGACTTCTAAAGGTCAAAGATGAGGACTTCTAAAGGTCAAAGATGAGGACATCAACCCAAAGCTTAAAGAATTGACGGTAAAAAACTTAGTTAGATAGTATTGGGTGAGTGCTAAAGTTAAATTTAAAGTTATTCTTTTAGTATACCATTTAAAAAGTTTAACTCTTGACTTAGTGATATAGGACCATGCATATCATTCATAGCATTCAAAAGTCTTTAGACCAAAAGCATTAAGCCATGAACGCCATTGAGATAAATTATAAGGCCTTTGCTAGGTTTTAGTGAGCTCAAACTTTCATAAGTTTAGAAGAACTTAACTCTTAATGTAGCAAAATTTAGGAGTTGTTACTTCATTCATATCATTTGACTTTGTTTCTAAAAATGTTGATGTAGGCTTTGAACTTAATTATTTTAATCTCAAAAAACCTTAGTTGGAACCCGGTGATTGAGCGGGTTGAGAGAAGATTAGCGGGTTGGAAAAAACAATATCTGTCAAAGGGCGGTAAAGTTATGTTAGTGAAGAGCACTTTGTCAAGCCTTCCAACGTACTTTCTTTCGCTTTTTCGTATTCCAGCGTCTATTGTTGGAAGACTAGAAATGCTCCAACGTAATTTCCTTTTGGGGGGGGGGGGGGGGGGGGGGGGGGGGGTTGTGGAGAAGAGTTCAAGTATCATCTTGTCAAATGGGAACAGGTTTGCAGGCCTATTCGGTTCGGAGGGCTTGGAATTAGGAGATTGGCCCTTTTCAATTGTGCTCTTCTTGGTAAGTGGCTTTGGAGATTTGGTAAGGAAAGACATAGATTATGGAGAAGGGTTATCTCATGTCGCTTTGGGGAGGAGAAAGGAGGGTGGTCAGTTAGACCAGTCAGGTCTGTTAGCAGAGTGGGGGTGTGGAGGGCCATTGGTAAGGGGTGGGATGCCTTTTCCAAACATATTAGATTCAGAGTTCGGGATGGAAGAAATGTCCGGTTTTGGGAGGATCTATGGTGTGATGATAGGCATTTGGCCCTATTGTTTCCCAGGCTTTTCAGGATTGCTGTTGACAAACATGCTATGGTTGCTGACTACTATTGCCTTGATAGTGGAAGGTTGTCTTGGGATGTGCGTTTCCGGCGAGCTTTTCAGGATTGGGAGCTGGATGATATCACTGGGTTTTTGGCTCTCCTTTACGGACAGGAGGTGGAGGGGTCTGGGGCAGATTCCTTGATTTGGGTGCCTTCTTCTCAGGGGATGTTTCAGGTCCGGTCCTTTTTTGTGTGCCTTTCTGGTTTTCATGGTACCTCATTCCCATGGAAGACGGTGTGGAGGTCTAAGACGCCTCTTAGGGTGGCCTTTTTTATGTGGACTGCAGCTTGGAGTAAGATTTTGACTTTGGACAATTTGAGGAAGCGAAGGCATATCATTGTTAATAGGTGTTGTCTTTGCAAGATTAATGGGGAGTCGGTGGATCATCTTTTGTTGCACTGTCCTGTGGCTCATGATTGTTGGAGTTTGATGTTTGGCCTGTTTGGTATTCATTGGGTCATGCCTCGGTCATCTCGGGAGTTGTTAGATATGTGGAGGGGCCAATGGGTGGGGGTTCAGGCCAGAGTTTTTTGGAGGGTGACCCCTTTTTGTATTTGGTGGAGCCTTTGGAGAGAGCGTAATGGAAGATCTTTCGAGGGAAAGGAATCCTCCATTGGGGTGTTAAAATTTTCTATCATTTGTAATTTGTTTTGTTGGGGTCAGGGGAGAGACTACTCCTCTCTTGAGGATATTGTTGATTTTATGATCTCTTTGAGTTCATAGGCTCCGTTTTGTCTTTGTATAGTTTGGGACGCGTTCCCCTTTTGAACGCTTTTAATACAATTTACTTATCAAAAAAAAAAAAAAACCTTAGTCAAATATTGAGATGGTTTCACTTATCAAAAAAAAAAAGAGATGGTTTCCAATTGGAATATCTTTCAAAATCTCTATATTCACACTTAGACTCTGTTTGTTTCGACGTAAAATTTTTTCCTCGAAATTTTTTTTCCTTTTTCAGGTAAAATAATTTTTTTATTTTTATTTTTTTGGTGTTTGGCAAATATCTAGGTCGAGGTTGAGGTCGAATCCATTAGGTGGGGCGTGTAAAATAATTTGCCGAAAATTGATAGATAAGTTATTTTTGTTAGGTTTTAATAGTTTTTTCCTTCGTAAATATTTTAAGACAACTGAACACCAGAAAATTAAAAAATATTTTATGAAAAATATTTTACATCCAAACAAATGGAGCATTAAAGAAGTCAAGGACCATTAGATCAAATTCATTCATTCTATGTTAATGGTTCCTCCTATATTCAATGGTTTAGAACTTGAATTAAATTGTAAAATTCCTTAAAGTCTTAAGTGAATATGGATAGAATTGAGCCTATGATTGAAAAATGAGAAGAATAAAAATATCTTTATATCAGACCAATTGAGCACCAGTCGACTCATTCATTTCATGACATTTCTTATTTGAAGGTTAAATTGGTTGAGTCGACTCATAACATTGGGTCAGTTGACTCGTATTAAATAGGAAGTAGAAGTCAATCGACTGATCCCAAAGGATTTTGTCCAGTGAGTTGAAGACCAACAGAAAGAAAGAAATAGAAGTATTAAGTGGAAGTTGACATGATCAGTTTAAGATGTAATTAAGTGGACCATGACATAAACTTAACGCAATTGCATAAGAAAGTTTGAAAGAAAGAAAACTACTACTATTGCATGTGTACTTGGAGTGATCCATCCAGTTTAGAAGGGAGTTTTAGAGAGAGAGAACCACTATTACTACATGATTCGCTTGCCTTTTCAATCAATCTTCGTACCTGAACGGAGAAATATGTACTACGTATGAGGGGTGATTCTTTCTTAGTTATTACTACTAGAATTTTATTTGGAGTGATCGAGTTGTAGAAGACGAGAATTTTAGAGAGAGACATGTAGGAGGCATCTACTCCTTCATCTCAAGGTATACATACATATTGTGAGAGGGGTAGGGTGTCCTTATCTCTAAGGTAGTCAATTCATGCATAAAGGTGCCTACAGACCCCTATTTATAGAATTCTAATCATGATGGGCAAGAAAAGGCCAATTTCAAAATTCCAGAGTGATTGCCACATCTTAAGGTGCGTCAGTGGTAGGTGGAGTTATTTTTGGAGGGTGCAGCAAAAGAGGGGTGACAAATTTAGGTGACTAGAGAGTTGTCGTATCTTGTTGTGTGGCAATCCCTAGGGAATTTTTTAGAAACAAGTTCTAGATTGTGGCGGATCCCGAGGGTTCACACGCAATTGCTTGGGTCTCAAGTCAACTCTAGAATGTTCTTTTCAGTGTATTTTGACAAATTTGCTCCTCTTTTGGAGGTTTATGATCGAATGGTCAGAGTTAGGTTCTGGACTTGATCTCTGGGCATAGGTTTGTAAACAATCTGAGCCAAACTACGCTTTAAGGTGGTGTGCATTGGCTCATCAACTCCACAATTGTTCTCTAGCTCGATTGAGCCTTGACTAGCTAAGATCAAGTTTGACTGGGTCATGTTTGAATGAGCCTGTATGGCTCGATTGAGCTCATTTACTTATTTGATTATGTGTGTATTCATAATGTATTTGTGTGTGTGTGTGTGTATATACATATATATGTGCCTACCTGGTGGAAGAAATTCCCTTATAAATAATTTAAAGCTAATCCAGAGTCATGTTCAAATGGTTGGGTTTTTGGCCCACTGGTTGGGAAGCATTCTAAATTGAAAACTTTCAGCTCTAGAATCACCCACCAGTTGGGGTTTCTACCTGTTGGAAATCATTCTAGAGTGGTCAAATTCAAACCATAATCACATTTAATCAGTTGGGGTTTATGGTTAATTGATTGAGGAGTGTTTTATTTGAGCAATTGAACACTTAACCAAATTCCATAACTTTCCAACACTTTCATCTCCGTAACTCAGTCTGAACATTGTTGTTCAACATAACACATTCATCCCACAATTTGTTCACACCCCTAACGAACACACTTTGGAATGGAATTTGCCAAAAAAATACTAGAATTACTCTTAACAATTTCATAGGTAGGAATTTGAAATGCAGCCAAAAAAAGTTTAAAAATTAATGGGAAGAATTATATAGAAATAGTATATGAATTACTACTTTATTCAATATATACATTGGTGGTGTGGGTAAATATGTGAGAAACTAATTTTGTGTGGGCTAACTTTTTGGTCAAAATTTATTAATTTTTGTTTATTCGAGTCTCAATTTTGAAAGCCAAAGATTTGATTGATCATATACGGTGATTAGAGTTGAAAATTACTTAGGAGTTAGGACAGGTAAGTAAGCGTGTGAGTATACATTGTTTTCGAACATGGGGTGTTGGCAAAAACCCCCAACCAGTTGGAAAGCATTCTAGAGTGGTCAAATTCAAACCATAATATTCAATGGGTTGGGGTTTTATGGTCAATCGATTTGGGAGTGTGTTTGCTAGGGGTGTGAACAAAATGTGTCATGAATGTGTTGTGTTATGTTGAATACTTCAACAATGTTCATCTTTGAAGACTAAGGGTTACGAAATGGAAGCTAGTTAAAACAACGATACAAGATGTCCGATGATGCTCAATCATATTAGGCAATGGTAAAAAAGATCTTAGAGACCATAGGATTTATGTTGAAATGGACTTAAGAGTTTTCGGACCTTTCTTGTCTGAATGAAACTGCATCAGCCGATATACTTGGTACTAAATTCTAGATCAATAATGAAAAGCATCACTGTTCAAAATGTTTGCAATTGTAGCAAATTTAGCAAAGAAGGTTCATTTTGGAAATTAGAGGTGTCATATTTCTACCAGTTTGCATGGAAAAAAATATACGATACCATAAATCTAAAATTTAATTTACTGATACCACCATCCAAGGGTCTAGGTTAGTGGTATCTTGAAGCCGGATACAAGGCTAGGCCATCGAGGCCCTTGCCTAAGGCTCCACCAATAAAAAGTCCTTCTACGATATACTTTATTTCTTACTTCTGTACATTATCTCACATCTTTTCTTTTTCTGTTGAAGTTTTCAATTGTTAACACAAGTTAGGGAGAGAAGTCCATCTCATTGAGTCATATGATCCCTCAAGGCTTAATTTACATGATGAAAAATATATTGAATAGGGAATTGGGGGAGTCATATGATCCCCCAGTCTAAAAATTCCATCTTAGGCATCAAATTGTATTGAGTTGGTCCTCAGCATCTCCTCACTTTTCAAAGTAAAACTACGAGTCCCCATGGTAAAACAGTGGTTGTGAACTTGTGTGAGTTATTTAATGGGACAAAAAGAAAGAAAAAAAAAAGGCAAAAAGTTAATATACATCTGTAATTTGTAATAAAGTGCAATTTGATCCTGAAAATTTATAAATGTCTTCAAAAGTATTCATATTCATACCCCAAAGGTTGGCTCAGGTAGGTAAGTCACTTGGCCCTGGTCTAGGGTTCGACTTCTCTTGGGTGCAAACAATTTCTTGGAGGGGGGTGTGTGAGTACCAACTAGAATAAAAAAAAGCAAAAAAAAGTATTCATATTCGAGAAGTTTCAGCTATGTAAGTGATGTTAATTAACTCTTTCCCTTCTAATTCACATCCCGAAAATGTGAATTAGTAGGGAAAGAGTTAATTAACATCACTTGCATAGCTGAGACTTCTCGAATTGGATGCAAGTCATGTGCAATAGTAGGTAGTCATCATACATCTCATCAGATGTATTTTATGGTCTCTAAACAAAAGATTGAGTGGTCATGAAACCAAAATTTGATACTTCAATTTGACAATTTGACCCACCAAAAACAAAAACACAATATTTGTGCACTTGCACTCTTTGATCCAAAAAAATTATAATTGTCATAAAAAAAGCAAATATTTGTATGTTCATAATACACATATATTGGTATTGTGTGTGTGTGTGTGTGTGTATGTATATGTATGTATACTTTGAGATGAAGGAGGAGGAGTATTGGACTGTACCGACCCCTTATACGTAGTACTTGTCTCTCCGTTTAGGCACGGAGATTGACTGAAAAGACAGGCAAATCCTGTAGTAGTAATGACTTTTTTTCTCTAAAACTCTCTTTTGCAACTGGATGATCACTCCAAGTACACATGCAATAGTAGTAGTTTTCTCTCTCTCTCAAACTCTCTTCCGCAATTGCGTTAGGATGATGTCATGGTCCACTTAATTACATCATCTTAGACTAATTAAATCATCTTCCACCTAATACTTCTATTTCTTTCTTTCTTTCTGTTGATCTTTAACTCACTGGACAAAACTATTCCTTTGGGATGACTTATACTTTTTGATTAATATGAGTTTGACCAAATGTCATGAGTCCACTAAACCATTTTAATCTTCGAATAAGAGATGTCATGAAATGAATGAGTCGACTAGTGCTTAATTGGCTTGATCTAAAGATATTTTCATTCTTCTCAGTTTTTAATCATAGGCTCAATTCTATTCCATATTCACTTAAGACTTCAATTTAGTTTAAGTCCTAAACCAGCGAATCTAGGAACCATCAACATAGAATGAATCAATTTGATCCAATGGTCCTTAAATTCTCTAAGTGTGAATATAGAGATTTTGAAAGATATTTCAATTGGAATCATATCAATATTTAACTAAGGATTTTTGAGATTGAAATAAGTTCAAAGCCTAAGTCAATATTTCTAGAGAGTAGAAACCAAGTCAAATGATATGAATAAAGTAACTACTCCTAAATTTTGGTAGATTAAGAGTTGAGTTCTTCTAAAGCTTGTGAAAGCTTGAACTAACTCAAACTTAGCAAAGGCCTAGTAATTTATCTCAATGAGGAACTTAGCAAAGGCCTAGTAATTTATCTCAATGAGGTTCATGGCTTAATGCTATGGTCTAAAAACTTTTGAATGTTATGAATGATATGCATGGTCCTATACCACCCACTAAGTCAAGAGATGAACTTTTCAAATGGGATATTTTAAGAATAACTTCTAATTTAATTTTAGCACTCACCCAATACTATATGCCTAAGTTTTTAACCTTCAATTCTTTAAGATTTTGGTTGATGTCTCATCTTTGACCTTTAGAATTCTTCATCTTTTAGTGCAATGTCTTTGTCCTTTGGAAGTCTTCATCTTGGAATTCAATGTCTTTTGGACTTTGAAAGTCTTTATCTTTCTTTCTTTTCTTTTCTTTTCTTTTTTATTTATTTATTTATTTTATTTTTATAATCAGTATTGAAAGTCTTTATCTTTGACTTCAATGTCATTTGAGCATTGGCATTCATTTTGATCCAAAAGCTCCCTTGAGTTTCTTACAAGTATGACATGTTTAGCGTAAACTCAAGTAGACCTTAAATACAATACTTTAATGATTTGTTATCGTCAACATGGCTAATGTACTTTGATTGGAAACCTTGGGTCAACAGCGTAAGATGTAAAAATAATGGAGTAATTAGTAATACTAAGTTTATATACAAATTTACAATGGAGATATGAGCAGAATTTCAGCATTATGATAGCATGACAACTAGGGTGCATGTCGCCATAATATGCATGCTCATTTGCTTTTTAGAAAGAGCTTGTTTGAATTGGTTTTTAGACATGTTTTAATGCATTAATGAGGACACATGTATTTGATAAATGGTTTTGCATAAAATAAACCTACCATGGATTCTAAGGCTTCAAGGATAGGCTAAGGGAACACATCCCTACTCTAACCACTCTGGATATGGTGCCAGCAGGACCCTTTGTACATCCATATCTTCAAGAGCTACTTGTTCGAATAGTGACAATGGCTCATGCAGAAAATGTAAATCACCAAGTTAGTGTGCGGACGGGGTGAAAATTGCCAGATTCATCTCATGGTGTCCTTTTCTTTCCAGGTCATTGAGCTGCCAATCAAACATCCAGAATTATTTGAGAGTCTTGGAATAGCTCAACCGAAGGTAAAATGCTTTATATGATTATAATATGAATAATGTCTGATGTCTCTGCATAAGTTCAACATGGTTTAATATATTTTCTTTTTTATTAGTAGTTTTTTTATATATTTATATCCTCTGATACAATTTTACACCCACATTGAACTCGTTATATTTGAGTAGCCATCCAAATTTCTAATATTAACATGTAATTGTTTATTTTCATTTTATTTTATAGGGAGTCTTGCTCTATGGGCCACCTGGTACTGGTAAAACACTTTTGGCAAGGGCTGTGGCTCATCATACCGATTGTACCTTTATAAGGGTTTCTGGCTCTGAGTTAGTTCAGAAGTATATCGGTGAAGGCTCTCGAATGGTTAGAGAACTTTTTGTTATGGCCAGGTTTGTTTGATATCTTTTATGGACAGCACGAATGATGACGTGCCTAAGATCGCATGTATTAGATCATTAAATGGTGTTGGATTTCATTTAATGTGCTCAGGAGGCTCTGTATTTATGGTTTCTTCTGTGCCTGCTGTTTCCCAGGGAGCATGCTCCATCAATCATCTTTATGGATGAAATTGATAGTATTGGATCTGCTCGTATGGAATCTGGAAGTGGCAATGGTGATAGTGAAGTGCAGCGGACCATGCTGGAGCTTCTGAATCAGCTTGATGGATTTGAAGCATCAAACAAGATCAAAGTACTGACTTCCTGCTTTATTGTGTTAAATTGTTTAGTGACGCAATGGTGTTAGATTAAAATGATGTTACCAAATCTTATTTGATTGCAATTTCACCCTGTTTCTCAGGTTTTGATGGCTACAAATCGCATTGATATTCTGGATCAAGCCCTTCTGAGGCCTGGAAGAATTGACAGGAAGATAGAGTTCCCAAATCCTAATGAAGAGGTATATCTTTATTCATCATGGATCATCTTTATGTTTTTATTATTTAATCTCCACTCTAGACCGTGTTCTTACTTTCAACAACACCTTTTCCCCAGCAGTTATGTTATTGTCCCCTCCATATTGGGGGAAAATCCTCCTGGTGGATGAGCTACTAATAGGTTGATATTTTTTTTTTGCTTGCTTCTCATACCCCTTATCCTGTTTGGATTGTCATTAATAAATTAAAGTCGGTTGAAGGGAATTTACTAACAACTGCTAAAAATAAATCAGAAATGTTATATAAGTGAGAAAAGTTTGTTGATCACTGACAATAATTGTGCACCATGGATCACTATCCATGACCTAAAAAGAGAGTACGATAAAAAAAAAAAAAAAATTGGCATTCCTGAGCTAAGATAATAATCAGCTTAAAAGAAATCATAGGATGGCTGTTGTTGGTCCATTATATGCGGGAATATACACTTCTGCTGCAGCCTGCAGGATCAAGGAGGTTAACAGTTCTTCCTTATTACACAATGATATGGGGAACCATGTTTATTTCTATTAATAGAAAAAGATGTATTCTAGTCATAAGAAATGCAAGTAACCATTTAATATTTATCTTTCACTGAAATCGTTGCTGTGTATGAACAATAATTTCGATACCGTTTTTTTTAAAAAAAATTTCAATCATTTGTTGGGCAATGTACCAATGTGCTAATATACTCTCTGCTATTTTCAGTCTCGTTTTGATATCTTGAAAATTCACTCAAGAAGAATGAACCTTATGCGTGGGATTGATTTAAAGAAGATAGCTGAAAAGATGAATGGTGCATCTGGTGCAGAACTGAAGGTGTGTTTCACCCCATATGTATAAAATTTCCTTTAGCAGCTTTATATGCATAGACTTTCCTTTCATAGTTTTATCCTTTTTCCCTAATTGGAACCTCCTGTTTTAGAGTTTTTGTGTGTGCGCGCGCACACGCATGTGTGTTTGTGTTCGCGTTTGCATGTGCATGTCAAAAGTGGGGTTGGGGGTTTGAGGTATTGGTGTACATTAGAAACTATGATTGTTAACTTGATGTCCACCCTCATAGGTCATATTGGAGTTTTAAAATTGAGTATCTCTTTACCTTAAAAGCCTTCAATAAATTATAAACCTACTGTTTCCTTGTTTGCAGGCGGTTTGCACTGAAGCTGGTATGTTTGCTTTAAGGGAGAGGAGGGTTCATGTAACACAGGAAGATTTTGAGATGGCAGTTGCTAAGGTGATGAAGAAGGAAACTGAGAAAAACATGTCCCTGCGGAAGCTCTGGAAGTAACCTTTTCAGTTGCTTATTTTCTATTGTTCTTCCAAGTTGTAAGATCACTCATCACTTTCTTTCTTTACAAGAAAAAGAGTTAAAACAGTAGAGAATTTTCCAGTAGTAAATTTCGGTTACTGGAATAACAACTCTCTCCCCTTCTAGTGTGCTGAATAGTATTCTTTCTGCATCGATTGATATCTTTACACCCCAAACATTCGACTGGCTCCTTTTCCCTTTGAACCGGCACACTGTTTTTTCAAATTTTTTTGGTTCAATAATATTTTAGATTTACATCTCCTATACTTGCCTATATCTGATTCTATTACCATTATACGCTAAATATTTCTGTTCAATGGACCTCTGATTATCGGAGACGACGATATTTGTGGGGTCATTTTTGTTGAGTCTCTTGTAACATATTATATATAGGATTTGGGATGAATACCATATAGGTTTTATGGATAGAAGCTTCTTGTCCCAAATCCATACCATCAACTTCAGAGGTAGATTTTGTAGGAGATGTCTCTATGTAGAAAAGTAAATGGTTGAAGTCTCAGTTGTGTTATGAATGGAGAGAAGATTGACAATGTCTTTAGAGAGAGGAAGTGAGATATAAATAGAGAGAGACCATAGTTTGTAAAATTTAATGGCTTATTAAATTATTATGAATCTCTCTTAGGATTACCTAATATTTGAGAAGACAATTGCTTATTGGTAGGTCAAAGGTTTGAGATATTTGTTTTGTTGGATAACCTGTGTCACCCACCAGAGATATGTATCAACATATTTCTCTCTCTAGAAGGTATGACTATTATAATAAAATATCAGAGATGTAACATTCTCAAAATAGTTGGAAGTTGGAAAATTTTCAGATTTAATAACCTAAGGTTCAGACAGTTGAGCATAATTTTACAACAATTATCAATGATAGGAGGGGTAGTTGATTTTTGTCTGAAGGTTTGATGTCAACTTCTAGAATTGTCACAATTTATGATTTGTTTGGTTGGAATGAAAAAGTTGGGGGAAAGGAAATTAGGAAGGAATAAACAAAATTTCATCGTTATGTGGGGATGATATAAGGTTATAAAGGATAATAATAGGATGAATGAGTCATCTTTCTTCTTTTACAAATTTTCATTCGTACAATATGGGTGGAAGAGATGAGAGAAAACAAGTGGGCCTATTATGAAAGTTTTAAATTACTGTATCATCCTTAATAAAAAAAGTAAGTGATGGGTTTAATGGTAAAAATAACTTAAAAATCTCTCTTTCCTTTTATCTTATCAATCAAAGTAAATTGTTAGTTTATTCTCTTTTCGAACATAATCTCTTCTCTGTGGATCCCTCATTCATCCCATTCATCCAATTTTCTTCCTTTCCTACCGAAAGAAGCGTTAGATTATCTGCACTATGAGATCAATCACTGCATGGAATCAAGTACATTTTCTTAGTTGACCCTCTCTTTCTTCATCGCAAGTGGTGGCAATTTCTTCATCTCAAAAAATGTGTTCATTTCTACACCTGCATCAATTTGTGTTCTGTTCACATTCATTCATACCATATCTTAGTCATTCACCATTTTGCCCAAATATACAAACAGTCAACTCGTTTTTCACTTTTCATGTGTCTCCCATCTCTTTCTAGCTATATATCTATATATATTAGAAAAAAGCCGATTTTAGTTACAATGTCATCATGATCATGTGCATAGTTACATCCTGTATTAGCGGTTGGTCTCGAGCTAAGTTGCATAAAGCGGAAGCGTGAGAGCGGCAAAATTAAGTCATAAGTAGTGAGAGTTTGAGTGAGAGCGTGAGAGCGGCAAAATTAAGTCATAAGTAATGAGAATTTGAGTGAGAGCGCGCTCGGAACGTGAGAGCGACGCCTGTTGAGAAGGATTTCGTGACTTAGATCCTGAGACCATTAGTCCTTGTGCCACAATAAGTAGCTGACACACTAGTAAATGTGTTAATTTTTTTTATTTATTTACATGTAAGTTAGTGATTGGTTGGGACTATTGTTTTCGGGAGTATGGAATAATTTCTTCCATTGTGAAAACATTAAGAAATAAAAATTTATTTATCCAAAAAAAGGAAAAAAAAAACCTTAAAATTTTGCATAATGCTTCAAAATCAAAAGGGTATGATTGCAATCTTACAATTTGCATGAGTTATATATGTCTGTGAATTGGAATCAATCAATACCTACATAACAAAAATTGGTGATATTCTTGGAGACTTGTTTTACTCTTTCTTGTAAACCAAACTCATCTGGTTCCATAGTCATTGCTTCAGTGTTCTCAATGAGGTCTCTCTCTCTCTGTTCTTTTTTCTTTTATTTATGTATCTATTTTTTTGTTTATTTTTTATATATCAAAATAAAATAAAATAAAATAAAATAAAATATTAAAATTTATTGGAGATTTTGGGGTGCTGAATGTCAGCAGTGACTACATTACCATGGTTTCAGATATTATTATAAAGAGTTTGAATTGTATTTAGCTGGCAATTCGCACTTTAATATTCTAGAAAGTTAATGAAAAAAAATATAAAATAAAATGATGATGAAACTTGAGAAGAGAGATTCATTTCGTGTTCTAGAATCTAAAGACTTTTTAATGGGGAAGTTGACTTTGGAGGAGATCTGGAGCTAGTATAGTTGTTACCTAATTCACACAATCCTTTTTAATAGGTGTCTTCTTGCGCTTTGAGTACTCTCACGCTCCGCGTGCGTTCTCGATCAAATTCTTACGGCTTATAACTTAATTATGCAGCTTTCACGCTCCGACTCTCGAATTTGCTTTTGCTACCGATTTATGTGATTTAGGTTGTTAAAGCGGACAAGTTGAGTTTGTTACTCTCTCCGTCTCAAAATAAGTGTCCTGTTTGGAAAACCGTGACTTACATTAGTAGTACTTTCACTTTGTAATTCTTTTGGAAAAAAACGTAAAATATAAAGCATGAAGGAAAATATATCAAATCATTTGTCATTAAAATTTTAATATTTGTTAGATTCATTTCGAATCCAAAAAGTTAATATATCAATGAAAATGAAGTTATGTGAAGAATTTTAATGAATGGATTTACCGAAAAATAAAGATGAGGCCTTACTCAAATTTTGTTAGAGATAAATCGGTGCGGGAGCTAATTTCTTTATGCTTTAAGAACAACTTTTGTGTCTGCCTAATTTTGTTTTAAAACTCAAAAAAGAAAAAAAAAAATGAAAAAAGAAGAAGACAGACAAATTTTGGATTGGGTGTGTGCTCTGTGAAGGTAATTTTTGAAAATAGAATTAACAAAGTTTTGATTTTAAACAACACTTTTTGTTAATAATAATAATAATAATAAGTAGTTCCAGTGACGCATTTGAATTTTTTTATTTTTTATTTTTATGTGAGTAGAGATTAATATCATTATAACGTTACAACGTTATGATGACATCATTTTTCACTCACATAAATGTCATCAAATGTGTCATCACAACTCTTATAAGCATAAAATATTGATTAAATTATTCTAAAAGGGCGACCATGACCAAAAATAAATAAAAAAATGCATGTGCATGGGAGTGGTCTGTGGAACCGTAGATGCAATTTTATAACCCAAAAAAAATAAAAATAAAAATAAAAAGATTATCAATTTTCTTGGCGCAATGTTACATTAATTAACATTCAACATTTTGAATAGCCATATCTGCTTAGAAATTAGTGTTATATATATATATATATATATATAAATTCTTATAGGGGAGTCTCAATTCATTGCTTGAATCACGCCTCCATAAACTAGAGTTTACAATCTCTCATGTCCATATCATACTGATGTTAATTAGTGGAGCCAAAACATGTTCCTTTGTCAGCACCAGCCAGAAAATTAAATGCACTACGTTGACCTGGTGTGATTTTCCCGCCAACCAAACAAACTAAAAGAACGCCCAAGTCAACGTCCAGCAATCCATAAACACCCAGTAATCAACGATTGCAAATTGGTAATCCATGTGTGACAATTCACACCTTCGGGAAGGAAAGATTATACAATCTAGACAAATGCCCATTGCCCGTCCCCGTCAATTCAAGACTCGAACACCTTCGCGAAGAAGATATTATACAATCTAGACAAATGTCCATTGGTACATTTATCTATCATTGCCGGGGAAACTAAGTAAAAATCTGTAACATTAATTTTTCTGCTTGGGAAAATCCAAAGCAATTGAGTTGGTGTAATTTTCCCGCCTTCATGTTTTATCCTTCAATTTTCTCTTAAGATACAATTTGTGTTGTTGATGTAAGTACTTATATATGTATCTATAGAGATGATGCATTGCTTATTATGTTTTTTTTTAAAAGTAATTTAATATTGTTTTTCAATTTAGGATGTGTTTTGAAATCAAAAAAACAAAAATAAGTGAAACTCCAAGAGCTATTTTGTTTGGAGAATTTAATAGATGGTCCAATCATGCAGTCCTGGATTATATAATGATTTTTTATTTTGTTTGCTTTCACATGATACGACTAAATAGTATGGGTAAACGGTATTATTTTTCTAAAATAGACTAAAGATTCTTCATGTAAAATGATTTTAGTCCAATTTTTTTTGTTGCTGGAGAAAATCAAAAGCATAAATAAGAATAAATTTAATTTTTTTTAATCTAGATAGAGACTGTATATGGAGATAATTAGTACTCATCCATTAAAATATAATGAATGGCTGATCAATACATTTTTATTTTTTCAGAGGCTGATCAATACATATATATCCCCTATATATTAAACCATGAAGAAACAGCTTCCTTGAATCATAGAATGAGGTCTCTAACTAGCTAATCCCCACTTCAAACTTCAAATCCTGCACATGAAAAAAAAAAAAAAAATTAGAAAAAGAAAAAAGGCAAGTGAATAAGAAAACTGAATAATGTGAGTTGACCACCTTTTATTTATTATTATTATTTTTATGTACCCAATCATTATCAAGGTAGATCTGGTCACTGTTGTGAATTGGGTGATTGATTAAGAAAACCAACAATTAGGCAACATGAGAGACAAAAAGACGAAATAGAGCAAACGCCAAACCAAATTTCCCTACACAGTTAATTCCTATGTGATTGAAGTATGTGTTTGTGTCTCTGTGTTTTTTTTTGGGTTTTATTTTGTTAACTATAAAATTTTGATCTTATTCAATATATTCAAAGAAATAAAAAAATTTAGATTAGCATGTTCGGTTATACTAGGTTTGAATGGACACTTCTGAACAAATGCACACCCACTCACAATATCACAATATTACCGTAAAAGGGTTTAACTAAACTCCATTGGTCAAATAATGTATCTATGGTTGAAAAAAAAAAAAATGAAAGATCAAAGACATATATATATATATAATAACTTACTGTTGAAATTCTATGTTAACGGATGGCGAAGAACCGTCGGAGATGGCTGCATAAGCAGTGGAAGAGAGGACCATGGTGGTGGCAGCCCTGAAAGGCCTAGACACCGACGTCTGAGCTCGATCCACAATCTTAACTTGAATAGTCTGGTTAGGTTTGCAGCTTCTTGGATTAGCTGCACTTATGCACCTAACCAAGTATTGCCTTCCACACGCTGCACCGTTGTCCCAAATCCCCTCCCCTGCAGCTGCAAACAAGTTCGTCGTCGGGAACTGTGACGGGTCATTTCCATTGCACGCCGTCGCTGTTAAGAGTCATTACCCAATGTGATCCTCGTTAATCGAAAGTGTCAGAAATAGTATTGACACATTTTTCAAAACTAAAAAGATTACATGTCAAAAATGCTCGGTCACCACTCTGTGACCTTGGCGCCTTAGTACGCCTTGAGCCTTTAAACAATTACACTATACAATGCATGCCCCACCCAATACTTCACACACACACACACGATGAAGAATCGATCGATCTAGGGAGCATTCCACCCGCAAGCAGCGGTGGACGAACCAGAAGCGAGAATGTCCGCTTGAGTAACGCAAACATTGGTGAAATCCAATGCCCCAGAAACCCATGTTCATCCACTGAGTTGTGGCCTAAGATCAGGCCGAAAGGGTTATTAACGATGTTTTGTAACATATTTTTCTCAATATATAAAAAATGAATGATATGTTGTAAGTTAAATTTGTAAATATATACATAAAGAAAAGGGACTTACGTATATATGGTGGGTTATAGTGTGAAGTAGTGCCAATGTCGCAGAGAGAAGCATGGAAGAACTGTGCAAAGAGGAAGAGAGACAGCCATGGAAGGAGTTGTTGATGATGCTTTGACATCCTGCATACGATTTATCTAACGATCTTCATTAGCTACCACACACACACACACACCCACACACACACATATATATTGAATAATAGTCAACACATTATAAATTAGGTTTAACTAACATTTAAATAGTGGCTGAGAGAGATCATGTAGGTTAAAAATTAAAACGGCTTGTAGAGGTTTTCAAACTCTCGGGACTGTGAAAGGTTCTGATTTTCCTTGGTTGTCCTATTTCTCTTTATTTTCGGTAATAAAATAATACAGTTACCTAACATAAATATATATATATATATATATATATATATATATATATATATAATATAAATAAAAATTAATTATGCAATGCAATATAATAAAGTCAAATCATAATCATCTTAATTCTTACCTTTATTTCATATCATGAAAACATTTTAAAATCTGAGAATACCTACTGTGTGGTGTCCCACACATGAAATATTTACTTTCTTTCTATAGAAATAGAGTCGATTACATGAATTTTTTTATATATATAAAATTATACTTTTGAATGTAAAAATTACTGAGTAAATTTTTATTGACTGAAACTAAGATTTCGCAAACATATTTGCTTTGTTATTGTTGTAGCAAATAAATTATTGTATGTATATATATATGCCAAATATTTTTTTGAACATTATTTTCAAATTGCATGCATGCTGTAATGATCACCATTTGGCGGTATGAGACCTCCTTAATTATATATATATAAGAAAATAAAAATAGGAAAAGGACTACGCATGTATAGATATATGAATTCAACTGAAGTCCAAACACTAAGAAATAGTCAGGCCTGGTATATATGGGCCGGCCAGACGGCTGTAGACGGTGTCAGCCCACAAGACACTGTCATTTTATATAATTTCTTTAACGAAATTATATATATATATATATATATATATATATATATATATATATATTTCTTGTAAGTAAGGAATGCTTCTGTAATTATATTAGTGATTTCTTTAATTGAAATTCTTTAATTGAAATTGCATTATATAGTTTGCTCCTATTGCATCTACACAAGGTGATGGGATGTGAAGATTGGAGACCAACTTAGGAATTGTTCGGTTTATTTTTTAATTTATTTTTTGTTCTAAAATTTGTTCTAGAATTTTTAAGAGGATATATTGAATCAAACAGGCCATATGCCTCCCATGGTTTGATCATGCATAAATCCTAGTTTTATTAAGACCTTTTCTTAGAATTTACTCACACACACACACACACACAGTATATGACCACTTTTTTTTTATCAATAGCTGCACCAAACAAACATAATCGGCTCACCCAACTAGGTGCTAGTTTGAACCATTCCACAAACTTTTGTCCAAATTTACACGTCTAGACTATATGTCAAGAAAAAACACAAAACAAAAACAAAAAAAAAATTGTATAGAAAGACATAGCAGCTTTGAATCATGGCCATCTCCAAAAAAAACTGGGCCCACCAGAGGAAATAGAATGAAGCATACCTTGAAGAGTATTTGGCTAAGTTGGAGGAATGAATTAAGACCCTGCAAAGAAAAAGATAGCAGGTCAAAAGCTAAATGCAAGGCTGAATAAGAGGCCTATACAAGTATATATATGTGTGTGTGTGTGTGCATTCATTGTTTCTGAGTAATTAATATTCTTATTTTGGTATATATATATATATATATATAGCAATCTGACACGAGATTTCATACCTTAAATGTTTTTTCCGCTGTTTCAAAGAAATTAATGACTCATTACATGGATATATATATCAAAAGAACAATTTGGAGATCGAATCAAATGGATTGCTTCCAACATATTACATATTTATACATTCCTTTTAAGAATCAATTTGAATACACCATAAATGTAGCAAAAAGTTGGAACTTTAGTCAATTACTTGCCTTTTGAGAGAAGTAAATTTCTTATATCTTCCAAAAAATTATTTGAATTATTGGGTTTTATCATATAATCTAGTATGAAAATGTTTTTTTTTTTAATATAACTTGCACGTATGTCCAATCAATATAGCTTTCTTTCCTCACTCAACCGGGGATATATTATGGGGGGTGTATATATATATATATTCAATAGTACAAATGGTGAACTTTTAGATTTTTTTTTTTTTTTCAAGGTGAACTTTAGATTGCAGTTATGCTTCTAAGTACCGTGTAACTTATCTAAGGTATCATGAAAATTGCCACGTGTAACGTAAAGTTATGTAACAACTAACAATAAATTGTTTTTGTTTACCATATGTAACGTAAAGTAATTGATTGTGTTTGTTGATATATCAAAGTTAATCCGGTTCATTTATGAGATTATTGTAATCTCACTTTGAATTCAATTCATAAAGAATCAAGGGGTATGTCCAAAGTCACGTAAAGGTGCCGGAGTGAAAACGAATACGTAAGCAGAAGTGTAACAACGGTAAAATTTAAGCGAACCAAAGTAAGAATCGAAACGACAGCATGTACGGAGCATAAGAGTGGGAGTATCACAAAATGTAAGAGCAAAACCAGTTTAAAATAATTGTGACTTGAGTTATACGAAATTGCCAACTCTGTAATAATGCTAGGAAAATGATAAAGTAATATGAGAGTGAACACAACCCACCCAAGTAAATGTAATCCGACTTTATAATGTTATGGTGAGATCTACCATTTGCTACAAATTTTATAAATAAAAGATATTGATAAAACTGGAATTAAGAATGTTTAATAACGAGCAAATAATGAGTCCATAAGAAGTGATCCCATTTTTTTCATCGGGTCCGGGTAGAGACCAAAGATCTTGAACGACCGATCCGGCAGAACAACTCAAAAGATAAAGAAGTATCGTTAATTTCTTCATACTCGTTCCAAGTTCGAAGTACCATTTGTACAAATAAAAATCCCCTTCGTTACATGATTTCTGAATATTAAAAGAAAAACGTATTTGTGTTGGCACATAAAAATGAGAGTCTACATTGACCTGAATCAACAAGAACTTCAACATTTGAGACCTGAGATGTAAGGGTAACATTTGTAACCCCCGCAACATCAAACAACTTCATTTAATGTATTTTGATTTAACAATTTTAATACAAGTTCAGCATTTCCATTCCTTTATATACTTCAATTCCTTGGTTTTAACATTACAACCTTAATAGTCCTTTCATCGAAGGCACAAGTATTTTGTTATTCCTTCTCTTTTATAGTCGTCTGATCATTCAAAAATGATAACTTTTGTAACTTGTTCGATAATCTTTGAATCTTTGGATACTCTGGCATGCCCACACACTTCTAGAACAGCATTTGTGAGCCAACAATGTATAATAGAAAAAACTCTAAGGAAACCTACTAAATGAAACTAAAAATATAAGGAAACTAGTAGAATGTTATCTTAAAAATTATGAGAAAATAAGGTAAGAAACCTTATTATTAAACCCTATTAATTACCAAAAATAAATTTTAAGAAAAATTCTAAAATATTCAAAATTAGTAAAACGCAATTTATGAACCATAAATGATGGGATTTGTCTGAAAAGTAGCTGGAGTCAACAACGTCGAGTTTTGTGAGTTAGGCCATTTCTTATCATTGTAAGGTCTTGTTGGATCAAAGCAGACTTATCAATACTACTCCAAAAAATTGTGTCAACACTTGATTGGGTTTTGGCTGTCCAAACCGGCTCCAAAATCCTCAGCAACTTATGTCAAACATATGATTTGTTTAGTTCTGTTTCTGTTTTCTAAGAACTAAAAATTGAAAAACACTACAAAAATCAGTATTTGGTTTAATTTTTGAAAATCTCAGTTAAAAAACGAATGGTTTTAGAGGACTATCATATATAATTTTGGGAAAACTAGTATAAGTAGACTTAATAGCTTTAAATAACAAAATAGTCTACTTTTAAAGTTCATTTTTCAATTTGATTAAATTAAGCAAATAGTCTACTTTTAAAGTTCATTTTTTAATTTGATTAAATTAAGCAAATTAATTACAAAACATCAACAATTATTTTTAAGGTCCAAAATATCCCTCAAACTCTAATTCTAAAATACTAAAATATTCATATAATTATATAAGAATAATAATACTTGGTCCAATATTTTAGAGCCTAATTTGGTTCGGTTCTTACGTGGCAGGACACATCATCGCTCTTACCATTTTTTTTTTCTTTCCAAAAGGACGTTTCTCTCTCTCTTCAATTAGATTGGGTTCCATTCCCTCTATCTTCTCTTCTTCATTCCGTGCCCCTCTCTATCTTCATCATCTCTCTCTCTTCCCTCTCGTTCCAGTATGAACAACCACTTTGATGAATTGGTTTGTCTTTGTTGTCTTCCTCATATCTCTTGTACAGTGGCTTAAGCTTTATTTTTTTTATCTACAATGATTTGTTTACCAAAAATAAATAAAGGATAAAGTGAAAATTTTGGTTCTTGGGTCAATTGATCTATATCCAGTATGTTACATATATAACCCATGAAAAAAAAAAAAATTTCACAAAATTTTGAAATCAGAAAAGATCTAATTGAAGAGAGAGAAAGTCTCATTGAAGAGTGAAAATTTATTTCAAAATTAAGAACAAGAGTCACAACTTAAACCATAAACATCTAGGGTTGATCCCAAATTTTACTATTGAAGAGAAAATAAAAAAGAATGAAAAAATCAGACCATATCTAATTGAAGATATGGTATATGTATAAACATGTAAATAGTACCTATAAAGAGGGAGAAAATGCCGTGTAAAAAAAATAAAAAAATTTAGTTTTGTAAGATATTCCCTAATCTTTTGTCATGTTTGTTGCAATGGATTTGATTTTCTTCACAAATTTTCTCACTCACGCTCCTTCCAAACTTAGGATCCACCATCAAGATTCAATAGTTTCTTATTGACATCTGGTATTTTGAAATTATATAACTCTAAGGATATTTTGGTATTTTAGAATAAGAGTTTGGAGGGTGTTTTGGACCTTAATAATTATTATTGATGTATTTGTAATTATTTTATTTAATTCAATCAAATTGAAAAATGAACTTTAAAAGTAGACTATTTTGTTATTTAAAGGTACTAAGTCTATTTATATGTAGTTTTCCTTATAATTTCCCAATTTTTAAAAATTTGTTTTCAAAAAACTAATCCAAACATACCCCTTAAAAAACAACGAGGTAGTGAGCTATTCTATCGTGAGAGACATCGGCCCATAAATCAATATGGGCCTCAATTTCATCCATACTGGGTCCAAGACTCGGTCCATATACCTTTCCCATGTAATCACTTCTGTCCAGTTATGCTCTGTTTGTCTTCAGTGCCATTTGCTTTCCGAATTCTGATTCAGTGAACGACAACCAAAATTGTTTTCTCAGTGAGCTTGATTTCATAGTCTTCTGGATTTCAATCAGCCACTTCTGGGTCTTCCAATTCCTCAACTGTAAGTGTCGTCTCTAAAAGCTTGCTGCTTCTTGGAATTGATTGGTTCTGGTGAATTGGGTTATCTCTTTTCTTGATGGGTACATCATCTGCACAGTACCCATTTGGTATCAGTGTCCATTTCCATGGAAATTCTAGGGTTTCACCTTCTACAACTGAGTTCTTAAACTTCAAATTTCTTTCCAATGGAGACTTTTCAAGAACAAATTCGTACTTGAGTTCTGCTCCAACTAGTACTTCTAAGGTATTCAAAGTTCCTTTCATTTTCTGTTCTTTTATTGCACATATGTCTTATATTGTCTTATATTTGGTTAATTTTGATTATTTGATCGTGTTACATGTTCGAATTGAAGTGAAAGGTCCAAGCTTGTAAGGCTGTATTGTTAATTTGTTATTCTAGAATTTATTTTACAAATAATGGCTTCATCTGCTACTTTTTGAGGCTCTTTTTTTAGTTTTAATTCCATAAATCTGCTTCGCCCAGGCCAGGGTCTTTCTTTGCCACTGCTCAGTTCATGTTCAGGATTTATTCTGATTTGGGTAATAATGAAATTGCTTGAAATTTATAGACAATATTTTCCTTTTGGGGACTCTGTTCCCTTTTTCCATCCATGCTTTATAGCTATTCAAGGTCGAAAGACACCTATACTTATATTGATTTACTCTAACCCTGTGGTGATGAGTAGTTTTAACAACGAACTTTCCACATTTGAGAGTCATTATATCTTCTTTTGGGAGTAAATGAAAATAAAATCAAGGTTGTTTGCTTCTAAAAATATAACTATGTGAGATGGGTTTTGCTATCCATTAAGGTACGTAGCAAACTTATAACATTTATTAAAAATCATCAAGCTTTGCTATTAATTAGACTTCATGGTAGGTAATAAACGTATTCGAACTTCTAAAAATTAATCCTAAAATTGTTTTAATTTAGCCATGCCAAGATTTTAATGTCCTTTGACTCTTGACAGAAAAAATTATTGATCCTTCATTCCCCCTATCGTCTCAACTGAACTGTGAACCTCGTTACTTGTTAGCAACTTTCGAGCTTCCAATCTATTTGTTTGGATTAGAACTTAGTGTAGCAAATTTTATAACAAAAGTCGGCGTCTATATTTTATTTTTAGATTTTGATTTGATTTTTAAAATTAGTTTAGTTAGTTAGTGGCGATTCCTGTGTCCAATGGCAGAATCAGATATGAAGATATGTCAAAGGACAAAAAGATAAAATTAGCTCAAAAATAACTAACTCACTGATTATGGTTTATATTCATGCATTCTCATTTAGGGCACAACTCATGAAAAAGTGTTTTGAATACATGAAGTTGTTTTTGGAATTAATGTTTTTAAAGAGGAAATGTTAACAAAAACGATGAGCCTCAATCGATGTGCCGGTCAGTCAAAAATTTCCGGAATATGTTTATCGATGTCTAGAATGCTTTGAGCAAAGGCTTGATCGATCAACGTGTCCACGAATAGTTGTTGAAAACTTCTCTAAATCAAAATCCTAAAATGTTTAGGTTTCCTATACCGATTACAACTAAGAAACCTTAATTTCTTTGAACTAAAGGCATTATTCAAAGACCTCTAGGCTCTCATGCTATATACTGAGAGATCTGTAGACACATTATTGAGAAATCATATAGAAAGAGTTACTGGTCTACCTTTGTCCTAATTGGTTTGGGTCTAAACTCCCAACTCCAAGGTCAAGGTTTCAAGAATGGTACTTGAGAAAAAAAAAGAAATCATATAGAAAGAGATCACATATTTTTAGAATATTTTGATATCTTGATGATGCATTAGATAGGTGAGTTATTATTCAAAGTGTTGAAAATCATAATTTTTGTTCTACACGGAGAATTCGACAGAAAAGTATACACAATGAATAGGCAACATGGACGATGAGATTAAATTACTTGTTGGAGAAGCAGGTCGCGTGAGGAAACGGATCTGTTGACAAGCGGATTGTGTGACTAGAGATTTGAGTGGAGAGTTTGGTGGAGCATTTAGAAGGTACCTACGAGTTTTCTAAGGTTTGGGAAACTTGTAACCTAGTTGTATGTGACATCCCACATCGACTGAGGGAGAAATTGTTGACACTTATATATGTAGATGCTCCCTAACTGTATAGACGCGTTTTAAAAACCATGAACATGAAGAGTGTGCAAAGTGGACAATATCTAGACAATGGGTCGGGGTCATGATAGATGGTATTAGAGCCATTCCCTAACCAAAAATAGGGAAGCGATCACAATCCCATTAGGGTTGGGCCAGTGAGGACGTTGGGTCTCAAGAGGGGGTGATTGTGACGTCCCACATTACCTAGGGGGAGAGGTTGTTTGGCACTTATATGTGTAGATGCTTCCTAACTGTGTAGATGCATTTTGAAAACCGTGGGGGTGAGGTTCTTGGTATTTATATGTGTGGATGCCACCTAACTGTGTAGATGCGTCCGAAAACCGTGAGCATGGAGAGTGTGCAGTGATTGTGACGTCCCACATCGCTTGGGAGGAGAGGTTGTTGGCACTTTTATGTGTAGATGTCTCCTAACTGTGTAGATGTGTTTTGAAAAATGTGAGCATGGGGAGTGCAAAGGGGCCAATATCTACACAGCAGGGTGGGTCGTGACATTGTAATATCTCTCTCTAGTGGATTTGATCTGTTTGGACTCATGTTGAGGGTTTTTTACGTAAAAATTGTGTGTTCTTGTGTGTTTGTATGGTTTATTGCTGCATTTTTTTTATTTATTTTTTGATAAGTTAAAAGGCAAATATAAGTGAATTGCTGCATTTCGAAATAAATATTAGAGTTAAAAATCAGTTATTGTTAGTTAAAATTGGACAAGATCTATTTACCCCCTCTAGATCTATTATGGGACTTGCATGAACTCTCTATCAGAGCCTTGGGTTCCAGTTCTGCACTTAAGACTATTGTTATACAATAAGTTCTGGTTCTAATTCCATTCAGTATGACGAAAATTTGAGCTCCTCTCCTTCTATTTGTGCACAGAGATTATTTTTTTTGGGTGCATATTGATAATTAAAAAATCCTTGTGGTCATATTCTTTACAATCAGTCATTAGTTGATGGGCAGGTAATTTATGATTTTCCTTGATGCAGGAACGTGTTGGCCGGATATATTCTCTGCCTGATATTGGTGATTTCTTCTGGGATAAAGTTCCAACACCCATGCTAGATATGGTTGAAAACCCTATGCATTTGAAGAACTTGTCTCCAAAGGTTATAGAGTTAGATTTCTGATATATTTGAACTTTTAGAAGTCTCAAAATTTCAAGTTATCTTGAAATCATTGGCTTCTCAACTCACTAAAATTAGCTGTATGCAGGAACTGAAACAATTAGCTGATGACATCCGGTCAGAGTTATCTTTTATAATGTTGAAAACTCGAAACCCCTGCAAAGCCAGTCTTGCGGCAGTGGAGTTGACAATTGCAATACACCATGTTTTTCATGCTCCGGTGGACAAGATATTGTGGGATGCAGTGGAGCAAGTAAGATCATATTTTATACCTTCAGATAAAGGTGCATACTTATTCTGTAGGGTGAGAGGGATGAGAGTGCATTAACATTACTTGGTGTGGTTGTTGGGGATATGGGGAGGTGGTGCCAGAGTGAGAGAGCAGTGGGAGCCAAGCTAACATAGGTGAAAGAGAGAAGACAGAGAAGGACTTGGTAATAGCATATGCTTAGTGTATATCTTCTTTCTGGTGTTACTAGTTTTAAAGCATATTCCAAGGAAAAAAAAAAGCATATTCCAAGCATTTATATGCCATTTTTACAAGTTAAAATGTGATGCACCTTATGATTAATTCCCTTCTTTTAACTGAACAGACATATGCACATAAGATCCTCACTGGAAGGCGGGCCCTCATGCATACACTTAGAAAAAAGAATGGTCTTTCAGGTTTCACATCCCATTTTGAGAGTGAATTTGATCCATTTGGTGCAGGGCATGGATGCAACAGTATTTCTGCTGGACTTGGTAGTACTTATTTGCATCCTTTTTCATTCTTTTTCTTATTGTGAGTGAACGGTCATCTGTCAATGATTCATGTTTCTGCTGCTATTTTATATACTAGTCATGTATTTTGTTTCTGTCTAGTTGGAAACTCAAGCCCTCAAAGCATTGTTAAAAACTTGGTTACAGGAATCTTATTTCGCCATTCTATTCTGTTTACATCTATAATTTCAGTTAAACTACTAGCTACTTTGTCTTTCCTTACTTTTCTAACTCATGTCAGTGTTGGTCATTCCTTCCGCCCCCCCCCCCTCCTCCTCCTCCTCCTCCTCCTCCTCCTCCTCCCTATCTGAGTCAATTTTACTCTCTCATTGTTATTGTATTTCACGTACACAAATCATCTTAATTGGTTCCATTTTATTTTTCACCACTTGTTGCCAAACACCGTCTCAGGAATATATTTGTTCCCTTCTCTTAGCATTATTTTCTGTAAGGATGCTACTTTCACATCCATCTCAGTATCCACATTTTGGTCATGTTTATAAGGCCATTACCTTGTGCTGGTCTCATCTGCACAAGGTGCTGAGAGGAAAAGATTGGAGACAGACGTGACATTTAGTATTATTTTACACAAAAAGGCTGCACTCAGACTCTAACGGAATCTTAATGTTTGTCAATTTAATCTTTTTCAATTGCACTGAGCTATGATCCTATGTTCATTTTATAGAAATATTTTATTTATTGAACCACCCAGTATTTTGTCATTGTTCAGTAACTATTCTATACAACTTTTCCTTTAGTTTCATAGGTGTGCGTCAATAACACAATACACCAAAAGCATTCCATTACTTATGTTATCTACTTTAATTTGTACAAGCAACATTATCTCCAACTTTTTTCTTCTTGTAAATAATTGAGCATAGAGATTTAACCTGTTTTGCTCTTAGTATCTTTGTATTTTGGAGCTTTCCTTTTTTTTTTTTTTTTTTTTTTGAAGTGTGAAATCTATAATAATATATGTATAATCATACCATATCATCTAATTCAACCAGTTTTAGGTGAAATCTTCTTTGGACTTTCTAAGAGAAGACCCAACTTATTTTAGAAAAATCTTGCAGCATTCCTTCAATTTTCTTTTCAGGATTAAACATGGAAATTGAGAAATGGTGCATGTAATTCTTTAAATTCAGGAATGGCAGTTGCACGGGATATTAAAGGGAAGCGAGAACGTGTAATTGCGGTAATCAGCAATGCGACAACCATGAACGGTCAGATTTATGAGGCAATGGGCAATGCAGGTTATTTGGACTCAAACATGGTTGTGATATTGAATGACAGTTGCCATTCATTACACCCAAAGCTCGAGGAGGGCCACAAGACACCAATCAATGCTCTATCTAGTACTCTAAGCAAGCTGCAGTCCAGTAAATCCTTCCGGAAATTCAGAGAAGTAGCCAAGGCAAGCTTTATTGGTTTTCCATTTATTCTGCTTAGCTATATCCATGGAATAATTTGATTCCAAAAAGTATTTAAAGAAATTTTGAACATCACAAAAATTGTGAAGTCCTTTTGTAAAGTTAAATTGTTATGTAGTCTGCTAAAAGATTAATGTGACCACTGACAATTGCATCGTGTACATGATTTACATTACATCTATGCAGGACATGGGCGCAGCAAAAAATACTTAGTTGTGGGGGCCAAACTAGTATTATGAAATTAAAATTAAAATTATTTATAAAATAATTGAATTTTTCCTTACAATATAAGTCTTTTTATTCTTCAGAGCATGTCTACATAAAATTGAGCTTTGTCCTTGTAGTTCTTAGATCCAAAGATGGTCTCACAGCCTTACAACACAATGTTATAGGGGGGCGAGCTTAGTGAGAGCGCCCTTGTCATTACTTTTTCCTATTCTTGGCATAACCTAAAACATAAGGAACATACAATGATATAACCTAAAAAAAATGGGAAAATAAAACTTGAATAAATAGAACTGGGAAGATTGATGTGAGAAGGAAAAGATAAGAGAAAAAACATGATGAAAGGCAATAAATGAGACTGTCAGGTTCGAGCATACAATTTTCTTTTTTCCTTTAGTGATATAGATAATAGAATTATATACACACACATATCTGAATAGAGTATGTAATAATGAATTTATTGTTTTACCATATGTAGACTTTCTAAAGCAAGAATAAGAAGGTTACTTTGGAGGGGGCACATTTTTTTTTTCGAGTTCGTGATTGACATCAATAAGGACCCATTTTTTTTTTGATAAGTGACATCAATAAGGACCCATAAATAAAGGTTTTGAAAAAAACATGGGTGGGCCAGTGATCCATGGCCCTTCTTAGTCCTCTCTGGTTCCGCCCCCGACGCAGGACCTTGGAAAAAAGGAAAAAGGTAGGACTGGGTGGATTTTTATAAAATATCCTGGATATCGATTGGACTGCATTGAAAGTTATAATACATGGGATGGGTTCAGGTTACACAGGCTTAATTAGAAACTTTTTCGTACTTAACATGGTGAATAATGTTGTATGGTAAATCCATGCATTATACCTTCATCACCATCAGTCATATGTTTTTCTTTTCAGGGTCTCACTAAGAGATTTGGTAGCGGTATGCATGAATGGGCAGCCAAAGTTGATGAGTTCGCGCGTGGTATGATGGGTCCACTAGGAGCAACACTCTTTGAGGAGCTGGGGTTGTACTACATTGGCCCCGTTGATGGACACAACATCGATGACCTTTTATGTGTTCTACATGAAGTTGCATCCTTGGATTCGATGGGTCCCGTGTTGGTTCATGTAATAACAAAGGAAGATCCGGAAGTAGAAGTTACCCAAAAGAACAACACAGCAAACAAACATAGCGAAAGTATGCTTCTTTTATTTATTTTTCTTGTTTCTCATATTCTTTTTGTAATTTCTTACACATAAGCTCTCAGAATTTACATGTTCAAGCTGAGTTTGGGGGCAAAAAAGAGTTGCTTAGACAAACTTCACTTTAGGCTCATGTTTTGAGGCTTTAGCTCAAACTTGGACCAGGCCTTTGGTCAGACCAAGAGCTGGGTTTGTGCCTGGCTAGCCATGTTGCTGAGAGCTTGGGAATGCCTAAGCTTTCTATAGTCCCAATTGAATATGACTTATTTTAGAATTTATATTGATGCTTCTATTTATTTATTTTCTTTGTAGTAACTAAGGAATAAAAAAATAAAGTTAAAAAAGGGAGCACCAAAAGGAAGTGGAAACCAACTAGCCAAGTACATGCAGACTACATAGGAGCAAGAGTGCAAGATAGAAACAAACTAGCCAGAATTCTAAATGATAGTACATCTCTTTAAGAAAATCAACAGGAAAAAAAATAAAAATTCACACACTAACCCAAAACACAAATATGCAAATATTTTAAAAGCACAAGTATGACTATTATACTCCTTCCAAATGCACTAAGGCATGACTGTTCTTTTTACTTTCATTGAGTTCAAAATTACAATACTTCTATTAGCCTGTAATTTTTGAAAGAGTGTCATAGAAAATGAATTTAGAGATAAATATTCAAGGTAACTTACCAGTAAGTTGAATGGGTTTTGCATCGTCAAGTTCTGCTTAGGAGCCACTTGTATGAGATCAGCCTTGTCCTGAGTGGACATAGCAGGGCTTGTTGACTCTTAACATCAAAAAGAACTTATTGTTATGACAACAATCAGGTTCTTCTCACATAAGTACATATGTACATGCATAACATACATTGCACATACATATATACATGCATGTATCTAAGTGCCTCTGTGTATGCACAAGTATATAAATAATTAATCAAGTCAAATATGTTAGGAAGTGGATGCCCTCCCTTCTAATGCTATATAACAGGACATTTGAAATTTCAGCAAGCATCTTTGCAAGGTCCTGGGTCAGTTCCAATTTCAGGAAAGAAAAAAAAAAAATGGACTGCTTGACAAAGCATCTTAGAATCAATTAATTACCATTGTCCAAAAACAATAACTATTATTAAATTTCTTGTTTCTATATATTAACAGGTCCATAACAACCTCACCCCATATTCTATGTGTTGCAGCTTGTCCTTTTATGCTTCTCGTATACTAATTTATTGTTTCTTTAACACAAAAGAAAGGAACCACATGTGAGTTTTCTCAATGTTTTCGTTGGCTTGTTTCTTGTTTAAAGCAGATTCATGTAACCGTGATTCATTACCATGTAGTAGTCACCCTCGAACATATAGTGATTGCTTTGTGGAGGCTCTGATTTCAGAGGCAGAAAGAGACAACGAAATTGTCGCAGTTCATGCAGGAATGGGAATGGAACGATCACTTGAACTATTTCAGGAGAAGTTCCCAGACAAGTTTTTTGACGTGGGGATGGCTGAGCAGCATGCAGTTACATTTTCTGCCGGTTTGTCTTGTGGGGGATTGAAGCCATTTTGTATAATTCCATCTGCTTTTCTGCAGAGAGCTTATGATCAGGTCCCCCTTCTCTCTCCCTTTCTCTCTGATGTCTTATGGAAATTTTATGACTCCTTGCAAGATACTTGAAAGTATAGAATTTTTTTAGTAGTTGGGCACTAAAGGAAGCCGTCACATAACTGATTGCTTATGTACTGACTAAGGATTTTATAACATGATGTTTCAGTTTTTGCTATCATTTTTTGATGGAGGCCATTTTCTAGTGGCTTTCTCTATCCACAATGTTGGTTTCAAAAAGGTATATGAAGCAAAAATGGGGCAATTTAATTTACATGGAATGTCTAAGGCTCCAACCCGCTTGTCAACTTATTATTTTTTTTATCTGAGGTGGGAGGGTATTTGATATGGAAAAAAATAATTAGTTGAATGTGAAGCAACTGAATTAGGAATCAATGAATGTGATGCTTGTTTGATATGGAAGTATATAATTAGTTGAATGTGAAGCAGCTGAATTAGGAATCAATGAATGTGATGTTCGATTTTATGTAACATGGATGCTTGTAAATATAAGAGGCTGCATAATTGTGTGTCGGTCTGTTAGGAAATCACTTTGTCAATCTTTAAGGGGCATGTGTTTCTTACTTTAATTAATTCTAGAGATTGGAGAGGAAATAATTACTTAAATGAATACCACCAAGTGTTTTAATTTACTACCTCGATATGATCCCTTAATTATGTTGATTTGTTAATAAAATAATCCTTACTGCATTTAAAATCTTGGTTTAAGGATGATTCAGATGAGAGAAAATAACTTTCTACAATAACCAAAATTTGCACAGTAAATAAATCTCTTTTTGGTAACCAAGCATGGGCTGATAGAATGTTGAATTGCCTGAGAACAGATGATCAATGCATTATGTACATATGTCAATCACTGAATCTTAGTTGAAGCTTCGTCTCTATTTGTTCAATTATGTAAACAATCGATGTTTTCGTACATAAATGCACATGATGAACTTCTTCTTACCATGTGCTTGTTTATGTCCATGACTGTACATAAGCCCTTGGATGGACAATCCTCATTGTATGTTGTTCTGCCTCGTATACCTATAGATATGTTTCTGTATGTTCATCATTGCACTACATGACGTCTTTCTTTCTGTGCCAACTTATAATTATTTTGTGCATATTTAGATCTAGAAAATACTCTTTTTCTCTCTATATCTTCATTCATTTCTATAGCCAATGGATGCATGCAAATACATACTTATAAATGGATATTTGTACAATAATGTAAGAATTGGTACTATCTTAAATGAGATAGGATTATGGTTGTATATAATGGAATGGCATGAAACCATGTTTTGGCACTATATTTTGGAGGGGGGGTGGGAAAGAAAAAAAATCAAAAACAACCTGGAAACACTATGCCCTCTAAAGTGTTTGTGTTCCCTTTTTGTATCCTTAGGTTGTTCACGATGTAGATCGGCAGAGAATTCCAGTGCGTTTTGTCATCACAAGTGCAGGATTGGTAGGATCTGATGGTCCCACACATTGTGGAGCATTTGATATAGCTTTCATGTCATGTTTGCCAAATATGATTCTCATGGCACCATCTAACGAGGATGATCTCGTACACATGGTAGCCACGGCAGCCCATATTAATGACAGGCCAGTTTGCTTCCGGTATCCTAGAGGTGCTATTGTTAAGAATAGCACTACATGCAGTGGAGTTCCAATTGAAGTAATATATCGGTACCCTTTCTATATGTCTTGTTTATATTGACTTTCTGTGACGTATTAATTGCCATCCTTTAACATTGTCTTTGGGTCTGCATATCTGTTTAAAAGTAACAGTGTAACCAAAATCGATGATTTATTTTATCATGCATAAAGGTCAGTACATTTATTTGACATGAAAAATTTAAGGATCAGTTCAGTATATCCTGTTCTATGTTCATATATTTCCCAAAGTATTGCTTAACTATTACAAGTTCCTTTCAATATCTTTTTCATTACTTCTGGATTTTCTACTATTTTCTCAAATAATCTTTAGCATTCACACTGTAACCCTTGCTGACCAGTTTTGAGTTCTAAAATTTGTCACTACACTGGTTCCCTATATGACTACTTCCTAATATGAAGCAGATTGGTAAAGGGAAAGTTCTTATAGAGGGTAAAGATATTGCTTTGCTTGGCTATGGAGCTATGGTACAGAACTGCCTTAAAGCCCAGTCCCTTCTTTCAGAGCTTGGAATTGATGTCACTGTTGCCGATGCAAGATTTTGCAAGCCACTTGACATAAAGCTGGTCAGGCAGCTATGTGAAAACCATGCCTTTCTGATCACCGTTGAGGAAGGCTCTATTGGAGGATTTGGATCACATGTTGCACAATTTATTACACTTGATGGGCAACTCGATGGAAGAATCAAGGTAATATTTTTTAACCTTGTATGTATCGACAAATTCATTTCCTCAATGGACTTAAAAGGAATTTTTTATTTTATTTTTCTAAATATGAATTTGGGTGCTATGTGATCCGATGAGTAGCTTCTGCGCTCTTGCTAACTTATGAACTGGCTGAAGTATGTAAAGTTTGTGCTCACATCATTGATTTGATATGCATTTCTTAGATACTTCTTTTGTTATGTAGCAAGTGTTAAAGAAAGTGAAACATAATTCTAAATTTTGAGCTGAATATATCTAAACAATTGTAAGATGGCTATCTGGCCGCTAAATACTTCCGTTCTGCTGCAGAGAAAGAGTAAAATATTTAAATCATGGGAAAAAAGAAATGGAAAAGTAATAGGTCAAATCCTTCACTTTTGTGTAGTTAGATAAAACAAATGAAGGGGAAATTACAAAATTGCCACCAAATATGGTGGAGGAACTGAGAGAATGTATACTTTTGGTTTTGAAGAGTTGCAGTAATTGCTTTTTAACACAGCATAGATAATTATGACATGGGTGCTTATTCCCAGGAAGTGGTGTTGCTAACTAGCACTCTGTACTTTAACTGAAAAAAAAAAAAAAAAAAAACTATCACTCTGTATTGTTATTACTTTCTTTAGAGAAATTAATTTCACTAAAAATGTAAAGAAAGGGAATGACTTGCTCGCTTCTGCCTCATTGTTTTCCGTTCTCTATAATACCTGGGAATCCAAAATCCCTTTCCTTTTCCCTTTTCCTCCATTTTCCGTAACCACTGTGAATACATGTAGTTCATCACAGATTTTTATTTTATTTTTTATTCCATAATTGGTCATCACAGTTTAGTTTGGTGCCAGGCTTGATGGCTTGAGTATTCTCATCAAGCATAGCATGTTAATTAGTTCTTAATGAACTCATTGGTCTATTGCAATGTAGGTTTATAACAGGGGTTCTATTTTGCACATGCATTTGGAGAGTTTTGAATCTCTTCTTCGTTGATGGATTAGGAACCAGATAGATAAAATCTAATTTTGACATTTCTGTAGTTAGGCACACTCTTGTTCAAATTTTGACCCCCATTCTGATCCTTCTCTGAATCAAATCAACTTTTCCAGTGGCGACCGATTGTTTTACCAGATAACTACATAGAGCATGCTTCACCAAAGGAACAGCTTGCTATTGCAGGCCTGAGCGGACACCACATTGCTGCAACAGCATTGAGTCTGCTTGGACGTACCCGTGAAGCTCTCCTTTTGATGTGCTAGGGGTGTGATTTCTTTTTATCGTTGTCGATGATTGAAGCTGCTGGGGAAGAAAGAGTGTCGATGAATCAAAGCTCTAGAGTGACGTTTCGTCTACTGATCTTTGGGTATTTTCTCTCTCATTGTGGTGTTGTAGTTTGTACATATGTGATTGCTGCTTTTGCCCCCTTAATTATATGGTATCATTTATTTTGTCCCAAGGGCAGGTTTATTTCTTTCTAAAACATGATCTACAACTAAATACATGATAATAAATATTCTTTCTTAATTATATTTTCTTCTTTCCTTTTCTTTTGCCTTCTCTCTTTTTCTTCTGAGCTCATAATAAAGCTAGGAGGATGTTCTCATTGTATTAATCATGGTAGTTTCCCCAGCTCACAGCTCCTTCTTCTAATTAAACATTGCAATTAAATTGGAAACTTAATCAAATTTAGAAATGAATAGACAAGGTAACTAGACATTTTCAAGGCCAGTGTCATCCAGCAAAACGCATGACCAATTCTTGGACTTCTTTGAGATTTTTCATTGTCGTGAGGGGTATTTATGTCCCCATACAACCTCAGTTGTATATTCTTGTTTTAGTTTGGAGAAGCATTCCCAAAAATGGAAATTGGCATGTTGTATACAGGGTTTTTAGTTAGAGAAAATTAGATGTTGGTGGCCAAAGTAGAAATTTTTTGTTACAAGTGACTTAGTTGTAGGATTGGGAAATTTCTAGTATGGTGCTGCTGCATTAATGAATTATTTGATGAAATCAATGATGATGAGGTTGAATAAATTAAGAGTTATGATACAGAGTTCGAGAGTTGGACACATCCGACTATGTGAGTAGGGAATGACATTATCATGACATTATTTCATACTCACATGAAATAGTCGGATGCATCTGACTTTTGGACTACTTAGTATACATGGGGAGTTGCAAGGTGGAAGTAGTGTTCTTGAAAAAGAAGAGCACGGGGCAGAAGGTGGAAGTTCTTGAAAGGGTATTTATGGAATAAAACCAAAATGGTCACTTTAATACTTTTTATTTTTACAGTAGGTAACTATTTGTTTTTTCTGGACTTTGTGGTCACTTGTTAAAGCCAAATATTTTCAGCTTAGGTTCATTGCCTTTGTAAGCTTGATTGAAACTGAAAATAATAAATTTCTGAAATTGCTTGCAAGTATGGTAGGCGTGTGTCTGAATGTTTTTCAATAGAAAGAACCATATTTTCAAAGAGAATGATTGACCGGTTTTGAGTGAGAGAAAATCAATTATAACAAGATAACTAACAGCTCCTTAAATATGAGAGTTGGATGAGAACGACCCGTAAGGTACATTTTTAATAAAATTATATCATATTTATTAGTTTTAACAACAGTAGGATTATAATATACTTCTTATTATTAAAGGCCAAATTTTTTATTTTATTTTTTATTTCCTTATATTATAATATCCTTAATTTTTTTTTTTGTATCTATTATTAAACCTTGACCAATATAGATTTAATAGGGCCAAAAAATTTATATATTTATCTTACCACTTTTTTTTCTCTCTCTCAACTCCTCGTTCATGTATTTTTTTTTTTTTCCTCCTGAATTTGTAAAACTTTCCATATTCTTCTTTTAACTTTTATCTTCTTTGTGTTTTTTTTTTTTTTTTTTTTCCTTAAATATGTTTCTTCTTTTTCATTAAGGCTTAATTTTTTTTTATTTTTAAGGTAAAATATTTTTTTTATTTGTATTTTTTGATGTGTGGCAAAGGTTGAAGTCGAGTCCTTCGGGTGGGATGTATAAAATAACTTACCAAAAATTAATGAATAAATTATTTTTGTAAAATTTTAATATATTTTTCTTTCGTAAATATTTTACTACAACCAAACACCAAAAAAATAAAAAAATATATTTTCTGAAAAATATTTTACATCCAAACAAATGGAGCCCAAGTATAAGTTGTATAATTCTAAGATCAATTACGTAACAAGAAAGGTTAATTGGATTGATTATATGCTCTATTCAGCAATAGAGGACGCCTCTGCTCGATATTAAAAGGACACTTTTATATTTTTCGCCATCTTATTAGGTTCAGCCATAATAACTGTTCAGAACTCACAAGCCATCAGAATTTCTTTGAATATGTCCTTGAATTCATTCGAGATGTGAGCAAAACTCAAATTGGAGAAGAATATAGTCTTGGGTTCCCTTTATTGGAACTATGTTTTATTTATTTTTGTTTCTAATTGGTCGGGGGCTCGTTTACCTTTGGAAAATAATACAATTACCCCACAAAGAGTTAGCCACACCCACAGATAATATAAATACTGCTGTTGCTTTGGCTTCACTCACGTCAGTGACATATAAGGGCCTCAATTTATATTGAGCCGCCCCAGTATCCACCAATTCACAACCATTTTCCACTCACTCCTGACTTTGAGAAACCTCACATTTATCAAGAAAAAAAAAAAACAATTACCAAAAAAAAAACCGACACAATTCTTGTTTTTTTTTTGTTTTTTTTGGGTTAAAGGACACAATTCTTCCTCGAACTAAAAATTCACTAGGCGAAACTGTACACGTGATGCATGAACCCAGGAGGGAAATTTTTAGCTCTATGAATTTTGCATTTCACTATTACTAACAAGAATAAGATGATCATCATCCCTAATAAGTGCTACATCTTCAATTAGAGCTCCATCTTTATTCAAAACTTTGGTAGGCGAGAACCCGAATTTCTGAGCACCAATATCAAGTAGTTCTTCAAGGGAGTCCGGAAGAAAGACGAGCTTTGCAGCAACATCAGGTTTTTCTGGGCAACTGATGGTCACTCTTGCGCGGTTACCGCCCAAATTCGATTTATTTCCAAAACTTGACTGTGATCGGAGAAGGCCCTGAGCACCTGCATTGTTTAATACAACTTCTGCATAAAAAAACCAGTCATTTCTCAACAGTAAAATTAAACAAGTTTGGTTTTTATAGGTTAACATACAATTCAGAACATCAGCTTTATCTTCAATCAGTCCAGAGAAATGAAACAAAATTTTATGACTTCTTGAAAAAGGTTGACTTAAAACACATTTCTTCATTCACTCAAGTATGGCAACACTCTTAAGAATGATAATATTTCATATAATTTATACGAAAATCCCGACAAACTTGAATGATTCTTAAAATATACTGTATATAATATAATAATATCAAATACTTTTAAATATATTCTGCAACTGATTATACAAAACATGTTTTGTTTTTATCAAGGTTGTAGTGCTCATATATCCATTACATTTTCCCAACCGAGTATGCATAATGTCAAACTCATTTGTTAGAAAATATGAATTTGTGGAAAATTGAAAAAAAAAACTTCAAATTTAGGCTCACCTTTTTTGGGTTTCTGGGCAGCTGACATGATCCCAAACAGCGAATTCTGAAAATTGTCAGCCCTTCGTCTCCGCTGGTCAACAGACAAGGTGACATCCCGGACAATCTGTGGTGCGATTTCTGGTCTAAAAGGTGGTATTGTGGGCTCACTCTGGTATTTCTTAAGATAGGGTACACCCCGCATCTCAGGAACTGCGATGGGTTGGTTCTTGGTCTCTTGCTTGGTCTCGAATAGAATTTTTATCTCTTCATGGCCCTGATAATCAGCCAAAGCCCTTGGGGTCCATCCGTGCACATCTGCATTGTCAATGTCAGCCCCTTGCTCTACGAGGAACTTAACAATTTCAGTGTTTTCTTCGGAAATAGCAGTGTGAAGTGCCGTAGTTCCCATGCTGTTAAGCAACGTAACATCCCCACCATAGTGGATGATGTCCCTGAGCAAGTCTAAGTTGTTCTGCTCAACGGCAAAGCATGCAAACTGACCCACATCCCCTGAAGATATCGTTGCGCCATTGTCTACTAGTAGTTTTATCACAGGTTCATGCCTCCCCAATATTGCATCCCATAGGGGAACATTTCCTTCAGAATCTGCACAAGTTTAGAAAATGTTGTAATTAGAGAAGTGGTTGATCCAATAATTAAATTTTAGCAAACTTTCTTTCAAGAAAGCCAAAGATTGATCTGCCTTTTATTACCATAGGAATTAGAGGCCACTAAAAAAGAACTACTGATAAAAGTAACAAAACTGCTGAACATGGGAGTAAAGGCAAGAGTGACTGTAAACAGCAAGTCCGCCCTTTCCCTTTTGAAGTGAGTGCGAGTCTATGGTATGAAATTATTAGATTTTCCGACACACAAAAAAAAAATAAATAAATAAAAAATAATAATAATAATAATAATAATAATAATAATAAAACTGAAAGCAGTATAAAAAAAAAAAGAAACAGAAGAGATTTTAACACGACATGATTGGATTTTAAAATTGATTATGGTTATTAGATACCTTTTTTGTTAGGATTTGCTCCATAATCTATGAGTAGACCCACGCATTCTACACTTCCTTTTGATGATGAAATATGCTGTAGCAAACAGCACAAAATCAACTTTAATCCTCAGCAAAAGATATTATTTGAGAATATATGTATATTGGGGACAAACAGAGAAATTTCAGACCAAAGCTGTTCTTCCGTTGCTGTCTAATTCATTTGGATCCAGACCCCGTCTCAGCAACTGATGCAACAATAGATCATCTCCCCTCGTTGCCGCAAAACATAAACTCAGAGGCAAATCCATTCTTCCATGAGTCAGCATGTGCTCTGTATTAGTCAGAATTCCTTCCATCATCGGGTCCCGCTGCTCTTTCAAATGCTGCATCATCCACAAATATAGTGCATATAACACATTACACTTCCATCTTCCAGTTTTTAATGTTTTGTCAGCTTATTTACACATTCTATGATAAGAATCTAATCAATATGCCCCATTTGTTTTCATTTTTAAATCTTTGAAAGGGGATAATCAACTATGGAAACTTATGAATGATTTACTCCTATTTTGTTCCGTGGGTAAAGTAATTCAAGTAATATGTATTTGAAGTATCACATTACAAACCTGAAGAAGATTGTTCATGATTATTGTCCCATCTCCAACATTTGCCTGAACAAGATTTAAAAATGCAGTACGGTTCAACCGTAGCAGCTGACTCAATCGTTTCGTACGAATAGTGAACAGTTGTGGCCTGTAACAAAGAACACCTATCTCACCACAAACGTCTCCTTCTTTTAACTGTCCAACAACCTACAATCATCCATGGACAACCCATGTTCATTAATTTGCTAGACAGGACTAAGTATTCTCTTTTTCATACTGTAAAACATTGATGACAAGTGCTATATTATTGAACTTACCTGTTCTATTCCATTCTTATGTGTGATAACATCCTGTCACAAAGAACTCAAAATTAAAAGCTGCAATTGTTTAAGCTAAAAATAATTGACAACAAAAGGGCACTCTTAGATTTACTATGCATATATACATAGTCTCTCTTTCAAGTTTAGGAGAATGTACAAAACTCCATTCTGAGAAATTTCAATTACTGACCAATGAATACCATTCTAATAAGCCTTTCCGTGTCCTTTACCATAGTATTGGTGAGCATAGAGCAATTTCAGTGTTAAGTTCTCCAAAAAGAAGCAGGTACCACATGCAACTAAAAAGATTAAAAATACTAATTTTAAGATTGAAAGAGAATTCCGCAGCTAAAGCTACACCAAATTATCACCTTTAATTTTTAAATTTCCAACTAACTGATCAATTTGATAAGTTGCATGACTATACCCTCTTTTCCTGTCCCATTTATTTTATTTTATTTTTTCTAGAGAGGGAGAATTTGGCTCTTACTACTATTCCTGTAACCAGAATGTACAAGTCCGTAGGTGCTTCATTTTGCAAAATCACATCTTCTTTGGGTGGAAAATACTCGGCTTTCATCTCCGAAACCTATAAGTTCAGAAAACCACAAAACATATAACTCATATGTCAGTATTGTCAATTTAATTATCAAATATATATATATATATATATATATATATATATATATATATATAAAAGTAATGCCAGTGGTGTTTAGTTATGCATAGAATGGAAGTTAAATAGTTCTCAATGTAGATTACTTGAAAACATGAAAATTTGAAGCTTAACCACGACATTTGGGGAAATTTAATCATATTTCTCACAACTTTAACTTCTTCAAAAGATTGGATGAGATTAATTTCATTGTTACTGCAAGGGAGAAAAGTGAAACCAGTTATCATAACCTTTCTTGCTACAGGGGACACACATTAACTGTAAGTTCCATCCAAAGACCAACAAAGAAGATGAGAAAGAACTAGTAATTACCAGTTGAAAAAGCAAGTCGTTTGATACCCCATGAAACAAGTACACCTTATCAACAAGGGAATAAAAGAGATGGTGTGCAATACTTGATCGAATGGCTTTAGGAAGTGCTTCAACAATTTCTTGCTGCTGAAGCCCTTCTGAGTCAGTTCTGTACCTCAAGCACAAATGAGCAAGCATCTGATCTTGCAGGCGAAGTGGTATTTGGTTCCTCTTTGCAAAACTTGATGCAGCTTGAATAGTATCTCTCTGTCCACAAAACATGCCAAATACATTAAACGAAAAAAAAAAAAAAAAACTTTGAATCCCCACAAATTATACTGACAGACAAAGATATAAGTTCAAAAACTTGAACACCTTAGATGACTAAAATCGTGTAAAAAGTGCAAATTATGTCCTAGAGCACAATTGCCAATGCAAATGCATACAAATATCATGATAACAATGTGTTCCGAAATTTTTTATTTTTTTTAGGCTAATAGCAATCTGCGGCTATGGTGATTCTATCAGTTCAAGGCCTTTATGGTCGCAACTTTCATACTAGAGAAGGGCTTGGTAAATGATATTGTAATTTTGGAGCTTTAGCACAAGCTGTTTAAATTTAGATATTGATTGAGACATTTTATATAAAGAGTAGCTTTCATGATTTTTATAAAAAAAAATGGGTGGCAACTTTTCCATAAAGGACCATCACTGGAAAATAAGCTGTCAGGTTTCAGGTATTCAGAAATATCCTTTACAGTTTAAATTTAGCATGAGTAAAAATTTGAACATCCTACGAACACATTTCAGATGGGAAGTCTGCACAAGAAAGTGAGCTCAAGACAGAAGGACTTTTTTAAAGGCTGTTTGTGCCAAGTAATCATATTATCATTACCATAAAAAGGCTTTCAAGATCCAAACACAGCCTGAGACAGCTGAAGACATCGTGCTGAGAGGCAATATCAAATTAAGAACATTAAAAGAAGTTACTCACAAATTGCCTAGTTCGACTGGTAATGTGGACAACCAAGTTGGTCATGTTTCCGATCAGATATGCCGTCAATCCAAGGTTGAAGAGCATGTAGAAGATGTCAAAAATCATCTCCCCTGTATTCACAGGATGCAAATCACCATACCCGGTGGTGGTAAGTGTGGTGATGGACCAGTATATTGAAATGACATATCGGACCCACAAACTCTGCTCATGAAAGTTCTCCATGGCAAGTCCAATCCATGTCTTTTTTGGATCATGGTGACGAGAAGCAAGAAGGTAGTAAAAGCATCCGGCACAGTGGACCGCAAAGAGAGTCACCTGCAGAGACATCACAAGCCTGATAAGATTGATCATATTTCAAAAGTCCCTCTCCTTCATGGGAAGACAAAGTATTTCTCACAAATACTCACACATATAAGCTTTGCACATCGAACCCAAAAATAGCTGAAGTTCTTGTCTTTCTCCAACCTGTGATGATGGGGAAAAAAGTTAATACAGAGTACATCCCACAAAGACATAATAATGATGCTACAATCCAGAAATGGTTTTAGAAAACTTCCACTGCATTCATGATAACATTGCCGCTGTAATCAAAATAGTGTATAACATGAGGTAACTTATATATAACCCAGAAAACAACTTCCAATGAAAATGAAATAAGAAAGTTCCTATAATTCATCTTGGTCAGCAAAAAAACTCGTTACCATCAGAAGAAGCTGAGCTGTGGGATGTGCTTATCATAATGATGTACCAAAATAAAAAGGCAAAGCTTATATTTGAAGTTTGAAAATGGTATAAGAAGCTTGTAATTACTCCTAACTAAGTGTAATTCAGATTGTCAATCACATGGTATTGGGATTAATGAACTTAACAATAATATATAAAATGGATCGGATAGAAATTTTTCTACGGGAAAGAGATTGCTTAGATGTTTTACCTGGCAAACATGGCACCAACTCGTCGAAGACGCCAAAGACGAAGCATATTGAAGTAGCCATATTCTCGGAGAGGAGGGGGCAAAACTCTCCTAGCAAGTTCAGAAGGGATTGCAGAAATAACATCAAATACCAGCCAGGTTTTGGTGTATCTCCAAGCAATCTGCTTGGGGTTGTCAACGAGAAGGTAAGTAGCTTTATCAAGGTAAGCGGTAAAGAAGGTCACGATTATATCAATGGCAAAAAGACCATTGACAACATTGTCAGTGATGGAGAGAGGTCCAGATGGTTTATCCAGTAATCCAAATTCAAATGGACACACCCATGCTGTGTAGAAGACCAGAAATACCAGAAATGTCTCCCAAAGTCTGTGAATGTCAGTTTTTGAGGCAAGCAAAAAAAATCAGTTTAGGCAAAGCTATGTTAATTTCAGAAATAAAATAATATTAATCAACTTATAGGAAATCTTCCACAACTAACATATTAATGAAAAATACAAATTCAGAAAGGAAAAAAGAAAACTGTGAGTATTACCTTGGTGACATTTTGGGAGGTCGAGAACGGGAGGCAGACCTAACCTTAGATGTAACGCTACACAAGCAAGAGTAGATGAACGGGAGACAGACCTAACCTTAGATGTAAAGCTACACAAGTAGTCTTAGACTAGAAACTACAACCGCACGCTTGCCAGTTCAAGATTTGTATATATGCTAGAAACATTACATTTAACCATCCTTCTTTAAATTCTATGATCAAATTCATCTCCAACATCCTCCGGATTGACTACATGAATCCTATTTTTTCACTAATTAGATAATGATAATTTGTACAATGAAAAACCCTTATTCTTATATATAAGTACGAAAATATTTTTATGCTCAACACAATAATGCATTTTCCCAACTCCTCCGGATTGACTACACGAATCCTATTTTTCCATTTGCCCTATCCAAGTCCATAACCCCGTTAAACCAAATGTCAACATATTCTTTCTTACTAACTCTACCCACGCTGACTTTGGTTTTCCCTTCCCCTTAACTGGCGCATTTAGCATTTAGTGACATTCCTTGTACATGACCAAACAACCTTAATCCATTTTCTCTCAATTTATCTGCAATATAAGCTACCCCAACCATTTCATGAATGTACGTTCTCGTTTCTAATTCTATCATTTCTTGTCTAGCCTAGCTCCCATCCATGCAACATTCACATATCTGCCATACTCACTTTATGCATGTGCTATGAAAAAATATTTTTATGCCTTAAAAAAAATAAAAAATAAAAAATAAAAAATAAAAAAACTAAAAGGGTAAGAGGGTTCCATAGAATCATAGAATAGAACTTCAATGCTTAAAATAGAAACTTAATTGTAACCAATAAGTTTGTGATTAAAATATCAAATAGTAACCAAATTTCGCACAATGGTACATAATTCAGAAAACCCAAAAGCAATATGCATACATTCCAAAAGTAAAATACATACCAACATACACAGATTACATATGCATGCATATTGGTGTGTATACATATGCACATTGCCTTTGATGCTTACTGTCAATGATGCTTGCCTTGTGAAAATTGAAAATTGAAATCAAAACCCATTTTGTAGAAAAGGGAAACAAAACCAAGAAATCAACAAAAATTGAAGATAAAGAAATCAATAATGTATCTAAGTTTTTTTTTGGTGAAATCAACCTATCTTCTAAAAGGAATATATATATATATATATATATATATATATATATATATATAACTATATAGATATAGAGAGAGAAAGAGGAAAAGATAGAGAGAGACCTGTAACGGGGATCAAAGGGGGAGATAATGAAGCAACGAAGCTTGACTTTGCGATTGGTATGGGCTCCAAGTGAAGGAAGAACGGCAGCACTGGAGAGGGTGAGAGAGCTGCTTCGATCGTCGCTGGCAACGCGTTCTTCTCTCTCCACATCATCACGATGAAACCCGCACATTGATTCCTTCCACCACGGACATCTCTTCCTCCTCTCCATCTTTACCCGCTCCCGAACACTCTCTCTCTATATATATCTATATACATATATAATCACATTATATTTTGTTGGTATTCAAGACCTTCCCCTCTCTCTCTTCTGTGATCTGCTCTGTCCTCTCTCACTGTTGTTACAGTTCGTTATGGCACAGGCACTCTCACCGAAGTCCTAACTACACACGCCGCTTTACTACTACTGCCACCAATATATAGTTTATATAGTACCATGTGTCTACTAGGGGTGTGCAAAATAAACTTTCAATTAAAAAATAAAATCTGACCGAATCGAATAGGACGATTTGGACCGATTCTATATCGGATCAGTCAAATCACGGTTCTAAAATAATGAAATCATAAATTTTTTGTTCGTCTCGAATTAGGGTCTTATAGAATCGGACCGGCCAGACTCAACGTTTGGTTATATATATATATATATATATATATATATATATATATTATAATATTATATATATATATATGAGTCCCGATCTCTTGTTATCCGTAAAATAAGAAAATTAATTCACACTTTTAATATGGATAGGTTATTTTTCAAACTTACCTTTATTATTTTCTTTTAATACAAAATCCCTCTTATCCTGTTTTTAATATCTATATTTAATTTTACCATTATCCTGTTTTTTTTATAAAGCATTCTTATAAAAATATTTCTTGAGAATGTTTTATAAATTTACAACAACATCCTATCTTTTAACGATAAGTTTCATACCATTCAGACCACAAAATAATAATTTGTCATAATTTTTTCAAACTAACCAAATACACCATTAAAAGTTTATTTATTTATTTATTTACCTCACTTTCTTTTACTCTAACTTTTTTTAATTACCAAGGGTGACATAGTGAAGTGATATGTCTTTTACCTCCTACAATGATGGTGAAAATTAGAGTCTTCAAAAGAACAGAGTGAGTGATGTGTGTAAACTTTTATGTAGGAAAATAAATAAATATACACAAAAAGGTAGTTATTACTTTAATCATGACTTCTTCCTTCTTAACTAATCATAACTTTGACAACCCTTGATATCAGGGTTCTCCTATGAATGTAAACTTTGATTCGAATAAATAGGACTAACTAAAGGCATAAACTTAGTAGGGACTAGAATCTTATTGATAAAATCATTAAATCAATTTTTTTTGTGGGGAGGTTAAAAATTTGAAACATTTTTCTACTATGTATTCAACATCTGTCCATACGCAGTATAAAAGAGGAATTAAAACAAAACAAAAAGAAAAAAAAAATAATAATAATAACTTTATAATTCTAATTTGGGCCATGCATAATTTGTACTGTAATAATCTGGTCAAATTTTAGTAAAGCAGGTGGTTGGATCCATGATTCATCTTCTGTTTTCTTGTCGTGGAATACAAGAAACAAAGCCACAATTCATGTCAAAAAAGAAAAGGGAAGCTTCTCATTTTTCATGTGAGGTGGTTGTTGTCATAAGTTCAATGAATCTTAGTGGTATGTGAGACCTCTCATTCGCAATACACTGAACCCGTATCATAGTCCTTTGATCTTGCCTTGTTTGTTGGGCCCAACAATGGTAAACGAGAAAGACTTCTGTGCATCGGTAATAACATGTAAGTTTACTTTAGTTGTTTGTATCACTACGTTAGGACGGATTTGTAATTGGCATACAATTCTGTCCTTATTTTGACAGATAAAGTACCGATTTTGTCTCGCGTACTTCATTTAACTGTGAGGGCAGGCCGAGTTATGTTACTTTTATGTGTTCAAATTTGGATAATAAATAAGGGACACGGTTTTTAAATTGAGTACTAAATAGTGAATGTTAATATATTAACTCACTCTCGCAACAAAGTAATAATAGTCTTAAAAATATTATATATATATATATATATATATATATAAATTTAAAGGTACATATATAATCGGAACGGGGGTGGGATAGGTTTATCACTAAATCCGCCTCCGCCCTCAAACCCGCTACGAACTTTTATTTATTTTATTATATTCACTCCAAACTCATTTACGTGTTACTAAATTTGCCCCATTAAGTGTGGGGCAAGGTGAAAACCTGCCGGGTCAAAATAAATTACCATCCCTAAGTAAGAGAATGGTTCATTGTGAATTATTTAACCAAAAAAAAATTGGTTCATTGTGAATTACAAACTTGGATCACTTGAAGCTTCCGAAATCCGAATAGTGGATAGTGTGGACCCTAGTGTCAAGGCGAAGTCCTGAATCATGCGAGGCCCATTTGTGAAGTCCTGAATCAAGTGAGACCCAGAGAGGAAAGTTTGGGTCATGAGTCAGGCCCATATATTAAGTTCCAATCTGACTAAGCCCCACGTCATCTATTTAGACTGGTCCAGGAAATTTTTTCCCCCACTCCTAGTCCAAATAATTGTGTTAACGAGTTCAAATGTTGATATAGGTGCATAAGATCATTTGAAATCGAGGTGTATAGTATACAAAATATACAACTATATATATATGTATGTATGTAGAAAGTTGTATGACATAAACACTGCGTGTTAAATTAATGAATGAATTGGCATGCTGCACCACCAAGGAAATTGTTCTTTGGTACAATGATGAATAGCTTACAAGTTTGACAAAAGAGAAGCATTCTAAACAAGGAAATGAAAATGAAGCAAGTGGTAGAATCGAATTAAAGCTAGAAGGTCGTGGGAGCTGACGGTTACATAAAAACTTTTGAAGAGAAGCTTGAAAATGGGATTTGCAATCGTGGAATTTTGCCATATATTTCATACGAGTCTAATTCTTTGTTATAATTTTTACTGTGGTACTTTTTTCAACACATTACATTTGTTTCTTAACGCATTACAAAAGTAAACAAAATGTGTTGAAAAGTCGATGTAACAGTGATAAAAATCACTGCAGTAGAGCATCCGAGCTCGTGATTTAACTACCGTAAATTTGCAGATGATAGGTAAGGCTAGCACATCCCGTCCAAGGAATATAGAAGTTGTAAATATAATTTTTCAATTTTCAACTGTGTACTCTGTTGTTACTCAAGACATTTTGGTCCTCGATTTAGTAGATTCTTTTGCCCAATTACCACCCTTTTTGAATAGTGGTGTCAATACACGTGGCATATCCTGATGTTTTCATGTGGTCAAATCTGGGCCATCCAATGTTGGAACTGAAAATGGGTGCCAAGTGCTAACACGTTGTACATGAGGATTAAAATTGGAGTGCTCACTTTATACAATTCTTGAATTTTCTGATTTTGAATGTTATAGATTTTACTCAATGTTCAACCCAAAAAAAAAGAAGGTAAAAAGAAATAATGAAAATTGAATAAGGAGCTCACATAGACACTTGTGTGATGTGTGTTATTTTTTCTAGATACACCTATTTTAATATGTTATTGTTTGTTACTCGGTATTGACACGTCATTAATAAAAGTATATGATATGTGTGTGATACTAACATTCAAATTGAATATCCGGTTTTCGACTTTTTGACTACCTATCATATTTTTATTTTGATACTCGAGATTCATTTTTTCTAATCATATTCTGTTTTATTTAATTTATAATTGAGTATATATATATAAATCCATCAAAGAATATTATACATTACACTATCATACGATGAGCCATGTTCACGTACCCATATCTAATACATTCTAAAGATATTTCTGTCCAAGTTAATTCCAGTGTCCCGAAGATTTTAAGTTTAAGAAGGTCCAAAACGTAGGCTATGTTTGATAACATTAATTAGGAGATAAATGAAAGAGAAGGAAAGGATAAATGAAAGGGAAAGAAAGGATATTATTAACTATTCAACCTATTTGGTTAATTAATTAAGAAAAAAGAAAAGAAATGATTGTAATATTAAGGAAAGAAAGATAAAAGAAACTATTTTAATGAATTTATCATCCCACCTTTTTACATAAATTTTTGTCTTTTATAGGTATAATAATAAATTTAGTATTAATAAAGTTTTATTACAAATGTTAGTCTTTCCTTCATTTTCCTTCTATTTTTGAGAGATTACAAAATCAATATTTCACCTCTAATTTGTATCCTTCCAATCCCTCCATTTCCTTTCTTTTTCTTGAAGAATCTATACCAAACATGATATATATATACACAGTGTGTTCAATTGCTCTTGGTGGGTTGAAACTAGTACACTCACTTTTAATCTTGGTCTTAGAATCTAATCTTACGGCAATTAATTAATCAGTTTTTCATTTTTATATTTTAATAAGCTTATTCTTTTTTCTATTACCATTATATATTATTAACAAGAAATGACAAAACTAGACATGTTTTTAATGAAAACTAAACTAAAACCAATTTGGTTATGTTTTTCTTCTATACTACTTGCGGTTCATTCCCTAAAAAATAATATAAAAAAAAACTTGTTGGCTAATTAAGAAATTCCCAAAGCATAACAAAAAATAAAATAAATTATTTTCCTTACTATCAACCATAGTCCATAGGTATTAAGACAATGTTAAATAATCATCAAGTGAATAGTGGGTCTTCATATGAATATATGGATGTGAGAATCTTGGAGTATAATTTCGCCCTTGAATATTATTAATTTAGCATGTTCAAAAAAGTGTTCATTAGCTGGTCTAATATCTTTTGGCACTCTGTTGATTCGCATGTCATTGTAACTTTCTAATGAAACAAGTTAGCAATTAAGCGATTGCTATGGGATGGAGATGAAATGATAAAAAATAAAAATAAAAAAATTAAATAAAGCGATTGTTATGGAATGGAGGTAAAAAAATAAAATAAAATAAAATAAAATATAATTAATTATCTTAGTACCTTCAAGTAGCTAGAGAGAGCATGGAATAACAAATATATATCATTATGAATAGACAATACTAGTAGAATTGTATTATCATCGTCAGGGAAATCGAAATTAAATTTTGTATAAAGTGATTATTATTTAACATTATACCTTGTGCTCCACGGAGGGATGTAAAGAATCGAATCCCAGACAAAATGATAGTATAGAGGTAAATAGTGAAATGAAATAATTTCAAAACATGATTAAATCCTTCCACTTAAAATTTGTATTTGATAATGTTAAGTAAATTAACCACCCAAACATGATTTAATTAATTTTACTTCTTTTCTTGGGAACGTGGCTAGTAGTATGGAGGAAAAGCGTAGCCAAATTGAATTGGTTTTAGTTTAGTTTCCATTAAAAACATGTGAATTTAGTTTAGTTTTCATTAAAAACATGTTTAGTTTTGTCATATATGAATTTAGTTTAATTTCCATTAAAAACATGTTTAATTTTGTCATTTTAATTTAGACACGTTTTTAATGGAAATTAAACTAAAACCAATTCAATTTGGCTAAGAGCATCTCTAACCGCTGTGTATATTTTTTTGTGTAAATATGATGTGTCATGATAAATTTACACAAAAATTTTATATTATTTAATTTTAACTCCAACGGTTGTTTTATAATTTTGTGTAAAAATATATCTCCCAGTGACAATTAATCATGTGTCATGTCAGGACCTCAACCTATATGGTTGATTTTTTAATGGAATGAGGAAGAAGGACGAGAAAAGAAATATGTTAATCTGGAGTGTAAAAAGGTTGTGTATCAATACACAACCTTTTTATATATTAGTGATGTGGCAATGTATTTTAACAGATTGCTGGAGATGGAAAAATTTTACACATCATAGGTGGCAATGTATATTTTACACAAAAGCTTATTTTAACAGACCACTGGAGATGCTCTAACTTTTTCTTCCATACTACTAGCTTCGTTCGTAAAAAAAAAAATTAAAAAAAAACCTTATCCTTGCATTCAACTATACCAAGCTCTTTAACCCAAAAAAAAAAAAAAAAAAAAAAAAAGAAAAAAGAAAAAAAAAAGACCTATACCAAGCTAATTAAAAAATTCCCTGAGTACAACAAATAAATCATTCGCATCCACATAAAGAAATTCCCAAAGCATAAAAATAATAATAAAAAATTCTTCCCATCCGTTCAACCAGAGAGGACAGTGGCCAATTCAAATATAGAAGGTGGTGGAGTCTGGAAAAATAAATAAAAATCAGTCGCAGTGGCAATCTTCTTATTCAGAATCAAAATGAAGTAAAATTAATTAAATCATGTTTGGGTGGTTAATTTACTTAACATTATCAAATACAAATTTTAATTGGAAGGATTTAATCATGTTTTGAAATTATTTAATTTCACTATCTACCTTTATACTATCATTTTGTTTGGGATTCGACTCTTTACATCCCTCTCTCTGGAGTACAAGGTACAATGTTAAATAATAATCACTTGATACAAAATTTAACTTCGATTTCCCTGACAAGGATGTACCAATTCTACTAGCATTGTCTATTCATATTGATTTCTATTTGTTATTCCATGCTCTCTCTAGCTACTTGAAGGTACTAAGATAATTATTATTATTTTTTTCATTTCATCTCCATCCCATAGCAATCACTTTATTGCTAACTTGTTTAGTTAGGAAGTTATAATGACACGCGAATCAACAGAGTGCCAAAAGATATTAGACCAGCTAATGAACACTTTTTTTAACATGCTAAATTAATAATATTCAAGGGCGAAATTATACTCCAAGATTCTCACATCCATATATTCATATGAAGACCCATTATTCACTTGATGATTATTTAACATTGTCTTAATACCTATGGACTATGGTTGATAGTAAGGGAAATATTTTATTTTATTTTTTTGTTATGCTTTGGGAATTTTTTAATTAGCCAACAAGTTTTTTATTATTATTATTATTTCGGGAATGAACTGCAAGTAGTATAGAAGAAAAACATAATCAAATTGGTTTTAGTTTAGTTTCATTAAAAACATGTCTAGTTTTGTCATTTCTTGTTAATAATATAAAATTATAATAGAAAAAAGTGAGAGTTTCTTAAAATATAAAAATGAAAAACTAATTAACTAATTGCCGTAGGATTAGATTCTAAGGTCAGGATTAAAAGTGAGTATATTATTCCCTACCTACCAGGGAGCAATTGAACACCACTGCTATATATATATATATACTATTCTTAACTTTGCAAGGGGTGATTAACTGTGAGCCAATATTCATCTCTCATATTTTTTTATTTGCTATTGCTTCTCTAAAACCATCTCATTTTTTTTTTTCTTTGCTTACATAACCGCCGTCGCCTCATTCACTTCTTAATTCTCATCGCGGCAGGATCCAATTGTCGCCTCATTTATTTCTTAGTTCTCATTGCGGCAAGATTCAATTGTTGATCAATCTCTCTCACGTAACCTTTAAAGTTCGATCATTACCGTCAATCTTTTATCGCTACCGTCGGTGAAATCATTTCTCACACTCTCTCCCCTTCTCTTAGGACAAAGAATCAAGTTTCTTAGTTTTCAACTACGAATTTATCATCATTTTCAGTTTCTACAAGATTCAACCTTATTTTTATTTATAGGGTTTAACTTTTGGGTCTTTTTCACTTGCTTTCCCCTCTTTTTATCTCTCTATTTTAGTCTTGGATTCGGGATGTGAATGCTTTTATTGTTATTTTTGTTATATATATAATTTAAGAGAAACAATAGGGAAATAAAATTCAACTAGAATCGTGGAACCGAACCAAACCAAACCATTATTCACGGTTTGGGCTGGTTCATTTTCATGGCTCAAATGCTCTAGTTTTGTTTCTGATCCATATATCTATATAGTATATATTTTTATTTTTAGAATGTGTTAAAAACTCTGTTAATTGAGTAGTTTCCAAAATTTAAGTTAATTAGTAGTTTACATTTTTTAAAAATTATTATATGAAAAATGCTTATTAAATTGAAAACTAAGCACTATGTCCATGGATTTATTAACATAATGAAATTTTTGGAGCTATTTGGTTAAATGGAAATAGCAAGTAAATAAAGGAAATGTAAATTTTCTTAACGATTTAGAAGTTTTGGTGGTTAGCAAAAAAAAGATAATTTTTGAGGAAAATTTACTTTCCATTGCCATCACCTAATTTTTTTATTATAAAATATTCCTATAAAAATTATAGAATTTTTTTTGTTTCTTGAGAGAGTTTTATAAATTTACAATAACATCCTATCTTTTATGGTAAGTAGATAATTTGTCATAATTTTTTTTTAAATTTTTTTCAAACTAACCAAATACACCATTGAAAGTTTATTTATTTATTTTTTCATTAACCTCACTTTCTTTTACTCTTAACTTTTTGTAATTACTAAGAGTTTTGTGGCTACTGATATGTCATCTACCTCTCAAAGTGGATAAAGAAGATATCATCTACCTCTCAAAGTGGATAAAGAAGGTTAGAGTCTCTAAAAGAACAAAGTAGGTGATGTGCCAATGACCCAAAAAAAAAAAAAAAAAACACGGTTTTTAATTAATTTCCAAACGGATACTTAGGGAAAATAAATAAATATATACACACATAAATGCCTAAGAAAAGACAAAAAAAGAAAAAGAAAAGGTAGTTATTACTTTAATCATAAGTTGTTCTTTTTCAACTAATCGTAACTTTGAGAACTTTGATTCGAACAAATAGCACTAACGTAGTGGGGAGTAGAATCTTATTGACAAAATCATTAAATTTTGTTTTTTTCTTTGATTCGAATAAATAGCACTAACTTAGTGGAGAGTAGAATCTTATTGACAAAATCATTATTATTTATTTTTTTTTTTTTCTTTGATTCGAATAAATAGCACTAACTTAGTGGGGAGTAGAATCTTATTGACAAAATCATTAAATTTTTTTTTTCTTTGATTCGAATAAATAGGCACTAACTTTAGTGGGGAGTAGAATCTTATTGACAAAATCATTATTTATTTATTTTTTTGGTGATGAGGTAAAAATTTTGAACAATTTTTCGATTTGTGCGTATCATCACGCCATTCTAATCTACTATGTATTCAATTTTATTGAATGTCCAGAGACAACTATCATTTTTCTCTCCATACGCAGTATAAAAGAGGAATTAAAATAAATAAATAAATAACTTTATAATTCAAATTTTGGCCATGCATAATTTGTAATAATAATCTAGTCAAATTTTAGTAAAGCAGGTAGTTGGATCCATGATTCATATTCTGTTTTCTTGTCGTGGAATCATCAACAAGAAACAAAGCACAATTCATGTCAACGGTGTTGAAACTTTTTGTCTTTTCATTTCAAGACCTTAAAGAAAACGGAAGCTTCTCATTTTCATGTGTGGTGGTTGTTGTCATAAGTGTTAGGAGACGTGCAAGTTTTAAAAACTCTATGCGAAATTTTTATACATAGATCTTGATTCATCACATAGTGATACGTTTTATGTAAAAATAAAATATGATGTATTATTCAATTAATATATTGAATACTTACATTAAGATTTAAGTAAATCTTAAATCTCTACTCTAAAGTGAATGTTCTCACTTATTATAGATCACTTTGTTAGATGCCTTCTCCTTAGATCTCCATTTTCTTGGTAATAATTTTGTCTTTAGGAATCACCCATAAGTCTCCATGAATGACCTTGGAAAACTAGGCTTGTGGGAGCCTCCTCCATGAATGACTTTGGAAAACTAGGCTTGTGGGAACATCCATTAAATGAGAAAGCAAACCCTAAAATCTAGAGAGAGAAAAAATATATTCCCTTTTCTTTTCCAAAAAGTCTTCCCTAAAATATACATGAACCCATGTATATATAGGCAACATAAAAATCAGAAAAGGAAATAATAAATCATTCTCCATCTCTAATTTACATATCTCAAATCTAATAGGATTCTAATATCAAATTGGGTTATGAGTGAGAATCCTATTGGGTTTATTATTTTCTTAGCTACATTGAATTAATAATCGGCCCGGTCCATGGACCCAATTTAATTAATTCATTGAACTCCAATTAAATAATAAATAACCTCTAAGTCAATGTTGCACTTTGACCCCTCTATACATAATTAGTTATCGGATAAATAAAGTTATCAATCCGACTACTTAATTAATGTATTTATTTTAGTACCTTTAATTATTTCTGACTCGATCAAAGTAAAACATTTATGTGACAAAAATAATAATTTAAATAAATAAATATATAATAAATCATTTTGTCTAAAAACACACGAATGCCTTCGAATTTAATTTGTGATTAATCATAATCAATACAAAATAAATACAAATAGCATTGATGCAAATATTGAGAATATAACCCTCTATCTATTAATTACATAACTATCCAAAGTGTCGGTCTAAGGATCCTAAAGTATTCGTTGAACAAATCAAAGTAATTATTAATTAATAAAATAGTCTATATTTCTCTTATGCTTAAGAGTCAAATGCTATGATAGTGATAGGAAGCAATTGCATACAACGGCTCTCGCAATATATCTCAACCTAATTTGGATCCAGTTCAAATCTTAATTAATTATGAGTCCATCCATAATTACCGACTATGAACCATTTATGATTATTATTTATATATTCATTGATCACCATCACATACATATATAAATGTCTCTTGTAATCGAGTGGACACTATTAATTTTATAATGAATCGAAATATAATACATTGAATTCACCAATTGTATAAAGCATAAATATTTCAGATACGTCAGGAACATATGTCACTTTAATCCAAACAGGAATTTACTATGTCAGGGCATATAAATCCCAACAATAAGTTCAATGAATCTTGTGGTCTTTTAATCTTACCTTGTTTGTTGGGCCAACAATGGCTAACGAGAAAGACTTCTATGCACAGGTGGTGATAACGTATGTTTACTTTAATTGGTCATATAACAACGTATTAGTAACTAATTGGTGATATCATGTCATCAATATATCAGTAGCATTAAAGTATTTCTTAGTAAGTATAGGGATGGCAACGAGGCGGAGTTAGCTAAACCCTACTCCAACCCTACTTCAGGGGTTTGTAATCGGTATACCATCTCCGCACCCACTCCGGCAAACAAAATACCGATTCCGCCTCGCGTACTCCGTTTAACTTCGAGACTAACACAATGTGCTCAAATTTGACTAATAAATAAGTGACACGGCTTTTAAATTGAGTACTAAATAATGAATGTTAATAATATTAACTCGCTTTTGCAGCAAAGTAATAATAGTTTTAAAAATTTTAAATATTCATAAATATATAAATTTAAAGGTACATATTTAATCGGGATGGGGGTGGGACGGGTTTATTACTAAATCCACCTCCGTCCCAAACCCGTTTCGGGTTTTTATTTATTTTACTATATTTTCCCCAAACTCATTTAGGGAATTACCAAATTCGCCCCATTAAGAGTGGGGCAGGACGAAAACCCGTCGGGTCGAAAAAAATTGTTAAACCTAAGTAAGTGCATGGTTCATTTATAAGTTCCAAACACAAGGCTAATCTCTAGAGAAGTTATTTCGAATTACAAACTTGGATCACTTGCAACTTCCGAAATCTGAATAATGGGTATAGTGTTAATAATGAAGTCCTGAATCATGTAAGTCCCATTTGTGAAGTCCTGAATCAAGTGAGACCCATAGGAAATTTTGGATCATGAGTCAGGCCCATATATGAAGTTCCAATCTGACTAAGCCCCAATCACTAGTCTTCATCTATTTTAGACTAATCCAGGAAATATTTTCCCTACTCCTAGTCCAAATAATTGTGTTAAAGAGTTCAAATGTTGATATGGGTGCATAAGATCATTTGAAATCAAGGTGTATAGTATACAAAATACACAACTATAAATGTGTGTGTGTGTGTGTGTGTAGAAAGTTGTATCACACAAACACTGTGTGTTAAATTAATGAATGAATTTGCATTTTGCACCACCAAGGTCTGTGGTACGTTGTTACCTACTCTTTTTTCAAAATTTACGATACTTTAAAAATAAATAATTAATTTTTTATGCAAATTAAATAATTAAAAAATTAATTAATTAAACTATAATTCTTTTAAAATTAATTAATTCATACAACAAGATTCGAAAAAGACGGATTCATATTGACGGAGTAGATGGTAATGAGTGCCCAACAGACTCATTAATGTCAATGTCAAATCCACTCCTCTTCTTCAACTGTTTTTTTCTTTTTGCCTTTTCCTACTTATTCGACACAATGTGAATGCCATTTATTGTTATGTTTCAAGATTTCCTAGCAACTTTCTAACTTAAATTCACCACCTGTTTGGCTACGAAATAGGTTTTTAATGTCAACTATAATTATTCATGTTAAGCCATTCATCACAAATAAACATGACTCCCATAATCTTAGAACTTCATTATTTTCACATAGTCTATAATACATAAATAAAAACTAGTTAGATATAAATACATCGATTCATGATATCAAACCTTGTTGACATTAAGTCCAACGTCTAGATCCTTTAACCACGAACTAATCTGCAACTCTGATCAACAGGCAAAGGTAGAAACTGGTTTCTCTTTCTTGCCCTTTTGCACACATAAAACTTTTAAGTGTTGTATCATTAGTCATACATAATTGATGGAGTATATGCACTTTTATAAAAGCAGAAAGAGGACCAGTTTTCCTTTTAGTAACATAATTCTACTTTCCATCAAAGTAAGAAATAAGAAAGGAAAACACTTCTCCAATAAATAATTACCAAAAAGGTAATTATAAGTTGACCAAAAATAGATAATATTAATTGATATCTATTTACTTAGCCACCAAATAATATGTCACATATCCAAATCATGTGAGTCACAATTAAATACAAAATCTTACATTCTCCTACTTGACACATATAATAATTTCTGTAGTGGTTTAGTAAAATAGTCATTAGTGTGCACCATAAATCAAATTAAGGTATTAAGTTGGTCATCATAAATACCATGGTAAACAAACTACCAATGTGAGTCATAACGGTTGTATGTCCCTAAATGACACAATCCCTTCTATGTACTACGACACTAGTAACCTATTCAACATAGTCTATAAATTAGAAGTATCAATAATGATCTAACAATAATGTCTTTTCCAAGACTATTCCTATTACTACTTATTAAAGTAATGCATATACATTAACTAATAGGAAATATCATAAACACATTTAATGAGCACAAAATGTCCAATATATATAAGCACTGTTAAGCAATCCACAATTAAAAAATAATTATCATTGACTACATTCAAAACCCATTCTTTTAACATGTTCCATAAATCATAAGTTAATGGATTGCAATCATAAGTTGTGTGCTTATATATTCAATAGATATTCTTTGTTTCTAAATATCTTCTTTAATGATAAAGTATTTCAATTTTAAAATATCTATCATTTTTCATACAAGAAGATCAACAATTGTAGAATCAATTTTCAGCAATCTGAAAAAGATACCTATAATTTCAAATCCTGAAATAAATTCTGCAATAATAAATTGTAGCCTCAAAGCATGCTACAAATTAAAAATTCATAATAGACAAAGTAATAAAAAAATTACTCTATACTTTTTCATAATATTGTTCTTCCAGCCAAAAGAAACAAATAACCAATTAAAAAATGTCTTCCTAAGTGTGAGTATATAATCTTTTATCAAATACCAACTTGTATATACATCAAACTCCACAATATATGCATAAGGAATATTTTTCGCTTCTTTACCTTCTAGCTAACTTATTCTTTGGGATTGCATTAGGCTGAATTTATCCCCTTTTATGTATGGAGCAATACTAATTAAATAATGTTACATACCAAATCTTTCTAGAACTCTTTCAATATATGTTTTCTGAGACAATCCTAAAAAATTCACGTGATCTATCATAAAATATTTATATTCCTATCACGCAGAATGCCTCTTCCATATATTTCATTTCAAAGTTCTTATAGACAACTTTTAGTTTTATATAATAAACTAAGATCGCTACTAACAAATAAAATATCATCAATATATAGAATCAGAAATATAAACTTACTCCCACTAACCTTCTAGTACGTTCACTGATCAACAATGTTTTTCTTAAAACCAAAAGAAATAATGGTATCATTGAACTTAAAATACCATTGTCAAGAAGCTTGTTTAAGTTCATATATTGACTTATTAAGTTTATAGACCATATATTCTTTACTCTCTGATGTGAAGCATTCAGGTTGTTCCATATTGACTTCCTCTTCTAAACTCCCATTCATAAAAGTTGTATTCACATCCATTTGATGTAATTCTAAATCATAATAAGCTATTAATGCCATGATATTTTAAAAGATTCCTTCTTAGATACTGAAGAGAATGTTTCTTTATAATCTTTTCATTCATGGCACTAATCTATTTAGTAAAATCATTACTGTTAATGGCTTGTGAATATGTAACCGGATCCGTATATATCTCACTATATATCAAAATCAGATTTTTGCAGATATATCACATAGTCATCCGGAATAGCAGATCTTCTTTCTCTTTGAGATCGTCTTAATGTTATTCCTTGTAATTATTCTTCTACAATCTATTCATTGGTGACAATCTCATTATAGAGTTGTTGATCCTTTTTATTTTTTTTCGTTGTTATACAGTTCAACAACTGAAGGAATAATTATTTCCTTAGAAGTTATGGGTAAAGAGATTTGTACACTAACTTCTGGAATAATTAAATTCTTATTTTTATCACTCCCACTGATTTAGCCATTCTTAATGAATCTATCATTACCGGTTTTAATAATTATCGTACTATATTTATAATAGTAAAACTTGTACTCTTTTGATTATTTAATATCCACAACATTATGGGTAACGAGAAATTACTTAACATACTCCTAACCATATCCGTAAGAGTACGATTACGCCTTTTAGCTACACGTTTTTGCTGTGACATGTATAGCAAAGTGTATTGTACACAAATGCCATACATTTCAAGGAGTTTAACAAACGGTTAGACTATTAACCCGTTTCATCATACTTTTCATAATATTCACCATCTCTATATGACCTTATGATTTTCACTTTTCTATCTAGTTATTTTTCAACCTCATTTATGTATACTTCAAGAGTACCCACTGCTTGAGATTTTTCATATAACAAATAGATATATCTATAACGCGAAAAATCAACTATAAAGGGGATAAAATACTTTTTACCTCCAAAAGATGGAACATCAGAAGGTTTACAAATGTTTGTATGAATAATTTCAAGAAGTTATTTACTTATTATGGCTCATTTCTTTGTGTGTTTGGTTTGTTTACCCATAATACAATACACACACACACCAAAATCAGTAAAGTTTCGATTCAGAAGAATCACATCCTTTACTAATTTTCCTAACATTTCATTAGATATTGACCTAGTCTTTTATGCCACAAGAAAGATAAATTTTCTATTAATTGAGCTATCTCAATTCTAACATTAGAATACAAGATCAAAAGGTTTTTAATAAATAAACTATCAAGCTTGAATTTACAGAAATCATCAACAATAATATCATAACTCACAAATTAGAATTTATTGAATAAACATCATTATCAAATTTAAATTAAAAACCATTAACAAAGAGTTTTGAAATAAAATCAAATTATAGGAAATTGAAAAAACATAAAAAGTTTAAAATAATTTAAATAAAATCCACTATTTAACATTAAACATAATGTCCCAATGGTTTCAACAAAACTTTTTCCCAATTATCATAAATAAGAAATTCTTATTTGAATTTGCGGTTTAGGCCATAAGAAATTTTTGCATCTATTAGAAACATAAACATTAGTACTTAAGTCAACATATCATGTATTAGAAGGAATTTCAATAAGTAATTCGAAATATACAAAAGCCAAAAACTTACCATTCTTTTTCGAATCATTCTTTATATTTCATGTTATCTTTCTAAAAGTTTTTAATACATTAATGACACTATTTCATTATTACATTCCTTTCTTTTAGTAGATTGATCTAAATATTTTAATTTTGGGTGTTGCTCACTTAATGTCTTTTTTAGGCTTATTCCCAAAATTTATTTATAACTTCTTGAGTCATCAGATGAATATAATGATTAACTTGCTACTTAAGTCTTATCTCCTTCTAAATTAATATAATTGTCAATTAAATCAGTTTTCACTTGTCTTAATAATGTTAATTCTCTAAATGACCCATACTGAATAGATAAGAAATTGAGAATAAATTGAATAAGAAAATTCTCATTTACAATCATTCATAAGGTTCTCAATTTTGCAGCAACATTAGTTATCTAAAAAAAAGCATACACATACATGGTAAGAGTACCCAAAAAATTGTATAGTAGTAATATAAATTAATAATTTTCGTTTTAGATATATATCTACAATATGAAAACATTCTTCTAGTAAAAAATATTCCTTAGCACTATCACTATGGGAAAAAATTATTCACATAACTATAATGTTTAATCTGTTCGATCTCTCCCAAACTTTATGGAGAATCTTTTCTCCCTCATTGTCTTTATCAGTAATAACAGTAGGTTTCTCAATTTAAAATGCTAAATCAAGATTTAACACATCTAAATTTTGAACTCAACTTACTCATTCCATTATGAGAAGTTAGTTCTATTGAGAATCAGAATAGATGTAACATGCGCATTAAAAGATGATAAAACAAATATAATAAGATAAAATGTTCACAACAATAATGCTTTGAGTTAACAACACATTTATATAACTTAAAAATATAAATATAATGTATAACTATAGTACCCCTTTGGGTAGTAATTATAAAATACTAATAATGATGCTTACATGTATTTATATGTATACCTTCATTGGTGATGCATTATTTAATTAAAGAAGTTAAGTTACCTTTGGATATCCTATATCCACCTAATTAAAAAATACATACAACCCCTTAATTTTTTATTTAATCACTAGAAAATCAATTCCTTTTGGAGAATTATTTCTCATGGTCAAATAAACCCAATATTCATGAATATCACAAAAAATTATAAGTATCATAATTCATGAAATATTGCAATTATGTTTACTATTAAAATTTATATTCATCAACCATTACGATTAGGCCACTTTGGTAGTTACCAACCTTTACATAATATGAATATTAAATTAAATAGTAACTAATTTATGATTAATTATGTCTATTACAAAAATTAATATTCATCAATCATTATGATTGGACCACTTTGGTAGCTACCAATCTTCACATAATATGAATATTAAATTAGATAGAGATTAATTCATCATTAAGTTATATTTACTACTATAATTAATATTCATCGACCATTATGGTTAGGCCACTTTGGTAGCTACAAACCCTCACATAATATAAATATTAAATTAGTTAGTAACTAAACAATCATTAATTTACCCATTTAATATACACATACTCATACTGATCGATCCAAATTTAGGTAGATTCGATCCTAAAAACTTAATAGTCCAAAAATTCAATAAAAAAATATATCCTTTTACTTTATATACATAATAATGTATGTCTAACAAAATTAAATTAAATTTCTAAACTCACACATTATTCCAGAAATTTAATTTTCTACAATAAAATAAATCATTCTCCATATATGTAATTAATGATATATGATAACAAGTATATATATAAGTTTGTACAAAAACTAGTAGTTAGCATTAAAATTCATCACCTCGATTTACACAAAAGCAAAACTAACTATTTCAATTCCAATTGCTATTCTAGTCATGCACGGAATAAAAAAAACAAACTCATACATATACTTCAACCATCAGACAATTCAATAAGGATAAAAAAATCAATTTATGGAAATCAATTTACAGGCTTAAAAATCGATCATGTTAACCAAAATAAATTGATCAACAGATCCATCATACTAATCTATTATACACCCACGATTCCAAAACAAATTTAATTATTTAATTTTAATATATCTTATTTATGCAAACTTTAGTGAAAAATAATGAGTTCCTAAACCATAAGCTCTGATACCACACGTAAACTATAATTATTCGTGTTAAGCCATTCATCACAAATAAACATGAATCCCATAATCTTAGAATTTCATTATTTTCACATAGTCTATAATACATTAATAAATACTAGTTAGATATAAATACCTCGATTCATGATATCAAACCTTGTTGACATTAAGTCCAACGTCTAGATCCTTTAACCACGAACTAATATGCAACTCTGATCAACAGACAAAGGTGGAAACTGGTTTCTCTCTCTTGCCCTTTTACACACATAAAACTTTTAAGTGTTGTATCATTAGTCGTACATAATTGATGGAGTATATGCACTTTTATAAAGACAGAGAGAGGACCAGTTTTCCCTTTAGTAACATAATTCTACTTTCCATTAAAGTAAGAAATAAGAAAGGAAAACATTCTCCAATAAGTAATTACCAAAAAGGTAATTATAAGTTGACCAAAAATAAATAATATTAATTGATATCTATTTACTTAGCCACCAAATAATATGTCACATGTCCAAATCATGTGGGCCACAATTAAATAAATAATCTTACATTTAACTGCTATCATCTACACGAAAAAATTAACAAAAAATTAAAAGCCGACTATTCAAAATATTTACGAGTTATATTTAAATAATAAATAATTCACCATATCACCACTGTTGAAGCCGCTGGGACGATTCATTTCCATGGTAGTCATGCACCTGGAAAATTTGCTGATTTTTTGTTAGATCACCAACCAACGATTCATCAAACCTCCATCATTTCGTTCAGTTAGAACACCAACATGTTGCTTATATTGTTCCAGAATTCACTCCCATAACTTTTTCTTACTTTGGTCTGCCCCGTAATTGTGATACCCCTCGGATCTAAGACACGGGTTGATCAGGTCCAGACCCAAACTCGAGGGAATATCAAACAATTAAAGTATTTTAAAACGAACACAGATGACAAAAAGAACAATAAAGATAGAATAAAACTGAAAGAAATAATAATAATAAAATCCTCCATGTGTAACTGAAAATTGAAACTCCAATCCTCCAAAACTTCAAAGTTACAACTTGGGAATCCACTGATGGATCCCTAACTAAAAATTCAACTGAGACTGAAACTGAAAATAGATAATACTAGAAACATCGGGGGAAGTCCTACGTAATCCGATGAAAGTGAGACTGTCCTCGACAAGCACGATCAAGCTCTAAGGCTGGAACCGTCCTGTACCTGAAAAGAATAATAAAGGAGTGGGTCAGACCCACGAGCAAGTTCTAATCTAATTGCAATCCATACAGTGACCCGATACGCAGATACAGCGTAGGCACCTCACAATATCTATCTAGTCCATACGTATAAATATATCCACACTAAAGGACATTCACTAGTCTATAATAGGGGTCTCAACCTGAATAGAAGGTAACATGCGAATACGCACCCAAAGGTGGGCATGAGTACCTAGACCTAACAGGGTACACCTCAACCTATTATAACCAGCTACGCATCCACCGCATATACGCACCCTAACCAATGAGTCTGAGACTCGAGCTCAACTCGTGGTACCATAAACATATATATAAAGTCCGTCCAAATCCAGGGTATGCAGTTCAACTATTTATTAAACTGACATACAATAAACTAACTAGTTAGTCACTCAACTTATTCAGTTGATATGACTTAACTACCATCCGTTAATCCAGGAAGTCATCCAACTTGGTTACAGCTGATCTGACTTAGTCACAATTAGGATTCGATAACTTCTAATCCATTCCATTAATCCATTAGGTTAGGTTTATGCGTTTTGAGCTAAACCGTCCCTAGTATGTCACCGTCTCATACGGGTACATACAATCCTCCATATCCATGTAAATTACAACATATATAACAGTTCAATAATTTACAGACCCAAAAACCACCATCCAAATAATTGCAGAAAAATATTTAAAGCTTCAGCAATTTAAATCCAAGCATTTAACCATATAGTTGCAGGAGACGATTTAACAAATCAACAACTAAAATCCAGAGCATGCATAAACCAAATTTAATATGTCAGGGACTCCATCATGTATGTGAATAGGTTAAATAATCCTATTATTATCCAATAAATTGCTAAAACAATTTCAGAAGATTGTTTAATATTCCGGCAATTTAAATCCAAGCATTAACCATATAGTTGCAGGAAACGATTTAATAATTCAGCAACTAGCCTCCTAAGCATGCATAGATCAAAATTAATAATTAAATGACCTTATCATGCACTTGAATGCATTCTAAAACAAGTTTTATAAACACATTATATTCCATCAAATTGCTGAAATTTAATTCAACAATTAATTCATCTTCCATTTGTTAACAACATAGGGAGTGTCTTATTTTTTACTCTGTTTGTCCCGACAATTTAGAATTTAACCCTAATTAATTTAAGGTCCTAATAACCCCCAAATTTAGCCTTCTAAACTCTCTGTGGAACCCCAGACCCAACAGGTTTAAATCCCATACTCCAACAGTAAGCACAGTACGTAGAAAATTAAAAAAACTTAAAATAAATCAGAAAATAAAAAGGGAGCTTGCTCCAAAATTTGGAGCAGGCTCTTTTTCTAGCCTAGAGCCGGCTCTAGGACTCCCTAGAGCCGGCTCTACTTGTTGTGGGAGCCGGCTCCCACATCCATGGAGCCGGCTCTCACCTCCTTTAAGAGCCTCTGTCCTCGTTGCTTTGTTTCAGTCCGTCCACTCCTTCTCTGATCAATTCCTGCCACTCTGTTGGTTTCTAAAAACTAATCTTAGGAACCTTGATTTAGTCTAGAAGCATTCCCCAAGATTGTTTACGATAATTTTGAAAACAATTACAGAGTTTAATCAAGCCATTTAAACTAGCATTGTTGAAGAACAACACTGAAACTAAATTGCAACATCAGTTTTATCCCAACCCCTCTGTTCTTCTTCCAATTTAAATTTGAAGTCTTAAATTACATCTAGTATCCAATCAGACCTTGGTTGATTTCAGTAAGATTCAAAATAAAAATTAGAATAGTGGGATGTTATGCCAAAACAGAGTCAAGAAAAACATACGTGCTATAATTGTTTTGTAAATAAATTTTTCACAGATAAAACGATCAAGTAAAACATATATAAAACATGCATGGTTCAGTTTAAGGCCAATTAATCTCCTAGAGACTGTCTAGGTGCACAGAACACAAGCCAAAGGGAAGGAGGAAGATAAGAACTTGCCTGTACAGTTTTATAACCAAAACCTTGTCGTCGTTGTTCTAAACTTTCTAGCCTCCTCTGGTTCTGATCTAATCCACCAAAATCCTCCCTTGGTCCTCTCTCAAAGCCTCACTGTGTAACTTTCTGCTCTCTCAAAGCCTCACTGTGTAACTCTCTGTATCTATGTTACGTGAGTAGGGTTTTTTCCCAACCCTTAATACAGATTACAACTATGTATATATAGGCGTAAAAACCTAAACCCTAATCCTTGTTTAATTAAAGCCAGAGCCCTAATGTAAAACTCTAGTCAATCGGCTCATATAGCAATCTAGGTTATCATAGTGTGGCTTACCTATACGTGATTTGCAACCCAAAGCTAACTGTAACTTAAACCATAATTAAATTAAAAATCCAATTAAATAATTAAATACACTTAACTAATTAATTCCAATTAAATAACCCAATTAAATAATTAAAAGATAACTTAATTCAATTTAAAACACATGACACATAGGAAAACAATTAAATCACATCAATAAATAAAAATAATTAAACCAAATAATCACGAAAAATATAATAAAAATAATAAATAAATGCCGAGACTATCCTTTTAAAATTAGGGGTATTACAGTAATCGCATCAGAGATAATGGACATCCACGCCCAACATAAACCCTCATCTTCAGCCTTGGTCCAATTATTATGTCAGATAGCCGGTTGTTTTGACGAGGGTTTTGAGTTACTTGATTGTGGAACACTAATAACACAATATTGATGAGAAGTTTGGGATTATTGATGAGAAGTTTGGGATGGTTGATGAAAAGGTTGGGATGGTTGATGAGAAGTTTGGGATGGTTGATGAGAAGGAAATTGAGAATCTTCTTCATAATAATTAATATTGTCTTCGGGAAATGGCAAAAACTCATCGTTTGATGGGTTGAATTGGGTGTTGTAATAAAATGGATGTCGAGGATTCATGGAATCGAAATGACTTTGAAAATAATAGTTAAAATTGAGAAAATAGAAGAAGAAGTAAGTTGAATGATAGATAATAGAGATGTGTTAAATGTGATGAGTGATGGTAGGAGTTGGGGTATTTATAGAGATTTTGAATTTTTGGAATTTTTTTTTTTTTTTTAATAAAGTTAAAAAAATTTGAATTTTTAAACTTTTTTTTTTTTAAATTATAGTCGTTAAGCCTTAACGGACAAATACACTATTTGTGGTACATATTTAAAATTTAAAGCAAATTTTTTTTTTTTTCAAAAAAAAAAAAACCAAATTTTAAGGGAAAAAACAAAAAAAAAAAAGGTTTTTGAATTTATTTTTGGCCCAAATAATTTTTTTTTTGGACAAACAATGCCTAAACAATATATTTTTTATTTAATGAATTTTATTTGAATTTTTCAAAAAAAAAAAAGCTTTAAACAACCTATTTTTAGGTTTTTTTCAAAAAAAAAATCTGCCAAACAGTGCCAAGACACTTTTCAATTACTGTGCGCAACCGTTGGAGGAAAAAACAAAAAGGGTCATGCAAAACGACGCCGTTTTGCATTAGGAAAAAATAAAAAAAATAAAACAGTGATCGCGGGCCGGCTCACTGAATACCGCAAGCAGGCCCGCGATCGCTAGTGGGCCCCAATCCGTTTAGCTAGGCCGCTGCATGGCCTTTAGTCCATCTGCTCGCAGAAATTGGGCTTCCGCAAGCCCGCTGCAGTTGGCCTAAATCGCCTCCCTCGAGAGATTGTTGAGGCCAGAAACCAACAACTCAAGCGTGCAATGGACCTCTCCATGAAACACGAGTACCTACCTCAGGACTGGCAGGTAGGGCTGCAACTCGGGCGGGTTGGGCGGGCTAAAGACTTAATTCGGGCTCAGCCCATGTACAAAATTTTTTGCCCAAGCCCAGCCCGAGCCCGCCTAAAGCCCAATCCCAACCCATAATTAACTTCTCCTGCCCAAGCCCGCCCATGAGCCCACGCCTCTGTATTCAAAATGTAAAAAATAAGAAATTTGTGCAATTACAAAGACTCGAACATCATTCCTCCACGAAAAATCCCAAACACACTACCAACTAAGGTATTATACACTTGTGAAATAACATAATTTTAAAATAAATATACCCTTTCCGAGCTCGGGCTGGGCTTCGGGCTTTATATAATATCAACCCAAGCCCAGCCCGAATTTAATTCGGGCTCAGAATATCTAACCCAAGCCCAGACCTAGAACAGAAAAATACTGCCCAAGCCCTGAAAATTTCGGGCTGGGCTTAGGTAAATTCGGGTTGGCCCAACCCGAGTTGCAGCCCTACTTGCAGGTCTCTCTCTATATATTTATATATATCCCTCTCTCTATCTACATATATCTATTATATAACTCTCTCTCTCATTTTGATGCTGTTATAATGTACTGTAAATGATGATCCATCCCTCTTTAGTTGCTGATAAAAGTGTAGGCAGATAATTAGATAAAGGAAGGAAAGAAAATGAATTTTGATATTATATGGTTTATGATTATTTATTTATTTGATGATATGGAAAACCTGTGAAATTTAAAGGGAAGGAAAGAAAGTAGAAGAACTTGGATCATAAGTCGTTTATCTATTTAATTACAAGAGAAATGAAAGTATAGGTCATCTGATATCAATTACATTCTCAGTCTTGGTTGGTTGAGGATCTACACCTGAATTTGGTTCCTGAGAGAAGTGGGCACAGATAATGAACAAAATTATAATAAAATATACTAAATGGGATCTTATGTATAATGTTTTTTCTTTGAAAATCTTTTTTTTTTTTTTTTTTCCTTTGTAACTCAAAATCATTCATCAGTATCTCTATCCATGTTTCTTGAAGTTTCATTAAAAAAAATTCGTCTTTTCAGTCAACCGTTATTATTGTGATTGTACATTAACCCTTTTGACTCCTATTTTCTGTATACTCTCTTCCAGGCAATGCAGACACCATTTAGGAGTTATCTTCAAGATATGTTGGCTCTTGTAAGTGCTTAAATAATTTCTTGACGTTACCATGGAATTTTTCCATTTTAAAGTATGAAAAATAAGTTAGACATTCTTTTATAGTAATTATCATGAGGTCATCATAAAGCCATTTTTTGGGTTATTATATTTTAATATATTGGAAATTTAGAATACAGCGTTCATTTGTGGCAGTTGTGAGACATTTTAATTATGACAACACGGGTAATTGCAGTGACCAACCCAAAAAATTATACGAGTGGGGCGGTCTTAAATGACAACAATATATTTTTTTTCAAGCTACTATACCAATAAGCAAAAGAATTTAACATTAATTGATATTTTCATTGAGTACATTTGCAATTGTTCTCAACAAGTTTTCAAACATATGATTAATTAATTCATTACCTATGCTACCAAATATATATTTTTCAATGTAATACAAAATTTTTGCTGTGTACTGAATTAATGGCTACATGTCTACCCGGATCTCATGCGTTTTTGGAACTAGGAGCTGGTGCAAATGTGCAATTACTTCACAAACTTCAATTGCTTTCTAAAATTATATTCTGCTTGCTGATCACGTCCCTCTTTTGCTAGTTTCCTCCTATTGACCATAGATAATAGGTTATGTACCCTATGTTTACTCACTATCACCTTACATACTGGAATTTTGCATGGTAGTGTCTCCAGAGTTGAATTAGGGTACAGAACTTGGATACTGGAGCTTTTAATTCTAATTATTGCGCATGGTTGTTGTGGTTTATGTATTTTATTTTGACAAATAGACAAATTTTTAATGAGTGATGTTAGAAGTCAAATTCTTTAAATTTCTGTAGGTTTTGCCGCCTTCTTTTTAAGGATCTTAAACTGGCCTTTGCTTCATTTGCCTTGCATATCAGGCAGTCTTTGTGAAAAAATTGTTCAATATTTTGGTGAACTGATGACAAACTACTTTGTCATTTCTGCCTTGAATTGGACATTTTGCGTTATCCATTAAGTGTGTGTGTGTGTGTGTGTGTCACACTTGTGAGCATGTCTGTCTTGTTCTCAGTTGTGGATTCGAGAAACACCTCTGCTGTGTGGCATTACCGCAAGAAGAAGGTTGACGATCTGTAAAGACATCAGAAGATTTACAACAAATAGTATGTAAATAGGCCATTATGTTTCATCCAATAGATGGAAAAAAAATGATACACAACCCCTAGAGATATATACGAAGAAACAGAGATAAAATGTCGGAGAGAGTTGCAGTTGCTGAGATGGCATAATAGTAGAGAGGCTGTGGCAAAGAGAGAATGTGGGATGACAAGAGCGATGAGACTGCGGGACAACGTAAACAACGAGATGATAGTAGAAGCTGTTGATGTAGAGAACATAGAAGAGAGTGGAGCTAGAAAGAAAATGGCGGGGAGGCTTTGAAATACTAAAACATATCTGGTATGTATATATATATATATATATATATATATATATAGATAATGTACAATCAAGGGTAAACTAGAAATGTTAAAATATAGAAAGAGTAGTAAAGAATTTAACACAAAATGGCCTTAAAGAAGTTTACTACATATAAATGGGGGAGGTGGGTCGGATTGCTACCAAACCAGGTCCTATTCCATTTACCAAACCAGGTCCTATTCCTTTTATTTACCCAAACTCGCCCCTATTCCATTTAGAATCTCCCCATACCCGTCCGATGTGGGGCAGGGGAGGCCAAATTACCATCCTTAGTTTAGATGTTGGGGCTGGAGAAACTCTACAGGGAAAAGTTCTAGAGTCCAAGAGTACCTACAATTGTTGGTTATAATGGTGTAGAGGGAAGAGGGAGAAGGAAGAGAGATTAAAATGTGGGTGGTGGTTCTGAGGGGAGGGGTGGGTTATGTCATGCTGAGATAAGACACGCGGGTTCATTATGGTTATAAAAATGTATGATGATGGTAATGTAAAATTTTGATTGACATAGCAAGAACAAGGTATGTAACCCTCACTCCAGAAGACGAATCACTTAACCCTCACTCCAGAAGACGAGGTGAAGAAGACGAATCACTTAACCCTCACTCTAGAAGACGAATCTGAATGGAACCCTCACTCCAGAAGACGAATCACTTAACCATCACAACCAATTGGCCTCAAGGGACTTTACAAGAAGAGGCGAAGAAGACGAATCACTCGCTCCAGAAGATAAATCGTCTCTCGTTTTCGTTGGAGACTTGTGGAGTTTTAAATAGATGAATCGATATATTTGCTTCTTTACCTTTGTAAAAAATGAATAAAGTAATTGGATTTTAGGAGATGGAGTCTTGGAGATAGAGTCGAGAGATAAGAATCATAAGATAAAGAGGCTTCGTGTCAATACCAGAAATCGGAAGGAGATTTCCAAGAGAGAAGATTTCCAATGATAAAGTGACAGTTGTGCAATAGGTTTGTAATTTATTTTTTTATTTTGGGTACTTATGCTATAATAAAACCATATATATAGAATATATAATATGTATATAATTATAACGAACTTATATGAGCTTTGTTCACTAACATTAACGAGCCTAAACGAGCTCATATTCACGAGCCTATGCGAGCCGAGTCTAATGTTACTCAAACTCGGCTCATTTATTAAATGAGCCTAAAAATTGGGCTCAAACTCGACTCGTTTGTTTAACGAACGAATCCGAGCCAAGCCCTTAACGAGCTGAGCCCGAGCTGTTCATGAACAGAACAGCTCGATTCATTTGCAGCCCTACTTACATATTTCATTGAAAATAAGAACGATCCACCTGATAGGTTGAATGGTACTTCTGATATGTTCCATGGACATATATATTTTTGACTGGATGGCTGAACTAGTCACTCTGTTGTTCCTCTGCATTCCATCCATAATTTTTATGCCATACTCATCTGTGGGTTGCACAACTTGAGCAGGCTCTTTATTTATTTATTTGTTTATTTAATATACTAGTATTATTATTAAGAACAAATAAGGAACTCTATATATGGTATTTTGTTCTATTCCCACATCTATGCTATATAATGGGTTCTTTAAATTTGATAATTCCTACTAATGCAAGGTTGGAATAATGTGCTGTGAGGTTGTGTACCTTTGTTTTCCATCTGGGATGCCCAGCTCGAGGAACTGTGTGTTTGGATTGTTAAAATGTGTTTGGATTACGTTAAAATGTGTCAAAGTGCTTTTTATACCATACATTCTATACTCGGACACATACAGGCAAATAGTCTCATATCATGCATAGCTTTAAACACATCAAGCGGATCCCGAATGATGTCTTAATTGGCTTCATAAAACTCAACACTACTATTCATATTTTTTCCCTCTGCAATTCCAACAATTCATCAAGTTGTTTTCTCTGCTTTGCCAGCTATTTGTATGTTTCTTTAGACAACAACTCCCTGTGTGTTCGAACTTAGCTTCAGTGGTATCTCTTACTCACAAATAATGTGGTGCAGGGTTCAAATCTCAACTACGAATCGGGGCTCCATGTATCTGGTATGTGGTTTTACATTATCAGCACTAGGCTGCTTTGTTTAGTTACCAGATTTAGAGAGGAAAATAAAACATTTATCCTTGTTTGTCTGCTAAGAAAGAGTAGGGGTTTAAATGCAGGAAAGTAAATGCAACTATGTACATGAAAGTCACTAAATGAGCATCATATATACCTTGACTTGGAAATTGTTCTTTGGTACAATGATGAACAGCTTACAAGTTTGCCAAAAGAGACAAGGAAATGAAAATGAAGCAAGTGCTAGAATCGAATTAAAGCTAGAAGGTCGTGGGAGCTAACAGTTACATAAAAACTTTTGAAGAGAAGCTTGAAAATGGGATTTGCATCCGTGTGATCTTGCCATATGTCTCCTACGAGTCTGGATCCTTTGCTCTAATTTTTACGGCTTTACGTTTTTGAACACATTACACTTGTTTTTTTAACGTATTACAAAAGTAGACGAAATGTGTTAAAAAATCGATATAATGGTGTTAAAAATCACTGCAGCATCAAGCTTCAGGTAGTAGGTTCCTTTCCAAGGAATATAGTGGAAGTAAATATAATTTTTCAATTTTGGTGAAAGAGTCTCTGGGCTGTTTACTGATGAAAATTTGTTTCCTTTTCTTTATGGGCTCAACCGTGTACTCTGTTTTTTTTTCGAAAATTAACTGTGTACTGTGCTGTTACTCAAGACATTTTGGTCCTCGATTTAGTAGATTCTGTTGCCCAATTACCACCCTTTTGAATAGTGGTGTCAATACACGTGGCATGTCATGATGTTTTCTTGTGGTCAAATCTGGGCCATCCAATGTTGGAACTGAAAATGGGTGCTAAGTGCTAACATGTGGTTGTACATGAGGATTAAAAAAAATTAAAAATTAAAATTGGAGTGCTCACTTTATACAATTTGAATTTTCTGATTTTGAATGTTATAGATTTTAACAAAAAAAAAAAAAAAAAAAAAAGAAGTAATGAAAATTGAATAAAGAGCTCACATAGACACCTGTGTGATGTGTGTTATTTTTCCTAAATACACCTATATTAATATGTTATTGTTTTCATTCGGTATTGACACTTCATTAATAAAAGTATATGATATGTGTGTGATATTAACATTCAAATTGAATGTCCAATGTTCGACTTTTTGACTACCTATTATATTTTTATTTTGATATTTGAGATTCATTTTTTTATTATATTCTGTTTTATTCAAATTATAATTGAGTATATTTATATATATATATATATATATATAAAATCAATCAAAGAATATTATCATACGATGAGCCATGTTCACGTACCCGTATCTAATACGTTTCCGAAGATATTTCTGTCCAAGTTAATTTCGGTATCCCGAAGATTTGAAGTTTAAGGTCCAAAAAGTAGGCTATGTTTGATAATATTGATTAGGAGATAAATGAAAGAGAAGGAAAGGATAAATGAAAGGAAAAGAAAGGATATTATTAACCATTCAACGTATTTGGTTAATTAATTAAGAAAAAAGAAAAAAAATGATAGTAATATTAAGGAAAGAAAGATAAAATAAACTATTTTAATGAATTTATCATCACACCTTTTTACATAAATTTTGTCTTTTATAGATATAATAATAAATTCCGTATTAATAAAGTTTTATTACAAATGTTAGTCTTTCCTTCATTTTCCTTCTATTTTTGAGAGTTTACAAAATCAATATTTCACCTCTTATTTTTATCCTTCCAATCCCTCCATTTCCTTTCTTTTTCTTGAAGAATCTATACCAAACATAATATTTCATCTCCAACGGTTATATATATATATATATATATATTTCTTTTCCTTTCATTACTCTCCAACCAAACAAGGCCATAAGGTTTGGGAGTAACTGAACTGAAGGAAATCCTATCAAGTATTGGACATTCCATGTGGTACCATGATCCCATGTTTTAATGGATATCTCTTCAACTTATAAATCATCCTCCTTTCTGTCTCTCAAGATGTATCATAAATACATATCCCATTTTCTAGTAATATTTTACAAATTTTTTTTTTGTTTTTTTTTTTTTTTTTTTTTCATTGAAAACAAGTACTAAATAAAAAATAACAAAACATTCCACTCGCACAAACTCTTCAAGAGATCATGATCCTCTAATTTATTTATTTATTTTATCTTGTTTCATCTTGTACGTTTTAGTTAACAACGCAACAATTACGTAAAAGTACTAAATTTTAATTTAATAATATTATAATATTATAGCACGATATAATATAATCACATAAGTGGTACATTTTTAACATAAATATATTGTATAAGCGTTACATTGACATGATAGACTCCAAATGAATGAGAAACAAAAGAGGATCAAAAACATTGAACTCCATGAATCTTGTATGCATTTATTAGGTACAAATTATGTGCCTATGATATACGGAGTATATGGGTAAATATATCAATAGTGTTATTAATATATCCATCTATCTCTATATATATATGCTATTCATGAACTTACATTTCATAGAGTATATGGTTGGTACTTCAAGTGGTATATATGCATGGAATGGACCCATTACAGATAGGATAACATGTGGTATTTATTTGCCGATTTATACTCCTCCAGCTGTGGCTGTTCTTGTCTATGACCTAAAAGGAAAAGTGGTCTCAGAGGCTCGGAGAGAATGTTTTTACTTCCACATTTTGTCATTTGAATATTGCTTTAATATTGGAACACAATAACATATTTTTTGGAAAGGAAAAAAAAAAAAAAAAACGTATTTCTCAAAAGAGATTGTTATTTTCATTTGTACATTTTTTTTTCTATGTTATATTGTGTGTATATCTCAAATGTTGCTTTTTTTATTTATTTACTTTGAAAAGAATTTCAGAAATTGTCTATAATTAATAAGATTGTATTTTATTTATCACCTCATGCATTCCATGAACTTGGACTTGAAACTAGGAATGTAGCTTTCAAAAACCCTCTTCCCATCAACACCTCCATCCAAACCACATCCTTATCATGAGCCAGCTGCATTTAAGGCAAGCCACGTGGATAGTTATTAGTCACCTGATTTTGTCTTGTGGGTCCCAATACATTTAAAAACTACATGATCATTATTAGTCACCTGATTTTGTCTCGTGGGTCCCAATACATTTAAAAACTTTTTTTTTTTTTTTAATTCCTTACTTAGTTAGTTGGTCGTCTAGTTCTAAGTTTTTCTTGTTTTAATTTGTCTGGATAAAATAATAATGTTACATTAAAAGTGTTTTTGTGAACTTATATATTTGGTTATTTGATTATTCTTAACTAGGGTGTGAATTCATATTGAGAATGGTCTTCGTAAATTTTGTCTATAACTCCCAATTTAGGGTTTTTATCACTTCAATTTGCCTCTAGTAAGTTCTAAAGTAGATTTCCCAAAGAAGAAAAAGACACTTCAAGAAACTCTTTTGGTGCTCTTTGAATTTTGTCATTTAAGATTTCCCATTCTTCACTGAGTTTGTGTGTGTGTGTGTGTGTGTGAGAGAGAGAGAGAGAGAGAGAGAGGGGTACATAAGAAGCTTAGCTTCAAAAGTCAAAACTAATTTGTAAGCATGGCTAAAAAGGTAGTACATGCACCATTTGCATGATCCTATGCACCATTTGCATGATTTCAAAACTGGTAGAGAGGGAATGTGTTGGATTAAGGAAAGACTGGGAGAGAGAGAGAAAAAAACTTGGTCCAAGTTGATTACTCTTAGTCATAGTCTTTTCTTTCTCACCAGAGGTTTGAACAAACTACACTTTAACTTCTTTTAAATTTGTTTGTCGACGATCAGAACGTGACTTTGAATATAAAAACTTAGTAACGCTCTTATATTATAATAATATCTTATATTGCATTTTATACAAATAAATGACAAAAATATCTATTTGTTAAATTTGGTCAATAAATCTACCGCAAAGAAATCGATAGGAGTGTCATTAACAATACGCATCAAATTTCAAGAGAGGTTAAAGTAATAAAATATTAATAGTCTATCAATGTATAATTTGTCCAAACTTAAGAAGATGCCAGTATAATTTATTCTATTATCTTCACACACAAATCACACATAGAAAAACTCCAATTTTCTCTTTTTCTTTCCCTTTAGTATTGGCCGACATGTGTATGAAAGTTTAAATTCGAACAATTAAGAGAGGGTAAAAGAGTAATTTAGGATGGTGCAGATCTAAGTTTTGGGCCAAGAGAAAATTCCAAAAAGAGGAAGGACAGTTGAGACAGAGGGCCCTTGATATCCGGCCTGAGCTCGGTCGTCCACATGCACTCAAGAGAGAAGAGATTAGCTGACGTCTTTTGTCGGCCCATTTTGCAGCATATCTTGAGCCTATAGGCCCACATCCTAACTTCCCCCATAAAAGCCCAGAAACAAGCCATGATCATCTGTTTTTTATTAGGTCAGATAGATTTTCTAGTATTACCCAGCTTGAACCCTTCTTGTGGACCCCAAATCCATGATCATTGGACCCACAAATCCTCGTGACATGCTTCCCCAATAGTCTTCAAATATGAAAAAGAGCCTCTCTTTGTATCATAGTAGGGGTATTTTTGTCATTTTGAATTTAGGATATAAGGTTGATCCAAACATACCAAAACTATACTTGGGAACAATATGCTTCAATTTTAATGTGACGACGAGTTATCTCACTGACAGGTTATAAAGTGTCACGATTTCATTTCGCTTGGAAAAGGTGAAGTGTTATATGTAAAGTTTAATATTTTTTTATCATACAACACATTCTATGAACTCTAAAGTTAAATATGTTTACTCTGAAGTAGTACGAAAATAGGTGACCTCCTGTGAAGTCTATGATCTTACATCCATTTCCGTAACACTGATTTAATGCTCTTAAACGCAACATGAACTCTTTTAATATACGTACTCAATGAAGCAAAAGCTTAATATGTATATAACATAAATGTTCGGTACATCTTTGTACGATTTCGAATACTCAAAAAAAGGTAATTTTAAGTGCCAGAATCTAGGTTCGAATAAGAGAAAGAGGTAATTTTAAGTGCCAGAATCTAGGTTTGAATAAGAGAATGAGCACTAGATACAATATAAGGATACAAGTTGGGGTTTTTTTTTTGTGTTTTTTTACACGGGGGAGACAAGGTTTGAATAATTATTTGTTCGTGTGCCCTTGTGCTTAGAAATGTCCAATTCAGTGGTCTATGTACCTAAATTCTTAATTCCTAAAGAGTGACAATAAAAAAATGACTGTCGTTGTCATTACCATTCTTTCTCAATTACTATGATACAATTGGTGATGAGGTGAACACACATAAATTGAAAGAGAAATCACCCTCAGATGATGTGATATCTAAGAAGAGTCACAATTGGTTAATTACAATTTCGAAACATACCCATAACTTTTAAATGAAGCATCATTATTAAAATTTTCATGGCACAATTAATTTTTAAATAAATTACACTTATTTCCTCTCTAAGTTGAATTTGTTACATTCACTTTCTCAATGTGTTTTGGCATATTATAGTTACCCCTCTAATTTGCTCGTTTATAACAAAAATCCTCCATCGGTGACATTTATGGTGAGCAATGGTCAGACATTGACAAATTTGAAGATTTTTATGACAAAAATTTTCTTGAACTTTTTTCATTTAAGTTTCGTTTGTTTTGACGTAAAATATTCTTTTTAAAAAATATTTTTCTTTTTCAAGTAAAATATTCTTTTATTTTTAAAATATTCTTTTATTTTGAAAAATATTTTTCTTTTTCAAGTAAAATATTCTTTTATTTTTACTTTGTCGGTGTTTGGCAAAAGTCTACTTTGAAATTGAAGTCGAGTCCATCGGGCGAGGCATGTAAAATAACTTGTCGAAAATTAATAAATGAGTTATTTTTGTTAAATTTTAATGTTTTTTTTCTTCGTAAATATTTTACAACAACCAAACAACAGAAAATAAAAAAATATTTTATGTCCAAACAAACGGAGCCTTAAAGTTACATTTATATTATGATAAACACATAAGGGTAATTTCACATAACAGACTTTACCGTCTATGACTTATAGAAGATAAGTGTAAGAAACCCAAATTAAAAGAGAGATAAGTGTAATTTACTTTTTTTGCTTTTCTTATTTATTTATTTATTATTATTATTATTTTTTGGATGGTAAAAGAAACAGGGATACCCATATTTTGAGAAAGAAAAATTTATTATATAAATATAATTTGCATGACACCTTTGTATTGATTGTGCAATCCAACACCAATGTTGGTTTTGAATCCAATAGATTTACAAGATCTCTCGCAATCACAATCCTCAGATTGGTAGATCATGAACACCTAAATCAAATTCTAAAATAAAAAAACTCAAATTGTAGGGTCATTGAGAAGCATTTTGCAGGGTCATTCAGAAGCATTGTGTGGGACTTCTGCCACCCCAGCCCATCCCTTTGATTCACATGATTTCATCAAATCAATCATTCTATATATATATATATATATATATACTCCTTACAGTATATAATATGCATGTACATGTGTGTATATACACACACATATATAACTTATATTATACTGTAAATCATAGACACCCCAAATTAAGCAAATCAATCACATGTGTAGGCTTAAACACTTCACTTCATTTGAATGACAAATCATAGAATCTTATCAAATAATAATTGTTTGATATAATGATATCTCCTTCATATACACTATACCATTAGAAAATAATATTAAAATGTAATATTTGGAGGATAAGCAACCATTATTATCTAAAATGCACATGGTATGCTTCATTATAATCTATAACCCAAAAATAAATAAATAAATAAAAATAATAAATTTGTATTGGATACTACCGGTCCAGTTAATTCCATATTGGGTTTTTTTTTTCCTCCCATTTTGGGTTGACGAATTACGTATTGTATGATAGTCAGACATATATCAAGAAGGAATAATTAAGGTTAATTTAGACTTTTCATATTCAACAGTAACAAAATGACAAAGATGTCCCTGTAACTAAATCAAACGAAAGCAAAAACCGTCGTGGCCTTTGCAGCATCATTGGAATCGAAGCCATGTGAGTCCTAACAGCATTTGTCTCGAAGCCTAACATCATAGGATATACAAAGTCCAAAAGGGCAAACGTGTCATTACATAATCCCATGTGACATTTCTGTTAAGAGTGATGGTATTAACGTTATTATCTCAAAATCTATGGGCTTTCTTGAAGTTTGGCATGCATAAAACCCCATGTCCACCGCCTTTTCGACTCAAACCAGCCCACCTCTCTCTCTCTCTCTCTCTCTCTCTCTCTCTCTCTCTCTCTCTCTAAACTCACTGTGATTCACAATGCGAGCAGCTACAGTACTGTCGGTGCTATTATGCGCCACCTTCCATATCTCCTTAGCCATCACTGACGGTATGCTTTAGATCAAAATGACAGAGATATATATATATACATATATATGTAATTTTTATATATTTCTCATTTGAGTTATGATAACATCTAACATCAATCCTACTATGATGTAAGTCTTTTACTTAGATTAATATGTCTGAAGAACTAGTACATACTATTATTTTTGGAATTGAAATGTGCTTCACAACTCTTAAATGTGTTAAAATATAATTTTTTTGGTTTTAACAACATTATTTTTCTTATTTCAATTATATTTTCTTGCTTTATGACCAAAGCCCATATTTTCATTCAAGTAAATTTTTTTTTGGGAAGTAATTAAGTAAATATTTTAGGAGTAAAAATGTCATTTCAGTAATGCACATGAGATGCTACGTAAACTTTGAGCTGCAAGTTTCTCTGCTTTGTAAGACCCACTGGCTCTATACTACACTTGTGGTCATCCTGTGTCATACACTCTGTTTTTGCACTTCTTGTAATTAGAGACGAAATAAAGGGTAATTTTGTCCATGTGATATTTTAAAGCTAAAATTCTTTGGGCATGACTTATAGAAGTAGTTCAAGTAGGCATGTGCATTTGATTTCTTACAAAGCTCCCCAACAGCATCTGTATTGAGTGTAAACATAAAATTTCCATTTTACCCTTTAAATTACAGGATTATTACGGAATGGCAACTTCGAGCTCGCCCCAAAGTCCTCGGACATGAAAGGCACGGAGGTGCTGAGGCACGATGCCATCCCAGAGTGGGAGATATCGGGCTTCGTCGAGTACATAAAGGCGGGCCAGAAGCAAGGCGACATGTTGCTGGTGGTGCCGGAGGGTGCCTTTGCAGTAGGCTAGGGAACGAGGCGTCGATAAAGCAAAATTTGAAGGTAACCAAGGGAATGTACTATTCCATCACCTTTAGTGCAGCTCGAACTTGTGCTCAGGAGGAGCAGCTTAACGTGTCCGTGGCACCGGACTCCGGCGTGCTACCAATGCAAACCATGTATAGTAGCAATGGATGGGACTCATATGCATGGGCCTTTCAAGCCATGTACGATGTGATAGAGATCCTCATCCACAACCCCGGCAAAGAGGAGGATCCGGCTTGTGGACCACTTATCGATTCAATTGCAATTCGAACCCTATACCCTCCTAAATCAACCAATAGTAAGTTATTCCTAACACACGCATTCACCATATTTATACGAATCGTCTTTTCAATTTTAAAAGATGATAAAGTACCAATATACTATAGTTCTTGATAACCAGACCCTCTAATTTTCACATTTTACACTTCAGATTATAAATTATAATTAAATTTATTTCCTAGATAAAGGTCAAAGTTATAACTTTATTTCCATGTTGGTTCCTAATTTGCTTAACTCCACATGTTGAATTGTCTTTCATTAATTTGAACTTCAGGCCCCACTCATGTTATCTTACACTCCAGCCTAGCTTTATACATGTTGCAGTAGATTGTTGGCTGTCCTAGTCCTTAAAACCCATCACTCATGTGCCACTAATTAAGACATCCATGTACATATATATATATATAGACACAGATCTGTACTAGTGGCACAATTATATATATCGAGCCCAAAAATTAAATGCTTTGTCCATTCAAACATTAATTAAATTTTCATGTGACAGAGAACATATTGAAAAATGGGAATTTCGAAGAAGGTCCGTATGTGTTCCCCAACACATCATGGGGTGTACTCATCCCTCCCAATATTGAGGATGATCACTCTCCACTCCCCGGTTGGATGGTCGAATCTCTCAAAGCCGTCAAGTACATAGACTCGGACCACTTCTCGGTACCACAGGGCCAACGTGCGGTGGAGCTCGTGGCGGGAAAAGAGAGTGCCATTGCCCAAGTGGTCCGAACCATCCCTGGCAAGACGTATGAGCTCTTTTTCGCGGTAGGAGACGCTAGCAACTCCTGCGAAGGGTCCATGATCATCGAGGCATTTGCCGGGAAAGACACCCTTAAGGTGCCCTACGAATCCAAGGGCAAAGGTGGCTACAAGCGCGCCGTGCTCAGGTTTGTGGCCGCGGCCACGCGCACACGTATCATGTTCCTTAGCACCTTCTACACCATGAGAAGTGACGACTTCGCTTCCCTCTGTGGCCCTGTTCTTGATGATGTGAAGCTGTTGAGTGTTCGGAAACCGAGACGATTGATGTGAAGCCATTAGTACTGCAGATATACCGAGTGAAGTGTGCTGAATCTTTTGGTTATTTTGCTGAGAATTTTTTTTTGGTTATAAGGGAAGCAAGGAAAGAAGGGTTGCAGTTTCAAGTTAGAATACTTTTTACATAATTATGTTCTGTACCATGCTTATTATCAGTATGGTATGTATAGATATATAAATTAATATATAGTGGTGTGATTTTAATTTTATTGAGTGGTTATGTACTTCAGCAAAATGAATGAATGGAAAAAAATTTAAATTTATTCAAGTTTTTCTGGTAGTTTATTTATTTAGTTTTATATTTGCAAGAAATTAATAGTGGAGTAAGAGGAGGACATATTATGTGACTAGCAATATTGGATGGAAATTCTACAATACTCTCCAAGAGTATTTTTGATTGGAAATGGTAGCACGGGTCAAAATATTCTCGGAACTACTGTAGAATTTGCTGGAAGGAACACCAGTAAGTACCAAGGGCGGAGGGAGGGGTGGGCGTCCACCCCAAAAAATTTTTTTTTTTTTTTTTTAATACACTACTTTCAGCCCAACCCAAAAAAAAAAAATTTAGCCCACCCAAAATTAGCCCAATCCTAAATTAGCCCACCCCAATCAAAAATCTTGAATCCGCCCTTGCCAATAACCTTTTTTTGGTTCTTGTTAAGGTAAATGTTATATGGATTGAGATAAAAAAAATATATATATATATATATATATGTATACACACACAGGGCCAGGACAAAAGCCCAATCACCACAAGAGCAAAACAAAGGCCGCAAAAACTCAGCCCTGCAAGTAGGAAAAGCCCAAGAAAACAAAACTGCATGACTATAATTGTCACATTTCGTATAGATATTGTCCGTATTTCATTTTTTCTAATGTTAACTAATATAAATGTGAAGAAAAATGTTTTTTTCCCGAACGACATGGGACGTTATAATAATAGCCTCAATAAAATCAAAGAAAGATGAAAAATGCCCTTAATTCTTGAAGAGTCTCTTGTTCCTTTGCCCCAAAATAAAGTAGAAAAAGCTCACTATGGGTTAATGGTTCAGGTCTAATCACACTGAAGCATGAAATGTTACCTTTTATATCTACTTAGGTTGTGATGATCATTGATTAGGTACTGAGATATAGACTCTCATTTTTTATTATTATTATTACTATTTTTTGCTTTAGTTCACGAACAATAATTAAAGAGAAACAAATGTGTTAATCAAAAGGTTACAATCATCTACTTTAATGCAGTCATATTAGGATTAAGGAAGCGGATGTGAAGGAAAAAGAAAAAAAAAAAAAGGGGGAAGCAGGGGAAGGAAGAGCTGACACAGTATGGAGTGGACTGCTGTGTTCTGTAGGAATGGGGCATTGCTGGATCTGTGTGTGTAGACACTGTGTGGAAGAAACTCTTCAAAACATTGTACGTGATGTAAGTGTAGGGAAACGTGCAAATTTTAAAAACTTTTCGAGGGATTTTGATTCATAAATCTTGATTCATTACATAGAGACAAGTTTTATGCGAAAATAAAAATATGATGTAATGGATTGAATACTTACATCAAAGGTCTGAGTAAATCTTTAAAACTTTCCTCTGAAGTGAATGTTCTCACTTATTGTAGATCCCTTAGCAAGATGCCTTCTCCTTGAATCTCCATCTTCTTGGTAATTATTTTGCCTTTAGGAATTACTCATAAACTTCTATGAATGACCTTGGAAAACTAGGCTTGTGGGAGCTTCCATTAGATGAGAACATAAACCCTAATTTTCTAGAGAGAGAATAAATATTTCTTTTTCCTTCTACTAAAAATCACCCCTAAAATATACATGGTCATAAAAGTAAAGAAAAAGAAATAACTAATCCTTCTCAATTTCTAATTCACGTCTCAAATCTAATATGATTCTAATATCAAGTTGGGCTATGAGTGAGAATCCATTGGGCCTATTATTTTATTGGCTGCAATGAATTAATAATTGGCCCGGTCCATGGACCTAATTCAATTAATTTATAAATTAATTTCTACTCCACTAAAAGAAATTAATTGAACTCCAATTAAATAATAAATAACCTCTAAGTCAATATTGCACTTTGACCCCTCTATGCATAATTAGTTATCGGATAAATAAAGCCATCAATTTGACTACTTAATTAATATATTTATTTTGGTACCTTTGATTATTTCTGGCTCGATCACAATAAAATATTTGTTTGACAAAAATAATAATTTAAATAAATAAATATATAATAAATCATTTTGTCTAAAAACACACGAAGGTCTTTGAATTTACTTTGTGATCAACCATAATCAATACAAAATAAATACAAGTAGCAATGATGCAAATATTGAAAACTGACCAGTCCTTTACAAGGGTCGCGATACCAAGTCAAGCTTGAAGAGTTGTGAATTTAGGAGGTGGCCAAGTTTTACATTTATAGAAAGCCACTACTACCTTTCTCTATATAAAATATAGATAGGGCGAGTAGGGATCGTCCCAAGAAATTTGATGGTGTATCGAATTGTGAAACTATGGTAATTAGGGTTAGTAGGTCGAGTGATCACACAATTGATTGGCTGATTGATTAAGCTAAATTGAATTCAACTAAATAAAATAATATGAAGTAAACAAGAGAGAGAGGTCTTGGGGTGTAGAGATCACCACCAAGCAATACTTTTCTATACTACTAACAAGTGATCAATTGAGGGTAATGGATGTGTTGCAATATGATAAGGGTGTGTGTGTATTAGGTTGATTCAATTGGCAAGGATGACAAATCAAGCAAGTATTGTCAAAACATCATGTGAAGAACACAATATATCTAAACAATAAAGCATATATTGTCTAGACAACATGGGGATAGCATAATAGATCAAAACAAGTCATTAATCCTTCACTAAACTCACAATCCACATACAACACAATATTAGAGGAATATGCCATTTGGACTCATAAGCATGGAACATCAAACATCAAGAGTAGATTGTCCTCCCATCTAACATTACACTACCACTACACTAAATCTACACTACTAGCATGAAAATAAAGCTATCTAGACTAGGGGAGAGGCACAAACCATCAAGAATAGGCATAAACCATCAAATGAACCAAAATAGCATTCATTAAGCATATCATCTTGATAATCTCTAGATCTATAGCATCAATATACATAGGCATGCATAAAAAATACTAAATCTAGAGATAAGCACATGAATATCCTACTCTAGTATACATAGACATATGGATAGAATAGAATAGTCAATTGGAAGCATTAAACCATACAAACCATGAAATAATCAAGATTTATATATACATGAATATCAAGATGTATCATACAACACTAATCCCTCAATAATACACAAGATTAGAGTATATGAAGCATGCTTGGGGCTAACTCTAGCCCCAAGAGGATGTCTAGTCACTCATGGTAGTGATGATCTAACCCTCAAGGGCTAACTCCATGGCTGCTCCTTGTTGGTGAAGATCTCCTCCAATGGTGCTCTAGCTTCCCTCCTTCCTCCTCTCCAAGAAGAGCCTCTAAGATCAATTTCAATGTGTGACAAGAGACTCCCTCAAAAAGTGTATCATATTCCTTATATAGGTAGGTCAAATACACCCCAAGATGAGCTATGGTCGTGCAAAGTATACTCTCCAATGATTGGATAAAGGACGGAATAAATGAGCTGGACTTTAACTTTTTCTCGCTGGAGAAAGTTCGATCGATCGAACCTTAACTTGGATCGATCGAAAATGGGTTCGATCGATCGAACTGTATCTTGGATCGATCGAACTGGTCTGACTCCTCCGGATAATGACAAAGTTGGGATATTTTTAAGATATTTATGGGGAAAAAGGCAAAAGTGGTTGGTAGGCGTACAGCTGTGGATAAGATCAATCATTTGAATAGGACAAAATAGAGTTCGATCGATCGAAGGTGATGTTCGATCGATCAAACTTGGAATTTCAGCAAAGGCCAAGGTTGGATCTATTGAGAAGTACTGTGATCGATCATAGATGTTCGATCGATCGAACTCTAAGTTGGATCGATCGAACTTTTCAGCTGCACAACTTGATTCCTTTTTGCTCCTTTCTTTCTCCACTTTGCTCCCTCCTTTGGTTTATCTCAGAATTACTTCAATTAAGCTCTTATTTGGCTGAGTTAGCTAAATTTTGGGATTAGTGCCTGAAAATATAAATAACACGTAATAAGTCTAAAACGGCAAAATAAGATAGATAAAGGTACTAGAATGCTTAAGCTTAACGGGTTTAAATGCGCACTTTTCAGTGCTCATCACACCCCTAAACTTAAATATTGCTAGTCCCTAGCAATGAACTAAGAAGTAAAGGAATGAAATAAACAACTATACAAGTATAAACTGGAAAGCAAGTAAAATGATAAGACCATTTTCGTAGGGAATACGATTGCATTTAGCATATGCAACAAGCCTTTTAAACCCCTAGGTTACCCCTAGTGGACGAGTAAAGTCTCGTGAGGGTTTCCAGAAATGGTACCCACAAACATTAAGCTCATTCTTTCAAAAGAGGCACCAATATTGCAAACAAGCATTGGGAGAAAACTACCTCAAGTATGCAATTTTTCAACCGTTTCTAAGCAATCTCCCAAAATTTCAATATCAAACAAGCAAGTATGGTCCTCCACATATCAAGAAAATGATCATGAAAATCAAAACAAGTCTAGAATCCATGTGAGAGGTCCGACATCAAGTTTGTTGCTATTTTAGCCAACTAGAAAAGTAATTACATCCTTACCCTCAAACTAGCACACAAATCTAGTACCGATCATCAAGATAAGAGAGTGGACCTTTTATTAAAGCTTTATTGTTCTAGGTGCGCTTATTCTTTTCACTCTTTTTCTTTTTCTTTTTTTATTTTTATTTATTGAGGATCAAAGATGGAAATATTGTGCAATGTGTTGATCTCTTAAGCTTTCTAGAAGATTCATGTAGCGAGCTTTTGGTCAATGACTCCCAAACCAGATGGCTTTAGGGCATTAGGTGTTAAAACACCCCTACGGACTTACAAACTCAAATCAACTAGGCTACAAATTAAGACAAAAACCATCTAATCATTTCCTACTTCTCACCTTTTGGGAGAAGTCCTCACTTTTATTGCTTTTACAACTTCTTCTTCTTCTTTTTTTTTTTTTTTTTTAATCAATTATTAACCTAGAATTTGGGCCCTCCACCTTTCGGCGCGAGAAGTTCACTGCTTAATGAGGCAAGAATCCCGGCTACTCAATGAAAAGGGGTTGTTATCCACCTTTATCAAGAATGAAAGCTTTCAATGCACTACTAGCCCAATTGGGATATAACCAATTCAATAATCAACAAAGCATGTACCCCACAATTGAATGCTAGCGTGCGCCGGTGCTAGTGTAGAATCCTAGAATGAATCTCAAAACAATCACAGAATCAAGATGATGTGGACCACAAGTGCAAGCATGATATTAATTTTTTTTTTTTTTTTTGAAAAATTTACTCCTAAATGGCATTCAAAAGGTATACAAGGAGTATTGGACTCTCAAGTAAAGCAATTTTTAAATTTTAAGTAATATAGTCCTCAAAAGATCAAAATCATAGCTAGAAATGGACCAAGTATAGAAATATCCTTCAAATACACAAGACATGCTCAAAATTTGAATTTTAAAGCAACACTGAAACATACACCAATACCCCCAAACTTAAACTGCACATTGTCCTCAATGTGTGAAGAGAATAAAGGAAAGAGTATACCAGTGCTTTAGACATGAATGATCGGGATAGAAATATCCAAAGTGAGTGGCATAGCCCCCCAAACTTGGGATAAACTATGATCCTGAAAAGTTTGCACTCGGATAAACTCATTAGATAACAAGATAGGATAATTAGTGCACAGTGGACATGCAAGTGTAAAATGGGATAAATAGAAAATAGAGAGAGAGGTGTAAGAGTGGCCCTGAAAAATTGGGCAGCACTCTCTCACTGAAGTCACTGTGGTGTACCTGATGGAGTCAAACATACAAATATGAGATACTAAGAGACATCCATAATCAAAAAGCAATATATAGAGAATATAAAGTGCAGGTACATCAATAAAATAATAAAGCCGACAGACCGGCCGCAAAGTATAATACAGTAACAGTGACAGTATAATACAGATCCAGAATAAAAGAAATGAAAGCATAGAATAACTGGAAGTGGAGTCTCAGGAGGCCTGATCGTGAAGATCTGCAGTGGCTGGAAGTGCAGATGCGGGTGCGGGTGCAGGGAGTCGGTTGGAGAGATCGGCAAAGCAAGCCATGACATCCGCCCTGAAAGAGGTGAACTCAGCTCGGTGGGCAGTGATGTCGGCTCGCATGGCTGCTACGTCCTCCTCCAGTGTCTGCAAGCTCAGGTGGACACCGGTGTGGGCACCGGCAAGCACGGGCCAGAGTGTCAACTGTGATGACAACCTCGTGGCCGTCCACTGTAGTGATCATCTCCGCGGTAGATCGTGGCGAGGGCCGGAGATGCTGAAAAAATAGCCGCACCAGTCGTAGGTATACAAGGCCGGTGACTGGGGCAAGGATGGCTGAGAGGCCCCGCTGCATGATATCCTGATAGCCAAACCGGGTCAGGATAGACTCGAAGAAGTACTCAGTATCGAAGTACGACTCCTGAGCTACGGTCATGGCTGCATATCTCGGCAGCAACTGGTCACGGCGCTGAGCCGGTAGAAGTGGCTGCGATGATGGCATTGCGGCTGCATCTGCCTGATGGCGCGCAGGAGAAGGGGATGGTGTGAAGGCTGGAGGAGCCTGGGATGTAGATGGCACGTGGTCAGCTCCCTCCTTAGCTTCGTGGGATGGGGACTGAGGGGGAGTAGCCTGTGCGGGCTCCTCCTGAGCATGAGATGGCTCTGCAACCATCTCTATCCTGAGCCGTATATGTTCGCGGGGTCGCTGTGGCCCCGAAGATCGCCTGGCTACTGTCTTGAACCGCGGAGGCATGATCTGTAAAAAGACAAGAAAATTTCAATATATAAGTCAGTGCCAGATATATAAGAATTTAAATGCATAATAGAAACATGTATGTCAAATAAGATAGACAAAATATGGATGACATGAAACTATGACAGTGATGAAATGTGAATCATGCTAAGCAATGTAGGTATGAAATGCATCCAATGTGGAATATCACAGGCATTGTGCATATAAAGATAGCATGAAGACGACACAAGATTGGATCCATCGAAGGTAATGAAATGAAGTTCACTACTTCGATCGATCGAAGCACAACTTCGATCGATCGAACTGTGCGAATGCCGAATTTGAAAAGTCGCAGATCTGTGAGATCTAGAGTACGGGGCCCACACAAACGTGTTTGTGGGCCCATCTACACACCATTCATACAATCAATAACACCCAAACACTCCCCAACTTCAAATCAAATCAAAAACCCCCAATTTTGGTTTGGCCGAATGCATGTGTGTATGTATAGCATGTAATCATGAAATTGAAGCTTCAACAATGAATGATTCATACATATTGAACATGATTTAACATAAACAATCAATAACATGCATCAATTTAAGCTTAGAATCAAGAAAATTGCATTCGGTTTACCTCTAAACTGAGAGAGATGAGATGAGAGAGAAGGGGCAAAGCCGCGATGAAAATGGAGCTTATCCTTGGCGGAATTGGCTCGCCGGAGATGGGGAAGATGATTGGGATGGAGGTTGGCCGGATTGAGCTTGAGATTGAGAGAAAGGGAGACTTAGGGTTAGGGTTTGTTTCGAGGTTGGATCGATCCAAGTGTATCGATCCAACTCGGTTTTATTTTAAAAACACGATATGCAGAGTTCGATCAATCGAACATTAAGTTCGATCGATCGAACCTAGGTCTCCACTCTAAAAAAATTTTTTTTTTTTTTTGAATTTGAATTTTGAATTTTGAAAAATCAAAGGAAATTAAATTAATGAGATGCAAATTTCGATCGATCGAAGAAAGATTTCGATCGATCGAAGAGGATAAAGAATGTACAAGTTTAAGGGCTCAAGAGTTGACACGTGTTGGAACCTTGGATCGATCAAACTTGGAATTCGATCGATCGAACATGAAAAATTTTGAAAAGTCCCGAGAGCATACATTTTTGAAAAATGGATGAGGCCTGAAAATTTTTCTAAGTGTTGGAACTCATGATCGATCGAACCACATGTTGGATCGATCGAACCACATGTTGGATCGATCGAAAGGTAGTTCGATCGATCGAAATGGTTTACGATCGATCGAACTTTTGAAAATTTGGAGATCCCGAGAGCATGCATTTTGGAATTTGGATGCAGGTCCAAAATTTTTCTAAGTGTTGGGTGCAAAATGAGAGCTGGATCGATCGAGTCCATAGTTGGATCGATCGAACCAATGTTCGATCGATCGAACCAAAACTTGGATCGATCGAAATTATGCCTAAATGCTCAAAATGACTTGAATGCTATGCAATCCCTTACTCAGCTCCTTCCAATGTATATGAACCACAAAAACATTATCTAGACTTCGCAAGAATCAAAATGCAAGATAGAAATGAGGAAGGAATAGGGTTTTGACATCCTACGAATTTCGGTGCTAGTCTTTAACGTCTCTAGCAAGACCTATGGTTCTTTTAACCCGGATTAAAGATCTTGCAATGCATCCCCTCCTTTTTGGGATGAGAGATGTTTCGAGTCACTCCCAACAAATGGTTCTTGGAAGAACTTGTTGGGGTAAACTCAAAAGACGTCTTGAGTTCCTTGTCAAAACTTTCCTTGGGCTTCCATGCCCTTTCACAACAAGAGTTCGAAATCACTTTTCTTGCATGCAATGCTGAAGATGAAGATGAAGGCTTTGAAACATTGTTCATACACAAAAGCTCATTCCTTTCACAAGCAAGATCATGATATTCCTCTACCACATTAACCTCTTCCTCATATTTGTCAAATGGATTTGGTGTTGGGTTAAAGATGTTCAACTTCACTCTCATGTGCCCAAAAAACATCTTCATTATCCCCGTCCTACAATTTATGTTGGCATTTGAGGTTGCCAAGAAAGGACGGCCAAGGATAACCGGAATTTGGTTATTTGGATTGGGCACCGGTTCCGTGTCAATGACGACAAAGTCAACCGAGAAGAAGAACTTATCAATCTTAATCAACACATCCTCAATTATCCCCCTAGGCTTCTTAATGGATCGGTCGGCAAGTTGTAAAACCACCGACGTCAGTTTCAATTCACTTAGGCCCAATTTGACATAAACCGAATAGGGAAGAAAGTTAACACTAGCCCCTAAGTCAAGAAGTGCCCGGTTGATGACATGTTCACCAATGATACAAGATGTTGTAGGTGCATCGGGGTCCTTAAACTTTGGCAAAGTGTTGTGTTGTAGAATGGAACTTACTTGTTCGGTTAAGACCACTTTCTTTGATGTTTGGCTCTTGTTCTTCCGCTTTTGGGTGCATAAGTCCTTCAAGAATTTGGCATAAGCCGGAATTTGCTTAATTGCATCCAAAAGTGGAAGATTGACTTTGACTTGCCTAAATATATCCATTATCTCATTGTTCTTGGTCTTTTGCCTTTCTTTTGAAATGGACCCTTTCAAGACGTCCGGAAATAGAGTTTTTTCAAAAACTCTTTCAGCATTTTCTTTCAAAGAATTCTCAGCATTGGACTTGTTCAATTCATTGGATTTCAAATCACTTTTCAAAGAAGAATCATGAATAATATTTTTCAAAGAACTTTTCTCAAACACATTTTTCAACACTGTTTTCAATGAATCTCTTTAAAAATCATCTTTCAACTCACAATTTGAGGGCTTCTCATTCTCAAGATCATGCACATGCAATGAAGGAGGAATAGTGTGTGGAACGGGTAGGGTGACAACTTGAGGTTGTACCGGTTCACTCTCTTCATTAGGCATTCTAACTTGATTGTCTACTACTCTACCACTTCTCAAGGTTGTTACCGCATTGACATGCTCAACATTATGCCCTTCCAATGAGGATTTGGTTTCTACAACACATTGTTGTTTGATTGCGGCATTCATGTGCATCTTTCCCTTCTCTCTAGCATTAAGTGTTTCAGCTATTTGCCCTACTTGGGTTTCTAGCTTAGCAATTGATTAAGAATGAGAATGCAACAATTGAGTATTTGCTTCTAGAGTGCCCAAAGCATTTAAAACCTTTTCCTCAAAAGCGGAACCTCTAGAATTTCCTTGAGAATATGATTGGTTAGGAAAATGAGAACTAGCAAATTGATTTCCTTGTGAGTTATATGGTCTTAAACCTTGGGATCCTTGGTTTTGAAGTGGAGGTGGAATGTATTTCCCTTGAAAACCGCCTTGGGAAGAGTTTGAGCCCTCCCTTGGTTTTTCCAAGAAAAATTAGGATGATTCCTCCAACCGGGATTGTAATGGTTACCATAAGGATTGTTCCCTTGGTTCACAAATGTTGCATTAACTTGCTCAATGGGTTCATTTTGAATTTGTCCATGAGGATAATTAGAAGTAGAATGAAGAACACTAGAACAAGTCATACATGATTCATTTTGAGCTCTAGGAGAATGGTTAGGAAAGGAAGACACTTGATTAGCCAAGTTTTGATTGATCAATTGATCAAACTTTTGAGATAAAGACTTCATCTCGGCGGTTATATCATTTGAGTGGTCAACTTGATGCAAGCCAACACTCTTCCTACCTTGAGAATTTCTACCATTCCTAGATGATAATGTTATATGCAAAGAGTTTTCACTCATGCTCTCATAAAGACGCCACACGTCTTCCTCTAGCCGGTCTATATAAGAACCTCCCATTGAAGCATCAACCATGCCTTTATAATTGTCCGATAAGCTTTCAAAGAAGAATTGGACCAATTGCCATTTAGGCATGTCATGGTGAGGACATTTCCTAAGCAATTCATTGAAGCGTTCCCATGCCTCGTGGAAAGTTTCTCCCTCCCCATGTGTGAATTCTCTAATGGCGGTTCTCATAGCATTGGTCTTAGAAACCGGATAGTACTTTTTCAAAAATTCTTGTTGCATTTCTGCCCAAGAAGTTATAGAAAAAGGCCTAAGGTTGTTAAACCAATACTTCGCCTTATCTTTAAGGGTGAATGGAAAAAGTTTCAGCCTTAAAACTTCTTCCGGCATGTCCGTGTATCGAACGGTAGAACAAACTTCAAGAAACTCATCCAAATGCTTGTAAGGTTCTTCACTAGGAAGTCCATGAAAGTTAGGTAGCATTTGGATAGTTTGTGCTTTAATCTCATAATGGTGTGCTCTAAATGGTGGCAATTGAATGCATGTGGGTGCATTATACTCATTAGGCACATAGTGATCTCTCAATGCGAGTGGTGGATTAGCAACTTGAGGTGCAACATGGACACCTTGGTTATATTGAGCTTGATTAATGATGGGGGGTTATGGTGCATACATTGGCCTTGGAATTCCCATTGGAATTTGGCCTTGTTGTTGAGGAGGTTGATGAATGTATGGCCTAGGCATGCCTAATGGAACTTGTATATTATCATTTTGCATATTAGGTTGAAGGATGCCTTGTTGGTCTATGTGACCAAGGTCTTCAACATGATCATCATTGAGAGCGTCCATTGGTAGATTGGTTCTATGTGAACTTCCTCTTCCCCTTGGATTCCTAATAGTGGATTCTAAATACAAATCAAAAGGGACAAGAGTAGGTCTCAATGAACGACGACCATGCATGCACAATGCAACACGAATAAACAACTTTCTCAACAATGCAATTAAACTTCACAACCACAATTTTCAAATGCAATGTATGTCAAATAAATGCCTCCACGTGGGCCCCCGATTTAACTAAGGAGATTGAGTAAGAAGGTCTCATAATAGTCCTTTAGCACTTCAACTCCAAAATTAAAAGCTTAGCTTAGCAATTTTACTTAACAATTTTTCATTTTAAGCATTTTTCCTTTGCTTTGCTTTGCTCCTTAGCTTGGAATTACTTTGCTAGCTCCTTGTTCAATGCACCTAGTCAATGGAGAACAAATTCAATAAGCAATCAAAAACAAAAAATAAAAAGAAAGTAAAGACACGATCAAAAGAGTACTAATCCTAATTGAATTTCACAATTCGACGTTGCCAATTTAAAATCCCCGGCAACGGCGCCAAAAACTGACCGGTCCTTTACAAGGGTCGCGATACCAAGTCAAGCTTGAAGAGTTGTGAATTTAGGAGGTGGCCAAGTTTTACATTTATAGAAAGCCACTACTACCTTTCTCTATATAAAATATAGATAGGGCGAGTAGGGATCGTCCCAAGGGATTTGATGGTGTATCGAATTGTGAAACTATGGTAATTAGGGTTAGTAGGTCGAGTGATCACACAATTAATTGGTTGGTTGATTAAGCTAAATTGAATTCAACTAAATAAAATAATATGAAGTAAACAAGAGAGAGAGAGGTCTTGGGGTGTAGAGATCACCACCAAGCAATACTTTTCTATACTACTAATAAGTGATCAATTGAGGGTAATGGATGTGTTGCAATATGATAAGGGTGTGTGTGTATTAGGTTGATTCAATTGGCAAGGATGCCAAATCAAGCAAGTATTGTCTAAACATCATGTGAAGAACATAATATATCTAAACAATAAAGCATATATTGTCTAGACAACATGGGGATAGCACAATAGATCAAAACAAGTCATTAATCCTTCATGAAGCTCACAATCCACATACAACACAATATTAAAGGAATATGCCATTTGGACTCACAAGCATGGAACATCAAACATCAAGAGTAGATTGTCCTCCCATCTAACATTACACTACCACTACACTAAATCTACACTACTAGCATGAAAATAAAGCTATCTAGACTAGGGGAGAGGCACAAACCATCAAGAATAGGTATAAACCATCAAACGAACCAAAATAGCATTCATTAAGCATATCATCTTGATAATCTCTAGATCTATAGCATCAATACACATAGACATGCATAAAAAACACTAAATCTAGAGATAAGCACATGAATATCCTACTCTAGCATACATAGACATATGGATAGAATAGAATAGTCAATTGGAAACATTAAACCATACAAACCATGAAATAATCAAGATTTATATATACATGAATATCAAGATGTATCATACAACACTAATCCCTCAATAATACACAAGATTAGAGTATATGAAGCATGCTTGGGGCTAACTCTAGCCCCAAGAGGATGTCTAGTCACTCATGGTAGTGATGATCCAACCCTCAAGGGCTAACTCCATGGCTGCTCCTTGTTGGTGAAGATCTCCTCCAATGGTGCTCAAGCTTCCCTCCTTCCTCCTCTCCAAGAAGAGCCTCTAAGATCAATTTCAATGTGTGACAAGAGACTCCCTCAAAAAGTGTATCATATTCCTTATATAGGTAGGTCAAATACACCCCATGATGAGCTATGGTCGTGTAAAGTATATTCTCCAATGATTGGATGAAGGACGGAATAAATGAGCTGGACTTTAACTTTTTCTCGCTGGAGAAAGTTCGATCGATCGAACCTTAACTTGGATCGATCGAAAATGGGTTCGATCGATCGAACTGTATCTTGGATCGATCGAACTGGTCTGACTCCTCCGGATAATGACAAAGCTAGGATATTTTCAAGATATTTATGGGGAAAAAGACAAAAATGGTTGGTAGGCGTACAGCTGTGGATAAGATCAATCATTTGAATAGGACAAAATAGGGTTCGATCGATCGAAGGTGATGTTCGATCGATCGAACTTGGAATTTCAGCAAAGGCCAAGGTTGGATCTATCGAGAAGTACTGTGATCGATCATAGATGTTCGATCGATCGAACATAGATGTTCGATCGATCGAACTCTAAGTTGGATCGATCGAACTTTTCAGCTGCACAACTTGATTCCTTTTTGCTCATTTCTTTTTCCACTTTGCTCCCTCCTTTGGTTTATCTCAGGATTGCTTCAATTAAGCTCTTAGTTGGCTGAGTTAGCTAAATTTTGGGATTAGTGCCTGAAAATATAAATAACACGTAATAAGTCTAAAACGGCAAAGTAAGATAGATAAAGGTACTAGAATGCTTAAGCTTAACGGGTTTAAATGCGCACTTTTCAGTGCTCATAAAAAATATAACCCTCTAACTTTTAATTACATAACTACCCAAAGTGTCGGTCTAAGGATCCCGAAGAATCCGCCGAACAAATCAAAGTAATTATTAATTAATAAAAGAGTCTATAATTTTCTCATGCTTAAGAGTCAAATGCCATGACAGTGATAGGGAGCAATTGCATACGACGGCTCTCGCAATATATCTCAACCTAACGCGGATCCAGTTCAAATCTTAATTAATTATGAGTCCATCCATAATTACCGACTATGAACCATTTATGATTACTATTTATATATCATGCATTGATTGCCATCACATACATATATATATTAATATCTCTTGTAATTAAATGAACACTATCAATTTTATAATGAATCGAAATATAATACATTGAATTCACCAATTGTATAAAACATAAATATTTTAGAAACGTCAGGAACATGTGTCACTTTAATCCAAACAGGAATTTGCTATGCCAGGGCATATAAATCCCAACAGCTCCCATTTGCCCTCATAGCCAATTCAAATTGCACCTAACTCCAATGTTATCCAGATAATGATCAAAATTATTGATCAATGACACATTTGATAATGGATCAACAAAGTTGTGTTCCAATGCAATGTTCTAGCTACAAGTACATTTTCTTGCCGGACAATATCATGTAGAACATGATACTTCCTCTCAGTGTATCTTGTTCCTCTATAGAACCTTGGGTCATTGGTTTGGACTACTTTACACAACATAGCTCAATATGCAGGCTAGTATACTCCACAACCTCTAAATCAGTGAGATCAAACCAATAGGCTTCCTTTGCCGCCTTTAAGACTGCAATATATTCCACCTGCAGGTTTGAGTCAGCAGTTGAAATCTGTTTAACAATCTACCAACTGATTTCCCTTCCATTAAGTGAACATATACTAAGTCATGAACCTCATAGTATTTACTTCTGATTAAAAATCAGAACTAGCATACTTGACTAGGACCATATCATCACATCCATAAATGAGTATGAAATCATTGGTTCTCTTTAGGTACTTAATGATATTTTTCACAACAGACCAGTTATTAAGTTCATGATTGGACTGATATCTACTGACTATCCTTATTATATAGCGGATGTCCTGTTTGGTATAGACTATGGCATATATGAGACTCTCATATGCCGAAGCATATTGTTCCAGCTTCATTTGCTCAATCTCCTTTGATAGTCTTGAAAAACTACTTACTAGAGAGAGCCATCCATATCAATAAAGTAAGAACTCATTCTTTGAGTTATGTATACCAAACCTGGTCAAAACTTTATCAATGTAGAATTATTAAGATAAGCCTATTTTCCTTTTAACCTGATCTTGCAAAAGCTTGATCTTAGGAATATAGCTTACATCTTGAGAATCCTTCATTTAAAAGTAATTGAACAACTACCTTTTTATTGATGACAAAATTTTCACGTCATTATAAATGAGAAGGATGTCATCAATATATTTAAAATCAGAAAAATAATGGCATTCCCTTGTACACTCATGATTTATTCACTAAGAAATCTTCTGGTATCTTTTTGTAAATTAACTTGCCTTCCATAGGTATCACCATACTAGAAAGTTCTACAAGATCCCAAAATTTATTAGAATACATAAATTTCAACTCTGATTTCATAGTAACTCGCCAAAACGATTTGTATCCATATCTGTTCACGCTTCCGTGTAGCTTACTGGGTCCAACTCATGTTTAACAGGGATGTCCATAACGGTCTCACCTAAAAATATGATTCTGTCGGATTGGATAATTATCCTCCCACTACATCAATGTACCGATGAAGGAATTTGTGTACTAGATGATGCTGACGCATCAATAGGGAATTCATCTATAATTCTAAATCTCTATACTAAGTGTGTTCATATGTGGTACATCTGGTACTCTTACCATATTCTCTAACACTGTGCTACTAGGTATGTGATTCATAATATGATTCTCCTATAGATAAACAGTGAGTGTAAACAATCAACTTTTATCATTGAGATCATAAAATAATCCGTCATATTGACATTTTAGAGTAGCTATCAAATCTATCATGCGTATGATCTGTTTCCAACTTACTTGTCCATATCAAGCGCATATGTGCAAGACTACCCTATATGTGCATGTGATTCAAACTAAGATTTAGTCAAAAACACAGCTCAACGGTATCCTTGAGACAAACTAAGATGGAATGCAGTTCATAATGCGCATCGATGTTATTAATGCTAAACTCTTAAATGAAAGAGATAATGTGGCATAACTGATCATAGATCTAACCATGTTAAGTGGAATTCTGCTATTCCTATTTGACACCTAAATGCATTTAGCGTTAATTGCGGAAAACTGGTACACAACACCCTCATTGACCATATAGTCTTTGTACTATCCCAAGAAATACTCACATCCTCGATCAGATCGAAGTGTCTTGATAAGTTTACCTAATCTGTGCTCCATATCAGTCTTGACCCTCTCGGAATATACCAAAAGTATAAGACTTGTGTCGCAACAGGTAAATTTATCCAAAACGTGAGTAATCTTGCTTGGATGTTCATAAGACCACACGTGTTCGTGTGTACCGACTCCAATTGTTCTTTATGTCTATTTCATTTGGCTTATTAAGCCCTTAGAGTTATATATCCTTCAAAACAGGATTCACAAGTTTGGTTTAGGCTCCTCTGCTTCACTAAGTAATAAACCTTCTTTGATCAATCTTTGAATCTCATTTTGATTGATTACAACCCAAAAAAATAGACAAAAAAAAAAAAAAAAAATACAATGAGTCAGGAATAACAAATTTTCTCTTAACATTCAATCTAGAGATGCAACATTAGTTTCTACATCCTGCAAATCTTAAGAGTTTGTGATTATAGTATATTAACCATCTTTCAATACACCAGAAGCAATCGTATATCTATTCAATTTTATAAAACCAGTTTTACAAAATAACGATCCAGTTTTTATAAACCACAAGTGAAACAAAAATTAGATAGCGTCTAACCTCTGTGCATAAAGATAATTCTCTAATACTAATATCCCCATACTCTCTAATTTCAGATGTAATACTCCCACTGACTTAGCTACAACCTTGACATCAGGTCAAGTACAAATATATTCCATATCATCGAGGCTTCTGGATTTTTGAAATCCTTGCAATGAATTGAAAATATGTTTAGTGGCTCCAGAATCTATTCATCAGGAATTAATAGATACAACCACATAACATGACTCAATGATTAAATATATATTTTCCTATGCCACGTCATTGCTTAGACAGTTTGTCCTTTAATGTCTTGGTTAGCGACAAAAGAAACAGTTTTCTTTACCCTCAACATACACTGCCTTATTCCCTTTAACTTTTTGGATACCTATGTTTTGTGTTAGCCTAGTCTTATTATCATCCTTCTTCTTTACTTTGCCCTTCCATTTGGGCCTAGAAGAAAATGGTTTAGACTAGGTTAGATTGATAGGAATGCTTGTACTATTTGATTATACTTTCATTTGTTACCAATTCTATAAGAATATCAGCGAATGTGAACTCAAACTGATTCCTTATTTAGTTCACTCTAAAAGAGTCGAACGAGTTTGGTAACAAGGCAATAATCATGTCAACTTGAAACTTACCACCCAAGTCAGCCCTATTGATCTCCAGCTAATTTTTAAACAATAAACAATCATTTTCAAAATACAATTTCATACTGGAGTTCCTTAGGCTATCTTGATGCTATTCAAGTCTGACATAGTACTTAGGCATACTCTCTATCTAATCTCACCAAAACATCTTATTGATATTTAATATGATGCTTGAAGAAAATAAAATAATGTAAATGTTAGCTTTGGAGCGTATTCGAGGTAAACTCTAGAATATTGCACCAAGTCATCTCATTTGCCTTATTTCACTTATTCAAAGCATTAATGTTCTCTTGGGTATCTTAAAGTAAAAGGATTAGGTTTAGAAGTAGTAAATACATTTGTACCCTTACGTTGTGAATAAAATATCTAAGCTACTTTCCCAGTCAATATTAATGAGGTCCAGTTACATTGAATATGTAAGCAAGCAGATAAACTGGATTAGACATAATTAATCTGAATATAAATGCATTCATACAATATGTAAGGTGAATTATTAATACTATCATGCATATTTAAAATTAAAATGAGTTTGTTAATCACATAATATAATAAATCTCAATTGAATAAGAGATCATTATCATTATTGGTGAACAATCCCTTTTAATTAATACGGGTCCCTCAACTCTTTAGCATAATAAATCAACCAATCAATATGTCAATAACTTATCCTGTTGGAGGAGTTCATTATTACTATTGTTGAGATTCATTTACTATTAGACGGGCACTTCCATTAAAATAGTATATGGGTCCCTTAACCACTGCATGAAAAATCGAATAACCAATACGCCAATAACTTATTCGGTTGGCGAAGTTCATTATTGCTATTGGTGGGCAAATCCCATCATCTCCATATCTATTAAGACAATGCCTTGTCTATCTATATGAAATGATTTCCGATTATGTTTACCCTTTCTAAAATCACCTAGTGTAGACCACTCCGTTGGGGAGCTAACACTATTGATTTTAGATTGAGTGTATAATGTTATTAAAGTTCTAATAAAAAATAAAACATTAAATATCTTACCATTATAATCTAAACTCTTTAAATCATGCGTAGGGCCTTATTTTTAAAGATCTAATTACAATGAACATTTAATATTTTAATTTTCATGAGACAACCATTCTTGTAATATTAAGACTCTTCAAATCATGCGTGGGACCTTATTTTTGAAGATCTAATTACAATGGTTTTAATAATGAAGGCCATGGGGTAATGTATAAAAATCCCCGCTCCCACTCAATTTTTAATCATTTATAATTAGGATTTTCATTTTATTCATTTACATGATATAATGCATGTAAAATGTCTTGATTTTAATCCAATTAAATTTAGAAAATATTTGGACTTTAAACGATTCACTAATATTTAATTTGAGGCACACTTTAAAAATAATTTACAAAAATGATTTTTTTCGTTTCCCAATAAGTGCTCTTAAATTAACTAGTATTTAAATCCAATTAATTTTCAAAATTTAATTAATATAAATCAAGTCATTTAATTAAATATCATGGATCCAATGCATGAATAATAATTAATTAACAATTATCTATCCCATGCATCACATACATCAATAAACAACAGACAAAAGCAAATTAAATGGCCAATGGATTTAGCTTTTAACATTTAATTGCTCTAATAATTGCACGACGGTCTTCAATCAGCTTGTAAACACCCGTAGGAAATTGGTACGCGCCTGAAGAGGTTAAATAGTGCATGAAATGCGCCCGGAAAGTGTCCAGCATGTCCCCACGCGCTTGCACGCGCTAGGGCAATGAACAGGTTGTCTCCACGCACCGCCACACGCTGGAGGAGTCAACAACAATGCCCCATGCGCTGGGGTTGGTGTACAGGCGCGTGTCACGCGCCTGAGGGATGCTGACATAGTCAGCGCGTGAGCTCCACGTGCCTGAGGTGCTGACTTGGTCAGCGTGTGAGCTCCACACGCCTGAATTTTTTTTTGTTTCGGTTAGGACATCGCATGATCTTCACGCGCGCTTCTAGTGAGGTTGCATTCCATCCTCCATGTAGGTGCGCTGCACCTTATCAACTCCAAGGCTGACTTTGATCCAAGGGTCTTGATAGCGGTTGCACCAAATTCTCTTAGACCGCGGCATACCAGATTGGACGACCACCTTCCGGCGCCGCCCTTGCCGCCGGCGAAGCTCCGATTGCCGGAAAATCGCCGAAAAATCCAGAAAATTAATTTAAATTTTCAAAAATTAAATTTAGGCTCTAAAAATTCCAGAAAAATTCTGAAAAATTTCTAAAAAATCCCAGAAAATTCCTGAAGCCTAATTTAACCCTCTTGGACCTTCTTGAAGCTTTATAGCAACCTTTGATGAATATTACATGACTTTAAAAATATTTACAATTTGAAATACAATGGAAAAAATTAAATTACATTATTGAACTTTCAAACGGTTAAATCAAAGCCTTAATTACATTCATCCAAAGATAAAATTACATTCAATATACCTATAAGTTTCATCTATGGCCCAAACACACATCATCATCCATTCACAATTATACATACATCATCATGTATCAATATATTAAATCATACATCAATATATATATATATAATTTGAATCTATGATGATGATTTTGATAAAAATATGATCTCTAGTAATGAATCAAACCATACTCTGATACCACTATTGAGAAACGTGCAAGTTTTAAAAATTTTTCGAGAGATTTTGATTCATAGATCTTGATTCATCACATCGAGACAAGTTTTATTCAAAAATAAAAATATGATGTATCATTCAATTAATGGATTGAATACTTACATCAAAGGTCTGAGTAAACCTTTAAAACTTTCCTCTAAAGTGAATGTTCTCACTTATTGTAGATCCCTTAGCAAGATGCTTTCTCCTTGGATCTCCATATTCTTGGTAATTATTTTGCCTTTAGGAATCACTCATAAGCCTCCATGAATGACCTTGGAAAACTAGGCTTGTGGGAGCTTCCATTAGATGAGAATATAAACCCTAATTTTCTAGAGAGAGAATATATATTTCTTTTTCCTTCTACTAAAAATCACCCCTAAAATATACATAAACCATGTATATTTATAGGCAACATAAAGGTAAAGAAAAAGAAACAACTAATCCTTCTCAATCTCTAATTCACATGTCTCAAATCTAATATGATTCCAATATCAAGTTGGGTTATGAGTGAGAATCCATTAGGCCTATTATTTTATTGGCTGCAATGAATTAATAATTGGCCCGGTCCATGGACCTAATTCAATTAATTTATAAATTAATTTATACTCCACTAAAAGAAATTAATTGAACTCCAATTAAATAATAAATAACCTCTAAGTCAATATTGCACTTTGACCCCTCTATGCATAATTAGTTATCGGATAAATAAAGCCATCAATCCGACTACTTAATTAATATATTTATTTTGGTACCTTTGATTATTTTTGGCTCGATCACAATAAAACATTTGTTTGACAAAAATAATAATGTAAATAAATAAATATATAATAAATCATTTTGTCTAAAAACATACGAAGGTCTTCGAATTTACTTTGTGATCAACCATAATCAATACAAAATAAATACAAGTAACAATGATGCAAATATTGAAAATATAACCCTCTAACTATTAATTACATAACTACCCAAAGTATCGGTTTAAGCATCTCGAAGAATCCGCCGAACAAATCAAAGTAATTATTAATTAATAAAAGAGTTTATAATTTTCTCATGCTTAAGAGTCAAATGCCATGAAAGTGATAGGGAGCAATTGCATACGACGGCTCTCGCAATATATCTCAACTTAACACGGATCCAGTTCAAATCTTAATTAATTATGAGTCCATCCATAATTACCGACTATGAACCATTTATGATTACTATTTATATATCATGCATTGATTGCCATCACATACATATATATAAATATCTCTTGTAATCAAATGAACACTATCAATTCTATAATGAATCGAAATATAATACATTCAATTCACCAATTGTATAAAACATAAATATTTCAGAAACGTCAGGATCATATGACACTTTAATCCAAACAGGAATTTGCTATGCCAGGGCATATAAATTCCAACAGTAAGATATCAAAATAATATAATGGTGTGTTCGACTGTATGAAATTGAAGTTTTAGAATTAGATTCGATGAAATTGCAAAAATATTTAGTTCAATTTTTAAGTTACTTTTATTTAATTCTACCAATTCTAATGTTCGAATTTCATGCATGCATATGAATATAACCTAAGATAATATCAAATAAAAGAAAGGCTTCAAGATCCCACTTTAAGTCACTTTATAAAAGCTCACACATGGACCATCACCGAGTATAATATGACCAAAATTCAAATATGTAATTTAACATAAAATATAAAAGATAAATATACGAGGTTAAGGAAAAGATATAATGTTGTTTGATAGTACATTTTGAATTTATACTTAGTAAAAAAAAAAAAAAAAAAATTTGAAGTTTAAAACATAAATGCATTTTAGGTGAAACTAACTTTGCTAAAACTTTAAATTAATGTTTAAAAATGTCAACACATTCCGTTGTTTTAGGATATGTTGGCAGCTATTTTCATTTTGCATTTCTGTTTTCATCGAAACTGAAACAATATTTTTGCCTGAGCATGTTTAATAGTGATTGGACGTGTTGTAAGATTTTGAAATAAAAAACATAAAAATATATTTAGTTAAAAAGCAAGAACTTTGGTAGTAAGAACATAAAAACATGTTTGATAAAAAAATTTGTTCCCAGTGTTAGAAACATAGAGAGAGAGAGAGAGAGAGTATAGAGCCCTAAATTGTATTGATATGAGAGATACAGGATACAAGAGTATAAGGGGTTATATATAGCTGAGGGTAGGTGTGTGAGTATTGTCCAAGTAAACCTATATATGAAAACTATGGGAAGGTAAGACGGTTCCTATTGTACACGGATAAAACCCTAACCCAAATATTATCTAACACATCTCCTCAAAATCAAGGTGGGTTATATAAAACCATCTTGAGTTTGGAAAGAAGATCTCAAAAACGGTCTGGCGGAAGCGATTTGATAAAGACATCTGCTATCTGATCATGAGAAATAATGGACCGCAGTTGTAAGGTTTTCTGAAGAAGGTGATGACGAACAAAATGACAATCGATCTCAATGTGTTTGGTGCGCTCGTGAAAAACATCATTGTATGTAATTTGGATCGAACTCCTATTATCACAGTAGATAGGAGTGGCAGTGGATGAAGAAACTCCCATGTCCTGAAGGAGCCAGTGCAACCACAGAAGCTCAGAAGTAGTATTGGCAAGTGCCCTCTACTCAGCTTATGTGCTAGATTGAACAACCATACTTTGTTTCTTGTTGCACTGAGAGATGAGTGAATCACCAAGAAAGAAACAATTCATGTGGTGGAACAACAATTTGTATCATCTCCTGCCCAGTCGGCATTTGAATATGCACGAAAGAACAAGTGACAACTGAGAAGAAAAATAAAGCCCATGAAACATAGTGCCTTTGAGATAGTGAAGGATGCGAAGAACTGTAGCAAAATGAGTAGATTTTGGGAGAACCATGAACGAACTAACTATGTGGACCACATGAAAGATATTTGAATGGGTGACAATGAAATAAACTAGACTACCAACCAAATGTCAATCTAATGTACCATCTCGAAGAGATTCGTCATCATGTAAATTAAGTCGTGTATTATGCTCAAGTGGTGTATCAATGTTACAAGGGTCATTTGTCCCACATCGAATCTGGATGGGAAAGTAATTGGGTATAAATGGGTGGGTATGCAGCACTACCCAATAGTTCAAGTTTTTTGGTAAATGGGCAAGCACTCACACATTGTTGGTATCAGAGTTAGGTTCAGTCCTTGATCCGGTGTCACGCCAAGCGCCTGACTCGGAATGCATCTGGGTGAGCCACCCCCGGATAGGTGGCTCGATTGCAACGAGAGCTTTGCGAGTTCGCCATCTAATCCGGATGAAAAAATAATTAGGTATAAATGGGTGAATATGCAGCACTACCCAATAATAAATAGGTAAGCATTAATCCTTTGAGGAGTCCAAAATCATTCATCTTGAAAAATAAAATAAATATTTTTTATTTTATTTTATAATGTTCACCGTTATGCTATGGTACAAAAACATTATCAAACGTCAATTTGTTGTAACAAAAATTGCTAAATGCATTTCGATATTTTGTTTCGCTATAGTGTATTCCCAACAGAAAATACGATTGCCTAACATACTCTCAATTTCCAATTTGACCAAATTGGTATGAAAACTTGTTTAAAGTCAGTCAACAGTAGAGGATTAAAAGAACGTCACACACCACCAATAATATGCGAGTGGTAGGTCCAGGCCGAATCGGCGTGGTATTTTTTTCCCAAAAATATATAGAAAAATCTCACTAGGGTTTTTGTCCGCCATTAGTGGGACTGCACCGCGTTGGGGAGCTACTCCTCTACTCCAACCGAACGACTTCTTCAACAAACAGTCCCTTTCTCCGGCAAATCTGCCATCACCTCCGATCAAAGGTATCTCTCATTCCTTTATCCTCTTCTATATCTATCTCTAGATATATATATACACACATACATATGTATTTATATACAAAAAGACTCCACCATATACTAATACTAACTAATACTAAAACATCTTTTTTTCCAGTAAATTTTTTTTTTTTTTTTTTTTTTTTTTGTTGAAGAGGTGAGATTTTCAGCTTTTTGTGTACCAAAGGGTGTATCTTTACAGAATTTAAGATTTTTTTTTTTCTTTTTCATTTCATTAGTTTTATTCGCAACGAAACAGAGGGTTACTGATCAGAGTGAATTGTATGTTTTTCAGTAATATCGATTTGTTTGGAGTTAAATTTTTTTTTTTTTTCGTTACAGTTTGAGTATGGTTGGTTACAGTTTGAGTATGGCTTCTGCTTGGGAAATTACTGCAGTGGAGTTCTTACAAGTAGGTTCCTTTAATGGTGTTTTTTTTTTTGTTTTTGTTTTTGTTTTTAAATTTATTTATTATTATTTTTTTAAATCGGAACTAGAAATGTGGGGTACTGATTGAGTTTAGAATTGGTGTTTAACTGTGTTTTGTTTCTATAATTTTAGGGTTCTAATAGACAGAATTTATTTCCGCCAAGAATTACACCAAGCCGGAGAAAAGGTTTGCTATGTGGTGCACTCCGAAATCCATCCCCATTACTGAGGATTTCTAATGGAGGCATTGTATCAAGACCTTCAATTTCAACAAAAGTCAGGGCTGTGGTTACAGGGGACGTAAGCAGTTCAATTGATGAATCGAGCAACTCTCAGGCTTCTGCTGAGAAGGTTATACATTTTTACCGGATCCCGTTGATTCAAGATAGTGCAGCTGCTGAACTGTTGAAGTCGATTCAAGCTAAAATTTCAAGTGAGATAGTTGGTCTAGAAACTGAACAGTGTTTCAACATTGGGCTTGATTCGAACCTTTCGAAAGAAAAACTTTCAGTGCTTAAGTGGCTTCTGGGAGAAACATTTCAGCCTGATAATTTGGGATCTGAGAGTTTCCTTGACAAGGAGAAGAATGCTGGTTTGGATAGACTGGTAATTGAAGTTGGCCCTCGGTTGTCTTTTACAACAGCATGGTCTGCTAATGCTGTATCAATCTGCCGAGCATGTGGATTGACAGAGGTGACCCGATTGGAACGTTCTAGGAGGTACTTGTTGTATATTAAGGCCGGGAGTGGTTCGTTGCCTGATGACCAAATTAATGAGTTTGCTGCTATGGTTCATGATCGGATGACCGAGTGTGTTTATGACCAGAAGCTCACATCCTTTGAAGTAAGCATGATTCCAGATGAAGTTCGGTATGTACCAGTCATGGAGAGGGGCCGGAAAGCATTGGAGGAAATTAATGTGGAAATGGGTTTAGCCTTTGATGAACAAGACCTACAGTATTACACCGGGCTTTTCAAAGATGACATAAAGCGGAACCCAACAACTGTTGAACTGTTTGATATTGCACAGTCTAACAGTGAGCACAGCCGTCACTGGTTTTTTACTGGGAAAATTGTTATAGATGGTCAGCCCATGGATAGGACTCTAATGCAGATAGTGAAGAGCACCTTGCAGGCAAACCCCAACAATTCTGTCATTGGCTTCAAGGACAACTCAAGTGCAATCAGGGGATTTCGTGTGAAGCCGCTGCGGCCAATTCAGCCTGGTTCAACTTGTCTGTTAGACACCAGTGTTCATGATCTTGACATCTTATTTACGGCCGAGACCCACAATTTCCCATGTGCTGTTGCACCTTATCCTGGTGCTGAGACAGGTGCAGGAGGTCGTATCAGGGATACCCATGCGACTGGAAGGGGGTCTTTTGTTGTTGCATCTACAGCTGGTTACTGTGTTGGGAACCTTAACATGGAAGGGTCTTCTGCTCCATGGGAAGATTCGTCATTCAAGTATCCATCAAACTTGGCTTCTCCTCTGCAGATCCTCATTGACGCTAGCAATGGTGCATCAGACTATGGGAACAAATTTGGAGAACCCTTGATTCAAGGCTATACGAGAACTTTTGGAATGAGACTCCCTAGTGGAGAAAGGCGAGAATGGTTGAAGCCAATCATGTTTAGTGGTGGTATTGGGCAGATTGAACACACCCACATATCAAAAGGAGAGCCTGACATTGGAATGCTAGTTGTAAAGATTGGAGGCCCAGCATATCGTATAGGAATGGGAGGTGGTGCTGCATCCAGCATGGTTAGTGGTCAGAATGATGCTGATCTTGATTTTAATGCCGTTCAGCGTGGAGATGCAGAGATGGCACAGAAATTGTATCGTGTGGTTCGTGCCTGCATTGAAATGGGAGAGAACAACCCAATTATCAGTATTCATGATCAGGGTGCCGGTGGGAACTGTAATGTTGTAAAGGAAATCATATACCCCAAGGGTGCTGAAATTGATATCAGGGCAGTTGTAGTTGGCGACCACACTATGTCTGTTTTGGAGATATGGGGTGCAGAATATCAGGAGCAAGATGCCATATTGGTGAAGCCTGAAAGCCGCAGCCTCTTACAGTCAATTTGTGAAAGAGAGAGGGTCTCTATGGCTGTTCTTGGAACGATTAATGGCAAGGGACATGTAACTTTAGTTGACAGCATAGCTATTGAAAGGTGTCGTTCAAATGGACTCCCTCCCCCCCCACCTGCTGTTGATCTCGAACTTGAGAAAGTCCTCGGGGACATGCCTCAAAAAACTTTTGAATTTTATCACATGGCTCATGCGCTAGAGCCACTGGATATTGCTCCTGGGATCACATTGATGCAATCCCTGAAGAGGGTCTTGGGGCTTCCTTCTGTCGGTTCGAAACGCTTTTTGACGACTAAAGTTGATAGGTGTTACTCCTCTTCCTTTTTTTCTTCCCTACTTGACATTTTGCTTGAAATTATTCTATTTTGCTCCAGTGTTGTCTTTTCTTATACTCTAGTAATAGTTTGTTGTTTGCAGATGTGTAACAGGTCTTGTGGCGCAGCAACAAACTGTGGGTCCTTTGCAAATTACTCTTTCTGATGTTGCAGTTATTGCACAAACCTATACTGGCTTTACTGGAGGTGCATGTGCAATTGGGGAGCAGCCAATCAAGGGTCTATTGAATCCAAAAGCAATGGCACGACTTGCTGTTGGAGAAGCACTCACAAATCTTGTTTGGGCAAAAGTTACTTCTCTTTCTGATGTTAAAGCCAGTGGTAATTGGATGTATGCTGCCAAACTTGACGGGGAGGGAGCAGCCATGTATGATGCTGCCACGGCTCTTTCTGAAGCTATGATTGAGCTTGGTATTGCCATTGATGGGGGGAAAGATAGTCTCTCAATGGCGGCCCATGCATCAGGGGAGGTTGTCAAGGCTCCAGGAAATCTTGTTATCAGTGTGTATGTCACTTGTCCTGATATTACAAAAACAGTGACCCCAGATTTGAAGCTTGGAGATGAAGGTATATTGCTTCACATTGATTTGGCGAAAGGAGAGCGGCGTCTTGGTGGATCTGCTCTTGCTCAGGTTGGTTTGTTTTTTTTTTTAATTAGTATTATTATTTTATTTATAATCATAAACCCACTCTTTTTTACATTCTAAATTTTCTCTTGTTAAGGTTTTTGGCCAAATTGGAGATGAATGCCCTGATCTTGATGATGTTCCTTACCTTAAAAGAGTGTTTGAGGGGGTTCAGAATCTTCTCTCAGATGGGCTGGTCTCTGCTGGTCATGATATTAGTGACGGTGGGCTGATTGTTTGTGCCCTTGAGATGGCTTTCGCTGGTAATTGTGGCATCCGCTTGGACTTAGCTTCACTAAGGAATAACCTCTTCCAAACACTTTTTGCAGAAGAGCTTGGTCTTATTCTTGAGGTTAGCAAGAATAACCTGGCTATGGTAATGGGAAAGCTTCACAGTGTCGGCATATTTGCTGAGATCATTGGAGAAGTAACTGCTGCACCCATAATAGAATTAAAAGTTGATGGGGTGACTCATTTGAGTGGGAAAACTTCTCACCTTAGGGACATGTGGGAAGAAACCAGTTTTCAGCTGGAAAAGTTTCAAAGATTGTCATCTTGTGTAGATTTAGAGAAGGAAGGGTTGAAGAATAGGCATGAACCTTCATGGGCATTATCTTTCACTCCGACCTTTACAGACGAGATATACATTGCCACTACTTCAAAACCCAAAGTAGCGGTTATTCGAGAGGAAGGAAGCAATGGGGACAGAGAAATGTCTGCTGCCTTTTATGCTGCTGGTTTTGAACCATGGGATATTACAATGTCAGACCTTCTTAATGGAGTCACTTCTCTGAATGAATTCCGTGGGATTGTGTTTGTGGGAGGTTTCAGCTATGCTGACGTGCTTGATTCTGCAAAAGGGTGGTCAGCGTCTATACGATTTAATCAGCCTCTTCTAAATCAATTTCAAGAATTTTACAATAGGTCTGACACCTTTAGTCTTGGGGTTTGCAATGGATGCCAGCTTATGGCTCTATTGGGGTGGGTTCCTGGGCCCCAAGTTGGAGGTGTCCTTGGTGCTGGGGGGGACCCATCACAGCCAAGGTTTGTCCACAATGAGTCAGGACGTTTTGAATGCCGCTTCACGAGTGTGACAATAAAGGACTCCCCGGCTATAATGTTCAAAGGAATGGCAGGTAGTACCTTGGGTGTGTGGGCTGCCCATGGTGAGGGGAGAGCATATTTCCCTGAAGGTGGTATTTTGGATCATATGCTTGAGTCGAATTTGGCCCCGGTAAGATATTGTGATGATGATGGGAAACCAACAGAAGTTTACCCTTTCAATCTGAATGGTTCTCCCTTGGGTGTGGCAGCAATTTGTTCTCCAGATGGGAGGCATCTTGCCATGATGCCTCATCCAGAACGCTGCTTCTTGATGTGGCAGTTCCCCTGGTATCCAACGCATTGGAATGTGGATAGAAAAGGCCCTAGCCCATGGTTGCAGATGTTTCAAAATGCCAGAGAGTGGTGCTCTTGAGCAATGTTAGTTTTAACTGCCACAAATTCTTTTTAGAGTTCTGCTTAATTGCAGACTGATTGTGTATTTTTTTTCTTATTGAATATACCAACCGTGTAATATTTTTCTTTTTGAATACGCAGAAAGTCCAGTAACCGGAGAGGCATTGTTTTATTTTGTTACTGAGGAGGCTTTCGAGCTTTTGGAGGTCAAGATGACAGCTCATAGAGGTTATGGAGGTCAGGCCATGGATTTGTTTTGTAATTTATTTCCAGAGAATACATAAGCATGTGCAGAAGCACTAGTTAGATGAAGTCAATTTCACTACTACAAAATCAATTAGATTGTTACTTTCTGTTATCATGGATTAGTGTCCTATAATTTTGTGTTGTAATGTACACCGAGTTGATTCTTACAAGGTTTGTTCTTAATACTAATTTTAGTGAGTGGCACTGCTTAATTGAGCAGATAATTTTCATCTTCCAGGGTTTGCCATTCATGAGATACCATATAATATATATCTGAAATTGGGAACCAATAATTCATCAATCTTCAATTTTAGGTCCAAGCTTTTGAACATGAAATAAGTAATATGTATCTAGCAATGTGTTGAGCAAGAGATTATACTAGATTAAGCATATTTAAATTTGTGAGAGGGAAGCTAAAAAGCTTCAGGTTCCGGACAATCATGATGCAACATGAATAAGAATGCCAATGTATTCCAAAATTACTTTGCTCTCTACAAATAGGATTTAAATGCAATAAGTTCTGGTCCTTCTGGATGAACATATAGGAGAGATGTCACATGGAACACTAAAAAGAATTGCCGAATTTCAGATGAGTACTGTAGAACCCTGCAGGGATGCCCTTACATAGCCTTTGGTGCATACTATTAATTTTGGTCATTTGGCTGTTTTATGGTGATTTTGAGACTGATAGTCTTGGTCCTTGTTCTATTAGTATGTTGTTTGAGAGCAGTGGAGTGTCAAATTGTTAAGGCGTGGCCTTCTAGAACCACCTTCTATGTAATTCAGAAACACGCAAGGAAACAGAGTAAGATCTGATATAATAAAGATGAGAATTTAACCAAGAGCAGAATGCCTATCCTGTTCCATGTGTATCTATAATCTATATATATTTATACACTAGTGTGGGGTTGTTCTCAATTCAAGCTCCAACTGAATTCAGAAACTTGAGTTATCTTGTAGTAACAGTGTTAGGAGTTGTGGATTGAGAGGGTTTTTTGACTCTCCCTTTCTTCTTTCTACCAATACTTTTGCTGCCATCTTCTCTGTTCCCTAACAAGGTTGAAATTGGTTCAACTGTATCAGGAACAGCAAGCAATTGGACTTCAGTATTCAAACCACACTGACTAGCAAAACTGTCCATCTCATTACCAGAGGGATTAAAATTTGATCTCTCTTCCGCAATCTTCTGCTCTTTTTCGCTACAACCCCATTTAAGCTTTCTTGCATTAGAAGAAGAACATCGGGTTGAACTCTTAGACAAGTAGAATAGTAGAGATACATTACCCTTTTGAGCCGCGTGATGTTCTTTAATCCAATGAATCCCACCACCCTTAAAAACTTTCCCACAATATACACTTGAGCTTAATCGTGTCCCCGTTTAAAAAAATCTGACAATGCTTGTATGCCAGGTCATGTTTTTGTAAAGTTACTGGTATAGTTTTGAAACTAGAAGCCATTATCTACCTTAATTTTTTTCTTATTGACTGCACAGAAGTCCAGTAACTGGAGAGTCGTCGTTTTATTTTGCTACCGAGGCGGCTTTAAAGCTTTTGGTGGTCAAGATGCCAGCTCATAAAGGTTTTGGAGGTCAGGCCATGGATTTGTTTCTTAATTTATTTGCAGAGAATACAGACACAACTTGAATGGGAATCCGAAAAACTTGTGTTGTTCCATTTAACCTCCATCGCGTTCTTCTTCACTTTTATAGCTAAATCCTTTATATACAACTTATAATATTTGTAACGCAGAAATAGCGTATTTAAGGCCTTGTTCTTTGATGGTTTGTATGAAGGTGTTTGTTGTGAGGATATCAATGTTACTGTCTGATCCTATCCACAATTGAGTAAAATTTTGCCAGAGGAAGCATATATGAATGAATCGTTTGTAGTTCATTTACCTTGTTGAAGTGTAGTACTGTTGTTTTTACACAGTTGATTGAGAAATGATAATTTATATATAGAATGAATTTCCTTTAGAGCAACCAGTGTGCTTGGCACACATTATCCATCTACTTAAAAGCAAAGTGGGGTGACACATGGCATATTTTAATAAAATATGATAACATGGCACTCTATTTTTTTGGTTCCATGCTGTGCAGTTCAGTGTTTGATTATCTGCTTTAATATTTTAATTTGTTTTAATGAGGTTTAGAAATCAAAGTGAGAGAGAATGGTGTGTGGGATCACAAAAAGTAACAAATGGATATAAGATAGGAGCCAATAAAACACCAAACACTATTTCGTCGGTAAAGAACCCAATAGATAGTGATTGTAGGACTCACAAAAAAGACACTCCATTTGTTTATGCATACCGCCCCCCTCTCTCTCTACACTGACACACTATTTCTCTAAAACTATATGCGCCCCGAATGCTCTTAGAGTGAAATTTCCTCACTGGAGTATATTGTTTTTGGAACATAAATGGCCTGACATTTTATTTGTTTATTAAAATATGTATTTATTTATCAGTGATCAATTTGCACTTGCGAGTCGTAATAGTTCATATTAAAGGTTTGGTGTTGTATTTACAGTAGAAGAGTGAAAAAGTTTGTTTATTGAGATAATCTTGTATGTTCATGTGAATAAGCTGGTGCTAATACAGGAATTTAGTTTATGGCTGAATGTGTTGTAAAAAAGATTTGCTTGCAGAGCACCAATTCGAGTGGAGAGAGTGAGGGTGGAATCTTATGTTCGGGTGTAAATAAGATTTGATTTAAATTCTTTCTAATCTCAAATTCAAAGTATTGATTCGGAAACGTAATATGTGATTTAACATTGAATTTATTAAGACATCAACCTAATAGGAAGAACAAGATCCTTTCTGAGTCAAATTTTCATAGAAATGGATCATTTCCAACAAATTTTTTCATCCAAGTATCTGTAAGTTCATATTTAAAGGTTAAAAAAATAAAACGTCCAAGTTTTGGTTGTAATTAAGTTGTGCATGCAACCACAGCATGGGGAATTTGAAAAAAAAAAAAAAAAAAACACACACACACACACATATACACACATGAAGTTTGATTTAAGAGAATTTGAAATATTACGTAGTGATTTAGGATAGATATATTTTCTCTTTTTTACCATGTTGAACAAGGTTTTGAAATTTAAAATGAATTTCTTAGTGGTTTGAAATAACAAAAAATAAGAAATGAAGTTTGATTTAAGAGAAATTGAAATACTACATAGCGTTTTAAATCCCATAAAAAATAGTGATATTTAATGAGATTTGTAAATTTGTTTGGTGGTAGGTTTGTAACTAAACCCCAATTTGGGCTAACATATGGGATTGGTCAAAGTGCCAAGATTCAAAATTCAAAACTTACCAACAAGGCAAGGCAAAACCCATTAGACAACCGGTCCCACCCACAAAGTCAAGTGATTCACATGTGATTCATTCGGTGGATCCATCATAGATTTATTAGATCGGACGGTCCAGATAATCGCGTTAGCTTAAAGCTAACTGTGAAGTGGACAACCATTTCATAGCAAAACCTTACACACCTCCTTCATTTCAACTCTCTCTCTGTCTCTCTCCATATATCTATATTCTATACTGTTCGCACATTTTTAGAGAGCTAAACAATGGTGAGTTTCATGTATTTTCTCTATCATTCTCACTATTTCCATCTCATTCTCTTTTCAGTTTCATGCATGATCTCAATTTTACAGAGAAATTGTTGCATCAACAACGAACGGAGCCCTAGTTTGTTACAGCTGTTCTTTAGTTTTAATCGAATTTTTTTTTTTTTTTTTTTTTTTTTTTTTTTTCAGGCATTGCCGAATCAGCAAACTGTTGATTATCCGAGTTTCAAGCTTGTAATTGTTGGTGATGGTGGAACAGGTATTTTAATTTCTTTTACTTTTCTTGAGGTGCTTTCATTTTCTGTTTGGTTGCTAGGAAATCTGGGGAAATAGATGTTAAAGGTCAAATGATTGAGAGATTAGGAAACATAAACATGCATTTCATCAGATTGTGATGGACAACTTTCTATTAAGATGTGTTATTTCATTATTATTTTTGTTTAAATTCAAGAAATTTAAAGTTCCGTTTTCTATATTTATATTTAGTTTTCTTGACGCTTAAACTTGTGATTGTGTTACATGATTGTGTTTAGGGTTTAAGTTTATTTGTTCTGGATATTCTGATTTTGTTGTGTATTGTTTCTGTTCAAAGGATTATGCTTTGTAGTTTTGGCGATTTTTGGATCTATAATTTGTTTGCTAATTTATTATTGTTTGTTCTTTTCTTTTTTCTTTTTTTGAGTGCTAAGAACAAAGTGTTTGCATGATGTAGGGAAAACAACATTTGTGAAGAGACATCTTACAGGGGAATTTGAGAAGAAATATGAACGTAAGCGCCTGTTTGAAAATGGTTCATTTTTTGAGACTGGTTTTTGTTTTTTTTTTTTTTTTTTTTGGGTTTATTGTTTTTTTGTGTGAAGCTGATGATATTCTTTTCAATCATGAATAGCCACCATAGGCGTGGAAGTTCATCCATTGGATTTCTTCACTAACTGTGGGAAAATTCGGTTTTATTGTTGGGACACTGCTGGGCAGGAGAAATTCGGTGGCCTTAGGGATGGCTACTAGTAAGTACCTATGTTTGTTCTATTTATATGACTTTTGGATTTTTATTTTATTATTATTATTATAATTTTTTATATATTTTAATATAGTAATTCAATTGATTACTACCATGTATTTGAAAATATTTTATTGGATTGACTTTTCTTATATTGTGGTGAATTCCTTCTTTATAATTTTTATTTTTGAATCATCATCCAAGCGGTAGGAAAATATCATTTTCTTTTTAAAAATCATTACCAAATTGGTAGCTGGATTTTGATACTAAATTTTATTCTGGTGATATTTGTTTCTAGCATTTAACGATGTTATTGTAAGATTTTCTAATATGTCAATTTATAAATTAATGTCATTTGCTTTGGTTGCTTCTTTGAATGGTTTTTTTTGTGTACTTGATTAGCAAACATTTATTAGTTGGTAGAAATATGAAGATTGTAGTTGTGCTGGTTTGTTTTGTTATGGTGATAATTTAATATTCTTTTGCCTCACTGGTTGCCTACTCTTTAGAGGATGTGAAAATTCAAATCAATTTTTACCTTTTTTTTTTAATGTGTGTCAGAGCGAGCAACTTTAAAGTTTAAATGCTGATTCTTATTATTATTTAAAAAAACTAATTTTATTATGCTAATCAACAGACAACATATAAAAAATTGCTTTACATACTATGTTGCCAAACACTATTTCATCTTCTATAGGTAGCACTTTTTTGACAACACATAAAGCCGAACAGCCCCTGAGACGAACATTCATTTTATTATTGGGTGAATTAACCTGACCACCCCTAAGGTTGGACTTTTTGCCCATAGATTAAACTTTTCCCTAAATCAGTCATGTTAGAGTTTTTCCGGATAAATGACGTTTAATTATATATATTTGATTGACATTCTTACCCTTTAATAATTTTATGGCTTTATGGGTGAATATTCCCTGATCTCCCTTGAGGTTTAGGTTTTTCAACCATAGATTAAACTCCGCTCAAAATTACTCAATTACTCTCACACACCCGGTTAGAGTATGGCATTAAGTTAGATAGTTGATTGGTATTTTTACCCTTCAATTATTTGAGTAGTTTTAAAATAAAAAATTAAGAGAATTAAGTTTACCGTCGTACACTTGCTAAAATCTCCTTATTTTCTCCACTTGCCTAGTTTGTGCTCTCACTATCCCTCTCTCTCATCTGCTCACCTCAACTTTTGACTGTTCTGAGGAAATGCACATAGTGCTCAAAGATAATTGTGATTAAAGATGAAGATGATTAAGAAGGTGGTGTTGGACTAAAAATGCTAGCACTTGGGTTTTTTTTTTTAAAAAATATTCTCAAGTAGATTAGATGATTGTTGCCTGAGTTACCAATATGTTTGTCCGATGTTTCCTTGCAGATTGTAACACTTGGGTTTTTGTATTTTTCAAGAGGTTGTCTGGATTCTCTTTCGTCATATTATATTTTCTGTACTTGTATTTATATCTATCTCCTCTATTTCCTTCCTTCTGTTTTATAATTATTATTTTTTGGTACATATATTTAGATTTCCGTCAATTTTTTATTTTGTGTACTAATAGCGTTTTTAGTCCAAGAATTGAATATTGTCTATAATATGTATCTCTGAATGTTAATTGATGGAACCAATTTATTTATTTATTTTGCTTTGTTTTCATGTTTAGAAGATTTTTTTTTTTTTTTTTTCCTTTTAAGTTTTAGTTTACTTTGATTTATTTTAAGTTCTATGGTCCGAGTTCCAAGTGTTTGGGAGGAATCCTGGAGCATTTAGTTCTGTCTACTTGGAAATTTATATAATTTGTTTACAGAAAGAAATGGTTTCCCTGAAACTAAAATAAAAGGCATTGATATTCTTGGTTGATATTTGCTGAACAGTCAGTTATGGCTTTCTGTTGGTGCCTAGGATACCTGTAGAGCCTATACAACACTATTCATGCTATATATTTTATTCAATTTTATTTCATCTGTTACTAATTCACTCCCATGTCATGAAGATGATTGTTTTCAAGGACTGTAGATTCTCCTTTGAATCTACAGTGTGCCATCTTCGTTTTTAACTATTGTGATAAAAAATTGTACCATGTGCAGCATCCATGGTCAGTGTGCTATCATCATGTTTGATGTAACTGCCCGGTTGACGTACAAGAATGTTCCAACATGGCACCGTGATCTTTGCCGGTGTGTCAGAAATTCCTATTTTATTATTTTTTAAGTTGACCACCTTGACTCTTTCAAGGGGAAGTACTAAAATATTTTGAATACTTCGTTTTGCTAATCACAGGGTTTGTGAGAATATCCCGATTGTACTCTGTGGAAACAAGGTTGATGTGAAGAACAGGCAAGTAAAGGCAAAACAGGTTACTTTCCACCGGAAAAAGAATTTGCAGTACTATGAGATATCTGCAAAGAGCAATTACAATTTTGAGAAGCCTTTTCTGTATCTTGCCAGGAAACTTGCGGGGTAGATTCATTTATTCCATTAAATAATTATATTGCTCTTTGTTAGCCAGAATGAAGGTTTAAGGCATTCAAAACATCTTCTTGGTGGTTGTAGGGATCCTAACTTGCATTTTGTGGAGTCTCCTGCCCTTGCTCCTCCAGAAGTGCACATTGACATGGCTGCACAGCAACAGTAAGCTTTTTATTACAACCAAGAATTTGTGCGCTTTGTAGCGATTGCAATATTTTTTAAACCACCCTTTTAAAACTCACCATGCTTTGGCCTGGGTGGTATGACCTCCACCTTCCCGTAGGCGAGGTAGAGTGCTAAAGCCCCAAGAGGGGTAAACTAACCAAAAAAAGAAAGATAAACCCTGTTTAGAATTAGCTTCCTTTGGCTGTCTTTTTTAAACGGGAAATATTCTTACTAAATGATTTTGGCGGCCTGGCGCTGCACATCCTCAATAGCATTTTTCTTTTTGGGATATGTAATTTTTAAGCCTCACTACCAAATGTGTAGTCGTTATTCAGCAGTTGTGTGACAGCTTGTGATTGGCCAGGACTAATGGTCACGTACCATCTAATAATTTCTCAATTTTTAATTGCGCAAGGACTGTAGAGATCTGATTTGGTACTCTGTAAAGAATTGTGTCTAGGTTTTGTGCTCATTGAAGTGAGTGCAGGTACCGTATGTTTGTTTCTTTGTAAAGAAACAAAAAGATTTTGGGAACTAAACTTCTTGCAACCTTGTGATAACTGTTTGGAGTATTTTGTACAAAAAATTGGATTTAAAATGGTTCGCTGTTCTGGTAGAATATAATCTAAATTTTGTTTTGGTAGTAATATATTTGAACTTACTATTGACTTATTTTTACAGGCATGAAGCTGAACTCGCCGCAGCTGCAAGTCAACCTCTTCCTGACGATGATGATGACGCATTTGAGTAAATGAGGTGGGTTTTTGTTGTGCGTGCAAGTTGATATGGATTGGCATCCCAAGAGTTCCTTGGACGGATTTCATGCTCGAGCTTCTGTTATTGCGGATTTCGGATTATATTCCGGATGGTGATATATAGGAGTTTTGTACTGTTATTTGTCTGTCACAAATGAATTTAAGTTCTTGATCATGTTTCTTGTGTTGTAGTTGTGTTATTTGGCACAAATGAATTTAAGTTCTTGATCATGTTTCTTGTGTTGTAGTTGTGTTATTTGGCAACAGAGAACCACTACATACATGGCGATAACATATTCAAAGTTATCTGGTACCAACATTGCCCTCTTTTATTATTTTCCCTAACTTTCCAGTTCTGTCTAACTTGATCCTAGTAAATGGATTAAGCTCTGAGAGGCTTTAATTTAGAGGATTCTGATGAAAGATCAAGTGTATTGACTTTTTGATGGCATTATTCAAGCCAAATAGTGATGTAATTTGCGATCCAGTTTGAGCTCTAACCTCGTTCTTGTTTTGGCCAGTTGGGTTGGGTGGCTCTAGGGTAGGGTTGCAGATCAACCCAGTGTCCTAAAATTTCCTCAGTCCCTTGTTGACATCCCCGGTGTTGTGTCTTGAATCCAACCGTTAACATTTCTTTTTATAACGCACGGAAGCAAGAAATATAATGTCACTCTGCTTCATAATTCTAAATACCAAAGGAAGTGGAATGTTAAAAGGCCTTTTTTTAAGGAACGCTAATATTATTTTCCTTGTCTACTATTTCGATACATTTTAAGTCATCTCCAAGAACGTTAAAAGCTTGAATTTAAACCAACTTTTTTGAACTCAGAAGCTTGTTTGCTGCACTTTCTTACCCTCCAACTTAAGGAAAAAAAAAATCTAAACGTTAATTCAAAAGAAAAAAAAGAAAGAAAAAGTTTCAGAAGAACAATTTACCATTCCTATCACTATTATCATCAAAGGAGTTTAATGTTTTAATAGTTATTAAATGTTTTATGCTAATAAGATCAATTACATCGTTAACTCTATTATATTTTCATTTGTGAAATCTTTCATTATTATTTACAAAGATCAATATCCCTAACGAGAGATAGAAGAGAGTTAATAATCCGTACAGAGAAAGAGTTAAAAAGGGCCGGAGGCGAGAGAATAAGAGGGGTTAACAAAAAAACGTTTGATAACCAACGATTCAGGCACACAAGTTGATCAAGTTTGCGCTCTCAAGCGAGAGAAATATCAGGCAATTAATATTTTTTATCGAATAATAATACAAAAAGATAAATAATAAAGAAATAATATCGCAGAAGGAAACAATAAGTAAATAATAACTCCCCTGAATAAATCCATTAATTTCCAAATATAAATAAACCTCTGAAGAATAAATTATAACAAACTCTCAAATATAATTTATTCTCCAAAATATAACTCGGGAATCTTCCAACATTGACCCCTACTAAAAATCCCATGACTAAAATAAATATAATTGTCTAAAACTTAAATAAATAATCACGAAGTAGAATCCTACGTCGATGACACCCGAAGAGTGATGAAGACAAGTCTCTGTACGAGCAACCTCTAATCTTGTTACTGACGAGGACTTAAAAAACAAATATAACAAGGTGAGTCAAAACCCACGAATAAGTCCTTTTTACGACAACCCAAACAGAGACCTGATGAACTACACATAAATAGCTAACTCATGAAATATCTACATAATCGATAAATATAAATATATACAGTAAAGACTCTCATTGGACTAAGACAGACTCAACCGGATAGTGAGTATCTCATGCAAAGCACACACGAGGTAGTCATGAGTCCTACTTCTACCAGGGCACACACATCCCTAAAATCCAGCTACCCATCTCAACTGGAAATATACGCGTCCTTCTTAACCACTGATCACGAGACCTCAAACTCGTATCATGGTACATATAATATTATTATAAATATAAGTACCCATATCTTGACAATGGCGCATCAACAATAACAACAATACCCATATCCTAACAATGGGTTGTAAACATATAAATTAAAATAACCATATCCTAACAACGGCATGTTATTTATATCCTGACAATGTCATGACATAGAACCATATCTTGACAATGGTTCCAACATTCCACAAATATAGATCATGTTGAAGATCATAAAACATAGCTATGCACCAGATTAAAATCACATCATCGCATAGCAGTAAATAACATACAATTTAATGTTATTAAATCTCAGGAATCACTTTTAGTTATTTAAAACTTCCTACATCAATTATCTCAACATAAACAGAACCATACGCATGCTAATAATTTATATTTACAGCCAATTAAAAGCTTCACAATCTTATCTCATGTTAAATATTTAATCTCATATGTTAAAACAATTTTAAAGATTAAATTTACAAATTCATGATTGAATTAATCCCATTAACATGCATCGTTACCATCATGCCTTTTTAAATCACATATCATTGTTCTTAAGTCCATATATTTTGTTTGAGACCTTAAATAATCAAATCGGGAATAAATGAAACACATTTGTCCAAAACCACACAGTAGCGCTTGAGCGCCTTCCGTACTGGGCTCGAGCACTAATGCTAACCAATAGCGCTCGAGCGCTATTTCCTAGAAAAAGGCGCTCGAGCCCTATAAAACAGAACTCGAGTGCTGCTTCGGGAAACAACTCGAGAACTCCATCTTTTAGCCCTGTTCTTCATTGTTAAGGGTCCTAAAGCATGTTACCCCTAAAGTATGTTACTAAGTCCCATAACCATCCATGAACGAATTATCATCAATTTAACATGTAAAAATCCATTTAAAGTAGATCTAAGCCTTTACCTTACCAAAACATTCAACATGTACAAAGATGAACAAATATTCACAAAACCTATGTTCTAGATCAATTTAAACATGAACACAGATTTTATTAATCCTTTAAAAATCCTTAAAGTTAAACTAGAGATATACAGAACATAAATCTAAGGGAGAAGTGTAGAATAGATGACTTGCCTTATGTGATACCCCTCGATTCTAGAACCACGGGTGATCAAGTCTGGGCACAGATCCAAAGGATATCAGACAATCAATATATAAACAAGCAGGAATAAAACTGAATTAAGAATAAAATAATGATATGCTGAAAAGAATTCTAATTGTAAAACCTCCAAAAATAAAAGTTTTAATATAAATTAACTTTCCAATTCGTACAACTCGGGAATCCAACTAGTGGACCCCTAATAATCTCAACTGATAAAACTTTACAGAATAAAATCCAAAACTAAAACCAGAAAGAAAAATCCTATTTAGTCGGAAGAGTGAGTGACTGTATCTGCATCACCACGATCAAACCCTAAGCCTGGTACTCACGAACACCTGAAAAATAAAGGTGGGTTAGGCCCACATGCAAGTTCCATCCTACTACAATCCGTACATAAACCCAATACGCAGATACATCCTAGATAGCTCGGCAATATCTACAATAGTCCATAGATATATAAATACATACTATAGGATGCTCACTAGCCTATAACATAGTTCAGCCTGGGTAGAAGGTGACATATAAAACACGCTTTTCAGCGGCCAAGTACCTAGACCTACCAGGGAACATTAGTTATATCTAGCTACTCAACCTTTGCAATATACGCACCCTAACCGTGATCAGGAGACTCAAGCTCGTATCACGGTACCATAAATATATATATAAATTCTTTCCTAATGCAGAAAAATAAAACAAACATCCGTTATGTCGTTCAACTGTTTTAGTTGACAGGACATGCATCCATGTAGGATTTAACTATTTTAGTTAATCCATTCCGTATGTATGAAAGGGGTAGGACTTAGCTTTTTGATCTAATCCATCCTTGATATGTCACCGTTCCATACCGGTACATATAATGCATATGATCCACACATGATGCACACTCAAAATGAACATCAAGTATATCCAGAACCAACATAATAGAAATCAGATATAGATAAGCTCCTATCATGCATCCAGTATATGATTATATTCATAGAACCTCCTTTTAAATTGTTAAAATAAGAATAAACAATTTAAACCATCCATTTCCATGTAATTGACAGAACAGAAATTAAGACAGTTCAGCAATTATCCTTCATAACATAATATAATGAATATCAGAATTTTAAACTGCACATTATACTAGAATTCCAAAACAACACATCCATACTAATTCGTTTAAAATGTTAAAATGACGACTAGCATTTAAATCCTCCCATATCCTTTACGGCATACAAATTTATAATTAAATCTCCTGGCATCTATGTAATTCCCCATTATAAATTCTGTGTCGGATATAATGACACTCCAAAGTTTAAGTATATCATATGAAACTTCAAAAAGTATTTTATACCAGTTTCATTTAATTTGCTAACACGAAACTAGCAACTAACCTTCCACTACTCCCGACAATATACAACTTATTAGATACGAGTACATGATGTCATAACCAACATTCCTGGAACTGAACTATGCTAAATATATCATTGATATAAATTCTAACAATAATTACAATGTCAGTCCAAATTAAGTTGTCAAAACAACTTGGCAAAACAAGCATTCCTCCTTCCTTGACAGTAGGCCTATTATAAGCTTATGTTTTATGACATGCATTTAGGTTTAGCACCTTAGCATAAACCAACTATTTGAAGGCTTTAACAAGTTAATTTTAATCATTAAAAACCCCCTATCACTTTCCAGTATTTACCTTTAAGCCCCTGAACTTCAGAAAAATTGCAGAAAACACCCGTAGGGGTTTTTTTTCCATGGGAGCCGGCTCTCCTTTATTGGAGCCGGCTCCTAGGCTTCTAGAGCCGGCTCTCCCTCATGGAGAGCCGGCTCTCTCTTCATGGGAGCCGGCTCCCACCATTTAGGAGCCGGCTCTCACCCCTGAGAGCCCCTCTCTGCTTCACTGCTTCGTTTCTGCTTCGTCCGGTTGTCGTCTGCTCTTCCGACGAAGCCCAATGTCCTATCCCAAATCTTTTTAACATTCCTAGGGTTCTATTCAAGTTCCTAAAGTCCTAGAAACCCTACATATTCCAATATGAATTTATTAACAAAGCTTCAACCGAAACAATTTTCTTTTCCTCTGTTTATCTTCTTCGCTTCCGGTGAAGACCACTCCTCTGCTCCAAGTTTCCTTAAAGTTCTTAAGGTTCAATACAAGTCCCAACAATCATAGAAACTTCTCAAATTCTATTATGAACTTGATTAACAGAAGTTTAAATCAAAACAACACAGTTTGAGAAAGACCCAATTTTAGTTCTTTAAACGTAAAACAGGTTACAATCTAATATAACATGCATCAACTATTAGTTTTAAAGGTTGAATTAATCCCTGGAGACTATATAGAATGCACAGAACACAAGTTTATAGGAAGGAGACAAAATGAAACTTGCCTTTGAGATTTTTGGATTAAAATCCCTACGCCGTATTCCTAGATTTTCCGGCGATCCCGCACTGTTCTAACTTATTTGCTTCCTCCTTGGTTCCTCATACAAACAACACTCCTATCCTTCCTTGGTTCAACCCACAGTCCATGGCTGAAATCCCATCTGGTGGTTCTATCAGTTTTAAGCGCCTCACTGTTTTTCCCTCAAACACCCATTACATGTCTCTGTATCTCTCTATCTCACAATACGTGAAAAGGGTTTTGTTTTCCTAACCCTAACAGACATATAAGATTATATATATAGGCACTTACTAAGACCTAATTCCAATTCCTAGCTAACTATAAGTCGGCTTATTTATCTCTATAAAAGAAAACCCTAATCCTATATAACCATACAAAAAATATATACCAAATAAGTCCTATTAAAACATACGTCATTTAATCAATATATACCAAATAAGTCCTATTAAAACATACGTCATTTAATCATACTTTAAAAAAAAAACAATTAAATTAAAACAATAATTAAAGCAACCCAGCCAATTAACATAAAACAGATAAATAATTAATTTAACATACATAAACAATTACAATACAACAATTAAATTAAATACACACAAATAATAATAAAACAACTAATTTAACCAAATAACAAATAAGTCTAATAATTTAAATAAAAATGAAAAACAAACCAAAATATTCCCATTTTATCCTTTTGAAAACTAGGGGTATTACATCTTAAGCTTTCGGATCAAAAGTTAAACTCCTTCTTCCTTATTCTTCTTCTCTAATGCCAGCAACCTTCGAATTACCGTCCTCTACCCCGTTGATCCGATCTACCCACAAACGGATCTCATCTTCTTCTTCTTCTTCTTCTTCCTCTAGCTTTCTCTATCCTTCTCTCGTCCCTCTCTCTTCTTTTATACACTACATATAACCCTAGTCCTAACACACGTTTGACAAAACATAAAATAACTAATTATTATAATAAAATATAATATATATATATGTGTGTGTGTGTGTGTGTGTGAGTGTGTGTAAATCCCTATGGGTCAATTTCCAACCCAATTAGGATCCATTTCAAATAGTTTAAGACCCATCTAGTTGGTCCAAGTACTACAATCGAAATCCATCTCCTTAAAATAAAAAATAAAATAAAATAAAGTAAACATGTAACTACACAATTAAGCATTTAAAGTAAATTAATTAAATAAACACATCACACAAGAAATCAAATAAAAGAATGCACATTCAATATTAGCTACATCAATAAATTTAAATTAAACAAAATAAAAATAAATAAAACAACTAACAAATAAAAAACTAACCACATAATTAAATATAAAAGCAAATAATCAAATAGCCACATAATTAAATAAAAAGGAACTAAAACACTTAAATAAATCTCCAGAAATTAAGGGTATTATAAAACACAAGATACCAAAAATGATAATTGGAAAAGAGAGGGGAGATAAAAAATAATAATAATAATAAATAAATAAATAAATAAAAATCTTATCATAACTGAAAAGGATAATTATGGTATTTGAAAAAATAATAATTATAAGGGTTAGAAGTATCATTTTCTTTAAAATTAGAGTACAATAGTGTAAAAGTGGAGTGTCCACCCTAAAAAAATATTTAAATCCATTCTCTTAAAAAATTAAATTTTAAAAAAGAATAATTTAATTTGGGAGGGAGGAGTAAACACTTATTATTTCCCTCTGAGCCAATTCTAGGCCCATAATTAGTTAAATTTTGATGGGACTGAACAACTGTTCGACTTATTGTTTAGAAAGAGCATGTAGTTTCCAGTGGACCAGTTTCTAATCAGTTTAATTAATTACTTTATCAACCACCATCTATTTTCGTAAAACATTTTTCATAACAAATCAACTAATTGTTATGTCTTTACTCAATAATTGTATTAACACCCTTATTTATTGATTAAGCTTACCAAGGGCTTGTAATCCAGTTGTATCTTTTCAATATTTCAAAGTAAATGGTGAGGAATTGAGTCTCCAAATGAGCAAAGTGAGTGTGTAAGTGGTGTGTACATATGTTTCTTACCAATAACAAAAATAAAATAAAAAATGATTAAGCTTGACTACTTATTTATTTATTTATTATTTTATCTTAGCAATGGTTAGTGTGTTAGTAATTAGGAGTTCCGGGGAGAGTCGAACTCAAGACCACAAGGTGGGAGGCAAGTGCCAGCCCTTCCACGCTGGAAACACTACCAGACCTTATTAAGCACAAGGATAAGGAGTACAAAATCTATAGATCTTTTAGACCGGTTTTATCTCCATTCTTGTTCAGTAGGTTTTTTTTTTTTTGGGAAAATGAAGTTAATATATAATAAATAAAGGAGCTGTACATGTGAGGCCTTTGGCCCAAACAACCCATACATGATGGAAACCAAAAGCCCAAAGGCTCAACAGATACACGGGCCAGGCCCAAAGAAATCAACAACAAACCATCAATTAACGGCTAATTAGCCGTTAATGGTGGATCTGATACAAATTCGGTGAACTGGCTTTTGCAGCGATCGAAGCACAATGGCTTCAAATCTTCAATCAGGTGGACGTGGCGGTGGCCGGCAACAAGACGGCGAAAGATCCCAGTCCTTAAAAATGTGATGCGCAGCAATGGAATCCCTGAAGATCCCTAATTTCATGATAGAGGTGATAGTGTGGGAAATCCTTGCCCGAATTGAATTCTGTGATAACTTCGATCCACGGAAGATATGGGCATTTCTCTCCTCCTAAATGTGATATACCAGAGCTGCGAGGCAGAGCTTTTTAAGTAGGTTCCATGGTGATGGAGAAGACCACTGGATGCTAAAGACTAAAGCAATTTCCGACCATGTCAAAGCTGTAATAGAAATCTTACATTTCTCCTTGAAGAAAGTCCAAATTGGGGAAGTATACTTGCATGAGAAGAACAAATGAGAATGAGATTCTGTGTTGACATTACACAGAGCACATACATTGTCAAATCTAGCCATTGATTTTCTATCCAAAGTGGGGAGGCGACCTTGAACAGCTAGCCACATAATGAATTTCATTCGTGGGATTGCTGGAGATCTCCAAACCAAGTTGAACCATGAAACCGATGGAGAAGAAGGTGATAAGAGAGCTACAGTATGCTTGTGGCTGAAACTTCCAGATGGTGAGACTGCCCAAATCAATTTGTCATTCCCTGAATTATTTGGAGCACCAAGTGCAAGGAGTTCTGGGATTGCCGAAGAGATTGATGCAGGGAAATTCCAAGTTCCATCAGAAATGAAGTGGCTTACTATGGTTGAAAGGTCTAAACCTGCTGTAGTGAGGATTTGGGAAGGGAATTGAGTGCTCAATGGTCCAGCAGGAAGCCAATTATCGTACCAGAAACAAGTAGACATGCCATTTCCAACTTGGTGCTTAATGAAGTTTCTAGTATGGTGCCTTTGTTGAAGGAGTTTCCTCCAACTCTAGGAGCAAGATTGAAAAATATCTAAAGCCCACAAGTTCTTGCCTTTGATGAGGTAAGTCTTAAACCATTTAATCCAAACTCTATCTGAATTGTCTGTTAGACCAAGTTAGGGATATCCAAACCTCCTGCCTCCTTAGGTTTACAAATATCCATCCAAGCAATCTTGACACTTGTGGACTTCATTTCAATGCCAGACCAAAGGAATGCCATGAGTATTCTATTGATCTCATCAAAAACCCCTTCAGGAATGATGAATATACTTGACCAGTAGACTTGGGTGGAGACTAGGACAGATTTAATCAATTATAGCCTACCTGCATAGGATAGTGACCTTGAGGTCCAATGAGTTATCCTGTGGGTGATCATTTCAATTAGAGGCCTACAGTCAGCTGCCTTTAAACAGGTTGAGATTAGAGGAACCCCCAAGTGTCTAATAGGGAGATAACCTGTATTAATTCCTAGTAGGTTTGAGAAAACTGCTTCAGTAGAGGGGTCTACCCCTGAGAGGAATATTGAGCTTTTGGACAAGTTGATGGAGAGTCCTGACATAGTGCAGAAGTGGTCCAAGGCAGATTTTAGGATGGATACAGATGTAATGTCACCATGGCAAAAGAGAAAAAGATCATCTGCAAATGAGAGATGGGTGATACCCAGCTCTTTGCACCTCCAATGGTATCTAAATCTAGGGGTTCTAGAAATAATATTCTTAACAGTTGAAGTAAAAATATCCATGATAATGACAAATAGAAATGGGGAAATAGGATCACCTTGTCTTAAGCCTCTTTTCCCTTTGAAAAACTCCTTGAATTCTCCATTAATAGCAACAATGAAGGATGGAGATGTGATGCATGCTTGGATTAGCTTGATGAATCTTGGAGGGAAGTTGAGATGGGAAAGACAGTCCAGTGTAAACTCCCATTTAACTGAGTCAAAAGCCTTCTTAAGATCAATCTTAATAGCACACCTTGGAGGGGGAATGTCTCTGTGATAACCTCTCAATAGCTCATGAGTGAGTAATACTGAGTCAGTAATCTTCCTGCCTTGAACAAAGGCTGTTTGAGTGTGATTAATGATGTGAGGGAGAACCAGTTGTAGCTTATTAGCTAAAAGCTTTGAGATACATTTGTAGATGGTGTTGCAACATGAAATAGGTCTGTAATCATTGATGGTGGAGGGGTTTTGACACTTTGGGACAAGGGAAATGTATGTAGAGTTAGCTTCGCCTAGCAGCTTACCATTTCTGAAAAACTCAGAGATGGCCTTAATTGTTGAATTACCTACAATGCTCCATGCTTGGTGGAAGAACATGGCATTGTAGCCATCAGGGCCTGGAGCTTTGTCCTTATTTAGAGATAGCATGCAAGATTGTATCTCATGTGGAGATGGGATAGAATCCAAAATCTGATGAAGATGTGAGGGTACTGCCTTAGTGTTGACTCTTGAGAGTTCAGCTTGAGTGTGGGTAGTTGGAGGGCTTGTACCAAACAGATTCTGAAAGTGTGAGACAATTTCATGAATAATTCCATCTGCATTATCAAGTCGAATCCCATCTGCACTGGTTAAGCTACAAATCTTCTTCCTGTTAACTCTAGAGGCAATTGATTTATAGAAGTAGGATGAGTTGCAGTCCCCAAGCTTAAGCCACACCATTCTGGATTTTTGCTTGAGCATACATTCTTGAAGATCTGAAAGTCTTGTGTACTCCTAAGTAAGAGAGAGATCAAGCAGTCTGAGTTGAGTATCACTTGGGGAAATATCAAGATCCTTTTGACATGTATCTAGCTCCATTTTAACTGCCTGTAGCTTGGAATCAACATTTGAGAAGTCCACCTTGCAGTTGGTTTTGAGAATGTGCTTTAGAGATTTCAGCTTTTTAACCACTTGGAACATAGCTGTCCCGGGAATATAATGGTTCCAAGCACTCTGAACTGATGGTAGAAATAGAGGGTGAGAGCACCATGCATTGAAGAACCTGAAAGGTAAACATCTTGTGGGGGAGTTAGTATCAATTGTAACTAGAATGGGGCTGTGGTCAGATACTCCAGGGGTGAGAAAGATGCACTCTGATCTTGGAAATGAGGTGTTCCATTGTTTGTTGATGAGGGCCCTGTCAAGCTTGTTGGCAATGCAGGCTAAGCCAAAACTTTTGTTATTCCAGGTGTATAAAATGCCAATGAACCTAAGATCCTCAAGTTCAGCTTGTTGTAAGCATTCACAGAAGGCATTAATGGCTGGATTCCATGTAACAGAACCACCATTCTTTTCACCTGAATTAGAGATGATATTGAAATTTCCCATAACCAACCAAGGGGAGTTGCCAAATAGAGTAGAATGGTGGTTGATATCCTCCCATAGGGAAAGTCTTTCCACTGCAAAGTTAGAAGCATAAATGAAAGAGGAGTAAAAGGTGATATTTTGGTCAATGATGGGTATAGAGCAATGGATGGATTGCTTAGTTGTACATACAACATCAAGATCAATGGTATTGGGATTCCACATAACGCATATTCTACCAAGCTATGAGAAAGAGTAGTTGTGGACAAGGTGCCAGTGAGCTGCAATTTTGTTGTGGATTGCATCCACATTAACTGGGGAGACTTTAGTTTCTATAATAGATAGTATATTTAGTTTCTTCTCAGAGATCATCTTCTTGATCTCAGCCTGTCTAGAGGGCATGTTTAGCCCCCTGATGTTCCATGCTAGGATGGAAATCATTGAGGAGTGGTGGGAAGTGAGGGATCTAGACACCTTTGAATCCCATGGGACTCATAAGATATCAAACCTGGGCTATGGCTTTTGTTTCTTCTTGTTTGAGACTTCATAAGTCTGACTGTGGATCTTCTTGGGGTCTGACTTGGAGCACTGTGATGATCATGGTCTCTTGGGCCAGAATGAAACTACGCAGGTGTTGTAATTAGTGATGTGGTGGTTGTGTATGTTCTTGGATTGAGCTTAGGAGCACTATGATGATCTTGGTTTCTTGGGATTGTGTGAACCTTCACAGGTGTGGCTGTTGGTGAAGTTGGGATGGTGGATGAGGATGCAGTGTTTGATGTGGGGCTATTATGGTTTGAGTAGCATAGCTTTTTACAGCATGAAGATGATGGCTGTGTTCTCACTAGGACTTTAGGATTTTGAGATCCTGATCTTTGAGGTGATTTGGATACATTACCATTATCTTGTAGCTTGGAGTAGGTAGAGTGATTGGAAGGTAAATATGGGGGGGGGGGGGGGGGGGTTGGAGATACATGTGATGGGGAATGTTGTGGAGATTGGTGTGGAGTAGTGTCATGGTTGGCTTGTAGAAGAGGGGAAAATCAATTATTGGTGTGAGAATCATTTGCTGGAGCCTTATTCCCAGTCTGCCTTCTTTTCTTCCTGACAGTAATCCAGTCATTTGAGGGGCTTTTGGGGGCTGGGCTATTATCCCTTACAGGGGTGTGGTCAGACATTCAGTGGGCATGAGAACTCTGTGTGGTTGAGCTTGTTGCACCTTTTGCATATTTTAGGCAGCCATTGGTACTCAATACCAATTCTTTCAATTTTATCATCCTCCATTATGAGTTCAACTTCAGTTAAAAGGGGCTGCAAGATGTCAATATCAACACAGATTCTTGCATATTTGAGTTTAGTTCTACTCACTGTTGCTTGATCTACATAAAAGGGGACCCCTACTGAGCTAGCTATGTGACTAAGACTTGTTGCTGTCCAGTAATGGGCAGGTATATTGAAGAATTTAACCCAGATTTGGGATACATGAAGCTGTGCTGAGGTGTGGTGGAGGTTGGAGGCTCCATTTCTTGAGGGAGAAGGGGTGCCCAGCTAAGTTCCAAGGGCCATTTGTGAGGACATTTTCAGCTTCATGACTGGTGCGAAATCTAAAAATGTAGGAACCATTGTCTCCAAGTATTGTGTTAGTGAGTCCATAGGAGTTCCATATCTTAGATGTTAAAGATTGAATGACCTTGAAAGGAAGTCTTTTGTGTGTAGGTAGTCCAATGAGATGGGTTTCCTGCCAAAACCTTATGCCTTCCATTGCCACTTCCTTTGGAGGTTTAATGACAGACTTACCGTGAAAGGAAGATGGTTTAATGTAATCTAAGACCATCAAGTTAGTTTGTTGGGAGACTACTTCAGACCATTTCTTTGACTTGGTAAGCTCATTTGACTTGGTAGGTTCATGTGGCTTGGTTAGCTCATTTGACTTAGTTGGCTCATTTGACTTGGTAGGTATAGCTTTTTCAGTGATATGATGGGTTAGGTTTGATAGTAGGAGGGGTTGAGCATTGTTTGGTGAGTTATGTTGGAAGTGTAGGGTGTGTGGGAGAAGGCAGTCTGTGTTTTTGCCATTTTGGTGTATAGGGATGGCAGTGTGTTCATGCACTTTATTGACCAATGGGCTATCATTTAAATTTGAATTTAAATTCAAACCTATTTCTGGTACTTTCTGTGCAGGTTGTCCACGTGCTGAGGTGGCGGTGGTAGTGGTGGTGGTGATGGCTGGGACTGGTGGTGGAGGACTTGCTTGTTGATGCTGATGATGTGGTGCCTGTGGCCTTGCTGCAGTAGGCTCACTTGTTGGTGGTAGCTGGATACATTGTTCCAGTTGTTTTTTGACTTCAGCTAGTTCCTCTCTCAATTCTAAAACAAGCTTCTTCCGTTCTTTGTACATATCCATTGCTTTTCCCAAGTTTTCGTCCTTCCACTCGAGCTGTTCTTGTAGTCTTTCAATTTGGTGGCCTGGAGAGCTGTACAAAAAGGGGTTGAAGTTCTTGGGTAGGTAAGGTTTTGGAGAAACTGCTGTCTTGCATTGTGAGGATTTGTTTGGTGATTTAGGGATGACATTTGTGCCTGAAGTGACTTTGCTTTGAACCCGGACTAGACTTGTTGTAGATGAAGGAAAATTTACATGTGGTTTACCAGAATAAGATGATGGGATTGGAGGGTGATAGATTTCTGTTTATAAGATGCTTGCCTGTGGCTTAGAGGTGGTTTGAACAATTCTTCTTTGGTATGTCTGTGTTGAGTTTGGCTTGGGAATGAAGGGTGGTTTCAGATGGTTTGGGATGGGATTTTTTAGTGAGGGAGTCTTGGATTGGTTTAGATGATTTGTAGATGATTTGGAATGGGTTTTAGACTGGTTTGGATGTTGTAGAGGAGATTGAAGATGAAGGTTTTGCTGTATTTTCATGCTTGGTTTTTCCTACTATATATCAGACAGGAATCTTCCTGACTCGGTCCATAGCTACTGATTTTGTATTGCTCAATCTTTCGATGCATCACCATGGAGGTTGCGGGATCTTTCTTTCTTGTTTAGTAGTTGCTGGATTCATAAGATGGTGTTGGCCCGTTGTGTGTCCTTGTGAGCAGATATTGGATGTGGAAGGGCGCTATGTCATAGGTGTACCAATTCAATAAAACATAACATGTTATCTCGATATTAGCAATTTTCTAAGTAGGGGGGCAAACTTTTTTTGGTACATATGACATGACGCGCATTCATTCGCTTATTCTTATTTAGATCATGATTATATTTAGACTATAATTCCATACCACAATAACTCTCAAATTCAATTTGTTTGCATGATTATATTCTTATTTAGACTATATTCTTATTTAGATCATGATTGTGTATACGCACATAGGTATATAGCTTATGAAGGAGAAAGGTAAGAGCTTTGGGAATTCCTATAGATGAATATCGATTCAATTCTGCAATTATATTCAGTTGTATGAAATTGAAATCAAAGAAAAATAATTTTAAGTTTGAATTGTTTTTTCTCCAACTCTAACGCAGAATGAGAATGCTAGTTCAAGTATAAAAAGGTGATTGTGTGACCAGTCTAGCAAACTTGGATTATCAAACATGAGAATGACTTCAGTTGTAAAGTTTGTGAACTTTGTGTACTCGTAAAAGGATCAATTTCACAACAAACGTGGCACTACAGTTCAAAAAGAAGAGGTACAGCAAAATATAACTTGAAAGGTTAAAGTTGTATATTGATCATGTAAAAGTTGATTACTGCCATTAATTAATGGCTTGAACACACATCTCATAATGTTACCCATTTCAAATATATATATATATATATATATATATATATATATATATATATATCATCATCATCAAGACTAAAGATACAAAATGTTCTGTAGTCCTATTTAGTAATCAAAACCAATTTTTGGAGTAGGTATGGGAGGTAAGAGGGTCGCTGTATAACCTCCCCCATGGTAGAAGAGGAGAGAGGGGTTCGAGAGGGCGGACGTGAAAAAAAAAAAAATGTGTGTATTTGCTTTACCATTAAAAAATAAAATAAAATAATAAAAAATTAAATAAACAAATAAAAAAATAAATAAGTAGTATAGACCCAATAGGACCCAATGGTGATGGTGGTGAAGTACAGGAACTCCCTGCATTTGCCTTCTCTTGCTTCCTTTGCTCTTGCTCCCTTTGAAGACCTGAAAACAAATTATTTAAGCTATCATATATGGGATAAAAAAAAATTGATGAATTATAAAGCATATATGGAGTTATATTGCTTACCAATAATACTAGAAGCCCTAAAACTTATGATGTACTTGGGTCTAACGTGAGAGTTCATGTTTACTACCCATACTACATATTTTCTAGGTCTCAACAGATCATCCATGTAATACCCCTGATTTTTAAAAGGATAGTCTCGGTATTTTTTCTTGGCTAATTGTTTACTTGTTTAATTGATTTAATTATTTGTTAAATGTGTTAATTGATTTAATTGTTTAAATGAAATTGTGTGTGATGATGGGTATTTATTTAAGAATTTAATTGTTTTATTTTATTTTTATTTTAATATTTTTAGGGAATTGGATATGGATAGTAGTAGTGGACCAACTAATTGGGCTCCATGGACTACTTGGATAAGGGGTTTAATGGGTACGGATAATTACCCATGTATATGTATATTTAATAAATAAATAAATATATATATATATATAAGGAAAGTCATATATATTTATATATTACATATAAAAAGGATTACACATAGATTATACGTACCATATATTTTAGTTACCTTTTTAGTATTTAGATTTTATTTTATTTTTATTATTAGTTTGGCTTGGATTGGGAAAAGGATTAGTGTTATTTTATTTGACTATAAATATATAATTATAGGGTTGTGAAAGAGGTTAGAAAATATATCACGTATTATATTTTAGAGAGAGAAATAAGGAAGAGGAAGGAAGAGAAAAAGGAATAAGGAGGTTAGGGTTTTTATCAAATCCCTAAAGGCAAGTTTTAATTCTTCTCTTCTCCTTTGACTCATACCCTATGCATGCTAGATTAATTATAGATTCTTTAAATAAATTAATTGGATCTAATTACATAGATTTATTTTGAAATTTCAGTTCATGTGTTTTAATAATGGGTTTGTGATGAATTTTTATATTTTGATAAATTAAATTTTTATGTATTTTAATCATGTGTTGTAATACATTATGTGTTTAGCATGAAGTAGTTTGTATATTTTAGATGAAATTAAATTTGATTTATAGTGTGTGCGCCGAACGAGGGGATTTCTTTTACCATGAAATAATTTATACATGTTAGATGAAATCAAATTTTATGTTTATTCATGCATGCCGATCAAAGAATTACTGTTACCATGATCCAGATTGTGTTGTGTATATGTACGAAGTCAAATTTGTGTTTTTTTCACGCACGCCGAACGAGGCTTTGAAAAGGCATCAGTTTGTTAATGGAATAGATTATTTATCTAAGTAAGCATTAGTTTATAAATAATTGGCCATCAGTTTATAAGAATTCACTTTATTCAATGCACGCCGAACGAGGAAGGAATAATAACAATCAATTTAATGGAATTAAATTGATTAGCAAATACTATTTAATGGGATTAAGTAATTATTTAAATTGTTGGAATATTAAACAAGTATTTTGGTTTTTGGTTGAGTATTAAATATTTATTTAATGAAATAGATTCATTAAAAAATGGGAATGCATGATTTAAGTTTGCATGCTAAGTATGGAATTTAATTAATTTTTAAAATGATAAATTAATTAAATATTGCTGGATTAAATTATTTTAATCAATTCTTTAGATTTAAATTAATTTAATCAGAACATGGAGATGTACAATTTAGTTGATATGCATGTTAATTTCTTGTGATGTAAATTAAATGTATACTATTTATAATTGATATTTTTAATCAAGTAAATGCAAAGAATGTGTTTATGATTTATATCATGTTTATTTGGATTATTAAATGTAAATATTAGTTACATTATTCTTGGATTGGAAACTTTTATTTGATTATGATATAGATTAATGCACCATTATGGGATGGGGGCATATTAGGGACGGATTAACTTACGAGTTAAGTCCTACCTATTTTTAATAAGGGAACGGATTAACCATAGTGTTAAGTCCTACTTATTCGTGTCAGGTCAACGGAATAGTTGGATGACATAGTATTGAAATAATAATTGGATAGTTTATTTTTGATGGTTGGATAGGACGGATTTTAAATATATAATTATACACCATGATATGAGCTTGAGTCTCAGGATCAGTGGTTAGGGTGCGTATATTGCCAGGGATGTGTAGCTAGATATAGCGTAGTTGTGTACCCTGGTAGGTCTAGGTACTCATGCCCACTATATGTGCGTTTTGCATGTTGCCTACTATTCAGGTTGAGACAACTCTATAGTCTAGTGAGGTTCCTTTAGTGTGTGTATATATCTATATATGGACTATTTAGTTATTGTTGAATTAATTAGGATGTGTACGTGTATCGGGTCTCTGTTTGGGATGTAGTAGATTAGAACTTGTATGTGGGCCTGACCCACCATTATTTTTCAGGTGTTCGTCAGTTCCAGTCTTAGAGATTGTTCGTGCCGAGAAGAGACAGCCATTCATTCTTCCGACTCTACGTAGGACTCTTCTTCATTAGTAACTTATTTTTTTTTTCGATTCAGTTATGTCAGTTAGGATATTATTAGGGGTCCACAGTATGGATTCCCGAGTTGTAGTTTAATTAATTACTGGTATCAGAAGATTGGAGGATTTTATTATGGAATTTTAATCATTATTTATTTGAGGATTTTTAAATAAGAATTTATTATTTAGTTTTCCTTTCAGCTTATCTGTTTATTTTTAATTCATCTTGTATTCCAATGCTTGTTTAAATATTAATTGTTTGATATCCCTTGTATTCTGTGCTCGGACTTGATCACCCGTGGCTCTAGAATCGAGGGGTATCACAGTTGGTATCAGAGCACTCCAGGTTCAAGTGTCTCTAGGGATCTATCGTTTTAAGACTTCCGCGTAGCGTATTCTTTTATTTAGAGCCTAAGATTAGGATTCGTTGTATTCTTTACGGTTCGGTTAAATCGTACTAATGTCTGTCTTTCTATGTTAACAGAATGGTTAACGCTAGAAGAAGACGGGACAATCAGAGAAACAGGCAACGAAGGGAGGCGGCTCGTAGGCAGCGTCAGGAGGATGAGGGTCAGTTCTATGAGGAGCATAAGGAAGTTCAGCAGACTCGGGATCAGGGAGGAGATCCAGAGTTTCCTCCTCACATCAATGACCTTATTGCTCGGGCTATAGAAGCAGGGGTAACCGCTGCACTTCGAAATCAGCCTCAAGTACAGCCGGCACCGTTACCGGCACCGGTTGTTCGGATTGATACTTGGGAGAAGGCTAGGAGTTCTTTCACAAAGGGGAGCCCACCTGAGTTCACAGGCTCCACCGATGCGAGAGCAGTTCATCAGTGGAAACAGGACATCGAGCGACATCTTCGCTTGGTTCAGTGCACGGAGGTTCAGAAGCAGATGCTTGCTACTTTCAAGCTAGTTGGGGATGCACTACAGTGGTGGGAGTCAGTTACCACCGCAGCGGAGAGGATGGCATTGACTTACGATCAGTTCAGTGCACGCTTTGATGAAAAGTATTTCCCTTATGCAATCAGGGCAGCCATGAAGACTGAGTTTCTTAATCTGCAGCAGGGGAACATGACAGTAGCGGAGTATGAGCAGCAGTTCACACGCTTGTCTCTCTTTGCACCGGAGGAGGTGGATACAGAGGAGAAGAAGCGCAACAGTTTCGTCAAGGGACTGATGTGGTCTATCAAGAGAGCTATTACGGGTAGTCCAGCCTATACTACTTATGCTCAGGTGGTAGACGCCGCTCTACAGCAGTATCAGTTGACCGTGGATTTTAGACAGGCCAAGGGTGAGAAGCGGGGTGATCGAGACTCTGCTAATCAGTCAGCTGAGAAAGGGAATGGGAACGGACACCGACAGAATGACAAGGGCAAATTCCAGGGACATCAGCCTTGGAAGAAGCACAAGGGTGGTTCAGATGCTCAGCAGAATGGGGCACCTATTCAGAGGCAGCAGAATGAGGGACCACAGGCAGGACAGGGTCAGCCACAGGCTAACCGACAGAGGAGGCCATTTGGTACTTTCCAGGGTAGTTGCTATACTTGTGGAGAGTATGGTCACACTTCCAGGCAGTGTCCTACAGTAAGACAGGGACAGAGACAGGGACAACATGTGCAGCAGGGGCAGAGGGCACCAGTGCCTTTACCAGCTCCACAGGTTCCACGGATTCAGGGACAGACATATCCAGCTTTACCAGCGCCGCCGCAGCCTCAGGGACAGGCATCGCAACAGTTACATTATGGCAGGGTGTACAACCTCATGTCACAGGATGTTCGGGCACCTCAGGCTATTGAGGGTAAGTTTCCTATTCATGGTTTACATGGACGTGTTTTATTTGATACTGGTGCTACACACTCATTTGTAGCTAGGACTTTTGTTGCTTTATCTGGGATGAGGACGAGGGTATGCACTAAACCTCAAGGTATTTCTACACCATTGGGCGATACAGCCATTTTACATGAGAGTGATGGGCCTGTGACACTAGATATTGGTAGACTCAGATTTCTAGCCAATCTATTGGTCCTGGACATGCACACTTATGACGTGATACTTGGGATGGATTGGTTATCGCATTACCATGCCCAAGTTAATTGTTATGATAGATCAGTTATTTTCACTATACCTGGTCAGGACATGTACGTCGTCGCTATGCCGCGTTCTAAGGGGATCACTAGCACCTATTTGTTTCATATGGAGGAGGAAACGGATGAGGGGACTACTGTATTATTGGATAGCATACCAATTGTACAGGATTACCCGGATGTATTTCAGGAGATTCCAGGGTTGCCGCCTAGTCGCGAGATCGACTTTGTGATAGACTTAGCTCCAGGCACTACGCCTATTGCTAGGGCACCATATAGGATGGCACCAGTGGAGATGCGCGAGCTGAGGGATCAGATTCAGCAGCTACTCAGCCAGGGTTTCATTCGCAGGAGTACTTCACCCTGGGGAGCACCGGTTTTATTTGTGAAGAAGAAGGATGGTTCGCTCCGCTTGTGTATAGATTACAGGGAGTTGAACAAGGTTACTATTCGTAACAAGTATCCTTTGCCCAGGATTGATGACTTGTTTGATCAGTTGAAGGGAGCTACTTATTTCTCTAAGATTGATCTGCGGTCTGGATATCATCAACTTCGGGTTCGGGAGCAGGATGTCCCGAGGACAGCGTTTCTCACTAGATATGGATCTTATGAGTTTCGGGTGATGCCATTCGGGTTGACTAATGCACCAGCGGTTTTCATGGATTTAATGAATAGAGTCTTCAGAGCTTACTTGGATCAATTTGTCATTGTCTTCATAGATGACATTTTGATTTACTCGAGGTCAGAGGACGATCATGCTAGACATCTTCGGATAGTCTTACAGACGCTTCGTGAGCATTAGTTGTATGCCAAGTTTGAGAAGTGTGAATTTTGGCAGCGGGAAGTGAAATTTCTGGGTCACGTGGTGTCAGAAAGGGGAATAGCGGTGGATCCAGCCAAGGTTTCAGCGGTGGTTGAGTGGGGACAGCCTACATCACCTACCGAGATTCGGAGTTTTCTCGGTTTGGCAGGTTATTATAGAAGGTTCATCCAGGGGTTCTCAAAGATAGCGGGACCACTCACTCATCTGACTAAGAAGGGTGTACGGTTCGTGTGGGATGAACATTGTCAAAAAGCTTTTGATGAACTGAAGACTAAGTTGACTTCTGCACCGGTTTTATCTACCCCACAGAGCGGGATTGAGTATCTTGTCTACACAGATGCTTCTTTGCAGGGTCTGGGATGTGTCTTGATGCAGGAGGAGCGACCAATTTCGTATGGATCTCGGAAACTTAAGCCTCATGAGCTTAATTATCCAACACATGATTTGGAGTTGGCAGCGGTGGTCTTTGCCTTACGTATTTGGAGGCATTATTTGTTGGGTGAATCCTTCAGATTATTTAGTGATCACAAGAGTCTGCAGTACTTGTTCACTCAGCGAGAGCTGAATATGAGACAGCGCCGATGGTTGGAGTTTGTGAAAGACTATCATTTCTCTATCCAGTATCATCCAGGGAAAGCGAATGTGGTGGCAGATGCACTTAGTCGTCGACCTGTTGGTAGTCTTTCCACTCTGTTCATTACTGAGTGGAATGCGTTGAAGAGGGTGGATGAATTGTCGGATACTTTCTTGGCTTGCATGGTAGTTACACCTTCTATCATTCACAAAGTTTTGAAGGCACAACTCACGGATCAGTAGTGCATTGATAAAGTTGCAGAGATAGCTTCCGGAGAGGTTCCATTCTACTATGTTGGGGCTGATGGAGGTTTGAGGTACAAGGGACGGTTAGTGGTACCTTCTGCTGATGAGTTGAGGAAGGATGTGATGACTGAGACTCACCACTCTGAGTTTTCAGTTCATCCTGGAGGTGACAAAATGTATCAGGATATGAAGCGGCAGTTTTGGTGGGCAGGTATGAAGAGGGACATTGCTCTATTTGTCTCACGATGTAGTACTTGTCAGATGGTCAAGATTGATCATCAGAGGCCGCCAGGAGCTCTACAGCCGCTGCCGATACCGGAGTGGAAATGGGAGAGCATTTCTATGGATTTTGTAGAGGGATTACCTAACTCGTTTAAGAATCACAATTCCATTTGGGTCATCGTTGATAGGTTGACTAAATCTGCTCATTTCTTGCCTATTCGCACTGATTACACTTCGGAACAGTTGGCGAAACTTTACATTACAGAGATTGTGAAGTTGCATGGCATTCCGTTATCTATTATATCGGATAGGGATTCGAGCTTTGTATCAGGGTTTTGGAAGAGTTTTTAGCAGGCTTTGGGTACAGAGTTGCATCTTAGCACTGCTTATCATCCTCAAACTGATGGACAGACCGAGAGGGTTAATCAGATAATGGAGGATATGCTTCGTTCTTGTGTCCTTGACTTTAAGGGCCATTGGGAGGAGTATTTGTCACTTGTGGAGTTCGCATATAACAATAGTTTTCAGAAGACTATTGGTATGGCACCGTTTGAGGCATTATATGGACGACCATGTAGATCTCCTGTTTGTTGGATGGAGGTTGGCGAGAGTCGTTTTTTGGGTCCTGAGTTCATTAAGGATACTTCTGAGAAAATTGCTCTTATTAGGGATCGCATGCGCACTGCCCAGAGTAGGTAGAAGAGTTATGCGGATCGTCGTACTCGTGTTTTGGAGTTTCAGGTTGGGGATCAGGTTCTACTCAAAGTGTTTCCTATGAAAGGTTTAATGCGCTTTGGAAAGAAAGGGAAGTTATCACCACGGTTTGTGGGTCCATTCATGATTACCGATCGCGTGGGAGCTGTAGCTTATCGGTTGGCACTTCCGGATCATTTGGATCGCATCCACAACGTGTTTCATGTTTCCATGTTGCGGAAATTTCTGCGCGATGAGGATAGGTATCAGCACATAGATGTGGGTGAGATTGAGTTGCAACCGGATGCAACTTATGTGGAGCCACCGTGTCGCATTATAGACCGTCAGGATCATGTTCTTCGCAATAAAGTCATATCGTTAGTGCGTGTCCAGTGGAGTCACCATAATGAGGCTGAGTCTACTTGGGAGCAAGAGGATGTCATTCGCTCACAGTTTCCAGATATAATGGAAGAAGGTAAGGGCGAATTCCGAGGACGGAATTCCTTTTGTTAGGGGGGAAGAATGTAATACCCCTGATTTTTAAAAGGATAGTCTCGGTATTTTTTCTTGGCTAATTGTTTACTTGTTTAATTGATTTAATTATTTGTTAAATGTGTTAATTGATTTAATTGTTTAAATGAAATTGTGTGTGATGATGGGTATTTATTTAGGAATTTAATTGTTTTATTTTATTTTTATTTTAATATTTTTAGGGAATTGGATATGGATAGTAGTAGTGGACCAACTAATTGGGCTCCATGGACTACTTGGATAAGGGGTTTAATGGGTACGGATAATTACCCATGTATATGTATATTTAATAAATAAATATATATATATATATATATATATATAAGGAAAGTCATATATATTTATATATTACATATAAAAAGGATTACACATAGATTATACGTACCATATATTTTAGTTACCTTTTTAGTATTTAGATTTTATTTTATTTTTATTATTAGTTTGGCTTGGATTGGGAAAAGGATTAGTGTTATTTTATTTGACTATAAATATATAATTATAGGGTTGTGAAAGAGGTTAGAAAATATATCACGTATTTTATTTTAGAGAGAGAAATAAGGAAGAGGAAGGAAGAGAAAAAGGAATAAGGAGGTTAGGGTTTTTATCAAATCCCTAAAGGCAAGTTTTAATTCTTCTCTTCTCCTTTGACTCATACCCTATGCATGCTAGATTAATTATAGATTCTTTAAATAAATTAATTGGATCTAATTACATAGATTTATTTTGAAATTTCAGTTCATGTGTTTTAATAATGGGTTTGTGATGAATTTTTATATTTTGATAAATTAAATTTTTATGTATTTTAATCATGTGTTGTAATACATTATGTGTTTAGCATGAAGTAGTTTGTATATTTTAGATGAAATTAAATTTGATTTATAGTGTGTGCGCCGAACGAGGGGATTTCTTTTACCATGAAATAATTTATACATGTTAGATGAAATCAAATTTTATGTTTATTCATGCATGCCGATCAAAGAATTACTGTTACCATGATCCAGATTGTGTTGTGTATATGTACGAAGTCAAATTTGTGTTTTTTTCACGCACGCCGAACGAGGCTTTGAAAAGGCATCAGTTTGTTAATGGAATAGATTATTTATCTAAGTAAGCATTAGTTTATAAATAATTGGCCATCAGTTTATAAGAATTCACTTTATTCAATGCACGCCGAACGAGGAAGGAATAATAACAATCAATTTAATGGAATTAAATTGATTAGCAAATACTATTTAATGGGATTAAGTAATTATTTAAATTGTTGGAATATTAAACAAGTATTTTGGTTTTTGGTTGAGTATTAAATATTTATTTAATGAAATAGATTCATTAAAAAATGGGAATGCATGATTTAAGTTTGCATGCTAAGTATGGAATTTAATTAATTTTTAAAATGATAAATTAATTAAATATTGCTGGATTAAATTATTTTAATCAATTCTTTAGATTTAAATTAATTTAATCAGAACATGGAGATGTACAATTTAGTTGATATGCATGTTAATTTCTTGTGATGTAAATTAAATGTATACTATTTATAATTGATATTTTTAATCAAGTAAATGCAAAGAATGTGTTTATGATTTATATCATATTTATTTGGATTATTAAATGTAAATATTAGTTACATTATTCTTGGATTGGAAACTTTTATTTGATTATGATATAGATTAATGCACCATTATGGGATGGGGGCATATTAGGGACGGATTAACTTACGAGTTAAGTCCTACCTATTTTTAATAAGGGAACGGATTAACCATAGTGTTAAGTCCTACTTATTCGTGTCAGGTCAACGGAATAGTTGGATGACATAGTATTGAAATAATAATTGGATAGTTTATTTTTGATGGTTGGATAGGACGGATTTTAAATATATAATTATACACCATGATATGAGCTTGAGTCTCAGGATCAGTGGTTAGGGTGCGTATATTGCCAGGGATGTGTAGCTAGATATAGCGTAGTTGTGTACCCTGGTAGGTCTAGGTACTCATGCCCACTATATGTGCGTTTTGCATGTTGCCTACTATTCAGGTTGAGACAACTCTATAGTCTAGTGAGGTTCCTTTAGTGTGTGTATATATCTATATATGGACTATTTAGTTATTGTTGAATTAATTAGGATGTGTACGTGTATCGGGTCTCTGTTTGGGATGTAGTAGATTAGAACTTGTATGTGGGCCTGACCCACCATTATTTTTCAGGTGTTCGTCAGTTCCAGTCTTAGAGATTGTTCGTGCCGAGCAGAGACAGCCATTCATTCTTCCGACTCTACGTAGGACTCTTCTTCATTAGTAACTTATTTTTTTTTTCGATTCAGTTATGTCAGTTAGGATATTATTAGGGGTCCACAGTATGGATTCCCGAGTTGTAGTTTAATTAATTACTGGTATCAGAAGATTGGAGGATTTTATTATGGAATTTTAATCATTATTTATTTGAGGATTTTTAAATAAGAATTTATTATTTAGTTTTCCTTTCAGCTTATCTGTTTATTTTTAATTCATCTTGTATTCCAATGCTTGTTTAAATATTAATTGTTTGATATCCCTTGTATTCTGTGCTCGGACTTGATCACCCGTGGCTCTAGAATCGAGGGGTATCACAATCCACTCCAGTTGTTTCGGAATTATCAGTACTTGGCCAATATTGTCCTGAACCAGGGTGAACCAGTTCGGTGTCCCCCAGTATAACTTGACACAACAAAACGTGTCTTACCCCATTTTCATCTGGAACTGCTGCTAATGCACTGTGTAAAAAAATATAAGAGAGAAATTGATTAAAAAAAAAATGAGAGAGACTATATGTTTCAATTAGAATATATATTATAATGTCATGCTTGTATACCTATCAATAGGAAAGTCCAAAGGAGAGAGATGAAGGCCAGAAACAAACAATTCCCCATTTTCAATTCGTGCGCATACATTGAATTCATTCCGTATGATACTAGTGATCTCATCTTTTGAATTGCCGTACCAAGCATAGCGTAAATTACAAGTCCCGGATGGGCGTTGGCTCGCCACAAGCTTTTTGAACCTCTCGAATGATTCGAACCAAAGTCTACTTGTTGGACTACAAAACCTGTTTTTGTGTATGGCCAAAATATCTATGTCCTTCCCAACTGAACCCAAACCCTCAACAAAGTCATTCTTGATGACATTGTGCATGTAGCTTCCCTCCGGTTCTATGTCCATTCCGAGGTGGCGGAACTCGGCAAATGCTGCCGGTTCTACGTCCATTTTAGACCCAATTGATTCAGACAATTGTGGGATATATATGGAACCTGAAGTAGACAATGGGTCTTCATCTTTAGGAATTGAACAACCGGATCCTTCTAAGTGGGGATAAGTGACGGGATGTGCTATTGTGGGAAGAAGTTGTCGCCCCTTGTCAAGAGCATCTGGTGAATTGTTATTGGGCAATGAATCGAGTGGTTGTTTATTGATGATAATTTCTTGTTCCAAATAGTGGTTATAGCGATCCTTCACAAACTCTATTGTCTTCTCATCTTTGTTTATCTAGAAACGAAAGAAAAAGAAAAAGAAATATCATTCCTCCACAAGTTTTGTTACATGTCTACTAAAGTGCCCAGTAGTCAAGTCTTACATGTTTCACACTGTAGAGCTCAATTAGAGCATCAACAACTGGGATAAAAACTTGGGTATCAGTTGGTTCATATATATATATATATATACACACACACACGTAATTTCTATAATTGGATGGCATAATCTTCACATATTAATGGTCTAATTTTAATCTTCACATATTAATGGTCAAATTTTAATAGATATAGTGAAGAAAGAAACAGAGAATTTTCTATTTAATGATTCTGGCAATACTTTAGTTTGCATATGTGATATGCCTTTCTACCTTTCAATCAGAATAACTACTCTCTCTGCCAACATGCCAGTGGTTTAGCGGTACTAACTCCCTATTTCGTAAAGAGATGTTAGGGGTTCGAGCTTCAGTGGAAGCATGTGTGTGAGTACCAATTAAAAAAAAAAAAAACTATTCTCTCTCTCTCACACACACACACAATGCTGAGGCAAAGAGGAGGGGGAGGTTATACCATTGGGCTAATGGACCATTGATAACCTCGAGCCTATTTAAGAAAGCCTAGATGTTTAAACATGTAGGAAATAAAATTAGTAGAGGGAGAGAGATTGAGAGACTCACATGCTTGACATTCCCTAGCCAGATTGATTGAATCCTGTATTTTGTCACATATTAATGCTTCATTAGCCTTGGAATTGTAAATAAGAACAGAACCAAACAAATATATACATATACATACATACATATATATATATATATAGAGAGAGAGAGAGAGAGAGAGAGATTTATGGTACCTAGAGTACAAGGGCATGGAAGAAGGAAGAAGGGCAAGTGCCTCACAAGCCTTTGTTCTTATAGGATGCTGAATATAAGCATCCTTACACAAGGTCAGTGAATGTTGCTCTTCTCCACTTTCCTCTTTCAAATTGAAATTGTCACCATAACAACCAGCACAACAACAACCCATCCACTCAATGGACCTAATTAAATCATCAAACAAAAAAAAAAAGTATTGTTGATAGATTGAAGTAGAAGAGATTTTTATAAAATTAAAGCTAGGATGTGTTGTTGAGAATTTGAATTTAAAAAAGTTAATACCTTGAAGTGTCATCTCCTCCTAACTTCCAAACAACACAGTAGTCCCATCCTTCGGTCTCAACAAGTTGTCTTAGCCATTTCGCTGCTCTCTCTAAGGCTTCGTTTGGATACACTGGAGAGAAAAGAAAAGAAAGGATTATGAGAGAAAAGAAAAGAAAAGAAAGGGAAGGAAATGTTTATATTCATGTTTGGATAGATAGGAGAGAAAAGAAAAGAATTGATAATATTGTTGTTTGGATAACAAAAAGGAGAGATAAGAAAAGAATTGATAATAATAAAATTACTATCTTACCCTTTACCCTTTTTGGTAGGGTTAGAACACAAAATCATTTCAGCCTCCTCCATATATCTATTCCCGATCTGACAGATCCCTCCGTCTCTCTCTCTCTCTCTCTCTCCAACTACAAAATCTACAAAAATAGTCAAAAACCCATATCACCTCTCTCTCTCTCTTCAACTGCCAACTACAGAATCTACCAAAATTAGTAGATCAAAACCCATCTGCTCTCTCCCTCTCTCTCCCCAGCTGCAAACTACAAAATCTACAAAAATAGAAGGTCAAAACCCATATCGGCTGTCTCTCTCTCCAACTGCCAACTACAAAATCTACCAAAATTAAAAGACGATCTTTGCAACAGACGATCTCTGCAACTTCCAGCGAATTTTCCGGCGTTCTCTGCAACTTCTGGCGAATTTTCAGACGATTTGTGCAACTTCCGGCGACTTTTCCGACGATTTCTGCAACTTCCGGCGAGTTTCCGACAGTCTCTGCAACTTCCGACGAATTTTCCGATGATCTTTGCAACTTCCGGCGACTTTTCCAGATGGGCTCCAAAGGTCATTAGCTCCCTTTCTCTCCAAATCCCTCCAAATCTTGTCAATTTTGGAGGGATTTGGTTTTACTGTTTAGGAGAGATTTGGAGGGATAGGATATCCCTCCAAATCCTTCCCAATCCTTTCTTTTCTCTACAAAACCCTCCATCCAAACACACCTATCCCTATCCTTCCCTTTCTTTTCTCTCCAAAACCCTCCAAATCCCTCAATCCAAACGAGGCCTAATGATCTCATGTCTCGTGAAAACTGGCTGTGACCTTTCCAAAAAGCCCTTTAAAATCCCCTTTTCTTTTGAAGAGCCCTAACCTCTCTGTCTATATATAGTAAAAATTATAGAAAAGAAGGAAATATATATAATATATAGATATAGAGATAATTGTCTAGTTAGATTAGAATAGGGTGAGCGTTGTATCTGGAATTCTATGCAGAAACTGAATAGTTAGGTATATAAGAGTTTCTATAAAATTTTAACAGATATTTATAAAAAAAAATAATTAATAATAATAATAAGAGTTTTTATAAAACGCAAATTTTTTTTTTTTTTTTTTCTTCTGATCCTCAAACTCCTAACCTTTTTTTGAAAAGTAACCGCTAGGCCACTGACTCGTTAGTCTATAAAACTCAAATTACCTAATTATTATGAGGAAAACATTTAAAGAAAATAAAAATAATAAGAGTTTACATAAACTCAATATTTATTAATTGAAATAATAAGAGTTTTTTTGAAGTGTTTTTATAAAACTCTAACACAAATTACCTATTTATCTATTTATTATGAATTTTTTTTGTAGATATTATAAGTTTTTAAATAATTAGATAAGAAAATATTTAAAGAAAATAAAAATAATAAGAGTTTCTATAAAACTCAAATTACCTATTTATTATGAGGAAATATTTAAAAAAATAAAAAATAAGAGTTTTTATAAAATTTTAACACATATTTACAGAAAATAAAAATAATAAGAGTTTCTATAAAACTCAAATTACCTATTTATTATGAGTTTTATATGAATTATTTAATAAATAAAATCTAATTAGATAAGGAAATATCTAATAATAATAATAATAATAAGTGTTTCTATAAAACTTAAATTATCTATTTATTATGAGTTTTTTTTTAAATAAAAAGTAATAAGGTATGATATTATGAGTTTTTTAATAAAAGAAAATCTAATTACATAAGGAAATATTTAAAGAAAATTAATTTCTATAAAACTCTACCACAAATTACCTATTTTATTTTCTATAAAACCCTATCACATCTAACCTATATATATATATTGGGTCACACTTGTGGTGTGCATATTTTTTCTCTTTATAATTGATGTATTTATAACTGGTATTGAGAAGGCAGCAATAATAGTTGTTGGCTGTTTTTGATTTGTTAAGCTTAACCCATTTCTTCCTCTCCTAAGGTAGGGGCTCCTCCTTTTCGATCGTCCTGCCTAGCCTGTGAAGTACTCCCTCTTTCTACTGCGAAGCACTTATTGTTAATTTTTTTCTTTACTTTTTCCTTTTTAGAAGCATTATTATTTTTGTTTTTATTTTTTATTTTTTTTTCTCTTTCTAATTGATGTTTAGAAGTAGTTGATTTGTTTCATTTTCATTTTTATTTTTCTCTTTTTAGTTGATGTAGAAGTGGTTGATTCGGTAAGTTTGTTTTGGATTGTGATTTTTTTTTTTCTTCATTTTTTTTTATTTTTCTTATTTTTGGTTTATTCTTAATTTATTATTATTTTGAGCCGTTATTGTTTTTTTTTTCTTCCTTTCTTAATTTTTAATTTTTAATTTTTTGTTTATTCTTAATTTATTATAATTTGGAGTCGTTATTGTTATTTTTTTCTTTACTTTTTATTTTTTAGAAGTATCATTCTTTTTCTTTTTTTTTTAGTTTTTATTTTTATTTTACTCTTTGTAAGTTTACTTTGGATTGTAATTTTTTTCTCTAGTATTTTATTTTAATTTTTTTGTTCATCCTTAATTTAATATTATTTTAAGTGAGCGTTTCAATGTTTTTTGAGTTTGGGTTGGACTTGATTTTGAATTGAATTTGTTGCTGAAATTTTTTTATATGTTAATTTTTTTTTTTTGAGTTTCTATTATTATTATTTTTGGTTCAATCTTAATTTATCGTTTTGGGTCTTCTTGGTACGTAAAAATTATAATTTTTTCTCAATTAATTTTTTATTTTTTATTTTTGATGCATTCTTAAATATAAAAATATTTTTTAATTAATATAAAAAGAGTTTTTATAAGAATTTATAAAACTTAACACAAATTACTATTTATTATGAGTTTTTATTTTTTTAATTAATATAAGATGTTTACAAGAGTTTCTATAAAACTCAAATCACCTATTTATTATTAGTTTTTTTAATGAAAGGAAACCTAATTAGACAAGGAAATATATAAAGACAATAAATAATTTAGTTTCTCTAATTAGACAAGAAAATATATAAAAAGTTAATAATGAATTCCTATTAAAATTTTAATTTTTGAATTCCTATAAAAAAAATTTTAATAGGATTCTTTATAAATTATTCCCATAATTTAACACATAATCAATTTATACTTTTTACATAAAACTATAAATTAGTCAAATAAAAAGTTAATAATGAATTCCTATTAAAATATTAATAATTAAAAACCTATTAAAAAAATTAATAGGATTCTTCATCAATTATTCCCATAATTTAATACACAACCAATTTATACTTTTTACATAAAAGTATAAATTAGTCAATTTTAAAACTTTATTTTTCACTCTGCTTGAATTAAACAAAATAATTACATATACATCGAGAATCATTGTTAATGTCCAACATACTCTCAAAATTATTATTTTAAAATATCAAATTATTCTTATTAAATCATATAATTTTTTCATTTGAAAAATTCAAAAAACTATGAATGCATGGATGCAGCTAAAAGCATCCATGCATTCGCAAAGTACCTATTTGTCATGAGTTTTTATTTAATAATATAAATAATATTTAAAAAAAGAAAATCCATTTTAGTATTTATTTAATAATATAAATAATATTTATTAATTAATGTAAAAAAAGTTTTTATAAAACTCTAACACAAATTACTTATTTATTATGAGTTTTTATTTTAAATTTAATATAAGGTATTCAGAAGAGTTTCTATAAAACTCAAATTACCTATTTATTTAATAATAATATAAACAATATTTATTAATTAATGTAAAAAAAGTTTTTAAAAGAGTTTCTAACACAAATTACCTATTTAGTTTGAAAGTACACCTATTAATAATTGAATTCATATTATAAAGTTCAATTAAAAATTATTATTATTATCTCTTTAACCTTATGTAGGGGTGGTAATTCGTGTTCGTATTATTAAACAGGTAAACGTGTTAACGCGTTTAATGACCTGTTTTTCAAAACGAGACATTTAATATTTAATCAAATACTAAATAATAGCAAAAATTTGTTATAATTAACCCAAATATTCAAAAAAAGAAAAAGAAAAATCATAAGGCATAGACAACATTTATGTTGAAATGATTTAAATATCCATAATAATTGGGTTTAAACAGGTAACATATTACATAGGTCATAATCACGATTATAGCATGTTGAGTTAAATGGGTTATAAACGGGTTACACGGGTTGAACTACTCAGCCCTAACCCGACACGGTTAAGTAAACAGTTTAATCGTGTCGACACTTTTATGTCTCAAACCCGTTTATACCAAACTCAAACCCTTTTAACTCGTGCCGTGTTGTTGTGTCGTGTCGTAAATTTTATATTCATGGATATTTTAGAATTTACAATTATTTAATTACTTTGTTAAAGATTGATTTTAAATTTGATTTTACTCATGTGCAACGCATGTACAGTTTTACTTGTATTATTAAAAGTGTAAAAAGTTTTAGTATTTCAGTATTTATTTATTATCTATATCTATATATATAATATACTATTATTAAAAGTGTAAAGAGTTTTAATATTTCATTGTTTCAATATTTATTTATTAATGTAAAAAATATTTATTAATAGATATAAAATAATTAAAATAAAAGAGTTTCTATAAATAAAATGAATTAAAATAAAAGAGTTCCTGTAAAATTATTAAAACAACTAAAACAAGTTACTTATTAAAATAAAATAAGTAATTATCAATTAAAATTAAATAAATAATTATTTAATTAAAATTCAATCAAGATGTTTCAAATCATTAAATAAATAAATAAATATATATATATATATCTAATACATGAGTAGTCGAATCTTTTGGTCTCAACAAGTTGATGTGTTGTTGTGGACTTCATCATCATGGACTGAGGATCTTCACCTTCAATGCTTCAGAGAAAACCAGAAAAACCCTAAAAGCCGTCACTAAAACAAGAGAGAAGAAGGAGAGCTTTTATGTGGTCTTATGCATCTTTTTTATAGAAGCAATTGACTTCTATCAAGAATTGGATGGGCTTTAGATCTTATGAGGTCATCTAGGCCTGTCTAGGACTGATTGAGACTTAGTTAGAATTAATCCCGTAATTAAAAAAATTTAACTTAAGAGGAAAGACTCGAGCAGAAAAGCTTCTGCTCGAGCTTTTTGGCTGGTGCTCGAGAATTCCATACTTAGCCATTTTTCTCTACTTTATTTCTAATGCGTCTTTTTCATCAACACTTAGAATATTTTGGAACTTCTTTTTTAAAGTGCTCGATCACCTTGGCTTGGGTGCTCAAGCCTTTTGCATTTTGCTCGAGCCTTTTGGATAATGCTCGAGCTTTTTGAACTCTGCTCGAGCTATGACAATTTGGAACCTCCGAGGCGTTTTTTCATATTCCGAGGGAGTTCATGCTCAAACCATTTTGCAAAGTACAAAGAAGCTCATAAATGAGGGTTTTGAACAACACCCTAAGTCATATAGAGCAGGAGTGAAAGCGCGAGAGTGACATATTCAAAAAAATCTTAGAGCGGGAGCGCCGTGAGAGCGCCACATTATAAACTTATAAAATATTCATTTATAATAGTAAATATATGTTTTAAATAAATTTCATACAAATAAAAAGATAGAATAGTGAATCAAATATGAGTCCATTACAATCAATAGAACATTTTCATAAAAATGCATAAATTAATCAAATATGATAATCAAACAAACTGCTTTATAAAAACGAAAACATAACAGTGAATAGGGCATAACAGGAAAAATAAAATAAAATAAAAATTACTTCCAAGCATAACAGCAAAAAAAATAATAATAAAAAAATAAAAATTAATAATTAATAATGAATTTAATTCATTTTTATATATTTAATATGCTTTAAGCTCTCAAGATGACAATCATTGTCTTTGAAATAGCAATGTTCAAAAGCAAAAGAAAGACAACCATACTTCAGTTTGCAAATTTTACTACTAAATTTTAAAACAGACATGAAATAACCAAACTTCCAAACCCAAAAGCAAAATGAGACTACAAAAACAAAATGTTAGAGACTATTTTCTAACATGTCAAGAACCCTGACGTTGTTCCAGAGGAGATTCCACCACCAGCAGATTCACCTCATTCCATCCATGATGCTCGCTCTAGTGTCGGTTCACCCCCAGAGTCACCACGTCAGACTTCGGAGTATTCAATCACTTCAAGAAACGTTGACTCTCAAGGCCTATCATACTCAGATGTGGTCGCTGCTATAATGACTGGAGCTGCCACGGTGGAGGAACAATTAGCAACTATATCTCGTGCTATTAAGAACCTCATAAAGACTGTTGAAGAGAAAGACTTACAAATCGCTACGCTGATGAACAAATTGGAAGTTCAGACCTTCGGTGAATCACCAGTACATTCTGGGCATCCTACATCTTTCACACCACCGCCAACTGGGAATCGTGTAACTTTCACACCACCACCGTCTGGGAATCTTACATCTTCCACAGCAATACCGACGGAGAATCTTAATTCTACCGCACAAGGTACTTGATAGAAGACCCCAAACAGACGCCGGTCACAAAACATGTGGCTAATCAAAACCAGACGTCGGTGACAGAACAGGCAGCTAGTCAAACCAATCATACTTTTTCAGTCTCTTCATTATCTGTCACACAATTGCAAGATATGATAACGAATACAATCCGAGCCCAATATGGAGGCGTTTCACAGAGCACTCTCATGTACTCAAAGCCCTATACAAGGAGAATCGACAGTATGAGGATGTATGTAGGATACCAACCTCCGAAGATTCAACAATTTGACGGAAAAGGTAACCCCAAGCAACACATTGCCCATTTTGTCGAGACTTGTAACAATGCCGGAACAGAGGGGGACTTACTAGTTAAACAATTTATCCGCTCCCTTAAAGGAAACGCGTTCGAGTGGTACACTGACCTAAAGTCAGAGTCAATTGATAGTTGGGACCAAATGGAACGAGAATTCTTGAACAGGTTCTATAGCACTCGTCATACTTTTAGTATGATAGAGTTAACTAACACGAAGCAATGGAAGGATGAGCCTGTAATCGACTACATTAATCGATGGAGAGCACTCAGTTTTGACTGCAAGGACCGATTGTCAGAAATCTCTGCTGTGGAGATGTGTATGTAGGGAATGCATTGGGGCCTTCTTTACATTCTGCAAGGTATAAAACCTCGCACATTTGAAGAATTGGCAACACGTGCCCATGACATGGAGATCAGTATGAAAATCCCATGAAGGCAAAAATCCCGTGGCCATAGAACCACGCAAGGATAAGAAAGACTGGAAGAATGGCGATAAGTCGTCAAAGACCGCTGCTAAAGATTCCATGGCTATCTCAACCACCCCAATCAAGATATTTGTTAAAGATGATAAGAAGGATGATAAAAAGCCTCGCCAGTTTCAAGATAGGGAAAGACAGCGTCCTACGCTAAAAAAGTTATAAAAGAAGGAATACCCCTTTCCCGATTCCGATGTCCCTGACATCTTGGAATGTTTACTCGAAAGTAAAGTTATAGAACTCCCTGAATGCAAACACCCTCAAGAGATGAGACGTCTCAACGATCCAAAATACTGCAAATACCATCGTATTGTCAGTCATCCAATTGAGAAGTGTTTTATCTTCAAGGAGGTGGTGATAAATCTGGCAAAACAAGGAAAAATCTTGTTGGACATGGATGAAGTTGTAACTTTAAATCATACTACTGCTACTGTGACAACCTCTGTCGTGGGAAGTGCTCGTTCTCAACCTTCAACTTCTGAGATGTATTGCATAACCATCCAGATTGGCTCATTGGAACCAAACCCCATTTCTCTTGGCAAAGTGAATGCACTTGACGTTTCAACCTTTGGAAGGGTCTTTCCTCAGGATGATAAAGAAGGATGGACTTTGGTGGCAAGAAAGAACCACGGAAGCAACGAGCTGACATTTTTCAGACTAGTTATTCTGACATGGGGCAAAGGAAAAAGAAACTTCAATATCGCCATAACCAGTCTGGCCATAACAAAAAATGGGTCAAGAAAACACAGTCAACCAAACACGCCTCTATAAGCCAAAGGATCCAGAAGCCTATTACTTTGTAAGAGTTTTTTCCAGAAGGATATCTAGATGACGAAGTTGTGACAGCTTACATGGTTTCAATTAAAATGGGCCCTGGTGGTGAGAATAGCAAGGATCAAGATGAAGCCCAGACTGTGGAGAATCATGCAAAGGACGTTGCCATCATTGAAAAGTTCGACGATGATGAAATAGTTGGAGGTACGCTGGAGTCATGTTATGCACCAATTATTTTCACTAACGAAGATCTTCAGTTGGGTTCGAAACCGCACAATTGTCCTTTTTTCGTTTCTGGTTACATAAAGGAACAAACAGTTACTCGAATTCTTGTTGATGGTAGATCAGCGATAAATCTCATGCCAAAATTTACAATGAAAAATCTCGGCATCACAGTCGACGAGTTATCTCGTAGCCATCTTATTATTCAAGGTTTTAACCAAGGAGGTGTGATACCCCTCGGATCCGAGACGTGGGTTGATCATGTCCCAGCCCAAACCCAAGGGATATCAAACAATTAAAGTATTTTAAATCGAACACGGAATACAAAGTGAATAAGAAATAAAAGTTAAAAATTGAAAGAATACTAAATTAAAAAGAAATCCTCAACTTAAACTAATTAAAACCAACTTATTCAAACTCCTCCAATCCATACAACTCGGGAATCCATCTCTAGCGGATCCCTACTGAAACTCCAAACTGAGATGAAAGTAAAAACTGAAGATAAAATCCAAATTGAACATCTGGAAAGAAATCCTACGTCATCGGTAGAGTGGAAATCTGTATCTGCTCTGCTCGTCCAAGCTTTAACCCTAGAACTGATGAACACCTGAAAAATAAAGGAGTGGGTCAGGCCCACATGCAAGTCCTATTCTACTACGATCCAAACAGTAATCCAATACGCAGATACATCCTAGGAAGACTCAACAATATCTAGAGTAGTCAATAGATGTATATATAGTACACACTATAGGACGCTCGCTAGTCCAGTAGGTCTGTCTCAGCTTGAATAGAAGGCAACATGCAAATACGCACCCGAGGGTGGGCATGAGTACCTAAACCTACCAGGGAACAACACCTATGTCCAGTTATCCATCCTAGGCGATATACGCGCCCTAATCGTGGTCATGAGACTCAAGCTCATACCACGGCACCATATAATATATATATATAAAGTCCTTACTACTCCTAATACAAAATATCATCCATCTATGTAGTGGTCTGATATATGTATAACAAATCCATCCTAAAACCATAGTAGGTCATTCAATTCACAATTGATATGACATATGTAGGTGATTGACTTAACCTTTATGATTAATCCATACCTTAATCCAAGTTAGGTAGAACTTAGTGTTTGAACTAGTCCATACCTAGTATGTCACCGTCCCATACCGGTACATACAATCCTCTAGTGAACACAGTTGACAAAACAATATTAAATAGTCATCAACCACGCTCCAGAATATACACAAGCTAAATTTAATGCATGTACATAAATGTTAGGCATTCATTATAGAGCCCAAAATCCAAATTCAATAATGTAAACTGCGACAATAAATTTAAGCGATCACATTCACCAATACAGTCCAGGAATTGATACCGCTAATAGGATTTTAAGTATCAATTACATCCAAGCTAAGCATAGGAAATTTTAATTAATTCCCTATACTTATAATACTATGGAAATATGATTTATATTTATAGTTAAACCATATATAACAATCTTGCTAAGCTTCAAAATATAAACCTAGCAGATCCTCCGACATTGTCCATGAATTGATAAAATTCCATAACAGTTTAAGTACCAATAAACACAATCTAAGTATAGTTGAGTTTAATTAAGTCACCATACTTACAACACTGTAAGAAAAAAATATATGATTATATATAATTAGATTTTATATAAAACTCTTGCCAAATTCCAATAAATAAAATTAGCATAACAGTGAGTAAGTTACAAATTTCCTCTTGGGTTTTGCTTGCTCTATTCCTCAATCCAATTGTGAATTTATATTTTTCCATCACAATTCCAGCCTTATACAGTCCAACACATCATTTAAACAATTTAAATTAATTACAGAAACCCAAAAAACCAAACAGTTTAAAAAAACCCACGTTACAGTGCATTTCAAGGTAGAGCAGGCTCTTAAAATGGGAACCTGCTCTATTTTTCAACCTAGAGCTGGCTCTAGGATCTTAGAGCCTGCTCCATGACACCTAGAGCCGGCTCTCCCCTTTGGGAGCCGGCTCTAAGAGGTTTGGAGCCTTCTCTCCTTCCTCTTAGCAACCCTCGTCCGTTTTAGCTTCAACTGCTTCAATTCCGGTGATTTACAGAACCCTCTGTGATGTTTTTAATCCTTGTTCTAAGCTCCAACTCAGTCCTAGATTCATCTTAAATCTTTTAGATCCAATCCCAACATGTATAGGATCCAATTTTTAAAGCCACGAACACAGAACCTCTGCTAGAAATTTTTAAGCAAGTTTTTACAGATTTAATTCCAATTAATTTTGTGCAATTAAATACTGTTCTGTGGACTTGTTTTAGAGTTCAAACTCAGTCCTAGATTAATTACGAGGCATCCAATTACAATACTAAGCTTACTTAGAACAATGTTTCATTGTAAACATAGAAGGAATAGATTACAGAATTTCAATGATTATGAAAAACAGTTAATACAATGAGATCAAATAAATTCATATATGCATGGAAGACATGTAATTATGTTTGTTTCAATCCATTTTAGCCTTTAATAAAACCCTGGAGTTTAACTAGGCATACACAGAACATGAATTAAAGGGAAAGAGAAGAACAGAGACTTGGCTGCAATTTCAGATTTTGAAACTGTAAACCACCGTCTCTAAGTTCTCCGTCAACGTTGTCGACTACAGTTCTACACCTCCGGCACTCTTGGTTCAATCCAAAAGCAACCCCGTTCCCTTTTCCTTGAACCTCTCTGTTAAACCCTCAAAGATCTCACACTCTGTTGCTCTCTGTTTCTTGGTACGTGAACAAAGGTTTATGTATTTGTTTTTCTAAAACCCTAAACCCACATAAGATATATATTTATAGAACCCTTTAACCTAATTCTAATACGTTTACAACCAAGAAAAACAAAACCCTAAAATCCACTCCCTAACTATGTCGGCGTGCAAAATAAACCTTAATAATACAACTGTAAATAACATTTAAATGCAGACCCACATAGGCACGTAAATAATAAAAACTTAACAATACAATTCAGTGAATAAAACAAACCAAAAATACATTTTAATTTACCAATTAAAATAAAAACAATTAATACAATAAAATGAGCAATTAAACAGATAAAAACAAATAAACAGGCAATTAAAACAGTTAACTTAATAAAAACGTAATTAAATACAATAATTAAATTTCAGAATTGTCCTTTTAAAATTAGGGGTATTACATTCTTCCCCCCTAACAAATGGAATTCCGTCCTCGGAATTCGCTCTTACCTTCTTCCCATAATTCAGGAAACTGCGAGCGAATGACATCCTCCTGTTCCCAAGTGGACTCAGCCTCATTGTGATGACTCCACTGCAGACGAACTAAAAAGGATAACTTTGTTACGAAGGATTTGATCCCGACGGTCAACAATACAACACGGTGACTCTAAATAGGTTGCATCCGGTTGCATCTCAATCTCCCCAATATCAATATGGTGATACCGATCCTCATCTCGCAGAAATTTCCGCAACATGGAAACATGGAACACATTTGTGAACGCGATCCAAAGTATCCGGAAGTAATAACCTATAAGTAACAGCTCCAACGCGATCCGTGATCATGAATGGTCCGACAAACCACGGTGCCAACTTCTCTTTCTTCCCAAAGCGCATAACACCCTTCACAGGCGACACTTTGAGTAGAACTTGATATCCAACTCTAAACTCTAAAGCACGAGTACGCCTATCAGCATAACTCTACTGCCTACTCTGAACAGTACGCATGCGATCCCTAATAAGAGCGATCTTCTCAGTAATATCTTTAATAAACTCATGACCCAAGAATCCGCTCTCTCCAACCTCCATCCATCAAACAAATAGGCGATCGACACGGTCGATCGTACAATGCCTCAAATGGTGCCATACCAATAGTCTTCTGGCAACTATTGTTACATGCAAACTCCACAAGTGGCAAGTAATCCTCTCAGTAGCCCTTGAAATTAAGAACACACGACCGAAGCATATCCTCTATGATCTGATTCGCCCTCTCAGTCTGCCTGTCAGTCTGAGGTTGATAAGCAGTACTAAGATGTAACTCTATACCCAAAGCCTGCTGAAAACTCTTCCAAAATCCTGATACAAAGCTCGAATCCCTGTCCGATACAATTAACAATGGGATGCCATGTAGCTTTACAATCTCTGAAATGTAAAGCCTCGCCAACTGCTCCAAAGTATAGTCAGTGCAAATCGGCAAGAAATATGCTGATTTGGCTAACCTATCACAATGACCCAAATGGAATTATAACCCTTGAAAAAAAATGGACAATCCCTCCACAAAGTCCATAAAAATGTTCTCCCATTTGCACTCCGGTATCAGTAGACTCCAACCATCTTCGCTATCTTATATTCAGCTCCCGCTGAGTGAACAAATATTGCAGACTCTTGTGATCACTAAATTATCCGAAGGACTCACCCAACAGATAATGCCTCCAAATACGTAAGGCAAATACCACAGCTATCAAATCCAAATCATGCGTTAGATAATTAAGCTCATGAGGCTTAAACTTCTGAGATCCATAAGAAATCGATCGCTCCTCCTACATCAAAACACATCCAAGACCTGGCAACGAGGCATCCGTGAAGACAAGATACTCTATCCCGCTCTGTGGAGTAGCAAGAACCGGTGTAGAAGTCAACTTCCTTTTAAGCTTATCAAAAGTTTGCTGACAGTGCTCATCCCACACAAACTGCACACCCTAGTCAGATAAGTGAGTGGTCCTGCTATCTTTGAGAACCCCTGGATGAACCTCCTGTAATATCTTGCCAGACCGAGAAAACTCCGAATCTCGGTAGGTGATGTAGGCTGTCCCTACTCAACCACCACTGAAAACTTTGGCTGGATTCACTGCTATTCCTCTTTCTGACACCACGTGACCCAGAAACTTCACTTCCCGCTGCCAAAATTCACACTTCTCGAACTTGGCATACAACTGGTGCTCACAAAGCGTCTGCAAAACTATCCGAAGATGTCTAGCATGATCGTCCTCTGACCTCGAGTACATCAAAATGTCATTTATGAAAATAATGACAAATTGATCCAAGTACGCCCTGAAGACTCTATTCATCCAATCTATAAAAATCGCTGGTGCATTAGTCAATCCAAACGGCATCACCCGAAACTCATAAGATCCATATCTAGTGAGAAACGCTGTCCTCGGAACATCCTGCTCCCGAACCCGAAGTTGATGACATTCAGACCGCAGATCAATCTTAGAGAAATAGGTGACTCCCTTCAAGTGATCAAACAGGTCATCAATCCTGGGTAACAGATACTGGGTACGAATAGTAACCTTGTTTAACTCCCTGTAATCTATACATAAGCGGAGTGAACCATCCTTCTTCTTCACAAATAGCACTAGTGCTCCCCAAGGTGAAGTACTCCTGCGAATGAAACCCTGGTTGAATAACTGCTGAATCTGATCCCTCAGCTCTCGCATCTTTACCGGTGCCGTCCTATACGGTGCCCTAGCAATAGGCGTAGTGCCCGGAGCAAAGTCTATCACAAAGTCGATCTCGCGACTACTCGACAACCCTGGAATCTCCTGAAATACATCCGGGAAATCCTATACAATTAGTATGTTATCCAATGATACAGTAGTTCCCCCTTCCATTTCCTCCTCCACATGGAACAAATAAGTGTTATTGACCCCGCTAGAATGCGGTATAGCGACGACATACAATATCCTGACTAGGTATGGTGAACCCAATAGACCTTTCCAAAACAAATAGCTTGAGCATGACAGTGATAACCAATCCATCTCAAGTATCATGTCATACGTGCGTACGTCTAGGACCAAAAGATTTGCTAGAAATCGGAGTCTACCAATATCTAGTGTCATAGGCCCTTCTCTCTCATGAGAAATGACAGTATTGCCTAACGGGATAAAAATATCCTGAGGTCTATTGCATATGTATGTCCCCAACCAATCTATGAAAATTCCCCTGTTTCTAAATACTTCGTAGAGCAAAACACAAAAAGGTGAAACGAAATGCTCCGCAATCGTCCTATTTTTAGATTATTGTTTTATCCTGGGAATTCCTCCTTCTAAACCAAACCTAACATAATGATTTACACAAGTTCTCTTATAAACTTCTTGGTAGTCATCCTGTCTCCACACCATGTATTTACAAGCAAAAAGTTATTGGCCTGCCCAACCAATCACTCTACTGCAATAACCATTTATTAGCGCATCATACACATACCAATACAGTTTAGGAAAACCATATGTGTATAGAACACAAAAAAAAAAAAAATACCATCACATAACACAATAAGGATAGCCAAAACTGCTAGTTCACTTTATTAAGAACTTTTCTAAACCATAAACTGTCAAACGAATAATCATAAAATATTCTTTAACAGAATCCTAATGTACGTGATTAAATCCGCACTAAATTCCTACTAATACCTCCTCCACTACTAGTAACTATAAGTACTCTTAAAAGAGCAGTCATCCCTGAACTCCGGTGCCCTCCATTTTGGATGCAACGGTATCTCCTCCAACCTGATCTTCTTCGGGGTCTTCCTCTCCGCTTGGCTCAGCTTCGAGCACCACCAAAGTTGTGTTAGGTCCACAGTATAGTGGCCAATCCTGCATGCAAGAAACTTTCCTTGACTTGTACTCTGATGCAACGCCTATTGGAATCAACTCCCTATTCTCCAATTCTGCCTTCTTAGTCGGCCTTCGTAGGGGAATCACCGGAGTAACCTTCCTCGGCCTTGGGCCCTTCTTTGCTTTCATCGCAGCCCTCGTTTTCTTCCTAGTGCCAAACATTCTGCAATTACAGAATAAACTTGACATCAATAACTTTTAAACGAACCGTAAAGGAATTCTATGAATCCTAAACTTAAGCTCTAATCAAGAAATAACGCTACGCGGAAGACTTAATACGAAACACCCTAGAGACACTTGAACTTAGAGTGCTCTGATACCAACTGTGATACCCCTCGGATCCGAGACGCGGGTTGATCAGGTCCGAGCCCAAACCCAAGGGATATCAAACAATTAAAGTATTTTAAATCGAACACAGAATACAAAGTGAATAAGAAATAAAAGTTAAAAACTGAAAGAATACTAAATTAAAAAGAAATCCTCAACTTAAACTAATTAAAACCAACTTATTCAAACTCCTCCAATCCATATAACTCGGGAATCCATCTCTAGTAGACCCCTACTGAAACTCCAAACTGAGATGAAAGTAAAAACTGAAGATAAAATCCAAATCGAACATCTGGAAAGAAATCCTACGTCATCGGTAGAGTGGAAGTCTGTATCTGCTCTGCTCGTCCAAGCTTTAACCCTAGAACTGATGAACACCTGAAAAATAAAGGAGTGGGTCAGGCCCACATGCAAGTCCTATTCTACTACGATCCAAACAGTAATCTAATACGCAGATACATCCTAGGAAGACTCAACAATATCTAGAGTAGTCAATAAATGTATATATAGTACACACTATAGGACGCTCGCTAGTCCAGTAGGTCTGTCTCAGCCTGAATAGAAGACAACATGCAAATACGCACCCGAGGGTGGGCATGAGTACCCAGACCTACCAGGGAACAACACCTATGTCCAGTTATCCATCCTAGGCGATATACGCGCCCTAACCGTGGTTATGAGACTCAAGCTAATACCACGGCACCATATAATATATATATATAAAGTCCTCACTACTCCTAATACAAAATATCATCCATCTGTGTAGTGGTCTGATATATGTATAACAAATCTATCCTAAAACCATAGTAGGTCATTCAATTCACAATTGATATGACACATGTAGGTGATTGACTTAACCTTTATGATTAATCCATACCTTAATCCAAGTTAGGTAGAACTTAGTATTTGAACTACTCCATACCTAGTATGTCACCGTCCCATACCGGTACATACAATCCTCTAGTAAACACAGTTGACAAAACAATATTAAATAGTCATCAACCACACTCCAGAATATGCACAAGCTAAATTTAATGCATGTACATAAATGTTAGGCATTCATTATAGAGCCCAAAATCCAAATTCAATAATGTAAACTGCTACAATAAATTTAAGCGATCACATTCACCAACACAGTCTAGGAATTGATACCGCTAATAGGATTTTAAGTATCAATTACATCCAAGCTAAGCATAAGAAATTTTAATTAATTCCCTATACTTATAATACTATGGAAATATGATTTATATTTATAGTTAAACCATATATAACAATCTTGCTAAGCTTCAAAATATAAACCTAGCAGATCCTCCGACATTGTCCATGAATTGATAAAATTCCATAATAGTTTAAGTACCAATAAACACAATCTAAGTATAGTTGAGTTTAATTAAGTCACCGTACTTACAACACTGTAAGAAAAATATATATGATTATATATAATTAGATTTTATATAAAACTCTTGCCAAATTCCAATAAATAAAATTAGCATAACAGTGAGCAAGTTACAAATTTCCTCTTGGGTTTTGCTTGCTCTATTCCTCAATCCAATTGTGAATTTATATTTTTCCATCACAATTCCAGCCTTATACAGTCCCACACATCATTTAAACAATTTAAATTAATTACAGAAACCCAAAAAACCAAACAGTTTAAAAAAACCCACGTTACAGTGCATTTCAAGGTAGAGCAGGCTCTTAAAATGGGAGCCGGCTCTAAGAGGTTTGGAGCCTTCTCTCCTTCCTCTTAGCAGCCCTCGTCCGTTTTAGCTTCAACTGCTTCAATTCTGGTGATTTACAGAACCCTCTGTGATGTTTTTAATCCTTGTTCTAAGCTCCAACTCAGTCCTAGATTCATCTTAAATCTTTTAGATCCAATCCCAACATGTATAGGATCCAATTTTTAAAGCCACGAACACAGAACCTCTGCTAGAAATTTTTAAGCAAGTTTTTACAGATTTAATTCCAATTAATTTTGTGCAATTAAATACTGTTTTGTGGACTTGTTTTAGAGTTCAAACTCAGTCCTAGATTAATTACGAGGCATCCAATTACAATACTAAGCTCACTTAGAACAATGCTTAATTGTAAACATAGAAGGAACAGATTACAGAATTTCAATGATTATGAAAAACAGTTAATACAATGAGATCAAATAAATTCATATATGCATGGAAGACATGTAATTATGTTTGTTTCAATGTTTTAGCCTTTAATAAAACCCTGGAGTCTAACTAGGCATGCACAGAACACGAATTAAAGGGAAAGAGAAGAACAGAGACTTGCCTGCAATTTCAGATTTTGAAACTGTAAACCACCGTCTCTAAGTTCTCCGTCAACGTTGTCGACTACAGTTCTACACCTCCGGCACTCTTGGTTCAATCCAAAAGCAACCCCGTTCCCTTCTCCTTGAACCTCTCTGTTAAACCCTCAAAGATCTCACACTCTGTTGCTCTCTGTTTCTTGGTACGTGAACAAAGGTTTATGTATTTGTTTTTCTAAAACCCTAAACCCACATAAGATATATATTTATAGAACCCTTTAACCTAATTCTAATACGTTTACAACCAAGAAAAACAAAACCCTAAAATCCACTCCCTAACTATGTCGGCGTGAAAAATAAACCCTAATAATACAACCATAAATAACATTTAAATGCAGACCACATAGGCACGTAAATAATAAAAACTTAACAATACAATTCAGTGAATAAAACAAATCAAAAATACATTTTAATTTACCAATTAAAACAAAAACAATTAATACAATAAAATGAGCAATTAAACAAATAAAAACAAATAAACAGGCAATTAAAATAATTAACTTAATAAAAACGTAATTAAATACAATAATTAAATTCCAGAACTGTCCTTTTAAAATTAGGGGTATTACAGGAGGACAGAGAGCTATTGGCATGATTCGAGCAAAACTAATTATTGGCGAGCTCCAAGCTAAAACCTTATTCCATGTTATTGATGCAAAGACGTCCTATAATTTATTGTTAGGAAGGCCTTGGATACATAGTAATGGTGTCATTCCATCGACTCTTCATCAGTGCTTCAAATTCTACAAGAATGGCGTACAAACAGTTGTGGCGGACCATAAACCATTTACAGAAGCAGAATCTCATTTTGCTGATGCCAAGTTCTATATCGATCATGATACGCCTTCGGAAGTACCCATCCAAAGCCATCCATCTACACAAGAGGTACAATCTACAAAAACAAAAGAAGCGTTAAGTGATCCATTAGATGTTTCAGTGACAGACATTGTAAAGGTAACTAAAACAAGAGGGGTCTCGATAAAAGCATATCGGATGAAACCTATTTTAAAGTATGTTCCAAAATCTCAATGACAAGAAGGGCAGTCACCTGTCATTGAGATACTTAAAACTAAGAAATTTAAATTGAAAATGCCACAAACCAAAGAGAAAGAAGATATGCAAAAGTTGAAAGGAGAGTTAACTCTTCCTCTCACCAAGATTCAAAAGTCTTCGCCTTCCAAGCCTCCGTTAAAAGGGTTCATGCGGCCTTCTCAATCTCTGGTCAATCATGGATCACTTCCAAAACGAAGGACCGATGAAGGATTCGATCCTAAAGCATACCAACTCATGGCTAAGTCGGGGTATGATTTTACAAATCCTGCAAACCTTGGAAAACTGAATTCAGAGGTCACAGGTGAGAAAATGCATGGCCTCAATGAGACACAGAAGAAGTTGAAAGATCAAGGGCATAAAATCATTCCACCCAAGTCTGGTATCGGTTTCGTACCTTCTGAGCCACTTCGAATTCATATCACAAAAAAGGATAAGAAGTCAAACACTTTTTACATTGGGTTTGAAGAAGTTACGGATGAACAAGATCAACAGACTATAAATCAAAAATCGGTCTTCGACTGTATTGGAGCTCCATATGATCGAATATATGTATTCAACAGGTTGTCAAGCCAAGAATCAAATGTTTCAAGTTCTCATGTCAGCAGTTTACCTCGTGCCTCTGTTTTTAACAGAATGAGCTTTCATGACCAAGGAAGAAAATCTCCACAACCTCAACCTCGAAAGTCAATATTTTCTCGAATTGGTACCATCAATGATGCATCGCTAAAAAGTAGCAAGAGTGGGAAGTCAGAGGAAACAAGCATTGACATAGTGAACAATAGTGAAGTTCAGAACCTAGTGCCCTCGTGAATGAAACGTAAGACAGAGATAGATGTCACCAATGATGTTACATTAAAAGCTAGAAGGCGAACCATTGTATTCACTAATTAAGCAAAAGAAGTGGAAGACATTGGCGAATCATCTTATGTTACTTCATCCCACATCACTATTGAAGAGGAACCTGGAGCTGAACAACCAGATGACATCGAGAAAGCTCCAGCAACACTAGAAGACGGGGGGCAGGCTACTATTGATCAACTCAAAGAAATCAACTTAGGAACTGATGATCAACCCAGACCAGTTTTCATTAGTGCATTCCTAAGCCCCTCAGAAGAAAATGATTACTTTCAATTGTTATCTGAGTACAAGGATGTCTTCTCTTAGACATACAAAGAGACACCCGGTCTTGATCCTAAAATTGCAGTGCATAATCTTGCTGTCAAACATGGGACACGTCCAATTAAGCAGTCTCAACGTTTCTTCCGTCCAGAACTAGTTCCGAGGATAGAAGAAGAACTTAACAAATTGATTGAAGTAGGGTTCATTCGTGAGGTCAAGTATCCAACATGGATTTCGAGCATTGTTCCAGTGAAAAAGAAAAATGGACAGATTCGACTTTGTGTGGATTTTCGTGATTTAAATGAGGCATGTCCAAAAGATGATTTTCCTCTTCCCATCCCCGAACTCACTGTAGATGCAACCACAGGGCATGAAGCTCTCTCGTTCATGGATTGTTACTCCGGGTACAATCAGATAAGAATGACTCCGAAAGATGAGGAACTAACTGCCTTTCGCACTCCTAAAGGCATATATTGCTACAAAGTTATGCCCTTCGGACTCAAAAATGCGGGAGCAACATACCAGTGCGCCATGCAATGGATCTTCGACGACATACTCCACAAGATTGTTGAATGTTATATTGATGACTTGGTGGTTAAGACGAAAGAACGAAGGAATCATTGATAGGATCTACGTACAGTTTTTAATCACCTCCGAAAATTTTAACTCAAGATGAATCCTCTTAAATGTGCATTTAGTGTGACTTCAGGGAAATTCCTGGGATACGTTGTACGTCATCGTGGTATTGAGATTGATCCTAATAAAGTGGAGGCCATTCAGAAGATGCCGCCACCAAAGAATTTACACGAGCTTCGAAGTTTACAAGGTCAACTTGCGTTCATTCGTAGGTTCATCTCAAATTTGGTTGGCCGTTGTCAGCCTTTTAACCGACTCATGAAGAAAGACGCCCCATTCATCTAGGACCAATCTTGCCAAAATGCTTTTGATAGCATTAAAAAGTACCTTCTCAATTCTACGGTATTAGGAGCACCTGTACCTGGAAAGCCGCTCATACTTTACATTGCTGCGCAAGAAGAATCGTTGGGTGCCTTACTTACTCAGAATAATGAAGGACATAAAGAGAAAACCTTGTATTACTTAAGTTGCAGGCTCACCCCGACGGAGTGAAATTATCCTCCGATTGAAAAAACATGTCTTGCACTTGTTTTTGCCTCTAAGAAATTGAGGCATTATTTCTTGGCTCATACGATACATCTTATTGCAAGAGCTGATCCTCTCAAATATGTCATGTCTAAACCGGTCCTTTCCGGACGCTTGGCGAGATGGTTAAATTTTATTCAACGAATTTGAAATTGTTTATGTGCCACGAAAAGCTGTGAAAGGACAAGTCCTGGCAGATTTCTTAGCTGACCATCCTATTCCAACCGATTGGGAAATTTCTGAAGATTTTCCTGATGAAGAAGTCTTCCTTGTGGACATCCTCCCTCCATGGATGATGTTTTTCGATGGGGCAGCAAGATCAGACAGGGCCGGAGCAGGTGTAGTGTTTGTATCTCCAAAAAGACATGTTATTCCGTACTCTTTTGCACTCGCTGAAAACTGCTCAAATAATGTAGCTGAATATCAAGCCTTGATTATCGGCCTTCAAATGGCAAATGAGATGAAGATCATGGATCTCGAAATATATGGAGACTCTAAGTTAGTGATTAACCAACTTCTTCAAGAATATGAGGTTAAGAAAGATGATCTAGTGTCATACCATCGTTATGCCTCCCATTTGTTGGAACGATTTGATAGCGTCATGCTAGAACACATTCCAAGGAAAGAAAATCGGATAGCTGATGCTTTGGCAAATTTAGCTACAACATTGGCGTTAACTGCTGAGGACTTGGTTGATGTTCTTGTATGTCAATGATGGGTCTTGCCACAAGTCTTGGAAGATAAATTTGAAGAAAGTAATTTGGTTTATTGTTGGACACAAGAGGAAGAAGACTGAAAACTCCCTATCATTGATTATCTGGAACATGGAAAGCTTCCTGAAGATCAACGCCACAAGACTGAAATACAAAGACGAGCACCTCGATTCATTTATTACAATGATATGTTGTATAGGCGTTCATATGAGGGCCTTTTCCTTCGCTACCTCGCAAATGATGAAGCCACCCATGCAATGAAGGAAGCACATTCTGGGATTTGTGGAGCCCATCAATCTGGACCAAAACTCCACTTTCATGTCAAAAGAATGGGTTATTATTGGCCCACCATGGTCAAGGACTGCATGGAGTATGCGAAAAGGTGTCAAGCCTGTCAATTCTATGCTAACTTCATACACCAACCACAAAAACCATTGCACCCTACTGTGACGTCATGGCCATTTGATGCATGGGGATTAGATGTAGTTGGTCTTTTAGACAAGTCTTCAAAGGGCCACCTGTATATCTTGGCTGCCACTGATTATTTTTCCAAATGGGTGGAAGCTGCACCCTATAAACATGTGAAAAAGGAAACAGTGGTTGATTTCATCAAATCGAACATTATCTATCGATATGGTGTTCCTCGATACATTATCACTGATAATGGGACGAATTTCAAAAATAGTTGGGTAACTGACCTTTGTGAGAAGTTTGGTTTCAAACAACGTAAGTCCTCCATGTACAATGCCCCTGCCAATGGTCTCGCGGAAGCATTCAATAAAACTCTTTGTGAGTTATTGAAGAAAGTAGTCAACCAGACAAAGAGAGATTGGTATGAGCGAATGGAAGAAGCATTGTGGGCATACCGCACTACGCATCATACACCTACTCAAGCAACTCCGTATTTTTTGGTCTATTGCGTAGAAACGATTCTTTCATTAGAACAACAGATCCCGTCGTTAAGGATTGCCATATAAGAAGGTCTTACAAGTGAAGAAAATGCTATCTTACGTCTTCAATAACTGAAAGCATTGGATGAGAAGAGATTAGAAGCTCAACAACAGCTAGAGTGCTATCAAGCTCGACTTTCTAAAGCGTTCAATAAGAAAGTTCGACCTCGGTCATTTCAAGTTCAAGACTTAGTATTAGCTGTTCATAGACCAATTGTCATGAATGGCAAGGAAAATAAATTTGTATCCAAATGGGATGGACCATATATTGTTCGCGAAATTTATACTAACGGCGCATATCTCATTATTGATGAAGACGGAGTAAGAGTGGGGCCCATTAATGGCAAGTTCCTGAAGCGTTATTACCCATGAAGGCAATGCTCCTGATCGTATGAGCTTAAACTGCACTATGCTCCTGGCCCGCATGAGCTAAAACTGTGTACGGCCCAAAAAAAAAATTCATGTCTCTATTGAACTACGTGATGACTTGATCCCTCTTTTGAGGGTACGTAGGCAACTTAGAATTTTATTCTAAGTTCAGTACGATGAAAGCAAAAACAATTAACATCTTTGTAAAAAAAAAAAAAAAAAAAAAATGGAGATAATAAATCATTTGTTTTATTGCTGAGAGTCAAAGTTACAACTTTTGAGGTTGCATGGAAAAAAGTGATGATCAATATTAAAATTCCATAGCTATGATTTCGTCACGATCTTGCCATAATATCTCTTCTAGTTGTTTTACTACTTTAAGATCTTGATTAGAGATGACGTTAGCTTCTTCCACTGATTTTCGATCTTCCCAAAGTTTGGTGACAACTTCCTTCTTCTGAGATAACTGTTCATCCGTCGTCGATATAAGGACTTTAGCAACTCCTTCACTAACCTGGCTTCTTTTATTTTGGCTTCATTCAAACTAGACCGAAGTGATTGTATACGCTTAGCACCATCATCCTCCATAGACTTAGCGTTGGTGAGCTGAGTATCAATATTGGCCAGTCGTTGGGATTAAGAATCTGAAGTCATCATACAAGCATAAGAAGAAGATGTAGCAACATAATTAACTGCATTATTCATATACGAGTCAATTCGCCTCTTCAAAGCTAAATGGTCTCCAGGGATTTTTGTGAGTCCTTCATAAAGTGTTTGAAGTTTAGGTGCTCGAGACAATATTTTATCGGTAGGAGTATCGCGTATGATACTCTTTATGACATCAACAAAGAATAAAGCAGCACGACGATGAACATCAAGAATGATCTCTTCCGCATTGAAAATTGACATTTCGGAAGGGGCAATACGATGCAAAGGTGGACCATGTTCTCTTAGAGGCAGAGAAGGGATAGCTACATGATCTTTACTAATAGTTTCAACCACCTCCATAGGTTGACTAGACACTTCAGCAACCCCCAGAACATCCGAGTGTTGCGTAGCGTTTCTTGGTAGTGAAACCTCTGTATCTTTTCCTATCGCAGTGGCCAACGCTAAGACAGACTGTCCATAAATAGATTCTTCACTACATGTTGGGTTAGCAACAAAGACAAAATCTTCCCCGAGAAATCCCTCGCTGCCTTTTGTCTATTAAAAAAAAAAAACCAAAAAAAACAGTGATGGTAATTCGCAGTGACCAAAAAAAAAATAAATAAATAAAAATAAAAACAAAAAATACCTGTATAGGTTGTGAACTGCTAGGTACCCCAATAAAAAATCGATCAAGAGAAGTGGCAACACATTCATATACTGAATCAAGTCTCACGTTATCAGTAACATGCTTCCAATTACGATCATCATCACAAGCTCTCACATCCTCATCTGAATCCATTGCTAACTGACGACAGCGACAGTTATTGATTAGTGGTGGAACATCTTCTACTGTCTGGTGATGACTATTTGACCCCTCAACAAAACCACAATTATTGTGAGATTTGGGGGATGACCCTGGCACTGGCTTTGATGGGAGGTTTGACTTCAACCCCTTAATTAAAACCTTCCTAATTTTAGTTGGTTTCTCTGGTGGGGAAATCATGCGTTTAGATCGCTTTAAGGTAGTTTCTTCCTGTGTAAAGGGATCAACATAGACTTTGGCCCACCATTCAGCATATGCTTTCGTGACCCCAAATTTCTGAAGATTGGAGCTCGAATGAAGCAATACCTTACGCCCAGAATTGAAACAGGTGGACCACCTCCATAGTTTCATAATCTCTTCTAATTTACTAGTACAAATGTCCCTCTCAACCTCCCTGGGACATCTTAAGGAAAATGAAATTGTCTGCTAAACCTGTGTGGACTATAAGGCTCAATGATGAAATGGTTCCCTTGGCACAATGTCAAATAACTTGATCGAAGAGAGACAAAATATTCAAAGATTGAGGAATTTTGTTGGCCTTCATCCACAAATAGTCGCTCTGGCTCGAATGTTTTAGACAAATGAGATAGTTTGGCATCTTCATAAAATCTGAACAAATTTTGGGCGTCTGAGTCATCGAAGTGCTTCGCTGACCCTTCCCCTTCAAATTGTATCATTTGAGGAATATAGTGGTGCTCTGGAGAAATAAAGTGCGTATTGAAATATTCAGCTAGCCATCCATACACATAGTGAATGGGAAATGTCACTACTGAATTCCATGGGGTAGAGGAAGAAACAATATCGTTCAAACCCTTGTAAATGCTGGCCAGGACCGGAACGGAAAGACAAAACCTATCACTATCTGCAATCATGCTGGCAACTTTGAAAACTCCAGGGTGAATCATATTTTCAGGACTGGAAGACAGAGCGAATTTGCATAACCAACAAGCTACAAAGGTAGCTAAATAAGTTTTCCTTTTCATCCCTTGATCTATTTCAAGGCCAGTAAATACCTCATCCCCTTGCAAAGTCCAAGTATGAATGGTGGTGATCACCCCAGAAGGATGCTTATGAGTCTGTTTGGGGCGTTGGGTTTTGTTCTTTGACGCTTTTCTTTTAGGTTTTTCATATTTTCTTGGGCCTCTAAACCAAAACTTTACCTAATCAGAAATCTTCACGGTCTGCTCCTTTGTGTGCTGTTTACAAAGATGGTGGAAAGCAGAAAATAGGTACCGACAGTAAGGAGGAAGGAAAGGTTTACCATCTTTATCTAAATCTGATAACTCTTTCACGGAAGGGATAACTTCTTCGTATTGTTTGCCAGAAAAAGGAAGACCTCCTATCACATACAAGTCACGAAGAGAAATTGACAATTCACCTATTGAGCAATGGGGTGTTGGTAGAAGAGCACCAAGATTCAAGGAAAGCTTTAAGAATAGGCTCAGGGCGATCATATGTGAATAATGAAGCAAATATTGCACCATATATTTTTTTCTCTTTAAGGAATGTAGCATGACGACCCATAATGTCCTCTGACCATTCCCAATATCCATCAGTATAAGATAAATCAGGGATCTTAAAGGAATTGCCCCATTTAGTTCCTTTAGCACGCATCCTATGACCCAAAAGTAAAAATTGTTCTGGCGTTTTTACTTGTTCATGAAGTGCAGAATGTAAAATCAGAACATTTGACATCGAGCTTATCTCTTTATTCTGATTATGGCCAAGGCTGGAGAGTTCACAGGAAGATATGGGAGACCACTCTTGCAAATGATGGTATGAAGGATTAGAATGAAACGGTTTCAGTGCAAAGCGACCAACAAGAGGAGTTCTGACAGTCAGAGTAGTTCCTTTTTCTATGGTATCGTTCTCTTGCTCCAAAATGGTGATAGTATGAGCCTTGAAACTCTTGAAAAACACCATGGTTGCCTGGAACCCCTTAAAAAAAAATAATAAAAAATAATAATAAAAAAAAGGGTTAGCACTTGGAAAAAAATAATAATAATAATAATAAAATAAAATTTAAAATGCGGATTGGCATGCATAGAAGATTTTTGTTCCAAATGAACCAAGGGTCCTTACGGACTAGTTGCGTTCCAAAGGAACAAAAGGTCCTTATGGACTAGATGCGTTCCAAAGGAACAAAGGGTCCTTACGGACTAGTTGCGTTCCAAAGGAACAAAGTGTCCTTACGGACTAGGTGCGAAAAAAAAAAAAAAAAAAAAAAATTCAATTCTCCAGGAAACGTGGAAATAAATAAATCAATTCTCCAGGAAACGGGGAGGAGGAGGAAAAAAAAAAAAAAAAATTCAATTCTCCAGGAAACGTGGAGGAGGAAAAAAAAAAAAAAAAACATACCGCTTATTTGCTTGGGCTGAGGTTGCGATCTAACAAGTTTTGAGAGATGGCTCTAACTTCACGAATCTTCAATACTGGAATTGATGTCAAACTCTGTAATATTGGTGGTATATATAGGCAACTAAATATCTCCTATTTATACTGGGATTTGTACAATTCGGTTCAAATAGGAAAATAAAATTCAAAAAAATAAAAAAATAAATAAAATAAAAAAATAAAAAATGAAGAAGACGAAGTTGGATACTTCAAGTCCCACTTGAAAAAGGAGACAAGTCCTGTCAAATTTGGGACTCGAAGTGGGGGCAATTTGTAGACATTAAAATTTTAGTAGGCTTTGATTTTGACAAATGGACCCATTAAATATGGGACTAATGTTTGATTAAGTTATTAAATTGGCCCAAGTTTGGTCCACTTAAATTATTTAATTAACCCAGCCCAGATAGTTAAATATAAATGTAATTATTCCTAATAAAATATACTTAGAATAATTATTTTTAAGGATAATTATTATAATATAATCGGCCCGGCCCAGTTATTATTTTATCCTTATCAGGAGATGATATGTGTTATCATCTTATGGATCCAAGAAGCCTATAAATAGAGGCCTGGAGGAAGGGAGAAGGGGTACAAAAATTCTGCATTCAGAGATCCAGAATTCCAGAGAGAAATACAGAAGCTCTCATCCCCTACATCCAAATCCAAAGGCGAAGAACACCAAGCACATCAAATCGTGCCGGTCTTCATCAAATTCCACGATGATCAATAACAAGCACATCAAATCGTGCCGTTCCTCACCCAAATTCCAAGACGATTCAAGAACAAGTTCGTGCAACCCTTGGATCTAACCACCAACAAAAAGGAGATAGAATCAGAGGACCATTTTTTTTGTAAATAATATTACAAATGATTGTACCCCATCATTCATTTATTAATAAATTACTATTTGCTCCATATTTTGTTTCTATTGCAGACTTACAAAAGTTATGTGTACACCTATGATTTTGAACTATGCATATATAAAAGGGGTGAAGTCTATATCCCTTGATGAGGTGCTGAGCTTACTTGTGTAATACCTTTAAAATATAAAGGTTTATTTGATTTAATTTAATTACATTATTTGTCTTATTTGTGTTATTTAATTTAATTAGTTAATTTAAATTGTTTTATTATTTGTTTAATTTAAATGTTTTATTTAAGTTATACATATGTGTTTAATTGCTTAATGTGTAATTACTTGATTTATTTAATTAATTTATTTATTTTAATTAGGTATGGATTGGGCTTAGAGTTAGTACAATCCAAAGTAATGGGTTTGGGTTAGTTGGAGGAAGCCTAGGTGTGTTGAGAAGGATTTGGGTCATGAGGAATGTGTTAGTTATAAATATATATAAAGATTCTTATGAGATATATATATATATATATATATATATATATATATATATATATATATATATTATTTTTTTATTTAAATTAAATTATCATATATGTCATAATATATATATGTATATATGTTTGTTTATTTGTGTGTGTATATATATATATTAGGAGTATTATTATTATTATTATGTTAGTTGGATTTAATTTAGAATTTGTGGGTAGCTTATATATATGTATAATAGTTAGAGAATGGGGTTGTTGGTTTTCTACGTGAGTTTTGAGAGAAAAAGAAAAGGGGGCTGACATAAGGAGAGAGAGAGAAGGAAGAAGGTGATCAGAATCATTGCTAGAGTTGAGGAAGACGACCGAAGAAGTTATAATTAAAGTGGCAAGTTCTATATTCTACTCCTTCCCTTAGTTCTTATAAATTAAACACCTTATGCCTGACTTTAAGGTTTAATTCAGAGAAAATTGAACATAATTACATACTTTAATTTGATATATAATTTTTCGACGATCTAACACAGAATTCTGAACAGCAGTTCAATAAGTTCGTTTTTAACCAAATCATAGTATTTTTTGGATATAAACGATCGACTGAGTAAAGTCTACTAGCTTTAACTTGTGGGCCATGTCGGTTTATGGTCGAAAACCATCGTTTAAGGGTTCTAAATTCACGTTTTGTAATTGTATGAGGCATCGCAGTATTTTTGTGATTTTTGTTGGAGGCTAAAACGAAATCTGATTGTCCTCATATTTTAAATTTGATTGTTTTTGTTGATTATATTTCTTATTCTATTTTTCTAAAATGTTTTAAAAAATTTTATTTTTAATTTTATTTTCGGAATTGCGTTTGTTGCACTAAAACTCGTTGACTTTTAAACGATAAGTTAAATATATGGTATATGTTTGATAAATAATATTAATCATATTGGAAACATATTATGTACTAGAAAATCATAGTCGAAATATATGATGTAATATGAGAAACGTTATTAAGCTCATTGATAAATGATACTTATTATTTGATTATTATTATTGGATATTTTGATAAATGATATTGATCATATTATAGATGATGTTAATCATAATGTGATTTACTGAGATTTATGATATTAATTATATTATAGATGATATATATCATAATTGGATTTAATGAAATTTATAATACTAATCATGTTACTCGTAATAATTAATCATAATGAGATTGTAGTTATGTTTACGATAAAAAAAATAAATAAATAAAAATTATATATATATATATATATATATATTATGTCAATCTGCTTCATAATTCTAAATACAAAGGAATGTTAAAAGGCTTTTTTTTTTTTTTTTTTTTGTAACGCTAATATCATTTCCCTACTTCGACTAGTCTACTATTTCAATACATTTTAAGTCATCTCCGAGAACATAAAAGCTTGAATTTAAAGCAACTTTTTTAAGATCTATTGTTGGCAAGCATATATTAGTTCCTCACTAATATAAAAAATTTGACAGTTTAGGAACTACTCCCATATACGACTCGGTTAAAAGGATTATATGCAAACATATATGGTACTAAAGTTTCTTGTTTAATTGATACGACCAATTTCATAACTGCTATGAGACATGTACACAAGAAGGATTCCTTTATTGAAATTCCCTTCATCTTGCTCAGTTTACCTTATCACCTAGGTACTGGTATGAACTCTGTTTGCTGCCCTTTCTTACCCTCCAACTTAAGAAAAACGGCTTTTGATTCTATGATCTGCCTCGCCCTCTAGCTTTTCAATGCTTGTTCAGGAAAAGATGTATAGTAAATCACTTTGACCTTGCACCCCTTGTCAGAGTTAACAGGATGATTAGTTACCGCCCACTCCACATGCAACCTCCTCGCTCTCCTCTCTTTAACCCATCGCCTTGACCACTGTTATCTTTTGGTGCCGAACAACATGGCCCTGAAGGTGCCTCCGACACCTGGTTGAATAGTCGGCGATCTTTGGAATCACAATTGCTGAATTTCGTCTTGAGAACGTGTTTGAGGTAGGCTAGGGCTTTTCCTGATAGGATGCTGCGCATTCCACCACTGTTCGATGTTGAGTACGCAAATTTTGCCCATCTATTCTTTGATTGGCTGAACTCTATTATCTGCAATTGGAAAAGTTGAGACTTTGAACTTGGCTTTGATCGCCGGAGAGATCTGTTTGGGTATCCATAGCTTCTGGTTATCGTATCCAACCACAAGGTGCCAACGTGAGGGTCCTAATGCCGCTAGAAAATACTCCAACATCGCCGGCCAAAGCTGTCAATTGCAAGATGAAAGCATACTGTTAGAAAAGACATGCATATAAATTTATACATAACAGAATTTGGGTCTCTTCACTCTCTCTAATTGGAAGTCAATTCAAAAGGGAAAAGACCCAAACGGAATCTATGGTTGAAAAGAATAATGTTGAAGTTGTAGTATGTATAATCTATATATAATATATTTAATATATATACATGTGTGTGAATAATATATTCATATTTTAATATATACACAGGTGTGTGAATCCAAAATAGTGTAGCATACATTATATATAATACTCTCTGTCTACCAGTTTCTAGCCATAAGCCAACGGGCTACAAGGTGAGATTGGGAGACTTGGTTGAGATTGAGGTGGAGGAGAGACAGCGGTGGCTGGGAGGGAGAGGAGAGAAGTATGTATATTGGGGATAATTTTGTCCTCTGAAAATCTTGTTATAAAGGGCAAAAATGTAATTTTATAAGAATGCATAAGGCTATAAAGTCTTTTAAGGAAGGAGGACAGTAAAAATTTTATTTTATAAAGAACTCTTTAACAAAATTGATGGTCTTTTAATAGTAGGGGAGAGAGTGTATTTTCTTCAAACTTCAAGGGAAGTTGACAAAAAAAATTCAAAAATTTAATCTACGGGTAATTAAGCAAAACTTCAGGGGAGGTCGGGGTAATTTACCCAAAAATGCATATCCCCAGCAAAGAATCTGATCCTAGCATTTAAATGATCACAAATAAACTGTCCAAAATCACAACTGGCCAACCGACAAAAAAATTCTTCCTAATTTCTTATTACACATAAAGAGAAAAGTAACTTGGTAAAATTGGCGTACTCAATTTGAGAGCCTGACTATCATTATATACAAGCGAAAAATTACAAATATGGAAAAGAGAATAAAATCAAATCAAAATAAAGAGAATAAAATCAAATCAAATCAAATCAGAATAAAAATAAAATCCCTAAAAATTAGCCTATATTGAAGACCCAATAAATCTGCCATAATCGTTGAGTCAACTTATAGATAAGATTTCCAACACTCCCCCTCAAGCTGGAGCAAATATGTTGACTAAGCCCAGCTTGACGATGGAAGACTGGAGAAGAGAAGGCCCAACAGACTTTGTGAACACATCTGCAGTCTGTTCTGAAGAAGGAACAAAAATAAGATTAATGATACCCGATCGAACCTTCTCTCGAATAAAGTGAATGTCTACCTCAATATGTTTCGACCTTTCATGTAAAACAAAATCAGAAGCAAGCATAATGGCTGATTTATTGTCACAAAACAGCCTTGAAGAACCTTTCTGTACAAGACCCAACTCTCCTAAAATTGATTGAAGCCAAAGGAGCTCACAAGTACCTTGAGCCATAGCTCGGTATTCAGCTTCAGCAGAGGATCTAGAAACAACAGCCTGCTTCTTACTCTTCCATGATATGAGATGATTACCATAGAAAGTACAGAAGCCAAAGGTAGAACGTCTATCTGTCTTACATCCAGCATAGTCTGCATCAGTAAAGCATGAGAGTCCAGACTGATTTCCTGAGGCATAGAACAGACCAAGACCAGGGCACGACTTAAGGTACCTCAAAATATGGTAGACTGCATCCATATGAGCTAAGCAAGGGACATGCATGAATTGACTAATCACACTGACAGCAAATGTCAAATCGGGCCTTGTGTTAGTCAAGTAGATAAGACGACCTACTAAACGTTGATACACGGATGGATCTGGAAGTAATTCCCCTGACTCAACAAAGAGTTTAAGATTGGGGTCCATAGGAGTGGAAGCGGGTCGACACCCAAGCATGCCAGTATCTTGAAGAAGATCCAAAACATATTTTCTTTGAGATAAAGAAATTCCACGACGGGATCTAGCAACCTCAATTCCAAGAAAATATCGAAGAGGACCTAAGTCCTTCACATCAAAGGACTTTTGAAGATGAAGTTTCGCCTGAGCAATCCCTGAAGCATCATCACCTGTCATAATGATATCATCCACATATACCAATAACATAATACAATGACCATCAGAGCGACGTCAAATAAAACAAGTATGGTCTAAGTGGAAGCGCACAAAGCCCATGGATAAAACAACATTGCTGAAATGACTAAACCAAGCTCTAGGAGATTGCTTCAGACCATAAAGAGACTTCCGTAGCCTACAGACTTTCCCAGCATACTCCCCCTCAGCCCCAAATCCAGGGGGTGGATCCATATATATAGTCTCAAGTAAGTCTCCATTAAGAAATGCATTCTTGACATCTAACTGATGCAGAGGCCAAAAATGGGCAGCAGATAAGGAGACAAGCAGTCGCACAGACGTCAACTTAGCCACAAGAGCAAAGGTAGCACTAAAATCTTTGCCCGGAATCTGGGTAAAGCCTTTTGCCACCAACCGAGCCTTATACCGATCAATAGAACCATCGGCTAAGTACTTCACATTAAAGACCCACTTGCAGCCAACCGTTTTCTCTCCAGAAGGTAAAGTAACAAGTTCCCATGTATTATTATGGTGTAAAGCATCCATTTCTGTGTCATAGCAGACACCCAATTGGGATCCTAGAGGGCTTCTGACACAGATCGAGGAATAGAAACGGTCCCAATCTTGCCCAGAAAGGATTTATATGCACCTGAAAGACCATCATAGGAGACATACTGGGAAATAGGGTGGTTAGTGCTACTAGAAAAACCATACCAATTAGGAGGATGATGATCACAGGTAGGATAACGGGAGGTACGCTCAGGAATTGTAGGAGCAATAGGAGAAGGAGAGTTACCTGGACCTAGTTCTGAAGATGATTCTGGCAGGGGAGGTTGAGTGCGATGGTGACGAGAGTAGACCTGCAAAGGTGGAGGGGAACCCTGCATGGATGGAGAAAGAGATTCCAGGACAGTGTGATTTTCAAAGAGAGAAACAAGACGGGCAATAGGAGAAATCTCCTTCTCCAGATCACAAGAGAGAGAATCCTGTACCACAGAATTAGTACTATAAAAAGGAACAGTTTCATGAAATGTCACATCAAGAGAATGATACATATGTTTGGTCACAGGATCATAACAACGATAGCCCTTTGACATAGCAGAATACCCCAAGAAAATACACCTAATAGATTTATCATCAAGTTTATGACGAGAAGGACTACGGTTATGAACAAAACAAGTACAGCCAAAAACACGAGGCAGAAGGTGAAACAATGTATAATCAGGCCGGAGAATCTAAAGTGGTGCCTTACCACCCAAAACTCGACTGGGAGTATGATTAATCAGAAAAGCAGCTGTAAGAACAGCCATGTGCTAATAGAATTTAGGCACATGCATACCACTCAGAAGACATCGGACCACAGACATAAGATGACGGTTTTTGCGTTTAGCCACGCCATTTTGCTCAGCAGTATAGGGGCAAGTGAGTTGATGTAAAATCCCCTTTTTATTACGTTCAGACCGGAACTCATTCAAAACATATTCTCGTCCATTATCAGAACGAATATTACGGACAACAGTGTTATACTGGGTTTTGATCATTTGAAGAAACTGAGTAAATAAAAGAAACACATCAGATTTCTTTTTCAATAAATAAACCCAAGTACAACGAGAATAATCATCAATAAATGTCACATAATATCGATGTCCAGAAAAAGCAATAACTGGGGAAGGGCCCCAGACATCAGAATGAATAAGATCAAACATACTCGGAGCACGACTCATATGAGAAATATAGCTAGTTCTAGTATGTTTAGAAAGCTCACAAACGTCACATTGAAACTTATGGTCCTTACATGCTTTATTTAACGAAGGAAACAATAGACATAGATATTGAAAGTTTACATGCCCCAAACGTGCATGCCACAGACTAAAAGTGCGAAAAGAAACATCATAAACACTAAAAGTAGGTAGGACAGAAGCTTGAAGACTCGTTCCTGGTGGTTCCCCAAAGTAGTCAAGCCCATCACGCTCATAACCCCTGCCAAAAATCCTCTTCGGACAAAGGTCCTGCAACAAACAGTGATCTAGTAAGAATATAACTGCACATTGGAGGTTTTTTGCAAGCCGGCTAACAGATAAAAGATTAAAGGCAAATTTAGGTACATGAAGGACAGATGAAAGAGTAATATCAGGAGACAGACAAACATCACCCTTACTATGAATGTAAGATGTAGAGCCATCCGCAAGATACACAGATTGGGTAACAGGTATGACATTAGAAGAAAAAACTGATAACTCACCAGTCATGTGATCATTGGCCCCAGAATCCAGAACCCAAGTGGGCTGCTTGGCCTTAACATGAAATGCAGTAGAAGTACCTGTAGCAATAGTTACAGTGGGAGCAGTTGAAGGAGCACTAACTCTAGAAGCAAGGGAGCCAAGTTGGTCTTGGAGATGCCCAATCTGAGACTGAAGCTGGCTCAGTCCAGGAAATACAGTAGATCCACCAATAGTAACAGAAGTTTCTGCAACAGCCGCAGTACGAGAAGAAACAGTTCCAGATAAAAGGTTCCTAGAAAATTTTTGCTTCAGTTCAGGATGAAGTTTGAAGCAACGAGCCTTAACATGTCCAACCCCTCCACAATGATGACAAATAATCTGACCTCCAAAAGCTCGTGATCCAAAGTTGGCTGCAAAAGCCATACTATCTCTAGCAGGCTCAGACACTGGTAAAGGAACAATTGAGGGCTGAATTAAACGGTGCATGCGTGCTTCACCATCAACAGTAGCAAAGGCTTCCAACAGGGATGGCATTGGTGATGCATTCAAGATCTGAGACTTTAGTGGTTCAAATTATGGGCGTAATCCCATCAAAAACTGATAGGTATGCTGACGATCAAGACGTTTGACAAGAAGAGAGGCTGCCTCAGAAGGAAATTCACTGAGAGGCTCATATTGAGCTAGTTCCTCCCAACGAGATCTCAAATACCCAAAATAATCAGTTACAGACAAATTCAGGCCTTCTTGCGAGGCCTTAGCAATATCTTAATATAATTCAAAAATACGAGCATCATTCCTAGAATGAGCATACATTTGATTCAAAACAGTCCACAAGTCATTAACAGAGTCATAAAACATGAATATATTATAAATGCGTTCCTCCATAGAATTAAACATCCATCCTAAAATGGTGCAATTGTCCATATCCCACTGAGTATATTTAGAATCTTTAATATTTGGACTATTTTCAGTACCCAAAATCCACCCTGATTTGCCTTTTCCACCAACATAGAGGCGGAGGGAACGAGCCCAGGATGCAAAATTACGGCCATTCAACAGCACACTAGTAACTCGTTGAGCCGGTGTGTGTTGCGCCGAAAAGAGAGTTTCTTTATTATTACTTGATTCAGCCATAATATTAAATAGATCAATTCAACAGATTACCAATAATTTCAAATAAAGGAGGAATAAACCTGATTTTGATCAAACCAAGAAGCCGGAGACACGGCGGTCTGATCCGAAAATGCTGCCGAATATCCCGGCAGCCCCAAAAAATTACAATCACGTCTTCTGACCCTTAGTGCATGAAAAAGACTAAGGGAATACCCCTACAGGGGTCGAACCTAGAGGAGATTGACTCCCCCTAGGACTGTCGCAACAGCGACCTGAAAAAGAGAGAAGGTCTGTGAAAAAAAAAAAATAGGAAAGGGGCTGTAACGAGATATAGAGAGATATTAAAAGAGGCGGTGAAAGAGAGAGAGATGGGGGAGGCGTAAGTTTGAGGCTCTGATACCAAAAAGTACGTTGGTAAAATTGGCGTACTCAAATTGAGAGCCTAACTATCATTATATACAAGTGGAAAATTACAAATATGGAAAAGAGAATAAAATCAAATCAAAATAAAGAGAATAAAATCAAATCAAATCAAATCAGAATAAAAATAAAATCCCTAAAAATTAGCCTATATTGAAGACCCAATAAATCTGCCATAATCGTTCAGTCAACTTATAGATAAGATTTTCAACAAAGAGTACTAATTTTCGATGACCAAACCACTTGGTACAACATAACTTGTGCCATTGAATAGTATTAGCAGACAAAAAAGGGAGTGCTAACCAACGAATACTAAAACGAGGGCATAATAGGATCTAAAGTGCTAGTTGCAGTAAAAACTATATCTTTCTATCCTATCTGTTTTAACTACAATTAGGGGAAACTATATCATCCTTGCAATAACCATCATCATTTGTACCTGAAAGTTGGTAACACGATAGTTCGCTCTTGATAATGCTACATCCAATTTTGTTGGCAAAATAATTATTATTATTACAAAAAAAATCCATCAACAATATCAGTTGCCTTTTAAAGCAGTGGAAAAGAAAATCAAAAAAGGTTGAAACATGCCAGATTATTTCAAATCAAAGGTAAGCCCAAAAACCACTACCACAACCAACCTTTCACATGTTTGGACCCAAGCATGTTTCTAATAAGCGCAGAGCTCTCCTCAAAGTTTCTCTGATGAATTAGAATTTTTATAAATCCACTCCATGTAAATATATATGGTACCCTGGTGAGAGGAGCTTATATAAAATTATTTCTAGAAACAGATGAATTCTAGCAAGATTGAACAGATAGATATCATTCAGCGCAAGTCCCCATTTATCATGGGTGTTGTAAGGAGCGAACTTGGTCGAAACCCAATCTTTGGCACTATTTGTTAAATTCCAGAATTTTCTTTTGGCAAGTAAAATGCCAGGAATTTATTTTCCTGTAAACAAAAAGGTTGTTTAGTTTATACGGATGGGAACTTCTTTTGTTTCGTAATCTGCTTTCATTTCTATCTTATTAATTGATTGAATCTGGTCCCTTTCTTTGAGGTATGTGGCAGTATTCAATTGATTCATAAAGCCATCCGAGCATCTGGGATAAGGTTTTGCCAATTCCTAAGCTTTTGTGCATTGCTTATTACCCCCATTGACTACCCCGTAGTTTATTTATTTTTCTTTTCTAATAAAATAAAAATAAAAAAAGCCTCCAACTTGTTCTGCGGTAACCATAAACTGGTAAGAGTATGATACAGCGTAAGTGCAAAAGACCTCATTACTCACCGTTGATATTGCAGAGCCAGTCCCAAGCCAGGAAAATGGATGAGGATCTGTAAGGTGTTGACCTCCATTCAAACCCTAAAAACATTAAGTCCTGCAAAGAAACGCCAAAAGAACTGTTACAACATCGTCAAACAAGAGGTCTTAATGATCACACAGCCCAATTAGAAAGGTGAGAATCAGTTAATGAAATGAAGTGTGAAACAGTTCGCATAAATCAGCTGTACCAAGCAACAGCAAATTAAATTCTAAACAAAACAAGCAAAACTAGAACAGATGTGTATAGTTAAGGAAACAAAACTCTTATGCTGACCAGTAATATATTAGTCGTACTCCAGAGACAAAATAAAATAGGACAGATCAATGACAGGCATAACAAATGCTTATAATGAGATTTATAAGGGAAGAGATGGTTATTGCTCTTTACAACTTCTAAACTAGGATATAATATAGAAGCATTTTCAAAAGGAGAATAATGAAACACAAGACTTCCTTCAGGCTTAAGTTAGACAATTTCAGCACTTAAAATATCTTCCCAACTACTTCTTGCTCTAGCTTCAACTATCTATCATCTAAGAAATTCGAAAAGTGCATCTTACATTCTTCCATAGGCCCTATCTAAAGCATATTATCTGCAATGAACAATTTGCAGCATCTAGCCTTTCTTGTTGACCTTTCATACACCTTCACTACTCTGCCAAAGCACGTTATTGACTTCCTTACTCATAATTATCGATAAAGGGCTAGCCTAGTGCAAGAGTCTCCCGCCATTGCGGGATCCCGGGGGGGTGGGGTGGGGTGGTGGTTGGCTGTTAGATGTAAGCAACCTTACCTCCATGTGGGGAGATTGTTTCCCGTTTGGAACACGTGACCTCTAGATCACAATGCAGCAACCTTACCATTGTGAAAAGGCCCGCTGCCCTTGCTCATAATTACCGATGCAAAGGAATATTTCAAATTTAAAGGAAAAAAAAAAAAGAAATTAGATGTTCATTCCATCAGCAAGATTGAGGAAAACGCTTCAATGGAAGTGCATCTTTTAGGATAATGTCAATTTCTATAGGCCTGGTACTGTCGTAAAAGTTGAGCTTCAAATGCACATAAAGACATATTATTAAATGCCATCACTTCCCTAAAGAATGATCCATATAAATATTTTCTTCCTACACTTAACTGTACAGAAAATTCATTGAAAAAACATATAAATACGCGTATCATATGGATGGTCATTACCATGTTGTAAACAAAACCTTCCAATGACTACAATGACATAATCGGCATCCCTCAACTAACATTACCCTTTTTGCTGCAACCAAGATTAATTTTAAGCTTTTCACAAACTGGCTTTCTTCCCTTATTTAAAGAGGAAAAAATGATTTCAAGTTCCCAGCAATTAATACTTTTGAATCATTTCTTTGAGACATTATCAACTACACATTCATTTAGTCATCATCTCTTAAACCCTGGATTTCGAGAATTCTATTCAACAATATATCCTATTGCTAAAAGCCCATTTCCAGGGACAACCATGTATTACATTTCCCCAGGGCTTATTCCACACATGAAAGGCATACCTAGCTCTCTAATCAAACCATAACTTTTATTGTTTTAAATCTTCTAAATTACCTATATTTCCATAATCTGGGTTCTGCAATTTTTTCCCCTTTAAAGCCCAATCTTGGCATCCAGAATCAAATTAATAAGGACAGAAACACATGAAGACTAGTGCGCGCAACAAACTGGCTCTATAAGACCAAAATTTAGTATCCATCAACTCCAAAAGCCTTTTGAAGAACATAAATTATAACAGTATGCACTTTAATGAAATTTATTCAAATTAATTTAATTATCATAGACTTCATGTCAATATCTTGCACATAGTGCCTAGGGAAGCTTGCACCCTTTGATATAGGTATCACTTCTGAATTAAAAAATCTAATCTTCAACCAAAAAGGTATTCAATACCAAGTGTACAAAACATAACAGAGTAAAATTATATTACACTTGTAAACTGAATCAGCAACCAGGCCAAAGAGAATAAAATTAAAGTAACACAATGGCAGTAATAGTGTGACTAAGTAAAAAAACTAGGTAAATTTCAAAAACAGGCAGAGCATCAGAAAGGGTTGGGATGGATTCTCCAAGCATATCCGTTTGAGGGATGGCACCTCATCAGCTTTTGGGATGACCCTTGGTGCGGTGAGAGGTCGCTTGTGAGAGTCTTTCTGGGATTGGCTGGGATTGCAGTTGATAGGCAAGCGATGGTCGTTCATTGTTATTATCTTGATGGTGGGAGATTGTTCTGGGATGTGCAATTTGAGAGATTTTTGCATAATTGCGAGGTGGAGGAGATGGTTGAGTTTTTGGCTATGCTTTATAATCAGTCTATTTCAGGAGGTGGACGAATGAGTGGCTCTGGGCAGGTACAAACCATGGGAGATTTTAGGTCCGCTCATTCTATTGTCATTTGATGGATACTCTGTGGAAGGGAAGTTGGTGCTTGCGAGCCCCCTGAAGGTGGCCATTTTTGGTTGGACAGTGGCTCTGGATGATCTTGACCATTGACAATCTGAGAAGGAGACGTTGAATTATTGTCAATTGGTGTTGTATGTGCAAGCGGGCCGAGGAGTTAGTGGATCATCTTCTTCTTCTTCATTGTCCCAGAGCTATGGATGGCTAGGATCCAGTGGGTCATGCCTGAGTCTGACGCCTAGGATGGTTGCCATGTGTGCAACCGCAAGTCAGAGATGCGTGGAGGGTAGCACCCCCATGCTTGTGGTAGGCTTTGTGGAAGGAGAGGAATAGGAGATCCTTTGATGGGATGGAGTCTCCTTAGGGGATGGTTAGAAATTCTGTTCTTAGTTCTCTATTCTCTTGGGTTCAGGATTCTAATTGTAAATCTATCGAGATTCTTTCGTCTTTTGTTGATAGCTTGAGGCTATATTTTTTGTGCAGTTATTCTGGGACCCGTCGCCCTTTTGGGTGCGCTTCAATGAATACTTACTTATCAAAAATAAATAAATTTAAAAACATGCAAAAATATAAAAGATCTTCAACAAATTTCTAAAATCATTTTAACCTTGCTGCAAAGCTTTTTCTATTTTTTTTAAACTTCCAGGGAACTATAACCTCATTCTCACCCTTTTTTCTGAGGAGGAATAACGTTTTCTCCTTAAAACTGTAAGCAACCCATTCAAAACATATAAAGTTTTGAGTTAAATTTAAGTTTCTGGGACCTATATTCTACACAACATAGAATAGACCAAAACTAACCTCTGGTGAATTTGTGATTATGACGTCCAAAAAGTGTAGCTAAAAAAAAAAATAAGGAGAACTGCTCCTTCACACACATCTAATTGTTGCGCTTACTAATCTCCTACATGTAATCAGATATCTTACTGTCTTTATCCCAATGAGATTAATATAAACAGAAGAAATATATCTTCATCACCCACAGTTCAAACAGTAAGGGGCCTAGGATAAAATTAAAATGTAAACAGTACACCATTCAGCCACTCATAAAGAAACAAAATAGTTTCTTTGATTCAAAAGCAACACAACAACACAACTAAACATTTCACCAAGTAAATGTTACTCAAATTAATCCACTTGGAACTACAAAATTCAATTTAAATTGTTTAGTAAAATAAAGCACAAACTGCACTCTTTCGAGTTAGTCCTAAAACTCCTAAGTTAATAAATACATTTCCATAAGACTGGAAGAGGTACCCTGTTTGATCAATGTGCATCACCATTCTCCTTTAAACTCCTTCTCACGTGTCCCTATATTATTCCAAATATCCGCTTGATTAAATCCTCAATTTAAAAACATACAAGAGGAAAAGAAACCACTATTGGGAATGCCAGATAGTATGTAGTTTTGAATTATTGAATCATCAATCATTCCAATCATAATTGACATAACTTACGAAGTTTTGGTAGGTAGACTGACTGATGTGCAAAGTAAAATCAAGTATAATGCACGTTTTCTTATTGTAATGGAAATTCAATAAATTCACATTTATATAGATTTTATCAAGACAAGCTTCAAACTGACTCCAGAAAAAATCAAAATATCCTATAAGTAGTGCATTTAAAACCTATTTAGATTAGAAACTTCCTCAGAAAAATCACGTCAGCGTCAAACCAGATGCTCACACTCAGAAAAAAAAATGTTGGGAATACTTTAGAAAGTTGAAAAGGTACATCCTGCCCCCACACCAAAATAGTCCAGAAAGAAATTTATTGAGTAGAATTGTACATATAGCTGCCACAGGTCAAACATGTAGCATAATATATATATATATTTAGGAAAAAAATAAGCATTTCCCTATAAAATTATAAATTTGGTCAAAAATGTTTAAATAAATTAAAATTTAATCTATTGACCATATAAGTGTATGTGTAAAAATATATGAGAACATTGTTGTGTCCTTGCCACATCAACACGTATGAATTTATATCTTGTGTAGTTTCCAAGTCCCTGCTATAATGGTTAAAACCAAGTTGTGGGGAAAAAAGAGAGCAAATAGTTTAATTGTTTCTGAATTAGAACTTGATCTAATAAAAGGAAATGACACCAAATAAATCTGTTCTTAAAGTAATATAATACGGGTACAACACCAAATAAAAGGACGACAATGACATAAACGAATTAATAAAAAAAATCACAAATCCAGTAATGTGAGTGAGATCACGGCTTCTAACAAGCTGGAATTGCAAAGAGAACCCTTTTTTTTTCCCTAGGTAAGGCAAAGAGATTTTTCTCCAAGTGTTTCCCAACACACAATTGGGATAAGGCTTCGTAAGTTACAGTGATCATGGTATCAGTATTCTGCCCTTCGACATGAAAAAATGTTTCAACATTGCAAATGATTTGTTATCAGGATATGACTGTGACTGGTAACAAGCTCCTTAACTTTTGTCACACAACTAAGGAAGTTCATACAGGAGTATAGTTGCAATATTTCCTTCATATATTTGCTTCCATCTTATTCTCGTTTTTATGTTAACTAAGTCATGAGGACGAAGCACAACTTCATAAAACTATTAACTAAATTCAGAAGCATTATGAATAAACCTCAAAAAAGTTAATTTAACAAGCAAAAGAAAATTGACAATCCTTCATAATAGGGTTACGACAAACACAGTGAACCCAAGAAACATGACAGAAAATAAACAAACCACACACAAAGAACACAAAGATTTAGCGTGGTTCGGCAAAACCTTTGTCCACGGTGAAGATCCAGTGAACAAATTCACCATGAGAAAATATGGAGATTACAAGTTTCAGCTCCCAAACCCTAGCTCTCACTCTCACTTTCTTTTCTGCGATTTCCAATGTCTCTCAATGTCCCACTCCAAACCCTAAACTTCCTTATATATCGGGCTACAAGAGAGTACTAAATAGGGTCCAGGACCCACACAAAGCTCAATTGACGGGTCGTCAGGCCTAAAATGGGTCGTCAATGCGACCCGGAACCAGATTCGGGCCACAACATCACAAATAGTGTGAAGATTGTTTAGAATAGATGTCCAAAATCGCAGGAAAACAATCCTTCATAATAAATGAACTCAAAATAAAAATCCATGCGCCTGCCAAAGGGATCATCACAGGATATCAGAACATTTTGGTCTAATAATGATACTCTGCATTGCTTCAATTCTATGGTTCTGCCAAAAAACTGAACCTTTTCCTCCTGTTGCATCCAATTTCTCCAAGTCAATAGAGGAAAGGAATAACTGGTGTGGTATCTCATTGGACAATATGACATCCCAGAGTAATCAACTATTTTTTAACATTCTGTGTATCAAAAGCTGCAACTTTGGATATAGGTTTATATAAATGGTAGTTTAGACGCCTAAAGAAGTCAAGAATTTTACATATATCATGCCAATTTATTAAATATGGTTTTGAAAAAAAAAATTTGTTACATGGTCTCTCAAATTTCACAAAGCTTGTATGACAAGGACCCCCTATAACTTAGTAAAATGAAAAATCAAATGAACCACATTTGTAGTAGTTCTGATTGTTAATATTTTAGGAGTTTTACTGAGTTTTAAAATAAAATCTGGATTTTATATTTACAATTTTAGGGTTTTTTTTTTTTTTTTTTTGGGAGGTGGGGGATAAGATTTACTGGTTTTAAAGGGGATTAATCCTCAAGAAGAACTGAAGAAAATTGAAAGAGCATTGCATTCTCTCTCTCTCTCTGCTTTCTTTCTTTCCTGTCTAGTCTTTCTTACCCTTCTCTAATTCAATCTCTCTTCTATGGATATTTTGAGAGGCATTGAAGTCACTTTCATTCTCCCTCAGTTATCATCTCTTCTTTTCTCATGAATGAAAAGCTTGGAAGACATAATGCGCGAATGGTGATCTCTCCTATGTTCTTTCTACTTCCCACCTCCACCGCCACCCTCTCATCTCTTCTCTTTCTTTGTCATCATTTCCAGTTATAAAAAATCAGCAAGGTTCATTTGCCAGACACAAGTTTAAAAAATTCTTGCAAGAGCCAGGTCACATGCCAAGATCCATCAAGAATGCATTTTCTCTGGGATTGATACAAGACCTAGAATTGATATACGCAATCACTTCTATTAGAACTCCTTAGAAATAATATGCTGCATTTTTAATTTGTAGCAGTTTTAAATGGTTTTAAAATAAAATCTAGGCTTTTATGGTACCATATGGTTAGGATGTATTCTGAATAGCATTATGTGTTCCAAATTTATGAAGCCCACAAATAGGCTTTTGTTGGTCTAGATAGGTACTATTGAATAATATTTGTGTGTCCCTTGGATAAGCACCCATCCCTAGCGTTCCCCAATGAAGCTTAAACTCAACTTTGAAGGGAAAGGGAGGTTTCCTGATAAGAAGCACAGGCCTCGACAGACAATTCAAGGTCCCATTCGTGCCAAATGCTCCAGATTTCCACAGGAATGGCAAATCTTCAAAGCAATATCCTTCTAAATTCCAAAAACCAAGAAAGGGACGTTGTAGGGAAATAAAAGGTCAAGTTTGAAAAGCCTACAAGTGTTAACCTTCATAGTAATAAAAATACACGTCCCACCGAGACAAAAATTTTAACTTGCTATCCTCTTCCCTAGCAGGCAAAGATTTACCTCCGTGCAAAGAATGATTCATTCGGATCGACATGAGAGTCCAACTACATTTGCTAGAGAAAACAACTTAATCTCTCTGAAAAACAGAAAGGAGGAAAAGATGTCCACAAACTCATGGTCTAACTACAAGTGAGAAAAAGAATAAGAGCTAAGGCCTTATATTTTCCTCTCCTTTCAAGCATGCCACAATCTTATTTGGACTCCTAATAAGGCTACAACTACCAGCAGAACATACACAACTATTTTAGGATATTAAGTCATATAGTTGTAAAGCTTACATATTAAAATTTCACCGAAGAATTAAAGTTTTTTTAATTTATTAGCATATTTGTATTTATAATATTTTTATATTTACATGCACCATATGTGCAAATTGACTGACTAATAATAAGCATTATCACCTTCATGTGATAATGCAGTCACTAAAGCATCCTGAAGCTTCTGAAAGGACCTCATATATTAAATACAACTCAGGACTAGAATCACCCTACCTCAAGTGTTTCCCAGAAGAGCAACTTAATGAAATAAAACCACATTAAAGAATGGAATTATTTCATGCAATTGAAAACCAGATAACTTTGTGCACCAGTGAACTACTGCAATATAAATGGAGTAAAACATAGAACAGTATGCAAACAGTTTAATATTGTATATATGAACTGAGAGTTTGACAAGAAAACCTTCCATATTAGGACATTCATGGCAGCTTTTTTGAAATTCTCATTTTACTTCCTTCAGCAGAACATATGTACACAGTTTCAAAGCTGTTCTGAAATGAGATGCATCAATAAGCCATATTAAACAATGATACCATGGCAGGCCAGGAATTGTCTCATTTGTACGAAAGTGGATGCAGATATGTCCCATTGTTTAGGCCAATAGAAATGTGGCACAAGCGGGCATCATCTTTAGACCTTTGGAAGCAAGAGATGCATGCCTCCAACTCTGGCCCTGGAAAATGCAGGGGATTCATCAATAAAATCCTCAAAAGGGCACTTTAAGCGCTGCCAAACCGTGTGGAAATCAAAGCTATTGTAAATTTGAACCAGAATTATATTTATATCAAAACCAAAAAACATGAAAGAACTGCATACTCTTCAACATGTTATTCACATCAACTATTGCCATGGCTCCAATAGAATGTAATGAAAAGGATTACAAAGAGTAAAGCAATTCACACACTTCCCATCAGCTTTGGACATCTTATAACATCATTAATATCCAAAGTTCAAATTCAATGCACACATGCTAATCGCTAATTGGAAAGCTTAAATGTTTTTTATTAAACATGACCAGCTGAATTTGATGCATGCACAAATACACACGGAGTGGGAGTTGAAGAACTAGACCACAACCCCCTTCTAAACAATCATCAAAAACAAAAGCATACAAAATTTCCAATGACAACAGAAGTTAATGGCAGATATATGAAACCAAATGAAAATATAAATCCTTTCTCATGTATTTCTCAGATACAACACCTGCAAAGATGCAATTTGGAAAATGGAGACTGTATTTTGGTTATTTGCCAATTACACATGGTACTTTTGGATCACAAGCCTATATAATAACTGAAAATATATTCAAGATCTTTATTACAAATTTATTACATATTATGAGCCGAAGAAGACTAAACAAAACCAGGATGGCACTGGTTACATCCATTTCCTCATAAGAATTTTGATACATAGTTCACGAGTTACAAAAAAAGGAGGGCCGTCTAGACAGTTTCTGTTTAGATAACTTAGACATTTAGATAACTGAGACAGAAGCTATCAAAAGTAAAATATTATTCTGCTTCTTACAATGTTGTGTGGACACTAAAGACAAAACAAAATCCTACCATAAAAATAAAATTAAAAAGAAAAGAGAAATCGCTCCATTAACTGTTAACTAATATAAATACCAGTTCCAGAAGAAATTAAATTCTTCAGCTCCATCAAATGTTCTTCATTTGATATATGGAGCATAATCCGGAGATTTGTCAACAATGCTTCTTGTTCCCAACTTAAGGGACCACAAGCATACAATGCCTCCAGAGTGCAGCAATAAGCATGCAACTCTAACCTATGGATACTTGCTGCCACATCCTCCTCTGGAGGAAGGGAGCAACTTTCTTCCTCATCTCTTGAGCCATAAGAAGATTCTGCATCACTACATAGATTATCTGTATTTTGACAACGAACTGATACAAATTGACTAGGACACTTATTTGGACTCTCACTAGTAACACTACAACTACCAACAGAGCACACAATACTGTCAGAATCATTAGGTTCTAGACTTCTTGCAAGGGAACAGCTGACATCACCATTTAATTTTGGCCTCTCCATTTCATAATATCCATTTGATCTATTGTTAAAGGAAGCATGCATGTTTTTTTCACCCAGATTTTCTCGTGGGTAAGCAACAGCATCTACCTTTTCCAATAATGGGGCCGGAAATTCTCGTTCACGCCTACCCTCTTTCTCAATTGCTCTTACTTTCTGACCATTCCCTGTATAAGCTTCAATAAGAGACGAGCAATAAGGGGATGCTCTCTTCAGCGTCCTAGAAGAGGTTACATGAGTCTCCTCCAACCCAACATTGTTCTGAACGGCAGAATAATCATCTCCTGCTTGCAGTTTAATCTTGCTATTGGCTTGTGGCACTTGGAAACTCGCCTTCTCAAGAAAATTTGAAGTTAATAGTTTCTTAGATTTCAAATCTCCACCTCTTCCAGAACCCTGTAGAAAGGCAGCCAACATATGATCAGACAATGCAAAGGCCAGTATAGTAAATAAGAACCAATAATTTCAAGCATTTGAATATAAAAAATGCACAAACACAAGTACTAGGAGTATAGTGCACTTTTTTGAAGTCCAAAAGGCCTAATATATGTAAATAACTGAAAAAAACTATAAATTGAAAATGCTAAACTCTTTTCAAGGATGACATCAAAACCATTAACACATGCATCTAAAGGAACCATTTCAAGAATGTTGAAAGAAAAATAAAAGTTGAAGAGAGAAATTAGAACATGAAGAACACAGAATATAATGTGGTTCGGCCACCAGGGCTTACATTCACGACACAATGAGCCCAGAGGGCTACATCTCTTTCTTTACATTCTCTCTTAATTTTGTTCAACTTGAAACAAAATATGAAGTTGTCGAGAGTCTAAGACGAGCAAATCTTAAATGAGTTGATCTGGAGATCCGAGACAAATTGATCCGAAAATCTGATCCGAGACGAGTTGATTCGAAAATCTGATCCGAGACGAGTTTATCCGAAAATCGGAGACGAGACGAGTTTATCCGAAAATCGGAGACGAGACGAGTTTATCCGAATATCCGAGACGAGTTGATCCGGAGATCCAAGACGAGTTGATCTTAAAATCTAAGACCCAAAGATCCGAAAATCTAAGACAAGACAAGTTGATCCAAATATCCAAGACGAGTTGATCCGGAGATCCAAGATCCGAGACAAGTTGATCCGAAGATCCAAGACCCAAAGATCCAAGACAAGTATATAGCAACCTGCTCTGATACCATGTTGAAAGAAAATTAAAAGTTGAAGAGAGAAATTAAAACATAGAGAACACAAGAAAATAACGTGGTTCAACCACTAGAGGTTACATCCACGACACAAAGAGCCCAGAGGACTACATCTCTTTCATCACATTCTCTCATAATTTTGTTTACAATAACCACCTCTATTTATAGGTGAATTGAACAGACTTATAGCTAGAGAATAGAAATCTCTAGCTCTGCAAGTATTTTATAATAAAGGAATTACACGGAAAGTCAAATACAAATTTGGCAAACAAATTGTTGCCCAAATATAGCAACGTTTTTGTCAAGGAGTGATATAACATATAATTATTTTCCAACAAAGAACCACTATGTTAAAGTGGGAAATCTGATCAAACGAACTAGTAGTAATCAGATAAGAACTAAGAAACACTTTCCTTAGTGAAAAAAATTATAATTAAGAAACATGTTGCAAATGTGTTAGCCACAACGCAAAGCAGTTAAGAATGTACTAAGTAAAACAATGCCAGGCCCTTCATACAATAGTGCAGTTTGACAACCATAAAGAAGAAGAAAAGCAGAATGGAAGGATTACTGGAACAAACACAGATAAAAGGACTACCTTCCCGATCACAACCCATTTGTCATCTTCCCAAGATTGCCTCACCCTGATGTTGGATTTGTGAACTCTCAATTCCTGAGAAAATCCAAGTAGCCGCACCAGATAGTAATCCACACCCAAAACCTTCAAGACTGTAGCAAATTCCCACGAAATGTCATCAAACACCTCTACAACATCACCAGCCACCAAGCTCTCAACACCTTCGATGGGAGGAGGACAAGGCCTGATAGCCTTCCTAGACACTCTCTCCACAGCCATCTCACTATCATACCTTACACTGTAAGTATGCCCATTGCCAGAAATAATTTCAGCAGAACGCCATGAAAAGGACACCTCCTTATTGCCCATAACCTCCACTTTACTCCCTCTCTTGAACCTCATGACGAATATGGTAAACTGGTAACACAAATCCAATCACCCAAAACCTGTCATAACCAAGAATATTAAAATTTGTACCATTAAATAACAAATCCCATTCATTCCATAAGAAAATTGATAAATACAAAAACAAACAACCAACACAAAAGAAAATTTCTTAAACCAATCATCACTGAAATTGAGATTTACGGACTCGATTATGAATGATGAACAGCACAAGTTTCCTGTAATATACTATTTAAACATCTGTGAAAAAAAAAATGTTCATGATAAAGGTTCTCTATTTTATTTTTTTATTTTTTTCAAGACATCATCTGGCATGACATGACTTCAAAACAATGACGAAATCCAAATCAGTAACAGAACCTTAGATTAAGTGTAAGCTTCTACAAATATTTCTATGCACAAGGCTATGTGTCATATACCTTTTTTTAAAAAAATAAAAAAATAATAAAAAAAATTTGTAGGATCTAATCTAAGATTTATTAAACATCAGATATTTCCGGATGATTAGCAAGAAACTACCCCTTCCCCTCTTCAAACCCAAAAATAAAAAATAAAAAATAAAACACCCCAAAAAAATTAACAGATATTAGTAATAATATTATACTTAAACCAAACAGCAATCAAAATCTTTCCTAAAACCCAAAACTAATCAACTTAAATGAATAATATTTTAAAAACTAAATAAAACCAATTAAATTAATTTTTTTTTTTAAAAAAAAAAAAACTAAATTCACTGAACAGGACAATAAGCAGAGTTTAATGAAATTTTCATACCAAAGTGAATATATTTCAATTTTTGTTACATATATTGGGAATTTTATGTATATTTGTTATATAAACACCCAAAAAAATTAACAGATATTAGTAATTATATTATACTTAAACCAAACAGCAATCAAAATCTTTCCTAAAACCCAAAACTAATCAACTTAAATGAATAATATTTTAAAAACTAAATAAAACCAATTAAATTAATTTTTTTTTTTTTTTTTAAAAAAAACTAAATTCACTGAACAGGACAACAAGCAGAGTTTAATGAAATTTTCATACCAAAGTGAATATATTTCAATTTTTGTTACATATATTGGGAATTTTATGTATATTTGTTATATATATAAAATTCCCAATATATGTTACAAAAATTGAAATATATTCACTTTGGTATGAAAATTTCATTAAACTCTGCTTGTTGTCCTGTTCAGTGAATTTAGTTTTTTTAAAAAAAAAAAAAAAAATTAACAAATATACATAAAATTCCCAATATATGTAACAAAAATTGAAATATATTCACTTTGGTATGAAAATTTCATTAAACTCTGCTTATGCAAATTCTGACATTTTATTTGATTGACATATACATATAACAAATATACATAAAATTCCCAATATATGTAACAAAAATTGAAATATATTCACTTTGGTATGAAAATTTCATTAAACTCTGCTTATGCAAATTCTGACATTTTATTTGATTGACAAACACTCAAAATAAATCATTCAGCATTGAAATCCCACAAATTCAAACCCTAGAAACCAAAATACTGACCTTTAATCGAAATTGAGGGAAGACTTTGATCCGATAAACTGTCAGTTTGTTGTTTGGATCTCTCTATCCTCCTTCAGGGCTTGGAATTTGAATTTGTAATTCTATAGATTGTGTGAGAAAATAATTATAGTAAAAATAATATACATAGGTAGAGGGTATTATGGGAATTTTGTAATTTGGTGTTTTGCTCAACTCACCGTAAAAAGAAGGTGTGCGTAATGCGCGCATTCCTTGAACAGACAGAATAACCTTCTAATTCGTGTCGTAGCTGGACTTTGCCTTGAGATGGGATGGTATGGTCACGCGCCTGATGGAGAGTGTTAAGCACGCCCTCGCTATTTTTTTTTTTTGTTCTTTTTTTTTTCATGACAATAAGAATGTGGTTAGGGATTAGAAAGGATGAGTGGGGTTGTAAGGGTCGAACACGGAAAACAACTTAACCATTCAGATAACATGATACTTGCAATGCCCTTGCTATATGAATCTTGATAATTAATTGGTTTATTCGGGAGTACTTGGGATGCAATACATTTTAGTTGGTTAAATTTTGATTAAATGGTACATGTTCATCGCATACTAATAACATAACATGTCCGGCTTATCTAGTATGGGCTAGCTCGGTCTGATGTAGTCTAATCACAAATGTAATTTATTTTTAAAAAAAATATTATTTTCCTTATTTATTACTTTTTAAATTTTGTAAATATAGATATTTACGCATTTGTGATTGCATCATATGAACAGTGAGTATGAATATGAATTGCCTAGTCACCTATGCCAAACAAAATTTACAAAATATAATAAAATTTTGTACTAATTAGCGATTACCATAGTAATGCTGTAAAAAGAAAGGTTAGAAGGTTATGTTTATCTCTAACATTTACTAACGATTTTCTTGACAGAATTTGGTACCGACTATGACACTTATCCAATGACTGTTTTGGACCACTTAAATAATCTACCAATCCAAATCTTATTTTTATGGTAACCGCACATTTCAAAATTTATAGTATATCATAATGCAGATTTGTATGTTGATTTTTTTTCTTTTTCAGGAAATAGAACTAAGATTTTTATTTTTTATTTTATCCATATTAAGAATTAAAAAAACTTAGATTTACTTAACGTGGCCTACATTATTGTAAGTTAAATTTTACCAAATGGGAAATAGCTTAACTGGTTTAAGCCCTTTTCCTCAAATGTGAGGTCAGGTGTTTGAACCTCAATGGAGGCATGGACTTGTGCGTTTGCTTAATTTAGAAGGAAAAAAAAATTAGACGAATTTAAAATACTTAAAACGACATACAAGTGAAGGGGACTGCATGTGCCCAATGATAGCTTATTGCTCTAAGAATTTCGACACTATCATCGTCGTCGACGATAAATAATTAATAATAATAATAATAAAAGGTTAAGTGCAGAAAACCCCCTGTAATTTAGATTTTGTGCACAAATAGTCCTTCATTTTTTAAAATATACATTTCAGTAAATAAAATTAAAAGAAAAAAAAAAGGGTTCAAATAAGCCCCTCTAACCACTTTTTAGTCAAAATTGACACAAAGTAAATTTAAAAACTCTAATTTTCCCTTTCCTAGCCCTATTATGCCATTTTTCTTTCCTACACCCCTCACCACAATCGGTGAGGTCGTTGATGCTGAGGTCAGTAGCACCACGACGGGAGCGGGAGCCGCCACCGACGACTTAGTCGGAAAAACAGTAGGCAAAAAGGTCGGCGTAGTAGTCGGCGACCATTATTTGGAGGGAATCTGCGGGTCAAAGCACTGAAACAGAGAGGACAAGAAGAGTGGTGGCTATGGGCGTCGCGGTGCTCGAACCATTGAATCTCAACCACCATTATCACAGACCTCACGACAAAGGTTCGATCTTAACCACTACTAGACCATTACAGACCTCTCGACCAAGCTCCTAGAACTATTGATCTCAGAAATAATCTTTTGACCCATTGACAAGAAATCTTCGATCTCCATTTTCATCCCCATCATTGTATAATCACACATCAACACAAACCACCACTGTCCCAATCCTAACCCATCACCAATCACCACCGCAAATTAACCCCAAAGTCACCCACACAAATCCCAATCCCAACCCATCACCAATTGCTGTTGTCACCACAATCATCACTGTCCTAAGCCCATCACCAATTGTTGTTGCCACCACAATTATCACTGTCCTAAACCCATCACCAATCTCGTCGCCCAAATTTGCAAAACCCATTTGTCATCAGAATCTACAAGATCCTTTCGTCATTAACTGTCGTCCTCAGATTCATCATCAACTGTCGCCCATAGAGTGTTCGTTGTTGCGTTGTCCTCGGAGTGTTCGCCACTGCGTCGTTGGAATCTGGAATCGTCGAAGTCAAATTTGCAAGTCTGTTAAACCAACGGTGGCCATCATCGGAGTCAGATTTGTGATTTGCAGTCTGTTAAAGCCAAATTTGTGATTTGCAGTCTGTTAAAGCAAGATTTGTTGGAAACAGAGGCATTAAAAGCATAAACTTTAGATGAGATTTGAAATAGATTCCGCTAAGAATTTTTTACGGATCTCTAGACGAGCGCGTTTCTCTCCGTAAAGAGATGAACGTGGTATATTTACTTTCTCAAATCTGTTTCCGGGTAAATGAGAAATTAGTTCCAAAGTGTGATGTTTTAGGTATGCAAAATGTAAGAAGTGTTTGTCCCACATGGAAAAAATGTTGAAACCAATTGAAATTTAAATAAACCAAACTTATGCTTGGGCTTGGGTCTAATTGTAGAGTCAAATTATTCTTTTTACTAAATAGAATCTTGGATTGGGCCTTTAATTTTGGGCTGGGCTTATTTAAATGGGTGGTTGGTTTTTGAATTTAAATTAAAAGTTAGTTTTTTTTTTTCCAAAGAGTTGCATTTATTTCTAAAGGGTTGTATCTGTTTTTCAAATAGTTGCATCTGTTTCTAAAGGGTTGCAACTCAAAACCAACAGACACAATGTGAACCATTACAACTTATTGGAATGGATGTGTCTATTGGTGAACAGACACCATATGAACCATTGCAACCTATTAGAATAGATGTGTCTAGTGGTGAACAGACACCATGTGAACCATTGCAACCTATTGGAATGGATGTGTCTATTGGTGAACAGACATCATGTGAACCAATGTAACCTATTTCAATGGTTGTGTCCAGTAATGAAGAGATGCACCCAATCCGAAAAGGCATTCTTGTTTCTATAAATACCCCCCTTTGGATCATTTGCAGGTTATTCAATTTTTCATTTTCTTCTATCTCCCTTTCTAGACTTGAACCCAACCCAAGTGGGTTCAAACCATAGGTTAAGTGGTCCGAACCACTTAAACTCTAATCCAATTTCATCGAGCCATATTAAGATTGGTCCAAACTATTTTGAGTCAGAGAGAGTATTACACAGTGGAGGTTCGCCGTATCCACGAGTTTGTAGTGTTGCTATTGGTGGATGTAGACCGGTGTATCCTGGGAGATAGACGCCACTGAGTCCTTAAACACCATAACGGAGCGAATCTGTCTTAAAAACATAGTATCCAATACTAGCCTCGATCTAAGTTATTTATTTATTATTATTATTTTATTGCTTTATGTTACATATTTAATTAAATATAGAGTTGCATATTTAATTAATGATTTCTTAGCATATTGTTAATTATATCATGACATATTAGTATAAGGTTTGTTATATCTTAAATGTCATATGAAGCATATATACTTTCCAACAATCTTAAGACAGATTCATTCCTTGCGTAGATTTTATTATATGTTTCTATTTAAGATATAAACAAGTAGATATTATCTAATAATTGAGATATAAAAAAATAATGTTATATACATTATTATATGATAATATGTTAAATATTAATGCGTTCAATATTATGTGAAATTGAAGCATGTTATATAAGTAGATTATTGAATTATTCAATATTGGTTGAATTATTTTAAGTTTGTAATATGATATTATGAAGTATATGACATTACCTTAAACATGTGCCAACTAGAGGTGGAAAAAGGTACTTCGTTACTTTTATCAATGGTTGCACAAGATACTGTTATGTATATTTGCTATGAAGCAAATATGAAACCTTAGAAATGTAATACCATATGAATTATGGAAAGGTTGAAACCTTTCTATAAATTCTTAAAAGTGTGGGGGTGTTTATTTAAAGTTGCAGATCCTACTCCTAAAAAAGTTAGAGTTGACCTAAAATGTGATAACCTTGTAGGTAAGTGTGTCATGGACGGGTGCAAAAGGCACTGACAGATTACCACACTAGGCCAGCTACAAGTGCACAGTCCCACACATAAAACCTGTGATACCCCTCGATTCTAGAGCCACAGGTGATCAAGTCCGAGCACAAATCTAAGGGATACCAACTGTCAATATGTAAACAAGCAGGAATACAAAACGAAATAAAAGAAAATAAATAATAAGCTGAGTAGAAATCTAAATACGAAAAACCTCCAAAAAAGAGTTTAATAAAATTTAAATCTTTCATTCCGTACAACTCGGGAATCCAACTAGTGGACCCCTAATAATCCCAAATGATAAAACTTTACAGAATTAAAATCCAAAACTAAAATCAGAAAGAAAATCTTATTTAGTCGGAAGAGTGAGTGACTATATCTGCATCCCCACGAACAAAGTCTAAACCTGGTACTGTCAAACACCTGAAAAATAAGGGTGGGTCAAGCCCACATGCAAGTTCCATACTACTACAATCCATACATAAACCCGATACGCAGATACATCCTACATAGCTCAACAATAGCTAAAGTAGTCCATATAGATATAAGTACACACTATAGGACGTTCACCAGCCCACATAATCTGTCTCAACCCGAGTAGAACAACCAGGGAAACATCATCAGGCCTGTTTATCAATCCTAGGTGATATACGCATCCTAACCGTGATCAGGAGACTTAAGCTCGTATCACGACACCATATGTATATATTTAAATCTTTCCTAATACAAAAAAAATAATAATAATAATAATAAAGTAACCATCTATTATGTCGTTCAACTGTTTTAGTTGACAGGACATGCATCCATGTAGGAGTTAACTATTTTAGTTAATTCATTCCATATGTATGAAGGGGTAGGACTTAACTTTTTGATCTAATCCATCCCTGATATGTCACTGTCTCATACCGGTACATATAATGCAAATGATCCATAAATGATGCACACTCAATTGAACATCAAATACATCCAAAGACAAACAAAATAGAATTCAGATATTTGCATGATTCTATTATACATGCAGTATATGATTAATATCACGAACATTCGTTCAAATTGCTACAGTAATGATAAACAATTTAAACCATCCATTCCCCATATAATTGACAGAACATGAAATATATTAGTTCAGCAATTAACATCCATAACATGTTATAATGATTTTCAGAATTCTAAACTGACCACATTATATTGAAATTTCCAACCGATATTTCTATATTAACCCGTTTGAATTTCTGAAACAAAGGCTAGTAAACACGCCCTCCTATCTCCTTGACAGCATGCATGTTAATATTTAAATCTCATGACGCCATTAAATCCTCAAATATAACTCCAGAACGTAATATATTGATACACAAAAGTATAAACTGAACACATTATATTTGAATGCCAAAACCATCTCCATATTAGTCCGTTTAGTTTTCTAATGCGAAACTAGCAATTACAATTTCCACTCCTCCTGACAACATATAATTTAGTATCTAAATTTCATGATGTCTATAACTATAGTAGGAACCAACATTCCTGGGACTTAATAATGTTATATAAGTTATTGATATAAAATCCCATAATTACCTTTCAATTCAGTCTACCTAATTTGTTAAAACAACTAGCAAATTAAATCTTCCTCCTTCTTTGACAGCATGCATATTATTTTTATATATTTCATGATGTTCATTCCTATAGCAAACACCAATAATCCTAGGTCTTTAAGGTGTTATAAACATCATTTAAGAACCCCCATCCAAGTTTAGACTTGCCTTTTAACCCCTAGAGTAACAAAAATCACAAAAATCCACGCACTGGGCACTTTATAAAATTGGAGCCACCTCCAATTTTAGGTTGAGCCGGCTCCACCCATATTGGAGCCGCCTTAACATCTTGTGGAGCCGCCTCCATTTCCCCAGCCTCCGTTTTTCTTTCTCTACTTCCTCTGTTCTTCGTCTTTGCTTCCGGCGAAAACTCCAACTGTCTGATCTAAGTTTCTTAAGGATTTTAAAGGTTCACTTTAAGCCCTAATACTCCTAAAAACTCCTTCGTTTCCACAACCAATTATTTGTCAAAAACTAAAAACAAGAACAGAACAATTTATTCCAAAACAAGTTACAATTACAAAACATAAGACAGTTTCAGTTACAGAAGTTCCAACTGTCTGTTCTAAGTTTCTTAAAGATTTTAGGGGTTCAATTTATGTCCTAACCATCATAGAAACTCCTTAACTTCCATTACAAATTAATTTTCAGAAGTTTAAATCCTAACCAAAACAGTATATGCAAAACAAAACAAATTAACAATTACAATCTCGTCAAACAGTTTTCAGCCTATCTATCATGCATAAATCTCAGTTTTAAATTAAATTAGATTCCTAAAGGCTATATAGAATGCACAGAACATAAGTTTACAGGAAAGAGATAGAATGAAACTTGCCTTTGAGATTTTTGAATTAAAAATCTCTACACCGTCTTCCTAAATTTTTCGGCGATCACGTAATGTTCTAACTTCTCTGTTTCCTCCTTGGTTCCTCACATGAGCAACACTCCTCCTATCATTCCTTGGTTCAACCCACAGTCCATGGCTGAAATCCCATCTGGTGGTTCTCTCAGTCTCAAGCTCCCCACTGTTTTTCCCTCAAACACCATTACATGCCTCTGTATCTCTCTATCTCACAATACGTGAATAGGGTTTTGTTTTTCCTAACCATAGCAAACGTAAAAGATTATATATATATAGGCACTTACTAAGACCTAATTTTTAATTCCCAGCTAACTATAAGTTGGCTACCACAACCTCCTAAAAAAAAACCTTAACTCTAAATTAAATATATGACACATAAAAAAAATAACAAATAATTAAATCAAAACAAATAAACAATTACAATTAAGCACAAAACCAAATAATCACATTATAACAAACAATTAAATGAAAACATATAGACAATTACAATTAAGCACAAAACCAAATAATCACATTTAAATGTACATAAACCAAATAATCCACATCATTAAATAAAAATGAAATAAAATTCAAAGAAAATTTAATTTAAATTCCAACTATATCCTTTTTAAATATTAGGGGTATTACAAAACCTTTCATAGGTTATGCTCACAATAGTATTGCATATCATTTTCTTGTGCATAAATCATACAATGGAAATAAAGATGAGTTTAGAAGTAGTAAGAAGGTTAGAACGTCTAAATCTTTTATTCCTGATTTTCTAGCATGTTTATTGGAGAATAAGCCACAAAGTTTTAAGGAAGCAAATTCTTCTCTTGATTATTATTATTTCTTATATTAATTATGTGATATAATTAATCATGTGATATAATATGAAACTATATTGTTATACAAGTTCAATATTATTTTTATAAATGTTTACTTTTATTTGATACTATAATATTGAACTATGTAGTTGAATTACTTAGTGTACATAATAATTTAATTTTACAATATAGTTAATGTGTGATATTATTAACTTTATATGTGAGTTCATGACTAGTTTGTCTATTAATACAACAAACAAAAATTGACTAGTCTAACTATATCAATTCTCTCGATAGTTAAAGAAAAAAAAAAAAAAAAAAAAAAAAAAGATCTATACTAGTATTTAAGGCACGTATAGTTGTGAATGGGCTGACTAAGAGAAGTTTTCCAATAACTCTAAAAAGTTTAATGGAAAATGTTATGCATACACTAAGCAAATACACCGAGACAAACTAAATCAAGGTATTTAGCTCTAATGTACAATTTAGCTAAAAGCTAAAATATTACTGAGTTGCAAACTAGTTAGATTAACCATACGTTAAAATGATTAATGAGGTGTACAGAACCTAGGAGGAAGATGAAAATCTGTTAGTTGGTTCTTACTCTCTACTTGGTAGTAAAAAACACGAGGGTGATGAGTAGCCATTTTAGCCATAAGCTATTTGAGTTATACATCATATCTGCTCATGTAGGAGTGAATAATACTACTTGTAAAGTAGTAGTTTTTGAAGAATATTTTTCAAAACAAATTACTCTACTACCAAGGTAAACTACTTAGTTAAGTATGTATGAAAGTTAAGAGCTACTAGAATTGATAACTGAGCAAACTTAACTTCAAGCTAGCGGTAATAGTAGAGAAGTGGGTACTTATTATAAACTAGTAATAATTAATGAGAAGAGTGTGCTTAATCTAAGCTAGTAATGAGAGGTTAAAAACTCACTTTTAATTAGTAATAATAGTTAAGAAGTGAGTGCTCACTTTGTGGTGATATATCCAAAGCTTAAACAATAAGTGAGTTATTTGCTTAAATGGTTGAGTTATGTGATATGTGACACATGAAAGGTTATGACATGTTAAGATGACTGACTTAACATGAACCTAAATATGAATAACTCAATTCATAACTACAAGAGATGTAGAAGCAAATATTAATTAAACCCCGTTGTAATTAATATCTCTAGTATTAATTCACAATAACGTCTGTGGCATATTATAAGAACAAGCTATAGATAAAGTGAATACATATGCACTAGAGACTGTTATGCATGCTTGTTGAGAAGCGAATATAAAACCTTGAAAAGATAGATGAGGTGAAATATTTAATATATGGTATTTCAAGAGTTAGAAAACCATAAGAAATATATCATATATAAAATTTAAAGATTATCCTAAAAACTGTTGGGGGATATTGTCCATAGATGAAATTTGCTATGAGTTACCTCACCAGATAAGAAATACTTATAAATGTAGAGTTCTTAATCCTAAGAGATTTTGGATAGAATAAAAAATCATTTATAGTATTATAACAATAGTGCATGTTGTTCCCTATGAGGAAAATATTATGGAACAACTAGAAGAGTTATTTTTCCAATGGAAGAGCTGAGTTATTTATTCTAGTTGAAGAGTAAAGTGTGCAAGCTTATAAGTCCTTGAGTGAATTAAAGCTGGTACCAAGACAATGACATAAATGTGATATATAAGTCATTGTATGCCTTAAAAAAAAATTAATGATATACTAATTAGTATATTTGATATTAAAAATTTAACATCTAATAACATAGTATATTTTCAATAGAGTGAAATTGAGATAATACTAGTTATGATAACAAAAGCCTAGCTAACTTTTGTAGATGTAAATTTCAAATATAAATACTAGTCAAAGTATATCATTGGTTAAGATTGTAAGGCATCTTAATAACTGTGTTTAATTACACATTTTCAATCTAGGATCGAATCACTGAAAAATAATAAATTGGGTAGTTGAGATACACCCTAAATCCAATATTACATAGATCGAGGTATCTAACTAAATTGGTGGTGTAACAGTGATACAATCTGGATATGGGATATTAAAGACTTCATATCCAAGAGTGGATATGTCTTTTATATTAAAGGTGTAGTTGTATGTTCTTAATATAATTCAAAGTTAGAAACTTTGAATAAATCAAATAGGAAAGTCAATAGACTTCACCTAGAGGACATTTCAAAGTAAGTCTACACCCGTGCCACAAAAGAAAATAATTTTAGGGAACAAAGTATACAGCTGCTCTCACCTAGAGAAATCTCTGCAGAGTGTAATATTTCTAAACACAACCTTGTGGCCACATATAAAATTAAGGGTTGTACTAGAGAGCAATTGTACAGATCATAGAGGGGAATGGGGTTTAAAGCCGAAATCTAACGAGTCATCTTAATAGAAACCCAACCTAATTGACTGGAGATCCCAAGATCTAGGTTCAAAGGGACAACAGAAATTCTGAATGGCTCACCAGAAGCACTGGGAAGATATAAATCTTCTGCCCATTTCTATGATGAGACAGTGCTACCTACAGCGAGGATCAGGATAAGTTACGCTTTTAATGACTCTTATACTTTGAAAATTCAAGTGGGGTATGGTAGGATACTCTTAATAAGAAGTCACCTATATGAGTGTGAAGTGGGGCCGCTTCTATGAGAACTATAAAGGCTAAGTTTTCTGGAGCACTCATTAAATACCAGGACTTGTTCAGGGCCAAAATGAACACAACAATGAGAACCAACTTTGTGAGGAAAGGTACTGTGTGTTTGTTATTGTCTTGGTTTACACAAACGGTGAACAGTTCAAGACATCGCGTTCACTGGTTAGCCAGTAAATCTGATAGCAATACACTAGGGAAGGTTCAAAGTCAAAAGCCACCTATCTTGATGCAGTAACTTTCCGACGATACTCTCTCTAGTGTCTGCATGATCATCTTTTGCATTTTACGCAAATTTCCATTCATGTGGGGGATTGTTGGAAACAGAGGCATTAAAAGCATAAACTTTGGATGAGATTTGAAATAGATTCCGCTAAGAATTTTTTACGGATCTCTAGACGAGCGCGTTTCTCTCCGTAAGGAGATGAACGTGGTGTATTTACTTTCTCAAATCTGTTTCCGGGTGAATGAGAAATTAGCTCCAAAGTGTGGTGTTTTGGGTATGCAAAATGTAAGAAGTGTTTGTCCCACATGGAAAAAATGTTGAAACCAATTGAAATTTAAATAAGCGAAACTTGGGCTTGGGCTTGGGTCTAATTGTAAAGTCCAATTATTCTTTTTACTAAATAGAATCTTGGACTAGGCCTTTAATTTTGGGCTAGGCTTATTTAAATGGGTGGTTGGTTTTTGAATTTAAATTAAAAGTTAGTTTTTTTTTTTTTTTTTGTTTTTTTCCAAAGGGTTGCATCTATTTCTAAAGGGTTATATCTGTTTTTCAAATAGTTGCATCTGTTTCTAAAGGGTTGCAACTCAAAACCAACAGACACCATGTGAACCATTGCAACCAATTGGAATGGATGTGTCTATTGGTGAACAGACACCATGTAAACCATTGCAACCTATTGGAATAAATGTGTCTAGTGGTGAACAGATACCATGTGAACCATTGCAACCTATTGGAATAGATGTGTCTATTGGTGAATAGACACCATGTGAACCATTGTAACCTATTGCAATGGTTTTGTCCAATGATGAAGAGATGCACCCAATCCGAAAATGCATTTCTGTTTCCATAAATACCCCCATTTGGATCATTTGCAGGTTATTCAATTTTTCATTTTCTTCTATCTCCCTCTCTAGACTTGAACCCAACCCAAGTGGGTTCAAACCATAGGTTAAGTGGTCCGAACCACTTAGACTCTAATCCAATTTCATCGAGCCATATTAAGATTGGTCCGAACCATTTTGAGTCAGAGAGAGTATTACACGGAGGAGGTTCGCCGTATCCACGAGTTTGAAGTGCTGCTACTGGTGGATGTAGATCGTTGTATCCTGGCAGATAGACGCCACTGAGTTCGTAAACACCATAACGGGGCGAATCTGTCTTAAGGACATAGTATCCAATACTAGCCTCTGTACAGGTTCTTTATTTATTATTATTATTTTATTGCTTTATGTTACATATTTAATTAAATATAGAGTTGCATATTTAATTAATGATTTCTTAGCATATTGTTAATTATATCATGACACATTAGTATAAGGTTTATTATATCTTAAATGTCACATGAAGCATATATACTTTCCAACAAGATTAAACATTTAATGCATATATATATATATATATATATATATATATATATATATATATATATATATATATATATATTCTAGTTGGTACTCACACACACATGTCTCTACTGAGACTTGAACCCCTGACCTTCCTTTGGGAAATAAGAGGTTGATACTGTTAGGCTACTGGCCCGTTGATTCATTGAATGCATATATATATATATATGTATATATATTTGTGTTATTTGATTTGCCCGTGGCATAAGGGCGGAGTTGATGGGCTGTAATATGGTGGTAGTAGTAACTATGGTGGTAAAGGTAGAGATCGAAAGAGGGTGGACAGTTGTGGGTAGAGAGAGAAAGAGAGGTAGAGAAGGAAAAAAGGATCGTAATCGGGGCACATAGATACTAAGATAGGTTGCCAAAGCGCAGAGTCATTTTACTGAAAAATTCTAAGGGAGAGAGCATGGGACAAAACTATCATTTTACATGGCCTACATTTTTATAAATTAATTTATATTACTGATATGAGGGCATTATAGTCATTTTAAGTCTCGAGGGGGGTATTTGCACCAAATCGATAGTATAGGAGGGTTTTACACTGCACATGGACTTATTTTGCACTATATTGATAGTAGATGGGGGTATTTCTGCTTGATCCAATAATAAATTATAAAGACAAGCGGTGTGCTAGTCTTTTAGCCAACTGGCCATGATTGTGGCCTGGGCAAGCCCATGCCCGCAGGCTAAATGGCTAGCCAAAGCTAGCCTAGGCTATTGTTGACCCAAAAATTTTCAACAGCTCTCATGTTTGAAAACCAAAAATGGCTACAAATTTAAAAAAAAATTTGTTTCTTTTTTTTTTTTTTCTTGTTTTTAATATGTAATTTATTTATTTTTGTAAGAAAATATGTACGGTTTTGTTTCTTTTATTTTTAATAAAAAGAGCTCTTTTGAAACTTTTTTTTTTCCTTTAAATTTGTCAACAAATATATGATAAACAAAAAGTTTAGGGTTAATTTCACTAACACCTCCTCAGGTTTGGCCAAATATCACTCTAAAACAACTTTCGAAAATTACTATCACTTAGGTCTAATTTTACTTTTCCGTCACTAACATCGTTAAAAAAGTGCAAAAAGACAAGTTTACCCTTATTTTTAAAATTCATTTTAAGCTAAAAATCAACAAATTAAAAAAGACAAAATTGCCCCCAACAATTTATCTCTCTAAAATATATATGTGTGTGTGTATATATATATCTATATATATACAAATATATATACAAATAGGCTCGGTGGCCTTGCACCAGCAACAACAAAGACGGCGACGGAACTACTCCAAAGATGATGAAGACCAGCAACGATTCCAACTAGGTTTCATCTGAAATAATCATTCCCACAAACAAAAACCCATATCGACATCGACACTGTCAAAATCGCAATCAACGAAGCCACCACCACCCCTTACACTGGCGCTGCTACCACTACCATCCCAACCTCGACAGACAGCTAAAATTTCCCTATCTCTCAACCACAAATAACCACCGGCCACTACCAAACCTAGGGGTTGTGATCGAATGGCATCTCTTCTCCATCGCCACCTCAAACCTCTGGTATCAAATCCTCGACGGTGACGGCTTCACCTTCTTCTCTCTTCGTGACGTCGTTCCTTGCTGTCTGATCTTCGATCCACAACCTCTCATTTATCTATATATACATATACATAGTCATATATATATATATATATATATATATATGGATTCACATGAAGAAGGAGAGGGGGTCAGGCCCAGATTTGGGACACTGCCGGCCAAACGAATCTCTTGTCAAGTTACGCTCGCACTCCAAGGCCACGATCGGAGTGGAATTTCAAACGGCCCAGATTTGGGACAACGCCGGCCAAGCAAAAGGCTATGTTTGCAATGGTTTCAAATTTGTTAATTATTGGTCTCAAATTTTTTTTTTTATTGAATTAGTTTATGATTGATTGGTTTGTGTATGAGAGATTAATAACCCAATTGGTTTTTTTTTAATTCACAATTGGGTTATCTGATCTCCACAACCTCCACTGCCGAGGTGAGAGGGTTTGGAGACAATGTGAAGGGAAAAGAGAAATGTGGGTGAGAAATGAGTGGGTTGGTTTTTAAAATTACATAAATATCCATAATTTTTATGAGGTGGCAGATTTTAGTGGGAGTAGTCTTGTACAATAGTTTTTCCATTTATATATATATATAATATAATATAATTGTAAATTGAAAATTATTTAGGAATAATTTAGTCTTTTAATCTAGTTTTGTAGGTCAATGAACCATTTTGACAAAGTTAAAGAGTATTTTAGTTAATTTACGTGATGTCAGAACTCATGTGACGGTTGGGGTGTGAATGAAAAACGGAACAAACATTTGTAGTATAGGTAATACTAATTTTCGAAAGTCGTTTCAAAGTAATATTTGGCCAAACCTGATGGGGTATTAGTGAAATTAACCTAAAAATTTTAAAATAATATTTTATTCATCACAAATAATATAAAATACTAATAAAAAGTGGTCATCTATCACCATACGACACAAGCTCCGTGACACAAGTAACATATGTATATTTATTTATTACATAGAAGATAGTGTGTGTTGGTGGGGGCGAGGGGACCAGAATAAAATAACTGTCAACTAAAGTAAAAACAAGAAAAGAAATTCCCATGAGGAATTGTTTTGTTGCTTGCTTGGGGGATGCAAATACGCTTCGTTGTGTTCTTCTTATTCATTGAGAACCAAAAGCAGCGACACTAGATTTTTTTTTTCTCTTGCCCACCCACTTAACATGCATGAGACAATAATTGTGCACTTGTGTCTAGTATTTTAGTTACCATTTTTCCTAAACATAATGGCCAAGCGATCACAAATTCCATGTGCATGTATACAAAGTTTTTATATGCAACGCATTATAATGTCGCTATTGTTCAATTTTATCTATTAAATGAGATTGGTTTATTGTAACACAATTACGCAATAGCCAATAACAATATCCGACAATAAAATTTGATAAATTCGCGACTTTTCCTTGCGTCATCTATTATCTTTTTCTTCTTTTATTGCCATCTCTAAACACTTTACCAATTGAGGACTCTTAGCGGGCAAAGTCAGATTAGCAATGTGGCTTCACTTTAAGAATAAGACAGTTTTTGCTTTTGGATAGAATTTCTTTACTTCTTGTTTAAGTTGTTGGATAGAATTTCTTATAATTTATGCAAATTACCATTCCATATATCGCATTGTTATGCATATCAATCTTTGCATGAAAAGAATCATATTCTTTCACATGCTCAAGTTGTAAAAATTAGGGCTTTCTTTGTTCATGGCTTTTCGCTAAAACAAACATCTCCTCTAATGCAAGGGACTATGTTTAACAACGTCATAGGGCTGTATTTAGCTACTTATCTTCTTTTACAATTATACAATTTTTTTAGGTTATGCACTTACGAAGAGGGTATAGATTGTGAAAACCGATCCTCTCCAAAATTCTTTTTTCTCATAATAACTACAAGTTTAAATCCGACGATGAGAAAAGTGTCATCTCATCACTTGTTAGGACTATCTGTTGTGATTTCTTGCACAAGTTTCTCTAATAAAGTCGCATACTTCTAACCGTTAGAATATAAATTAAGAAAATATTTAGATTATACCATCTGTGGGCACATTATATACAAGTTCATAGATAAAAAAGAAACTATCATACAATAAATAAATAAAAACTAGAGGGACATGGGGAATAAGTTTATGGCACCAAGAATTGATAGGTCTATCGAATAATAATATAAATATCACAAGTGTTTGTCTATGTTGCCCTTCTTAATGAGTCTGGTTCCATGTAGATATTATGCTTTGTGTCCTCAGGGTCTTGTGGTTGAAGCAGCTGAACTTAAAATGGTGGAAGTTTGATATTGGTAGAAATTTTCTATTCAATCACAACTAAAGCTTGTCTTTATGGTTGAACTTAAAAGTGTCCTCAGGGTCTTGTCTTTGTTCTTTTCCATCTTTCAAGAAAACAAGATAATATTCATGAGAAGCCAAACCAAACAGGAAGAAATATTTTCACCTTCTTAGAAGACATAGAAACCATAGCCAGTTCCACTTTTACTGGAGGACAACAATTAATTTAACCATATCAATATATGTTACAATTGGTCTAATTGAAAGAAATATATACAACTTGGTTATCCACCCATGATTTACCGGGAGGAATCGAAGACCATCATCATCTTTGCCTTTATTCCATGTGAATAAGGTCAGCCACATGATTCTCTCTCTCCAATCTATTCATCAAAGATACGACATAGGTTTTACAGTCGGTTGTCGCCGATTGAAGACCACCGCATAACAATTCCAAAAAGGCAGTTCAATCTAACCGTGTCTAAAAGCATCAGATAGGAAATAGTCTCCTTGGTTCTAGCGAAAGTCCAATGTTTCCAGTCCTTTAAACCCTTACGCAGCCTGAGTCCTGACACGAACTCATCAATATCTTGTCCCCGGCTGAACTGAACACCATTAAGAGAATAAGGAAAACCAAGAATGAGGTGATATGAAGTTAGTTAACAAATAATAACTTAATAAGATGTCAGCTTTGTAACTATAAAATACAATGTCCAGTTGGAACACAGAATATAGTAGGCATATAGCACCCAATCGAAGTTCAGAAGGCGTGCATGCCTATTTTTCATTAAAAAAAAAAAGAAGCGTGCATGCTCAAAATATTTATTGAGCTCCAAAATACTGCAATATAGAAAACTTCTCTACAATAATAGTTGACATGTCTATACTATACCAGGTATCTTATAAGTAAATAATATCCACCGTGCCCTTGGCCTAGGTGGTATAATCTCCACTTCCCAACAAGAGGTCGAGGATTCAATCCCCAAGTAGGCTCAAAATGGGTGTGTGTGTTCCTTACTTTACCGAATATTGCACACAGAAATCAGAACCCAATCCAATTAACAGTGTCATTCACTTTTTGCCAACATTATGAACCTCAAATCCTACCACCTTTTAGATGTCATGTCGGCACTTTTATCATTATGTTTTGGATGATGCGTCATGTGGTGCCTAACACCTTCCCAAGAGTAACCAAACTCCGAACCCACTGATTTGGTTCACGCCGACTAGTAGAGAGTCACACTAGGGCCCCCTCATGACTTCTTTCCATTTCACTCATTAGAGTACCCTTAGGTGACCTAACACGCCAAAACTCGATGTTAGGTGGCGACTCCGAACACATTGGCCCTACCCCATCACATCACACCTTCCACCCCCGTCACATTTAAAGTTCACGGACCTCACGACAGCTAGCCGACTACTTGACCCGGCATTTTCGTCGCGATCGGCTTCCAGCGAGTCCTCAAGTGAGACAGCCGGCGACTCCGCTGGGGACATATTGTAAGCGGGTTTAAGCCGAAACACCTTTCATGTTGCTTTTCATCACATTCCATGATAATAACACGATCATATTCATGCCATGTCTACTTTTTCAAAAACAAATACATTTTATAACTCGTTCCTTTATGCCTTTTTACAGGTACACAAAAAATAAGCATTTATGAGAACCAAAATTTCTCAAAGCCATTTCTTTTCATGTCATTTACTTTATGCCTTTACATGTCATTTGCATAATGTTCTTTACTTGTCATTACATTCTTTGAGTGTTTCAGCTGATCTAATAATAATACAATTACCAATAGGCCAGTGGCCTAGTGGTACCAAACCCTTACTTCTCAAAGAGAGGTCAGAGGTTCGAGCCTCAGTGGAGGCATGTATGGAGTACCAACTAGGAAAAAAATAATAATAATAATAAAATACAATTAAAAAGATAAGGTATAGAAGAATAATAAACTTCTTATGAGGGAGGACCAATTCTTGATAAGCACTGAGTTGTCCTTTAATAATTTGATGTACCACAAAAAAAAAAAAAAAAAAATTCGACATCTTATCAAGAGGAGCTGAATTGCTTTGATTCTGATGGCAAGACAGAATCACTAATAGTTCCTTTCAAGTTTGCCCTTTTAAGTTTGAGAAGACTATCCAACCAAACCTACTCTCTGAGTAGAGTAGTACAAGGCCGTGTGATCTAAAGCCTAAAGGGAGGGGGTTGGGGAATAGGTCATAAATTAAAACTCTATTAATTTCTAAATTACTTTAACAGAATTTTAAATTATAACGAAACTAACAATTTAAAATGAAACTATATAGCAGGCAAGTAATTCAACCAGTACATGTTGTTTAACATGCATGTGAAAATATAAGACAGTAAAAATAAAGTAATCACACACAAGTACACAAGGAATTTTTCATGGAAAGCCCAAATGAAAAAAACCATGGGTAACCAGTCAGACCAAAAGAAAGAGGTTACAACTTACAACTAAGTTACCAGACTCTGCCCCAAGAATCCCTTAGTTCCTCCTGACCGATAGACTTAAGCAAGATCAAGCCCCGATCCTCAAGCTACTAATCTGTCAACAAATCCGCTCCTCACGCGATCTACTTCTTCATGGATTTCTGATCTCTCCTTTCTAGCAACGTTTGCCCTTGTTAGTACGATTGTTGTGAAAACTTTGAAACGCAGCAATCAATTGTTCAACAAAGGATTGATTCACTCACCATATTAGATGTATTATGATGGATGAAAAACAAAAAAAAAAAAAAACAAAACTCTAGTAATCAAAGATCACTAGAATGCACAAATATGATGTATCAGATGCCTGCATGCTCTAAATGGCTCTCATCCTAGCATTTTAATAGCTATGGTTAGTTCTTAGGGACTACCAGACTTTGTCATCAATTAATTTTAAATGGCTCTCATCTTAGCATTCTAATAGCTATAGTTAGTTCCATCAAACCTAATTGGTCTATGTATGGATCCGCGTCCCTTAAGACTATCCATGATCTGCTCACTGTGTTCGGTAACCCATTTTGATGAGAAGACTATCGGAACAAACCCAGAATCTGATTAGACAAAGCAGCTAAGTGTAAGCTTTTCTGGGATCTGATTCAGAATAAAAATAGCAGTTTATGTAACTGGATGAGGGTTCTTTACTTACAATCTCAGTCTCTGTGGTATTGTACTCATGAGCATTATCACTCTGCCTTCTGGAAGTGCTTAATTGAGGTTAGAGATATAATGGCTGCTAATGTGAATTTTAAAGTTGGGGAGGAGTCTTATCTGAAGCTGCTTATTGATCCATGGTGGCAAGGAAGATCTTTAATTCAGACTTATTGTTATCATATAGTTAGACACTTTTGATTTACCTACGGAGTGTCCTCTTAAACAGATTATCCACAATGGAAGGTGGGTCACTTGTCAAAAAAAAAAATAAAAATTCCACAATGGAAGATAGGTTAGTAGACCTCAATTCCTTATGCCAGAAGTCAAGGACATATGGTGCAGAATTTCCTCTATCCCTATTCATCAAGGACCTGATGTGATTGTTTTGAAGAAAGGCCTTCCAAAGTTCCAAATTTTCTGGAATTTATGCAGAGTTCATCATTCTAAAAGGGAGTGGGCAGAACTTGTGTCTGCTGCAAGATATACTAGTTCTCTTATTCTTCAAGATAAGATCCCTTACTTGATCAATGGAATTATGGCTATTCCAATCTGCTATAATTGCAAGCGGGACCATGACTCCATAGATCATTTATTCTTTGCTTGCTCTTTTACTCAGAAAGTTTGGAATAGGATAGCGGATGTGATCCACTGGAACTGTGGTTCTATTGTTTCATTTGATCAGCTTGTGCACTGGTTCATCTCGAAGGACAAATATAAAGATAGGAAGACCAGAGGAGTGTTGTTCATTGTTTGTATGTGGAAAATCTGGTGGAATAGGATAGGAATGAGGTCCTCCATGCTGGCTCAGGTCAAGATGCTGTTCATATTGGCAAGGGTGCATTAATTGATACATTGGATATGCTTCAAATTTGTTTGTCTAACCTTCATCATTATGTGGATTAATTTGAGACCTCTAAGCATCCATGTGCTCCTTAGCTTTTTGTGCTTAATTGTTTTTGTTTTATCTGGTTCAAGGGATTAAAGCGTCTTCAAGTTGTGGGGAAGCCAAGACAATTTATATAAAGGTTTCTATAGACCAGACCAGATATCATCATAAGAAGTGTTGTATCAAGGAATTTAAAAGGTTGTATTATGGCCTTCTTGAATAGGTTAAAGAAACTGGGGAAGAAAAATAAAGTGTCTGATCCTCATGTCCCTTGCCTTCATTATTAAGTGGAGAAGTATTACACAGAACCTGAGAGTTCTCACTTTTCATAAGTCTCAGGGGCATTATGATAAAAAAATAAAAAATGAGTAGCTTTTTTAGTGTAATATAGGTACAATAAAAAAGATAGAGAAAGGTTGTAGACTAACCCAAGAGAAATATTCACTCTTAGATTCCCTCTTAACACCATCTACTGTCTCTACTAGACAGCCTTTTGGGGGCAGGACCTAGTGTTGAGTAACTCTAAATGGTCAAGGTACTTAAAAATTTCAAGTGCTTCGCTTTTCCGGTACACTTAACTTTTTGGATCTCCATATGTGCTTGGCTTGCAATTTTGGGTACATGAAATTGAAGTCAACGGGAGACTGGCCTGGTCGACTTTCCAAGTCACACTCTCAAAGAGATCAACCGAACATTTTGAGAAAATCAAAGAAATCCTATCCGAGTAAAATAACTATAGGCCCTAGCCTTCTCCACGGGCACTTTCACACGTGATAATGAGGATGTCTTTACCTATAAAGAACAAGACCTCACAGGTGGCATAATTTAAGTTGATGACTTCATCTCTACTGATAAGCCTCGGGGACTCTTCCACAGGCACACGTCACTTTGAGGACCTCCAACACATACCTCATCTACAGGCAACTCACCTTGAAGATTCTCCAAGAGTCTTATACAGCCCTCACTACATGCATATCTCACATCACAACTTTGTTCTACACCTCAAGTTGGGAGCAGGACTTGGGCAGTGTAGAATAAATAGATGATGTCCAACAACATATTGGGGTATTTGTAGCATGGAGGTTAGAATTCAGATTTCATCAAGAGCCCCACTTGGATAAAACGGTAGATGGGGTGCAGGAGAGGGAGTAAACCACGATACTTGAAAATTTTGAAATTCACAACCCACCTTATCACATTTAATGAGCCCAACCACCACACCAAAATTGCACCATATAACATTTAATGCCCTCACCAAAATTGGTTCTATCTATGTAGTCTTAGGATACCATGTCTAATATTGGACTTTGTCAAAATATTTTGTTGCATGTTGACCCAGAAATGAGCTTTTCTTACCTTAAGGTCCTACAAAACCCACTGCTATAAACAGACAACACTTCCTCCCATTTATGACGAGACCTACCAAGTTAAGGACTCCATTATTACATTAAGCAGAGCAATTTGGAAAACTTGTTTTTCCCTTAAGACCTCAAAAAATCATTGACCACCTAGGCTCCACTTTCCCTTTGGATTTCACTATCGCGTTCAGATTAATTCCTTCATTACTCCCCTTTATGCATCCCTACACAGTTTCTGGAAGAACAGAACTCAACAACCTCCAATACCAGTCCTTGCAGATGACTAAAACTGCAAAGAACACTGTTATACAGGCATGTAATCCTAAGGAAATAATTAGTGTTTTCTAGATCCGTCCTAGTCTATAGATGTGTTCAAATTCAGGAACATATCTTCTCATCTTGGCGTGTCTTATAGGTTATTAATAACTTCAGTGAGCGAAATTGTGTCCGAAGTACCTTCTGAACTTCAGGTTCAATGTTACTTCAAGGTTCCAACATAAACACTCTCTAAACTGTTTGTAGCTCTCATAAACATTCATCATTTTTTTAATAAATATTGCAAATTTATGTATAATGCACCAAGGGAGGGAACCATACCAAATCCCTCCAATGCCAACATGCGTCAATAAATTGCGAAATCTTGTGCATTTTTATTTGTGAAATTATTTTACTTATTATAAAGCTCTTGAAAGAACAAAAAAAAACCCTGCAATTTGCAACAAAATACAACTGATATTCATTTATATTCAACCTGCAGCTTATCATTTTATTACATTACATACCTAGGTTTCAGGTTGTTGAACCAGAAAAAGACAACTTTTGATTACTATATATAAATATATATACACAGAGTTTTTAGCGTAAAACCTGAATGGTGACAATGAAGTAGCTCATGATTATTAGATGATCAAGCCATAACCATATACAAAAAAAAAATAAAAAAATCACGACCACATAAATAAATTATATAAAAGACATGCAGTGAGTGTATGAATCATACCTTCCCAAGACTGCAAAATGCAAAGATTGGACATATCTGTGACAATATTTTTAGTAATTAGTTTTTGCTATGATAAGCCAAGGAGGGATGATGAACCTAGAAGGAAAAAGTAGGAAAATGAGATATTCAGGTCACGTACAAGCCACCGTGCCAGAGTGCTGACCAATATATTAAAGAAAAATTGCAATATGAAAGTGACAAATAAATATTACCTTCCCAGATAGAGCAGCATGACAACAAAATATATCACAGGCAAAGATATTTCTCTCCTTTGAGGGCCCAAACAAAGCTGGAAGCAACTTATAGATAGTAGCCATTGACAGTTTTCAGACACATGAAGCCCCAACAAGGGAGTCATTCCCTTTAATCTTTCCACTTACAATAATATCATAAGTTGTGTCGTCGGGCACCAGACCTCTGTCAAGCATTTCATCATGCAATCTAAAAGCCTCTTGGAAATTCCCCTCCCTGAAGTATCCAGCAATCAATGTATTATAAATAAGGACATTAGGAGCTGTATCCTTCTTATCCATCTCATCCAAGACTTTGCGTGCATTCTCTAGTTGTCCTTTATTGCAAAGACCATGTACAAGAACAGTATATGTGATGACATCCGGCACGATACCCTTGCCAAGCATCTCACCATAAAGATCTGAGGCTTTGAGTAGTTTCCCTTCTTTTAGCAACCCATCAATTAATGTAGTGTATGTTCCCAAATCACATGGAATCCCCTCATCGATCATTTTCTTATGTAAGGCAAGTGCGGCTTCCATGTTACTTAAATTTCTGAAGCCACTAATCATACTATTATAAACAATTGCATTAGGAGATAACCCGACTTCAAAGAGTTCATCAAAAAGTTCGCGTGCACTTTCCATGTCTCTTCTTTTGCAAAATCCATCTATGAGGACACTATATGCAGTAACATCCAATTCAAGGCCCTTGCTTCTCATCTCATTCCTCATTTTCAAAGCAAGATCAATATTGTCGCTTTTGCAAAACCCATCGATCAAACTGGTATAAGTTACAACATTGGGGGAAACCCCACTCTCGCACATCTCTCTATAAACAGCCAATGCAGAATCGATGGCATTTTCCTTGATAAAACCGTCTATAATGCTATTGTAAGTCATACAGATGGGAGTAAAACCCTTCTCTATAAATTTCTTCAGCATATCCCTTGCCTCAGATGTGCGGCCAACTTTGCACAAACCATTGAGAACTGTATTGAAGGTGAAGTCACTGGGGGAAGTTCCTAACCCTACCATTTGGTCAAACATGTTTAGGGCCCGTTCAGTCTCACCTTTTTTAAAATACCCATCAATCATAATACTATATGTGACTACATTAGCTTTCAAACCCCTTTCCAACATCTCAGAAAATAAACCTGATACTACGTCCATATTCCCTTTTCTGCAATGCCCGAGTATCAGGTTGTTATATGAAACCACACTTGGTGTCACTCCCTTATTCGTCATCTTTTCCCATACACTACAAGCTTCATTCACCTTACCCACCTTACAAAGCCAGTATATGAGATTATTGTATGTGAAAACGTTAGCAATACCACACTCAACTGCCTCGTCAAACAGTTTTGTGGCCTTCTCCCACAACCCAGCTTTCAAGAATCCTTGTATCAACGAATTTACATTATAGACAGTTGGCCGAATACCTTGGAGTTTCATTTGGGTGTATAACTCATATGCCTTTTCCACGTTTCTATTCCTGCAGCACCCTTCAATCATAACCGCGTAAGTGACCTTGTTTGGAATAAGTCCATCCTCAATAATCTTATTGAACAAATCCAAAGCACTGCCCAAATTTCCTTGCACACAATACCCCTTCATCAAACTTGTGGCAACCATCAAATTCATAGGCTTCCCACTACTAACCATTTCATCCTTTAGCCTTAAAGCCTGTACCACATTTCCCTGCTTCACACAAGCTCCAATTACAGTCATAAACGTGCCCTCGGAAGGAACCCACCCCACTTCCTTCATCTCCTCCAACAACTCACATGCCACTTTAGAATTGGGATTCTTGCAGACAGCCTGAATAGCAGTACTGTATGTGACAGCATCGAGCTTAAGGCCACTAGCCTTAGCCACCTTAAAGTACTCTTGTGCCTCATCTACCATCCCTTCCTTCAAACAAGCACTCATCACAACATGTACCGTAGCAGAATCATAGTTTATTCCACTTGAAACTATATTACAGTACAAATCTTGTGCTTCTTTAATCATTTTTTTCCTAACCAGTCGACTCAAGAGCATATTTATACATGAAACCCACGGATTTATATCACTCTCTATCATTCTATAAAAACAATTCATAGCATCTTTATAACGTCTGGCTCTAACATAACTATTCAACAAATAATTGAAAACACGCGAATCTGATTCCAGATCGAACCTTTTCAAGCAATCAACCAAATTATCTACAAGAACGGTAGCACTGGGGCCCGAATCACCGGAGACGTATTGATTGAGCAAATTCCGAGCAACTCTTTGATGATTCCACGAACCATTTAAAATGTGGAGCAAAACACAGAAGGAATCAGTGACGCCACGGAGGAAACCCCGCTGTTCCTCGGCCCATTGGAAGAACTTCAAAGCAGTATAAGGATCGTGCTTGTTGCTCAAAAGAACATCTATTACATGAGTTTGTGTGAGATCTCTTTTTGCAGTAATGGGTTTGGTGTATTTGTAGCTGGGTTCGGTAGAATTTGTTATTTCCCCGGAAAATTTTGATTCTGGACTGGGTGTCTCCGGAAAATCAGTGTTTCTAGTGGGATTATCGGGAAATGATGATTCTGAGTTGATAGATGTGTCTGAAAGTCGAGAATCTGAGACGGGTTCAGCGGAAATCACTGGTTCTGGGATTGAATTGACGGTAAGGATGGGGTTTTGGGAGTTTGAACTTGAAGCTGAGCAGAGATTTTTGTTAGCTGTGCGAGAACGAATCAGCCACGGAGGGGTAGCTGAAGAGGCGACCCAAGTTCTCATGCTTTGTTTCAGCAGAAGAACTAGCAAAAACCCTAGAAACCTTAGTCCCCTTATGATTCTTGTTTCTGGGTATTATTTTATTTTTTTAATTTTTCAGGAGAAATAACTAAAAATGTCCTCTATTACTATTATTAGAATTTAATAGTGCAAATTAGTCTTATCTAATTACCTATTTTTCCTTATTGTGTTTCCTAATTACCCTACTTTATTGGGTTGGTGAACATCTTTTCTTTCTTTCGCAGAGGAGGAAAGCAAAAGGGAATGGATTAGCAATCTTCTCAGTCACAAATTTTTATTTTTTAAAATATAAAAAAAATCAATAATAATAAAAATTGTTGTACAAAATTTAAATTTCAATATTTCTTTATAATTATTAGATAAATCCCTTCACAAATTAACTGATGTTATGTTTATGCTATATTTTTTCTGATTCCAAATCCAACATCCCGATTTTGTGCCACCAAACATACCAAATTTTGGTATATACCTAAGTGAACTTTTTTTTCTTGTCCTTGCAACAATTTTTATTTTTTTTGTTTTTCTTTTAAGAAATATGATTCTACTTAAAAAAAAATAAATAAAGATAATCAATGTTATTGAGAATTAATTAGACTGGAATGATAAACCTCTTCACAAATTAATTGTATTAGTGGATATTGTTATTGAACATATTATTAACATGATATATTTATTTAAACACACAATAGAATTATATTCTCACATATCATTTTTCTTATATAGCATTTATTGACCGCATTGTTTTAGCATATAAATAAGCTATTTGTACTACTTTTCAAATCACCAAATGCATAGGTCTGCTTGATTTGTAAGTCTAATTGATTTGTAACTCTGAAAACAGTTTTCAATAACTCAAAAACCAAAAAACAATTCATAAAGAACAATCTTTTATAGTTCTTAAAAAACAAGCATTTTTATAACTAAATTTTCATAAAACTAAACCAAACAAAATTTTATTGTATAGTTTTTGTTTTCAGTTTTCTGATAACATAAAACTATTTTGAATAAATGACTAATTAAGTTGGAGAGTTAAATTAGCAATTGAAGAAGAGGTGTGAATGGGATTCGAAAGATGAGAACCAAATTAAGGCAACAATGGTTTCCAATGTGAAGGAAAGACATGGCTTTCTTTTCTTTCTTTCTTTTTTTATTTTATTTTTTTTTTTTTTTATTTTTTTTAACCCCTTTTGAACTGCTAACCACATAATGAAATGAAAGATTAGAGAGGGACATGGGGTGAGCTCCAAACCAGAGATGACTTAGCTGATTGAGGGGAATTAGGGTGTGTTTTAGTGAAAACCTGCCAGAACCCACATATAGTGTGTGCTTATTACACATATTTCCAAGTGGAAGTTTGAATACATAAAAGGTATCTAGAAACACTTTGCACCAATCCTTACAAGCCCGTTTGGATTTGGAATTTATTTGTACTTCCACCCTTTGGACAGGATTCGAGACCTTGTATCTTACTTGGCGAAGAGAACATGTCAGAATCCGCATATTGTGTGTTGTTATTACTTACATATTTTTAAGTTTGTTTGGATTTGGAGTCTATTTGTACTTCCACCCTTTTGGACTAGGTTCGAGGCCTGGTATCTTACTTAGCGAAGAGAACCTGCCTGTCGGTGAGCCAGACATATGATGGAATCTGCGCAGAGTTGTGATGGAAGGAGGGACGTTCCTGGAGAGGTCTGATATGAACATGCTGACTGTTGGAAGATTTGGATGGTCAATTGTGCATGAACAAGATTAAGAGGTCCAAATCAAGCTGCACTTTTGAGGTATATATCAAGGAAATGCACAAATATGCAACTCTTACTTGTTTTCAACAGAATGAACATAACTTTTTAGATGCTACGCAACCCTCATAATGTAGAAAATTCTTTTAAAGAACATTTAATTTGGTTTAGTAACACAATGAAAAAGTGTTTATTGCATGCTTAGTTAAAAGTATAGAAGATTCTTAATAAATGCAGAAAGTCACAAACAAAAGTTTCAGTGTGGTGGTTCATTAACATAAATAACTAGTACAAAGCAAAGCAACAGTAGAGCTTTTATTCTCTCTTATTTGGGAGTATGTGCTCTACAAAAGGAAACACACACCTCCTATGTTCTTGTGACTTTTGGAAATGATCATTTAAAAACAATGACCCTGATCTTAAGGGGTTTCTGAAAACACTCTAAAAAAAAAAAAAAACTAGATGCAACTTCATGTCATCTCAACTTGACCGGTTGTCCTGGCCCTATTCCCCGGCATTTCAATGTCATTGCAAGTCGAGATCCTTGAATTCTCAAGCCTCTCACCTTGACCCCAAATAGCGTAAGCTTCCTCTCCATGAGCAGCTTCGTCCCCAATCTCCATGTCCTCATCAGACATCCTTAGAGGCACAATGAGTTGCACCAGAAGGCATACCAAACTTGTGACCACGATGTTTACTACAATCACGAATAGAATGCCAATAAGTTGTACTCCAATCTGTCTGAATCCGAGATGGACTCTTCCTTTCTCAAAGCTATAGAATAGCCCAACATATTTGTTGTAAAAACCATAGAACAAGAAGTTTAGCTTCGGGTTAGCAAAGAGACCACTGAGGATCCCTCCGAGCATTCCAGCAATGGCATGAGTGTGTAGAACGGCCATTGTGTCGTCAACTTTCTGCAGGAGCTCAGACTTTTTGTGCACAACCATCATGGTGAACCAGGGAATAGAGCCTGAGCATACTCCCATTATAATAGCTGCCCATCCTTGTACAACCCCTAAATCAAATTTCCAAGTAAAATATTAGTATGCTCTCTCCTTGTGTGTGTGTGTGTGTGAAATAGTATTATATATGTTAAAGACACTCAAGTATGTAGCACCAAGCCTAATATATCATGTTATATGTCTAGTTTTGTTAAAGTAAGCTCTGCATTTTATGCATCAAACATGCCAAATTTGCTGCTCAAATGTTTAATTCTGCCAAACAATTAAGGACACAGTCTAGGAAAAGTCACTTTGTGCTAAATAATGCGAAGGTTTGATTCGTTTCTGGTCCTTCCTTCTAGCACCCCCATGTCGTTAGGACCAACCGGGGTAATATACTACAAGGACAGGGTTATAGTGTTTCAAGAACATAATTGTAACTCTGTAGGTTTGTGAAATTACCTGCTGCAGGAGTGATGCAAACTAAACCAGTGATCATGCCTTGAACTGCGCCGATTATGGAAGCTTTTCCAAAGAATAGAATATCGAGTATGAGCCATGTCAACAAGCTAGTCGCGGTGCATACATGGGTGTTCAACACGGCCAAGGAAGCATCAACACTGACAACATAAGGATCTCCTCCATTGAATCCAGTCCAACCCATCCAGAGCAGCCCTGCCCCTGCCAACATAAGAAGGATGTTGTTCGGAGGAAATCTTTCTCTGTCCTTGGTCAGGCGCGGTCCAACCTGCAATAGGGAAAATAGGGCCATTTAGTAGGCATTTTTTTTCCTAGTACTCTTGCTTCACCTAGATATAATCTTGGCCATTGTTTAGATAGCATTTCAAAAGCAAATTTTGCTCGAATTTTTAGCTCCCAAAAGTAGAATTGCACTTCGCTAGTTTCTAATCAAAGCAGTAATTTGAAGATCCCACTAGTTAGGCCTATTTGTCAGGCCCCACTTCAGGTCATCAATGGTCTTAATTGTTTCACGTCGACAAATATGCCTAAATATCATTTTCCTTTGCAGAGTATATACAAAAACTAGTGACATTATTATTGAATGAAAAATATGTCAGAGGAGAAGAATTTCTTCCATACCCAATATGCAGCTGTGAATCCGGCAACTCCAGAAGACAAATGGATGACATATCCACCCGAGTAATCGATTATTCCCATCTTGGATAGGAAACCTTTAGGGGACCAAATACTAAATGCTGTAATTGTGTATGAAAAGGTTAACCACAATGGCACAAACAACATCCATGCATAAAAATTCATCCTTCCTAACACAGCCCCCGCGATTAAAATCAGAGTAATTGCCGCGAAAACGCCTTGGAAAAACACCATAGTCGCATTAGGAAACATCCCAAGAAATGCAGGATCAAGGAGGTACTTTTCCTCCAGTGCTACATTGATCTTTCCCCAAAATGGAAGTAGTCTCTCCCCGAAAGACAATCTATAACCCCAACCCACCCAACAAACAAGAACACAAGCAAAAGCATACAGCACCATGAAAGCTGAGTTCACTGCCCATTTCTTCTTCACTGCACCTCCATACAGAATCAGAAGCCCCGGCACACTCTGCATACCGACAAGTGTTGCAGCCGTGAGCTGCCACGCGTTGTCGCCCTTGTTCATCCATGGCGGGTTTGCAGGACCGGGCAATAGGTTAGCAGGGAGGGGAGCGTAGCCTGTAGCATTCATCTTTCTCACTCTAAAAAATTAGAATCACTAGAGTGAGAGAGAGAGCAAGGATGCTTTTGATACCATGATGGTGGAGATTATATATAACAGGAAAGGGGTGGTGAGTTGATTCTAAGTTTCTAACGAAAAGCTGTCACTGTGATAGCATCTTCTTTGTCATTGTCTGATAAAATTGCGTTGTGTTTCCATCATATTACAGTATATTTCTCTTGTCATTGGTCGTTTCGCTAATACTGCATGATTTGAAATTTGGCGGTTATCACAACGGAATTTTTAGTGACAATTTCAAGGTGCATGTCTATATACATAGACTATAGTAAATAAATATTATACAGATATATTTTCATTGGCACATCATAAAAAGATGGCATTTCCACACCATTTAACATAGAGATTTGCACCATGTTGTCACATGGTCCAGTCCATAGAAACATGGCGGGTATTTTAGTGATCCAGATTTGAGTTTTGTAGGACAGCAAATGTACACAGATAATTAAATCCAAAGATTTGACTCTACAATTTAGGTGGATGATAATAGAATATAAACCCGCCTCTTCACGTCACAAATTGAAATTATTTGCTTAAAACTTAACTAAAATCTTGGATTTTGTATGTTCTCAGTATATATATATATTTTTTTTCCTTTTTGAAGGATCGAACTGGTGAGTTTTTACCAACTGGACTATTATCCATTTACAGTATGATTTTCTTTAAAATAAATAATATAAAAAAACAAAAAGTAGCCATGACATCCCAAAACCATTTTTGCCTTGATTTGTCTCTCAATAATACCATTCACCTCTTCTTCAATTACCAATTTAACTCTCCATCTTTGTCATTTATTCAAACACATTGTGGGTTTCATTTTGCCTTGACTCTCTTGTCAATTGGTGCTCCCCACCATTGGAAAGTCCATGTCATGCAGTAACTCTCTGATCAATAGTTTTGCCCTGTGGCCTCACCGGAATGGCAGAGAATTGTTTCCCAACGGTCTCTTTTCTTTTTTTTAAATGAAAAATAAAAGAAAAAGTAAAAAAAAAAAAAAAAGAAAAAGAAAAGATCTTATGCAGCCTTATTATGTCTTTGACTTGTTGTAAATGATTAGGTTCACCAACAACCACTTTTCTATTTTTTTAATATGTGTTTCAGATAATCATTGACCTTTTGGTTTTGTCAATTGATTATGAGAGATTTTATCAAGATCATATGCAAATTGTGCAAAGACTTTTAATTCTACAAATTGCTTCAGTTTTAATTGAATAAATTTTATAGACGTCTTCTCGAATTAGGTCAAATCTAGCATAAATAAACATTTTGTTTTAACTTTCACTTTACTTTTTATAAAGTTAATTTATATTTCACTCACACTCCCAAAATCACATGTATAAAATGAAAATACTACCCATTTGACTCTGATTCGGGTATAAAATGACTTAATTACCATTAAAGACTTATTTTAAATTACCAAAATATCCCTCCAACTTTCATCTCTCTCTTCCCTTTACTTCATTTTGTCTACAAACCAGAAAATCCTAACAGAAACATGCCGCCGCCAAGCCCAGACCACGCCGCCGGTGGAGTTGACACTTTTAGCCATCGGGGAGTTCACTCACCAACTCCAAAAGTGTAGGCAAGCTTTCTTGCACGTCAAATCACCAATAGAATGAAAATCTAAGTGGCGGAGATCAGGAGGAGTCAACACCGGCATCTTCTCCGATCTCCTCTACACTGCCGGTCATTCCTTGCTCCTCTCGGCCTTGTCATAGCCACCGTCTATTGTCCTCATCACCACCCACCGCCACCAAGCCCATCACCACCCACTACTCACCGCCACGATGCAATGAACCACGTACCATAACCACTGCCGCCGCGGTCCTCATCTTTTGGCTATCACCAGTACCCAGCGCCACCATGCCATGAACCACCACCACCACTGCTACCGCCGACATCCACCCACGGCTGCAGCCAACTTCTACCCACCGGCTTCGCAACTTGGTTCAATCAATACTAACTTCTCTCTCTCTATAACTTTAACGCTCTCTCTGTACTAACTCCTCTCTCTCTCTAAAGTTACCTAAAAAAATTCTATTATATACATAGTATATGAGTGTATATATATATATATATATATATGCCCTCACCATGGCATGAACCACCACAAGTCCACAACCACTGCCGCGCCGCCTTCCTCCACCCACTGGCTTCACAAGAAGTGGCAGTAATAGTGTGTATATTATTGTGTATATATACTAAGGACAAAAATGACTTTTCCAGAATTCTGATAATTTACAATAAAAATGAATTAAATAGTGATGGGTAATATCGTCTTTTTCAATGTATTAAGGGCTTGTTTGGATCAAAAATTCTAATAAGAAATAAGAGGTGTCATTGTCCAAAAATATGCCAACTTATATAAGGTTGTCCTTATGTCAAATCTTCGAGTTACATTGTATGTTTTAAAAATATTCTTTAAATATATTAGTTCCCAATTTTAAAAATTTTCATTTTTTTATCATATCATGTTCGTGTCAATCCCTGTCAATTATAATTGAGTTCAAGAGACGGGCTCTTAACCACTATGGTCATATGGTCTTATCATGTGCCTAGAAATTATAGCATTTTGAGGAACAACAACTCAGCCTTATTATAGTCTTTCAAAAAATAATTAACTTATCATTATTATATTTATCTTCTCTCTTTTCATATCTATCACTCTATTTTCTCCGCGTCTTACATCCCACCCTCTAATAATGGCCATCTCCATTGTCTAACGATGGCCATCATCTCCTCTCAACTCATACCACCACCCCTTTCTCCACCAATCACCATATTTATAAACAAATATATATTAGGCTATGTGCCTAAACTCATATGTATAAATCTAATTTGAACAAAAATTAATATATTTACCCAAATACAGTAGTGAATCAAAACACATATATAAATCACACATTATTCTTCTTTGTTGAAGATTCTTTCATTTTTTCCAATTAGTTTTCAACATGTTGATTTATTTTGAGGACTTATTAATATTTTAAAAATAAAACAGGCTATTTAAAGGAATGTGTCCTTAATTAATTTTAAATGACTGGCCTCCAAACGTCAATGTTTTTTAGGCACGTGAAAGCACTCTTGATGCGGACCAAAATTGGGTTAATAAGATATTTTCAAAATTTCTTTCTATAATCATGCAATACGAGTTTCAAATGCATCATAAATTGGTTTTGTTGGAATTTTGTCTTAAATATCTATTTTAGAGTTGTATTTTATTTGGAATTTTGTCTTAGGTTTCTATGTATACTGTGTGGTGTTGCTGCATTGTTGTAATATCTAAACAGAATCACGATGGAATCTTTTCTCTTTTCTCTTTCTTTGGTTCTCTTTGTTTGTGCTTTCGCTGTCCCAAGACTTCAGCCAATTTTTTTTTTTTCAGAACAAAGTAAATAAGGAAGAAGAGACAGAGAAAATAATAACTTTAGCATGTGATCGCCACCTAATCACTCCTGATTCTGGTCAAAACCGAGTTGATGAGATGCTTACATAGACGCAGGGAAAAAAAATAAAAAAAAGAAGAAGAAAAATGACAATTTAAAAAGGAAACAATTAAAATTTAATTTAACAATAAAATTTTAACTCTTTAAATTAGAAAAAATTAGAAATAATTTTAAAGGGAACATTATATAAAAATTTCCATAAAAACACATAAAATATTAAAAAAATTCTATTTGTATAGTGGGCAGTGCCCTCTGGGCATACACTGACTCCGCCCCTGCATACATGTTATGGTGATTTTGTTCGATGTCTGGCTTATGCTTCTTTGTTGTGTTGTTTTGTTTGGTTGTGTTTTGTAAATTCCGTTTCCCGTGGGCATGCATTGACTCCGCCCTGTATACACGTTATGGTAATTTTGTTCGGTATTTGACTAATGCCTTTGTGTTCTGTTGTACATTCCGTTTGGCTATTTCATATTGCCAGGTAAAAAAAAAAAAAAAAGGGTTGTGTGGGGACACATAGAGAAAGTATGATGCTTTAATGATAAATACCTTCTTTTTCATTTTTATTTTTAACAATAGGTATAAAATTGGTAATTTTAAAATTTGAAAATGTAAAATAGGAAGAAAGTGATTCTGTAGTATTAAAAAAGAAGATAAATGAGTTTGGAATGTCAACGTTAGATTTAATTTAAATAAAAATTCCACTGTAATGCTATATGATGCATGATACATATTATTAATAGAATTAATTATATATTGTTTAGTTTTCTAAATAGTGACTATTGGACAAATATCGCCTGTTGTTTTCTTCTTGTTCTTTGCCATAATGCCCATTTTCTAAATAGAATAAGAATATAGAGGATTTATATCTTTTAAAAGGAAGGGTTTTTTTTTTTTACTAGTATTCTTTTTGTACATATTACTATTAAAAAAAATAAGAAGTACATAGAAAAAAAAATAAAAAAATTTGTTTGGGCTTCTTGTGTCAAAAGGACAATGTATGTCATTCCAGACTAACCCAGGGTCAATTCAGTAAATTACGTAGATAGTGGAAGTACTAGGTTCGCTTTGCCTCCGTCTTCCCACCCACACTCTTCCTCTCTTCTTTACGTTTCTGTGGAGGAGCAGCAGCAGCACTACTAGCTGCGTCATCTACCAGGTAAAAATTAGGGTTAGCTATGTGTGTATGTTTGTATAAATATGCGTGTATTTAATTTTATCGGATATTGAACTTGTTAGAACCTCTCTGCAATATGTTCTTGTAATTTCTCTACTTTGGTTGTTATTAATTTCGTGAATTTTGTTGAAATGTAGTCTAATCACGTCACTGATGGATCCGATTACTGTTTCCTTTTGGTTTCTGTTCTGAAGTGATCAGTTTTTTTGCTTCATGTTTGTGAAAGAATTTGGTAGGGTTTAATGTTTGGTCTGATCTTGTAGTCATATGTTTTTGATAGCTTTGGAGTTGATATATCTGGAGTTTTGGTAAAATATGGTCGTATATGTGCATTTGTACGTTCCCATGTACGTGTATATATATGTTTATATGTATTTGTTTTTATATTGATGTATGCGCTCGAACTGTATAGTCCAATCTGTTTCCATCTGCTAAATAAATGCTCTGCTGGGCGGTTTGCTTCTCCCTTGGTAGGGTGGATGAACTGGAGAAGTGATTTAACTTTTAATAATTCAGATTAAATCAATTTCTTGAACTTTTAGCTTTTTTACTGCATGATTCTGCCTGAAGTAGCTGTTTTTGTATATGTACTTGTTATATCCGCTTTGATCTATTGTATGGGATGAAGTGGAGCTAAGTATTTAGACTCTGATATGATTTGTTAGTATGATAAGATATCTACATTATTTCTGCTGATTTACAAAATGTGGAATGAATTGTGTTTACTAATTGGTTATCTTTTCATAAAAGTATGGTTTCCATTAGAACTATCTGGTTTGTCAGTTGGGTTGACAAATTTCCGAGCCGCATTACCATTGCAACTTGCAAGTAGTAGGTCTCAAGAGTTGTGTGATCATCAATTCCCTACTAAATTAGATGAGGTATGTGGGTATTTCATGCTTTATGGTATTGAGTCTTGTGTAGGAAATAACATCTCACCTATCATCTGAGGGTCACACAATGAGGAGATATAGATGTTTAGTGGCAAATGCAGGGAAAATCAAAGAAGTTGAATGTGTTGTCAACAAGTTTATACATAGTAATGTACTACAAGTTGAACCCAAAGTGAGTGGTTTGAATTGATTAATTAAAGTTGGTAGCTTAAAGGTAATTGAGGCTATAAGGAATGGGTTTGAGTCAAGTGGGGATCTGATGTGCTAGGATTTAATACAGGATTTGTCTTGGACAAAAAGGAATGACGATAATTGAAAAGAAGCCGATTCGGCTTGATTTGGGTCGAGCTCCAGTTGGGGTGTCAACCAACCCGGACCCAACCCAAGATAAATCAGAATATATAATTTTTTATGTTACATAGATATCTTTATTTTTGCCATCAACAATTTTTTTGATTTATTTTCTTTAAATCTTGATTTATTGGAAATTAATCCTTTGAAGAATCTATTTCTTGAGAGTTTATTATCTTTATATATTCTATTTTTAAAATACATAGAAGTACCACAGTGCTGCGACCTGAAATTAACCTGAGATCAACTTGATGGTTAGGCTTTTAGCTTGAAATTTCGAACCCAACCTTTACTCAAATGCAAAGATTATAGTGCGGATTGGGCTCCGATTGGAGAGCTTGGGTTTGGTTGCTTTGGGCCTGTGTTAAAGGTGTTGTACCTTAGATTGAGCCTAGGTTGATCCCTCAACCTGTTTGACCCTGCCTTAGTCGCACTCCTAAATATTTGTCTCATTAACTATATGATGCTAGCTAGATTTGCTACTGATACACATTAATAGGAAAACCACATGCTTGGGTTTGAGTTTTTGAAGGAGTGTGAACACCATTAAAAATATCCATCCCCATTTGTCTGTCCCAATAATTTATTTGGTTCTATGTTACATGAACTCAGGTATGTGTATTTAGTGCAGACTTGTGTCAAAGCCTCATACTTCCCTAAATATAAGGATACAGAGTCTTGGCTTGAATTGCGTCAAAAACTTGGATACAAGTACATGGACATTTCTGCACATTTAAATACATAAATATAATAGGGTACTATGAGATGCTATTATTCTTTACAAATACACAATTAAAATTTAAATTAAATGTAGTATTGTGAAGAAAAGGGAATTCCATCTATCTTAGAAGTTGGAAACCCTTCCTTGCTATAGTTTGAGCTTTTTCTTCTTCCATCATGACAAGTTGAGACTTGAGAGTATCAGAGTGTGGGCATATATCCTATATGCGTACCCATGTTGTGTTGTATTGACATGGGTATGTTAATTAGAATAGAAAAAATACAGGATCATTGGGAATGTTCATTTGAATTGTGGCTACTCCAGGAATTATTGTCTCCCCTTGCTTGACGCCCTTGTTGGCCATGCATCCAATAGCACCTTTTTCCGACATCTATTGTAGTCCTTGCTCACCACTTGTCACGTGTCATGTTTGAAATGGGTTCGTAGATTGCTCTGAAGTGTATGTGTGATGACTTCTTTATCTTTTATATCTTGATCGCGTTTGTGTTCTTGCTAATGCATGCTTTTGCCATCAGATCATTGGCGACACTGGCTTGATATTGTATTCTTGAAATACGAAGAAAATGAACAAGAAGAACCCTCAGGTTTTCTTGGACGTGTCTATCGATGGTGATCCTTTTGAAAAAATGGTTTTTGAGGTATTATTATTTATTCAAACTATCAACTAAAGTATTGAGTGAAAATTTCTTTTTACGTGTATTTTTTGCTACATTTTTTTGTTGTTTATTGTAAGGCCTTTGATTCTTTCTTAAATTTTTAAAAATCATTTAATATTGTATTATTCCTCATGCCAAAAAAATAAAAGAACATGTATATGATTGGTCATTGTTTACCTTACAGCTTTTTTCTGATGTTGTTCCCAAGACTGCAGAAAATTTTCGTGCACTCTGTACAGGTATGTAAGTTATTTATTTTATTTTATTTTTATTTTTATTTTTATGTTAATCCATTTTCTTATGTAGCTCCATGTTAATGTAATTAAACGCATTTCAATAGTTTTCCATTTTATGTTGTGCAAATACTTCATCCACTGTCTAAGCATACGGAGAAGCCATTGCACTGACTCTTGGAAAGCCTCAAAGTGCAAGGATGTTTGAAATTAAATTGTGACCTATTATTGTTAGTTTATATGCTGTAGTCATGAGTTCCATCGTGTTTAACAAATCAAGCGAAAGAAAATTCAATGAGATTGAGCCTTGTCATATACATATATATATTTGATTATTATTGTGTTTTCATGTATGCCATTTGACTTGTAATGCTGTTAATTAACATGAATTTGGAAATCTAATCTTTCACCTTGTTTGCATCCTAATCCATTTTGTTGTCAGATGGTGAATCACAATCAACTTTTCTGATTTTTCTATCATTATCTATATATTTTTTTTTCAGGGGAGAAAGGACTAAGTCGTAAATCTGGAAGACCTCTGCACTACAAAGGATCTTTTTTCCATCGCATAATTAAAGGATCAATGGCTCAGGTATGTTTTTTTTTGCATTCAAATTGTTATTTTTTAGAATGAATGCTACACATTGCCTATGCTTAATTTTCTGGTTGAGCATGACTTAGAAGTGGTCTTTGTCTTTTAGTCAGCTATCCTTGTTTATGCTGTAGGATACAGGGATGATGGTCACGACTGCTTTTCTTGTGATGTAGTTTTAAGGTTGTACTTTTTAAGTTGTCCATCTTAAAAAATTTACTAAACTTCACTGTATCCAAACCTGTTTTGTATAAATGGTTTTTTTTCCTTGATTGCTAGTTAATTAACTTATGTTCATTTTTTGCAGGGTGGTGATTTTCTTAAACGAGATGGTATGTGGTTTTTGATCAGTTGTTTGTATCTGTTTTACATTGTTCTAGGATTGCATATTTGAGGCAAATTATGATTTCGACTTTTTTATTAATTTTCTATGTTTACTCTTGATGATTATAACCATGTAATTATTATGCGTTTTCCTACCCTCCTTTTTCTTTTTTCTGGTGTTTGCAGGGTTATATACCTGTTTTAGTGGTTAGAATCCTAATTTTTTTATACAGTATCATTGACAGAGGACACCAGATAGTTGAGATGAAGCAATCTCTCTCTCTCAAAGGGAGAAAAATAAATTTATTCTTTTTTGTTGCACCCTTACTTTAAGCTCTTATCTATTTATTGGGAATACTTTAGCCTAGTATGCATAAATTTACTTGAAACAGTTTGCCAAGTTGACTTTTTAACTAGAAGAGCATAACCTAGTGACCAAAAACTATGACAAAGTCCACTTATTGTGAAGCTGTTAAATTTTTTTAAGTAACTCTTAACTTCACTGTGGTAGAAGACAGCACAAGTGCATGACCTTGTTGTGATTCCTACGCATTGGAAACATGCCTTGGACAAACAGGCAATGACACATGTACATACGCATACTCCCTCCATAAAATTCAAGTGTGTTTCTTGAAGACGTATAGGCACATATACATACTTCCTTCATCCCAAATTAAATGCCTGTTAAAAGTAAGTGTCCGTTTTGAAAAGTCAATGTAAAAAATTAAACTTCCCTAAATTGTCCATGGGTTTTAAAAATTTTCCTAAATTAACAATGTAAATATTTAGATTTTGGAAGCTAGTTTTGGGATTTCTGAGGGCAATTTACATTAAACACATCCCCTTAAAAAGTTGGAATCTCCAAAAGGACGATTGTTATGCAGGTGCGTATTTGCTTTAGGATGTTGACTACTTTGAACGTTAAGTAGTAAGCCCTAGTTGAGTATTTTTCCATTACCTCTTTAAATGTTCTAAGAATTCTTGAAAAAGCAAGCGATACAGCAATGGAAGTATAATACTTTGGAGAAGCCTGTTACAATGCTTCTTGTCAGTGCTCTCACAATGTAAACTGTCATGTAACCTAGACTCCTAGTTATGAAAAAAACAAAAAGATATTTCAGTATGAATACCATTGCATCTAATTTGTTTAGTTGCTCAAAGCATTTACGAAGAGAAAGCAAAAGATGTGGGACAGCCATTCTTCACCATCTTCTCTGTGATTTTAACTGGTATAATAGAAGGGGTGGGATGTTAAATGAGTCCAAGAATATTTAACGACTTTGTATACCGGGGCCTGAGCTTGAGGATGAGGAAATTTAAGTAGAACATAACCTAATATTATAGGTTGAACAAATTATTTGAGTAAGCCTCATTTGACTTCGTCTGTCTTACTTATACAATTGTTCTGTAACTGTTGTCCTGCATTTCGGGATATGATGCATTGTTCGAGGGACTATTCTGTAGTTGATAAAACTGCTTAGCTTCCATTGTCACTTTCTATTGCGAATTTAATTTTTCGCCTACTTTGCAGGGACTTTTGGAGAAAGTATATATGGGGATGAATTTCCAGGTGAGCACACAGTTATATTTTTGTTCCTTTTCAGGCACATTTTTTAATCCTGATGGTTTAGTGATGATGCCATCCTTTTAAGTAATTGATACATAGAGTAAGCAACTGGTTTTGTGTTATTGGCTAGACTTCTTCAAAATTGCAGAGATTTCAAGCATCATTATTGTTCTGTCTGCTAGATGGCAATTCAAAATATGCATTGTTAGACAAGTTGTCATTTGGATGTATGACTTCTGTTGTGTTTTACCTTTCTCACCTAAAAAAATTGAAAGACAAATCAATGTTCCTCATAGATGTTGCTGTGGATTTAAATTGTGTTTTTGACAAAATTTAAGTAGAAAAGAAATTATGTGAAAGGAAATTCATTAATATATGATGAATTATGTAAAGTATTATGATCATATTAATGGTATTATATTGAGAGAGATACCCATTTCCACGTCAATTTAAAAAAAAAAAAAATGATTTATCCACCACTTTTAGAATGTGGATGATAGTTTCTTAAAGAATTTTAACTTATCAAAAAAAAAAAAAAAAAGGGTTAAAGAATTTTAAATGATGTTCATCTGACAGATTGAACTGTGAGAAGTGTTGAGCCCATTAGAGACTCCTTTTTTGCTCTCTCTTTCGCAATTGAGTATCCTTAGTAGAATTGTGTGTATATATATTTATATGTTTTGTGGGGGCAGGGGCGGGGTGAGTGGGGGCTGCTTCTTTGTCACCCTGGCTTCCCCTGGTGGATTCACCACTGATTATGGTAGACCTGTCAAACTGTGTGATGTGAAGTTTAAAACGCTTACTTAAGTCATAAATTCCATCTTGTATTGTGTCATTCCACACGCAGCAATGCTCACCATCACCACTGCTGCTGCCTTACTGACACCTAGGCTCTATTCACTAACATTGCTGCAACGATTGGTGACACCACCTTTACTGATGCTGCTCCCCCTCCCTTTCTCACTCTTCCTGTAGCATTGTTGCATCTGTCAATACTATCATTACTGTTGTAGCAATGATAAATTGCTATCACAGTAATGACGTAGCCCCCTGCCACCTCCAGTACATTGATCGTGAGTGTTTTTGTTTCTCTTGCTAACATCACCAATGCTTTCACCAAATCAACCAGTGCATCTTCTTAACTGTCGCTACTTTGTTGCTTTAGCAGCTGTTGTTTCTCTTACATGATGCCACAGCAACTGCATTACCATTAGTGCTTTGATAACATCTGCCATCACTGCCACTGCCATTCACCTTAACTAAATGTTATTTTCTGTAACACATTATTTATTTAGAGAGTGGATTAAATAATTACGAATGGATTGATGCATCATGACGTAATGGAACATCTAACTTTTCATGAATATGATGGATTTAACTGCCAATACAAAAATAATCAGAGCAACTATTGTTTTTGTTGTTCAGAATTGTGTTTTGTATTGATGGTATTTTAAAAAGTTATAACTATCATTGATGCATACAATGTGTTTGTGGTGAAGTGTATTTTCAATAAGCACGGCATCTTGTGTTTCTCAAACTGGAAAGGTTGGATCTAGAGTGCTTATGAAATACTGATCTAGCAATCTTGTCATTGAATACATGCATTCCTTTTGGAGATGTATGGATGCTGTCTCATTTTCTTGTGTTTTGTGATTTTTATAATTGTTCTGTTTATTCATGTCCATAAAAGGTTCTTTGATTTTGTGTTTGTAGTTCCCCCTGAATATAATATATATATTTTTTATTCTTTGACTTTATAGTTTATACTCACTGGGGAAAAATAACTGTCTTGTGTAAACCTTAATACTTATTTGGTCTATTTTACCAAGTAGTGACTGGTGTAATTGGGACATGTTTCAGATGAGCCGCCCAAGCTAAAACACAATGCATCTGGTCTTTTATCAATGGCTGTTGCTGATCGTGATACATGTGGTTCTCTATTCATTGTCACTTTCAAGGCTAATCATCATCTTGACAGGTTTGTTTATTTGCTATTTTGTTACAGCACTTTTTTTTTTTCCTTTTTTTTATCGACGATGGTGGTGCCGGGCCTCTTAGAGCACCCCACAGTCCACACCATTGGGCACACGCAGTCCCCCCGTCCCACATGCACCGCGAATATTCCCTGGGTTGATGTTGTTATAGCAATTAATTCAGTTTTTATTAGTGCATTTTAAACTGTACTTGGGCTGATTCCAATAATATTCTACAAATTGTTCCAATTTTGTTTGATACATGAAATTTGTTGCATTGTACTCAAATATCTTAATTATAAATTGTCTCACAGGAAGTATGTTGTCTTTGGGAAACTTGTGCAAGGACAGGAAGTTTTAAAAAAGATTGAGAATGTGGGTGATCAAGAAGGGAGACCTGCTGTAATGGTGAAGATCATTAATAGCGGTGAATTTCATGAGGGTGAGAATCAAAATTCAACTATATTTCAGAGTGACATTGTCTTGTCATGGAATTTATTTGTAGAATATTCAAGCAAAGGTTCCATAGTTTATACGCATATTCTCGTTCCTTTAACATTAAAGGATATTCAAGATTTACCTTTGGATAAGGATGCTCCAAGTTGAAAATTCTCTAACTTATACTAAGTTGAATTCTCCCTGACTCAGGTCTATTGGATGCAGTGTGTCATATCGTGCTCTATTGGTAATTAGTTTGTTAGGATTGTTTGTTTGTTTGTTTGTTTGTTAGGGAGCAAATTAAGATTTAAAGAGACAAAGCATGATGTCTCTCACTGCATGCATGCCGTGAGTTTGAGTAAAGTATACATGCGTCAACATGGGAGGATTCACTTTATGGTAGCTTAAAGGAGCTTCAACTTAGTGGATCTTGATCCTTATTAGTTGAGCATTGTCCATATAATTTTTTTTTGCCCTGTCTACTTGTTGATTTTATTCTTTTTAAGTGCAGAAAAAAAGTTAACGAATAAATTGAAAATAAGGAAGGATGCTTCTTCTGAGGTTAATAGTCATGAAGTGCTACGTAGAGGAAAACACAAGAAATCTTCAAGAGACAAAAAGAAAAAGAGAAGAAAATATTATACATCTGATTCAGACAGTCCCTCGGATTCTGAGATAGATTCATCTGAATCTGATAGTGATTCTGACTTATATACATCGTCATCATCGGATCTTAGTTCTTCAAGTGAGGACAGGCGAAAGAAGAGAAAGAGGTCTTCCAAGAGAGAGAGATATAGACATGGAAAAAGGAGGGATGGACGGCATGGAAAAAAGCGCAATAGGCGTGATAAGAGATCAAAGCGCAGATCAAAAAGGTTGTTGTTAAGACATTATTGATTTTATAATTGTGTTTTATGTTCCCATATTTGTTCCGTATGTACTGCCAATTTGTCCTCAATTTCTTAAAGTTTATTTTTGTTGACAATTAGATGAGAAAATCATAATCTCCTGAATCTATCTGGTTTGAAACTGTTTAATTTGACTTATTGATGAACAGGAATCTTTAGAGATGAATAAATGTTGGAGATTTCGTTTCTGTTGTTTTGGGAGTTGAAAAAACAGTTATATCATGGTCCTTGACTCATTAAACATAGTCCTAATGTGCAAATTTTTGTTTAAATCAATTTTGTATCTCAATGTGATCTTCAACTGTTCTTATATTGAAAGTATACCCTAAGATTCATCTAAACCATTTCACTCATGGAGCCAGTGCGCTGCATGAGTATTTCTTGAGCGACCTTCTCGTGTCTTTCCTCTCTCTCTCTCTCTCTCTCTATATATATATATATATATATATATAATATGCCAGTGTGTGCATATTTCTTTCTTAAATACTTGTTGCCTGCTTTGATAGGGGCTTTCTTGGAACTTTTTATGAAAGAGTGGTAAAAGATCTCTTTTATTCTCTTCTTTTGATTCGAAGTATGAATTGCCCTGTTACTGTTTTAGTGTTGAGAATTATAACATGCTGAAGTTCTTCCTTTTTGTTATGTTAAAGGGCGTCAGACAGTCTTACTGGTACTGAGAGTGAAAGTGGAAGTGCTTCTGATGAGAACGGTGTTGATGTACAAGGTCCAAATCATGAGCTTAAAAACCAGGCGCAGATAACTGGTATGCTTGAATTTATTTGATTATTTTTCCACCAATTCTTCAGTTGTTGAATTTTATGATTGCTTACCTCATTTATTTATCATTTTTGGAGCTTTCTAGTTAGGCCTTGAATTTATTTGATTATTTTCCCACCAATTCTTCAGTTGCTATTGTTGAATTTTATGATTGCTTACAGCCTTACGGCCCTTACCTCCTTTATTTTTCTTTTTTTGGACCTTTTGCTAGTTCAGCTCTTTCACTCTCCAAGTTCCGTTTGTGTGTGCTTTACTGTTAACCAAATGAGGGGGTACAGAACATTATACCAACTTTAGATGCATTTTGATCATACAATTCTTATGTGAAGCATAAAAATCCGGCACAGATAACTGCTATGATTGAATTTATTTTGTTAATTTTTCACCAAGTCTTTAGCTGCTATTCTTGTGATTTATGATTACTTGTATACACAGATGTTTTTTCTGTGCATGTGCTTTATTTTTATCTAAACGAGTTGTTGGTATCAACATTCTACCTAACTTGAGACGTATTTTGATCATAAAGTTCTTGGTTCTCCCACCCCACAAAGAAAGTAAGTATCAACTTGTTTCAGGAAATTTAAATATACATGACTTGTATTATTGGAGGACACCGATGAGCCATAAAAAATGTGAACTACTCACAAAAGAATTATTTTACTTACCAGTTTGATGATATGTGCAAGTTCTTCATGTATTGATAACCAGATTACCCCATGGTAGAAAAGTTAAATTGAGTTATGTTTCTTGTATTCTTATGCATTAGAATGAGGGGCTGTCGAATAATGAGATGGTTGTCTGCATTTCTTTGCATGGCAGTTGTTTGAATGCTTGAGAAATTTGAATGAAGGCCATGGTGTTTTACTAGAGGTATGAATAGCATTTTAATTTTTGCATGGACTGCATTCTCTGCAGTATTGCATATAAGGGCTGTAACATGTTATAAGATTTTTATGACCAATATCTTGATTTCGTAGGTAAAACATAAATCTTGTTTATTTTTGCCTTTCTAAAATGCTTCCTTTTTCTTAGATGTGCAGCTAACTTCTTTTGTTCACTCTATAGTTGGAAATCAGTTTCCTTTGATTGAGGAGAGAGAAGTGGCTTCCATTCATCATAAGAAGGGGGAGGTGACTGATATGCTTGAAAGGGAAGAGGATGAATATCCCAAGGAAAATGGTGAGCGGAAAAGCAATGGCATTGAAGCAGAAACTAAATCGGATGGAAGTGCAGATAGACCTGATGTAGTAGATGATCACCCAGGCAAATCTAGGTTTACCTTTTTTTTCTTCTCATATCTCATTTTTTATGCTTACCTATTCTTCCAGATCTGGCATTTTATTGAAAGTTGATGAGCAGGAGCCGAAGCGTTAGTCCTAAAAGGACTACGAACAAGAGTATGGTTATTAGTCCCAATGGGAGTTTGGGCAAGAGCCCAAGTGTGAGCCCGAGACCGAGTTTGAGCAGGAGACCAAGTGGTAATAGAAGCCCCCTACACATCTTACAAAGAAGCACGGGTATCAGTAGGAGTCCAGTTAGAGGTGTCACCAGCAGAAGCCCTGCCAGAAGTGTCAGCAGAAGTCCAGTTAGAGGCAAAAAGGGTAGAAGTGTCAACCAGAGTCCGTTGAGAGCCAGATATCAAAGAAGCCTTAGCAGGAGCCCTCTGCCTCAGAGAAGCCCCAGCCGAACTCCTCCAAGAACTTCATTGAGGAAGTCAACACAAAAATCTGTAAGCAAAAGCCCCATTAGATCTTCTCAAAAAAGCATAAGCAGAAGCTCGGGTAGGGACCCTTCTAGGAGAAGTACTAGCCGAGGTCCAGTCAGGGCAGCTATAATAAATAATCATCGCAGCTATTCAGGGAGCCCTGTAAGTGCAGGAGCCAAAGCACAGTCACCTGTGTCGGATCGTGGAAGGAGCCCATCAAGAAGTCTTTCGCCAGATGGGTCACCGAAGCGCATCAGAAGGGGAAGGGGTTTCAGTGAGCGATACTCTTATGCACGCAGATACAGGACTCGTTCTCCTGAACGTTCGCCTTCAAGGCCGTATCGTTATGGCAACAGACGTGATCATGATAGGTAATAAGCAAAACTGTTTATGTTAAACCATTAACAACTAAAGGTACTATTGACAATGTCATGTTTTTTCTGCAGAATGTAATTTACTCTATCATTTGTGATTGTTTGTATTGCTAGATATTCAAGTTATAGGAGATCTCCTAGGCGTTACAGGAGCCCACCTCGAGGAAGAACTCCAAGGTCTGTTATCTGCCTGCATTTGTTAAATTTTCATCTTATACATTATGTCTGACAAGTTCTAGCTTGTTTCTTCGTGGCTGTTAAAATCTTAGCTTGTGCTTATCAAGAGACCTTTGTGCAGGGCTTGCCAACTTACTTTTACGCTCTTTTTCTTCTTCTCCTCCTCCTCCTCCTCCTGCTGTAGGGTAGGCCTTAGATTGACTCCTTTTTGCAACCCTGTACATGTGGTGGTTGTTTCTCACATACTTCTGAGCTGTTATATCAGGATACAGCTCTATACTAGTTTTCTTTGGAATGGAAAAATTGTAAAGCTGTAAATGGAAAATATGACTTGTTTGTATGTTAATTTTTTTACATTTGGAGTAGTTCTTTAAAAATTGAAAAAGGATGGAGTATGGAAGGAGCATGGTGATGCCCTTGTATTCTCTGATTGTTGAATCTTTTGTCTTTTGTTTGGTTCCATATGAAATAGGTGCATGTAGCTTGAATAATGGAATTTTAGCTCCACTCCCAAGTCTATGTGCATGTTACACACAATGTGTATGCTTATGAATGTTGAAAATTGAATTAGGTGCGGCCATGCTGCTGCATGTATTATTACTATTGCAATCTGTTTTATTTGGTAGTTAATAATTTAGTTGAATTGTGAATGCTTATGAATGTTGAAAATTGAATTAAGTGCGACCATGCTGCTGCATGTATTATTACTATTGCAATCTGTTTCATCTGTGATGGACCTTCCAATTTTTGGTAATTAATAATTTAGTTAACAATTTTTTGGTAATTAATAATCCTCCCAAACTCTTAACATTCTGACCAGTTGCTCCCCCTTCCCCACCAAACCTTCCTCAATTGTGACACACCATAATATATGTGTATATATATATTTTCTCGGTAAGGTACCAAATTGTTGCTATTATTAATAGGACTTTTAACACTTCATGCTATGTAACACCTGTTTGCAGGTACAGAAGCAGAAGAAGCAGGACTAGGAGCCCTACTAGATCGCGGAGCCCAATCCGTTATCGTAACCGCCGTTATAGCCGCAGCCCTATTCGCAGGTACTCTCCCGCGGAGAGGTCTAGATTACCCGAGTCTCCACGGGCTGAGAGACAGAGGTCACCTTCTCGCAGCCAGAGCCCATCAAACTCGAGGTCATCAGTTGACTCGCAATTGCCCAAGCGCACAAGCAAAGATTCGTCAAGGTCTTCGCCTGGTAGTCCCCCTAGGAAGGAGGGCCTGGTCTCCTATGGAGATGGCTCTCCAGACTCCAGCCCGAGGTAAGAACTTAGGAGTGATGATTGTGATCACAGCGAGGACGAGTTGATCTTCATGACGAGAGACACAGATTTTTCATAATGGCCTTTGACTGTTGTTCTTATTATGATGCTAGAAGGTTATTTGTAGTGGCATTTCTGGTTTTTACTCGGACCAAGTCGTTGACGCGCTTTAGAGGTGCTTGTTGGATGATGGATGTTATATGCATTATAAATTATATTGTAGCTACTGTGGTACTATATATATATATTTCATTAGGCAGTCATTTGAGTTGAAGCTAAATTTGGAGATGAGATAATCATAATTATGTGGAATTTGGTTGTTTTTTTGGGAAGGGATGAAGTTCTTCCCCACTAAGTGCCACAAAGTAAGCCATGTCCTGTCCATGGCTTGACCATCTATTTGTCTTCACCGTCGCTCTGGTATTGTCAAAGCATTTTGAGGAAAGTTTTATACAGTAAGTCTCTGCGCTCGGTAAATGCATATCGTGTTCGTGTCCCGTGACGCAGTCAATGCTTCTTAGACGCTAATTTTCCATGCTTCTTAGACGCTAATTTTCCAGCTGCTTTGATGTTTTCTAAGTCTTGATTCATAGCCATCTTGACTTTGGCATCACAGATCATAATTTTGTATACAGGAAATATGTGATTGTATTGGTTACCACCTGTTATGGAAGTGTTTTAGAGTATATAACAAAGCACTCTTGTGCTCAAAGAGCCCGAAAGCTATTTCATTCCCTACACTTGCAAATTTGTCTATTTGCCTCCAAACTCGTACGAGATCGGCGGCTTCCTCTCAGAGAGCTTCTTCAAGAAAGTAGGCCGACCATACAATGGGGAATAATTGGAGCATTCCATGATTTTTTAATAAGATCATGTAAAAATAAAAAATTTATGAATAAGTGATAAGTAATTTGAAAGTCGGATGATGTATTCATAACATTATCTTTTACTCGTATAAATTTAGTCATCCTGACTCTTACTTTGGATCATTACTTAAAAAAAGTATTTCATATTCCATTCTTACCAATCATGTATAATTTTGGCATATATGGTATAATTTTGGCATATATAGTATGAAGAACCGACAAGCCCAAAATATATATATTTTTTTAATACACCAACTCACACACTTTTTGCCCATACTTAAGCTTGAACCCTCTCCATTAGGATCGATGGGGAGATTATACCATTAGGATTGATGCCCTTTGGTAAAAAAAATGATGGGCTTAACTCTTTCCTATATATATATATATATTAATTAGAAGTAGATGTAGTAATAATATTTAATTTAATTAGGATAAATTACATTTACCTCTTATGAAGTTTGGATAAATTAAAGGGCAAGTTTCACGAAACCCCCAATACTATCACTTTTTTTTTATCAAATACCCCCAACCTACTTTAGAAAACCCCCAACACTATGAAAATTGATCACATTACGCACCATGTCTATGATAAAAGGACGAAATTACCTTTCTGATGTACCAAATCAATTAAAAAAGCCAAAATAGGTATTTTGCCAATGACTAAAATACCTTTGGTGACATTTAAGTCACCAAAGCACTTATATATACATATACATATAATATATACACACAAAACGATCCACAAAGGAAGGTATAGGAGGGTTGAAAGGACAGCGCAAGTTGAGAGTTTTTTCTGCGAAATCCTTTAAACAATCATGGGTAGAAGTTTTTGAGGAAGTAATCTGAAGTCGCCGTTCTCTCCTCCATTCAAAGAATCACTCGAAGTGATTTTAAAGACTTAACTGAAGGTAATCCCTATTTGATGGTAATTTGCTGCCCTAATTGAATGTAATTTGCTGCCCTACTTGGAACCTCTTATCCTATCCCTAATTGAAACCCCCATACCGAAGCCCTAATTGAAATCTCTTACCGTAGCCCTAATTATGTGAATTTTGTTTTTCAACTCGTAAATTCAATATCTACCTTAGTTTCCAGCCATGACCACTATCAAATTTTTATTGTTATGAGTTGGTTTTGATTTGTAGATTTTAATCCAAGAATGTCTTCTTCAAGCAATCAACATGGGAGTCTTGATCTAAGGTATACCGATGCTGAATGTGATTATCAAAAAACAGCTATAATTTTGGTAACAGGGTCCGATGAATATGACAATATGGGAAAGCTATACTATAGATGTCGAAATAGAAGATGTGGATTTTGGGAATGGTGTGAACCAATTTCAATAGGAACTTCAAATGCAAATAGGAAGATGATTAAGGTTGGTCAACAAGTTTATAGAATTGATATTGCTTACTTGAAGACTAAATTGACTGCCATCGAAGGAAGTCTTTAATTGATGAAGAAACTTGTTGCAGCCTGTATCATCATTTTTATTGTTACTTTTGTGTCAACTTTGGGAGGGAAATAGCCTGGTTCTTGGTTCGGCTTAGGAGGTGTAGGGACTAGTTGTGCTTTTGTGTTTGGTTTAGGATTTGCAAGTTGTTTTGTGTTGTTTAAGTTGCTTAGGAGTTAAAGGCGGCTTGTATGTTTCAAATATTGTATGTGTTGTTTGGTTTAGGATCTTGTTTTGTGTTGCAAGTTGCTGTTAATGTACTCTACTCTTAAGGTGGTTGTATTACAATTATTTTATGTCCTTTGAATGTTAGCATATGTAGTTTCAATCGCATGTTCACAACATTGATACCAAATGTTCAAATGAAGCATGTCATACAATAACCTGTTAACAAATGCAATACAACAATCCATTCAAATGCAATTGACCAATCCATCCAAATGAAAACTGTTTACAAATGCAATACAACAATCCATTCAAATGCAATTGACCAATCCATCCAAATAAAATCTGTTTACAAATGCAATATAACAATCCATCCAAATGCAACCTGTTCACATGAGACATGTCATACAATAACCTAATCACAAATGCAATAAATAACATGTTCATACCATAAATACCATAAAAGCATTTCATAACATGTCTATACCATTAAATACACACATATTGACCAAAAAATAAAACTTGGGCATTAACTGATCAAGTTTGGTTGTGATTACAAAATTAATATCAATATCATCCACCAGGTTCTAAAAAAAAAAAAACAATAGCCATAGTACTGTCCAACACAAGCTTTACAAAAAAACTGTTGCACTGTCATCCGCCATTAATCATCAAATTTTCCAAAATTCAATGCACTGTCACCAACCATCACTTTATCATCCACAAACCAACCTGTTAAAACAATAAAAAAATTTAATGACTTTATGTTCCATGTACAACAAATCCTAATTCTTGTAAGATTTAGTCTTATGCAATGTCACTTACTTAATTCACAAAAATTAATAAGAGGATGTTCAATCTTGTGTTCCTCCTTGTGCGTATGGATAATTTATATCCACCACTTGTTGGTTGGATGATGATGCCTAATAAAACATATAAAATTTTAATAGCACTGCAAATACAAGCATTTATGTCAATAAAATGGAATTTAAAGGTTAAGGCATTTTTACCTGTAAATGACCCAAAACACCTCCTACACCAACACTATGACCTCTAACTGCAGCCCTTACACCACTTGCATCACCACTTGCGGCCCTAACAACAGTAAAATTTATTGGAGATCTACCACTATCAAATGTACCACCTCTTCCACCCCCACCAACAACAACACCACCACCATTTATATATGCATGCCTTCCACCACCATCTGCATGTCTTCCACCACTTCTACCACCAGCTCTTCCACCACCTCTACCACCACCCCTACCACTAAAGCTCTCATCCTTGCCACCACCTACTCCACCTGTACCCCTCTGAAGTGGTGGTCTTCCATCTCTACCTTTAGGTGGTCTTGGAGCAGGTTCAGCTGCCTTGCAAGTTCTAACATTGTGGCCCTTTTGCAGACATTTTTTGCATGTCAATTTTTGCTTTTTCTTGGCCATACCACTACTTGAAAGGCCCTCATCTGCACCTTTCTTCCTATTTTTTTTAGGTCTTCTTGGTTGGGGCCTATGAGGTGGTGGCAAAATACGAGCAGTGCCCACTTCTCTTCTCATATTTCTCAATGACATTGGAGTTATCACATGGCCATAACACTCAAAAAAACTGTCCCTATAGTAATAAGGGTTCACATATGTGTGTGGATCCTCTCTTCTGAACACTGCCACAACAACTGCATGCTTGCATGGAATGCCACTTATGTCCCAATACTTGCATGAACAAGATTTCTCTACCACATTCACATAATCACTAACTCCTGTATCTTGGTATGACATGTTATCCACTTGATATTTGTCATTCCCAGTAGACTCCATATGCAGCTTTCTCACATCAACTGGAATCTTTTCTACATTTTCTAAAATTTTTGGGCATAATAATCCATTTACCCTTGCCATATTAACCATACTCTTTTTAAACCTTATCATAAGCTATTTTCTAATCATCTCAAACATAAACACTAAAGGTTTTTCTTTTGCCTTCCCACTAAAATTGTCAAAAGACTTACGCATATTGTTAACACATAGGCTACTCTTACTCTTGCCAATATATGATGAACTTGCCCACACTTTCTTAGGAATATTCATTAACCATTCATATGCATTTTTATCCACTGACCTTATTTCTTGCATTAAAAGGTCAAACTCAGAAGTAGTATATGCAGTGGCTGCATCCCAGAATAAGTTCCTTAATCTGGTACCTTTGTATCTCAGCTTGAAATTGTCATACAAGTGCTTCAGGCAGAATCTTTACGGGTGGTCAAAATTTGGATGCTCATTAATGGCAGATGGGTGGACAGACAACAGAGGGAGAACATTGCTTAATTTCTTAGTAAATAGTCCAAAGGGAACCATGTTTATTGAATCGATAGATAGTTCTTCTTTTTCAAATTATGGTGCAAAGATGTTTGACTTGCTTAATAAATTTGTGAACCACATTGGAATAGCAAATGTCGTCCAAGTCGTCACAGATAGTGAATCAAGCAATAAGTATGCCGGTTAGAATGTTCAATGTTTATAACTTTTAGAGTTTACATTCTTTACAAATATATAATTTAAATCTTTTTTGATTTACTTATTCTCTTTATATCATTTTTTCTTTTTTCCGTTTGGTTTCAAATAAGGAGGATGTTAGAGAAAGAACACCCACATTTGTATTGGACACCATGTGTTGCTCATTGCTTAGACTTGATGTTGGAAGACATTGGAAAAATACCGTCCATCTCTAGAACAATGTAGAGGGCAGTGGAGTTGAATAGTTATATTTATATGCGTCCAAAGTTATTGAATATTATGAGGAACTTTACTCATAAAAAGGAGTTGCTTAGGCCCGCTAAGACTCGATTTGCTACATGTTTCATCACATTACCAAGTATTCACAAGCAAAAGAATAACTTGAGAAAGATGTTTACTTCAGAAGAATGGAGTCGTAGTAAATGGGCGAAAGAGGAAGCCGGTAAAAGAGTTGCTTCTTATGTTTTGATGCCTTCCTTTTGGAACAACATTGTCTTTAGCCTTAAGGTTTCCGGTTCTCTTATTCCGGTTTTGAGATTACTTGATAGCGAGAAAAAGCCTCCCATGGGATACATTTATGCGGTTATGGATAGGGCTAAAAAAACCATTGCAAAATCATTTGGGGAAGTAGAAGACAAATACAATGATATTTTTGAAATAATTGATAAGGGGTGGAATGTTCAACTTCATCGCCCTTTGCATGCAGCAGGTTATTATTTGAACCCAGAATACTTTTATTCAAATCCAAAAATTGAAAAAGATGAAGAGATTACAAAGGGTTTGTATGCATGCATTGCAAGGTTAGTCCCGGATGTCAAAGACCAAGACAAAATTACTGAGGAGCTGTCCTTATATTCTAAAGCTGAGGGCCTCTTTGGTAATCCCTTTGCTATTAGACAGAGAAGTACACGAGGACCAGGTAAAGTGGTAAAGTATATTAAGTTAGTATAGCTAAGTGTTAAAATTATTTTGACAATAGAGTCGATAGAAAGATGAAGCTAAAGTTGCTAAACATCATTATTAATTTTTTTTAATAGCTAATTGGTGGGAAACTTATGGCAAGCCAACAAAACTTCTCCAAAAGTTTGCTATAAAGGTTTTAAGCCTTACTTGCAGTTCTTTTGGTTGTGAACGAAATTGGAGCGTGTTTGAGCATGTAAGTATATACTATCTACTAACTAGGTTTGTAATTTAATTGTTGAAAATTAAAATTTTAATTTTTTATACTTACTAGTTAAAATTGAATTTATTGCAGCTTCATAACAAGAAAAGAAATAGGTTTGCTCAAACAACTTTGAATGATTTAGTGTTCATCAAATATAATAGAGCATTGAGGCGTTGATATAATATGCGTGACACTCTTGATCCTATTTTACTCGATGACATTAATGAGAGCAACGAGTGTGGGTTGGCCAGGCCCACGCCCGACTATCCGAGGATATCAAATAAATTAGCAATAAATGAACATAGAATACAATTAAGATAACACGAATAAATAAATTTTGCTGTAAAGAATCTAGAATGATAATCCAAAACTGAAAACCTCAGAATAAAATTTTATAAATAAAGTATTAATCTGATACATCCAACTTTTTCAATTCTAATACAACTCGGGAATCCATCTAGTGGACCCCTTGTAAAACCAATACTGAGAAACGAATCATCGGAAAAGAATCCAATGCTACACCATGCAGGAACCACTTATGTCGTCGGTAGAGTGAGTAGTCGCTCTGCTCAGCACGAACAAGCTCTAAGACCTGGAACCGTCCGTTACCTGAAAAATAATAGTAGGTCAGGCTCACGAACAAGTTCTATCCTAACTACAATCCAAACAAAGACCCGATACGCAGATACATCCTAGGTGTCTCAACCATATCTATATAGTCCGCAATAGATAAATATATATCCACACTACATGACTCTCACTAAACTATGCTGAGGGTCTTAACCTGAATAGAAGGCAACATGTAATACGCACCTGAGTGGACATGACTACCTAAGCCTAACAGGGTATACCTCAACCAACATAGCTAGTTACGTATCCTACTGCATATACGCACCCTAACCGTCGATTATGAGACTCAAGCTTAGATCGCGGTACCATAACAATATATATAAAATCCGTTCACATTCATCCATAAGAAATCTAGTAAGTCGTTCGGCATATTCAACCGCACCGACCCATATATATAAGGAGGATTTTATTTAACAACCCGTACCCTTATTCCAAAATAGGTAGGACTGAGTATTTTGAATCAGTCTGTCCCTAGTATGCCACCGTCCCATACCGGTGCATACAATTCACAAAATCTATATAATTGATTGAACAGGTAAAACTGTTCACCAATTAAAATCCATAAGGTAGAAATTAGCGTTTTGAGCTAAACCATACCTAATATGTCACCGTCCCATACCGGTGCATACAATCATCCATATCCATGTAAATTACAACATATACATATAGTTTAGCAATTTACAGTCCAAAACCATTCCAAATAATTGCAGAAGAGTATTTAGTATTTCAGCAATTTAAATCCAAGAGTTAAACCATATAGTTGCAGGAAATAATTAATAATTCAGCAACTACCATCCAGAGCATGCATAGATCAAATCTAATATATCAATGACTCTATCATGCATTTAAAATAAATTCTATAATCATATTATAGTCCAATAAATCGGTACATTAATTTAAATAATTTAATTCCTTCCATCCGGTAACAGCGTACTAAGTTGTATACTTGTATTCTGTCTTATCTTTTAGCACAGAGCCGGGCACTATACTCAAGTCCAATTTATTAATTTAAAATACTTCACCGTGCTTTTAAACTTAATTTAGAACCATTATATAGCACCCTAAATTGCCAAATTAAAACTAGACAATAAACTTCCTTCCCGCCGTTAACCGCACTCAAAGTTGTTAATTAGAGCACTGTCAATACCATTCACTTAGAGGTCAACCTTACTCAATTTAAAGATTTAATAATACCCTAAACCAACCTTATAATCCCTCTGTAAAACCCCAGAGTCAACAAAACAATTTCCATGCTCCAATAGTAACAATATAGTTCGTAAAAATAAAATTCTGAAAACACTATTGAAAAGAGCCTTCTCCAATTTTTTGGAGAAGGCTCTAAACCACCTAGAGCCTTCTCTAAAAAACTAGAGAAGGCTCTAAATCACCTAGAGCAGGCTTCACATTTTAGAGCATTCTCTTTCTCCCTTTGAGCCTTCTCCTTTGCTTCCTATTCTACCTGCATAATTGAATCTCTTATGCACTGAAAGCTTATAACAATACCTATATTGCATGTTAATCATCTTAGTCTACTTCCCACACAGTTCCAGACTCAAGAATCATCCACACAGTGCACCCAAAAAACCCATAATCGAACCAAACAACGCACAAAACTGCTTCTGTAAACAAATAGGATCACAGAGCCTTTTCCAAAATAGTGGAGAAGGCTCAATCTGCCTAGAGCCGGCTCTCTCCATGGGAGAGCCGGCTCTCTCCCTTTTGAGAGAGCCTCGACTTTGTTCCTTCTTCGTTTTCGACCACCTGCCTCGTCTCCGGCCCTTTCCTACCCCACTATTCTTCTTTAAAACTTGTCCTCACTGTCTAATATATATACAATGTTAATCCCCCGTCCTTAATTTACCACAGTACAAGTTAATATAGTGATATAAAACAACGACCAATTTAATGCTTTGAAACAAACAACGAAGAACAGAGTTGCAAGAATTATTTTCAGACAATATGCACATATACAGATGATCTAATTAACATATTCTAAGCATGTAAGATTCAATTAAAATTCAAATACAATCTTAGAGATCATCAAAGGATGCACAGAACACAGGCAAAGGGAGATAGACAGAATAGAACTTGCCTTTCAGTTTCGGTTTGAAACCTTTCAACATCGTCTTCTTTCTAGGTTTTCTGGCGACCTTAGTTGCCATTGAATCTCCTCTACTGCTCTTGGTTTAACCCCACGAGCAACTCAGTCCTTTCTCTTTGGTCCAACCTTTAATCCATAACGGAAATCCTAACGAAACTCTCTCTTTCTCTCAACCTCACAATACCCTCTCTGTTTCTTTATGTCTCTATATACGAATAGGGTTTTAAAAAAACCCCTTGCAAAATTATCACAGTATATTTATAGGCATATATAAAACCTACGTCTACTTATATTCAGAGATGGAATCCCAACTAAACCCTAGTTGGCCAATTTTGTTATACGATTTAAAACCCTAGAATTTATAATACACCTTAAATGACGGTAATATTATAATTTAATTAATAATAATTACTAATTATTAACCTAATCCACATATACATATATACCCATACATACATGTATATACTTCCATGGGTAAATACTGTACCCATTTACACTATCCAAAAGTCTGTGAATCCTAACTAAGCCCAACCTTGTTTTAAAAAAATAAATAAATAAAACAATGCATTTAATTAAACATTTAAAAGGCCTCTTAAGTATATAATTCACTTAGAACAAAGAAATCAATTAACCAATTAAACATTCCAACACAACAACTAATTATTTAAATCAAATAAAAAATAAATAAACACAAAATCAAATAAACACATAAAAATGCCCTAAAAAAAAATTTTAATTCCAATTTTATCCTTTTGAAAATTAGGGGTTTTACATTGACGGGAATGATGGATGATTCTGATGCAGAACATGATCTAGTCTTTGAAAATGATTCCTTGACATGGGGTGATGTTGCTAATTTTGCTGGTATTGGAGAGGCTAGCAGACCGCAACGGTCTACTAGATCAAAATCTAGTTCCAGTTTACGGTTACCAACAAAGAGAGCATGAAGTTCTTCAATTCGACTTGTGGATGAGGATGAGGATAATTCAGATGAGATAGAAGAGGATCCTGAGAATTATGAATCATTTAGTGATGATCAAAATGATGTTATGCTTATTGATGACGATGATGCTATTTAGATTCGTTGGTGTTGTCTTCTTAGGAAGAAATAATATTTATGTTTGTTTTAGTTTTATCTCATACTTCTCCTTAGTTGACTTTTGCATCTTTATGTTAATATGTTTGATTATTCACTGTTGAACTCAAGTACTTGATTTACTTGGTTTTGGCATCTTTATGTTGAATATTTAACTTAAGTAATTTATTTAATTGACTTTTACATCTTTATATATACTATTGCATCTTTAATACTTTATTGGGTGGGTTTTGTTTTGTTTTTTTTTTTTTTTTTTTTCCCAATGTGCGCCTTGCTTCAGTCGGGCGTGCGCCTCGCCTTGCGCCTTGCGCCTCAGGCTCCAAGAGGCATTTGCGCTTTTGTGCGCCTTGAGTCTTTAACAACTATGGTTTTTCATGATTACCCTTAATCATTTTTAGAGCCAAACTTTTTGCCTTTCTAACTTTCTGCTTATTCACAACAACATCAAGTTCCTTTTCAACTGCATATGCCATTCCATGCACTGTGCAACTAGGATCAGCTCTAACTGTCCCTATATAATGCTTAGTTATATAACCATATGTCACCTGTCCATTCACCCTTACACCAGTACAATTATGGTTATCATTGAATTCTCTGATTTCAAATGAGTAATCACTAGTGTTGGTAGATCCACAAATCTTCCATCCACATTCTGCCTTACATATGATAGTCACTCTATCTCTATCATTTCTCGTGAATGTGAGGTCAAACTTCCTTTTTATTGTTGTATACCTTACCGCTAATCTAAAATCAGCCGCAGAACCAAACTTTTGCCCAACTTTTAGTTTCTTCATTCCTAAGTCCCTCATAGCATTAAAGTATTAAGAAGTTGCACTATTGCCTTCTTTATCCTCGTCACTTTCACTGGCTAAACTTATCAACTCCTCACTTGGCCCATACTCAGAATCTCTATAAGCTTCATCATAATCATCATGAAGACCTACATTTTCATCTTCATTACAGCCTGCATGAGTATCTTCATTCTCAATTGTGAAGTCTTCATCATCATTACCTGCATTTTCATCATCAAATGTGAAGTTTTCATCATCTTCACCTCCATATGCTACATTTTCATCATGAATTTCATCATTTGGTTCATCCTGATATTGATTTGTTAACCCATAACTATCATCAGTCCAGTCCATGAACACTTTTGCTGCAGCACTAGGTTGTACTCCATTAACATTTCTCTTAGCAGGTTCTACTGCAGTCACATCCACTGGAATCACATCAACTGTCCCATCTTCGGTTTGTGTCTTATCACCTTCTTCACTTTCATTAACATCATCTTCAGTTGGTACAACCACATAAACTTTAATGAACGAGAACATTTTATACTTCACAGTCATATCAATATAATCCTGGTCAGTTGCCAACTTTGATATACTCCCATCTCTCAAACATCTGTAGTACAAATCACTTTTTCGAGAACAACCAACCAACTGTGAAATGCAATTGAAATCTACCATTGACATGTGGTCAATATCTACTCCATCAATGTTAGTAATAGACCCACCAATATAATTCATTTGCTCTGTGTTATCAAATAGGCCACCATGATGAACTTGAAGACAATATAATTTCGTAAAAATAGGATTATAACCCATCAATAAACAAACACAAATTAATTAACTATCAATTAAGTCCTACTTAATTAACCAACTAATTAGTTAACCAACACATTACAATTTAAAAATACTAAATAGAAACTGGCTTTAATTAACAAAGCATATAAACTAACCCTAATATATAATACAACACACATAATCTTATCAATAAACAAACACAAATTAATTAACCAACACATTACAATTTAAAAACACTAAATAGAAACTGATTTTAATTAACAAAGCATATAAACTAACCCTAATATATAATACAACACACAAAATCCTATCAATAAAGAAACAAAAATTAATTCACCAACACATTACAGTTTAAAAACACTAAATATAAACTGATTTTAATTAAAAAAACATATAAACTAACACTAACCCTAATATATAATACAACACACAAAATCTTAATTGATTAACCCTAATTAATAAAACCCTAATTTAATCAATAGAGACCACAACCCTAATACAAAATTCGAATAACCCTAATACAAAATTACAATAACCCTAAATTATTTAATGGTCCCAAACTGTTGGAATCATACTCGACAAAGACCCCGTAGATGAAAATGATGTCCAAACAATATTAAAAGCCATACATTTCGACATGTTGTTGTCTAGAAAAGTCGAAGACAAGAACGTCGAATAGACCACTCCTTACGAATCTTCATTGACCCACAGATGAAAGCTACCCCACTGATCAGTGTTTGAACAAAAAGAGCACAGAAGAGATTGAATAAGGAAAAGAAAAACACACAATCTCACTCAAACGCACCCTCAAAGCCTAGTCCCTTCCAATTCCTCTGATCGTAAGTGTTTGTCAATAACCCCTTCCCATCCCTTTGATCACTTCAGATTCTCATTTATTATACATAGACATATACATGTAATATATACCAACCATTTACCTAATTCGTCAAATGGGTTTGATCAAAACGACCGCGTTTAGTGGACATATAATATAAACACACAAAAAGTGGTCGTTTTGTGCTTTGGTGACTTAAATGTCACAAAGGGTATTTTAGTAATTGGTAAAATACCTTTTGGCTATTTTAATTGATTTGATATATCAGAAGGGTAGTTTCGTCATTTTATCACAGATATGGTGCAATGTGATCAATTTTTATAGTGTTGGGGGTTTTCTAAAGTAGGTTGAGGGTATTTGATAAAAAAAAGTGATAGTATTAGGGGTATTGTGAAATTTGCCCTAAATTAAACTCATAAACCGTTCAACGTTTATAACTTCAATATCCCATAAGATTTGACGCGTGTGATTAGTAACACCCCACACGTTTTCTTTTCGGTAGACCTGTTGACCAAAATTTATAAAATGATAATTTTGTCCTTCATTTTGTATAAAATGTAATATAATATAATATAATATATTACTATAATATAAAGGCATTACTGAATTTTTACTCAAAGTCACTTTCTGTTCACGATAGAATGGGTTCAGGGGAGTCCAAAATAATAAACGGTCTTGTGTCTAATTTTTCCAAACCTAGGGGAGGCTAGTATAATTTACCAAAGATATATTAAAAAATAAAAAATAACAAAAGAATGAGAGTTTGAACGTGCCATTCAAATCCTGTGTTGACTGAAAAACCAGAAATACCCTCACCTCTGAATCGGAAATTTCACAATGAAAACCTCTCTCCCCCTCTCCCCCCCTCTCTGTGTCTCTGTGTGAATTTGTTGTAGCATTGGTGTTTGGTTCCACCTGAATTTGAATATACATATACGATGTGGAGAAGAGTGGTCCCTACTCAGGTCCAAACCCTAGCTCCATGGCGTCGACTCGCCCCCGGAATCACCCGATCCGTTCCCATTTCCGGCGACACCACCACCACTCGATCACTCACCTCCGCCTCATCATCCCCCCATACGACGCCGTTTCATCCAACCTTCACTTTCTCATCTCACCAAGCTGCCACTGACTCCGGTAACCATTTCTCTCTCTCTCTAAACCCTAACGCACTATATTTGTAGAACTGAAAACGAAATGGGTAATTATTGTTTTAAAAAAAAAATTCATGCTTTGATTTGGATTGTATATATGCAAGTATATTAATTCAAGCTTTGTGTTTTCAATTTAAATGTAATTTCATTTGTTCAATGATGGCAGACACTTTCCTTTCAAAGGGGAAGAAGAGGGTTGAAGATGTAATGCCGATCGCCACTGGACACGAGCGTGAAGAACTTGAGGCTGAGCTTGAGGTTTTCACTATATGTTTAAATCTATATTTATATTTATATGTTTAATATGTATGTGTCATACACTCATATAGATGTAATCTCAAATCTGTAATGTTGTCTAATTTATTTGATTTAGGGGAGGAACATTCTTGAGATGAATTATCCGGTTGGACCTTTCGGAACCAAGGTTAGCATCAATTGAACTGTACCCTTCACTTGCGCATTTGCTTTCAATCTTTGCTACATATACTAGAAATGCTGGTTCGATGTTGGTTTACATCGGTTTTGTGAAATTAATATATTTTTCTAGAGGAATCAGGATACCTGCGTTGGTCTGTTTGGCTGCATTATTAGACTAATTTAGTTACTTGTAATGACTTACAATCGTAAGTATGTACTATCAAAGACTTCTATACTATTTTGCATAATTCTTATTGGTATGGATGCAATAGTTCCATTCTTCACATAATTTTTTTTTTTTTTTTGGATGAGTATTCTTTGCATAAAATTTTTACAAGTCCTTGCAAGAGCAATTTTTTTCTGTGGTATGCAAGAATTTCCATGAAGAATTGTAGGCTTTTGTGTTCAGTTCAGCTGTTATATTTGATTCTATTTGCAGCTTTTTTTTATGAATCTTTTCATGTTTTAAATCTTAAATTATTTCATAGGATGCATATGTTCTTAGTTAGTTGTTCACATTCCTTGGAGTTATGAATTGCTCTGTTTTTAGATACTTCTAAGAGTTATAGAAAAGATGTTACCAGGACTCTAAATGGTTTACTCCATCACTTTTTTGTACAGTCAAAAAGTGTTAGGCCTGTACAATGTATTAGGAAAACACGTCAAGTTGTGATTCTTCCTTTAATTTAATCTTAAAACACTCTACTTGGTTATGTGAACACTAATTTTATAAGTAGCAAGAGATTCACTTATCACTTATCAGTAAGAAGAAAAAATAAAAAATAAAAAATAAATAAAAACTGACTAGCAAGAGATTCAAAAACTCGAACAATAAGGATTTCATGAAGGCGTGAGGAACAAGCCGCGTGGGACTTGAATCTGTAAGGTTCTTCTTTGATGCACTTTCCAGATTGGCTAATTGTTCTCGGATAGCACCTTTCTTAGTTCGAGACTGGAAACATCCTTTCCACATGCGGAGGTAACACTGCGTACATTCGACCCTTCCCAGACCTTGTAATGGTGGGAGCCTCATGCATTGGGTTAGCCTGGCTAGCCCTTTATCCTTACATGTGATCATGGAAGAAAAGGTCAGAATTGATAACAAAGAAGGGTTTCCTACTTTTGAGATAGATGGAATCCCCCTTTTTTTTTCAACATATTCTATTTAATTTAAATTATAATCGATTGTGTTTGAAAGAATAATAGCATTATATGTTACTCTATTTTATGTTATAGAAGTATTTAAATGTGTAGTACCTGTCACGTACCCATATTCAAGTTTTGGACAAATTTCAAGTTAAGTCCCCAAATCTTAAGATCTGAGAATCAGGGAGGTTCAACATTTAAGACACACCTGCACACAATACACATACTAAACTGCATGTAACATAGCCTGACAACTGTACAAGGAGAGTAAAGGAATTTTGAGGAATGTAAATGCCACCATATGAAGGGAAGCAAGAAACTTTGGTATAGGATTGTGTTGGAGTCATGGGGCACCTCAAACTAATCTGTTGCAAACTCAGGACAGGTTTCATATACTCATCTTGTCATTGATTGCAGAACACATTGGAAAACTGTCCTACTGCATGGCAACTACTGGCCTTTTTCTGAAGTGAACAAAAATCATAGTTTGTATATGGATCTTCTCCACCCTATACCTTTTCAAAGGAATAAAACAGACATTGAAAGAGGTCAATTGTAGTTAGCACAAAGCAGATTGGTTGTCACTGCCTTGCTAGGTGGCAACTGTTGGACAGTAAGGTGCAAAGCTGTGGTGACGCAATACCTATATGAATCTATGGATCCACGATTTCATGCTTCCTCTTCTTTACTAGATGCGTCAACTGGAGCACTCAGAAATCAAGAAAAATTGAATAATTCTGCATTTTAAGGTATGGGCAGGGCATTCTACAATTGGATTTGATTTTTACATTGCATTTTGATTCCTGCTGCAACCACCCTCATTAGAGCCCAAACCTGACCCACTAGGGACAAGTTGTGTGTATATACGAGCTCATTGCCATTCCTTAGAAGACCTGAGATCACAAAATGATTTGAGTAAATGAAATCAAGCAAAACTTTCCTCTCTCCCAGTGTGCAAGAATTAGGGGTGCCCAAGGTTTGGTTTCAGGGTAAACCACAACTGAAATGGTCCCAACAGTTCCATAGATTTTGGAACCACACAAAACTGCAAGAACTGAATTGGACCAAAAGTCGCGAAAATTTAAATTGGGCCAGTTTGGTTCTACAGCTGTGTTGACGCAATACCTATATAAATCAAAGCCCCAAATTAGAAGAGAAAGTGAGCTGAAGAGGAAGCAAGGGGGAGGAAATGAAAAACACAACCAAAGTGCTCCAATTAAAGCTTATAGCAAGATTCAATGCAATATATATATATATATATATATAGAGTCCTGATCTCTTGCTTCCCATGGAGCAAGAAAATTAATCCACACTTTCTATATAGACCGTTAGATTAAATCTAACGGTCATTTTTCAAACCCACCTATGACTTTTCCTTTTAACACAAAACCACTCTCACCCTATTTTTAATTTCTATATTTAATTTTACAATTACCTCATACTGTAACAATAAAAGATAATTACCAAAATAAAAATAGAAACCTTTGAAAAAAAATAATACCAGTATATTTTACTAAAAATTTGTTTTTATTTACATGTTTCTTTGAAATAAATATTTTTGCGGCACACTTTACCTCTATTTTTCACGTTTATGTTAAACAAAGAACAATTACAAGACAGGCTAAGGTACTATACATTCTTTCTGTTTCCTATCCTTTATTTTTTTTGTTTTGAAAAAGTAAAATTATTTTCCCTTTAAATCTCTAAGTTCTGTGTGACATTTTTTCAGTTTCCTCTTCTTTATTTATTTTGTTTTGAAAAAGTAAATTTATTTTCCCTTCAAGTCTTTAAGTTCTGTGTGGCTCCTTATTCTAATTACTATTGTTCAGCCTCATTTCCCCAGTTTTATAAATCACTAATTCAATACATAGAGTCAAAATCTTGTTGCATTAATTATAATTGATTCAAATATAATTTTAATTCAGAGAAAGCCTTTATTTTTCTTTGTTTTCTTAGTAAAATTAAAATAGGATGGTAATGGTAAAATTAAATATAGAAAACCAAAAATAGGGTGAAAGTGGTTTTGTGTTAAAAGGAAAAACTATAGGTGGGTTTGAAAAATGACCGTTAGATTAAATCTAACGGTCTATATATAAAGCGTGGATTAATTTTCTTGCTCCATGGGGAGCAAGAGATCAGGACTCTCTCTCTCTCTCTATATATATATATAAAGAGTAGGAAGTTTTTCAGGAGGATGTATTTCATCTATTCAATACTAGAATTATAGGTTATAAAGTAGTTTTAGTAAGAGCGAAGTTCCAGAATGCTTAAATTCAAAGCGGTGAAAAACAAACATATTTTAATTTTTTTCATCAATGAAAAAGGATAATAGAAAAATGCTTAATGTTTGTTTCTTATTCTTTCTTCAAAATATATATATATATATATATATATATATATATATATATATATAAATATATGCGTGTGTGTTGCATACCATCAAAATAATATATATACATATTAGTTTTGGTTTGATTTAGTTCGTTTTATTTGACGTCAAACTGAAAACCAGACCGAAACTTAAGGTTCCTTAATTATTAGAACCAGAACCGAACTGTTTGATCTCATGTCTGGTTCACCAGTTCCACCTGATTCTTGTACACCCTAAAAATGCGGTTCGGTCTGGTTCACTGATTCCAACAGATTTTTGTGCACCCCTAATAAAAATCATGTATAATGTGTACTTATTTTTATCTTACCCCCTCAAAGAAAGCAGCAACAGTACAGATTTTATTCCTTATGACACAAATCATTTATTTATTTTTTGATGAGTCCTTATGACACGAGTCATGATTTTACTGAGCTATCTAAGTAGTACTTGCTTAAGTAGATCTTGTTGATTTTTTTCTGCTAATAATAATTTCCAGTGAACTAAAATATCTTAGTCCTACAACGGTAACAATTTTATTAACATGACATAATTGTATGCCAATTTTTTAAATTAAATATTTTTCATTTTTGTTATTTTGGGTAGGTTTCTTCATTATTTACTTGTGTGGTTATTTTCTTGTAGGAAAGACCTGCTATAGTTAAATCTGTTTATAACAAAAGAATAGTTGGATGCCCTGGTGGTGAGGGAGGTAAGACCTTCTTGTCATAAAATATTTGTTTCTGCGCATTTTTCTCTTTTTTTTGTTTATGCAAAAATGTTTTGACAATTACTTGGCGAGCAGTGCAACAGAGGCTGAAAGTTCAGAGTGATTAAACAATGCAAATTCAAACAAACTAATAGGTTATTTTGATGAGCATTGCTTACTTGGTTGGATATTTCACTTTACAGAAAAGCAAAAACGATCCTGCAACTGGCCACTTAAAAAGATTTTCCTTAACGGACCTTTTTTTTTTTTGTTTTTTGCTATTTGCAACTAAGCATGTAACCTAAATTGTTTATATTTACAGAAGAGGAGCACGATGTCGTGTGGTTTTGGCTGGAGAAAGGCAAACCTCATGAATGCCCAGTCTGTTCTCAACATTTCAAGGTAAGTGATGGATATACGCTTTAATCTGAATTATTACATCCTATAGCACAGGTACACTTGGATTTATTAGTAATTATTTGATGTATTGCAGCTTCAAGTAGTTGGCTCCGGCGGACCTCCGGACGGCCATGGAGATGATGATCATCACTGATAAAGCATGAATGCTTTTCTCTGTGGAATAAATTTTGGTTAGATGTTGAGAACACAGTTTGTCATACAGCATAGCTTCAACCACTTTTTTTTTTTTGTTGTTGTTTCTGATATATCCTTAGTTCTTGAGAATATGGTGTCCCACAATGTTTTGGTCGGCAATCTTTTGTTTCATGGCCTGGTCATCCATGGACCTACTGGATTTGTTTAACCTTCTTTAATGCATCATCAAATAATTGATGGCTACATCTGATGATTCTTTTTGTCATATCATTTTGTCCCACATATTTCAATACCATTTTCTCTCTTGTGATTCAGCTCTAGTTTATCATTAGCATTGATTTCTAGGCTTCTTTGTCCTTTATGATATTATTTAAATAGTTTTCAGCAAATTATTTACCATACACTATTTAAATTTTGGCTTAACTGCAAAAAATTCTCCCTGAACTATTATTATTTTTTGCATGTCAACCCTGTTGACTATTTTTTTTTTTTTGCATATCACTTGCGCTGTTATTCATTTTGTACTTGACAATCTTATGCAAGTGAGCCGTTAGGATATATGGAACACGTGATGGTCACGTGCTTGCATTTTTTATTATTATTATTATTATTATTATTAATAATTTTTTTTCAAAACGCCAAATTAACCTTGGTTAATTGCAAACAAGCTCCCTAAATTATTAATTTTTTTATCTCAACCCTTTGTAATTTTTTTTCTTTTCTATTAAGGGTCATTTTTGTTATTATAATATTACTTTATGGGTTTGGTCTCAAATTTACAACAATTGGACAGGGAAGGAGTGTTCTAGGTCAAATGATTATTAGTTAAGTGAGGTTTTGTGCCAATTCCACATATTCAAGGTTTTTATTTTTTATTCTTTATTTTTATTCTACTCTTTTTATTTAGTGATAATTTCAAAAAAATGGAATTATGATGCCTCATGTCAAAATGATAGAGTTAAGTCAACTTTTTCAATATGATAGGAATTTTATAAAGGTATGTCTTGATTACAAAATTGCCCTTCCTCCCTCTTTTGGAAAAACAATGACACCATTAACAGAGCTGAAGGTAAGTACAGTCCCTAAAACTTCCTCTTTATCTCCGGCGGATTGTCCTTTTCTGTAACCGTGTTGCCGGTTCAAAACTTCGTCGATTCCGGTTGCCGCTACTTCACCTTCTTTTGGATAGGATCCCAGTGGGAGAATCACGTTCGCAAGTGCGCCGACGACTGCCCTCTCCGGTGGTTGTGGGTGTGCGTCTATATAAATTAAAAGATGCAACTATATTGTGAGAGAGACTGCTTCAATTACTTCTACAAGGGACATACATACATACATACATACATACATACATACATATATATATATATATATATATATATATATATATAAGTTATTGAAATAATATGTTGGATTAATTGAATGTTTGCATATATTATGTACTTATACAAAATATATTACACATATGTATGTTCATATGTGTGCATATGTTTTATATATTTATGGTGTTTAGCAATGGTGGTTGGAGACCATGGTGGAGAGAAGAGAGAATCGCAGAGAGGGAGAACAGAGGGGAGACAGCAACGGCGGAGAGATAGATAGAGAGAGAGAGAGAGAGAGTTGTGGCGGCGGTTGTGGCAGTGGAGCGACGACACCGTTGTTGGCAATGGCGGTGGTGCTTTTGGGGAATATAATATATATATATATATATATATATATATATATATATACCTTGATAAAATCATGGGGGCAGTATGGGAATAAAATGATAATGTAAAGTAAATTTTCAAGTTTTAGACAGACTTTGATAAAAACTTCATCATTTTGAAAAGAGGTGCCCTTAACTCCATCTTGACATAAAGACCCATAATTCCCTTTTTTTAGGAATTATCCCTTCTATTTATTTATATTTAATTTTTATTTTTTGCAATTTGCTATATAGAAATGGAGCAGTGGAAACTGAAATCTGGAACCAAGTAAGATATATCCCTATTTTCTTGAGCAACACTAATCAATTGAAGTTACACCAACGTTATCGAATCCGATTCCTCTCATGTGTCACAAGATGTTCAGTAACAATTTTATATCGCTTACGTATTAACTTCACATAGCTTATGTAACAAATCATGTGAAGTTAGTTACATTATGAGGATTTAAAACTTTCTAGTTTCTATTTTTAGAAGATGAATAGGAGTGCACATTGTTGGAATTGGACCGATTTTAAAAAAATAGTTCCGAACTAAACCAATCCTAACTATTCTATAAAAATGAAACTGAAAACCAATTGAACTAGTCGAGACACAAACATAACAGTATAATGAATCATTATTGAATTGGCTTGTTTATAATGATATCCAAGTGTTGTCTGACAAGTAAAGCAAATATCTGTCTCAAAAAATGTAAAAATGAAAAGAGAAAGTAAGTAGTAATAAAGAAATGTGGTATTCGTTAGGAGTATTGAACATTGATTATGGTCATGCATGGAGGCTTTTCCCAAAGAGAATCGAATCAATCCCTCCCTCTTTCCTTTTTGTTGCTTTTTATTCTCAGTTTGCTGCAGCTTTCTTTTCCAGTTTCCGAGAAAATGGTGGGTGATTTCTTAATATTTGTTTTCCTTTTTTTCTATTTTTGTTTTTCTTTCCATTCAAATTCTTCCATAGTGGTATGATGAGAGAGAGAGAGAGAGAGAGGAGAATGAATATATTTAGTGTGTCCGGTGCATTGCACATCGAATAATTAGAATCGTTTGTTCTGGAATGTATTAAATACAAACGGTTCTAATATGCCAGTTACACGGTACACAAAACATACCGAGTACTTGAGAGGAGAATGAATATATTCAGTGCGTCCAGTGCACTGCACATCGAATAATTAAAATCGTTTGTTCTGGCATATATTATACACAGACGATTTTGATGTGCTAGTTACATGGTGCACAAAACATACTGAATATCTGAGAAGAGAATGAATATATTCAATGTGTCCAGTGCACTGCACATCGGATAATTAGAATCATTTGTTCTAGCATGTATTATACACAGACGGTTCTGATGTGCCAGTTACACGATACACGGAACAAACTGAATACTTGAGAGGAGAATGAATATATTCAGTGTGTCCGGTGCATTGCACATCGGATAATTAAAATCGTTTGTTCTGACATGTATTATACACAGACGGTTTTGATGTGCTAGTTGCACGGTGCATAAAACATACCAAATACCTGAGAGAGAGGAGAATGAATATATTCAATATGTTTGGTGTACTGCGCATTGGATAATTAGAATCGTTTGGTCTAACATGTACTATACATAGACTGGTTTGATGTGTCAATTGCACGGTGAACAGTACATACTGAATACTTGTGAGTGAGAGAGAGAGAGAGAGAGAGAGATTAGTTTTAATTTGGTTATTTTTTATCTTCTTCCAAGTTCATTTCGTTGGGAGTGGTGTGCTAATGCTTCTCTTCACACACACACACACACACACACCCACAACACAACACACAGAGTTCATGGATTCAAAATAAGAATGAGAGAGAGGGATGGCAAGGGAAAAGGAAAAAAAGAAATGCGACAGCTAAAAAGCCAATAATGCCAGTGTTTGTGTAGGAGGAAAAAGAAAAGAAAAGAAAAGATGGTCAAAATGGACCTCGAAGACTTCCTCTTGCCATCATCAGCTTCGACTATCTTTATCGAAACTCTATCGTTTTGCTTTCCTCTCATTTTTGAAACCTTCGCATATCATCTCTCTTAATTATATATCCCTTCCATTACTTTATATATATATATATATATATATATATATATATATATGGTCATATAGAATAATTATTTAAAAAAATCCCTTCCTTATTATTTGGTTTTAGCTATATTATCTGACATGCACGTGTGAAGCTGAGGGCCGAATTGAATATAATATATATATTTTTCTCTCCAAGGGTTTATTAAAAAAATATATACATATATATATATAGAGAGAGAGATTTTTTTACGTGGTCAAGCTTGTATGTTATTGGGAAATATATAATCTGCCTATTAATTTGTGTCCTAAATGTTACTTTGGCTTTTGTTGTATTGGAAAAAAAAAAGGGTTCTATTGCATTGAAATTCTGTATTCCCGTCTTATACGGTTTACATAACACCGTATATTATTTTTATGAACTAGTGATGTAAAATTATTATATAAGTGATTCAAGATAATTGTTGCGATATTCTGTGACACAAGAAAGGAACTTGTGATGTAAAATTATTATAGTTGTTGTGTAAGCGACGTTGACACCGGATATTCTTTGACACAAGAGAGGATCCAGATTCTTCCTCTCGTGACTTATCTGTAAAAATTGAATTCGAAGTACAAAATGGAATATTCAAAACTAGAAAAGCAGTCACCGTTTTGAAAGGGGATGACCCATCCTTGGCAATTCTGAGATGAAAAAATATAAAAGAAATTAAAAAAATATTCATTTCTTTTCTAGTGGATTTTGTTCCTCCTTGTCCTATCATGAATCGACAAACAGGCATTTTATGCCCATGTGGCACTTGTGTGGACCTTTTTTCTGTTTGGCAACTCAGAAAATGCCCTAAAAGCTTTAGTCCAAAGGGTTTCTCCTGTAATTCATGTCCATTATATGATTGAAAGTTCACAGATGAGCTATACAAAGCTTAGAGGTTATAACTTATGACCTAAACATACTCTTGAAGGAAATGATCATTACATGGAGATGAAAGAATTTGGAGTGATATGAACAAAATTTATAATTATAATTTATAATTATATTATTCAAGACTTCCTAGAAGAGAGTCGAGAAGTTTTGATTGTTCTTCCGTTATTGCAAATACTTTTCATTTATTTATTTTTATTTTTTTGTCTTAGTTGTACCCACACACATGCCTCCACTGAGGCTTGAATCGTTAACCTCCCTTTGAAAAGTAAGGACCTAATACTATTAGGCCACTTGCCCGTTAGTAATTGCAAATGCTAAATTGGTAAGACTTAATCGGATTGAAGATATAGAGTATCTCCCTTTGCTAAAATTAAAATAAGAGCATGGCCTTTTTCGAATTAGTCAATTCATTTAAAACCTTGTGAAGTCGCCTTCTTTTATCGAAAGATTAGCCCTTTGCTTCGTATTTTCACATCAATAATTATTTGTCTCTCGATTAATGATTTTTTCATTGTGATCATATAAATTATAAAACCCTTATTGAAAGAACTTGTAAGTAATCTGAATTAAGAGAGGAAGATTTTTTTTTCCAGCATCTAGATTCAAAATTATAAGAAATTCTAAAATGAGACGTGAGTGTCTTGAATGTGAAATGGATATATATATATGGATATAAACATAATATTTAAAAGGAGATCTTAATTCAGATAGGGAGTAACATGTAAAGAAGGGCATGTTGGGAACTTGAATGTGAAGTTCAAGGGCATGTGTTCATGCACTTCCCACCTCTACAAGCCCTTAAAAGAAGCTGTAGCTAAAAAAGATGGAAAATGTTGTGCAATTTGATAAAGCTTTTGCTTCAGAATCCCATCTCAATTTCTCTTTATCTATCTTGTGTTTATCTTATTTATTTTTTTGTAATATCAAGGATATGCCAAATGAAGAATATATATATATATATATATATATATATATATATATAAAAGAAGATCCTTAGCTCTCCACCGAGCAGCCTCGATCCCCTCGATATCGAGGCCTAAAGCAAGTAGTATATAAACCACAGCCAACCCACAAATCAATATCACAAACTCAAGCAATCTCTTGTTCTTCAATTGCTAGCAGTCCAACTAATACAGACCCTCTCTTTGTTTTCTCAAGGTGAGACCTTCTTCATGTTTCATATGTATATACACATACATAATATATATTACATATATCTATACCTCCCACCCCTACTCATCAAAAAATGTAAATCTTCTAATACTATACTCATTCCATGCTGTATCTGTAGAATATGCTGACTTGGCATAAAGCTAAGGTAGTATTTTCAAAGGGGAGGTTGAGTGTTCGAGTCTTGCTAGGGGCAATATTATGGGTGTGTGCGTGTTTGCTTGAAATTCCGAAAATGAAAAAAAAAAAAAAAAAAAAAAGTTAGCATTTCCATGGTGTACATCTAGTGCATTAAATTTTTGGCTGCCACAGACCACTTGTATGGTATGGTATGCTACTTGCTCGTCCATCGCTAGTATACAGGAAAGATTAGTGTGTGTAATTTTTGGCTGCCAAGTGTGTGAGTTCACACATATATATAGCCTGGCAATAGAGGTTTATTTACTCTGTAATACAACTTCTACTAGTACTGGACTAACAAGAGGGACATTATTAGCTCAATATTTGTTACTACGTAATATATATAAATTTCTCTTTGCCACAACATGGACTAGTCTATATATGTATTGTACACATAACTGTCTTTCTTACTAATTTGGGAATATTTGAGACAGGAAAGATGAACAGACCAGGAGATTGGAATTGCAGGTCATGCCAACACCTGAACTTTCAGAGGAGAGACTCATGCCAAAGATGTGGAGATCCAAGACCTGGTGACTTTGGAAGTTTTGGTGGGAGGGGTGCTGCTTCATCGTTCGGGTTCATCACAGGTCCGGATGTCAGGCCTGGTGATTGGTACTGCAATGTGGGGAATTGTGGAACCCATAATTTCGCCAGCCGATCCACCTGCTTCAAGTGTGGAGCGTTTAAGGATGAAGCATCATCCGGCGGATACGAGGGTGAAATGTCTCGCTCTAGAGGTTTCGGGTTCGGTGGCGGCAGTGGTGGCAGCGGCGGCGGTGGCCCTGGTCGCTCCGGATGGAAATCCGGTGACTGGATTTGCACCAGGTAAAGTTTGCACATCTCAATGTGCAAATTACATTCATTCTGAGTTCTATAAACACACCATTTTACTTTCTTAGCATCTAAGGATAAGGAAACAGTTCAAACAATTGGCACTTACTCACTTTCGATGTAAAACTCAGACTCATAAAGCGTAAATACGCATCTCCGAATCTCTGAGTAGTAACTTTATGTAACACTATATGTCAAATGTTTGGTCTACCTTCAGTCTGTCCATTACACCATCTAGACGTCAATAAAATGCCAATGCCTTACCCAAAAGATATAGTATAGTAAGAGAGACCTAAACTTAATACTAGTTGCTATTATTTTACAAAAGTACTCCACATATCTAACTGGTCCTTTCTTACCCAATAGGCCAATTCTCACTTCCTCTGTCTTGCTCAAAATGTCCAGATACCATCCGTCTCTCTCTCTCTCTCTCACACACACACACACACAAAAAATTAAATGCTTAATGAAGTACTCTAAATATTCTCACCTTCATCTACTTACGAGCATTATAAAGAAATCTCTGAGCAGAGTTCTTATCAGCGCATCAAAATTTTGTATTAAACAGATCAGGGTGCAATGAGCACAACTTTGCTAGTAGGATGGAATGTTTCAGATGCAACGCACCAAGGGACTATGCTAGGAATATTGATCTATCTTAGACTCCCATTTTTTGCTAAGGTGAGTACTATGACAACTCTTACAAATATATATATGTGTGTGTGTGTGTGTGTGTGTGTGTGTGTGCGCAGAAAAATTAATTTCTTACTTAACAAATATACATCGCTTTCATTTTTCAGGTATCAAGCCTAAAGAGCAAGTTTAGAGAAACCATCTATATGATATCAAGCTGATCATCTTTTTTGTCCTATCCCCTACCTTTCTTTATTCCCTTAATTTTGATATTTATCTTCATAAATTTTCTTCTATTAGGGACCTTTAGATGACCTCAAGTAGAGGCAAATCTTTCATTTTGTGAGCTTTCTTATATCTAAGATAGTCATGTAGTTCTGGTGGTTTCATTCTAATGTCAGTAAGTTTGAGAGTTTCCAGTATCATTATTATTATTTGTTCCTGATCTAGGCGTTCCTAGATGAGGCATATGTAATCTTCACTTCTTATTATCAATAGAATTATGATGACATGTACTAGCATTAAATTTCAGAAACTCTCTCTGTGTTCTATATGTAAAATTATTTTGAGGGATTGGTCCAAGAAAAGTTTTAAAGTCGTATGAAATTATCACTGTAAATCAACATATCACTCCACTAAAAGATACGGCACAATGAGGTTTCAACTACCAAACAGTTCGTTGTGAAGAGAGAAAATTTTCATCGCAAAAACTTGCTTTTTGATAACAAGCCTTTTTGTCATGAGCTTGTTGGGCAAAACTGGGCATAGAACTCGCAACTAAGACAAAATTCATAGTAGAAAATGAATCAAATCATTTTCCACAAAAGTTATTTCATTAGAGAGAATAATTTCACCACAAACTAATATTCTCCTAAACATAAAACTGATAGGACAAATAAATTTTCTAAAACATAAAACTATTCATCGTCAACAAAACTAATAGGCGAAAATAATAAATCAATTTTTTACTTGCACGACAAAATATATCATTGCAAATAAATTCAATCAATAATTGTGAATAGAGTTCTTAAAACAATCTGTTTAAGTTAAGAGTCAGATTAACAGCTTTACAAACATAGATTAGTTCCATACACCGATGATTGAGAGGAAAAGGGGATACAAGGGTTACTAACTTACTGTAGGGTTTTGGTTGGAACCCTAGAGCCATGTAATTTTGCTACTCTGGAGGTTTTAATTATATTTCAATGAGGAGATCTGTCTGAAGATTATATCTGGGTAATAGGAAATTGTTTAAAGATGGCAAAATTTTCTCATATCAATTGCAACTGTAGGCACACTGTTAAGCCACCTTGGTATGAGGAGTGAAGGTTATATACATATATATATATAAATATATCTTTGCATTGTTTTGGTATGGAAGTTCTTTATGTTATATCAGAGTAACACAAGCGTTCAACTTAGTTTGAGATTAAATGATTTCAGGACTAAAATCCCAAGATTGAGATTGTGTTTAACTTCATATTTTCTTGTCACTGTAACTAAAAGAAGAAGAGAGTTCTCATTTGTTTTGCGGTAATGGGCAGAAGAAAGACAGGGAGAAAAACATTAGAGAGAGAGAGAGAATAAAATGAAGATAAAGTATAAAGGTCGTTTATTTTAGAAGGAATGGGTAAATGAGTTCTAAAAATTGGATGCACTTCTGCTAATCTTTCTCATTCGTACACGAGACCATCTCTGATTAACCTAACAAGCTTGCAAACTACAAGATCATAGTACTACACATATTAAATCTATAGTCACGGTAAATTCCCTAGCTTTTAAGCTAATAGTAGTATCTTTTAAGGTTCCTATCATTGACCTCATAAGCATGCTTAAGTGCAGATTATTGGTCAAAAAGTGACCACACATCCACTAGTGTCTCCTACTACACTCCACAGTATAGCTTTTAGTAAGATTCTTGTCTCCCTTTGAGCTAGTTTTATGTAACTTCATATCCTTTGTTGATGTTAGTCAAGTACCACCCATGCAAATACGCAATCATTTCAATAGGGTCCAGGCTGCTACAGTTGCTTAAAGAGAGATTTTTATTTTTATTTTTTATTTTATGTGCCATTTTAAGTACATAATAGTATACGAAACTTATCATATAAATATATGGTTTAGTTCAACTATCATTCTCCATTTTCACCAAAGTTGGAAAATTCCAAGTTACACAATTTAGCAACTATTTTTCACTCTCGATAGCAAGGGGTTTTGATAGTCAAGAAACTGGTTTCCAGTATTCAACTTAGGCTGTAAATAAGTTGAATTAGGGAAGATCTAAAATTGGTTTCTACTATATCTTACCCTAGATTCCTCTAAAATTTCATGATTGAATTACACACTAAATTTTTCATAAAGACGAGACATGATAAATTACACGTTAAAGACAAGACATCATTTGCATAAATTACATGTTAAAATTTTCAGCATGTCTCCATTTCATAAAGACAAGACATATGATAGACTCATCCCCTTGAAAGAAGAACATGAACAACTTTAATCATGATCTTAAATGTAAGATGGCCCCCCTAGCCTCAAAAGCCATCAACCTGGCCAATTCATTGGATTAACAAGCCAAGCACGTCCTAATCTTTAGTGCAAGAAAAAGAAAATGTCTTGGAACTTTTAAAGAGTTTAGCTAACACTGTAATAGTCAATGAATGCGAAAATGAGATAACTTTTATCTAATCCTCAGTCCAAGAAAAAGATGATGTCTTGGAATTTTTGAAGAATACTATACGCTGGTCGCTGGCCCTTTTTTATTTTTCAACAAGCCAACCATGTCCTAATCTTTAGTGGGGCAGGTTTACAGTAGACATTAGCAAGCAGGCAAGTGCTTAATTTGTAGGGGCCCAGTAGTCAATGGAGCAGAAAGAGCCTAAAAGAGGTTACAATGGCCAAAATAAGTTGAAGTTACCCTTCCCTCTTAACGCACTTATGATATTCTTAGTTTCTACTCGAATCAATGTTCTTCATAATACAATTCCGATAGCATTGTATGTTCTTCATTTTTAATGAACATTGTTGAACATATTTTATTGGACTAGGCACTGTCAGGGTAAAAAAAAACAGTCGGTTCTCTCCAACACAGATCTCCATCTTTGACCCACTAAGGGTCAGTTTGGTGCAATGGCAAAGGGAGGAAAGGGCGGGAAGGTGATGGAGGGGGATTAAAAATTTGTGTTTGGCAAAAATTGTTGGAAGGAAAGGGAAGGGTTTGGAGGGTTAACACAAGCCTTCAACAATAAATTTCTTAACCTCCCAAAAATGGGAGGAAATGAAGGGAAAGGGAAGGAGAGGCTTAGTGTGTGATTTCAGATGCCAATTTTGCCCTTGATTACATGTGAATTTAGTTTGCAAAACAAGAATTATAGACCTTGATTAGTTGATTTAGCAGTTGCAAAGAGAGAGGGGGGCAAGCTTGAGAGTTGAGAGAAGGAGGGTCAGCGGCTGAAGCTTGCGAACGGCGAACCCGAATTGGAACAGCGGGCGATGGAAACTGAAAGATCAATATGGATTTTGGTTTTTTGAACAATCTGAAATTGGGTTTTGATTTTTTGAACAATCTGAAACGATGCCGATATGGGTTTTGAAGTTTTGATTCTTGCAGACAAATATATAAACTGGAATATATGGGTTTTGAACTTCTGATTCTTGTAGTAGTTTGCAGTTGCACAGAGAGAGAGAGAGAGAGAGAGAGAGAGCAAGTTCAGAGTTGAGAACGAGAATAGAGATGGAGGCTGAAATGATTTGCCCTAAATTTTTTTTTCATTTTCTGGTGGCCGATCCATGGGCCTGAGACAAATATATATATAAATAAATTTATATTTTAAAATATAAAAAGGAGACAATTATATATATATATATATATAAATAAATTTATATTTTAAAATATAAATGGGCAAAATAGTAAATTTATTAAAATAATTCTCCTTCCTATCCTTCCATTTCTTTCCCCAAACATTATTATTATCCTTCCCTTTCTTTTCCATTCAATAATCAACCAAACACGATAGGAGACTAAAATTATCCTTCCCTTCCCTTCCCTTCCCTTTCCCTCATAACTAATATTATCCTCCCCCTTCGAACCCACCCTACCAAACATAGCCTAAAAGTCCTCTCAAATGCATACACCCATATCCATCTTATGCCTACAAGGGTAAAAAGCAAGGTCCAGGAAGTTCCTCTTATAATATATAAGTAATTATTGTACCTTGATCCACCCATATGGTGGCTTGTGTTTCTTTCATAGTTCACACCTATATATTAGGGGTCGACATCAAGCCAGGCCGAGACGGTACAGCCCATGACTTCCAAGCCCAGGCCCTTGCCCATTGAGCAATTGAATTGTCAAAGAGTGAAGTTGGGCCAACCTTAAAAAGGTTAAGAGTTACTTTGCTTTCTCAGTTACTACCATTAAGAAGTGCATGCATAAAGCAAAGTTTTCAATATGATTGTGCACAAAATATTTGTATGATGCCAAAACTTGGTGCAAGAAGTTAGTCTTCATGAGCTGAGGGTTCACAAAATAGTATAAGCACTATAATTCTTGGGAATAGAGCCAAAAGTTTGTACAATACAGTAAGAAAATATGTCAAACCTACGTTTTCCAATTTATAGACGCGTAAATGCTCACATACTGATTTCCAACCAAATGATTGCCTGCAAAATAGTTTTTGAAACAATGTTACGATCAAACAGAACTCATCTCTTGAATACTTGAAATATAAGATGTTAATATCAAGATGTAGAATTCCAATTTCCAAAAGGGAGTTTAATCCTCATCCACACGAAAAGGAAAAAAAAAATTCCAAATTTCTTCATTGATTATTACCACCTCTTCATTAAAACAAAAAATAAAAAAAATAAAAACTGTCAGTGCATTTGTTGATGACAACTTCACCACTGTTATAAAACAGTGCATTTGTTGATGACAACTTCACCACTGTTATAACACAGTATCAGTGTCATATTTCTAGGACAACCCTAATTAATATAGGACCAAGATCAAGACCATGGATCCCATGGTCTCTGAGAAACAATTTCTGTTGGTCTGTTTCCAACTTTCTCATCCCTAGAAGATACATAATGTGATCCAACATGAATTATTACCTCAGCACACACCAATCAATATCTTCAACCAGTAAAGTACTATGAATTTTGAATTTTAGCTATATACAAAGACTTCTGTCCTAACAGGGTTCAAGTTGGACCTGCAGCAAAACAGAAAAATGGAATGTCAATTAGGTGCTAAAATAACACAAATAACAGAATGTAGAGTGATTGAACAGAAGAATGCCTTCCAATAACCACTACAATTCATTACGTAATTTGTTCAGGCATCATGAGTCCAGCTTACAAATTAATTTTTTAAAGAAATCACAGTGGAAGAGCGAAGACAGTAATCCCTAGTTCCGCAGGAGTTGAAATTGAGGAGCATGTCACAAGCTTTTCTTGCAAATACATTCCCAAGTAAGATCTAGGAATCAGAACCATAAGAATAAGAGTTGCCTTTCGATTATCTTAGATTGATCGGAACAAATAGATTTACCAAAGAAATAGAACTGGTTATGTTTTTAACCTGATCTTATTTTTGAAACTCTCCAGGTAGTACATTGAAGTTCCCATATTTTCTAAAAGAAATTTCAATTATAAATCATAATGCGTTTTCAGCCAATATCACCAATTGTTTATTGCTGGACAAATGTGACTACAACCAGAAACAAGAACATTGTATAAACTTGCAAGGATTACTTGTATATGATATAATTTTGTATTTTGCTGGGCCTCTAGCCTGGAGGGCAGAATCTCTCCTCCCCAAAGGGGAGGTTGAGAGTTCGAGCCCCATTAGGGGCATGCTGTTGCCATGGGTGTATGTGTTTGCTTTAACTTCAGGGGGAGGAACTTTTGTACTTTTCTAGAAACCTCAATTTACTTGCACATTTAAAAAATGTACACATACACAAATTAATAGGCTTTGAAAGAAGGCCAGTGGGATTATTCAATTGATCTTTGATAAAATATTCGTAACAAATTCTGCTGACATAGTGTATAACCTCCTATTGTCCTGGGACAAGCCAGAATACAAATTTCAGTTACACTGTGCGACTTGAAACACCGACAAAAAGCCGAAAACCTCACCTTGCTGTTCTCTCCTACCACGAGGTTGGAGGAAGTCTGTATCCGTTGCTCGAAAGGGTGGCCCAAAAGCCTCACCTTGCTGTTCTCCCCAACCATGAGGTTGGAGGAAGTCTGTATCTGTTGCTAGAAAGGGTGACCCATTATAACTTTTTAATATATCTGTACCAAAATCTGAACAAATAGATAAACATTAAATACAGTTCAAATGTTCCAAAGTTAATTGGGTCAACTAATATAAATATGAAAAATAGGATAATGTGCTGCAATGACTCCCATGTTTACTTGCAAAGTCACAATACAGCCCACATTTTGTACTGAACTAGCTCAAATGGCTCAAAAGAATTTGGAAAATTTTGGAATTGACTAAACATGTTTTAGTGAAGAGAGACACACACACAAAGACAGAAAGAACAAACCTGAACTACTAGAAAAGTCTGCTGTCAAATCTGTGAGTCTGAAGTTTTGAGGAATCTGTCCTAAGAGTCGAGACGAAGACATGTCAGCATCCAGGACTGCTTCATTCCAGGGTTGCGAATTGGACTCTACCCTCCGGAAAGATGACATAGTTGCACCCTCGATTGCAGGATGTGTTTCCAAAACGTTCCTATCAGCACCAAACATCAATGTGGAGTTGCCTGCATAGCCAAGTTCAGACGTGATCATCCCACCATTCATTCCTTGTATTCCCACATTTGAGTTCTGAGCAAACAGCATATTTGGCGAAACATTGATCTCTCTTGCATGAGCAGGCATATCAAAAGCAGTTTGCATGCGCGAGTACACTGAAGGCCCATGGTTTAAGAATGCATTAGGAAAACTGGTACCAACTGGCTGGCACATATCTTCTGGTTTCACAGCAGGTCCCGTTTGTTCTGGGGGATAAATGGCTGAGTTATGGGGCGCTGTTGGAGAGAGTTACAGAAATTAAGTCCGGGGATTTACTATGGCATTGCAAGATTAAATTTTAAAGAAAATATTCAAGGGAATATAGCACAGAATACTAAACAAAACTATCCCCCAACTTATAGAAAACTGGAGTTCTAATGGCTAGCAAACTCTAAACTACTAATAACAAATCAGAAATACTGTAGATGAATATATACATATTTATATATGCTTAGTTCACGTTTACAGTAGCACAGTGGAGAAGCCAGAAAAGTAGAGACCAACTTGCCTTAACATTTACAATATACTTATATGGTTATCCTCATGTATCAACAAACCTATTTCCTTCAAAAGGAAAGCAGTAACGGAAACGAATGGGTAAATCTAACAAACTTATTTCCTTCATAAGGATAGCAGTCATGAAAATCTACAAATAACAGCCATGAATTGAAATTTTGAAACATGTAGCTAAGGAGCATAATCATACACTCGGGAAATCTTTAAAGCATGCATCATGATGTAAACATGATGGACAGGATTTAGCATGGAACATAATTTTTGAACTGCAATATTGAAATGATGATAGATTAGAAAATGTAAAGAACACTATTAGTATTTTAGATACATTCAGCCTTCCATTAACATCTTTTAATCCTAGAAGATAAGGATGGGTGGGGAAATTTTTTTTAATGAAGGAACTTTATAGTCACCAAAATTGACAATTGAAATTTTCGTAAAAGATGTGAGTTTGAGGACTGCAATAGACAAATTATTATGTAAAGCATGGTACTACCAGAAGCACTTGTACCCTTAAATTGACCAAGATGTCAACTCCGTCCTTGCACTCTAAAAACATAAAAAAATTTCCCCCTAATTGAAAATAGAAAAAGTAAGAAGCAGAGAAGGGTGTCTTATACCACCTTTTTTTTTTTTTTTTTTTCATTTACATACTAAATTTTGTACGGAAGATTTGTTCTCTCCTAACTTGAGAAAAGTCCCATCAAAAATAAAAACTAAGAAGCAAAGTCTTTTGTTGGGCCTCTTAGAGAACCCATAATCCACCAACGGATACATGTAGTGCCCCCAACCCACATGCACCGGGCAATCACCAGGAAAATTCCCTGGGGTCTTATACCACTTGCCTATTCATTTATATAATAAATTTTATACAAAAGATCTGTTCTCTCCTAACTCAAGCACGAAGTTCAAACATCATTAACTTATTCCTAGGATGGGTACTTCATGCGATAAAACAAAATTTTAAACAGTCATCCACAAATCACTACAAGCTATTAACATACTTATCTAGCTTTTGATCACATAGTATATGAAACAAACTAGTCTCAGTCAAGAAAAAGTTGGCATCTATTTAAAGTTTTAAAAAAATTGGAATCAAGATTGTCGCAATTTAACAAAATTTTGTGTATTCCAGCTCTACACTTCATCTCTTGAATGACTTCAACTTTCTTTCTTTAACCATTCTTCACCTTCTATCTTATGTTCCCTGAATCTAACAAAACATCTTTAATGGTGATCCTGGTGAAGAATGGTACACAAATGACTATAATACTTATAAGATTTTGATTTTCCAAACATCAATTAATTTTAATTAAACCACATCATTTCTTATAGGAAACAACAAGATATACTAAAAATAATTAATCAATTACAGAAGTGGACAGGTCGTTAAAACGAAAATAAAACAAACCAAAAAATAAAACCAGGCTCCCGGACCCAAAAAACAAAAATCAAGAACCAAAAATCAACATTATAGTTAAGACCCTTTAGTGTAGTTATTAAGGCCCAATCTCACTCAAACACCAAGGTCTCCTAGGGTCAGAGTGCAAGGCGCAATGTAAGATGTGAGCCTGAGAGAATTAAAGCATGTGCGTCATATAAATGCAATACTAAATATAGCTGTAATAGAAAAAAAAATTACAAATGTAACACAAACAAAGCAAGTCAAAATAAGCTAAATTTATCAACGGGCCAGTGGCCTAGCGGTAACAGCCTCTTACTTCCCAAAGGGAGGTCAAGGGTTCAAGTCTCAAAAGAGACAAATGTGTGTGAGTACCAACTAGGAAAAAAAATAAAGAGCTAAATTTCAGCATTTCAATTCAGTAGGTTAGCTGAAGCAATGTACATATATCCTTTTAATTTGTATATGTATTCATTTAAGTCAAGATACATTTCGAATATTTCAACATAAGCAAGATTATTTTAAAAAAATGGATTTTTTGGCATGTCAACTAAGAGAGTCAACTAAATCAATACATATATATCATTTCTATATACACATGAATCAAATACTATCACAAATGTGTCGCCTTTGGCGTCTTGTGTATTCTTTTGGGAGTGCTCCCCTCTTGAGTGCCTTTTATTAAATCTTACTTATCAAAAAAAAAAAAAAAAAATTTATTTTTATTTTATTTTTTGATAAGTAAAATGTATTAGAAAGCGTTCAAAAGGGGAACGCATCCCCAGATATACACAAAAAGAATCTATGAACTCAAAGAACCCAAAAAGTCCACAATGTCCTCTAAAGAAGAATAATCCCTCCCCCAACCCCAACAAAAAAGGGTACAAATAATAGAAAATTTCAGCTCTCCAATAGAGGACTCCTTCCCATCAAAAGATCTTCTGTTCTGCTCTTTCCAAAGACTCCACCAAACGCAAAGAGGGGTCACCCTCCAGAAGTCTCTAGCCCCACCCATTGGCCCCTCCAGATATCTAGCAATCCTCGAGAAGTCTGAGGCATGACCCAATGGATGCCAAACAAACCAAGCAAAAGACTCCAACATTCATAAGCAACAGGACAATGCAACAGAAGGTGATCCACGGACTCCCAAAAACACTTGCAAAGACAACACCAGTTAACAATGATATGTCTTCTCTTCCGTAAATTATCCAAAGTCAGAATCTTACTCCAAGCTGCAGTCCACACAAAAAAGGCCACCCTAAGGGGCACCTTAGAGAGCCATACCGTCTTCCACGGGAAGGGCAACCCATGAAACCCAGAGAGGCGCACAAAGAATGATCGGACCTGGAACGTCCCATTAGAAGAAGGCACCCAAAACAAGGAATCCAATTCCTATCTATACAAAAGGGCCAACAAGCCAGTGACATCATCCAACTCCCAATCCTGAAAAGGTCGCCTAAATTGCACATCCCAAGACAACGTCCCGCTATCAAGACGATAGCAATCAGCAACCATAGCATGTTTGTCAACAACAATCTTAAACAATCTTGGAAACAACAGAGCCAAAGGCCTATCTTCACACCAGGAATCCTCCCAAAACCTGACAAATCTTCCATCTCGAACTCTGAATCTAATGTGTTTGGAGAATTCATCCCACCCCTTCCCAATGGACCTCCACACCCCCACACCATAAGCAGCCCTAACAGGCCTAGTTGACCACCCCTCTCTCTCCTCCCCAAAACGACAAGAAATGACCTTTCTCCATAATCTATGTCTTTCACTGCCGAACCTCCAAAGCCACTTGCCTAGAAAAGCATTATTAAAAGGGGCCAGTCTTCTAATTCCGAGACCACCAAGCTGAAGAGGCTTGCAAACCTCATCTCATTTGACAAGATGATATTTAAACTCCTCCCCACAACCCCCCCAAAGGAAATTCCGTTGGAGCATCTCCAGTCTTCCCACAATAGAGGCTGGAATCCTAAAAAGCGAGAGAAAGTATGTTGGAAGGCTTGACAAAACACTCTTCACTAACGTGACTTTTCCACCCTTGGAGAGATATTGCTTTTTCCAACCAGCCAATCTTCTCTCGACCCACTCAATCACCGGGTCCCAACTTCCCACCCTCCTTGCCGAGTCCCCCAACGGTAGACCCAAATAAGAAATAGGGAAGCGTCGCGTCCCACAGCCTAAAGCAATAGCCAGAGAATCCACATCCTGCACCTCCCACACAGGGACAAGCACACTTTTACCCACATTGACTTTCAGACCAGAGACAGCCTGAAAACAAACCAAAACACATCTCAAATACTGCAACTGGGACACCTCTGCCTCACAGAAAACAATAGTATCATCCGCAAAAAGAAGGTGAGAAATCTCCATCTGCTGAACCGATTTAGGGCCAAGCTTGAAACCCCTAATAAACCCCAAATCCACAGCCCTTCTCATCACAAATGTGCAATTATAAAATGCTACAATCATACAAATTTTAAATACATATTACATTATCATAAATATTTTAATAAAAAAAATAGACACCTTTGATGCATACAGTCAACCACAAACTCATGAATTTCAAAAACCAATTATCTGATAAGTTTATAAATATGATCTATGAAATATAACAAAGATATATATAGAGAATATTCTGTCATTTACGAAAAAATAAAAACCCAATGATTAAGAAAATAAAATCATGCATTGTTTAAGCTTGGAGCCTACTAAAAAGTGCACGCCTGAGGGATTTATATGTGCCTAAAAGAAGGTAAAGGTGCTTTGGCTAAGTTTTGCCGATCTTGGAGCTTTTTGAGGCCTAGGTGTACCCATACAACCATTTCCATAACACACTCAACAATGTAGCCCCAGTGCCCCACTCGTAGCCAATAAGTCCATCTTGCCATATACCAGCCTATAATAAAGTGATCTCACTGCCAAGAACACCATAACGCAAAAAATCCCTCTCCACCAAGATATAAATCACTCTAAAAAAGACAGCTGTTTTAAGACCTTCAAACACAAGATCTCTGCTTTGATTAAATAATCTTGAGCCAGCTTTGAAATATTCTTCTCAGCTTGATCTCTAAAAATGCCACACATTCCTACTTGTCCTGGATTCTCAAGAGAGGAACCATGAAAATTAGGTTTAACTTCTCCCATGGTAGAAAAGTTTCATAAAACCAAGGGCAATGAAGCCATTCAACATAAGAGTTCTAACAATTCTTCATAACTAACACAGAAGTGAAAAAAACACCTCCTCCCATGTATGATTCAAAACCACATTTCTCTACAAATTTTTTAATCCAAATCACCCACATCACCATGAGAAAGAGAGAGAGAATTTCAATCATCATCACAACAAGTGCAACCGCTATCACACTTACTGCATGTTTGGTGTTGCTGTTCGACAGGCTAAAAACACTTTTACTTTAAACATTCACTTGTAGTTGTGTCTGGTAAGATAAAAGAGTGCTTTTCGGTGGTAGAGGTTTTGGCCTAGTACAACTCTTAATAGAAGTTCACACTTGACGCTTTTAGAATTGTGGTTGCAAGTAGAGGTAAAATATATAGACGAAATATATTTTTGAAAGGAGAATATTTATGAAAACTTCAAACTTACAGAATGAATGAAATATTCCAAACTCCTGATTCAAGATTTAACATGTGTATTATAAATCTTGGAGAGTAGATCTATTACTGTAATGTTTTGAGAGAGTTTAGAAGCTGAAATTGTGGAAAGTGAGAAGAAGAGTTAAAAAGGGGGTATGAGATGTTCACCGCGATTATGGTCCATTACAGACCTTCATTACGGCTGATATAAGGATTTGTAATGGTATTGCCAAAATGTAATGGCATTGTTTAAAACCTTCGGTAAAAACAAAAAGAGATAATAATATTTCGGAGATAGCACCAAACAATGAAAATCTGACTGAAATTGAGGTTAACTTCTCTGGAAGGAAAAATGAAAAAAAAATAATAATAAAAGAAAAGAAAAGAAATTGCAGTTAACTGCAATAACAGGATGTAATCAAACTGACAGATATTAAGAATGTCAAAAATCAAGACAATATCAGGCTCGTGCAATGCGTGTTTCTAATTGAAATCTATGGCTGTAAATAGAACAAAGAGTTTCCCGAACAAGCCAATTTTGAGAGATTTATCCATTCATATACATATACAAGGAAATCCCACTACAGTTCAAGCATAATTAAAAACTGAGTAGAGAAACTCACTTGGTAAAATATGAGATCCATTAACCATGCGTGTAGGAGCAACTAAATTTGGGCGCATATGACGCGTCATTTCATCCTGACTAGCAAGCAACTTGTTGAATTCAATTACTTGTTCTTTCAAAATCAATCTCAGGTAATATGCCTTGAAAAATTCCTGATTTTCTTCTTCAAGTTTTTGCCAAACTGGAAGAAAAGTAATACATTATACTCTTGAAGAGAATAATAAGTGTGTGTGTGTGTGTGATTACAATTACATGACATAGACTACAGCTTCAGGATCCAGATGATTCGGGTAGTTACTTCCCTATTGTTGTCATTCTTCCATATGACTAGTGGCAGCTATCCAGATTCCAGGAATTAATGACATAATTTTTTTCTACAGCCACTTAAAGAGAGCTCCCCATAACTTTAAAAATTTGAGTTGTGACTTGAAAAAAAAAAAAATGCGCAAGAAATGCAAATATGCATCTTCTAATATAAAATGGATTCAAAAAGTTCATAACAACTGTGTGCAATATATTAGCTATTACACACGCAATGCATTAGCCAATGGCCCCCCATACCCCAAGGAACAGGATTAAGACATCAGATTTCAAGAAGCAACCAACAACTATAAGGGGAACCATTTTCACTGTGCAGTGCATCCCATCTATATAGCCAGTTAAACTGCTTCTTGACAATAACACTCAGATATACAGTGCCTCATGCTAATTTTGCAAAAGATTTTAGTGTGGCCTCCTCTTGCCCGTCAACCCAGTTTAAATATAAATATGTTCCTTCTACTGACCTTTACTGTGGTTTGATCACATACTGCAAAATAATCATCCAACCGTAATAATGTTCCTTTCATTAGTTGAATATCAAGTTACCAACAAAACATAGAAAGAAATGAATAAACAAAATGATCCAATCAATGGTTAAAAATTTGTGTGAAATAATAACCTCAATATGAGCCTTCCATCCATATAGATGGTGAGTAAACCAAATTTTCAAAACCTTCAAGCCATAAAAAATTTGGAGGTAATCATCATTTCTTATTTGATAAGGTTGCAATGCTTCACAAGTTAAATTGTTCTTTAATAGTACCTTTCACATGACTCATACCTTATTAAGGTTTTGAGTTTGACATGGACTAGGAGAAAGGTTTGCGGCATCTGTGGATAAATTTATTACTTCCAATGGAATCAAATAATGCACTGAGATTTTCAAGCTCTACCCTAGTTCAAGGTTCATGAGAGAACTGTAAAGAAAAGCAATGGCAAAACCCATATATGTTGGAGATATTTCAACAAAACAGAACTTACATTAGAGCAACCAAGAAAATCCAGGAAAGAAAGTGATGGGGAACAAGATATGATTCTAACATGAGTTGCACATGCTTTAGCATTACTTTTGCACAAGAGGGAAAGAGATAAAATTAAGGGGTTTTAGTAAATTAATTTAAGTTTATTGTTATTTTTGGTAATGTTTGAATTTTCGGATATTTTAGTATTTTCTTATTTTAGGGTTTATTAGGGTTTGCTTAACATTGTGCCTATATAAAGGTTCATATGTAATCAGACATTTTCAGCTTTGCATTATTGAATAATATTTGTAAGTTTGAGACCTCTCCTTGTTTTCTTCTCTCTCAGTGTTCTTGCTTTTCTCAATCCCCCATCTGTCCAACCTACCTATTCACTCTAATTTCTCACCCCCTTCGTCTATCTCCTCACCCCTTTCTTCTAGTCTCCTCTCATCTTCTCCTTCTCATCCCCTTCTTTCTTTCTGGTTCTAAATCAAAACTACAACAAGTCTATTTGTCCTGCATCAGAAAGCCTATTTATGGAAAAAGGATAAATATAAATCCCCTATTCCACTCTTATCCCACAATCCAAAGAAAACAAATAGGCACCACTTTCCAAATAATCTTCCTATTCCTCTCTCCTGCCTTTGTCTATCACTGAGCATCAATAACAAATGTTTTATGTTTTGACAAGACTAAAGTAATGCAGAACAAGGAAAATAATGAAGTACAAAGCTCCTCGGACATTGTACAATAAAGTAAAAGAATGCTAAAATTCTTCTTCACCAGTTATGCTTGCAAAACATTTTAGGAATCTCCAACCCACCCCCCTCCCACTACCCCCATAGTCATGTGATCCACCTTAACCAGATATCTTTAGGAAGGTTCAAAATGAAAAGGCAACCATAGGAGTGAACAAACATTACACCTGTCCAACTTTGAAAAAAAAAAATCCAAGACAGGAATAGAAACCATCCATCTTCCGCACAAATACATTGTCTTCCTCCCTAAGAAAATTGCTACTACAAAGATTGATAAACATAGTATTAAAGCTCCCCAATAGTATAAATCCCCAACAATTTGGAGGAGCATGACCAAAAAATGGAATTAAGAAAATAGCTACAATGTTTTCTATCCGGTTGGCGTTCGTATTGGACTGATTCAATTTTGCTTTGACTGGGTTTATGAACAGAGGTTGTATACGATAATTAGAGAGAGAGAGATAGATAGATAGAGAGAGAGAGAGAGAGAGAGAGAGAACCTAGAGAGAAGACAGTTGAGAGGCAAACAGAGAACAGAGAGAAGATAGGGACGGAAGAAGAGAGATCAGAGGGATAGAAAGAGAACAGGAGAGAAGAAACATTGAAGAAGCAGAATAAGAAGACGGACCATAGTGCTCTGATACCAAAATGATGCAACAGCAGAGATAGAAGGATGAGATAGATAAGAAAGAAGAATTGAGAAGAAGCAGCAGCAAGAAGAGGAAGGAGGAGGAGAAAAGTAGAGAGGAGAAACTGAACTTCTGATATTCTCAATCAATCCAAGACTATCCCCAAAAATACAAAAACATAAAATAAGAAAAAATATATCCTCTGACCTTTGCCTATGGTAAGTCCCTACAACAAGAAGTGTCAAACAATGTCTTTTTATTTTTATTTTTTTTTATTTACTTTGTTAACCATCAGAAGAACAACAAAAAGTAAATAGTGATAACAGACTAGTCTTCATATGTGCCATGGTTTCACAAAGCATCATTATGAAGGAGATATGCAAGGATAAAATCAGTTACCAAGTTCTGTAAAAACAGGCTCTACTTTCGCCTGAACCAAGAGGGTATTCACCACTTCTTTCCGCCTCATATACAATTGGATACAGTGTTCTATAAGATTTTGCACCTGAAATTGGAAATAAAATGATAAACAAAATAAAATGAACCTGATCTTGACATTTGCCAGTCTACTCAAAATAATTGATTTCAAGGTACACAAAAACAGTCTTTATGTAGCTTAAACTAAGAAGTTAATTGACCTTCTCCAGGAGTTTTTAGCATGTTATATGATTATGTCCAAACCAACCAAGTATTACAAAATATAACATGCTAAAAACTCCTGGAGAAGGTCAATTAACTTCTTAGTTTAAGCTACATAAAGACTGTTTATATAGACAAAGCTAGGTGGTTTGGTTTATTAATTCTTTTTTATACTTACAAAACTCAAAAAATTGCATGTAACACACAAAAAATAGCATGTTGTAAGATTTTGTCCAAACCAACCAAGTACTACAAACATACACACACATACACACACACACACACACACACACACACAAAGCAAGGTGGCTTGGTTTATTAATTCTTTTTATATTTATAAAACTCAAAAAATTGCATGAGATAGCTGATAAGCATGTCCGTCAAAAGTGATTCCTTTGTATTTTTGGCCCTAGCGTGGTTTAAAGGGGAGGTGCAATGTTAAGAGATTACAGAAAACAATCAGATAGCTTGCCGGAGGAAGCTTGCCGTGGTAGAGATGCGGCCGGAGTCTACTACTCCGACCAATCATCGGAGTCATTAACTCCGGTGTAATCCTTTACTGCTTTTGTTTCTTACATTCTCTTTCTTTGGTGGTTTCGCTGCTTCGTTGGTTGTGGTTTGTTCATGAAAGCGTTCGATTGTCAGAAGCTATCTTTTTTGGAGGTAGCCCGTCTTCCTCACCTGGATTTTAAAGGGGAGGTGAATCGGATTTCTTCTCAGAAGGATCATGTGTTTAGGGTGGATAGGCTCAGCACTTCCTCTCGCGAACAGGTTCTTAGAGCTTGCCTCGTTCGGCGTTTTGACAGAGGGGTGGGTTCCTTGGAGGAGATTGAAGATTGGGCCACGAAGACCTGGTTAATTTCGAGCGGGGTTAGGGTTAACTTCTTGCCGGACGGGCTCTTGCTGTTCTGGTTCCCGTCGGCGTTGGAGGCTCATAAGGTCCTTGATTGGGGCAAGAAAGTGTGGGGTGAGGCTCAGCTCTTTATTGATCTCTGGTACTACAGGGTTGGGTGCTCCGGTCTAAGGCTGAGGAATAAATTCCGGCGAGTCGTTTTATATGGTCTGCCGCTGCATCTTTGGTGCTAGAAGCTTTTCATCGCCATTGGAGATGTGTGTGGTGGCTTTTGGGAAGTGGAGGCCTTCGAGATGAGCGACACGGAAAGGATTGTGACAACTGTGGCTGACGGTGGTGTGATTCCGGCGAGTATTGTGGTGGAGGATGGTCAGTGGGCATTCAGAATCTCATTATCTGAAGAGATTGCTCCGACCATGGTCCCGCTGACTGGGACTTATGCTGGAAATGGTGATTTAAGATCATCGGCGTTGTCGGCTGCCTCCCGTCCGGTTCGCAGATCTGGTGGTGGAGGTAGATCTAAGTCGGAGATCCAAAAGGTGGAGGTGCAGTACAGCCGGACTCAAGGTCAGGGACGTGGGAGACATCACGCGCTTCAGGCGAGTGGTAATGGGAAGGATTCTCATGTGACACGTGGTTGGAGGAGGAACGACGACCGTTGTGTGTGGAAGACAGCTGCCCCTCCACGTGCGGAGCCTCGTGACTCTCGGAGTTTTTTGAATTCTAATTCTTTTGGGCCTGATGAGGTTGGGCTTCTTCAATGTGGGCCTCATGTTAAAGGCTCGAAAGGGGCTGGCAAGGAAAAGCATGAAGGGGGTGGTTCTAGGCTTCCTTCTGGGCTGGGGCGGCCCTCAAAGCCCGCTAAGAGGGATGGACACCTCAAGCTTGCTGGGCCTCTTGTTGTTGCTGGACCAACCCAGGTTAAGCCAAGATTGGCTAAGGAGAGGGTGGTTAAATGGGGCCTAAATAAAAACCTCTCAATTTCATTCCAAGGTGGGCAGCCCAGCTCAGAAATGAATCATAGCCACTCTTTTCAAGACTCTTATCCAGACACATCTCAGAGATGCTCGGCATCACGGTCTTGGTCGAGGAGTGAAAAGACGAGCTGGGCGAAGGTGAGTTTGAGCATGACGAAAGGGGATGGGGTTTGTCCGAAGTCTTTCCGGCATGGTTCGTGTTGTCAGAACAGGCTCTCGGGTAACAGATTTGATTCTCTGCAGTCTGGGTCTTTGGGTGAAGAAGAGAATGGTGATTGTGAGGCCATGAAGGAGGAGGGTCTCTCTCGAAATCCTTTGAAGCAATCTAGAAAGAGATGGACCAGAAAGGACAAACAGAAGTGGGTCGCCCGCAAGGATTCTTACCCGTGCCTAGGTAAGTTGTCTTTTTCTCATGTCCGGAACGCTCCATCAGTTTCTTTCCCTTCTTCTATTCCTTCTAGTGAGTTGTTGAGAAGCAAGGGGGAGGAGGTTTTTGTTGGGAGGCAGCAGGTGTTGTCGCATGTTTTAGATGGTGACTCGGTGGATGTGAGGAGCTCTACGGTTGGCTCTGATTTTGGGGATGTTGGGCCGTCAGAAAGGGATGGGACAGTTTGTTTGTCTGGTGACAGGGATTTCAACCAGTTGTGTGCCGGGTTTGCTGAGACATGCTCTGAGTTTTCTTCCACGTCTCAGTATAATGATTCCTCAGGGGAGGAAATGGGCAGGTTGGCCAAGCTTCTTTTGAATGGACCGGCAAGGTCTTGTTCTCCTCTAAAAGATGGCCCAATGACTTGTTTGAAGGGTTCTGTGTCTGATTTGGTGACTGTTTGCGTGGGCAAAGACATTCATATTTCCCTCAGCGATGAATCAGCCTCTCTTTTGGTTAAGGAACTGCAGAGGCACAAATTTTCACCTGATGTTCAAACTGTTGATTGCAATCCGGACCCTTTCATCCGGGATGGTGTTTTGGATTATGGTAAGGACTGGTCTTCTCATGTGGAGGAGGCAGTGGTGGATAAGGGAGGTGAGGGAGATGGGAGCAGGTCTTTTGATCTGATGTTGTGGGAGGAGGGTCATGCTAACTTGGGGGTGGTGGACCCACTGGCTATTGTTCTTCCAGAGGAGTTGGGCAGTGAGGTGTGTAGACAGGAAGCTGAGGATACTGGAAAGGAATGGGTCAAGGCTAATATTGGGGTCACTAGTGAACTTCTGGGTGTCTCTTGCAACGGCAATCGGGATCAAGCCTTAGCAATTCTTCAGGCTACGGCAGTGGGGAGAGAGGGGGAGATGATTCAGTTTTCCAGAAGGAGGAGCCGGAAGAAGAAAAACCTTTCTCTGTGGAAAGGGGAAAGGGAGCTTAGGAATCTGGTTTCTGAGGTGAATTATGATAGGGTGGTTGAGGGGGGGAAGGAGAGGGGAGAATGTTTCCTTATGAAGCTACGACTTTTATCTTGGAATGTCCGTGGCCTTAATGGTCCGGGCAAGAGAAAGGTGGTGAAGATGGCGGTGAGGAAATGGGGGGTGCAGTTGGTGTGTCTTCAAGAGACTAAGATCGATTATATGACTGATCGGATGGTGAAGAGTTTGTGGGGTAACCGGTTTGTGGAATGGGAGGCGCTGGATTTTGTTGGGACTTCAGGCGGTGTTTTCATTATGTGGGATAGAAGATGGATGGCTAAGGTGGATGTTTTTCGTGAGATTTTTTCTCTGTCTTGTGCCTTTGTGATGGAGGAGGATGGTTTCACTTGGGGCTTTTCTGGGGTGTATGGGCCAGTTGATGATGATATGAGGGGTGGTCTGTGGGAGGAGTTGAGTGGGGTGAAGGATAGATGGTCTCTTCCTTGGTGTGTGGCAGGTGACTTTAATGCGGTGAGGTCTCCAGCGGAGAGATCTTCAGGAGGTGCATGGACTCAGGCTATGATGCAATTTTCTGACTTTATAGATGGTCATCAGCTTATTGATCTTCCTCTTGAGGGAGCTTCTTTCACTTGGTCCAGTGGAAGGGAAGCACCAACTCTCTCTCGTCTTGATAGATTTTTTATCGCCGGTGACTGGAAAGAGAAGTTCCCGGATGTTGTTCAGGCTGTGTTGGCTAGGGTGACTTCGGATCACATTCCTTTGGTTCTGGATTGTGGAGGGTTGAGATCTCGTTGTACTCCTTTCAGATTTGAGAATATGTGGCTTCGTGCGGATAACTTCTAGGGACTTGTGAGTTCGTGGTGGGAGGAGAACCTGGTGGTGGGCACGTCGAGTTTTATTCTTGCAAGAAAGCTTCATATTCTGAAAAATAATCTTAAAAGGTGGAATAAGGAGGTTTTTGGGAGCTTAGAGTGGAGAAAGAATAGGGCTTTGGCTGATATTGCCGAGATTGATAGACTGGAAGGGGAGGGTGTTCTTGCTGAATCCCAACGCAGTAGGAGAGCAGCTTGTCAGGCAGAATGTGTGGAGATTGCAGTTTTGGAGGAAATTTCGTGGCGTCAGAAATCTCGGGCCTTATGGCTCAAAGAGGGAGACCGGAATACCAAGTTTTTTCATAGAACCGCTAATGCTCATAAGAGGAATAATCACATTGGGCGGGTGTGTGTGGATGAAGCGGTTTTGACTACGGAGGAGGAGGTGCGTAGCGGTATTGTCTCTTTCTACCAAAAGCTCTATTCTGAGCCTCTTCGATGGAGACCACGTTTTGATGATCTTCACTTTGATTCTATTTCTACATTGGAAAGAGATGGGTTGGAAAATCCCTTTTCGGAGGAAGAGGTGCTGAAGGCCCTTAAGAGCTGTAATGGTGATAAGGCTCCAGGCCCGGACGGCTTTACTATGAGATTTCTGTTGGAGAGTTGGGAGGTGGTCCGGTACGAGGTGATGGGCACTTTTCATGAGTTTCATTCCACGGGGAGGTTTGAGAAATCACTGAACGCATCTTTTATTGCTCTTATTCCTAAGAAGGGTGGTGCTTCTCACATTAAGGATTTTCGACCAATCAGTTTGATTGGATGCATTTACAAGCTCATCGCAAAAGTCCTTGCTTTCCGTTTGAGGGAGGTCTTGGATGGAGTTATTTCTGAGTCCCAGAATGCTTTCATTGGGGGTAGACAGATCCTGGATTCTGCTCTTATTGCCAGTGAATGTGTGGATTCTCAATTGTGTAGTGGGGCTCCTGGGGTTCTTTGTAAGCTGGATATCGAGAAAGCTTATGATCATGTCTGCTGGAATTTCCTGTTCTACCTGTTGGAGAGGATGGGCTTTGGTGAGAGATGGAGGAAATGGATTGTTTCATGTGTTTCCACTGTCAGGTTTTCGATGTTGGTGAATGGGTCCCCCGCGGGGTTTTTCGGTAGCTCTCGCGGTCTGAGGCAGAGGGACCCTCTCTCCCCATTCCTTTTTATTATTGTTATGGAGGCTCTTAGTAGGTTGATGAGAAGGGCGGTGGATTTGGTTTTATCAGGGGTTTCAAGATCGGTCCCGACTCCGTTCAGCAAATGGAAATTTCTCACTTACTCTTTACGGATGACACTTTGCGGATGACACTGTTGTTTTTTGTGAGGCAGAGGTGTCCCAGTTGAGGTATCTGAGATGTGTCTTAGTTTGCTTTCAGGCTGTCTCTGGTTTGAAGTCAACGTGGGCAAGAGTGTTCTTGTCCTTGTGGGGGAGGTTCAGGAGGTGGACACTCTGGCTGCTGCTTTAGGGTGTGGGACACAACATTTCCCTATCTCGTATTTGGGTTTGCCGCTGGGGGACTCGGCCAAGAGGGTGGGAAGTTGGGACCCGGTGATTGAGAGGGTTGAAAGAAGATTAGCTGGTTAGAAAAAGCAATATCTCTCCAAGGGTGGTAAAGTTACGCTAGTAAAAAGCGTCTTGTCAAGCCTTCCAACGTATTTTCTTTCGCTCTTTCGGGTTCCAGCCTCGGTTGTTGGCCGTCTGGAGATGTTGCAACGTAACTTCCTTTGGGGGGGTCGTGGAGAGGAGTTTAAGTATCATCTTGTCAGGTGGGAGCAGGTTTGCAGGCCTCTTCAGTTGAGCGGGCTTGGGATTAGGAGATTGGCCCCCTTTAACAGTGCTCTCCTCGGTAAGTGGCTTTGGAGATTCGGCAGTGAAAGGCATAGATTATGGAGAAGGGTTATTTCCTGTCGCTTTGGGGAGGAGAGAGGGGGGTGGTCAGCTAGGCCAGTCAGGTCTGCTAGTGGAGTAGGGGTGTGGAGGGCCATTGGAAAAGGATGGGACGAGTTTTCCAAACATGTTAGATTCAAAGTTCGGGATGGAAGGTTTGTCCAGTTTTGGGAGGATCCCTGGTGCGCGGATAGGCCTCTGGCTCTTTTGTTTCCAAGGCTGTTCAGGATTGCTGTTGACAAACAAACTATGGTTGTTAACTGCTATCGCCTTGATAACGGGAGGTTATCTTGGGATGTGCAATTCCGGCGATCTTTTCAGGATTGGGAGTTGGATGATGTCACTGGCTTGTTGGCTCTCTTGTACAGACAGGAGGTGGAGGGCACTGGTGTTGACTCCCTGTTTTGGGTGCACTCTTCTCAGGGGATGTTCCAGGTCTGGTCTTTTTTTGTATGCCTTTCTAGTTTTCATGGCGCTTCCTTCCCGTGGAAGACGGTGTGGTTGTCTAAGGCACCTCTTAGGGTGGCCTTTTTCGTGTGGACTGTAGCTTGGAGCAAGATTTTGACTTTGGATAACTTGAGGAAACGAAGACATATTATTGTTAATCGGTGTGGTCTTTGTAAGTTGAATGGGGAGTCAGTGGATCATCTGTTGCTGCATTGTCCTGTGGCTCATGATTGTTGGAGTCTCATTTTTGATTTGTTTGGTATTCATTGGGTTATGCCTTGGACATCTCGGGATTTGCTGGATATTTGGAGGGGCCAATGGGTGGGGGCTTAGGCGAGAGTCTTCTGGAGGGTAACCCCCTTTTGTGTTTGGTGGAGCATTTGGAAAGAGCAGAATAGAAGATCTTTTGATGGGAAGGAGTCCTCCATTGGGGTGTTGAAATTCTCTATTATTTGTACTCTTTTTTGTTGGGGTTGGGGGAGAGATTTTTCCTCCATTGAGGATATTGTGGACTTTTTGGGCTCCTTGAGATCATAGTTTTAGTTTTTTGTATAGCTTGGGACGCGTTCCCCTTTTGAACGCCTTTTAATACATTTTACTTATCAAAAAAAAAAAGCATGTCCGTCATCTTCACTCTACTTAATTGTAGTAGACAAGGGACTAAGAGAGAGGCTATATTTTGTATTGTCAGACTTTTGGTACAAAATGGTCCAATCATTTTGATGACTTGACAAGTGGCCAAGGCAAGCACAAGCTGAGCCACTTATATTATAAGTTCCTTTTTGGTATCATTATCTGGCTGACAGAAAAAAATGGAATAAAAACAATGTACAGTAAGACAACAGTCCATCACTAACAAAATACAAGCTCAGCAGCTTACCAGTTGTATATCTTGACATGAGACTTTTCTGACCTCTCCACTAGACATTTTCTCAAGGTCCCAAACCAGAGAGATACTCGCAAAAGAGATTCATGGCAATTCAATTTTTCTGCTACTGTACTTCACAAACTAATTAATCCCTCCAGCTTTTGCTTGCAAATTTTGATAAGCAACATATAATACCTTATACAAAATATCATAACAAGCCACGGAGTTAGCTAATTCAACATTTAAAAGGCCAAAATAGAATCCCAAAGGATTTAATGCACTCATCTTTGCTAAAATAAAGTATGAACGTTGGCTATGTTTATTGCATGCTATCAAAAGTAACCATACATCAGGGGGCATAAGGAATCACAAATAAAGTAGCTGACACCCATTTTTTGCCATTGCTTGAAATTATTAATTACCAGGGAATTTGACGTCAATGTTTTGACTAATCAGTAATCCTACAGAAGCCAATCTAAAGTATGTGGAACAAATATAAGAGGGTGCCATGAGGGAACGGACCAGCACCTAGGTTATGATACATCAGTGTACGAATGGTTCAATTCAGACCTAGAGGGGGCGGTGAATAGGTCTTATGAAAACTGTTTCTGTGAATAGCAAACTTTTCAAATTTCAGTTAAACTTTGCTCAATTTTTAGATTATTCAGTTACCACATGTCTCAATCACAAATACAAACACATAAAGCAATGAATAGAAAGCAAAGCAGAAACATAGACTTTTACATGCCCTTGAAATGGAAATTCTACAGGAACTTGGGTCCAAGTATGAACAATCCACTATAGAGAAAAATATTACAACACTTGGTACCAAACTCTAAACCCTGTAGTTCACTAGTTACCTCTCATCGAGACTCACACCAGATGTTCCACCTCGGACTCTGCTTGCTGGTCAATCAACAAACTTGATCACCCACTAGTCTGCTCTTTGTGGTTTTTAAATTCCTTGTTCTTCACAAAAATACACGATTGCTGATTGCTAAAATATTTTCCAATTTGCTCCTTGTTTTGATCAATTCAAATAGAGTATGGAATTGTATGAAAACTAGATTAATACTCAAAGCTTCCTCTCTAAAATTTATAAAATTTAATAATGTGTAATTCATACCCTAGACTGACTATAAACCCCATACTCATGGTCAATATAGGAGTGCTATATGAAAAAGATTAAAACAAATTTACTAAATTTTGTAAGTTTCCAAACTGATCTGCTACATTCAATCAATCAACCACTATGGTCAATCAATCAAGTTTACTTCAGTAGCCTTCAATAGATAAGCCAAGTAACTTAGATCAAGCTATCAATCATTGCCTCTATAGACCTTTGATTGATTGGTTTGATCAATCCCAAGACTGGTCATAGCTCTATGTTTTTCAACTTATAATTTGTTTAAAAATTTAATCAGTCCATCAAGAAGTTCAATTAATCGAGCAACCAAATTACTGAAAAACTTAATCAAACTTTAAATTGAGATTTCTGATGATCAATCCCAGGTCATTTATGAACTCATTCTAAATCCATAATTGGACATACTTATAAACGAGTGTAGTTTTAAAAAATAAAGCCTTTTATCCTATTAAAGAAACGAACAAAATTTTAAGTATTTTGAGGATTCCTACAAACCAAGATGATAGAAGTTATATAGAAGTTGAAATATCACTTGATAAGACTAATAACTCAAGACAACACAAAAGGTAATAGGGAACCATCCAATGACATTGTTTTTTGCTACCAACTCCTATACACCTGATTAACGAAGAAACAAAATGCCTTCAACAGTTAACTCATTTCCTCATATCAAGTCCACATGCATGCTCAAATCAACATACGATTCCAGAAAAAAGCTGTGTCTATATTATGCAGTCCAGAAGCAAATGTCAGGCTTAACAGCCAAAAATGAGTTAACCATGTTTAAGCTTTCTGTAATTTTATCAGCGTAGGTAGAATAGTGTATTTACTCTTATCCTTTTCTTCACCAAACATTATTAGTATCCTAAAGCCCCTCTTAATCCCATTCTCTCAGTTTTTTTTTTTTTTTTTTTTTTTTTTTCGATAAGTTAATCCCATTCTCTCAGTTTTGAGCCACTACCATCTCTCAACTGAGATTTTTCAGCACTCACTCCCTGCAAATTGATTAAGAAGTTATTGCTCTCTAACTCTTTTGTTTAACAGCATCAAAATGCATTTCAGTTAATAGTTTTTCATAGTTTTATCAACAGTCCAAGGGCCAAGGGGTCTAAAAATAAAACATCCCAAATCAATTTGAGGGTAAGATACAGCAAAAAACACAACATTACAACTATTATATATAAAATAATAATAATAATAATAATAATAATAATAATAATAAGCTCTGTCGAGCAATAAACCGAACAGAACTCATTGATTCCAGATGAAAAAACATTCATAAATTGAAAAACAAAAACTCAATTCTCAACTCTATCCCCCAGAAGTAAACAAGATCACTTAATCCAAATTCCAAAATGAATGAACATTCTTCCGTTAAACATTAACAAACCCAATCTTCATCACTAAAGAAATAGAACTGAATGAAACCCATTAATTCCAGATTACTAAAACCTCATATGCAGAAACCTACAAACTCAGTCTTGAATTCTATGTATACTATTAAATCACACCAACAAGAAACCTTGAAACCCTAGTCTGATGATAAACATCTTTAGAGCGGTTTCGATAGATGAAATAAAAGAAAGGCCCACCATTTTCTAGGGTCGGTTGAATCAGAATCAATAATGATTAACATTGAAACTGTGTGAGACAAACATAAATTGAATGATTACTGAGAAAGAAAACAGTGAAAAGATAACAAAGCAATGATCGTAAGGTACCTGAAAGAATGAAAAGAGTAATGTTTGGGACGATGATCAACTGATTTCTCTCTCTCTCTCTCTCTTCCCCTTCCTCTTCTCTCACTTTTATACTCTCCGTATGGTTTGTTTTTCGGTTATGCTCTGGGTATGTTGTAGACGATGCGAATGCAAGATTAGTGGCTCTTTTTGCCACCGTCTGATGCGATTACTTTATAGGTGTCTAAAACACACAAATAATAATTTTTAGGGATTTTAATCCATTCAAACATAACACGTTACTTCCTTGGGGTTATATTTTACAATTGTTTTTTGGTATTTTATTTCGTAAAAAATTAACATTGTTTATATTGGGTACTTATTTGTATTTTTATAAACAATTTTTAAACTTTTTTGAAAATTAATTAATAAATTTTGAATATAAAAGATCATTTTACATAAACTTCTATCTTTTATAAGGGTCTAAAACGTACAAATAATTACTTATAGGTATTTTATTTCATGAAGAAAGTTTAAGTCCCTTCATGGTTATATATTATATATCCTTTGATAATATATATCAATATACAGTATGTACTGATATTTAGTTCGACAAATAAAAATCTACTACTTTACTAATTCTATGTGATTATTTATGTGTCTAATATAATGGGACTCATATTAAAATATAAGGCAATTAACTATTTATAAAGTTGTCATCTTATTTTTAAGTTGAAAAATGATTCTTGCACTAAATAATTGAAAAATGATTGCTAGACCTACTATTTTAATTGGTCAATTATGCAATAAATAAGAAAGTAAAGCCTTGCTTAGTTGTATTTTGTATAAATATTCGGTTAGTCACTGTAAGTGTTTGGTGTAAATATTATTACTCTTTTAAGTTTTATCTTAATCTAGGATCTTTGTTGACAATTAAAATCATATATATTAAAATGTGTATCTATTATATATATACATCATATTACATCTTTGTAAGTACTATTGTGATACTTCATACATCTCCTATATATAATTAGATTGTATATCCCTAATTATATATAAAACATTGTGTCTTTGATCATTATTACATCAATTACTTTCATAGGAATTTGTTAATTGCTATAATGATCAAGGACTCTAAAACACTGAAAATTAAGGAAGGAAAAATAAATGTATTTATAGAAACAAACAAGAGTAGTAATGATGCCTATTTAGGTTGAAAATTTAAAATATCATTTTCCATTTTTAAATATCTTCCTAATTAGTTGTCAACCATCAAATCTTTTTGTATTAGGTATTTTTTAATTACCTATTATAATCACAATTGTGACTTTTTCAAATAAAATTTTTATTTCAGATATACATTGTTAGTTTATTTATTTATTACGCAGTATTATTTATTTCTGCCCTAGCTATTGTGCTTGTAGCATTTGACTGACGTTTGATTTTATAGACGTTGCACAATTTTGGTAGTGTTGGGCTTTCCACTTGAATTTGGGTAAAATTGTTGTGGACCTATTTTGAGCTTATGGTTGCCATCAATTTTTAGCTCAAATTCATTACCATACAATATATTCATGAAAAATTAATAAATTACTTAAATAAAAAAATACCTTCTTTTTAATGCAATGTATTTATGAAAAAAATAAGAATTTACTTAAATTGTTTTTTAAAAAAATTACTTAACATTTTTATTTAAACAATTAGTACAAAAAAATAAAGATAAATTTTTGCAAATTTAATAGGAAATATGTCATCAATATAGTATGAGTTTTTTTTTTTTATAATTTATTTTAATAATAAAAATAAATTAAGTGTAATTCGAGCATTTTGCAACAGAATGTGAACTACTTCAGAAGATAGTATCCAATCCCGTCTATTAAAATTAAATCATTTGGATAATCAATTTAAATGAATGGGTAAAAAATGGGTGCCCATTATATTCACAGGTAAATAAATAGCTGAATAGTGGATACCCATCTCAACCCACTTAAACAAAACATTTTTTTCTCTCCTCCATTTCTCTCTCTCTTTTATTTTTTTTCCCCTCCTCTGTTTTCTCTTCTCTTCCCCTTTTTTGTCTTGGAGAGAGAGTGTAATTTCCTCTCTTTTTACTTTTATTTTTTTTCTTTTGAAAAGTAACTTTATTGACCGACATAATTACTGTTAAATTGATATTGATCTTTTTCTCTCACAAATTTGGCACTGTTTTAACTTTTGGGAATTTTTCTTTTTTTTTTTTTTTTTTTGGGCAAACTGTTACAAGAACAATTTTATTTTTTTTTGGTATTCAAGAATTAAAAATATTTGAGTAATTAGGTTGGGTACCCACCATAATGGGTTGATAATAAGTTAGTGACTTATTATTGACCCGTTCATTCATGATCACCTTAAAATCCGTCCAAACCTACCTAATTGCCACCCCTAAATATAATATAGGGATATAAGATAACAAACATCTTTTATTAATTTTTGCATGGTTTCTTTAAAGAAATTCATAAGAGAGATGACTTTTATAGTTGAAGCCAATTTATTTGAATCTCAAGAATTACAAATTAAATAGAACATAAAATAAAATACAATGATGGATTCTAAGTTTGACACGTCTGCCACGTCATCGTCGAGCCTTCATAAGACCGTGTGTGCTTCTCTTTTTGTTTCTTAATCTTCCGCATCACCGAAGGGCCTTGCATATATAAGTATGTCTATACCACAACGAATAATATAATTAAAGCAAGCAATTAATGAATATTGACTGTACCACTACATGTTGTGGGTAATATATGCATGGATCATTCTATAAGTACCAAATACTTTCATTAGCTTCACGTGCCAGATAGGCGTCCTCTAGATGCTTAAATTCATTATATATATAATAGAATTAATTAATTCATTATTTATGGAAAGCTCGAAACAGTTTGATTTTTGAGGTGAACTTTGGAATCCTTCAATTGTGACCTCCAAGGCAGTCCAAAGCTTCTGGGAGTTTTTTTTTTTTATTCGCAGAGGTGTTGTTTGAATGTGAATTTGACTCCCAAACCTTCTATTTCCCATCTTTCTTGGTCTTCTCCCCCTTTAGGCAAAATTAAGTACAATGTTGGTGCATCTTTTTTCCATTCAGCCAGCCTTGGGGGTGGGGGAGTTATTTTCAGAGATTCAGAAGGCTTCCCGCAACAGATAGAGGAGGATTTATTCAATCACATAGTTTGGGCTCCTAGAATATGGCGCCCTTGGGGCTTTCTATTTGATTGTATCGAAAGGCCCAATGAATTGGGATTTCCCTATTGGTCCAGGTCATTCTTAAGGCAGTTGTTTTTAAGCAATTTTCGGCTTCATCTCCATTGGTAGCTGAAGCATTCGCTTTTAGACTTGCTGTCATGTGAGCTCGTGCTTTTGATTTTCAGAACGTCTGGTTTGAATGTGATGCTAAAAATCTTGTGGAAACTCTCCAAGTGGGTTCTTGGTGCCCTTCTGTCATCGCCCCATGTATTTATGATATTCGCACTGATCTGGACCTCTTCTCGTGGGTTAAGGTTTGTCAGGTAAAAAATAATAATAATAATAATCATAATGACCAAAATATATACTTCCAAAGTTTGCATGTGTATATATCTTAATTAGTTTATGCTATCAACAAAACAAGAAAAATATATTATATATATATATATATTTATTGTAAGAATATATATTGTTAACTGTCTTAACCTACCCTCATTATCATATATATCATTATCTTATATGGTAATGACTTGCTCTCCACACATGATATATAAACTACATTACCTCTTATATGGTAATTAATTAAAAGGGTTTGATCTTAGAAATAAGAGAGATCATAGAACTCCGCAAATTCCGTTCAATCTCTCCATAATTGAACAATCTTTATTGACAGAGGCAGACGCATAGATTAGTGGAAGAAGCTACTCTCTCTCTTTGTATATCAATATCTGCAGTTGTAGTATCACTCTCTCTCTCTCTCTACAAATAATTTTGATTGATCGGTTGAGAGATGGCAGAGAGAAAAGTTTTGAATAAGTACTACCCGCCGGACTTCGATCCGGCGAAGATACCTCCGAGGAGACAGCCGAAGAACCAGCAGATAAAGGTGAGGATGATGCTCCCCATGAGCATCCGTTGCAACACCTGTGGAAATTATATATACAAGGGCACCAAGTTCAATTCCCGTAAAGAAGACGTCAATGGCGAGACATACTTGGGTATCCAAATATTTAGGTTCTACTTCAAATGCACCAGGTGATCAGCTGAGATTGCGATGAAGACAGACCCTCAAAATTCAGACTATGTAGTCGAGTCAGGTGCAACAAGGAATTTCGAACCTTGGCGCGCAGAGGACGAGGAAGCGGACAAGGAGAAGCAGAAAAGGGATTCTGAAGAGATGGGCGACGCAATGAAATCTTTGGAGAATAGAACCTCGGACTCGAAAAGAGAGATGGATATCCTTGCTGCACTGGATGAGATGAAGTCCATGAAGTCGAGACAGGCAACTGTCAGTGTAGATGTGATGCTTGAGGTTTTGCAGCGCGGCGGAGGAAAAGGAAAAGAAGTTGGAAGAGGAGGATGAAGCGCTCATAAAATCAATATTTCAAGGATCAAGACTCCCTGTCCAAAAAAGAATCCATGACGAAGATCTTGATGATGATGATGATGATGATGAAGAAGAAGATTTGACTAGTGATTTAAAGAAGAGAAAGGTCTCTGAAGAGCTTCCTAATAACCCAACAGATTGTCTGACAGAAACAAGAAACCAAATTTAATGTTGTCAAGAAACCTCCTGTGGTTTCTAATAGTAAGAAGCCAGCAGAACAGGAAAACAAACAAAGCATTGGGCTACAATCATTATTCCAAAACTATGAAAGTGATGAAGACGATGTAAACAACTACACTTTGCAAAAGCAATTGCAGACAGTTTATTGAGGCATGGAGTGAGCTGCTAGACCCCGATTGGGGGATATTGAGGCAAAATTGAAGCCTTTGTTGGATCAAAATTGACCATGTTGGATGCTTGATGTAGTTCTGAGTAGTGAGACCCTTAATTGTAACACAGGAACATACGGAATTTTCTTATAAAACAATGAAGGAAATTTCTTTCATTAAAGTGATTATACTTGTATTATCCCAAGTCTGGTTTTCTTCAACAATGTATTCCTTGCATCATGAACCGCAAAATAGAATTGCCAATCAGTGTCTTTTGCAATTCAGTGACAATATTGGCAATTAGTGTTTTGTAATCCTCATAAATAATTGATTTCAAGGTACACAAAAACAGTCTTTTAAGTAGCTTAAACTAAGAAGTTAATAGACCTTCTCCAGGAGTTTTTAGCATGTTAAATGATTATGTCCAAACCAACCAAGTATTACAAATATATTAATTGACTAATCAGTAATCCCTACAGCAGCCAATCTAAAGTACGTGGAACAAATATAAGAGGGTGGCAGGGTGCCATGAGTAAACAAACCAGCACCTAGGTTATGATACATCATTGTATGAATGGTTCAGTTCAGACCTAGAGGGGGCGGTGAATAGGTCTTATGAAAACTGTTTCTGTGAATAGCAGACTTTTCAAATTTCAGTTAAACTTTGCTCAATTTTCAGATTATTCAGTTACCACGTCTCAATCACAAATACAAACACATAAAGCAATGAATAGAAAGCAAAGCAGAAACATAGACTTTTACATGAAAACCCTTGAAATGGAAAAACTACAGGAACTTGGGTCCAAATATGAACAATCCACTATAGTGAAATATTTTACAACACTTGGTACCTAACTCTAAACCCTATAGTTAACTAGTTACCTCTCATCCAGACTCACACCAGATGTTCCACCTCGGGCTCTGCTTGCTGGTCAATCAACAAACTTGATCACCCACTAGTCTGCTCTTTATGGTTTTTAAATTCCTTGTTCTTCACAAAAATACACGATTGCAGATTGCTAAAATATTTTCCAATTTGCTCCTTGTTTTGATCAATAAATCAAATAGAGTATGGAGTTGTATGAAAACTAGATTAATACTCAAATCTTCCCCTCCCTAAAATTTATAAATTTTAATAATGCGTAATTAATACCCTAGACTGACTATAAATCAAATAGAGTATGGAGTTGTATGAAAACTAGATTAATACTCAAATCTTCCCCTCCCTAAAATTTATAAATTTTAATAATGCGTAATTAATACCCTAGACTGACTATAACCCCATACTCATGGTCAATATAGGAGTCCTATATGAAAAAGATTAAAACAAATTTATTAAATTTTGTAAGTTTCCAATCTGCTACATTCAATCAACCAACCAATATGTTCAATCAATCAAGTTTACTTCGGTAGCCTTCAATAGATAAGCCAAGTAACTTAGATCAAGCTATCGATCATTGCCTCTGTAGACCTTTGATTGATAGGTTTGATCAATCCCAAGATTGGTCGTAGCTCCATGTTTTTCAACTTATAATTTGTTTAAAAATTCAATCAGCCCATCAAGAAGTTCGATTAATCGAGCAACCAAATTATTGAAAAACTTAATCAAACCTAGGTCATTTATGAACTCATTCTAAATCCATAATTAGACATACTTATAAACGAGTGTAGTTTTAGAAAATAAAGCCTTTTATCCTATCAAAGAAACAAACAAAATTTTAAGTATTTTGAGGATTCCTACAAACCAAGATGATAGACGTTATGTAGAAGTTGAAATATCACTTGATAAGACTAATAACTCAAGACAACACAAAAGGTAATAGGGAACCATCCAATGACATCGCTTTTTGCCACCAAATCCTATTCATGTGATTAACGAAGAAACAAAATGCCTTAAACAGTTAACTCATTTCCTAATATCAAGTCCATATGCATGCTCAAATCAACAGACACTTCAGAAAAAAGCGGTGTCTATTATGCAGTCCAGAAGCAAAGGTCAGGCTTAACAGCCAAAAATGAGTTAACAGTTTCTAAGCTTTCTGTAATTTTATCAGCGTAGGTAGAATAGTGTATTTACTCTTATCCTTTTCTTCACCAAATACTATTAGTATCCTAAAGCCCCTCTTAATCCCATTCTCTCAGTTTTGAGCCACTACCATCTCTCAACTGAGATATTTCAGCACTCACTCCCTGCAAATTAACCAAGAAGTTATTGTTCTCTAACTCTTTTGTTTAACAGCGTCAAAATGCATTTAAGTTAATAGTTTTTCATAGTTTTATCAACAGTCCAAGGGCCAAGGGGTCTAAAAATAAAACATCCCAAATCAATTTGAGGGTAAGATACAGCGGAAAACACAACATTACAACTATTAAAAAAAATTAAAAAAAAAAATTTAAATAAATAAACTCTGTCAAGCAATAAACCGAACAGAACTCATTGATTCCAGAAGACAAAACATTCATAAATTGAAAAACACAAACTCAATTCTCAACTCTATCCCCAGAAGTAAACAAGATCACTTAATCCAAATTCCAAAATGAATGAACATTCTTCCGTTATACATTAACAAACCCTATCTTCATCACTAAAGAAATTGAACTGAATGAAACCCATTAATTCCAGATTACTAAAACTTCATATACAGAAACCTACAACCTCAGTCTTGAATTCATTGTATACTATTAAATCACACCAACAAGAAACCTTGAAACCCTAGTGTGATGATATACATCTTTATAGCGGATTCGATAGATAAAATAAAAGAAAGTCCCATCAGTTTCTAGGGTCTGCTGAATTAGAATCAATAATGATTAACACTGAAACTGCGTGTGAGACAAACATAAATTGAATGATTACAGAGAGAAAACAGTGAAAAGATAACAAAGCCATGATGGTAAGGTACCTGAAAGAATTCATACCAAACAGAAACATCAGTGACAATATCCTTTTAGCCCAAGAACTCTTTCATTGTTATCATTTGGACTCGGGTACCCCAAGATGTGCTATTAAGATTGCCTTGCAGAAAACTTTCGATTCAATCAATTGGGAATTCATCATTCAGACCGTCACTCTCCTAAATTTCCCACCTAGATTTGTAGGATGGGTCAATGCTTGCATTACTTCACCATTGATGTGAACGGTGAATTCATAGGTTATTTATTTATTTATTATTATTATTATTATTATTTTTTAACACGTTCACTTCCTTGGGGTTATATTTTAATTGTTTTTTGGTATTTTATTTCACAAAAAATTAACATTGTTTATATTGGGTACTGATTTGTATTTATTATACACAATTTTTTAAAATTTTGAAAATTAATTAGTAAATTTTAAATATAAAAGATTATGTTACATAAACTTCCTTTTAATATATTACAATATATAGTTAAGAGTTTTGTTATTTAGCCTGACAAATAAAAATCTATAACGTATTTTATGGGAACAAATGAGAATAATAATGATGCCGATTTAGGTTGAAATTTTAAAATAACCATGTCATATTTTATCTATGTCCATTTTAAGTCGAATATATATATATATATATTACAAGGCAAGAAGGATTAGAAGTTAGATTAGTAGGTGCAAAGAGTCGAAACCGGACACTACATTTTAAGTCGGATATTAAAGTAGTCAATAATATCATTTTCTTATAGGTAATTATTAATAGTTTCTGAATATATAAATGTTGACTATAAGTGTATAATATTTTTAATTTTTTATCTTCTTTAATTAGGTTAATAGTGTCCGAATATACAACTATTATTTTTGTATGATCAGTAATGATACTTGCATCGATTTGTTATAACAGTGAATTATCACTGAATACTTGTGATAAATTGCCTAACTAAATAATTTTTAATTGGTTATTTATATCAAATATAATTAAGTGACTTCTTTATTTGTTGCATAATTAACCAATTAAAAGAATAAGTCTAACAATTGACTGTAACTCGGTGCAATAATTATTTTCCATATCAATTCAATAGTACTGCATTTGCAATTTTTATTTTATTTTATTTTTTTTATGACCATTAACTCCCCACCTTGCACTTGGGTGTGCATTTTTAAATATCTTCCTAATTAGTTTTCAACCATCAAATCTTTTTGTATTAGGTATTTTTTAATTACCTATTATAATTCAACAATTGTGGCTGTTTCAAATAAAATTTTTATTTCTGATTTATATTGTTATTATTATTATTATTATTATTATTTTTCTGCCCTAGCTATTGTGGCATGTAGCTTTTGACTGACGTTTGATTTTTATAGACATTGCAGAATTTTGGTAGTGTTGGGCATTTGATTTTAATTCCAAATGTAGCAAAAATTTACAATTCTCTAACTTAAATATTTTCTAAATTATCCTAACTTAGAATTTTTTGCAGATGAACACGTGATATTTAAAATATATCAAACAACGTCAACTAATTTAAAAAAAGTTTGAAAACTGTAACGTTTTGAGATAAAAAAAAATTTATCAAAGTTTGAAAACTGTACCGTTTAAATAAGGAAAATTATTCATACTTTAACGACTTAAACATTGTTTTCTCTCCTTCATCTTATCCAAAAAAGATCGCTCCCTCTCTAATAATGATACTTGCACCGATTTGTTGTACCGAATGTTTTCTGATTGGTTATTTATGCATAGTACATGTAAGTGGAGGGCCCCACTTCTTTATTTATGCATAAATAAACCAATTAAAATAAATAGGTTTGACAATTCATTACAATAAATTGCATAAATAAAGAAGTGGGATATTCCACTTACATGTACTATTCATAAATAATCAATCAAAAATATTCGGGGCAACAATTTGGTGCAATAAATCGGTGCAAGTATCATTACTCCTCTTAAACTGCAAAATCGTTCTGATTCACTCTCTTTTTCTGAAATCTAAATTGCAAAATTTATCTCTTTTTTCACTCTTTTTTTCTGAAATCTAAATTACAAAATTCATCTCTTTTTCAAAATTTAAAATGCAAATTCTATCACAAAGACTTTTAATTTGCACATTCATTTTTGGTGTGAAATATTCCCCAAGATTTATCTTTTTTTCGAAATTTAAATTGCAAAATCCATTACAGAGACTTTCAATTTGCACATTCATTTTTGGTGCGAAATATTCCCCCAATCGTGGGAATAAGCAAGAAGAGAGAGGATGAGCGATCTTTTTTGGAAAATATGAGGGAGACAGAATGATGTTAACTCGTTAAACTATGGTGAATTTTTTTTATTTCAAAATCTTTAAATTAGTTGGCGTAGTTTAACATAAGTAGTAAATAGATTTTAAATGTCACGTGTCAATTTGCAGATAATTCAACTCAGAATAACTTAGAAAAAAATTAACTTATAAGATCCAAGTCCAAAATTCATTGGGCTACAAATAGGAAACAAAACACGCATAACACATAAATGGATAAAAATGGCAACCTTTTATCACTAATTATGCCAATCAATAATTTTTTTTTAAAATTTTTAAGAGTATTATTGAAGATTTTCTCTTGATAGATTCTAAGCTATAGGTTAGGGGTGCACAAAGAACCGGTGAAACAATTAGGAATCGGAATCGGTGCTTCAGTTTTGGTTCTAGTTCAATTTCTAAGAACAATTGGGAACGGTTCCAGTTCGGGTTCCAAACTTGAGAATCGGAACCGTTAGGAACAAGAACTGTATAATAACTATATATATTATGTTTTTAATTATATAATTACTAATATATACACCTATTGATGTCTACAAAGAAAGATAAATAATAAATGTATGTTTTCATGTACAATATTATATATCAAAATGCACTAAAAATTGGGTTTAAAGTCATTAAATTATTATTATTATTATTATTATTATTATTATTATTATTTTTTAAAGGTTACGGTTTCGGTTCCAATTTCTAGGAATCATTGGGAATGCTTCCGGTTCTAATTCTGAGAACTATAGGAACCAAAATTAGGTGCACCCCTGCTATCGGTTCATGAGTTCATCAACATAGGGTCTAATAATTGTCAATGAACCAAAGTCTCAAATAATGAGTTTGTGAGTTTTTTGCTTAGGTATAAAAACACATATAAATAAAAAAAATAAAAAAATTACAAAACAGAATATATATAAGGGTAAAGTGCAAAAAAAGCCTTTAAACTATTGCTATTTTACAAATATGCCCTTGCCAAACTATTGATTTGTTGCAATCGAGACCAACCCATCACAAAAAACTATTTTACCATTTCTCATTAAATTTGTCATTTCTTATTAAATTATTTTTATTATATTTTCTCTTATCTAAATATTAATTATACCATTTACCTTTTTTTTATTATTAGTATCAGTTTATCATAAAAGTAGAAATAAATAGATTTATAATTATATTTTCTAACATGATTAACTTATAATTAAACTATACTATTTATAATAAATCTTATTATGCACAAAATCTAATTCAACTATATTACTTGCAAATCCGAATATAGTTCAGGAATTTTAGTAACTTACCTCAAGTATAAAACACGGATTTAAGATAACAAAGATCTTTTATTAATTTTTGCTACATAGAAATCTGATTACATGGTTTCTTTAAAGAAACTCTCATAAGAGAGATGACAATAATAGTTGAAGCCAATTTATTTGAATCTCAAAAATTATAAATTATATAAAACATAAAAGAAAATACAGTGATGGATTCTAAGTTTGACACGTCTGCCACTGCCTATCGTCGTGGACGCTTTATATGATCGATGGACGATATATGATGTATAAAAGTGCGGTCAAACTGGTAAACAGTGTCATGAAAGAGGTTCTTGTGTGTTTCGATGAACACTTGGTGTGCTGTCTTGCCTCCCTTAAACTCCAATCTGTACCAAAATTATTGAGTTTTTGGGGAGTCTAACTTTTTTATAGTAGTGGATTTTTATTATTATTTTATAAATTTAATAAGAGTAAATTTTTAAATTTATCCTTTTTAAAAGACAAAACAATTAATATACTTTTTCAGTCAAATTAATGTAAAAAAGATAGTTTGACAATGTTGTAAAAGATAATATATTCATTTTTGGAATGAAACATGTATTTTAGGACATTCAAAAAGGAAAGAAGGCCAAGCATTTTGGGATGAAGTAATGGATAAGGTCAAACATGAATCCCATCCACAACGTCAAATGGATAGAAAAATGATTCTTAATTCAAATTCTCAAACATATTTTTTAAGGCTTTTATCTCTTCATATAGTGAATAAGACTCATATTTGATCTTATCAATTATATCAAATGTATAGAAAACCCTTCTGTTAGACAAATAGATTAAACTAATTGGCCTAAATAGTAGGGGTGGCAAAATTTGGCACGACCTGCTAACACGATACAAGTTAAAACGGGTTTGGATCATAAACGGGTCGATTAATTCATTTAGCCAATTGTGTCGTATTTGTGTCGAAAAGTACACGTCTAATTATATGTGTCATAACTAAATTTCTATTTAAGTTCCAAAATTACTATATAAACTTGTGTGTTATAATTTAATATTTTGTAGACTAGGATTATATAGTAATTTGGTTGATTAAAACTTATATTTTTTTAGTATTTATTATTTTATTGAGTATTATTAATAATTTAAATAAGAGGAATGCTAAAGACAATCGCCCTAGCAACTGCTCATTTACAGTCTGTTTTTATTGGTGAGTTGAATTATAATTAATGCATTCCTTAATTAGATGTTTTCTACTTTCTATAAGATACTAAAATATATATTTTTATGGACAAAACTATCCTTATCCCTTTCATTTGCATTTCTTCCCATTCATCCGCCCTTCATTCACATATTGGTGTTTTTATATATTATAAATATAAATACCTAACAATATGTGACAATATGTGAGTGTATTCTTTCTTCTCTTTTATTTTTAATTATCATTTAACCTTTATATATATTTATTCTCTATATGAATTCATGGTTGAGAGGATTGCATATAAATATATAAACTAGCATATATATATATATATACACATATATATATATACACACATATATATATATACATGCATATATATATATATATATACACATATATAGGCATACGGATCAGGAAAAAAAAAAAAAAAGAGAGGAAAGTAATGTTGTAATGCTTTATATATATATATATATATGCTAAATATACTATATATATGTAAACTTCATCAAGTGAGAACTGAAGAGACTGATGAAAGGCTTAAAAGGGCTGTTTTGACCAAAAACAAATATAGTTTTAATATTTCATAAAAAGTGAGAAACTTGTAATTAATGAACTCACCAATAAGAACAGCGACTGTGACGGTCCTTAGCATTGATCTTTAAATAATATAATATATATAAAACAGGTTGAGTTAGTATTGAGAGTTACTGACCCATTTATTAAACGGGTCGTGTTCATGTTGAACTGTTTAGTATAATACCCTTATATCGATACGATAGATTATAACTCATGAATACAAATTGCCACCCCTACTAAATACAATTGCCACCCCTACTAAATACCATTACTCATAGTAGTATATAATTAACCATATTACACACAACACCACCGATAAAGACACATCCTACTAAATTCATATATAAAATAACATCGACATCATCAATTCCACACTTATTTAAAACAATTGGATGCATCCTATTTTCGGTTCCATTCATTATCTAATACAGCCAAAATAAAGAACATGGGAATGTATAAGTGTAATTTATCATGTATCATTTCATACAAAAAGATACTTTTCACACCCTTATTTTTCAACCCCGAAGATATGATTAATATCATAAATACACGTATATGTATGTATGTATATGTACCTGGTACCAATTGATTTCCCATTGCATCCGCAATGCATAGACGCCACCAGCAAACGAAGGGTTTTGTTCTCTAAGCATGGCAGCTAGACGCCACATCGCCGAAGGGCCTTGGGTTGCCATCTTTGTATGGCAACGAATGTTGGTGTTCACGTTTGAGAAGTTGTTTCATGACCTGGGCGGACCATGTGTGCTTCTCTTTTTCTTTCTTAATCTTCCACATCACCGAAGGGCCTTGGATATATAAGTATATATGTATATACCACAACAAATAACATAATTAAAGCAAGTAATTAATTAATATTAATTGTACTACTACATGTTAGATATACTTATGTGTATATATATAGTTAGCCCCAAGAAAGATTAATTAATCGTTGACGACCTTAATTATATGCATGGATCATACTATACGTACCAAATACTTTCATTAGCTTTGATAATAGGTTGATGCACGTGCCATGTAGGCGTCCTCTAGATGCTGAAATGCAGTATATATAATAGAATTAATTAATGACCAAAATATATACTTCCAAAGTTTGCATGTCTATATACTTAGTTCATGCTATCAACAAGAAAAATATATTATTAATTAGTTACCTTATACTTTATATATTTAATGGAAACCAATTAATTAATTAATTAAACAGAGTTTGGAACATTAATTATAATGGTTTCCATTGAATATATTAAGAGATTGAGGTGGAACACCAAGTAAAATCACCTTACCATCTTTAAAGTCAATCCTTAGTATATTAACGAGATGAATATCGCATGTGGGGTTCTAATTTGTTTTTTTTAAAAAAAAAAAAAAAAAAAACTCAACTTGTTGTTTTCGATTAACTTGTCCATTGTCATATACTTTCTCGTCATTCTTTTGAGTATTTTTTTCGAAATTAACTAACAGTGAAAAAAAAAAAACATCGCTTATTTCAGCAATCCATACACACAAGAAAGAAAAAAATAAAACAGAAATAAGTTTATTTTTATGCTTGAACCTAAAGATAATCACGGTGAAACCAATCACACTGAAAATATACAAAATTTTCAGCTCAAGAACTCAAGTTTAAGGCTAACACTCGCAACCATAGAGCAATATTTACAATATGTGAATCATAAAAAAACATAATATATATATATATATATATATATATATATATATATATCACCAATATAGTTCTCTTGAGTACTGGTTGGATTAATCTCTGCGTCTTCAGAAGGCTCCAATGGATCCAGTTGGTCATGGCTAGTTTCCACCCTGAGCTCATCAACGAATATACCTTTACAAATAAGAGCCGTTATTAAGTACATGAAAAATAAATCCAAGTAGTTGCAGAGAATTCCTTGAATATAAAATATAAGGAAGCGGAACCTCCACATCATTATATCATGCATAAATGACCAATTAAAAATATTCCATTAAAGACCCCAACTCTTGGGCTTGAATACCACCACACTACTCTAAGTACGTATATAATTAAGGGACATGCACGTTTCATATATATATATATATATATATATATATATATATATATATATATATATTATGTTAATAAAAAAGCTGTTTTCTATAAAGATTCCACTAATTTTTGAATTGGTTCTTCTGCCTAAAAGTATATTTATGCATGGTATAAAACTAAAATGACAAATTTAGACTTACAATGATGATAAATGAATTGTGTAAACCTTCCGAGATGACTCCCACTCCTGAAAGCAGAAGGATTGCTGGCAAGAACATGGAGAGGCGAACGTCCTTGTTCATCCACGTAGTTCACAAGGTTGTCATATCTAACAATTATTTGAAATGCCAAATCTGTCAAGGATCGAAACTCATTCATAAATATAATGTCAATTAAATAAATTAATGTGTGAATTAAATTAATGACATAAACTAACCATTTATATTGTACGTACGAGTGCATCTTAATTTCTTGACATAATTAATTTATAAAATCAATTAGTGCCATTTCATAACTTAACAAAATGTGTGTGGTATATATATATATTCTTAATTTTGTACAGATACATATAATTACTTAACATTAAAGTCATAGGGAATATTACAGCCACATGGACTTATGGACTCATATTTTTCATTTGATGAGTCAAAGTCATAATCTTTCAAAAAAATAAAATTGACTAAAATGTTAATGTGTACGTTGAAAAACATTATTCATTCTCCAAACTAATCTTACGAATTTTAAGTACCACTTTTGTAAATGTACTTATTACTCTTGTGCATAGATAGGTACCATTTTTTGGGGAGACCATGTCTGTGTGCAAAGAAAGTGATACAAGATGATATGGTCTGCACAAAGATTGGTACCTATAGGCATAAGAGAGGTAGCTCTTTGTACCAAAGTAATACTTACATATATAAAAATAATAAAAGTAGTTTAGGTAAATGAATAGTAAATGAATGGCCGGTACATATAGGCATTTTGTTAAGATATTATTATGACTTTGACTCTATCAAATATTAAAGGAATGTTTACTAATACATGGGCTTAAGGCCTAAATACTACAATATAATGGGGATAAGGTTTTGAATTTTCAATAATTGGATGGACCACCAAAATATTTCTCTAAAATGGATTCCACTTTATACTTTGTACCACACAACAAACTATATTATAATTAAAGACCCAAAACAATACTTTTATTTTATATTAACCTTAGAGTTTGAAATAAACTTGCAAAAGATCCGTGAACAAACTATTAAATATGGAATTAAAATTGCTCAATAGATTAATATGGACTTAAAGATTTCTTCAAACAAAAGATCTTATATAGAAATAAAATTTAACAAAACAGTATAGGTTCTGATACCAAAATTAAGTTGAAGCTAACCGGATATAAGTATGCAAAGAACATAGAGATAAAATTAACAATTAAATCACAGAAATGACTGCCGAACAGATTTTCAAATTGTCCTATCATATTATATCCTTTTGTGGATATAGCGATCTTAATATGTTTACTGAATTCTCTAGTGGTCATCGTATAATTGGGGACATATCCGACAATAGTGGCATTGTCTGCTAAATCTATTTCAGCGCTGGCTATTTGTGCTTGTTGATGGTTATTCCATCGATCATCATAAATATAAATAAGTGCTCTAGTTTCGATTTCAGTTCTGGTTAATCCTACTAATCCTATCATTATGACACATAAATGCATAAGTTCTAAATTATTATCATTTAACTCTTGATAGGCTTCGGGTGTTATAAGGTCTAAAATAACTTGATTGTTAACCACACTTATTCTTCGCTGGCTAAAATGATTATGTATCTTACTCTGGAAGTCTAGTATATTATTGGAATAAAGAGTGACTTTATTCTTTACTTTCTTCATTTTTTTTCTCTATATATTTTTTAGCATCATGTTCATGGTCATATAAATCTTCTACTCTCATTATTTCTTTGGCTTTCTAAGGATAATTAATGACCATTGTGGTATTTGTTTATGAGGTTGTAATAAGTTTACATGTTTGGTGGTTACAGGTGAGAACTGATTAGTAGTTGATAACTTTATATCCTTGGATAATTCGAATAATTCTTTAGAAGATTCTCTGGGAATATTTTCTTGTATTACTTCTAATTTTTCTTCAAGTTTATTGACCTTTTCAGTCAACTGGAGTAATAACTGGATTAAAAAATTATTTTGTCTAATATGTATATTAGTTGATTGTACGTTTGCTTTAAAACTTGTAAATCTTATGGGTTCTTTATCAATTTTATAAAGTTCGGCTAAAGCTGTTAGATAATCAGGATTAATAGTACTCATAAAACTATTGTAAAAGTTTTTGAATATCGGTTTTAAGAGATTTTAAATAATTTATAATGATTTTTTGATTTTCAAAAATAGTTTTAATATCACTATTTATATCTTTAATTGTAACTGATATTATCTTGTTATCGAGTTTTAGAGCAATCCAGCTAAGAGCCCTCAAGCATTCCAACCTTTAAAGTTTCCCAGTGTATTTTCTTTATTTCAGAGTGTTCTCTTTTGTAAAATATTGTGTGAGAGTGTATCCATGTACAAACAGTGTGTATCCATGTATATATTGCTTATGAAATAAATCATCCAGTTTGCTTTTATTCTAAAAATTTTCTTATCTCTATTTAGTATTTTAAGTACTTTCGGGTAACAGACTTCGGTCGACAAAAAGATCAAATATATAGATTTTATTTAGCCAGACAATGTAGATTCTAGAATTTTTTTGAATCCAACCAGTACATGCAGCCATAGTTTTAATTTAGCAATTTCTTCTATGAGTTAACTCGAACTGTTGGCTTGTTGGCCCGTTTTTGCCGGTATTCAGGCATTTTTGTAGGGCGTTATCAGGTTCGGCAGTAATTTAGCAATTTCTTCTGTGAGTTGACTCGAACTGTTGGCTTGTTGGCCCGTTCTTGCCAGTGTTCAGGCGTTTTTGTAGGGTCTTATTAGAGTGTTTCGATAGTCATTTCTATGATTTAATTATTAACTTTATCTCTATGTTCTTTGCATGCTTCTATCCGGTTAGTTTCAACTTAATTTATCTTTAATTGCAACTAATATTATCTTGTTATCTAAATTATTTGGACTAGAATTCTGTACCATTTGTTCTTTAATATAATCAAGATTTTCTCCTAGTCGTTTTATAGAATTATCTAGATTATTAAAATCTATTCTATTCATTAACTAAAATAATTGTCGGGTCTAGCTTCTAAAATATTCTGTATTCAAATAATTCTAGATATAAGTTCTTCTATTCTTCGTTGTAAGCTACGAGTTGTGTCTCCTAATTCTTGTGCGATGTAACAATTCCTAAGTGCTATTTGACAAAATTCTAGAACTTGTGTCTCCTAATTGGTTAATGTATTTGTAAATATGCAAACTACGTTCATATATTGGTAATATACTTTTGTTACTACCACTTTGCAGTAAAAAAAATTCCCAGTATTAAATATATATGGATCCTGTCACAACACCATGTATTTGTAATAATCCCAACCCTAGGTTATATAAGTGAAACTACTCATAAGCAATACTAGTGCAGAAAGAGCATATACATTCAATTATGTGTGAGAAATTAAGGTCACATACCAAAATAATCTCCGCGGATTGCAGAGTGAAGAACAGTTTCACCACCATTCCATCTACAATATTCGTAGCCTCAATCCGTCCCACAGATTGAATGGAGGCAAAGAAAAGGTTCTTTCTTACCGCGGAGGGCGGCCAAGAAGAAAGAAGTCTCACCGTCATAGTTCCGAACACCGATCAGCGTCGAGTCTTTACTTGCAATGCAGTGGCACATCCTTGCACTTCCCAACGATGCAGCCAAATGGACAGGGGTGTTCCCTCTCTCATTTTGCACTTTCAGAGCCTCGATATCGGAACTCAGTCCCCGTACTAGCTCTTCAACAATGCTTTCTTTCCCTTCCAACACCACAATGTGCAACATGGTGTCCCCTGATCTATTGATCTTGAGCTTCTGAACCTCTGGGTGTTCCTTGTACAAGCTCACCACTTCATTCCAAGCACCTTCCCTCGCTTTTTTGACAATTCTTGGTACATAACTCATTTCTTCTTCTGGCAAGAACTCCATATATATATATATATATCACGTTATCTTCTTTCTCGATCTTACTGTTGGGAAACGTACTAGTTTTAAAAACTTTTCGAGGGATTTAAATTCATAGATTTTGATTCATTACATAGAGACAAGTTTTATGCAAAAATAAAACATGATGTATCACTCAATTAAAAGATTGAATACTTACATCAAGGTTTGAGTAAACCTTAGATCTCTCCTCTAAAGTGAATGTTCTCACTTATTGTAGATCCCTTAGCAAGATGCCTTCTTATTGGATCTCCATCTTCTTGGTAATTGTTTTGCCTTTAGAAATCACTCATAAGCCTCCATGAATGACCTTGGAAAACTAGGCTTGTGGGAGCCTCCATTAGATGAGAACATAAACCCTAATTTTCTAGAGAGAGAAAATAAATTCCTTTTTCCTTCTCATTAAAAATCACCCCTAAAATATACATAGACCATGTATATTTATAGGCAACATAAAGGTAAAGAAAAGGAAACAACTAATCCTTCTCAATCTCTAATTCACATGTCTCAAATTTAATATGATTCCAATATCAAGTTGGGCTATGAGTGAGAATCCATTGGGCCTATTATTTTATTGGCTACAATGAATTAATAATTGGCCCGGTCCATGGACCCAATTCAATTAATTCATAAATTAATTTATACTCCACTAAAAGAAATTAATTGAACTCCAATTAAATAATAAATAACCTCTAAGTCAATATTGCACTTTGACCCCTCTATGCATAATTAGTTATCGGATAAATAAAGCCATCAATCCGACTACTTAATTAATATATTTATTTTGGTACCTTTGATTATTTCTGGCTCGATCACAATAAAATATTTGTTTGACAAAAATAATAATTTAAATAAATAAATATATATAATAAATCATTTTGTTTAAAAACACACGAAGGCTTTCGAATTTACTTTGTGATCAACCATAATCAATACAAAATAAATACAAGTAGCAATGATGCAAATATTGAAAATATAACCCTCTAACTATTAATTACATAACTACCCAAAGTGTCGGTCTAAGGATCCCAAAGAATCCGCTGAATAAATCAAAGTAATTATTAATTAATAAAAAAGTCTATAATTTTCTCATACTTAAGAGTCAAATGCCATAACGGTGATAGGGAGCAATTGCATACGACGGCTCTCGCAATATATTTCAACCTAACGCGGATCCAGTTCAAATCTTAATTAATTATGAGTCCATCTATAATTACCGACTATGAACCATTTATGATTACTATTTATATATCATGCATTGATTGCCATCACAAATATATATATAAATATCTCTTGTAATCAAATGGACACTATCAATTCTATAATGAATCGAAATATAATACATTGAATTCACCAATTGTATAAAACATAAATATTTTATAAACGTCAGGAACATATGTCACTTTAATCCAAACAGGAATTTGTTATGCCAGGGCATATAAATCCCAACAGCTCCCACTTGCCCTCATAGCCAATTCAAATTGCACCTAACTCCAATGTTATCCAGATGATGATCAAAATTATTGATCAATGACACCTTTGATAATGGATCAACAAAGTTGTGTTCTAATGCAATGTTCTAACTACAAGTGCATTTTCTTGCCGGACAATATCATGTAGAACATGATACTTCCTCTCAGTGTATCTTGTTCCTCTATGGAACCTTGGGTCATTGGTTTGGACTACTTCTGCACTATTGTCACAACATAGCTCAATAGGCAGGCTAGTATACTCCACAACCTCTAAATCAGTGAGATCAAACTAATAGGCTTCCTTTGCCGCCTTTAAAGCTGCAATATATTCCACCTACAGGTTTGAGTCAGCAGTTGAAATCTGCTTAACAATCTACCAACTGATTTCCCTTCCATTAAGTAAACATACACTAAGTCATAAACCTCATAGTATCTACTTCTGATTGAAAATCAGAACTAGCATACCTGACTAGGACCATATCATCACATCCATAAATGAATATGATATCATTGGTTCTCCTTAGGTACTTAATGATATTTTTCACAATAGACCAGTTGTCAAGTCCAGTATTGGACTGATCTCTACTGACTATCCCTACTATGTAGCGGATGTCCTGTTTGGTATAGACCATGGCATATATGAGACTCTCATATGCCGAAACATATTGTTCCAGTCTCATTTGCTCAATCTCCTTTGATAGTCTTGAAAAACTACTTACTAGAGAGAGCCATCCATATCAATAAAGCAAGAACTCATTCTTTGAGTTATGCATACCAAACCTGGTCAAAACTTTATCAATGTAGGATTATTAAGATAAGCCTATTTTCCTTTTAACCTGATCTTGCAAAAGCTTGATCCTAGGAATCTAGCTTACATCCTGAAAATCCTTCATTTAAAAGTAATTGAACAACTACCTCTTTATTGATGACAAAACTTCCACATCATTCTAAATGAGTAGGATGTCATCAATATATATAGAATTAGAAAAATAATGACATTCCCTTGTACACTCATGATTTATTCACTAAGAAATCTTCTGGTATCTTTTTGTAGATTAACTTGCCTTCCATAGGAATCACTCTACTAGAAAGTTCTACAAGATCCCAGAATTTATTAGAATACATAAATTCCAACTCTGATTTCATAGTAACTCACCAAAACGATCTGTATCCACATCGGTTCACGCTTCCGTGTAGCTTACTGGGTCCAACTCATGTTTAACAGGGATGTCCATAATGGTCTCACCTAAAAACATGATTCTGTCGAATTGGATGATAATCCTCCCACTACATCAATGTACCGATGCAAGAATCTGTGTAGTAGATGATGCTAACACATCAATAGGGAATTCATATATTATTCTCAATCTCTATAATAAGTGTGTTCACATGGGGTACATCTGGTACTCATACCAAATTCTCTAACATTATGCTACTAGGTATGTGATTCATAATATGATTCTCCTATAGATAAACAGTGAGTGAAAACAATCAACTTTTATCTTTAAGATCATAAAATAATCCATCCTAGTGACATTTAGAGTATCAATCAAATCTATCATGCGTATGATCTGTTTCCAACTTACTTGTCCATATCAAGCGCACATGTGCAAGACTACCCCATATGTGCATGTGATTCAAACTAAGATTTAGTCAAAAACACAGCTCAACGGTATCCTTGAGACAGACTAAGATGGAATGCAGTTCATAATGCGCATCGATGTCATTAACGCTAAACTCTTAAATGAAAGAGATAATGTGGCATAATTGATCATAGATCTAACCATGTTAAGTGGAATTCTGTTATTCCTATTTGACACCTAAATGAGCGTCAATTGCGGAAAACTGGTACACAACACCCTCATTGACCATATAGTCTTTGCACTATCCCAAGAAATACTCATATCCTCGATCAGATCGAAATGTCTTGATAAGTTTACCTAATCTGTGCTCCACATTAGTCTTGACCCTCTCGGAATATACCAAAAGTATAAGACTTGTGTCACAACAGGTAAATTTATCCAAAACGTGAGTAATCTTGCTTGGATGTTCATAAGACCACACGTGTCAGTGTGTACTGACTCCAATTGTCCTTTATGTCTATTTCATCTGGCTGATTAAGCCCTAAGAGTTATCTATCCTTCAAAACAGGGTTCACAAGTTTGGTTTAGGCTCCTCTGCCTCACTAGGTAATTAACCTTCTTTGACTAATCTTTGAATCTCATTTTGACTGATTATAACCCAAAAATAGACGCTAAAAATACAATGAGTCAGGAATAACAATTTTTCTCTTAACATTCAATCTAGAAGATGCAACATTAGTTTCTACATCCTGCAAATCTTAAAAGTTTGTGATTATAGTATATTAACCATCTTTCAATGCACCAGAAGCAATCGCATATCTATTCAATTTTATAAAACCAGTTTTACTAAATAACAACACAGTTTTTATAAACCACAAGTGAAACAAGGATTAGATAGCGTCTAACTTCTGTGCATAAATATAGTTCTCTAATACTAATATCCTCATACTCTCTAATTTCAGATGTAATACTCCCACTGACTTAGCTACAACCATGTCATCCGGTCAAGTACAAATATATTCCATATCATCGAGGCTTCTGGATTCCTGAAATCCTTGCAACGAATTGCAAACATGTTTAGTGGCTCCAGAATCTATTCATCAGGAATTAATAGATACAACCACATAACATGGCTCAATGATTAAATATATATTTTCCTATGCCACGTCATTGCTTAGACAGTTGGTCCTTAAGTGTCATAGTTAGCGGCAAAAGAAACAATTTCCTTCGCCCTCAACATACACTGCTTTATTCCCTTTAACCTTTTTGAATACCCATGTTTTGTGCTAGCCTAGTCCTATTATCATCCTTATTCTTTGCTTTGCCCGTCCACTTGAGCCTAGAAGAAGATAGTATAGACTAGGTTAGATTGATAGGAACGCCCATACTGTTGATTATTACTTCATCTGTTACCAATTCTATAAGAATATCAGCGAGTGTGAACTCAAACTGATTCCTTATTTAGTTCACTCTAACAGAGTCGAACGAGTTTGGTAACAAGGCAATAATCATGTCAACTTGAAACTTACCACCCAAGTCAGCCCTATTGATCTCTAGCTAATTTTTAAATAATAAACAATCATTTTCCAAAATTCGATTTCATACTGGATTTCCTTAGGCTATCTTGATGCTATTCAAGTCTGACATAGTACTTTGGCATACTCTCTATCTAATCTCACCAAAACATCTTATTGAATTTTAACATGATGCTTAAAGAAAATAAAATAATGTAAATGTTAGCTTTGGAGCGTATTCGAGGTAAATATTAATGAGATCCAGTTACATTGAATATGTAAGCAAGCAGATAAACTAGATTAGACATAATTAATCTGAATATAAATGCATTCATACAATATGCAAGGTGAATTATTAATACTGTCATACATATTTAAAATTAAAATGAGCTTGTTAACCACATAATACAATAAATCTCAATTGAACAAGAGATCATTATCATTATTGGTGAACAATCCCTTTTAATTAATGCGGGTCCCTCAACTCTGTAGCATAATAAATCAACTAATCAATATGTCAATAACTTATCCTGTTGGAGGAGTTCATTATTACTATTGTTGAGATTCATTTATTATTAGGCGAACACTTCCATTAAAATAGTATGTGGGTCCCTTAACCACTGCATGAAAAATCGAATAACCAATACGCCAATAACTTATTCGGTTGGCGAAATTCATTATTGCTATTGGCGGGCAAATCCCATCATTTCCATATCTCTTAAGACAATGGCTTGTCTATCTATATGAAATGATTCCCGATTATGTTTAGCCTTTCTAAAATCACCCAGTATAGACCACTCCGTTGGGAAGCTAACACTATTGATTTTAGATTGAGTGTATAACGTTATTAATGCTCTAATGAAAAATAAAACATTAAATATCTTGTCATTATAATCTAGACTCTTTAAATCATGCGTAGGGCCTTATTTTTAAAGATCTAATTACAATGAACATTTAATATTATTATTTTCATGAGATAACCATTCTTGTAATATTAAGACTCTTCAAATCATGCGTGGGGCCTTATTTTTTAAGACCTAATTACAATGGTGTTAATAACGAAGGCCATGGGGCAATGTATAAAAATCCCCGCTCCCACTCAATTTTTAATCATTCATAATTAGGGTTTTCATTTTATTCATTTACATGATATAATGTATGCAAAACGTCTTGATTTTAATTCAATTAAATTTAGAAAATATTTGAACTTTAAACGATTCACTAATATTTAATTTGAGGCACACTTTAAAAATAATTTACAAAAATAATTTTTTCGTTTCCCAATAAGTGCTCTCAAATTAATTAGTAATCAAATCCAATTAATTTTCATAATTTAATTAATATAAATCAAGTCATTTAATTAAATATCATGGATCCAATGCATGAATAATAATAATAAACAATTAATTATTCCATGCATCAGTTAAATAAATAAATAACAGACAGAAGCAATTTAAATGGCCAATGGATTCAGCTTTTAACATTTATCTACTCTAAGTATTGCGGGAAGATCATCCATCGGCTTGCAAACACCCACATAAGGCTGGAACGCACTGAGAGAAGCAAAAACACCGCTTGGAACGCGCCTGGAGGGCCCCACACGCGCTCACACGCGCCTGGGGCATACTGCAGGTGAAGGCACGCGCCCCCACGCGCTGGCACTTGCCTGGGGTGCGTGGGACGCGCCCCCACGCGCTGGCACGCGCGTGGGGCGCGTGGGTCACGCCTCCACGCGCCTGCACGCGCGTGGAGGTCATACAACAATGGTTGGCGCATGCAATGCACGCGCCAGCATATGTCACCTTGTGGCGCGTGTTCCTCACGCGCCAGGCTCATCCTCTATGCACCATATTTGATTCCAGCCTCTTCCGACGCCTCTTCTCGCAGTCGGCGATGCTCCGGCCACCGGAAAAATGCCGAAAAATTCCAGAAAAATCAGAAAAATTCCCAGAAAATTAAAATAAGCCTAAAAAAATTCCAGAAAAATTTTAAAAAATTCGGAAAAATTCCAGAAAATTACTAAAGCATAATTTAACCCTTTTGGATCTTCTTGAAGCTTCATAGCATCCTTTGATGAATATTACATGGCTTTAAAAATATTTACAACTTGAAATACAATGGGAAAAATAAATTACATCATTGAACTTTCAAACGGGTAAATCAAAGCCTTAATTACATTCATCCAAAAATAAAATTACATTAATTTAACCTATAAGCTTCATCCATGGCCCAACCATACATCATCATTCATTCACAATAATTCATACATCATCATGTATCAATATATATCAACATATTAATTCATACATCAACATACATCAATAAATAAATATATATGCATATCAAAATTGGATCCATGAATGATGAATTTTGATAAAAACATGATCTCTAGTAATGAATCAAACCATGCTCTGATACCACTGTTGGGAAATGTGCTAGTTTTAAAAACTTTTCGAGGGATTTAAATTCATAGATCTTGATTCATTACATAGAGACAAGTTTTATGCAAAAATAAAACATGATGTATCACTCAATTAAAAGATTGAATACTTACATCAAGGTTTGAGTAAACCTTATATCTCTCCTCTAAAGTGAATGTTCTCACTTATTGTAGATCCCTTAGCAAGATGCCTTCTTATTGGATCTCCATCTTTTTGGTAATTGTTTTGCCTTTAGAAATCACTCATAAGCCTCCATGAATGACCTTGGAAAACTAGGCTTGTGGGAGCCTCCATTAGATGAGAACATAAACCCTAATTTTCTAGAGAGAGAAAATAAATTCCTTTTTCCTTCTCATTAAAAATCACCCCTAAAATATACATAGACCATGTATATTTATAGGCAACATAAAGGTAAAGAAAAGGAAACAACTAATCCTTCTCAATCTCTAATTCACATGTCTCAAATTTAATATGATTCCAATATCAAGTTGGGCTATGAGTGAGAATCCATTGGGCCTATTATTTTATTGGCTACAATGAATTAATAATTGATCCGGTCCATGGACCCAATTCAATTAATTCATAAATTAATTTCTACTCCACTAAAAGAAATTAATTGAACTCCAATTAAATAATAAATAACCTCTAAGTCAATATTGCACTTTGACCCCTCTATGCATAATTAGTTATCGGATAAATAAAGCCATCAATCCGACTACTTAATTAATATATTTATTTTGGTACCTTTGATTATTTCTGGCTCGATCACAATAAAACATTTGTTTGACAAAAATAATAATTTAAATAAATAAATATATATAATAAATCATTTTGTCTAAAAACACACGAAGGCCTTCGAATTTACTTTGTGATCAACCATAATCAATACAACATAAATACAAGTAGCAATGATGCAAATATTGAAAATATAACCTTCTAACTATTAATTACATAATTACCCAAAGTGTCGGTCTAAGGATCCCGAAGAATCCGCCGAATAAATCAAAGTAATTATTAATTGATAAAAGAGTCTATAATTTTCTCATACTTAAGAGTCAAATGCCATGACGGTGATAGGGAGTAATTGCATACGACGGCTCTCGCAATATATCTCAACCTAACGCGGATCCAGTTCAAATTTTAATTAATTATGAGTCCATCTATAATTACCGACTATGAACCATTTATGATTACTATTTATATATCATGCATTGATTGCCATCACAAACATATATATAAATATCTCTTGTAATCAAATGGACACTATCAATTCTATAATGAATCGAAATATAATACATTGAATTCACCAATTATATAAAACATAAATATTTCATAAACGTGAGGAACATATGTCACTTTAATCCAAACAGAAATTTGCTATGCCAGGCATATAAATCCCAACAACATATATATATATATATATATATATATATGTAGGAAACCATATATATTACTGTAAGTACGTACCTAGTAGCTAGCTAGGGATCCAAGATATATAGAGGGTGCTAGATGCCTGTGTTGGAATATTAATTTACCACTTTAATTCAAAGGAAACGGAAACTGAAAAAAGGCAAAAAGTCTTTATATATATATATATATATATATATATATATATAATTTGCAATATATATATGGTAAGATTCCATTAAATCAAACTTTATGGACAATTAGCATTGCATGTGTACGTACACATGAACAAAAGCTTGGATTATAATAATAGTTTGACCTTAATTAATTTTCTGATCCTTTTATATAGTAGTAGAATTCTCTTTTACTTCTTTTATACTATAATAATATGGATTGTGTACTATCTGTTCGGTTTTTTCGATAAACAAAAAAATGATTGAAGAAGGAATGTATATGCAAAAACAACCTAAACGAGTCGAGAAGATTCGGAGTCAGCACAAGCAAAGTAAAGAATATGCAAAAACAACCTAAGCAAGTCAAGAACACTACCAGGGTAAAGTATAAAAAAATAAAGGAATACAGTTCTGATAGTGGCCGGGCGACAAGCCCCTAAACAATGCATTACCGGGAACTTTTTTTTTACTTGATATGTGATATTTCTTTTAATGAATTTTTTTTAATAGAAAAGTAAAAAATTTCAAGAGAATTGAGATGTTTTCATTGGGAGGAATATCAAGTACTATCAAAATAATAATTAATAGGTTAGTGGTCTAGCGATACCAAACTCCTACTTCTTAAAGAGAGGTCAGGTATTCGAGTCTCATCTGAAGCATGTGTGTGTGAGTACCAATTAAAAAAAAAAAAAAAAAAAGTGTCAAAATACTCTTTAAGTATTATATATTTTCTCCACAGTTGTACGGTTGTCCTTGTCCAACTACAGTACTCCCTCATTATTTTCATATTTATTAGGGTGGGGCTACACCTCAAGCCAACCATAAACCAAAATTTAATATTATTTTTATATTTTAAATAATTATATATAATATTCAAATTATGATTTTTTTTTTTTTCCAACTTACTTTGTTTAAATATTAATTTATTAAAACAATTGTAATAAGTATATATATTTTTGTTAAAAAAATACGTTTAAGAGTAATTTAATCTAAAATTAATTCAAAATCATATTAAAATTTTAGTGTTGGGATTGGCCGTAACTCAAATATATTTTCAGCCCGGCGTGAGTTGCAAAACCTAGTTTGAAAATCAAAGAATGGGTTGGGTTTAGGCTGGGTAGTTAGGATCGAACATTTCATATGTCGAGTTAGGCTCGAGCTGTATTTCTAACCCATCCAACCCGTCCAAGTTGAGCCCTAACTTTGTTAGGTGGCCGGGGCTCCCATCCAGATCCGTAACCCATATACCCCATATATATATCCGCAACCCATATATACCCATTCACTTTTCAATACATTTAGATCCGATGTGTGACAAGTCATCCTTATAACATTCTCCCCTACTCGATCGATTTCGTAACGCTCTTGTTGCGGCTCGAGCCACCCTGCATACCCAGGGTGAGGGTGACTGAGTCTGCTTCTGATACCAATCGCAAAAATGTCGGGTGCTTCGAGGTCCGATCCAAAAATTTAAACTGTTATGTGAAGCTAACATGCACCCAACTCATATATATTCATTTATTTTCTCATTGGAATCGGATGTGGAAGAAGTTTTTCTTATAGCAACAAGCCTCTTCAGAGCTTAATATGTAAGAAAGATGGAATATATATAATAGACGAAAATTGGTAGCCTTTTGATCCATGTCATTATTGAATATAATGTCATCCTTTTTGGCTATTTGTATTAAAATATCATAAAGGATAATGAGAATAAACGTATATACGATAACAAGACTCTTTAATTAATTTTTGCTCCATAAAAATCTGATTTCACATATATATATATAAGACAAAAGATAAACTATTCAAAGATTGAGTAGTTGAAGCCAATTTATTTGAATTTCAAAAACTACAAGCTAGATAGAAGATAAGTTGATAACTTCCAATTTCCAAACACGTAACATAAGTTTGACACACCTACCAACTGCCTATTGTTAAAAGATTTATCAGATGGATGGGCTTTATACTTAGGTTGGGCTTAGATGGATGGGCTTTTTTGTAAGGATGGGCTTTATAAAATCATCGTATAAAGGACGTATAACAAAAAGATAAACCACCAAACATGTGAAAACATAGAGTGGAGATGCCTCCACTGAGAGTTTTTCCTTGACAAGAAAGAAATGGCTTGCGCCGAAGGAGCCCAACATAGCGACTATGGACGCTAGGAGTGAAGTTAAAGCCATCACAAACTTATGTGAGGAAAGGACCACAACTCTCTCTTATGCTTGCTTGACAAAGCTGAAAGTGATACAAAAAACATGATAGATATAACTGAAAAGCATAGGGCAAATAAGGAGGAGATTGCAAAGAACAGAAATGCTGGCTGATTTTCCAGAACCGGAGACCCTGTGTCTTGGTTGGCGCCACGGGGCACTGTAGTTGAAGTGGTGAAGGCCACTGTCGCGATGAGGGTGGCGACGAGGATACACATGTTGGAGGTGCTTTTGTACCATTCAACAACGTTTTTGAAGAGCTCCTTGTGTTCTTCGATGAACACTTCCTTTGATGTATAGCCTGTGTGGTTTTTTTTTCGGTGTCAACTCGATGGCACGGACTTCTTGACGAACTGCAGTGCAATATTAAAACCAGTACATTATCATTATCATGTAAATTCAAAGATTAAAATGTTAGGATTATTACATATAATTAAATGATGCTAATGACCCATATTTATTATTTGATGAAGTCAAAGTCTTATAGTTTCGAAAAAATGAAAATATGAAGAAAAAAAAGTTGTTTAGCTTCGTAGAGCTATCATATTTAGGCATATAGGTATTATTTTTTGTCATCAAATACGAAGGTATCACATTTAGGCATATAGGTATTATTTTTTGTCATCAAATACTACTTTTTGTGTTGTACAAAAAAAATAATACTTGATGCACAAAAATGGTACCTATATAAATAAAAGTGGAAAAGTGGCACTTGATGCACAAAAAGTGGTACATATGTTCCTAAAAGTGGTACCTCTGTGAGAGTGATCCACGTGAGCATTTTAGTTAACTTCATTTTTTGAAATTATGAGACTTTGACTATATCAAATGATAAATATGAGCCATTAACACCATTTATATGTAATAATCCCAATGTTATCTCAAACATATACACACACACACATACCTCGTACCAATTGATTTCACATTGTTATCCACTTTACGAAATATGAGGTTCGGTGCTTTGTTATCCACTATACCAAATATGCGATTCGGTTTGAGAATTTTGAGGTTGAGCGACATGTTGTAGATATGGGGTTGCTTATATTCTGCTGCCAAGAGCACTGCATTTTTGCCATCAGAGTCGGTGACATGAATGGCCAACGAATTGCAGTCAAGGACTTCCTGCACCACTTCTATGATGCCTAGCTTTATAGCGACTAACAAGGGTGACTCCTTGTTTTCCATGCCTGTCATGATCGAGCACATCACATGCATGATTCAATTCTATATATACATATACATAATTGCGTATACATGGACTTTTGGATTCTTGTTTACTATTTTATGTAATTAAAGTCACGATATTTCGAAAAAAATGGAGTTAACCAAAATACTGATGTGAACACGAAAAAACATTGTTAATTCTTAGCATTTTTAGGTACCACTTTTGTGCATGTAAGTACTACTCTTGTGCATAGAGGTACCACGTACCTATTGCGGACACAAGTATTTGTTTTTTTGCAGACTATTTTGATGCATGGTTTGCACAAAAAAAAATAATACACGTGTGTATAAAAATAGTATTTCTGTGCAAAAAAGTAGTACATACCATCAACATACCTGTAAATAGTAAAGAGTGGTTTGGGCAAATGACCAATGTCTTTCTATGTTTACTCAGTATTTTGGTCAACTCTATTTTATCAAAACATCGTGGCGTTTACTTCATGAAATCGCAAATAGGAGTCCAAAAATTTCATACATATGTAATTATCCCTAATTTAATATATATGATTGAGTTTTGAAATAGAACATTTTTATATCTAGCTAGTGTAATGATTGAAATGAAATTATTGATGGTTTAATTACCATGGTTGGGCTGTTTCACGACTGTGTCTGTGCCATCACTAGTTGGAGAAGGCTGCTTTGGTTTGACATCATAATTATATGGAGAGTCGCGTTTGAGAAGTTCTTTCATAACCTGGACGGATCATGTGTGCTTCTCTTTTTCCTTCTTAATCTTCCGCATCTCAGAAGGTACTAACATAAACATGTTAGACACACACACACACATATTGATTAATTGTTAATGACAATTAATTAATTATATATGCATGGATCATAGTGTACGTACCAAATATTTTCATCATCTTTGATATTAGCTTGATGCACGTGCCATATAGGCGTTCTCTAAAAGCTAAAATTCAGTATAAAAGAATTAATAATATTCATGATGTCATTAAGTATGATAATATAAATCATTATATGTCATTCATTTTTCACATAAATTTAAAAGATTATTACATATAAATGAACTTAGTGGCCCATATTTACCCATACATTGAGTCAAAGTCAATAATTTCTCTAAAATGTGTTTGAGCCAAAAGCTGAGGTGGCACATGAAAAAATACTGTTTCATATTTCTGTTGCCTAAAATACCCTTCATCCTATTTTATGTGTTGCCTAAAATGCCCTTTTGCGAAAGTATCACTTTTTTCTTCCAAAGGTACCACAATTTTGGACTGAAGGTACCACTTTTTGGCGTGGTACCATGTTTTATAAACACTCGTTTAGCTAGATTGGAGAATATTTTGTATTATTCATGGCGTTAACGGAGCTGTTTATGGATGTAATGTGCAACCTAATAAGCGGTGTGAGGTTTAATACCATTTTCAATTGTAAAAATACTTTTTTTTGGCGTCGAGGTACCATGTTTTCTAAACACTCTAGCTAGCTTGGAGAATATTTTGTATTATTCATGGCCCTAATAGAGCTATTTATTGATCCACTGTGCAACCGAATTAGAGGTGTAGGGTGTAATTCCATTTTCAATTGCAAAAATAAGTCCCTTTTGCGAATGTACCACTTTTTTTCCAAAGGTACCACGTTTTTAGACTGAAGGTACCACTTTTTGGCATTTAGGTACCATGTTTTCTAAACACTCGTTTAGCTAGATTGGAGAATATTTTGTGTTATTCATGGCATTAATGGAGCTGTTTATGGATGTAATGTGCAACCTCAATAGCGGTGTAGGGTTTAATACCTTTTTCAATTGCAAAAAAAAGTTCCTTTTTTTGGTGTCGAGGTACCATGTTTTCTAAATACTCTAGCTAGCTTGGAGAATATTTTGTGTTATTCATGGCCCTAATGGAGCTATTTATTGATCCAATGTGTAACCTAATTAGCGGTGTGTGGTGTAATACCATTTTCAATTGCAAAAATAAGTCTCTTTTGAGAAGGTACCACTTTTTTTCCAAAGGTACCACATTTTTGAATTGAAGGTATCACTTTTTGGCGTCCAGGTACCATATTTTCTAAACACTCACTTAGCTAGATTGAAGAATATTTTGTATTATTCATTGCGTTAATGGAGCTATTTATGGATGTAATGTGCAACCTAATTAGCAGTGTGGGGTTTAATACCATTTTCAATTGCAAAAATAAGTCTCTTTTTTTTGGCGTCGAGGTACCATATTTTCTAAACACTCTAGCTAGCTTTGAGAATATTTTGTGTTATTCATGGCCCTAATGGAGCTATTTATTAATCCAATGTGCAACTTAATTAGCCAACAAGCTACCAGGTACCATGTTTTCTAAACACTCGCTTAGCTAGATTAGAGAATATTTTGTGTTATTCATTGCGTTAATGGAGCTGTTTATGGATGTAATGTTCAGCCTAATTAGCGGTGTGGGATTTAATACCATTTTCAATTGCAAAAATAAGTCTCTTTTTTTGGCGTCGAGATACCATGTTTTCTAAACACTCTAGCTAGCTTTGAAAATATTTTGTGTTATTTATGGCCCTAATGGAGCTATTTATTGATCCAATGTGCAATTTAATTAGCCAACAAGCTACCATTCACCTCAAGGAACCTCATTATTTCCATCTTAATCCATCAAGGCTTATAAGATGTAATTTCCTCGACTTTTGATATAATTTTTGCTGTAGAGTAATTTCTTAGTATAACTTAGTTGTTAGTACTATAGCTCAATGTTCATTTGCACTTCTCCTTATTATATATTTTGCACGGTTAGTGAAAATTTTCCAAAGGCCATTTGTTGGTAGGAATCAGTGATTTTTTTTATTATTATTTTTTGAAGTTGTCTTTTGTCTCTTAATATCAAATATATATATATATATATATATCTGGTACAAATTTGTGAATTCTTTCATAGTTGTATTAATTGGGCAAATTTTTTTTTTTCGTGTTACCCATAATAGTGCTGTCTTTTTGGGCGAATTATAAATTCTTTATTAATTTTGATGATTCTTTTTAAAATTATTATTATTCAAAGTTTCGAATTGTTTGTTTTTATATTGCTTTTGTTCCTTATTATTATTATACAATGCCTTAATACCTTAATTTTTATTGCATGTGATAGTCACAGAGACAAAGTGGTTCTTTTGTTCCAACTACACACAGAGAATGCATGTCCATCAAATACACAAACAAGAGAACTCTCACTAGGACCACACAAAGGAAAAAGGGCCACAAAATGGTTTACCACATAACAAGGAAATACATACCTATATTTACCCAATTGGGAGCTAGAGGAAGTGGGATAGGAGGATCTCAAAATCCAAAAAGTACTTGAAATGATGTGGGATATGGGACATATGTAATGTTGAACAATGTCATTTTTTTTGCTATTATTTTGCAATCTGTTGGTGTGAGCTATTTTTCTACTTTTAAAGAAGAATAGCTGTGCAACTTTTTATTGTGGATTAGGTTAGTATGTTTTTGCAACCATTGTATGGCGTATTATACTGGCATCTACCTTAAATGGAATGAAATGAAGTTCTCTTTTGCATTGGATTTTTATGAATTAGTATTGTATGGCTTATTATATTAGAGCCTCACTGAATTTTCTTCAACTATTACATGAATGTAGTATCAAAAATATTTCATTCCAAAATTGAAGTAGTTGAATGAATAAGGGTAGTTTTGTAACTCTACAATGGTCAATAAAGTTAAAAATGTCATTTCAGCCATTGTAAAGGGCAAAATTGACCTTCTACCCATTTATCCATCTTGACATCAGCACTAAACGTCTGTTACTTAAAGGCAGAGGGTAAGTTGATACGTATGGTATTACACTCTACACCGCTAGGTTGCACAGTGGATCAATATATAGCTCCATTAGGGTCATGAATAACACAAAATATTCTTCAAGTTAGCTAGAGTGTTTAGAAAACATGGTACCTCGACGCAAAAAAAAAGGACTTATTTTTACAATTGAAAATGGTATTAAACCCCACACCGCTAATGAGGTTGCACATTACATCCATAAACAGCTCTATTAATGCTATGAATAACACAAAATATTCTCCAATCTAGCTAAACGAGTGTTTAGAAAACATGGTACCTGGACGCCAAAAAGTGGTACCTTCAATTCAAAAACGTGGTACCTTTGGAAAAAAAAAGTGGTACCTTCGCAAAAGGAATTTATTTTTGCAATTGAAAATGGTATTACACCCTACACTGCTAATTAGGTTGTACAGTGAATCAATAAATAGCTCCATTAAGGCCATGAATAACACAAAATATTCTCCAAACTAGCTAGAGTGTTTAGAAAACATGGTACCTCGATACAAAAAAAATGGACTTATTTTTGCAATTGAAAATGGTATTAAACCCCACACCGCTAATTAGGTTGCACATTACATCCATAAACAGTTCCATTAACGCCATGAATAATACAAAATATTCTCCAATCTAGCTAAACGAGTATTTAGAAAACATGATACTTGGACGCCAAAAAGTGGTACCTTCAGTCCAAAAATGTGGCACCTTTGGGAAAAAAGTGGTACCTTAGCAAAAGGGCATTTTAGGCAACACATAAAATAGGAAGAAGGGTATTTTAGGCAACAGAAATATGAAACAGTATTTTTTCATGTACCACCTCAATTTTTGGGTCAAACACATTTTAGAGAAATTATTGACTTTAACTCAATGTATGGGTAAATATGGGCCACTAAGTTCATTTATATGTAATAATCTCTAAATTTAATTGAATGTGTTGAACTGTGTATCACTATTCATACCTTAATTAATTTATGTTATCAATAAGAAAAATATATTACTCATTAGCTTACCAAAAAATATATATTAATTAATTATAATTATTGCCTTTAAATTAAGAGGTGGATGCTTGAGCTATTGGGTAGTATTGCATACCCACCCATTTATACTTATATATTTTTTTATTCGAATCCGACGTGGAACAAACTCTCCCTTGTAATACTTACCATCTTTAAAGCCGAAACTTAATATATAAAACAGATTATGAATGTGGGGTTTTAATTAAAAAGGTCACCTTGTTGGTTCCGATTAACTAGTCCATTGCCATATGCTTCCACGTCATTCTCTTGAGTATTTTTCATAAAATTAACTGAAGGTGAAAATAATAATAATAATAATAATAATTTGCTCCGTTTCAACTTCAACACTTTATAACACAAGAAAATAACTAAAAAATCATAAATATGTTTAATTTTATATATGCTTGAACCTAGCTAAAGATAACCACTTTGAAATCAGTCACACTGAAGATATACAAATGGAGGGGTACCAAATTTTCAGCTCGGGAACTAAAGTTTAAACCTTAAACTTGCAACCATAGAGCAATATTCTAGAATATTGAATTATAGAAAATATGATATATATCTATATATTAAAAAAAAAACACAAATACACACCAAATAGTCGAAAGAAGTTGATGCAGGTATGGTAGTTCCCTTGAGTATTGGTTGGATCAACCTTTACGACTTCACTCTTCAATGCATTGAGTTGGTCATAGCTAGTTTCCACTTCGCTGAGCTCAACAATAGATATACCTTTGCAAATAACAACGGGTATTAAGTACATGAAAAATGATTTGAAAGTCCGATAGTTAATTATACATTTTTTTTTTTTAGTTAAAGGTAAGCTTGTATTGAAGATAAAATAGATACATGAAGCCCTCAAAAAAGAGGGGAAAACAAAATCACGTGAAGGCCGAGGCCATTAATAGAGACAAAAAGACAACAAAAGGTTAAAGGACCTATACAATACACAACAACCATTGAAACATGGCAAAAACCAAGTCTTGTTGCTTGTGAACAAAGAAGGGAGACACTGCTATCTTCCAATCACAGCTTCTTGTACCTTCCAGAACCTCAAAAACCAGTGATTCAGCTTTAAGTAATCAACCAAGAGTGCCCATAAGCTGCTCCACAAGCCTGTGCAAACAAATTGTGAAGATCAACCTCAACTGAAATCCCTCTTAACTTAGAACAGTTTTTTAACTTAATTGCTACTAGTTTAGCTCGAACACAAGATTTGACTTGTGAGAAGATGTGATTAGGGCTGGAGTATGCATTTCTGAATGCTCTTCTATTTCTCTCCAACCAGAGATAGTAGATTGCTGCAGACAACAAAAGTTTATGAATTAGAAATCTTCCAGAGGACCAATGAGTTGAACACCAGTTAATCAGCTCATTCCAGCAGTTGGGTAGAATATAGAATCCTGCAACCTCTTGTATAGCAATCCAAACATGTGAATTGAAACAACATTTGAAGAACAAATGATCCAGTGATTCATTCTCAGCCATACATAGATAACACCGGTTAATATAATGCTTATGAAGCATAGGCTTTGAATCCACTGTATATAGTTTACCTCTAACAGCAAGCCAGACAATGCAACTATGTTTAGGGATGTGATGTTTGAACCAAATTAATTTGTGCCAAATAAAGGATGGAGAAGGAGGGGCAAAGTAAGCAATAGTTTGGAAGAATGAGTAAGCTCCAGAAGAACTAGGCAACCAATGAATACTATCCATTTGCTCTGAGGGAGATTGTAAAGAGTACAGCTGAGAAAGGAAATTAACAAACTAATTGAGGGTAAGTTAGAGATAGAGGAATCATCCAATGTCCATTGGAAATTAGGCTATCAACTGTGGCTGAGGAGTCCAGTTGAAGAATTTCCAAGTCATTTAATCCCAACTGATTTTCAATTGGGCCCTTTGGAAGCCAAAATTCCAGCTAAAGCTTTGTGTCCTTTCCGCAGCCAGCCTTAAAATAAATGATACTTCTAGCCATTTCTCTGAGCTTCAACAGGTTCCTCCAAAAACCAGAGCTGAGTGAGGTTGCCTTTAGGTACCCGAAACTCTTCTCCTTAATAAGATAGTCATAGGACCAAGCAACCCAAAGACTCTCCTTCCTTAGACATAATTTCCAAATATGCTTAAGGCATGCAATTCTGTTAAAGAGCTCGAGGTAAGGAAATCCTAATCTCCCATAAATTTTAGGTCTACATACTGCATTCCAGGCTACCTTAGCTCCACTTTTCTTCATCTCAACCCCAGACCAGTAGAAGCTCCTAAGAATCCTGTTAATTTCATCAAACACCTTCCTAGGTAACACAAAAGCTTGAGACCGGTAAGCTTAAATAGAACACAGCACTGATTTAATGAGGACTGCCCTTCCAGCATAAGAGAGAAACTTAGATGTCCAGGAGCCAATTCTTTTAGTGATTCTTCCCACAAGTGTTTGACAATCCCTTGCCTTAATTGCTGTAGCAGAGAGAGGCATTCCCAAGTATGTTACTGGTAAAGTACCAGCATCAAATTGCAAGAGTGATAAAATAGAGAATTTTGTGAGAGAATCCACCCTTGAAAAGAAAATTTTGCTTTTAGCAGGGTTAAGTTGCAGACCAGAAAAAGAACAAAACAAGTTAAGAGCATTCACCAAACTTTGCACTGAATCAGAATTTGCATGAGAAAACATCAACAAGTCATCTGCAAATGAGAGATGAGTGATACTCAATTTTTTGCACCTCCAATGATACTTGAAGCTAGGATTTTGCCTGACTTGGTGGTTAATTGTGAGAGTGAGAACCTCCATTGCAAGGACAAAAAGCAATGGAGAGATGGGATCCCCTTGTCTAATGCCCCTCCTACCCTTAAAAAATCCAAACAATTCACCATTGAGGGAGATGGAATAGGCTGGGGTGGTGATGCACTGAGATATTCAATGAATAAATGTTGATGGAAAACTAAAGAGATGTAAGAAGTTAAGGATAAACTGCCAATGAATTGAACAATAAATAACCAATAAATAATATTACGGTAATGACCAATTCTTCAACCTGAGTATCACTACTCTAAATATATATATATAACTACGGGACATGCATCGACTTCTTAAGGGCGAAGGAGACAGATTAAGACTTACAGTGATCATAAATGAATTGTCTGAACCTTCCAAGATCACTCCCACTCCTGAAGGCCGAAGGATTGTTGGCAAGCAGATGGAAAGGAAAAAGTCCTTGTCCATCGGCATGGTTCACAAGTTTGTCGTATCTAATAATTATTTGAAATGCCAAATCTGTCAAAGGACCGAAGCTCATTGATAAATATATTGTCAAACAAATAAATTAATGCGTGATCAGTGAATAAATAAATTAATGACATAAATTAATCATATATATATATATATATATATATATATATATATATATATATATATTGTACATCCAAATATTGCATCTTTCTTGACGTAATTAAATTACAAAATCAATCATAATTTAACACTACATATATGCTAAATTTTGTACAGACATCTAAGTTCGTATATGCATCAAAGCTACAAGTATTATTACGAATACATAGTGTTATGGATCCCTATTTATCATTTGACAGAGCTAAAGTCACAATTTTTTGAAAAAATGTTAACATGGACGTGGAAATACATGGTTCATTGTCCAAACTAACCTTCCTACTTTCAGATACCATTTTTGTGTAGGTACATACAACTCTTATGCACATATATATGTATCACTTTTTGTGCACATAGCTATCCATTTTTTGTGCAGAAAAAGTGATATATGATGATATGGTGTGCACAAAAAATGATACCTACATGCGTAAGAGTGGTATAATTTTTTTTTCTTTGACAAGAAACTCATATACTTTCATTTTGTTCCTTTAGAGACTCGAATTCTCACCATCTATTTTGAAAAGTAGCGAAGATATAACTAGCTTACAAGACTTTAGTTAAGAATGGTACATCTGCGTGTGGTACGTACATGAAAATAGTTAAGAGTGTTTTACCGTCACTTCCTCTGAATTTTGATCAACTTTATTTTTTTGAAACATAGTAACTTTGAATCAATAAGCGGAAAGAACATACATTCAGTTACATCATATATAGACGAAGAAAAGTGCATACCAAAATGGTCTCCGGGGACTGTAGAGTGAAGAATAGTTTCACCACCATTCCCTCTGCAATATTCGTAGCCTCGCTCGGTGCCGCAGATGGAATGGAGACGAAGAAAAGCGTCTCTGTTACCGCGCTGAGCGGCCAAGAAGAAAGGAGTCTCGCCCTTATTGTTCCGAACACCGATTAGTTCAGAGTCTTTACTCGCAATGCAATCGCACATCCTGTCGAGCCCCAGTGATGCTGCAACATGGAGAGGGGTATTCCCTTCCTCATTTTTCACTTTCAGAGCCTCCACATTCGCACTCAGTGCCCACACTAGCCCATCAACAACACTTTGTTTTCCTTCCGACACAGCAATGTGCAGCATGGTGTCCCCTGATGTATAGACCTTGAGCTTGTGAACCTCTGGGTGTTCCTTGTATAACTTCACCACTTCAGTCCAAGCACCTTTCCTGGCATTTGTTAACAGGTAGGTTTCCTTAGACTCCGGTCGGTGTATCGGCACCTCCATCACGTCGTCCGCATACTCTCGCGTAAGTATTGTCGGTGAGACAATAGCTTACCAAGGAGATGATCAGTAACTGGTTCGAGAGGATGATCAGTCACACTGGAACTGAGACACGACCCAGACTCCTACAGGAGGTAATTCCAAGCAATATAGAACTAGCTAGCTAGGGATGGAAGATATATAGGGGAGCTAGATGCTGTATTGGAATATTACTTTGCCACTTTATTAATTTCTTGAAATAAAAAAAAAATTAAGGAAAAAAAAACCTCATATCAGACAACTATTTGCTTTTATGTTAATTTTAGGCATCTACGTAAGTTTGTTTCAAGATGACGATGAAGATTGGATACTTTACTTGTAATTTGATCTAATCCAAGCTTTATTGGTCACGCAATTCTCATGTTCACCAAGTGTCGTCATCAAATGTGGCCCCACTAAAGTCTTTTTTATTTCTATTATATACATACAATTTTTATTAATTAAAATCTTAATACTGTCCCACTAAATTTTTGATAATATATATACTTGTCTCTAGTAAAGTTTTAAATTATGAAAAAGAGTAATCAACTACATCTCTTTCATTGTATTGTTATACAGTAGTTTTCAAAGAAAACAAAATCTTATTTGAATTAATAAAAGTTACCATGTTAAATTTTTGTTATTTTAGTTTTGTATATAATCTCTTAATAATTAATTGTACAAATGATTCTACAAAGTAATAAAAATATCTTGATCTTAAAACCCAACAACAAAGACAAAAAGGAGAGAGCTAGAGATGTGAGGAAGAAACATGTTTATAAATGATGAAAAATTGATTTACCTAGCAAGCCTACGTCTTTCATTTGTTTATGATTATAGACAATCCTAGTAAGATTATCTATGGAATTTGAATCCGAACGCTATTTACGATTCATTATTGCTATCTCATCAGCCCTTCTTCTTTCTTATTTCAGCAGATCAATTTACACCCATGGTGTGGACTGTAGACAGACTGCATCATGCTTTTGTTGGTTGCAGCAAGAAGGACCTTGATCAAGCCTTTCTTTAGCTTTGTAATTTTTCTCTTTTACCTTTTCTTTACGACAGTCTAAAAAGAAAAAAAATGTCTTCATGAATAAAACAATATAAAGATCTAGGAATAACTCTTTTGTAACATGCTTGTGTAAGATTGTTTTTGCTTTTTCTATAAATGAGAATTAATGGAGAAGGAAAGAATATTCAAAAATAACCTAAACAAATCTTGAAGCTTCGGACAAGCAAACACATTCAGACATCAATGACGAGAAATTATTACACACTCCCAATCAATCATAATAGGCAAATAAAAATATGAATAACGATGACACATCTACTTGACAAGTTGTAATTGACATGGATCATATAGTCATATAATCCTGAACAATGTAAAATATTCTCCACTTAGACAAGTTTTATGATAAGTCGACCCAATCTCAAACTTAATTGTCTTCAAAGGATATTATTGTAATTTTCTATACCCGTCCCACGTCAGAGTCGGGTGGCTCAATGTTTGGGTTGCCCACTGTGAATTTTTTATTATTCTTTTAATACCATTGAGAAAAATAAATGAATACTCCTACCACAATATTACAATAATCAAAGCAAAATTTGTACCCCAATTTGTGAATGATTCAAAATTTGCACACCATTTCTTTCCATCTCGGGCAACAAAAGAGAGTGTTAACAAGTTCATACATAATCAAACTTTATGGACAATTAGCATTGCATGTGTACGTGCACATTAACAAAAGCTTGGATTATAATAATAGTTTGACCTTAATTAATTTTCTGATCCTTTTATATAGTAGTAGAATTCTCTTTTACTTCTTTTATACTATAATAATATGGATTGTGTACTATGTGTTCGGTTCTTTCGATAAACAAAAAATTGATTGAAGAAGGAATGAATATGCAAAAACAACCTAAACGAGTGGAGAAGATTCGGAGTCAGCACAAGAATATGCAAAAACAACCTAAGCAAGTCAAGAACAACACTACCCGGGTAAAGTATAAAAAAAAATAAAGGAATACAGTTCTGATAGTGGGCATATTTCACTTTGAGAAAGTTTGGCGACAAGCTTCAGAAACAATGCATTACCGGAACTTGATATGTGATACTCCTTTTAATGAATTTTTTATTATTTATTTTTATAGAAAAGTAATTTTTTTTAAAGTGAATTTAAATGTTTTTATTGGGAAGAATACCAAGTGTCAAAATACTCTCTAAATATTATATATTTTCTCCACAGTTGTAGGCTATCCTTGTCCAACTTCAGTATTAGTTTCATATTTATTGGGGTTGGGCTGCACCTCAAGCCAACCCGAAACCAAAATTTAATATTATTTTCATATTTATTTAATATTTTAAATACATCATATATAATATTCAAATTACTATCACTTTTTTTCTTTTCAACTTACTTTATTTAAATTTTAATTTATTAATTATATATTGACACTTTGGGGGATTAATTTTCTAAGAATTTGTTTGTAATTTATTAAAAAATTGTAATAATTTTTTTTAAAAAAATTACATTTAAGAGTAATTTAATCTAAAACTAATTCAAGGTCAGTGTGGTGATTGGCCATTACTCAAATTCTCAATCAGAGTTGCAAAACCTAGTTTGAAAATAAAAGGATGAGTTGGATTCAAGTTTGGTAGTTAGAATTGAACATTTTATATTTCGAGTTAGGCTCGAGCTATATCTCTAACCCGTCCAACTCATCCAAGTTGTGGCCTTACCTTTGTTAGGTGGGGCTCCCATCCAGATCCGCAACCCATATATATATATATATATATATATATATCCGCAATCCATAGATACCCATTCACCTTCCCATTTAGATCTGATATGGGACAAGTCATCTTTATAACACTCTCTCCTACTCGAACTCGCAATTCTCTCATTACAACTCGAGCCACCGTGCCTACCCGGGATGGGGGTGACTGAGTCTACCTCTGATGCCAACCGTAAAGGCCAGATTGGGTGCTTTGCGGTTCGACTTAAAAACTTAAACTGTTATGTGAGATTAACACCCAACTCATGTATACCCATTTATTTTCTCATCGGAATCCGATACGAGACAAGTCCTCCTTATAAGCCCCCTTCACAGCTTAATACGTAAGAAAGATGGAATAATGTACGAAAATTGGTAGCCTTTTGATCCATGTCATCATTGAATATAATGTTATTCTTTTTGGCTATTTGTATTAAACTATCAGAAAGGATAATGAGAATATACGTATATAAGATAACAAGACTTTTTATGCTGCATAAAAATCTGATTACATGGCCTCTTTAAATAAACACATATATAAGACAAAAGATAAACATCCGTAAGATAGAGTAGTTCAAGCCAATTTATTTGAATTTCAAAAACTACAAAGATAGAATATAAGTCTGAATTAACTTCCAAACACGTAACATAAGTTTGACACACCAACCACTGCCTATCGTTAAGGTTGTACTTAGGATGGGCTTAATTAGATGGATGTGCTTAGATGGATGGACTTTATTCCAAGGATGGGCTTTATAAAATCATCGTATAAGGGACGTATAACAAAAAGATAAACCACCAAACATGTGAAAACATAGAGTGGAAACGCCTTCACGGAGAGTTTTTCCTTGACAAGAAGGAAATGGCTTGCACAGAAGGAGCCTAACATAGCGACTATGGAGGCTAGGAGTGAAGTCAAAGCCAACACAAACTTATGGTGAGGAAAGGACCCCAACTCTCTCCGATGCTTGCTTGGGAAAGCTGAAAGTGATACGAAAAGGATGATAGATATAACCGAAAAGCATAGGGCAAACAAGGAGGAGATTGCGAAGAACAGAAATGCTGGCTGATTTTCCAAAACTGGAGATCCTGTGTCTTGGTTGGCGCCACCGGGCACTGTAGTTGAAGTGGTGAAGGCCACTGTCGCGATGAGGGTGGCGACGACGAGACATGCGGTGGAGGTGCTTTTGTACCATTCAACAGCGGCTTCGAAGAGGTCCTCGTGTTGTTCGATGAACACTTCCTTTGATGTCTTGCCTGCGTTGTTTTTGTTTTCATGTAAATGCAATGGCACGGACTTCTTGACGAACTGCAGTGCATTTAAACCAGTACATTATCATTATCATGTAAATTCAAAGATTATAAAATGTTAGGGATTATTATATATAAACCGTGCTAATGACTCATATTTATTATTTGATGGAATCAAAGTCTCATATAGTTTCGAAAAAATGAAGATATGAAAAAATGTTGTTTACCCTCACATAGATATCATATATATTTAGCATATAGGTACCACTTTTTGTGCATGCGGATACCATTTTTTGTCAACAGATACCACTTTTTGTGTTGTACAAAAAAAAAATTAAACTCGATGCATAAAAAGTAGTACCTATGTGAATAAAAGTAAAAAAGTGATACTTGATGCACAAAAAGTGGTACCTATATGCCTAAAACTAGTATCTCTGTGAGAGTGATCAGTCTTTTGGTCAATTTCATTTTTTTGAAATGACGAGGCTTTGACTTTATCAAATAGTAAATATGAGCCATTAATACCATTTATATGTAATAATCCCAATGTTTTTTCATATGTGTGTGTGCGCATATATATATATATATATATATGTTTACACACAAATGTATATGTATGTATATATATACATACCAGGTACCAATTGATTTCACGTTGCATCTGCAATGGGGCGGCTGCAGTAAGGAAAGGGCTAATTATGGCAGCAAGGTGCAATGCAGTGTTGCCATTGTTATCCACTTCACCAAATATAGCGTCCAGTCCTTTCTTTTTCGCTTTAAGGTTGAGCAACATGTTGTATATACGGGGTTGCCTATATTCTGCTGCCAAGAGCACCGCGTTTTTGCCATCAGAATCGGTGTCATAAATGGCCAACGTATTACATTCAAGGTTTTCCTGCACCACTTCTATGATGCCTTGCTTTACAGCGACTAAAAAGGGCGACACCTTACTTTCCATGCCTGTCATCACCGAACACATCACATCCATGATTCAATTCTATAAACTATATATACATATATCTATGTATATACATAATTGTGTATACATGGACTTTTGGATCCTTATTTACTATTTTATGTAATCAAAGTCATGATGTTTCGAAAAAAAATAGAGTTGATCAAAATACTGATGTAAACATGAGAAAACGTTGCTAATCCCTTAACATTTTTAGGTACCACTTTTGTGTATGTAAGTACTATTATTGTACATAGAGGTACCATCTTTTGTGGACGCAAGTATTTGGTTTTTTTGCAGACCATTTTGATGCATGGTTTGCACACAAAAAATAGTACATGTGTGTATAAAAATAGTATTTAATTCTGTGCAAAAAATTAGTACATACCATCAATATAAGTGATACTCATAAATAGTAAAGGGTGGTTTGGGCAAATGAACAATGTCTTTTTATGTTTACGTCAGTATTTTGGTTAACTCTATTTTATCAAAACATAGCGACCTTTACTCCATGAAATCTTAAATGCATAGTAGTCCAAAATTTCATACATATGTAATTATCCCTAATTTAATATCTATGACTGAATTTTGAAATAGAACATTTTCTTATAGCTAGTTAGTGCAATGATTGAAATGAAACTATTGATGCTTTAATTACCATTGTTGGGCTGTTTCACAACTGTGTCTGTGCCATCACTAGTTGACGAAGGCGGCTTTGGTTTGACATCATAATTATATGGAGAGTCGCGGTTGAGAAGTTCTTTCATAACCTGGACGGACCATGTGTGCTTCTCTTTTTCCATCTTAATCTTCCGTATCTCAGAAGGGACTAACATATACATGTTAGACACACACACACATACATATGTTGATTAATTGTTAATGACCTTAACTAATTATATATGCATGGATCATACTGTACGTACCAAATATTTTCATCATCTTTGATATTAGCTTGATGCACTTGCCATATAGGCGATCTCTAAAAGCTGAAATTCAGTATAAAAGAATTAATTAATAATGCTCAAATACGTTCGTGATGTCATTAAGTATGATAATATATATAATCATTTATCATGTCATTCAATTTTACTCACATAAATTTAGTCGAATGTGTTCGACTGTGTGTCACTATTCATATCTTAATTAATTTTTGTTATAAGTAAGAAAAATATATTACTCATTAGCTTACCAAAAAATATATATTAATTAATTATAATTATTGCCTTTAAATTTAGAGATTGTGTTGGAATACTAAAATCACTTTACTATAAAGGTGGATACTTAAATTATTGGTTAGTACTGCATACCTACTCATTTATATTCATACATTTTTCTATCTGAATTCGATATGGGACAAACTCTCCCTTGTAACACTTACTATCTTTGAAGCCGAACCTTAATATATAAAAGAGATTATGAATGTGGGGTTTTAATTAAAAAGCTCACCTTGTTGGTTCCGATTAACTAATCCATTGCCATATGCTTCCGCGTCATTCTCTTGAGTATTTTTTCCGAAAGTAACTGACAGTGAAAATAATAATAATTTGCTCAGTTTCAACTTCAACACTTTATAACACAAGAAAATAACTAAAAAATCATAAATAAGTTTAATTTTATGCTTGAACCTAGCTAAAGATAACCACTTTGAAATCAGTCACACTGAAAATATACAAATGGAGAGGTACCAAATTTTCAGCTCAGGAACTCAAGTTTAAACTTGAAATCAGTCACACTGAAGATATATATATATATATATATATATATATTAAAAAAAACACAAATACACACCAAATAGTCGAAAGAAGTTGATGCAGGTATGGTAGTTCCCTTGAGTATTGATTGGATTAACCTTTACGACTTCACTCTCCAATCCATTAAGTTGGTCATAGCTAGTTTCCGCTTTGCTGAGCTCAACAACGGATATACCTTTGCAAATAACAACGGGTATTACGTATATGAAAAATGATTTTAAAGTCGGATAGTTAATTGTACATAATTTTTGCATTCTTATATTTTGCATAAATAACTAATAAATAATATTTCGGCAAGGACTAATTTTTCGACCTAAGTATCACTACTCTAAATAAATATATAACTACGGAACATGTATCAACTTCTGAAGGCCGAAGGAGACAGATTAAGACTTACAATGATCATAAATGAATTGTTTGAACCTTCCAAGATCACTCCCACTCCTGAAGGCCGAAGGATTGTTGGCAAGAAGATGGAGAGGAAAAAGTCCTTGTCCATCGATATGGTTCACAAGTTTGTCGTATCTAATAATTATTTGAAATGCCAAATCTGTCAAGGACCGAAGATAAATATATTGTCAAACAAATAAATTAATGTGTGATCAGTGAATAAATTAATTAATGACATAAATTAATCATACATATATATATATATTGTACATCCGAATATTGCATCTTTCTTGACGTGATTAAATTACAAAATCAATCATAATTAAACACTATATATATTCTAAATTTTGTACAGATATCTAAGTTGGTATATGCATCAAAGTTATAGGTATTATTACGAATACATGGTGTTATGTATCCATATTTATCATTTGACGGAGCTAAAGTCACAATTTTTCGAAAAAATGTTGACATGGATTAAACTACTCTTACTATTTTCAGATACCACTTTTGTGCATGTACATACAACTATTATACACATATATAGGTATCACTTTTTGTACACATAGGTACCCCTTTTTCTGTGTAGAAAAAGTGGTATATGATAATATGGTCTGCACAAAAAATGATACACACTTTGTTTCTTTGAAAACTCAAACCCTCACCATCTACTTTGGGAGGTAGAAAAGATACAACTGAGTCACACAACCCTTGATTAAGAATGGTACATCTGCATGTGGTACGTACATGTAAATATATAGTAAGAGTAATTATCAATGAACCCCAAAAGAAGGTTAGGGTTCAAGTTACAGAAGAGACAAATGTGTTTGAGTATCAGTATTTTGATCATTTTGAAACATTATGACTTAATTTGAACATACGTTCAGTTACATCACATATAGACATATGGACAATACTCAAAATATATCAAGAGTAGTGCATACCAAAATGGTCTCCACGGACTGTGGAGTGAAGAACAGTTTCACCACCATTCCCTCTGCAATATTCGTAGCCTCGCTCGGTGCCGCAGATGGAATGGAGACGAAGAAAAGCGTCTCTGTTACCGCGCTGAGCGGCCAAGAAGAAAGGAGTCTCTCCCTTATTGTTCCGAACACCGATTAGCTCAGAGTCTTTACTCGCAATGCAATCGCACATCCTGTCGAGTCCCAGTGATGCTGCAACATGGAGAGGGGTATTCCCTCTCTCGTTTTTCACTCTCAGAGCCTCCACATTCGTACTCAGTGCCCACACTAGCCCTACAACAACATCTTGTTTCCCTTCCGAGACAACAATGTGCAACAAGGTGTCCCCTGCTGTGTTGACCTTGAGCTTGTGAACCTCTGGGTGATCCTTGTACAACTTCACCACTTCATTCCAAGCACCTTTCTTGGCATTTGTGAACAGGTAGCTTTCCTTAGATGCCGGTCCGTGTATTGGCACCTCCATCACGTCGTTTGCGTACTGTTGCATTTATATAGTCGGTGAGACAATAGCTTACCAAGGCGATGATCAGTAGCTGGTCCGAGAGGATGATCAACCACACTGGAAGTGAGACACGCAGCAATAAAGCAATATATATAATTTTTTTTCCCGGTAAATAAATTGTTTTGCGATAAATAATATACATAAATTCACCACTTCATTCCAAGCAGTATAGAACTAGCAAGCTAGGGATGGAAGAAACAGGCGAGCCGGAGCTAGACGCTGTATAGGAATATTACTTTGCCACTTTATTGATTTCTTGAAATAAAAAAAAAAAAATTAAGGAATAAAAACCCTCATATCAGACAACTATATATTTGCTTTTATGTTAATTTTAGGCATCACGTAAGTTTGTTTCAAGATGACGTTGGAGATTGGATACTTTACTTGTAATTTGATATAATCCAAGCTTTATTGGTCCCGCAATTCTCATGTTCGGCAAGTGTCGTCATCAAATGTGGCCCCACTAAAGTCTTTTTTATTTCTATTATATACATACAATTTTTATTAAAATCTTAGTACTGTCCCACTAAATTTTTTATAATATATATATACTTGTCTTTTACTTTTTCTTTACTACAGTCTAAAAAGAAAAAAAATTCTCTTCATGAATAAAACAATATAAAAATCGAGGAATAACTCTTTTGTAACATGTTTGTGTAACATTGTTTTTGCTTTTTCGATAAATGAGAATTAATGGAGAAGGAAAGAATATTTAAAAACAACCTAAAGAAAGCTTGAAGCTTTGGACAAGCAACACATACTGACGTAAATGATGAGAAATTATTACATATTTCGGATTACATGGTCCCAAAAAATCATAACAGGTAAGTAAAAATATAAATAAAGATAATGTGTGTTTGACAAGTTGTAATTGACATAGACCATGCCGTTATAAAGTCCCTGAACCATGTAGCTATATAGTCCAGAACAATGTAAAATTTTCTCCAATAAGACATACAAGTTTCATGACAAGTTAACCCAATCCCAAACTTGTCTTCAAAAGATATTATTGTAATTTTCTATACCCATCCCACATCAAAATCGGGTGGGTTGACGTTTGGGTTGCCCCACTGTGAAATTTTTTTTAAATTTTTTTTTAATGCCATTAAATGAATTTAGTCTAATTAAATTTAAAAAATATCTGAACTTTTAAATAATTCACTAAAATTAAAGTCCTACCACAATACTACAATAATCAAAGCAAAATTTGTACCCCAACTTGTGAATGATTCAAAATTTGCACACCATTTCTTTCCATCTTATGGGCAACAAAAGAGAGTGTTAACAAGTTCATACATATTCAACATGCTGTTGCTTTACTAATCAATGAACCTTGAAACCTGGACAAATCTAAGACTGAATTAAGCAATAAAATGCTTCAAAAAGGATGATTTGGCAGGGGCATAGACAGATTGTTGTACTCATCAACCACAAAACACTATAAGAAGAATAAGATCCGTTTCCAACCAGAAGTATTAACATCTCAAACTCATTTCAGCTTAGATTTTGAAGAGCTCTTCAGAGGTTTTGCAAGAGGTCGAGGCGGGGCACTTCTCATAACCTTCTTTACGTCGTACTTTACAGAAGAGAAGGCACAAACCAGCACAATCAACATTGTCGGGTAGACAAAAACGGCTTTTGCAGGATCTGTGTTTACTGGTTTTCCAAGGATACCTTCCTTGACAAGGCCCCAAATTATCAGAAGGGTCCCGAACATGCTCATCCTTCCAGGTTTCATTATACCCACAAGTGCCCCTGCCACAGAGAAGTAGCTTCCTGCAAGAACCTGGTCAAAGAGCATTGAGATTAAAGACCAAAAAAAAAAAAAAAAAAGAGAGGGGCTTAAAATTAGAATCGTGGTAAGAAGGCTTATCCAAATATTCATTCATGGGAAAACACACAAAGGAACATTGTCTGGCAAGTTTTGCGGATATTTTGAGGAAGAGAACGAAACCAGCAGTTGTGGCTCGTTCATGTTCACTTACATGATTTGAAGGATTTCAATATACTTCATGTTTATCTGTTTGAAATCTAAATGTTCCCAAGCAGCCACCAAATTGGATGAACATAAATTTACTCAATCCTGTTTTTGCAAGTGATATCAAGTACCGATCACTCAAATTATTTATATAGGAGGCACTGAAAGAATAAAAGATAAAAAGAAATAAAGAAATACGAAGTTAAAACATGGAGAGCAAAGTGAAAATGGAAAAACGAAAATCAGGAAGCAATGGCTCCAGAAATACAGGAAGTGACTGTCAGGGTAATGTGTGCCAACTATAAGTTATGGACATCCAGAGTCTTTATAAAGTTGGGTACAAAATTCATGTAACAAATTATACTACAGTAGTGTATATGTAACATGTATCTGAGATAATGGAGTACTGTTAATTAACAAATGATTGACCCCTTTCTGATCATAGCTCATAAGTGAGAAAGTGAAAGTAGATGGAAATCAGCAGGTATTGGGAGGAACAAGAAAATAATCAAAATAGACTAAAGTGATGCCTGAAAGGGATGATTATTTGTCGTATCCAGAGATTCCAGAGATTATTACCAAAAAACAGAAATGACAATAATACTATCAAAAACCTACAAAGAAGGCTTCAATTCTAGAAATCAGCAATATATAGCCAAGAAGATCTACAAAACCAAAACTGGATTAGAAAAATCCAATTATAAAACTGTTGCTAAGTGCCCTCAGGGAAGAATTTTATTGTATAAAAATGCCCCTAAAACATAAAAACATCATAAACTAGAGTCTGAAATCTCGTGTCACGAGTATTTCAATCAGCGAGATAGACACTAATACTGGCCATGGCACTACCACCTCTGTTACAAAAGGACACTAAGCCTGTGATGTGTGCGTGTGCATGTGTGTGTGTGTCTCTCTCTCTCTATATATATATATATGAACATGTACAAATAGGGATTTTTTACGTAAATGTATGTGTGTGCATGAAAATTTCTGTGTGTTTTATTGACTCTACCTCTGCCACAGTGCTGATTTTGGGAAGTCACAATCACAAAAACACAAGGATGCACATAATAGACTGAATGTTGATTTAATTTGTTGAGAAATACCAGAGAGAGAGAGAGAGAGAGAGAAATCTGAATGGGTGTGTTTACATGTGTATGTGTGTCGGTAACACACGCAGTGTATTGATTGATGGTGTGTTAGTTACTAGACTTTGAAGATAATACAACCGATTATTTAGGAAATGGAACTAATGATTGGGATGGTGATTGGAGGTAGGTTCAACAGGGACAGTAGCAATTCAAGTGATTGATGGATGTTGGGTCCATCGGCCACCGAAATTGTCTTTACTCGTAGTAGCAACAGAAATAGGTGGTGATAATGGGCGGATGGGGCATATAGTAGTGAAGAAACTGATAGCTATTTATAAGGCGACAATGGTTTGTAATGATGACGGTGGCTTGAATTATGGAGGTGGTGGTAAACCCGTTCTGCCCCTTCTCTCAACAGTACAATAGCTATTATTACTTTTTCCTGTTTTGGGTGCAGATTGGGGATTAGGGGGTAGGTTTGTTGTGTGGTTTGGTATTCATGCATGAAAGCAATGGCAATTTCCTCTTCAAAATTACTCGGGCTTAACAGTCGGTCATTTAGATACTATATTTCAAATCTTGATGTTTTTGGACGGAAAAGTTCTCTAGTGGGTTTTTTGGTTTGGAGAAGTTTTTTGAGGGGATGTTTAGTGCTTTTACAAAGTAAATTCAGGAGAAAGTAGAAGTAAAGCACACAAGAGTCAAGACAAAAAGTCACTTTTCAAAACAAAAAAATTTGACAGATGGGCTGCTATATTCAATTTGTCCCCATAACAGCATAAGCACGAGAGAAAGCAGGGAAATGAGCTTTTGAAAAACCAAACCTCTAGACGTTGTAGATCAGTTACTGCAGAAGCTTCCTTCGCATAAGTCAGGTTGTAGATGTTCAGGAGATTATCCCAGCTTGGAACAGTCATGTTGCTGATGAGGCCATTTGTAATGGCTCCAGGATAGAGAAGGCCCTTCACTACAGAAACTGGGATGATCTCACTTGCAATTAACTGGGAAGAAGTGACCTGAATAGGGGTTGAACACATACCACTTCTACATGGTACCCTGATAAAGTAACATAAAATTCACTAAAAGGCTGAAGAAATAGCATGAAGTATATTAAATTTTTCTTGGTTGCCATTCATCTCCATGATAGAGAAGTATTTATTGTCCACCTACCATGGAGAAAGGCAAGTGGTACATACAGATTTACCAAATAATTATGTTAATGATAATAGATCTCAAGACAAGATCAATACAGAAAGAGATAACATACAAAGGAAAACAAGCAAATAACTTGGACACAGTAAGAGAAAACAAGTTCAGCGGCATGTGGGCTTCTGATACCCACATTTGAGCAAGGGTGATCTCAGGAGACGGATCTTAGGGATCTTGAAGTCACCAGGTGACAGTCAAAAGCTTAATATTGTACGATCACTTTTCAAGAACATTAGACACCAACAACTGACAAGATAACATTGGAACTTGAAAATATTATGCATGGTAAATATGGAATGTTTAGGTGATATGACATAAGGCTTTTGCATTTAAATGTGGCATACTAGACTTACACCTGCCAATGATTCATTATAGATTTCAACTTGTTCCAATCCCTCCAGTGGATTTAATGACCTTCTCATACTTATCAAACATACCACAGATCAACCGGTTGGAAATTTAGAACACCTAGAATTTTATACTAATATATTATGTAGAGAAACAGAACTATGAAACACTTACATATGTCTGATTAACTAGATATTTGGTGTGCATGATTAGCACAACTAAGTTATATAATCTAATGATTGGATTGAAAAAAAAAATATATATATATATATATACACACATATATATATTCCAGATAAAATATATATATATATATACACACACACATATATATTCCAGAAATTTTATCAAACTATTCTAACACTAAAAGTAAGTTGATATGCCCTATATAAAACATATCATAATTATCTCATACATATGTAACCTACTTAAACCAAATCAAGATATGGAGATGGGTTCAAGTCTAACAGCAACCAATTCACTTAAACAAAAGCAGAAGTCATGTCTACCTACTCCGCCCTCCCAGTGCCCCGCACTAGTAGGAACAAAACTGAATAATATTTTTTAAAAAAGGTCAATTAATCTCAAGACTTTTTGATAGTCATACATAATTTGTATCATATTAAGATCAAGTTACACAGAAACTATGTCAAAGATTTAAGATCTGTCCTACAACATCACAATAGGTAAATTAGATTTAATGTTAATAAAGGTTAAGATCAGCATATATAGAAGTTTTAAGATCAGAGAGAGTGTGTATATAATTAAATTAACAACAGAAGGAATTTTATCTTTCATTGTTTAGAGAAAAATATTACATGAACTTCTATTGAAATAACTCATGAGCTATGACATATATATTTTTTTGATAAGTAAAAATATATTAGAAAATCGTTCAAAAGGGGAGCTATGACATATATAGGAAGCTTATTTTTAGATACAAGTCCATTTAGTACCTTAATTTTAGTAGGATTAAGCAAATAATGCCAGTGATCAAATGGGTAAAGTTTAGAGAGCAAATAACTTGCAAAAGTAAAATTTTCTAGTACAATTTCAACACAATTCATTCTATGACTAATTATACAAGGGTTCAGATCAATTTGACGAATAGACCGATAGAAACCTAACATTTGCTATGATGAGAGAAGTAACTAAACTTCATGCTAATAAATAACTCTTTGCTTCAATGGTTTGACCCAACTTATTTGGGTTGGTTTACTACTTGCTATGGTACTTACAAAATTAAATTAAATTAAAACCAATACTGAAATTAATTCAAGTACAAGTCTGAAACAAATATGCTAGGTATGAATGATTGCAAAATTTATGGTCTTTTTCTGGTAACCATTTCTGTAATAACAAACAAGTTATACTCTGTAGATCAATTACCAACATTTTGATAACAAAAAACAACAGGGTTATCATTATTAGAGATACAATAAATATATCAAACCTAGATCTAATAGTACCACCGGAAACAAAATGGAATCTAATTATAGTTAAATAATACTTCATTAGTAGTTCACCTTTTAAGTGTGTACAAAAATCTCACAGATTCATCAAAACAAAGAGCATCTAAATTCTAAACACATGATGACTAACAAGTGTGAGCAAACCCCAGATTGAAGAACAAGTTGGGTAATGAAAATTTTGAGAGAAACAGAGAGAGACAGATCATAGAAATGAAAATAAGTAAAGGGTATATAGTTTTTTTTTTTTTTTCTTTCGTTTTTTGACAATTTAAATTTGAAAACCCAATGGCTTGAGACGAATTGGGTTTGAGTGGTGTGAGAGGTTTTACCTGAAAAGAGGGATCTGAAGGATGATAATGAAGAAATATACGCGAGATGCGTAAGTCGAGAGATTGCTCAACCATCCTTTCGAAGATGAAGAAGTTGCCATTACAGAGAAGAAAGTCTAGAGAGAGAGAGATTGAGCTTTAGAGAGAGGAAGAGAGAACAGTGCCAGGCGTTTCTGGCACTTTAAAATTGAAATCAATCATACGCATATAATACACATATTTCTCTTTCATTCTTACGAGGACGTTTAATTTTTTTTTTTTCCCTCATTGCTACAGTAAATAATTAGTATTTAATAAGGTTTAGCTTGATTAAAATAACTCCTAAAACCTTCCAATAAGGTCCTTAGGTAACAATTAAATATATCTTAATAATTACTAGTAAATCTCTATTAGAAATTATTGTGCGAAATTTACCTAAATCTTTTGAACTTTTTGAAATCCTATGACTCAAAATAGTTATGAAGGTGTATTCGGTTGACAGAGTTGGCAGGAATTCGAAAAATTTTTAAATTTAGTTTTTAAATCTTATTTTTAATTTAAATGGTGTGTATATTGTAAGTCAATATATTTATTGAAAAAAAAAAAAACAGTTATGAAGTTTCCAAAAAATTCATTATATTAAACCCTTCTAGAAAAACGAAAATAAAAGAAAATTAATGGCAGTTGCAAAAGTTGTCATCTGTACACGGTCATATGGTGTATTTCCCCTTAAAACCCTTCCCAATGGATTTTCATTTCCTCATCCTCACGAAGCTCCACTTCTTCTTCTGTTGGCATCAATAAAAAAAATATATATATATAGGCACACAGAGAGAGCTCAGCACAAGAACAACGATGGCTTCTACCTCTTCCTTCCATTCATCCACCATGACTCTACGATATCTATCAGCTCCACACAACAATCGCCTCTTGGTGGGTCCTCACGGTCTCAATCCCAATCTCGTCCTGCCACGCCACTCCTTCTCTCGCTCCGTCCTCACTTTTTCTCGCCGCCGTCGAAACAACACCAACTCTGCAATCACTTCTTCATCCTCCAAGAAAAAGAAGGTACAAACTTTTTCTCACCTCCTCTAAATTTAACCTTGTTTGGTTGCCCAGAAAACAAACTGAGGTAGATAAACCAAGTGGAGCAATTTAGAATTGTATGTTCAATTTTTTACTAATTATGCGGATACGGATTGTAAAGGTTTCAGCTATGAAGGGTAGTGAGATAATGGCATTTAAATGTTTGACTTGTTTTTTAATTTAATTGTTAGGGGCAAATTTTTTGTTATCTGTGTATTTTGCACAATCATTTTGGCTTAGAAACTTTCTGCAGTGATAAGTTTATCTTCTATTAGTGTAAACTCTTGTATTGCTTTACATCTAGTTAGTTCATTTTAAATGTTGGAAAATGAGTTAAAACTTAATTATTTCAAATCCAGAATCAGTTTGGTTTTAATTGTATGGTTACAGGGTTAGCCCTGCCCATTCATTTGATATTAAATCTAAACTTAAGAATTATACATGCGTGTTTGTATTTATATTTAGGGTTGTTACAGCATAAACTTCACTGAAAACGAATGGGCATTGAAAACATTCCATAATTTTAGTTTGATGTGAGTCCTCATCATTTTCCAAATAGGTATTAGAAATTTGCATTGCAAAAGTCTGCAAAAATTGAAGGAATTGGGGATTATGGTATCCTCGGTTTTCCCTTTTTATGTCTCGAATCACCCTTTACTTTTTATGTCTCAAATCACTCACTTATAAGATGAAATGAATTTGAAGGAAGGCAAAATGCAGTTTTAAATGAACAATATAGCCTTATCATGCACATTCTTAAATGCCAGATCAAATAGTCACCACAAAGTTAATGAATGCCCCGGCAATAAGCCTATTGGAATATCAAATATGAGTTCGCCACAGGTGCATTTAGATAGGCTATGCTTAGGTCAATGCTTTACTTGCTGACACCTAATGAAGGCAATAGGTCGTTTCATTAGGTGACATGATACTTGACTTCACCACCACAGGTGCATTTGGACTCTGATGGATGTAAAAGTCATTCATGAGCAATTTTCTTGTAATTTAGTTGCATTTTAAATGAATCAAGTTATCATGTATACATTCTCCACCATGCTTATATTTTCTAGGAACATAAAGTATCACATTTAGATCTCACAAGCTAGATGTGGTTTGACATTGTTTCTCATCACTGGTGTTGAGCAAGTGTTCAATTTTCACGGCTGGACTGTATCAATTGCTACTCATTTTCTGTAGAACTTCTGAGTTGCACACCTTTCTTTCTTTCTTTTCTTTGTCTTTTATCTTTTTTCTTTTTCTTCTCCAATAAGTTTCGTATAGTTTATTTTTTATTTTCCAGATATAATTTGATTGTAGGAATTTTTTGGATGCTACGGTATATGATGTAATTTGCTTTACATATATATATATATAATTCACAGAAAAATTCGTCTCATAATGATATCAAAGAGGATGATGATTCAGATGAAGATGCATTCGAGGCACTTTTTAATCAGCTGGAAGAAGATCTTAAAAATGATGACCCATCTCTAGATGATGGTGATGATGAGATAAGTGAGGAAGATCTTGCAAGGCTAGAACGTGAGTTAGAAGAGGCACTAGGAGATGATGAACTATTGGGAGTACTTGATTCAACTGAGGATAAAGTCAATGATGGAGCTGAAGATTACAATGATGAAGAAGAAGAGGGGAAAAAAACGTTGAAACTTAAAAGACAGGCATACACTTTGAAGAAGGACCACCATAAAACTAGTGTAAGTATCTTTGCATTGTCATCTATGCGTTAAAAATAGTAATTGTATTGATAAAAATGCATGCTATGTGTTCCCATCAAACTAATCTGTAGGAAGAATTTATAATTGTGGGGGTGCTCACCACATTTATTTATTTATTTATTATTATTTTTTTTTATCACAGAAAAAAACGTCTCATAATGATATCAAAGAGGATGATGATATAGATGAAGATGCATTCGAGGCACTCTTTAATCAGCTGGAAGATGATCTTAAAAATGATGACCCATCTCTAGATGATGGTGATGGTGAGATAAGTGAGGAAGATCTTGCAAGGCTAGAACGAGAGTTTGAAGATGCACTAGGGGATGATGAACGATTGGTAGTACTTGATTCAACTGAGGATGATAAAATCAAGGATGGAGCTGAAGATTATGATGATGAAGAAGAAGAGGAAGAAAAACCATTGAAACTTAAAAGGTGGCAACTTAAAAGACTGGCATATGCTTTGAAGAATGGCCGCCGTAAAACTAGTGTAAGTATCTTTACATTGTCATCTATGCATTAATAATAGCAATTATCAATTGGTCGATATGATCCGAGAACAATTTTTTCGGTAAAAATGCATGCTTATGTGTTACCATCAAACTTATCTGTAGGAAGAAGTTACATTCATGGGGGTACTCACCACCTACATTGTTTAAGTTGTTCTCTGGTTCCACAATAATGGACCCCTAATGTTACAATATTAAGTTTCTAATTGGTCCAGAAAAACTTAGGTACCAGCCAACCAGGTGGAAATCATTAAAGCAAATTAATCTAAGGTGGGGCATTGCCTTTGTGGAACTCATGAAGTGCTTCCTATATGGTGCTGTGCTTTACAGCTTCTTGACTCTTATCACTTCAATATGTCAGAAAGCTACTTGGAAATTTAAAATTCGCCTTATCAGCTAGGACCATAACCAGGGCAAATTGTAGGAAGCTAATCATTGAGTTTGCTGGAGATTTGAAGAGCATTTAAGAAACTGCCATCCTGTTGAGAGGATTAACATAATGCTGTAAAATTTCTGCTTGAATAGAATAACAGAGTGAATCAATTAGATCAGTTTGGTTGTTTCAAACGAAGGCTTTCTACATAAGTTCATTATAATATAGGAATATTTCATTGCCTTCTACAACTATTAGTTCCTATTGATATTACCAAGTTCAGCGCGTATTCATATTTTGCTTAGAATTAGTGACCGTTTGCAGTTGCTGTTAGAGAGCTAAATTTTTTTTGGCTCAATAGAGCTTTTAAGCGAAGTTAAAGATTCTAGTTTTTATCAAGTAGAGGGAAAAAATATATAGAAAGAGTATTTGTGGAAACCAAATATTTTTTAAAAGTGCTTTACATACCATGTTACCTATAACACAAGAAAAGCTACAAGAAGCCAAATGGGCCTGTAGTCCTGAATTGTGACGAAATAGTGAAAATCTAACAAAGGGATAACAGAAACAGAGAATTCACTTTATTTCGTACTTTTCTTTCTGGACTTGTACAATGGTGTTGACATTCTTACCTACAATGTTATATCTTCAATGGTCTATTCTAGTTATGCTTACTTTTTCTTGTCTTGCAGATAAAAAATCTTGCTGCCGATCTGTGTCTTGATAGAGCTGATGTTCTCAAATTACTTCGTGATCCCCCTCCAGATCTTCTAATGATGAGTGCTGTTTTACCCGATAAACCTGTTTCAACAATCTCAGAGCCTGAAAGCAAACCCTTGGAAACTGCTTCTTTGGAAACAGAAACAGAGACAGAAACAGAAATAGAAACAGAAGCAGAGAAACCTGATGCGAAGGTTGAACCAATTCACGTCATGCAAAGCAGATGGTCTGCTCAGAAGAGATTGAAGAAAGTGCAGGTTGAAACCCTCGAGAGAGTCTATAAAAGAACAAAGCGCCCAACTGTGAGTAAAGTTTCTTGTACAATGGTTATGTGAATAATTCATTGGTCAACCCACTTAGAATAGGTGAATTGGCACTGAGCCTCTACACAACTCATGTCTCGTGTTAAACTCCTTGGAGCCTTACGCTTCCACCCTCGACTAGCCCAATACCTGTGGTTTAGGGGGTTATTGTAGGTATCCAAAGCATTTAGTCCCACACTTGACGTGGTAGGGACACCCTACTTACCCGGGAAAAAATGGTGGAATGCTTGAATTTGTCATCAGTAACTAGGTAGTAATTAGTACTTGCTCTCTATTAAAAAATAATTTCTGGATACAGGTGACTAGTTTTCCACAATATATACTGAAAAGAGAAAAAAGAAGGAAAAAGAAAATCAGATTTCTGTATTGGGTGTGAAAATATCACATAGAAGTGTTGTTAAGCCACTTTTTGGGTTTGTATGAAGTGACATTAGGAAGAACAATTTTTAGGCTAAATTTCTGAAAAATAAATAAATGGTGAATGTCTAGAATCTAGGTCATATCCTTGTATTAAACTTAACTGGATTCCTATTAAATAGTGCATAGAAATGGAAGTACCACCTCATTGTGTCAAGTTCTATTACATGCCTAAGCATTTATCTGATTATTTTTTCATTTTTCACATTTCCTTAGTAAGGCAATTAGAAATCACTATCCCATCGGTATACGAACATTTCTTTCTGTACATCTGCTTCTTGTCACTGGTGTCCAAATTCTTGTTATTTTTTTTAAAAAAAAATTCGTTGGGAATTAAGTCTTGTGCTTCTTGCTGATCGGTAAACAACTAAAAAGTTTTGCTCTCATTGTTGCTGGAAATCAGAAGGTTATTTATACTCCCTGTTCAATTACATCAATGCAGAATGCGATGATTAGCAGCATTGTACACGTGACTAATCTGCCTCGTAAAAGAGTTGTGAAATGGTTCGAAGACAAACGTGGAGAAGAAGGGGTTCCTGATCGACGCGTTCCATACCAAAGGTCTACCACTGAAACTGTCTTTACCTGAAATTTTGATCTTCTGTTAAGACGACACTGTTGTAGTGTATATTCCAGAACTGATGCAGAGTAAATTTATATAGATGTTGATGCTTTTCATTTCTTCTTTTTCTTCTTCCCCTCTAGATTTCTTAGACTAACTGCTCTTTAACTTGACAAGAGCACCAAATTTAAGCAGCAGCAGCAGCAGCAGCAAATAAGTAATTAAACACCTAAATGAAGTCTGCTGGTGGCTCCAATATTTAAGGATATGTTTGGTACAGTAGAAAAAGATTAAAAAAAAAAAATGATACCAACATTAATTATGATGGAAAAGAAAAGAAAGAAAAAGAGAGTACAGAGTTAATCATTTATCGTGTTTGATTGATTAATGATGGAAAAAGAAAAGAAAGAATGGTAATTTGGGGAAAGAAAGAAAGGAAACTGTCGAAATTTAATACCCTTTTTAAAAAAATTTCTCTCTTATAAAAATAATGACAAATTTGGTATTAATAAAGTTTCAGGGTTTTGGAACGATAACAAAATTAACTCATCAAACTTTAATGTATTCATCCACATCCTTCCATTTCCTTTTTTTTTTTTCTTTCAATTTATACCAAAAACAAAAATCATATACATCCATTTCCTTTTTCTTTTGTTTTATTTTTTATTTTCTTCCATTTCTCTCTACCAAACTCACAATGTTCTGACCTAAAATGTCATGTCATATAGGAATAACAATGATGACATCAGTGCTGAAAATCTGTAACTACAAATAATTTTGATGAGTTCTAAAAAATGGTATATGTTCAAGAATGTGTGTGTGTGTATATATATATATATATATAGAAAACTAAAAAAATCAAATTGACCTGATGAGCTACAGCGACACAATTTGAATGAATGTAATGAGCCAAGTCAAGTTTATTATAAAAATATGTCAAACCAAATGATTAGAAAATGTCCACTGCCTGATAAATGTCAAGTTTAGATCTCTCTCAATTAATTAATTATGTTTAAATAATAGTCCATCAAATTTGTATATGTGCATGGCTTGAGAAAGGACAACTTAATATTCTTTGAAAATAGGTAGTTCATTTGGTATATGTGCATGGCTTGAGAAAGGACAAGTTAAAGGACATAGCAAAGAAAGTTCATGAATTCTGTATAAAAATTCAAATTTTCTTCTGTATAAAGACAATTAGAATACATTATAGCATATATTGATACATATAAAGTATAAACACATGCATACCAAAATCATTTAGATTCCCTTAATAAAGACAATTAGCATACACTTAGCATATATATACACATATAAAGTACAAACACATACATGCCAAAATCATATTTAGATCCCATCCTATGGCCTTTTTTCCTTGGTTCTTCCTTCATTTTTACTATCCTCTCTCTATATATAAGTTCAAAAACCAATCATTTACACTCGGATTTACACTAAATCAACCCAATACCATTTGTGTGTGTGTGTGTGTGTGTGTGAGAGAGAGAGAGAGAGAGAGGATATATGGCTGCTTTGCAGAGGTCTGCGAAGTCATTCAGGAGGCAAGGTTCATCAGGTATAGTATGGGATGATAAGTTGCTGCAGATTGATCCGAGAGAATTGAGAGCTTGCCAAAGTGTCAATGACACCATGACTAGCATGGTGGAACATGGCGGCTCAAGCACGGCATCATCTCCGGTTTACCTTCGCAGCAACTCTGCACCAACTGCTGCCATTAAAAAGCCTTCTCCTTTGTTGGGTGCTTTCAAAAAGCCGCCTCCGTCTCAGAAATCCAAGTGCAGGAAAAACACCTGAACAGCTCTTCCAAGAAATTATTATATGGTCCTGACCAATCACTAGCTAACATGCAAGTCAATTTTTTTTTTAATAGAACTGACACATTTGTTCGAGTATCAGCTAGTGATTGGCCTAGAACCGTATAATAATTTCTCGACCTTTCTCGTGACCATCTTTGGATATGTCATGTCTACTGCTTTATTTCGTTGCAAGAAAGATCCATTGTTTCTTTGTAAAATCTTTTCTTCTTAATTCTTTTATATGATGATCAATAGATCCAATGTATAATTTACATTAGTAAATCAGTCTGTCAAACACCAGATGATTATATTGTAAGCAAGAATAAGTGTGTGTGTGTGTGTGTGCCAATTTCTTATATATCTGTATCATTTTCACCTTGTATTTAGCAATTTGGTTACTCTTAATGCTTATGTGCGATAATAGTGTAAATTGGGTTTTTCTAAGATACTATTTGTGGTGACCTATGGTTGCATAGACTCGGCGAGCTACAGGTTACGTACTCTGGCATGGTAAAGGTAAGATGCTTATATATAATAGTTTTATTTCCAAATAGTACGAAACCTTTTAGGCAAAATCGAAAAACAAGACCATACTCATTCGAACAGTATCTTATCGTACAGTAGAATGGATCTTTATAAATGGTATCTAAGACGGACTAAAAGTGTGGCCAGCAAAGATATTGGGCCCTGAGGGGAGGGGATGATTGTAGTGGTGTGATTGTGGCTACTTATTTGGCTGATTGGATGTGGGAGTGAAAGGTGAAGAGCTTGAGTGTAGCCCATATATGAGTGAAATCTACTAATAGGCGTATCAATGGATTCAAATAACATATACGAGAGAATTCGTTAATGATGTGTATTTGATAATTCAAATTGGGCTGATTTGAATTATGATTAATCCAATTCGATAAATGAATAATATATATAATATAGTATAAATATATTATAAATATTTTATTTTTTTATTTTTTGTTCTTCTTTTTCCCTCTTTCAATTTTGTCTCTCTTTATTGTATTTTTCTTTAAGAAAAAGTCAAATACCTAGCTACTTTTCTACCTTTTTTTTTTTTTCTTTTTTTTTTTTGTGTATATTTTATTTTTCTTCTCTTGCTTCTCTCTGTTTTTTTTTTCTTAATCATTGTTTACTAATCTCTCTTTATATTAATTTTGTTAACAAAAAATTATATTTTTTTGGATCAGTTTATCCGATCGGATATTTGGTTAATAACAAAATCGGATCGGATATGAATTTAATCATAAATAATTCGGATCATATATTACTCTTATTGGATTCAGATCCAATTAGGTCCGATCCGGTCCAAATCTAATATGTTTATAGGCCTACTTAGGAAGCACGGATACAGATACGAGATACGATTACGACACGATACCAACACAGTGATACGACATATCTTATAAAAAAAAAAAAAAGGATACAGATATGGCATTAATACTTTAAAAAATAATAATATAATATATTATTATATATACAGATAATAATTTTTACTCATTTTATCCATATAATTATGAATGAAACCACTAATTTAGAGCTTAAAACTAGATGTTAGTTATTTTTGTTTTCTTAAATTTATATTATTTTTCTAATTAACACAATATATTTTATAGTGCATTGAATCCCATTTTTTATAAATAAAATAAGGTACAAAATCAGTGATCATCTTGTTGTATCATTGTCGCATCCAAAACATAGCATTGTCATATCCAACCACAATATACAATATTATGTATCTTTGCCATGTTTATGCCGTGTCTAATCAAAAAATAAAATATTTTAATTTTAAAATACTTCTAGTCGTATCTGACACGTGTTCGAATCGTATCCGCGTGTCCAACACCGTTATAACAACCTAGAAGAAGTTTTTGTGCTTCCTAAGTTCAAACTCAGTTTGTCGAGCTCAAACTTGACTAGTTTTGCTAGTCTATTCAATGTTGATCCCCATCTTAAGCTCATTATTGAGCTTGAGTTCAATATTATTGTTAAGAAAAAGAAAACCTAAAAATCCAAACAATCCTTGCTAAAAGTTATATTTATGAGACTCGAGTTTGTTCACGAACACACGTTCGTATATATGTTTACGAGTCTAACAAGTCAAGTCATAGTTGTGCGGTTCGAGTCGCTCATGACAGCTATAGGTTCATTTAATTAATTATTTTCAATCGCCAAATCATAAAGATAAACAAGATAGGTAATTTGGGAGGCCAAAATATAAACAAAGATGACAGGATGAGTTTTGTTTAGCTAATGAATAGATAATAAAGTTTATAAATGATAAGTTATCACAATGTAAAGAATGATGAATTTTCTTTTTTAAAAAATTGAACTTAGTAAGAGAAATAACTTACGATAGAGAAAATTAGAAAACAACCTTGTTTGTATGAGATGAAGATAAAAATGATGATAATGATATTTTAGACATTTTCAAAACAGGATGAGTTATTGAGTTAGTTTTGTAATTTATTTATTTATTTTTTAAGAACATGATTCTAATGCAATTTCAATATAGAGTTTTAGAAAATAAAAATAACACCCATTTAGCACCAAGTCCAAATTAGCGATTTTGTTCCTGATAATGTGGATACATTTAGCAAAATTACTTATATATATAATAATATATTATAATGAAAATTAGTGAATTTGTTCATGATAATGTGAATAAATTGAGCAAAAATTATTATACGTAGACATATATATATATATAATATTATACTGTATTATTACTTTTTGACATATTCATGCCATATTATTATTATACGTTTTTTAAAATTTGTGGTATCAACAAATCTGTATTTTGTTCTACGAATCTATGCTTTCTAAATATTTTCTCTCATGAGCATACCTAAAATAGTGTTTTAATGTTGTTTGGTGTAATGGGTATAAATTGCATCAACTCCATTTAATAATTTAAATTTTTAAGTTTGATAGCAAAACACTGCTACAGTTAATATTATACTCAACCTAATTCTTAATTCAATATCTCGTCAATAAAATTATAAATAGATTGAGTATTAAGCTTTTAGTCAATTACGCATAACCTCTTTTGTCAATTTTGTTTTTGTATTTTTGTTATTTTCTTGGATGCGTAGGAAGTTTCCAGGTTTTATTTTTGAGGGCATTTTTGGTAATAGAAAATAGTTTCCACTTTACCTTTTCCAAAATGGAGAACTGTAAAGTGTAAACATATCTTTTCAAGCCACCACGTGCCCTGCCCACTCCCAATTCATTGTATCTGACATTAAATAGTGTCCTAGCCGTCGGATTATTACCTGATCCAACGGCTATCTTAACTCCACGCTTCTTTTCCAGTAGCCTTTGATTAACCCATCCCCTTCTGGCTCTCGCACTTCCACGCTCATCACTTTTTAACCGTCAGATCAAAACCAATCGTACGGTTGTCTTATTGTCACCTGTCTCCCCCACTCTCTCTTTACTACACTGTAACATTAATATCCCGCTCTTTTATTAGTCTCTCCAAAGTCCAAAGTCCAAACCCATTAATATCCCACTCTCCTCTCTCTCTCTCTCTCTCTCGCTCTCTCTCTCTATCTCTGTATCTTCTTCTGAAGTGGAAATGCAAGAACAGCAAACGAGTTTTATTGGAGCGAGTAGACCTTCGAGCAGTGAAAGGTCTTCCAGTTCTGCTCCTCAAGTTGAAATCAAAGAAGGTATGATTTTTCTCTCTCTTTCTGCAAAATTTTCCTTTGAAAAGTTCTAATTTCTGGATGATAATACCATAAGAAGCTGGTTCATATTTAAAAATTATGAATTTAATAGTATTATGAATAGTTTTTTTTTGCCAAACATGCCACCATCTATTTTTCCAGAAAGAGGTAGCTCGATGGCTCATGCATGATGTGTGTGTGTGTGCATATGAATCTGGAGATGCATGTGGTTATACATTTTTAATTTCGAGAAATTTTGGAGTTTCCCATCTGGGTTTTGTTAAATGTGAGATTTTCTCATCTGGGTGTCTGCGATTTCTCGGGAAAGTTGATTTCTGAGAAAGATCTCGAGATAGATTTGTAATTAAATGGGCTTACTTTGATTATGAAGGTATGGAGAGTGACGATGAGATCAGAAGAGTGCCGGAGCTCGGCGGAGAAATAGCCGGCGCGTCGGCATCAGGCCGGGGTGGCGTTTCAGGGGCCGGTCCGGACCGGGTTCAGACAAGGAAGAGGGGTAGAAGTCCTGCTGACAAAGAAAACAAGCGGCTCAAGAGGTAAACCGAACCGAACCGGTTTTCAATTCTTATTTCTTGCCTTTTTTTTTACTCAACCAGATCTTGCCACCTAATGGTTATCATCTGACGTGGCAAGATCTGGGTCAGAGCACTGCACCTACCCACAATGTGCTGGTTAGGTAATTTCAGTCATTGTGTGCTACTTGTGAATTTTGTGATAGAGTGGCATGATGGTGATTTAATGTTTGTTTGGGGTCCAAAAAATGAATTTTAGGTTGCTGAGGAACAGAGTTTCAGCACAGCAAGCAAGGGAGAGGAAAAAGGCATACTTGAATGAGTTGGAGGTTAGGGTTAAAGACTTGGAAAAGAAGAACTCTGAGCTGGAGGAGAGGCTGTCCACGTTGCAAAATGAAAACCAGATGCTTAGACATGTATGTCAATTCAAACCTTATAACCCCATCTCTATACGCATGTATATCATCACTATCAAGACATACACACCATGGAATAGGTTCCTTCAAGGGCATTTTCGGCATTTAAATCTGTCATGCCATATTAAATTGATAGCATCTAGTTAAACCCAATATCATATGATTTAGACATTATAGATCAATTGTCATCAAAAAGGGTTTTTGGGTATTTAAGTGTTAATTAGTAATGTCTTGCACCAGCTCTTGTAGATAATGTCCGCTTTGTATAGTTTCCATGCTCACGGTTTTCAAAACGCATTTGGTTAAGGGGTGTCCACATATATAAGTGCGAGGAACTTCTTTCCTTGGCCGATGTGAGAGTATCGTAGTAGTTGTGAAATTCAATATACTATGATGTAGAAGTCGTTTGGCGTGTATTGGATAAACTAAAAGTGTCAATTATATGTATATATATATAAAATATCTACATTTATAGTGGAAGCAAAAATATATAATATCATTGGGCATAAGTGATGAGGGTCATGGTCATGGACCCATGGTATTCTCTATCAATGGAGGAAAGGACTGGAGCTTATCATTAATGTGGTACTTGGTGGACCTATCATTTTGTGGGACAATTGGTTGGTAGTTACTAATGCTTAGCTTGTTTGGCACCAACATGGAACATGAGTGTCTAATTGTAGTAATTTGTACCATATAATATAAAGCTAAAAATATAACTATGATTGACAGAATCTTGAGTTTGCGGTTGCAATATAGGCATGCCCCCACCTTGGTTGTGACATGGGACATGGGCCATATACCAGAAGGATATTTTTTTTCTTAATCTGAAAAAATCAGAACTCTTGAGATGAAAAGAAATGGAATAAGACTAAGGATATTATGAGGCATAGATTCCAAATAAATCCTTTTGATTCGTAACATTTTTTAAAAATTTTTTATGATTGATTTTTGAGAAGGTGCTTAGTGTTTGATCGTGAATGCGTGACGTGATGTGCACTTATAGGATATGCAAATTCTCCCTTTTTTTTTTATCTTTTTTTTTTTTGGTGTATCGTCCTCCTAGAATTTAAACGAAGTGTATAATTTTTGCTCATGTATTATTCTCATGAAGAAAAAAAAAAAGTTCTCTTTTTAATGACATGACTTTGTTAATGGTGAACAGAATGCTTAAATTGGAGTCCTGGTTTTGGCATAATGTTGTTAGTTCTTTGGTGGGCCTGGCTATAGTTTGGTTCGGCTCCAAGTTAAATTTTAGGATCTTCCAACGCAAGAAGGAAAATATATTATTAGGAACTTTGGTACCTTGTATGTTATGATGCTTGGATGGCCGACCAATATTGGCTGGTGGTCCTGGAAAACGAGTTAAACCAGATGGGGCTTCATCTTGACATTGAATGATGAAAGGGGCTGCTACATTAAGGTTTATTGCTTTGGTAAACAAGTAGAGAGGACCTGGGTGTTGTAGATTTAGATTTTGGACGATTTCGGGCTTGGTCACTTGTATATAATATGGGTAGTGTTGGTCCGAGGAGTGCTGAGTTAGTTAGTGTTAATTTCAGAGTAGGATTTTCATACCTAATGTTGAGATATCTTAGTTAGTAACTCAAGAATCGATAGCATGAATTGCTACATTGACAAGCTGAATTTTGCTAGAAGATGGTTGATATCATGATAATTGTTTAGTTGGACCTGCAATCTATTTAATTTGTGTTCTAATTAGAACTTTTTTTAATTATTATTTTTATTTTTTATAACCATTTGTAACCTTTGCTTATTGATACAATGCTACAGATATTGAAGAACACAACGGCAGGAATTCAGGAGGGGAGGAAGTAGGTTCTATGTATATGGATTTTGTGAGAGACACGAGCGAAAGGGAAAAGGGTGCGTCCCTGTGCCTTTTTTTTACTCTTACGTGTATATATTGAAATAATCAAATAGCACAAGAAAGTTGATCCTAAATTAGTGTAAAATGGTTCTCTTTTACCCCTCGTTTTCTTTCAATTTATGATACTTCTGTGGATGTCAGACAACACGTGAATTTAATCGCGACCAAGTTGCAGTGGCGAAGAGTAGATTAGTACTATTTACCTGGATTCTTGTTTCTATGGTTCTATATGGAGGACATGGTTTGATGAGCATTTCATTGAAGAGAACAGATTAATCTTTTGTAGATGCCTTTTCATTTACTACATCTTCAATGGATGTAATGATAAAATGATTCCATTTACTCCATCTTCAATGTTCCTAACTTTGTTTTCTCATGCTAGACTTATAGTTTAAGCAAGTTGGAGTGTTTGACCTGTCTTATTGCTTTTCATTTCAGACAATGCAGGCATAGCAATGAAAATTGAAACTTGCTTTTAAAATTGCTTCAAAGCTGACTTTGTCTGCATCCTGAATTTTTATGTGCAATTGTCCACAAGCCACATTTATCGGTTAAATCCGGATTTCCTACCTCAGAGAGAGTCAAACACAAGATCTCCTATGTATGGAGTTCTTGTGTCAAGCTCCCGAACCATTGGATCTAGCCCGTGTGGGCTTGCATCATGATTCCTGAATAATTGTGAGCACAAAGTTGATTTTCATGATCTAAGATGGGTTGAACCTCAAATGGAGGATCATTGATCCATGAATTTGGTAAATAATTTACTTTGTCAGATAAAAATTAGAACTTCATTCCGTTTTGAGTTGGCATTTCTGGAGTATTTCTGAGTACAAGTAGAGATTATAGTCATCAAATTGATTTTTTTTAGTTAAAATGGTCCTCATGCTATGGAAAAGGTCATTTTTGTAGTGGTAGTAGTCTGTCTAGTATTTAAGTATTGTATTATACTAATTTGTTGCTCTCAGATGGAACTTGTGTTGTTATGTTTTGCTAGCTTAAGTCTTCATCACTATGTTATGTTATTTTGCTAAAAATTAAGGGATTTTTTTTTTTTTTTTTTATTTTTATTTAAGAACTAAGTCACATAAAATGGAAGTGCAAAAGCGATAAAATTAAGTTACAAATAGTGAAAAAAGGAGCGAGAGCACACTCAGAACGTGAGAGCAGTACTCGTTGAGAATGATTGTGTGACTTAATTCAATAATTGATAAAAATATAATTCTTGATGGTATGATTTAAATCATTCCAAAAGGTCATCCTGATGGCAATTTTAGATATGACATGCGAACACAACTTGAATATAACACAAGATAAGTGGATTTTGAATTGGCAAGATATGTGTCAATCCGGATTGACATAGTAATTAAACACACAAGATAAGTGGATTTTGAATTGGCAAGATATGTGTCAATCCGGATTGACATAGTAATTAAACGTGTCGTATTTGACCTACAAACTTATTTATAACTTGTTTAACTAAATGTGTTAAATAAATGTGTTATGTTCGTGTTAAAATTTATTTGTTTAGCTAAATGTATTTGAGAAACATATTGTGTTAGAATAAAAAATGACAACATATTTTATCGTATCATTTCGTATCGTATCAAGTATCATTTCATATTGTATCAAATCTTAATTCCTTAAGTTGCACGTGTCGTGTCATATTACTGTAATCTTGTTTCGTGTTGATTTGTATATTTACAAAGTAACACTAGAGAATATGTTATTTACAAGTGAGTCCCTTTGTAGCACTTTTTTGCTTATAAGTCCTTCCACTCGTCTTTATTCTAACATTAGTCATTGGAATAATATTATTTCACTTTCACTCACCAAGACGTATGCAATTAATGTTCCAATAACAATTAGGTAGTTTATAGAGTCATTTATCAATAACTATTGATGACTCTTTGTATCTATCTCGTCTCTCTCTCTCGTATACAAGGACCGTGTTTTTTTTGGTCATACAAGAAAAGCACTCACACGTTTTACCTATATCAGAGTTTGAAAAAATTATATCATTGAACTGGATGTCCTTTAATGCAAATACATAAATCACAATAGAAAACTTGCTTTAAATTAAGTTTGGTACATATGTCATTTTATATGTGCCCATATGTCCATTTTGGAATTTATTATTCCAATGATTAAGACACATAATTACAATTACATAAATGTATGTATATGTTGGTGTTTTAAGTGAAATGTCCATTTCATCATTCATACGTTTTGCCTATATCAAAGTTCAAATCCCTTCCTTTCTTTTTGAGAATTGAAAAGTTATACTATTGGACTAGATGCCCTTTAGTACAAATACACCGATCATAATAGAGAACTTATTCTAAATTCAGTTTGGTACATATGTTATTTTATATGTATCCATATGTTTATTTAGAAATTTATTATTCCAATGATTTAAGACACAAGATTGCATAAATGTATTAGCTTGGTATATGTTGGTGTTTAAGTGAAATGTCCATCTCATCATCCATGACTATAAACATAATAAGTTTACAGAGGAATTGTCTTATCTTAATGATTCTCTAATCATAATTAAGGTTTAACCTAACCTTATGCCATGATTACTATGACACCAATAAAGTATTTACGAAGACAATGTAACAATAAGATTCCTAATTAAATAAATCAGTTGAACAAATAAATATTGACCCTTAGATGGCATATATGTCTGACAAGAATTTGATGGAATACCTATTCTTATATTTTATATCCAACGACTCTAAAAGCCCTGTCAATGTTACATTGAACAACTCTGTCCTGTGCAATTTAATATATTATATTCTAGCACTTTCAATTCTGCATATTAAAAATTATCTTGGACCTCACTTAGTGATTTGCAGTAATAATATTGAATAACTCAAGATTAAAAAAAAAAAAAAAAAACTCATGATTAATTACCTTTGACTTAATTAAAAATTTTACGAATCTAGTTGAAAAACATCACTAACAATTTAGTGAGGTGTTCACCTGTGCGTCTGCCATACGTGACTTGACATAATCAAAATTACTTTGAAATTATTTTGTATGGTGGCAAAATATAAGACTTCTAAAGGCATATTTGGTAATAATTTTAAAAATACTTCAGTACTTTGTTTTTCCCTAAAATATAAAAATAACACAAAAAGGTTTTGTTGGGGCATTTCTAAAAATTGGTTACTGAATTTTTTTTTTTTTTAAATGAACATTCATTTAAAAACAAAAAAGGGTTAATTGTACAAACACCCCCTTAACAGTATAACGTTTGCATGGCACTCCTTGTAATAAAAGTAACCCCAGGAACTTTGCTAATACGGTGACAGCAAACCTTAAATATATCTTGCAAATTACTAAATTGCTTTTAAAATTAATTACACAAAACTTACCTTAACTAAAACAAAATTTCACATTACCCCTTTAAACAAAGAGTAATATATAAAATTTTAAAATCAAAGTGATTAATGCAATTAATCTTAAGGGCATTTTTGAAAAATTTGTATATTTCAAAGTTATTAATTGCTAAAAATTAAATAAAGGGGTGATACACAAGTTCTTTATAGTTTATGGGAGTTTTATAGCATTATTATTACTAAAATCATTATCGGTTATGCTATCATTGTAATGACATCACAAGTGAGGTTCAATTCACATTTAAAATATACAAATTATATTTTTAAAACTAATTCACTTCTACTCTTGTTAGATGGGATTAAGAAATTCATATGTACTCCTATAATTGAATAAAGGGTATCTTGGTAATTTGCGGGATGATCAAGTGCACTATAAACCAATCAAATGCATAAATGGAGTCCACCGACAGCCATTGGAGTTGTCGGAGAGCGGCAACCGGCAACAGCCGGTTACTTTTTAAGCAGTACAGCTGTTAACAGCATATAACTTGTTGAAACTATTGCTGATGTCATATATATATATATCTATATCTATATCTATATCTATATATTGAAATGGCTTAGTCAGAAGAGTTGTGGACTTGTAGGCTACAGCACGGCTGAGCTTTCTCTCTATGTATATTTAGCAATAGTAAAGTGCATAATGAAAAGGATTTTAAGTTATTCAAAAAGGATAAATATATAAAAATAAAAATTTTACTAAAATTATTATCTTACATCAAAGTTTTAAATTAAAATAATAAAATTTAAATAGTCATCAAAATATTCATCGAAGAATTTAACTTAGACCTTCCTTTTAGTTTCAAATATAATAGTGATTTATCTTGACATAAAATTTTATACTTTCGTCTGCTATTGTCGTGTTCAAAATTTACTCAAAATTCAAGTATGCCTTTAAAAAAAACTTGACAATGCTATTTTATATATATATTGAACTAGTATTCAACACCGACAAAAAATGTTAGTAATATTTTTTGAAATAATAAGGAAGGGCTATGTTATTTATGAGAAAATATTAAATACTCCGAGAATGTGGTACCCGATACAGTGGGAGCCGTTGGATCATGGATGTGGTGGTAGGCCCCACCATATCCAAGGGCTAGCATAACCTCAGGTACCATATTCCCGGAATATTTAATATTTCTCGTTATTTAGGCAATTTATAGAGGAGGTAAATGTAATCATCCTAATATTTATTTTCAAATATACATGTTAGTAAATATTCAGATACATCTCTACAAATATATACTTAGATACATTTAAACAAATATATACGTGGAGTTAGATAATTAATACGACGTGAATTTGCGATTAATTATCATTGAAGTAAAAATCTATCACAAATATGTGATTTATTTTTTTACTAGAACATGTTTACAATAATGAAATGTAGGTAAATATATAAGAGCTGGTCCAATGGTGAGTGATCCGGCGACTTTTGACCAATTTTGAAGAATGGGCTGTTCCAATGAACTCTTTAAAAAGTGGGACCCATTAAAATAATCTTGATCCAAGTCGCCAAAAACCAAGATTGGTTTGGCGAATTGCGGGCCTAACATGCGGGCCCACATCAGTTTTCTTTTTTCCTTTTTAATTCTGGCCCAATTAGTGTTTCAGCCCAGAATAGTATTTGGTAAGGCCTGTTTGGTTGGAAAAAAAAGGAAAAAATTAGTTTTTTTTGGCTGATTTTGGTCTTTTTTTATTTTTATTTTTTTTTCTTCAAAATAATTGAACCAAAGAGCTGTTAAGGCATTGTTTAGCTGACACAAACAGTGCCTTAAAGGCTTTTTTGGGCAAAAAAAAGTTTAAAAAAATTAGATAAAAGTGCTTTTTTTAATAAAAATTGCTTTTAAAAATATTCCTACTGACATATAGCCGTTCTAGGCACTGTTTGGCTGACCCAAACAGTGCCTTAACGGCTATATTGGCACAAAACCTATTTTTTGAATTTTTTTTTTTTAAATAATTATATACATATTTATTTATTTATTATTATTTTTTTGAAAAAACCTTTCATTGTTTATTTCAAATGATATTAGAAACCTTTCATTGTTTAGTTCAAAAAAATTAAAAAATAAATTTTATTTTAAATTTTAAAAATATTAAAATATTAATATTTTTGGAGAGCAAAAATGCACCATTGGAAAAAACCTTTCATTGTTTATTTCAAATGATATTAGAAACCTTTCATTGTTTAGTTCAAAAAAGTTAAAAAATAAATTTTATTTTAATTTTAAAAATATTAAAATAATATTAATATTTTAGGAGAGCGAAAATGCACCATTGGAGTACATCCGATAGCTAAAATTTGGATATACTAAAACGCTGACGTGGTTATGGGAAATGCTGACGTGACTATGAGAAAATGCTGATGTGGCAAATTCGGAGAGCCTGAATTCAGAGAGTCCATTGGAGATGCCCTAAATTAGCCATTATTAAAAATGTTCATCATAGTTGTTGATTATTAATTAATAGAAATGTTCTTTTAGGCTCAACGTAAAATATATTTTTCGGACAATGCTTTCTTTTTTCAGGTAAAATATTATTATTATTATTTTTTTTTCAGTATTTGGTAAAAGTTTAGGTCATTGACAAGTCCATCAGGTGTGGCATGAAAATAACTTGCCGAAAATTGATATTTAAATTATTTTTGTTAAATTTTTATATTTTTTCTTATTCATAAATATTTTATGACAGTCAAATATCAAAAAATAAAATTTAAAAATATTTTACATTCAAACAAAACAAAACAAAACGTACAGTTTCTTTCAATATTAATGTATTTTCTTTCTTTTATTCAATGAATTATGAGTGATACAAATATTATCAAACCTGTCCGAATTCATGCGCGCCTGTGAAGCCGAGCCGGTCCGTGACTACCGGTTTGGCTAGTTAAAACATTTACATTATTAAAAAGAAATATTTTAATAAAATAATTGAAGAAACTGATACAAGAGGCAAAGCTGTATATCAACTGGAAGGAGAGATAAAAGTGATGGCTAATTGATTTGGGCGAGGAATCAGAGAATGCCCATCTCCACATTTTGCTCAAATTTTACACAATTTGAGCTCAACCCTTTCTGATCTTCAAGATCTTTGCCATATATTGACATAAAGATCTTACTTTGACTGTTGTGTATCTCACTCTTTATTTGCTCTGTTTCTTCTAAGAAATGGAGGCAAATGCTGGAATGGTGGCTGGATCTTACAACAGGAATGAGTTGGTTCGAATTCGGCACGATTCCGATAGTGGGGTTTGTGTTTTTTACATACCCATTTTGAATTTCAGTTCATTTTCTTTGGAAATGTTTCTTTGTTTTGTATCTGGGTGTTGGTTTGTGTTCAATTTGAGCTGCAATTTGATTCTTTTCATGGTATCAGGAAATGTGTACTGGTCAATTTTGTTCTGAAGTCTAAAAATTGTTTCTTGGGAACATTTTTTTTTTGTTTATCTCATGTATTGTAGTTTTAGATCCGAGTGGTGGCTGAAATAGACAAGAGTGTTCAGCTCAAATTTGGGTTCTTCTGTTGGATTTAGGAAGTTCTTAGCAGATTGATTATGATTCCGACTCTTAGATTTGACATGTTCCTTAAAACTTAATTTTTCATTGCATTTATGTATTTTGATGTAACTGTCGGTTGTGTGACAGTGAGACTTGAGCTGAAAGTATGGTTTTTTCTTTTCTAATGTCTTTCCTTTCATATCGTTTTTTGAGAAGCCTGAGTTATATTTGGAAATTTGATATCTGTGATTCAGATTTGGTTTTGTTGGGCTTTGATCTTGTTGCAACTGTTGATTGTTGAAGTTTTTATTTGGTGTTTTCATGAAATTGCAGGGTGATTTCCTATCAAATGTGATTTTTTTATGTGCAATTTGATGATTGGATTATGATAAGTTTGACTTATTACCAATTTATTTATTAATCTCGTTATCTTATTGATTAAAGCTGACATCTTGATAGTCTAGTTCGGTGAGAATTGAACTATATTTGTGAATTGCAGATAATTTTATTCATTAAACAATAGTGTTATTTTCTTACTAGGGTTACCGATTTGCTTTGAACATAGTTCTTTTGACTATTGCTGAGATGAGACTCCTCTCTCTCTCATCTGTAACCATTCTTGTGTAGAAGTTTGAGATCAATGTATGCTGGCTCTTATGAGTTTCTCCCTCATCTATGACCATTCTTGTGTAGTAGTTTGAGATTATTGTATGCTAGCTTTTATGAGTTGTGGTGCATGTATGTGTCCAAGCAACAGATTTATCAAATCGTCAAATAGTGTATGTGTCCAAGCAACGGATTTACATGAACACAAGAAAATATTTATATTATTTAATATTTTCTTTTATTTCTTTAGAGAAAAATATCGTTTTCATGTAACATAGTGTTTGAAATAGACATTTAACTCATTTGAAGCAATAATATAATAATAAAAAAAATGATTGGATGTGCTTTTTAGGTATGTCCAATCAAAAGTGTCAGACACATGTTCCGTACCCTTGTCCGAGTGTCATGTGTATGGTACGGGTATTTTACGTAATCTTGAAGCGTCCATGTAAAACAGGTAGTTGGTTTATTTGCTATAATGTTTTGAAGTTTATTCAGTTAGTTTGCCTAATGAAAATTTAGGCGTTGTGTACTTTATTCTGTTGCAATGCGCATTTTCAAGTCTATGAAAGTTTCAGGGTTCATGCAAAACCATTATTCTGTTCTATATCTAGAATGTTCTCATGTTTTTTGTAGTTAAGGTTTGTGGTTCTCATTGTCTGCTACTTGTTTGTAACTAGTAATACTTAAAATTCCTTCAATTCAGCTGAACTCTTAATCGAGTTTGTGGATAATTGACTTTGCGAATCATTGTTCATCATACAAAGCTGCACAATATCTCAAAATGGAACTCATTTTGTAAATTTGTGTACAACTACGTTGCAATTACTATATTAATGTCTATATCCAACTTTGTGAGATCTCTGCTAAATTTAGTCTGTACATTGTTGGGGATGATGTAGCCCAAGCCCCTGAAGGATTTGAATGGCCAGACATGTCAGATTTGTGGAGAAAATGTTGGACTTACAGCCACCGGTGATGTCTTTGTCGCTTGCAATGAGTGTGCCTTCCCAGTTTGCCGGCCTTGCTATGAGTATGAACGGAAAGATGGAAATCAGGCCTGTCCTCAGTGTAAGACTAGATATAAGAGACACAAAGGTCAGCTTTCTACTTAAATCTGTTCCACATTCTCTCTTAGTTTCGTATCATTTTGTTTAGTAATAAACATTGGGAGTGAAGTTGGGTTGTGCATCTATCAGGAAGTCCTCGAGTTGAGGGTGATGATGAAGAGGATGACGTTGATGACCTGGAGAATGAGTTCAGGGGAAATAGCAAGGCAAGACGCCAGTGGCAAGGGGAAGATCCTGACCTCTCTTCATCTTCTAGACATGAATCTCAGCAACCAATTCCCCTTCTGACCAATGGGCAATCAGTAAGTGATAAATATTTCTGATGCATTTGTACACTAATTTATGTGCATTTTAATTGCTGGAGTTGCAACTTGGTCTAAATCAATTGCATTTCTTTTTAAATTTTCAGTACTTTTATGTTATGTGGGCTTTTCTTAATGGGTTAAGTACTTGTGTCTGACATATGACACCTAGGTTTGGAAATGGGATACATGTCCTATGTCTGGTTGGAAATTTACCTAGTAAAGATAATTATTTTAAACTCTCTCATTATGCTTTATTAATTGCTTGAAAAAAAACCTTAAAAAAATTTTTGCTTGAAAATTAGTCAAGTATTCATGTTGAACACTTGCCAAAAAACATTATTTTACTCGATAAAATAAAAGAATAATATTTTTTTAAATAAATCTGCACATATAGCTGTATCCCGGTTTATTGGGCTTGTGGATTTGATCACACTGATGTTTAGACACATACTCACACCCTGCTCATGTGCCTGAGTCCACACTGCAGGATACTGCTTTTCTCAATTGGTGGCTTGTGTTTCCTTCCTCTCTTACACATGTTTCTGGTTCTGTCAAATATGCTAGAAAACTTGTACCTTGAAATTTTTGTCTTCCAACTTCAAGTGGCAGTAGGTTCATTATGAAAATTTGTTAGTTCTGAGGGTTGCTTGATTTTGTCTTGTGTGTTGGTTTCCATAACAACTTCTCTGATTAAAAACTAGAACTGAATACTGCCGTATGCATTTCACTTATGTGTACTCCGAGTCAGTAAGTTAAGGATTTACTATTGGAACATTTTTGTATGCGCCAAGCATTGGTAAATGTCAAGAAACAATTATTACCTAGGTGCACTAATGAATGAATTTCATAACTATAATTTTGTGAAGAGTATTTATGTACTATATCAAAGGAAAACACTATTCACATTGCGAGATGAGAGTTTGATTGTTTTATTTTTCAGTTTCTTTTTGCGCTCGAGTCTTTATACAATAACCAAGTGTTGTATCCATGATTAAGTTTAGTGCCGGACATTAATTCATGTAACGATTCAAGATCATTGTTTTTGGTTAATTTTTTTCTTATCAATATCCCCAAAATTTCTCAGGTATCTGGTGAAATTCCCAGTGCTACTCCAGACACCCAATCTGTACGAACTACATCTGGTCCTTTGGGTCCAGGTGACAAATCACTTCCATATATCGATCCAAGGCAGCCAGGTATTCTGCTAACTTGATATGTTGACTAGATATTATCCAATGAACTGTTGTCTATATTTTTTTATTTGGCTTTTTTTTGACGTTCATTTGTTCATGTCATATGTTTTCGCAGTTCCTGTAAGAATTGTAGACCCCTCAAAGGACTTGAATTCTTATGGCCTTGGAAATGTTGACTGGAAGGAAAGGGTTGAAGGTTGGAAGCTCAAACAGGAGAAAACTATAATACCAGTGTCCAACAGATACAGTGAAGGGAAGGGAGACATTGAGGGTACGGGATCAAACGGGGAAGAACTACAAATGTAAGCATGTTACATTTTTAGTATAGGTTTTCTCTTCAAATTATGGCCATGATAATTGTTAAAAGTGTTGAGGATGACTGAACAAAGACATTGCGTGAGAATGCAAGGAAAATTGTACGGAAGTGTTACGGATGACTGAGCAAAGACATTACATGAGAAATGAGAATAATTTTCATCCAGGAGCATTTGAAGTCTACTGTATTTCTTTGCATGCATCATATTATTTTGAGGATGCAAGGAAATTGTACATTGTTTATTTTTGTTTCTATTTTTGGTAAAGCATTGTCCATTTCTATGTTCTCTTTTTGGGTTCGATTCCATATATACATTTGTGTTATTTTCCATTATCTCTGGGTTATACCTCTCTCCAGAATGTTGATAAGTTCTTTATGGCTCAGGGCTGATGATGCTCGCCAACCTATGAGCCGCATTGTGCCCATTTCTTCTTCTCACCTGACCCCATATCGAGTTGTGATTATTCTTCGGTTGATTATCTTGGGATTCTTCTTGCAATATCGTATTACTCATCCAGTGAAGGATGCTTATCCTTTGTGGCTGACATCGGTAATCTGCGAGGTGTGGTTTGCCTTATCCTGGCTTCTGGATCAGTTCCCAAAATGGTATCCCATCAACCGTGAGACCTACCTGGAGAGGCTTGCAATGAGGTCAGTTTGATTCATTTAATTTGAAATAATCTCTTATAAGGAATAGTGGTTGAAATGTTGGTATGGGTTTTTTGGAAAATAGATTTCCTTTAGTTAATTTTCTTACCACATCAACAATGGTTTTTTCTTTTCTCAGATATGATAGGGAAGGGGAGCCTTCACAATTAGCACCTATAGATGTATTTGTCAGTACAGTGGATCCTTTGAAAGAGCCTCCTCTTGTTACTGCCAACACTGTGTTGTCCATTCTTTCTGTGGATTACCCTGTCGACAAAGTCTCTTGTTATGTTTCAGATGATGGGTCAGCAATGTTAACCTTTGAAGCCCTCTCTGAGACGTCAGAGTTTGCAAGGAAATGGGTGCCCTTCTGCAAGAAGCACAACATTGAACCTAGGGCCCCTGAATTTTATTTTGCTCAAAAGATAGATTACTTGAAGGACAAGATACAGCCTTCTTTTGTGAAAGAACGCAGGGCAATGAAGGTAAGTGAAAAGATCTGTGACAACTGATGTTGCTTGCATAATGCAATGTTTCTCTTAGCCTTTACATGCATAGTGCAATTTTCTAAATTGTGATTGTTCTTCATTCTGCAATAAGAAACAAAAGTATAGCAGTATCATAACAGTAGCAAGGTAGTAGTGATAATAGATGACATTCCACTTCTGTATTGTTGCATAATGGGAGATAGGTTTGATTTGTCACCTACCTTTGTAAACAAAAATGTTCTGAGAATTCTGGAAGCAAAGAATTTTTATCTATCACGTATGGAATTAGAAAATCTTTATGCTTTAAATGTGACAAGTATAAATGTAGAATTTGATTAAACTAATGATTAGTACAAAATGTTGTGACCAGTGCAGACCCGTTAAGTGTAAAAGATGAGAGCACATGGGTGTGTACCAGGCGGAGAATCTAAAGAAAAATAGACAAAAAGTTTTTTTTTGTTTAAGTTCAAACATGAATTATATTATAACATGCCTGATTACAAGAACTTGCAAAAGAAACACACTTATCACAAATGAAATAGATTACAAGATAGTGCAAGACCACACTCCCGCCCTCTCCATTTTGTTTTCCATTTGTTACTGGTCTAGGATGTGTATGTTCAATTGGTCAATAATATCCTGTGCTGCATTGGTTTTGGGAAGAGTGTGAACCGAACATGGGTGGCAAGTATCAATCAATTTTAAATGTATAGAGTAGAAAACAGGCAGGACATATGAATGATATAATTGAGGCTGTCTCAGAATTTCCTTATTAGGCTTTCATTGAAATTTGATTTTCTTTCTTTATAGTAGTAATGTTGGAAACATTTTGTTTAACAGAGAGAGTATGAAGAATTCAAGATACGAATTAATGCACTTGTTGCCAAAGCACAAAAGACGCCTGAAGAAGGTTGGACAATGCAAGATGGAACTCCTTGGCCTGGAAACAACCCTAGAGACCATCCAGGAATGATCCAGGTAGTGTAATTGTTTTTTTTAAAGTAGTTAAGGCTTAAGATTACACCTCTTTATTTATTCTATTTCTAATTTTTAGTTGTTTTATTTATTTATTTATTTTTTCTTTTAATGGACACAGGTGTTTTTAGGGCACAGTGGCGGCCTTGATACAGATGGTAATGAGCTACCTCGGCTGGTTTATGTTTCTCGTGAGAAGCGTCCAGGGTTCCAGCATCACAAGAAAGCCGGAGCAATGAATGCTTTGGTTCGTGATCCTTATGACTCTTAGTTAATGTGGGATTTTTTTTTTTTTAAAAAGAAAAAGAAAAACGTAAGTTTGACTATAATAACAAGGGTCCATTAATCTCGTTGTTACTCTGCAAATGTACCATAGGACAAGAATCACTTCTTATATATAATTATGAACTTGGATATTATACTCACTGCAAATGTACCATAGGACAAGACCCACATGACATTAGTATGATGGTTGGGGAGACATATCGAAAGTACTAGATTGGACATTTGGAATTACTAAATTAGAGGTGCTTTTTTAAATTTCCAGTACTGCTGTAATTTAAATTATGCTTTTCTCTGGTAATTTTGCCTGCCTTGTTATTTTGTGACCAATCACATTTCCACACAGAGGGATGCTAGTTTATTTATATGATTGAAGATGTAGGCAATTAATGAATACATTTTTTCTTGTTCGTTGAGGAATGGCCTGTGTTTCCATGTACCATGATTTTGTGTATGAGATGGTTTGTTTATTTATTATTAGTTTTGTTGTGTTTACAGATTCGAGTTTCAGCTGTCCTGACCAATGGTGCCTATCTTTTGAATGTCGATTGTGATCACTACTTCAATAACAGCAAAGCTCTTAAAGAAGCCATGTGCTTTATGATGGATCCTGCTTATGGAAAGAAAACCTGTTATGTGCAGTTCCCACAGCGGTTTGACGGCATTGATTGGCACGATCGATATGCTAACCGCAATATTGTCTTCTTTGATGTAGGTTACACTTGATGCGTCATCACGAAGGCAATTCTATTTATCAACAATCTTTTCTTAATGGTTATGATTAAATTCATTTGTATTTTGGTCCTATGTTACAGATCAACTTGAAAGGGCTGGATGGCATCCAGGGTCCAGTCTATGTGGGTACTGGTTGCTGTTTTAACAGGCAAGCTCTGTATGGGTATGATCCAGTTTTAACAGAGGCAGATTTGGAACCAAATATTATTGTCAAGAGTTGTTGTGGCTCGAGGAAGAAGGGAAAGGGTGGCAATAAGAAGTACATTGATAAAAAGAGGGCAATGAAAAGAACTGAATCCACCATTCCCATTTTCAATATGGAAGATATTGAAGAGGGTGTTGAAGGTGGGTCCATATATTTTATTTCCATCACGCCTTCCTTCAAACTAATATTCGAGATGGTAAACCAAGATATCACGAATCAAGTAGGTTGTATAAACCTGAACATCATGTATTACTTAGGCTGAGTTTACACTTAGCACATGCATGGACGCAGACCCGCATGTATGCATGGGGAGGAGGGATATGGGAAGGCAAGGAGATCCTAGAGCAATGTTTTGACATTTTTTTGTCTTATAATTTTGGGGATTTAATTCCTAGTTTTAGATGCATTATTTGATTTTGAGCCATTTCGTCCAAATTTGACCTTTCCCCAAAAAAGTTCCTGCATTTTGACAAAATCCCACTACAATTTTAAGTTCTGCATTTCATTTAAATTTTAACATAAACTAATGGTAAAATTGATGGGCAGTATTATCAGGTTTTTGGATGGATCGTATCTTCTCCAACTCCCAAAAAAGGAGGTTGAGGGTTCGAGTCCCAATTGGGACAAAGGACATGTATTCTTAGTAAACGAAGAGAGAAGAAATTTATAGGCAGTGGATTGCTGCATTAATGTTGCTTAACTGGATTCCTTGTATTCTACAGGTTATGATGATGAGAAATCACTTCTTATGTCTCAGAAGAGCTTGGAAAAGCGATTCGGTCAGTCTCCGGTATTTATTGCTGCCACCTTTATGGAGATGGGGGGCATTCCACAATCGACAAATCCTGCAACTCTCTTAAAAGAAGCTATCCATGTTATTAGCTGTGGATACGAGGACAAGACTGAATGGGGCAAAGAGGTAGTTATGATAGTAATGAGGGCATCTACCATACATACCTGGCTTCTTTTATTGATTGTGATTGCACTTTGAAATACACACTGATTGAGCTTCTTTATTTGCTTACAATCAGATCGGATGGATCTATGGTTCCGTCACAGAAGATATTTTGACCGGGTTTAAGATGCACGCACGGGGATGGATTTCAATTTATTGCATGCCTCCTCGCCCGGCATTTAAGGGGTCTGCTCCCATCAATCTTTCTGATCGTCTGAACCAGGTTCTTCGATGGGCTTTGGGGTCAATTGAGATTCTGCTGAGCAGACATTGCCCTATATGGTATGGGTACAATGGAAGACTGAAGCTCTTGGAGAGATTGGCATACATTAATACCATTGTCTATCCCCTAACCTCTATCCCACTGCTTGCTTACTGTATACTTCCTGCTGTCTGTCTTCTCACCGGAAAATTTATCATTCCTGAGGTAAGTGAAGTCCCACTTTGAATCATCAGAATTTATCTAATTTATCTAGCAAACTTCAACCTGGCATTTTATCATAGCATTTTCTATGCTGCTCAACTTATGTATGGTGGATTCTTATAAATCTGATACATTTATATGCAGATAAGCAACTTTGCTAGTATGTGGTTTATTCTTCTCTTTATCTCCATTTTCGCAACTGGGATATTGGAGCTTAGGTGGAGTGGCGTTGGTATTGAAGACTGGTGGAGAAATGAACAATTTTGGGTCATTGGTGGTACATCGGCTCATCTCTTTGCGGTCTTCCAAGGTCTCTTGAAAGTGCTTGCTGGCATTGATACCAACTTCACTGTCACTTCAAAGGCATCTGACGAGGATGGGGACTTTGCGGAGCTTTATGTGTTCAAATGGACATCTCTTCTCATCCCCCCGACCACTGTCCTCATTGTAAACATGGTAGGTATAGTGGCTGGTGTTTCGTATGCCATAAACAGCGGGTATCAGTCTTGGGGCCCTCTTTTCGGCAAGCTCTTCTTTGCCATATGGGTTATCGTCCACCTGTATCCCTTTCTCAAAGGTTTGTTGGGTCGGCAAAATCGTACTCCTACCATTGTCATTGTCTGGTCCATACTCCTTGCTTCTATATTCTCCCTTCTATGGGTGCGGATCGATCCGTTTACTTCGGACACCACAAAATCTGCTTCAGCAGGTCAATGTGGCATCAACTGTTAAGTTCTTTCGAAGATCATTTTGTTGAGGTAAGCTACAACATTTACCTCTCTGTAAATAAAGAAGAAAACATATAAAAAGGTGTCGAAAAACCACAGGCAGAGCTAAGTTATGTTGTACGAAGGGTCTCTTTGTCTTGAAGGAATTATGAATAGACTTCAGAGACACCCTTTTGTTTTGCCACTCTTATTTTATTTTATTTTATCTTCATTAATTTGTATTATCTCATCCATAAGTGTTCATGTTGGCTCATTACAAGGACAGCTGTTCCAAACTGTAGCTTGTTTTTTGTTGCCACTGTAATATTGTGTTGATTTATTGTCAAGAGCTTGTAATGAACCAGTCATGGCATTGGCTCTTTTGAAATTAAAAGAAAAAAAAAGATTATTTCTTGGAAATGCAAACCGTGTATTCTGGCTGTGTACTACTAGATTATGACTTAAGCCGTAAACACATTTGGTCTGGGATGGAACTAGAGAAGATAAAGAAGCATGGAAGGAATGGTATTATACTTGCAACCAAGTGTTTTCTTTCAGCTTATTCCTTAACACACCTTACGGATTCGTCATACGGACGAGCCCATATGACTAATCCATGTATTGGTTACAAATTACAAAGCAACATTTCAACATTGGACATTGATCTCATAGTCTGTTTTATTTTTCCTTTCTTGGAATGGTTTCAAGTAATAATTATACAGTACTCAATCAATAAATACACTATATTTTTCTTGATTTTAAGAAATGGCAAATTAATAGCTCGGTACCATATTCCTGGTTTATCTTGTTTGCATGTTCTTTGTACCAGTAATAATAAGAATATATGCACTCATTTGCTCCTGAGAGGACTTAAGTTCACGACTATCCTCTTTGCCGTTAGCTTTTGAAAAACAAATTTATTTAATTCTTTCAAAATCCTAATAAATAAATAAATTGAATAGACGGTTGTGTTGTACTTTTGAAAAGATTATGCACTAATTATTTTTAGAATTAAAAGGGTTAGTGTGTAGTTTGAAATTAAGAGTATATATTATTTTCTGTTAATAAAATAAATCTTTAACTAGTCTCATTCTTCATTTTTGGAAACTATTTCCTTTTGTTTCTCTCTCTTTTCCTTTTCTTTCCTTTTTACTTTCAAATCCCTCCAGCCTGGTGAGCTCCGTCCTCGTCCATGGAGCGTCTCTCTGATGAGCTCCGTCCTCGTCCATGGAGCTTCTCAACCCCTCAACCACAAGCAACTCAGAAAATTTCTCCGGGGTTTCAATTTTTACTCCCAAATTTCGTATCACAAGATTGGGGGAAACAAATTCTACAGACCCAACTCCAAATTCCCTCTTCTTCTCCCATGTTGTCCCTCCCTACAATGACAAATTTCTGTATTTCGGCCGATCCACGAGTTGCAGAAAAAAGGCTCACTGGACAACAACAGGTGCGTCACAATTCGGTAATTTAATTTATTACTCTAGTTCTGATTTTCAATCCCAGTTCATAGTTTTGATCGAGAGTTTTCAATATAACTCTGATAATGACAGTGTAAAGCACGGTAATTTTTTTTAGTTCTAATTATGGGGTTTTTACTGAAAATTCGGAACAACTTCAGAATAGAACTCTAGAGCAAATACATCAGATAATAAATTTGGCGTTACATGAACTTTGTGCTTACAGAATCTATCGATTTCAATAATATTGAAATATGTTTACATGAATGATCTAGTACTAGATTATTGTCCCAGTTTTACAAAAGCAAACCACAATTCGGACTCAACTCGGAACGACCATACTTGCAACACCATGTCTGCTTGAAGCATATTCCTCGACACAACCGAGTTCCAACCCGAGACCAACGAGTACGACGAGTTGACTCTGCCCACTTCTCTCTTGGGCATGTCCCACCTCTTGATTGTCAAGTAACATCCCTCCTCACCGGAGGGTTCAATCAGAGGCACCCGTATTCCGGGCAACTTTCCATTGCATTTAGATTCAACGGATTTGGAGTTGAGAAAGTGTTTCTCTTCCGGTGTGAGGAACTCGGGATTCTTGATGAGACTGAATGGCAACAACAAACGTGCCTGCCCTGAGTCCATGTCGGTTTTGGTTAGCCTTTTCTGTGCCACAAACATTGGCTCCGAACCCTCGAGTTGTCGGATTCGATTCTTGAAGTTTTCTGGCAAATCCGGAGGCACTTGTGAGTAGTCACGATCAGGAGGAGGCAATACCATTTTCTTCACTACTGCCGCCTTCTTCTTCTTCTTCTTTTCCTGCGGCTTCTTTTCCTGCACTGCTACTTGTTGTTGTTGTTGTTGTGGTTGATGACCACAATGATGATGATGATGATCAAAACAACATTGATGGTAGGTTTTTGAACATTCACCGTCTTCAAGTATGTTATATATATCATATTGTATATGACCCAAACATTCACGGAAGTCCCTTTTGCACCTTGGCACCACAACTTTGTTGTCTTGATCAAGATTTCGAACTGCTTTCAACATGACTTCCGACGCCATCAAATCACCAAAAACAGGGTATGCAGCCAAGTACCGAACATTTTCATTCTTCTTCATCATCTTCATCTTCAATTTCAACTTCATAGTAGGAACATCATGTGTATTAATGGGAATCACCATCTTTAGAGAGAGAACTTTAAAATGGAGAAAGTGAGAGAAGGGAAAGAATGATTATGGGTAATTGTGATCATAATAGTACATATATATAAAAATAGGGACTTTCTTGTTGAGCAATCAATCAAATCCTATTAGAAACCTAATTGGATATATATATGAGTGTCTTACTTGTTAACCAATTAATCCTATTTCAAATCTAATAATGTGTAATTAAGGAAAGTAAGGATTCTTATAACATGATCAAAGAGAGATTTTTTTTAATAGAACTAAAATGCGTTTCTTATATATTGTTGCCTTCACCGAAACCCTAGCAAACGGGATTTATTAATTTTGTAGATTTTGCTCTGTAGTAGTAGTAAGCCAATTATAAAAAACTTTCCTAAAAATACAACGGGTACTAACTAATCAAATACTATAGTAAACATTTAATCTTATTACCAACCTCATTTACTTGTAAGTAGTGGACTCTATATTTTTACATGAAAGGAAAAATGGAAAATTTACACTAATCAACTTCCTCTAAAGTTTGTCATAATTACATTAATTTTCTCTATAATTGTCGCTGTGCATGGGAAAACTGCTACCTTCCTAAAACGAGGACATATATATAAAAAAAGGAAAGAAAAAGAAAAGATGATTCCTAAAGTTGTATTTCTTTTTTGGGATCAAGCAAAAAGTTGCCAAAAACCATTAACTTTTTGAAATCGAATTACATAATGAATCTATAGCTAGCAACAAACTGAAAGCATTCTTAGCCTCTCTGTATTGAAGGTTGCCATGCAAATTGCCGTCGATGTTTGCCTGAAAATGACTGAAGAAGAAAAAATTGGAGTATCGAAAATGGGAAGCAAGCAAATGGAAGAAGGGTTTTTTTTTTGGGGCCAGGAAGCGCGGAGAGAGTTGGTAGGGAGATCAATGAAAACGAGTCGAGGTAGCTTTATATATATATTCACGAACGCCAAAACCTGGACACATTTCTTAAAAGATGTTGTCCACTCTTCATACGACCTAACTCTTTTTTTTTTTTTCATGAACACCAAAACCCTACTTGCATCATCCCAAAGCAGTAATCCAAAACATCACTTGGAGGTCAATGAATTCCAATCCCCACTGCCCAAAATACAAGTAAAAAGAATCGTCTTTAGAGAGAGACATACACACAAAACTCTCTCATATTCTCTTGATACCAAAAATTCTAGTAAGTACTTGAAAACATGGAGCTTTTTATGGTTAATGGATGAGGGAATCTATATGAAGAAGTTGAAAGTAATTTACGGAAAAAAGAAGTTGAAAGTAGCTACATTAACAATTTATAGGTGCAGTAGTTGTGAAAAGTTGATTTTTCACTATATTTGATTTGTGTTTATAGATATTATGATTTTGAGAATGATAATATTAGAATCTCTTCATTCTAGCTCATAATTTTTTTTCTTTTTTAAATTTCTGTTTTAATTTTTGAATTATAGAGAAAAATAAGATGGTAGATAATTTACATTGTACTAATTCGTTTTTAATTATAGATATTATGATTTTGAGAATGATAATATTAGAATCTCTTCATTCTAGCTCATAATTTTTTTTCTTTTTTAAATTTCTGTTTTAATTTTTGAATTATAGAGAAAAATAAGATGGTAGATAATTTACATTGTACTAATTCGTTTTTAATTATTTTAGAAGGCAAATGAGGATTGCTAAATAGAATGGACATGATAGCAAGAATGGGAAGGTCAAAAAAGGGGCGTCGGAGAGAGCGGTTCCGGCAAATGTTTGATCCTTTAATCCGTTTGTCTCAATCATTTTATCCGGTGTGATCACATTTCATATATTGACCCTATTTTTATGGGCATGTAATGTACATATAAGATTTAATATTTCAGTCTAGCTTTTTGACTTGGATAATAATAATAATGATAATGAAAATTTGGGAATGTGTTTCTAGTACAATGGTTTCTAACGAATCAAACAGTAAACATTTTATCTTTACTACCACCCTCATTTACTTTAACAAGTGGACTCTATTTACCATCCAAAAAAAAAAAAAAAAAAAAGTGGACTCTATTTTTTTTTACATGGAAGGATAAATGTAAAATTACACCAATCAATTTTTCCTAATGTTTACCATAATTACACAAACATTCCCTATAATATCAAATAATTTCAAATATTACTCTGGCTTCTTTTAAAAAACAAATCTTGTAACATGGACCACCCTTTTTAACATTCAATTACGATAATTGTTGCTTTCATGAACATAATTGTTGGTCCTAGTGCCTAATTGACTTTGCCTGCTTAGTGTCAAATCCATGTGTCTCAGGGCTGCCAAGGGGTTATATCACCACCGTTGCTATGCACTGTGGCTAATATTATCTCTCAGGGGTATTTTAGTCTTCCACCATCTTGTGGTACAGTTTAATACTGATTTAAGATGGTACATTGCAATTATACAAGTGTTATATACCAGTTTTCTGTATTCATTGAGGTTTTGCATATGAAAATTTGTTACAGGGTTATTCAAGGGTACTATGGTCCTTTCACGGTTATATTATAACTTTTTACACTTGTTCATAATACTGCATTGCATTGTACAGTTCTTATCTAAGCAACATTGTAGTTTATACAGCCTCAGCAACAATTTTCTGCTGAGATTGACAAGTGGCCGTTACAAGGGCATTTTGGTCATTCTACTTGGTGCTCATGTGTGTGACACATTGTCGCAATCCTAGTGTGAGAGTATATGCATTACACTGTATTTCTTCTTCTCCAGGTTTTGGATTGGAATGCTTATACAGCCTTGCAAATGTGAGCTGTATTTTTTGGTAAGTTAGGTGACAAAATAGCTGAGTTGGCAAGGGCCTTATGGTATATTCACACGGAGAATGTTAAAATATGCTCTGGACAATGATTGGTTACAGGTGTCAGGTGTATATTCTTCTTGTAGTAGGACTTGGATAGTGAACATGAGTATATATATACTCTTATAGCATTTCTGCAGAATAAATCTTTGGTAAACCCTAATTTGTGCCTTCATTGTGTATATCTCGAGAGCTTCATATGAACCAACATTTCTAAGGTCCTTGCTGATGATCTGAGCCTGAAATCCTTATAGAAATGTCACTGAATTGATCATTGTTGCTGTGTTCATCATGAAGTACTTATGCTGTCAAGTTTTCTGGTGCAAGGGCGGCTGGTTTGGGGGTTTACCTTTAGCTTGAGGTTGTTGTGGTGCTAAGTCAAGTTTGATACAGGTATAATTTGGCTATTTACATTTGCTGAGCACTTGTTTTTGGGGTTTACTTTGCTGCAAATGAATTTTGTATCCCAGATCTTGAATTTGAGCTTTTTTTGGTTTAGCCTTGTGGTTCATGTATGTTTTGATTATATCTTGCTATACTATGATTGATCTATATGCTAGCAAGTTTATTTTGGTGAATCATGGCTGTTGAAGTTGGTTTTTGGACAGAACTTTGGTCATCTTTGGTTTGATCTACCAAAACCCTTGTTCTTCATTGTTGAAGCTGTTGCCAAGGCCTTATTGATGTTATGTTGTTGTTTCACATGCTATACTTATCTTGTTTGTCATCTGAGCATGTCTGTAATGGTGATATAAGGTTATGGGATTGATCTCAGAATTTTGGGGATACAAATTTCCTATTTTACCCCTCAAACCCTAACTTCAGCAGATTGTGTTCTAGAGGGTGCAGATTGTTGTTTTGAGCTACACAACCACTCTTATGTTTTGTGCATGCTTGAATATTGTTGATATTCATACTTCTTATTGTATTTGTGAGCTGTGAGAGTTTGCAGGGTCCAAGTAAGGGTGGTTAGGACAGGAGGAGTGCTTGTGACCACTGTGTTGATGTACGTAGTGTGTGTAAAGGTCGTGAAAATTAATGTTTCAACTTATACAAGGGTGTGTGCAGAGTGTAAGACAATTGAGTGTGTAACTACTTTCATACAACTAGTGGAGCTTATATTGACTAAGGCTAAGAACCAAAGTTTTTCTCTATTAAAAGGAAAGAACCAGAGTAAATAAAAAGGTATTGAAAAACCACATGCAGAGCTATGTTACTAAGGGTCTCTTTGTCTTGAAGGAATTATGAATAGACTTCAGAGACACCCTTTGTTTTGCTACTCTTATTTTATATTATTTTATCTTCATTTATTTTTATTCTCTCATCCATAAGTGTTCATGTTGGCTCATTCCAAGGACAGCTGTTCCAAACTGTAGCTTGTTTTTTGTTGCCACTGTAATATTGTGTTGATTTATTGTCAAGAGCTTGAAATGAACCAGTCATGGCATTGGCTATTTTGAAATTAAAAAAACAAAAAAGGTTATTTCTTGGAAATACAAACTGGATATTCTGGCTGTGTACTACTAGATTATGACTAAAGCTGTAAACACATTTGGTCTGAGATGGAACTAGATAAGATAAAGAAGCATGGAAGGAATGATATTATATTTTATATGAAGGATAAAGTGCAAAATAAACATCTCTAATATAATATACCGTATGTGCAAATTCGGACTCAACTCGGAACTATCATACTTATAACATCGTGTCTTCTTTCAACTTATTTCCTTACACAACCGAGCTCTTACCCGAGATCAACTACCATACTTGCAACACCTTGTCTTCTTTTAGTTTATTCCTTGACATAACTGAGTTCCTACCGGAGGCCAACAAGTACAACGGGCCCATATGAGTCATATGACTAATCCATGTATTGGTTACAAATTACAATGCAACTTTTAACATTGGACATTGATCAGTTTATTTAATTTTCCCTTTCTTGGAATGGTTTCTAGGTAATAATTATACAGTACTCAATCAATAAATACACTATATTTTTCTTGATTTTAAGAAATGGCAAATTAATAGCTTGTTTGCATGTTCTTTGTACCACTAATAATATTACATGCACTACTTTGTTCTTAAGATGACTTAAATTCTCGACTATCCTCCTTGCTGTTAATATTGCTTAAAGAGCTTTTGAAAAATAAATTTATTTAATTCTTTCAAAATCCTAATAAATAAATAAATTGAATAGATGGGTGTGTTGTACTTTTGAAAAGATTATGCACTAATTATTTCTAGAATTAAAAGGGTTAGTATATGGTTTGAAATTAAGAGTATATATTATTTTCTGTTAATCAAATAAATCTTTAACTAGTCTCATTCTTCATTTTTGGAAACTATTTCCTTTTGTTTCTCTCTCTTTTCCTTTTCTTTCCTTTGTACTTTCAAATCCCTCCAGCCTGACGAGCTCCGTCATCGTCCATGGAGCGTCTCTCTGATGAGCTCCGTCCACGTCCATGGAGCTTCTCAACCCCTCAACCACAAGCAACTCAGAAAATTTCTCCGGGGTTTCAATTTGTTTTCCCAAATTTCGTATCACAAGATTGGGGGAAACAAATTCTACAGACCCAACTCCAAATTCCCTCTTCTTCTCCCATGTTGTCCCTCCCTACAATGACAAATTTCTGTATTTCGGCCGATCCACGAGTTGCAGAAAAAAGGCTCACTGGACAACAAAAGGTGCGTCACAATTCAGTAATTTAATCCCAGTTCATAGTTTTGATCGAGAGTTTTCAATATAACTCTGATAATGACAGTGTAAAGCACGGTAATTTTTTTTAGTTCTAATTATGGGGTTTTTGCTGAAAATTCGGAACAACTTCAGAATAGAATTCTAGAGCAAATACATCAGATAATAAATTTGGCGTTACATGAACTTTGTGCCTACAGAATCTATCGATTTCAATAATATTGAAATATGTTTACATGAATGATCTAGTACTAGATTATTGTCCCAGTTTTACAAAAGCAAACCACAATTCGGACTCAACTCGGAACGACCATACTTGCAACACCATGTCTGCTTGAAGCATATTCCTCGACACAACCGAGTTCCAACCCGAGACCAACGAGTACGACGAGTTGACTCTGCCCACTTCTCTCTTGGGCATGTCCCACCTCTTGATTGTCAAGTAACATCCCTCCTCACCGGAGGGTTCAATCAGAGGCACCCGTATTCCGGGCAACTTTCCATTGCATTTAGATTCAACGGATTTGGAGTTGAGAAAGTGTTTCTCTTCCGGTGTGAGGAACTCGGGATCCTTAATGAGACTGAATGGCAACAACAAACGTGCCTGCCCTGAGTCCATGTCGGTTTTGGTTAGCCTTTTCTGTGCCACAAACATTGGCTTTGAACCCTCGAGTTGTCGGATTCGATTCTTGAAGTTTTCTGGCAAATCCGGAGGCACTTGTGAGTAGTCACGATCAGGAGGAGGCAATACCATTTTCTTCACTACTGCCTTCTTCTTCTTCTTCTTTTCCTGCGGCTTCTTTTCCTGCACTGCTACTTCTTCTTCTTCTTGTTGTGGTTGATGACCACAATGATGATGATGATGATCAAAACAACATTGATGGTAGGTTCTTGAACATTCACGGTCTTCAAGTATGTTATATATATCATATTGTATATGACCCAAACATTCACGGAAGTCCCTTTTGCACCTTGGCACCACAACTTTGTTGTCTTGATCGAGATTTCGAATTGCTTTCAACAAAACTTCCGACGCCATCAAATCACCAAAAACAGGGTATGCAGCCATGTACCGAACATTTTCTTTCTTCTTCTTCATCATCTTTATCTTCAATTTCAACTTCATAGTAGGGCCATCATGTGTATTAATGTGAATCACCATTTTTAGAGAGAGAACTTTAACATGGAGAAAGTGAGAGAAGGGAAAGAATGATTATGGGTAATTGTGATCACAATAGTACATATATATAGAAATAGGGACTTTCTTGTTGAGCAATCAATCAAATCCTATTAGAAATCTAATTGGATATATATATGAGTGTCTTACTTGTTAACCAATTAATCCTATTTCAAATCTAATAATGTGTACTTAAGGAAAGTAAGGATTCTTTTAACTTGATCAAAGAGAGATTTTTTTTAATAGAACTAAAATGCGTTTCATATATATTGTTGCCTTCACCGAAACCCTAGCAAACGGGATTTATTAATTTTCTAGATTTTGGTCTGTAGTAGGAGTAAGCCAATTATAAAAAAACTTTCCTAAAAATACAACGGGTACTAACTAATCAAATACTATAGTAAACATTTAATCTTATTACCACCCTCATTTACTTGTAAGTAATGGACTCTATTTTTTTACATGAAAGGATAAATGGAAAATTTACACTAATCAACTTCCTCTAAAGTTTGTCATAATTACATTAATTTTCTCTATAATTGTCGCTGTGCATGGGAAAACTGCTACCTTCCTAACACGAGGACATATACATTGATTTTCTATGTGTTAAAAAAAGAAAAAGAAAATAGATGATTCCTAAAGTTATATTTCTTTTTTGGGATCAATCAAAAAGTTGCCAAACACCATTTACTTTTTGAAACCGAATTACTTAATGAATCTATAGCTAGCAACAAACTGAAAGCATTCTTAGCCTCTGTATTGGAGGTTGCCATACAAATCGCCGTCACTGTTTGCCTGCAAATGACTGAAGATGAAAAAATTGGAGTATTGAAAATGGGAAGCAAGCAAATGGAAGAAGGGTTTTTTTTTTGGGCCAGGAAGCGCGGAGAGAGTTGGTGGAGAGGTACATGTAAAGAGGAATGACCGTGAACATGTCAGAGAAATCAATGAGAACGAGTTGAGGTAGGTTTATATATATATATTTATATATATATTCACGAACAGCGAAACCTGGACACATTTCTTAAAAGATGTTGTCCACTCTTCATACCACCTTCTTCCTTCCTTTTTTTTTTTTTTCATGAACACCAAAACCCTACTTGCATCATCCCAAAACACTAAAACAAAACATCACTTGGTGGTCAATGAATTCCAATCCCCACTACCCAAAATACAAGTAAAAAGAATCGTCTTTAGAGAGATACATACACACAAAACTTTCTCTCATAGTCTATTGATACCAAAAATTCTAGTAACTGCTTGGCAACATGGAGCTTGTTTTTTGGTTAACGGATGAGGGAATCTATATGAAGAAGCTGAAAGTAATTTACTGAAAAAAGAAGAAGTTGAAAGTTACATTAACAATGTATAGTTGCAGTAGTTGGGAAAAGTTGATTTTCACTATATTTGATTTGTGGTGATATATATTATGATTTTGAGAATGATAATATTAGATTCTCTTCATTCTAGCTCGATGATTTTTTTTTCTTCTTTTTAAAATTTCTGTTTTAATCTTTGAATTATAGTGAAAAATAAGATGGTAGATAATTTACATTGTACTAATTCGTTTTAAATTATTGTAGAAGGCAAAGGAGGATTGCTGAGGAGAATGGACATGATGGCAAGAATGGGAAGGTCAAAAAAGGGGCGTCCGGTGTGATCACATTTCATATATTGACCCTATTTTTATGGGCATGTAAAGTACATATAATATTTAATATTTCAGTTTAGCCTTTTGACTTGGATAATAATAATAATGATGAAAATTTGGGGATGTCTTTCTAATAAAAGGGTTACTAACTAATCAAATAGTAAACATTTAATCGTACCACCACCCTTATTTACTTGAACGAGTGGACTCTATGTTTTTTACATGAAAGGATAAATGTAAAATTACACCAATCAATTTTTCCTAATGTTTATCATAATTACACGAACATTCCCTATAATGTCAAATAATTTCAAATATTACTCTCACTTCTTCTAAAAAACAAATCTTGTAACACTGATTACCTTTTTAATAGTCAATTAAGAAAATTGTTGGTTTCATGAATATAATTGTTGGTCCTAGTACCTAATTGACTTTGCTTGTTTAGTGTCAAATCCATGTGTCTCAAGGCTGCCAAGGGGTTATATCACCACCATTGATGTTCACTGTGGCTAATATTATCTCTTAGGAGTATTTTAGTGTTCCATCATCTTATGGTATAGTTTCATTACGATTTAAGATGGTACATTGCAATTATACAATTGTTATTTACCAGTTTTCTGTATTAATAGAGGTTCTGCATATGAAAATTGGCTACAGGATTATTCAGGGGTACTATGGTCCTTTCATAGTTATATTATAACTTTGTACACTTTTTCAGAATACTGCATTGCATTGTACAGATGTTATCTAAGCAGCATTGTAGTTTATACAGCCTCAACAACAATTTTATGCTGAAAATGACAAGTGGCTGTTACAAGGGCATTTTGGTCTTTTTGCTTAGTGCTCATGTGTGTGACACGTTTATGTGGTCCTAGTGTGAGAGTATATGCACTACTTTGTATTTCTTCATCTCCATGTTTTGGATAGGAATGCTTACACTGCCTTGCAAATGTGAGCTGTATTTTCTGGTAAACCAGAAAACAAAACAGCTGAGTTGGCAAGGGCATTATGGTATATTCACACGGAGACCGTTAGAATATTCTCTGGACAATGATTGGTTACAGGTGCTAGGTGTATATCTTTCTTGTAGTAGGACTTGGATAGTGAGCATGAGTATATATATACTGTTATAGCATTTCTGCAAAATAAGCCATTTGTAAAACCTTAATTCGAGCCTTTATTGTGTATATCTCGAGAGCTTCATATGAATCAACATTTCTAAGGTCCTTGTTAATGATCTGAGCCTGAAATCCTTATAAAAATGTCACTGAATTGATCATTGTTCCTGCGTTCATCATAAAGTACTTATGCTGTCAAGTTTTCTGGTGCAAGGGCTGGTTTGGGGGTTCACCTTTAGCTTGAGGTTGCTGAGGTGCTAAGTCAAGGTTGATACAAGTACAATTTGGCTATTTAGCACTTGTTTTTGAGGTTTACTTTGCTGTAAATGAATTTTGTATCCCAGGCCTTGAATTTGAGTTGTTTTTTGGTTTAGCCTTGTGGTTCATATATGAATTGATTATATCTTGCTATACTATGATTGATCTACATATTAATAAGTTTATTTTGGTGAATCAAGGTTGCTGAAGTTGGTTTTTGGACATACCTTTTGTCATAGTTGGTTTGATCTACCAAAACCCATGTTCTTCATTGTTGAAGTTGCCAAGGCCTTATTGATGTTATATTGTGATTCACATGTTATACTTATCTTGTTATCATCTGAGTATGTCCGTAGCAGTGATATAAGGCTGTGGGATTGATCTCATAATTCTAGGGACACGAATTTCCTATTTTATCCCTCAAACCCTAATTTCAGCAGATTGTGTTCTAAAAGGTGCATATTATTGTTTTAAGCTACACAACCACTCTTATCTTCTGTGCATGCTTGAATATTGTTGATATTCATACTTCTTATTGTATTTGTGAGCTGTGAGAGCTTGCAGGGTCCAAGCAAGGGTGTTTAGGATAGGGGGAGTGCTTGTGAGCACTGTGTTGAAGTAGTGTGTGTGTAGAGGTTGTGAAAATTAGTATTTCAATTTGTACAATGGTGTGTGCGGAGTGTGAGACAGCTGAGTGTGTAACTACTTACATATAATTAGTGGAACTTATAATGGCTGAGGCTAAGAACCAAGATTTTTTTTTATTGAGAGGGTTTTTCTTATAAACTTGTATTCTTTATAATTGTGCTATATGTGATAATAAAAATTGATCAATTCACCTGTCAAATAATAATATTCTTGAATTACCCTTTGTTAAAGTGAAAAAAATAAAATAAAAGAGACCAATTACAAAATAGTCATCTCTCCAACCATATTTACACCCATTTTAGTGTCGAGCACTCTCTCACAATTGCTTCTCTCAACTTATTCTATATAGTTTAAAATTAAGAGTATATATTATTTTCTGTTAATAATTTTTTATTTTATTTTTGGTCATTCATTTCAAAGTCCCGAAGTTGAAGCCATAATTGCGATAAAGGCATAAAAGTCAAGTCAGAAAAAACATACAAATCTTGAAGCAAAACAAGAAAAATGAAAAATAGAATTCTAGATTTGTAGAGAGGAGAAACGCAGCAACAGGAGTGACTCAAAGGTCTACTATCGTCAAGGCAACAATTCTAAAACTACAACCACAACGTGCTAAACTGGAAAGACCACCCAAAACCCTGCACAAGATCCAAAATTTGAAAAACATTTCCGAAACTGTTTGTTTTCTTTATTTCCCTCCCCATTTTATTTTCTTTCCCTCTCGTTTCTCTTTCTCTTTTCCTCGTCTTTCCTTTTTACTTTCAAATCCCTCTTGCCTGGGATTAGTGTCGGGGTTTAAGCGTCTCTCTGGTGAGCTCCGTCCTCGTCCATGGAACTTCTCAACCCCGCAACCACAAGCAGCTCACAAATTTTCTCTGGGGTTTCAATTTTTACTCCCAAATTTCGTATCACAAGATTGGGGAAACAAATTCTACAGATCCAACTCCAAATTCCCTCTTCTTCTCCCATATTCAACATCCTTGTCCCTCCCTACAAGGACAAATCTCTGTATTTCAGCTCATTTCGGACGATCCACGAGTTGCAGAAAAAATTCTCACTGGACAACAACAGGTGCGTCACAACAAATCGGTAATTTAATTTATTACCCTAGTTCTGATTTTCAATCCCAGTTCATAGTTTTGTCCAGAGTTTTCAAAATAACTCTGATAATGACAATGTAATTCAGAGTAATTTTTTTAGTTCTAATTATGGGGTTTTTGCTGAAAATTGGGCAATTGGGTTTGGTCCTATGTTTACTAATTTTCAAGATTCAGATGGTAATTATGTCAAAAGGGCTGAGGATGAAATCTTGAGAAGTAGTGGAATTGATCCTTTTTTGTATAACCAGAGTGAATTTGAGGACTTATAACACAAGTGAAATCATACAAAGATGGTGTCTGCTCAAAGGCCCAGGCTTGATAATTAGGAACAACTTCAGAATATAATGCTGAGAGCAAATACATCAGATGATAAATTTGGCCATACATGAATTTTGTAACACTCCTCAGCCTACATAATCTATGGATTTCAATAATAAAGTTGAGGAAATCAGAGAATGAGCTGTCCGTTGAAAATGATTTGGTCAAACAGCATGGAGAAGAGGTTGTGAGTTCTCTGAATGGCATTTCTCAGGCCAAACAAGGGGTCTTGACAGAACCTAGCTCAGTGATGATATCAAACATTTTTGAAAAATAAGGTGGAGACTAAATAATTATGTGGTGAGCTTCATAATTATTAAAATATGTCTTCTCCATCAAACTAATAAAGCCTGAGAATAACTTTTACTCCATGCACCAAAAAGAAGAAAAAAAAAAAGGAGAAAAAAGAAGAGGAAAGCAGAGAAATGGAGAGGGAATAATTGATGGAAAAGGTGAAGTAAGTAAAGAATTTTCGCCTTTGGGAATGGGACTGCATCCGATACCCAACCTTGGCTTTGGTAAGCTCCCTCTATAAACATCCCTCCCCCCTTTATTTTTCTCTGACAGAACTCAGGGTTTTCCTTTCTCTCTCAACACATTTTGTTTGATTCCTCCCCCCTCTCCCTCTTTCTCATTCTGAGTGAAAGAATGGCGAATCAGCTAACAAACACTCAGATCAAAGAATTCAGTGAGGCTTTCAGCCTCTTTGACAAGGACGGAGATGGTTGGATATATGTTACTTAATTTGTACCATCTATTCATTTTCATCCATTCCGCTATGCACCTACCTATTTAATTATATATATTACGATGAAATGCTTAATGCTTGTATTTTAATATTTAATTTGATCATTGCATATATGCAGGTAGGATCACTACCAATGAGATTGGTACAGTGATGAGGGCATTGGGGCGAAACCCAACAGAGGCAGAGCTTCAGGATATGATCAATGAGGTTGATGATGCAGATGGCAGTGGGACAATTGATCGCAAAGAATTCCTTGACCTAATGGCTCGGAGGTTGAAGGCAGACCCTAAAACTGAAGGCGACCTCAGGGAAGCTTTCCTGGTTTTTGACAAGGATGAGAGTGGCTTCATAACTGCAGATGAACTCCGCCATGTTATGACGAGTCTTGGTGAGAAGCTGACAGATGAGGAAGTTAATGAGATGATTCATGAAGCTGAAGGCGATGGTGATAAACGGATCAGCTATGAGGAGTTCTTCAAAGTCATGTTGGCCAAGTAAGGACCAATAAATTCAAGAAAATACAAACTTGAACAAGTTAGTTTTAAAAACAAAAGAAAAATAAAAAACTTGGTACCATTAGCTGATCAGTGGTTTGCATTTTTTTTTTCTTCTTTTTTTTTTTTTTTTTTTTTTTTGTGCATTGTTTGATTTATAGTGCTGCAGTTAGCTTGATTTGCTTGTTTCTCTGTTTCTGTGTTTAGTAGTTTGAGTGGTTTAATTGTATCGTTTTTCGTATGCTATATTCCTACATATGATATTAGGAAGCAAAACAGTTGGGAAAATTTGTTGTTTTTTGCGTGCTTATGGGTGACTAATTTTGTTAATTTTCTAAACTTACATGTCTCTTCTCCTTTATTTGAAAATATATATGCACTAATTCACTTTTTCATTATTGTAGAAGGCAAAGGAAGATTGCTCAAGAGAATGGACATGGTAGCAAGAATGGGAAGGCCAAAAAACTGCGTTGTAGAGAGCTGCTCCACCAATGTTTGATCCTTTAATCTGTTTGGCCGGTGTCACATTTCATATATTGATCCTATTTTTATGGACATGTAAAATAAATATAATAATAAATATTTCAGTCTACCCTTTTCACAGCGGGTATCAGTCTTGGGGCCCTCTTTTCGGCAACCTCTTCTTCGCCATATGGGTTATCGTTCACCTGTATCCCTTTCTCAAAGGTTTGTTGGTTCGGCAAAATCGTACTCCTACCATTGTCATTGTCTGGTCCATACTCCTTGCTTCTATATTCTCCCTTCTGTGGGTGCGGATCGATCCGTTTACTTCGGACACCACAAAATCTGCTTCAGCAGGTCAATGTGGCATCAACTGTTTGTTCTTTCGAAGATCATTTTGTTGAGGTAAGCTACAACATTTACCTTTACCTTTCTGTAAATAAAGAAGAAAACACATATAAAGGGTCTCTTTGTCTTATTTTATTTTTTCTTATCTTCGTTAAATTGTATTCTCTCATCCATAAGTGTTCATGTTGGCTCTTTACAAGGACAGCTGTTCCAAACTATAGCTTGTTTTTTGTTGCCACTGTAATATTGTGTTGATTTATTGTCAAGAGCTTGTAATGAACCAGTCATGGCATTGGTTCTTTTGAAATTGAAAGAAAAAAAGGTTATTTCTTGGAAATACAAACTGGGTATTCTGGCTGTGTACTACTATAGTCTATATTATGACTTAAGCTGTAAACACATTTGGTCTGAGATGGAATTAGAGAAGATAAAGAGGCATGTAAGGAATGGTATTATATATTTTATATGAACGGTAAAGTGCAAAATAAACGTCTCTATTATTATATGGAATGTCAAATTCGGACTCAACTCATAACGACCATACTTGTAACACCGTGTCTTCTTTCAGCCGAGTTCCTACCCGTTCTTCTCCCATATTGTCCCTCCCTACAATGACAAATTTCTGTATTTCGGCCGATCCACGAGTTGCAGAAAAAAGGCTCACTGGACAACAACAGGTGCGTCACAGTTCGGTAATTTAATTTATTACCCTAGTTCTGATTTTCAATCCCAGTTCATAGTTTTATCGAGAGTTTTCAATTAAAGCAGAGTAATTTTTTTAGTTCTAATAATGGGGTTTTTGCTGAAAATTGGGCAATTGGATTTGGTCATATATTTGCTGTAGTAATTTTCAAGATTCAGATTGTTATTATGTCTGAGAAGAAGTGGAATTGAGCCTTTTTTGTATAACCAGAGTGAATTTGAGGACTTATAACACAAGTGAAATCATACAAAGATGGTGTCCGCAGAATCTATGGTTTCAATAATATTGAAATATGCTTACATGAATGATCTAGTACTAGATTAATTTTGTCTCAGTTTGACAAAAGCAAACCACAATTCGGACTCAACTCGGAAAGACCATACTTGCAACACCGTATCTACTTGAAGCATATTCCTTGACACAACGGAGTTCCAACCGGAGACCAACGAGTACGATGAGTTGACTCTGCCCACTTCTCTTTTGGGCATGTCCCACCTCTTGATTGTCGAAGTAACATTGCTCCTCACCGGAGGGTTCGATCAGAGGCACCCGTATTCCGGGCAACTTTCCATTGCATTTAGATTCAGCGGATTTGGAGTTGAGAAAGTGTTTCTCTTCCGGTGTGAGGAACTCAGGATTCTTGGTGAGACTGAATGGCAACAACAAACGTGCCTGCCTCGAGTCCATGTCGGTTTTGGTAAGCCTCTTCTATGCCACAAACATTGGCTTCGAACCCTTGAGTTGTCGGATTCGATTCTTGAAGTTTTCTAGCAAATCCGGAGGCACTTGTGAGTAGTCATGATCAGGAGGAGGCAATACATTCTTCTTCATCACTGCCTTCTTCTTCTTCTTCTTCTTCTTTTCCTGCTGCTTTTCCTGCACTGCTACTTCTTCTTCTTCTTCTTCTTCTTGTGGTTGATGGCCACAATGATGACGATGATCAAAACAACATTGATGGTAGGTTTTTGAACATTCACCGTCTTCAAGTATGTTATATATATCATGTTGTATATGACCCAAACATTCATGGAAGTCTCTTTTGCATCTTCGTACCACAACTTTGTTCTCTAGTTCAAGATTTCGAACTTCTTTCAACAAGACTTGCCGCCATCAAATCACCAAAAAGAGGGTATGTAGCCAAGTATCGAACATTTTCCTTCTTCATCATCTTCATCTTTATCTTCAATTTCAACTTCATGGTAGGAACATCATGTGTGTTAACGGGAATCACCATTTTTAGAAAGAGAACTTTAATATATATGGAGAAAGTGAGAGAAGGGAAAGAATGATGATGGCTAATTGTGATCACAGTACTAAATATATATTTTGAAATAGGGACTTTCTTGTTAAGCAATCAATCAAATCCTATTAGAAATCTAATTGGATATATATGTGAGTGTCTTACTTGTTAACCAATTAATCCTATTTCAAATCTAATAATGTGTAATTAAGGAAGTAAGGATTCTTAATAGAACTAAAATGCGTTTTTTTATATTTTGCCTTCACCGAATGGGATTTATTAATTTTGTTGGTCTGTAATAGGAGTAAGCCAATTATAGAAATTTTTCCTAAAAGTAGAAAAATAGTAAATACAACGGTTACTAACTAATCAAATAGTAAACATTTAATCTTATTACTACCCTCATTTACTTGTACGTAGCGGACTCTGTTTTTTTACATGAATGGATAAATGGAAAATTTCCTCTAAAGTTTATCATAATTACATTAATTTTCTCTATAATTGTCGCTGTGCATGGGAAAACTGCTACCTTCCTAAAACGGTTGGTGGTTTAGCCTCCCAATTTATGCTCATGGAATAGGATTGCTGGCATCTCTTTAAGTCCAAAGACATGTTGGATCTCGTGGAATATATATATTGAGGCTTTTGACACTTCAATACTACGTAAAAAAAAAAAAAAAAAAAAAAAAATGATTTCTAAAGTTGTATTTCTTTTTTGGGATCAAGCAAAAACCATCGACTTTTTGAAACCGAATTACTTAATGAATCTATAGCTAGCAACAACCTGAAAGCATTCTTAGAGCATCCGCAGCGGGGCTCTTTAAAGCCCAATCCGGCGAGCATTTGCACTGTAGGCTCTTCAGCGGGCTAGCTAAAACACATGGGGCCCAATAGCGATCGCGGGTTGGCTCGCGGTAATCAGCGAGCCGGCCCGCGATTGGGGTATTATTTATTTTATTTTATTTTATTTTTTTTGGCTCCAAAATGGCGCCGTTTTACTGCTTTGTTTTTGTCTTTTTGTGGTAGTTGTTGTAACAGTGCGCTTAAGGCACTGTTTGGCAGTTTTTTTTTTTATAAAAAAAACCTAATAATAGGTTATTTAGAGCTCTTTTTTTTTGGGAAAAAAATAAATAAAAATAAAATAAAATTCATTAAATAAAAAAATATATTGTTTAGGCATTGTTTGTCCAAAAAAAAAAATTTTGGGCCAAAAATAAATTTAAAAACCTATTTTTTTTTTGTTTGTTTGTTTTTTCCCTTAAAAATTATTTTTTTAAAAAAAAAAATTTTGCTTTAAATTTTAAATGTGTAGGCCAAATAGTGTATTTGGCCGTTAAGGCACTATTTCTACAGTACCAAATAGTGCCTTAACAGCTATAATTTTAAAAAAAAGTTTAAAAATTCAAATTTTACCTTTTTTTTTTTTTTTTTTTTCCCTTAAAATTTGGTTTTTTATTAAATTTTTTTGCTTTAAATTTTAAATGTGTAGGCCAAATAGTGTATTTGGCCGTTAAAGCACTGTTTCTACAGTACCAAACAGTGCCTTAACGGCTATAATTTTTAAAAAAAGTTTAAAAATTCAAATTTTACCTTTTTTTTTTTTTTTTTTTTTTTTTTGTTTTTTCCCTTAAAATTTGGTTTTTTATTAAATTTTTTTGCTTTAAATTTTAAATGTGTAGGACAAATAGTGTATTTGGCCGTTAAGGCACTGTTTCTACAGTACCAAACAGTGCCTTAACGGCTATAATTTTTAAAAAAAAGTTTAAAAATTCAAATTTTTTAACTTTATTAAAAAAAAAAATTAAATTAAAATTTTTAAAATCTCTATAAATACCCCAACTCTTACCATCGCTCATCACATCTCTATTATCTACCATTCAATTTATTTCTTCTTCTATTTTCTCAATCTTAGCTATTATTCTCAAAGTCATTTCGATTCCATGGATCCTCGACATCCATATTATTACAACACCAAATTCAACCCATCAAAACGATGAGTTTTTGTCATTTCCCGAAGAGAATATCAATTATTATGGAGGAGATTATCAATTTCCTTCTCATCAACCATCCCAACCTTCTTATTAACCATCTCAAACTTCTCATCAATATTGTGGTACTAGTGTTCCACAATCAAGTAACTCAAAAACCCCGTCAAAACAACCGGCTATCCGACATAATAATTGGACCAAGGCTGAAGATGAAGCTTTATGTTGGGCGTGGTAGTCCATTACCTCTGATGCGATTACGGGGGCAGACCAAAGTAAGCAGAAGTTATGTGAGCGAATTCTGGAACAATATAAACAACATATTGGTGTTCCAACTGAGCGAAATGATGGAGGTTTGATTAATCGTTGGTCGGTGATCCAACAAAAAATCAGCAAATTTTTCGGCTGCATGACTACCATAGAAATGAATCGTCCCAGCGGCTTCAGCAATGATGATATGGTGAGTTATTTATTGTTTAAATATAACTCGTAAATATTTTAAATAGTCGGCTTTTAATTTTTTGTTATTTTCTTCGTGTAGATGATAGCAGCTAAAGACCTGTTTCGTAGCCAAACAAGTGGTGAATTTAAGTTAGAAAGTTGCTGGGAGATCCTGAAGCATAACTGTGATACCCCTCGGATCCGAGACACGGGTTGATCAGGCCCAAGCCCAAACCCGAGGGAATATCAAACAATTAATATTTTATAATGAACACGGAATACAAAATAAATTAAGAAATGAAATTAAAGCTGGAAGGAACTAAAAATAGAATCCGCAAAATATTATAACTATTAAAATCCATCAAACCCAAACTCCAAAACTCCATCAGTTTACAACTTGGGAATCCATCTCTAGTGGACCCCTATTAAACATCCAAACGGAAGATAGAACAAAAGTAAAAAACGTCCAGAAATAAAACTATAGAGAGAGCCCTATATCGTCGGAAGAGTGAATAGAGACCTCTGCTCAGCACGAACACGTCTAAGCCTGGAACTGTCGTGTACCTGAAAAATAGAAGTGGGTCAGGGCCACGCACAAGTTCTATACTACTACAATCCAAACAGAGGCCCGATACGCATGTACATCCTAAACAATTCAATAATAGCTAATAGTCCGTAAATATATATATAGTCACACTAAAGGACTCTCACTGGACTACAGGTCGGTCTCAACCTGAATAGAGGTAACATGCTAAAACGCATACGAAGTGGGCATATGTACCTATACCTAAACAGGGTACACCTCCAACCATCGTAGCCAATTACACATCCCGATGCATATACGCTCCCTACCCATCGGTCCTGAGGCTCAAGCTCATACCGAGGCACCATAACAGTACATACGGGACTTAACTTTTAGTTAATCCCATCCTTATTCGTAGGTGGGTAATGGTATTGTTTTAAAAACCAAACCCATCCTTAGTATGCCACCGTCCCATACCGGTGCCTACTTTTCAATCCTCCAGTAGTCAATAATACCAATAAATCAAGTATATATCAACTAAATCCTAACATCCAACATTCAATGTTAGCAGTGATAAAATAAGCATTGATAAACAGGGTCACAACAACAACATATACATGCCCAATTTAAGTTGTTCCCTTTAGTTTGATATAAAGACAGAATTAATTAAAACTTCCATTTAACACCTTACAAATGACATACAGATATGTAGGGTATGTATCACAAAATCTTAACCTCCACAGTTGATACTAACTGTGATAATGTAAGCATCAAAACAATATTCACAGTATGTATGTAGACATGCTCAAATTATAGTGTTCCACAAAACCGATCTAGTGTTAAACTCAAATCCTCCTAGTATTTAAGTTCCAACAGTTGCTATTACAGAAGTTAAGATAGCTATCATCTAGACCCATCCTTCCAATAATTTATACTAGCAGTGGTAAGGAAAAACGTGAACCACAGAACCGCAATGCATCCACAAACATGCTTAGTCTAGGTTGAACAAGCATACAACACTACTGTAACTACCAGTTTCATAGCAAAACAGATATCATTTTAGTTTGGTTTAATCTTCATTAATCCTGGAATCATTTAAGAGTGCAAAGAGTATGAAGCATAAGGGAAAGAGTAAGGATAGAATCTTGCCTCAGAAACTTTTGTTCAAAGTTTCAACGTCGTCTTCTTAAAAAATCCCGGCGAGTTCCAAAACCCGGTTACTGTTCACGGGTACGAAACACTATTCCCGAACTCAAAATCTGATCTCCACCGTTCAGATTGTGCGACACTGAGTCATGAACCTATCCTCCAAATTTCAGCTCGATCGAACCACGGACGAAGCGGGATCGGATGTTTGATGAAATCTGGGCAGAATGGAAAAAAAAACCTATGCGACCCAGTTACTTGTTCACGAGTACGAATCACTGTTCCTGAGGTCAAACTCTGATCTCCACCGTTCAGATTGTGCGTCACTGAGTCGTGAACCTCTCCTCCAAAATTCAGCTCGATCGGACCACGAACGAAGTGGGATCGGACGTTTGATGAAATCTGGGCAGAATGTGAAAAACTGCGTTTTTCCTTCTCCACTTCCACAAAACGTGTGCTTTGTTTAAAAAACCCTACACAGACGTCTATCTTATACTTATAGATTTTTCCTAAATCCTAGGTTCATTTAAGTCCAACTCACAATCCTAACCGACCCATCCAGTTAATGTAGAAACCTACGACGGCTAGAATATAAAACCCTAATTTATACTGTAATTAAAACCCTAGTTAGATGTATTTACCTAATTACCCTATTCACCATTAAATACATAACAAATAATCTAATTGAACAAAATAATAATTAGTAAACCCAATTAAACCAAATAAGACACACATAAAATAAGACACACATAAAATAATTAAACCAATTACACTTAAACCATTAATGCCAATTAAATAATTAAAACACTAACAAGTAATTCCAATCAAATAACTAAAAATAAATATCATTTAAATAAATTAAATCACCACAAAAGAAATAAATTAAATCACCACAAAAGAAAACAATTAAGCACCTAATAAAAAAAATAATAACACATAATCAAATAAAATGCACTTAAATAATAAATTAAATACCATTAAATACCAGAAATATCCTTTTTAAAATTAGGGGTATTACATTCTTCCCCCAAACAAAAGAAATTCCGTCCTCCGAATTCACTCTTACCTTCTTCCAATATTTCAGGAAACCGTGAGCGAATGACATCCTCTCGTTCCCAAGTGGACTTAGACTCATTGTGATGACTACACTGAACACGAACCAAAGGAATAACCTTATTACGAAGAATCTAATCTCGTCGGTCGACAATACGACACGGTGGCTCTAAATAAGTTGCATCTGGCTCCAACGCAATCTCCCCAACATCGATATGCTGATACCGATCCTCATCTCGAAGAAATTTCCGCAACATGGAAACATGAAACACGTTGTGGACGCGATCCAAAGTATCCGGAAGTGTCAACCGATAAGCAACAGCTCCAATGCGATCCGTAATCATGAATGGACCAACAAATCGCGGTGACAACTTCCCTTTCTTCCCAAAGCGCATAACACCCTTCATAGGAGACACTTTGAGTAGAATCTGATCCCCAACCTGAAACTCCAAAGCCCGAGTACAACGATCAGCATAGCTCTTCTGCCTACTTTGGGCAGTACGCATGCGATCTCGAATAAGAGCAATCTTTTCAGAGGTATCCTTGATGAACTCAGGACCTAAGAATCGATTCTCTCCAACCTCCATCCAACAAACAGGTGACCGACACGGTCTACCGTACAATGCCTCAAATGGTGCCATACCAATAGTCTTCTGGAAACTATTGTTATAAGCAAACTCCACAAGTGGCAAATATTCCTCCCAGTGGCCCTTGAAATCCAGAACACATGACTAAAGCATATCTTCCATAATCTGATTTACCCTCTCAGTCTGTCCGTCAGTCTGAGGATGATAAGTAGTACTAAGGTGTAACTCCGTACCTAAAGCCTGCTGAAAACTCTTCCAAAATCCAGATACAAAGCTCGAATCCCTGTCCGATATAATAGACAATGGAATGCCATGTAGCTTCATAATCTCTGAAATGTAAAGCCTCGCCAACTGCTCCGAAGTGTAGTCATTGCAAATAGGCAAGAAATGAGCTGACTTGGTCAACCTATCCACAATGACCCATATGGAATTATGCCCCTTGAAAGAATTTGGCAACCCTTCCACAAAATCCATAAATATGCTCTCCCATTTCCACTCCGAAATTGGTAGTGGCTGTAGAGCTCCTGGCGGCCTCTGATGATCAATCTTAACCATCTGACAAGTACTACATTGAGAAACAAAAAAAACAATAACAATAAATGGAATTCACATTGTGCCGAACAAGTAGGAAAAGGAAAAAAGAGCCAAAGAAGAGGAGTGAATTTGACTTTGACATTAATGAGTCTGTTGGGCACTTATTATCAGATGGAGCTTCAACTGAAAAATCACCACACATAAGGGAAAATGATTCACCTGGTGTGGAAGAATATCAACTACAAAGACCAGTAGGAAGAAATTCATTTCGAAATTTAATAATATCACCACCCATTTTTAGAGTCGTCAGGAGAAAATGCAGGATGCCCAAGTGGCACGAGAGGTAAGAAAAATGGAGAAAGAGAAGACAAGGCAACTAGAGATTAAAGAGAAACAGAGACTTGAAGTGAAGGAGCTCATGTTAACAGATCCAAATTCGGCACCAACAGAAGCGGGGAAAGCTTGAATTATTGCACGACAAAATGAGATATTGGCATCTTTGAATTCACGGTCCGCCCCAAAGTTTCCATAGGATTTTGTAATCCTTGATCTATTTATTGTCTTATTCCAATTTAGGATATTGTATTGTTTAAGTTATTTTTAATTATTTTGTTTAATTTGTTTTTTTTTAATCCATAATGGATAATGTATTGTTTCAAGTTCTATATCAATTGTAGTTTTTTTAATAATTTACAAAAATATTGTTTGATTGAAAAATATTGTCGTTAAGAAAATATAGTCATTGCAAATATAGCCATTAAAAATATAGCCGTTAAAAATATAGCCGTTTAAGAAAAGTTAAAAAAAAAAATTAATTTTAATTTATTATTATTATTTTTTTTGAAGAGCGAAAATTCGGAGAGCCTGATGGAGTGCATGTTTCTGGAAAGTGAAAACTGCTGACGTGGCTCTTGGAATTATTGATATGGCTTTTGGAAAAACTGATGTGGTGTTTTTAGAGAGCCAAAATTCGGAGAGGCTGGTGCAGATGGCCTTAGCCTCTGTATTGGAGGTTGCCATACAAATCGCCGTCGATGTTCACCTGAAAATGACTGAAGATGAAAAAATTGGAGTATCGAAAATGAGAAGCAAGCAAATGGAATTAAGAAGGGTTTTTTTTTGGGCCAGGAAGCATGGAGTAGGGAGATACATGTAAAGAGGAATGACTGTGAACACGTCAGAAAGATCAATGACAATAAGTGGAGGTAGCTTTATTTATATGATTTTGAGAATGATAATATTAGATTAATTCTCTTCATTCTAGCTCGATGATTTTTTTTTTCTTTTAAAAATTTATGTTTTAATTTTTGAATTATAGAGAAAAATAAGATGGTAGATAATTTACATTGTACTAATTCGTTTTCAATTATTGTAGAAAGCAATGGAGGATTGCTGAAGAGAATGGACATGATAGCAAGAATGGGAAGGTCAAAAAAGGGGCGTCGGAGAGAGCGGTTCCAGCGAATGTTTGATCCTTTAATCCGTTTGTCTCAATCATTTTATCCGATGTGATCACATTTCATATATTGACCCTATTTCTCTGGGCATGTAATGTACATATAATATTTAAGGACAATGCTTAACTATTTACCGGTGAGTACTTTCACCCTACTCACCCCTTAGTTGTTCCAATAACAAAATAGCACATCGGCTTTGATAACAAAATCAGCAAAATAAAAAAAGAAAGAAAGTAGAAAGTCGGATCGACCTGTTTTAATTGGGTAATCACCCTTTCTCTTTTCTCTCTCCTCTTTCATCGATTCCCTACTCACGCCCTCCTCTCTCCATTGTACCGAAGTGAAGTGTACTTAGTGAGTTCAGAATTTGAGAGTAGAATAGAATTGAGAAAATTCATATTTTTTTTTTCTTAGGTAAATTAAAAATTAAATATATTGATTTGAACATTATAGTACAAAAAGCCACAAGGGCATGCCCTTGGAAGAAACATCTCAAAATAAAGATAAATACAATATTGAAATTCTAATCTATAAAGGGAGGTAGGCGCGTGAAATCTGCTGTTGGGAACATGGATTTATTCTGTTGGTGGAAAAAACCTTAAAATGAAAGAGCAATTATGTGAATCGGAGCCTAGAGGCAACTCTTTTATAAAACTCAACTTGGGCTATCAAGAACATAAATTAAAAACCAAAAAAAAAAAAAAAAAAGGGAAGAAAGTGAAAAATTTGGGAATTTTTATTGAATGATGATTGAAAGCCCCTTTCTAAAAATTAAACCCTAAATGTGCAGCTTTAATTCATTGATGATGTCCCATGGAAATGAGAAGAAGAAGAGTGGAGATAAGAGGGCGTGAGTTTGGGAAGCGATAAAAAAGAGAAATAAAAGAGAAAGAGTGAAGAAGAAGAACAACAATGGAGAGAGGAGGGCGTGAATTTGGAATCGATGAAAGAGGAGAGAGAAAAGAGAAATGGTGATTATCCAATTAAAACGGGTCGATCCGACTTTCTTCCTTTTTTTTAATTATTTTGTTATTAAAGCTGATGTGTTATTATGTTATTAGAACACCTAAGGGGTTAGTAAGGTGAAACAACTCACCGGTGAGTAGGTAAGCATTGTCCAATATTTAATATTTAATATTTTTGTCTAGCCTTTTGACTTGGATAATAATAATAATAATGATGATGATGAAAATTTGGGGATGTCCTTCTAATACAACGGTTACTAACTAATCAAATAGTAAACATTTTATCTTACTACCACCCTTATTTACTTTAACAAGTGGACTCTATTTTTTTACATGAAACGATAAATGTAAAATTACACCAATCAACTTTTCCTAATGTTTACCATAATTACACAAACATTCTCAAAAATATCAAATAATTTCAAATATTACTCTAACTTCTTCTAAAAAATAAATCTTGTAACACAGACCGTCCTTTTTAACAGTTAATTACGAAAATTGTTGATTTCAGGAACATAATTGTTGGTCCTAGTACCTAATTGACTTTGCCTGTTTAATGCCAAATCCATGTGTCTCAAGACTGCTAAGGGGTTATATAACCACCATTATTGTGCATTGTGGCTAATATTGTCTCTCAGGGTATTTTAGTCTTCCATCATCTTGTGGTACAGTTTTATACTAATTTAATATGGTACATTACAATTATACAAGTGTTATCTACCAGTTTTCTGTATTCATTGAGGTTCTGCATATGAAAATTGGCTATAGGGTTATTCAGGGGTACTATGGTCCTTTCATAGTTATATTAGAACTTTATACACTTGTTCAGAATACTACATTGCATTGTACAACTCTTATCTAAGCAGCATTGTAGTTTTATATAGCCTCAGCAACAATTTTTTGCTGAGAATGACAAGTGGCTATTATAAGGGCATTTTGGTCTTTCTGCTTAGTGCTCATGTGTGTGACACGTTGCTGTGGTCCTAGTGTGAGAGTATATGCACTACACAGTATTTCTCCATCTCTATGTTTTGGATATGAATGCTTACACAGTTTTGCAAATGTGAGCTGTATTTTCTGGTAAGGTAGAGGACAAAATAGCTGAGTTGACAAGGGCATTGTGGCATATTCTCATGGAGAATGTCAAAATTTTCTCTAGACAATGATTAGTTACAGGTGCCAGGTGTATATCCTTCTTGTAGTAAGACTTGGATAGTGAGTATAAGTATATATATACTGTTATAGCATTTCTGTAGAATAAGCCTTTTGTAAAACCCTAATTTGAGCCTTCATTGTGTATATCTCAAGAGCTTCATATGAACCAACATTTCTAAGGTCCTTGTTGATGATCAGAGCCTGAAATTCTTATACAAATATCATTGAATTGATCATTGTTGCTGTGTTCATCATGAAGTACTTATGCTGTCAAGTTTTCTGATGCAAGGGCTGGTTTCACCTTTAGCTTGAAATTGCTATGGTGCTAAGTCAAGGTTGATATAAGTATAATTTGGCTATTTATATTTGCCGAACACTTGTTTTTGAGGTTTACTTTGCTCAAATGAATTTGGTATCCCAAACCTTGAATTTGGTTTAGCCTTGTGGTTCATATATGATTTGATTATATCTTGCTATACTATGATTGATCTACATGTTAGCAAGTTTATTTTGGTGAATCAAGGCTGTTGAAGTTGGTTTTTGGACATAACTTTGGTCATCTTTGGTTTGATCTACCAAAGTTCTTCATTGTTGAAGCTATTGCCAAGGCCTTATTGATGTTATATTGTGATTCACATGCTATACTTATCTTGTTTTATCAATAAGCATGTCTGTAATGGTGATATAAGGCTGTGGGATTGATCTCAAAATTTTGGAGACACAAATTTCCTATTTTACCCATCAACCACTCTTATCTTTTGTGCATGCTTGAATATTGTTGATATTCATATTTCTTGTTGTATTTGACGATTGTGTTCTAGAGGGTGCAGACCCCCTCCTCGCGGTCGAACAATAATATTCTTGAATTACTCTTTGTTAAAGTGAAAAAAAAAAATAATAATAATTAGAGCAATTACGAAATACTCTCTCTCCAACTATATTTACACCCATTTTAATATCTAGCACACTCTTTCAATTGATTCTCTCAAGTTATTATATAGTTTAAAATTAAGAGTATATATTATTTTCTGTTAATAAAATAAATCTTCGGTTACAATTAGGGCTGCAAGTTAGGACAGGCCGGCCCAGTCCAACCCGAGATTTTTCGGATTGGGCTGGGTTCACCAACAAATTGGGTTGGTTTTGGGTCGACACATTTCAACTTGGGCCTATTTTCGGGTTGGTCTTGGGTTAGAACATGGTCAACCCGAATTCTTGTGAGAGGAGACATTTCCCCTCTGCCGCCGCTGTCCCCTTTGTTGCCGTCGCCGCCGCCGCCGTCCCCGCTGCTATCCATGACAGAGAGAGATTGTATTGGAAACTCCTAAATCTAACTATCTTAGACGAATGAAAGGTGGTACTGTTGTTGAAGATGGGTGCATATGCGAAGAAGAGACCCATCTTACTGTTCTCAAGACCTCTCTTTTTTTCACCAGCGATGGATTCACCGTCTACGATTCCAAAGGTGAGCTCGTCTTTCAAGTTGACTCGTATGGACCCGATAATCGTGACGAGGGTGTGGTCATACTCATGGACACCTCTGGCCGCTACCTCCTCACCGTCCGGCGAAAGGTTAATTTTATTCTTGTCGTTTAATCACTGCTAGTCCTCCATGTCTGTCACATTATCACACCGAGTTAACTCGGCAAGTCATTTAAGTAGCTATTATAAATCCAATATTTAAAGTTACAAACAAGGAAAAAAAAAAACATTGAATTGGTGGACATGGATTGTTCCCATTTCTAAATTGCATTAATGGGTATCTTATCTTTGTCTTTTAACTTATAAGTTGATTGATGGAAACAATCCATGTCTTTTATCTTATATTTATCTTATGTAGTATGACTTAATCAATTATATAACTCCGAGTTGACTCGGACTCACTCTCAGTTATGTCTTTGTCAAACCAAAAAAAAAAGAGGGTTAATTCCACCTACACCCCCTAACGTTTGCCTATATTCCACTTACACCCCCTCTACGTTTCATAATTCCACCTACACCCCGAGTCAATAACCACCGTCTAATTTTCTAACAGAAATGCGTGATTTTACTTTTTGCCCATGAATTATATATTAAAATTTATAACTTAAATGAAAAGACTTAAATGCCCTCTATTTCTCTTTCCTTACACACAATACATGATGTAAATACCGGTGACCAAGTCGGACGGTGGAGATCGCTTCACCTTTGTAACTTGTCGAAGATTGCTTCACCTAAGTCAGATGGCAATCCTAAGTTCTGTAAAGTTTAATTCAGTCCGGCGAAGCTCGCAACGGAGGACAGCGGCTGTGATAAGAACCCGTGGCGGCCATGGTTGCACCTCGTCGATCCGAGAACCGGTGATGGCAAGGCAACACGACAAGAATCTCAGACAACGACGACTCCTTCTGTGACGCTAACTTTTGTCGTAACTCCACCGTCCTTTTCAACCAAACCCAGTTCAATCCGGCAAGCAGCGATTCAGTCATACCGACCTTGAATCCCGATGTTGTTGACGGCGGTAGACGGTGAAAACAGATCTAACATCCCATTGTTGTCGACGGTGATGGTCTTCCAGTTCTTGATATCGGCGGCGAGGTGTGTCACCATCAGGTACAGAAGCGTCCGACGAAAGTCGTGGGGGGCAAGCCCTCGGTAGAGATCCGTTATCCAAAACGCCAAAGGTCTAGAGTTTGGATCGGGAAGTAAAGTGATTCTGAACTTTCCTCTTGAGGCCGGAAAGTCATATGACACGGCGGTGTAGTGGGATGGACGACGTGAAGTTTATTGGGATCGCCGACGGTGATGAAGTGCGACGGAAAGTCGTACGTCTAAGGTTCACTTTATTTAGGGATTTGTTTCGAATTTCCAGCCTGTAAAGCCCGAAAAACTGATTAAGATCAACACAAGAAGCTCAAATCAAGGTTAATTTTCCTTCATCTTTAGCGTTTCCCACATTCAATTGGTTCAGTTATAATGTAATTTGATATTTTAGTTTTTCAATTTCCTCTTTTAATACCTTCTCTAAAAACCATGTATTTAGGATTGATTTGCTTATAATTTTGGGTCTCTATTGACTGATCGATGTGTATGCTTAGCTTCGCCAAAAAAAAAATCTAAATGATGCGTGTTCATACTTTTTGTTGTTGTATCAATCAAATTATTTGGAACAAAAAAAATTAGCAAATTTGATTGAAAAATTAATGGGTTTTGCCACTATCTCAAAAAACCACTGCCACTGCCTTTCTCAACCTCCTCCTACGACCTAACAACGTGCTTCAATATGGCGACGCTACAATCGTCCTCAATCCACCTCGGTGAAACCTAGTTCAAGACGGCTATGGACTCGCCGAACATTTCATTCCCGTCGAACAGTCCCGCCACCAGCAGAAGAATCAAAGATGGGTGTAGGCAGTAATGGTAATTTTGTAAATTTGCATTAGTCAATGAGGTTAAAAATGTCATTTTAAGTATTGGAAGGGCAAAATTAACCTTGTGCCGATTTGTTCATGCTAACACCGTCAGTTGATTAACGGCAGGGGGTAATTTGTTACATAAATCAAAACCTCAAGGGAGGTAAGTGGAATTATGAAACGTAAAGGGAGTGTAAGTGTAATATAGACAAACGTAGAGGGGGTGTAAGTGGAATTATGAAACGTCAGGGGGTGTAGGTGAAATCATGCAAGTAAACGTACATATTCAATAAATTAATATGTGCAAAAATAAAAAAAAATAAAAAAAAAATAGATTGACATGACCGTGAATTTCCATATTTTTAATGATGTGTGATTTTGTTCATTTGAACGAGCCTGAGTCAACTCGAACGAGTTCTGATTCATGTAATTATTGATGTTTATCTCCAATAGTGGCTGAGTCTGAAAATCTCAATAATCCTCTCTTTGAAAAATTCAAAAAAAAATCAACTCGTGAAATTCGATTCGATTCGTCCAAAATATTCGGACCGAATTATAACCATAATTCATGTTGGGCACAATTCGAGCTGACCCAATCCAATCTGATTTCAAGTTGAGATTGAGTTAGGATTGGACTGGTTTGGGCCTAGTTACAATAAATCTTTAACTAGTCTTATTCTTCATTTTGGAAAATATTTACTTCCAAAATTAGAAAAACATTTCCGAAACATATTGATCGATACTGTTTGTTTTCTTTATTTCCCTCCCCATTTTGTCGGGGTTTAAGCGTCTCTCTGGTGAGCTCCGTCCTCGTCCATGGAGCTTCTCAATCCCACAACCACAAGCAGCTCACGAATTTTCTTTGGGGTTTCAATTTTTACTCCCAACGTTCGTATCACAAGATTGGGGAAACAAATTCTTCATTCCCAACTCCAAATTCCCTCTTCTTCTCCCATATTCAACATCTTTGTCCCTCCCTACAATGACAAATTTCTGTATTTCAGGCCGATTCACGAGTTGCAGAAAAAAGGCTCACTGGACAACAACAGGTGCGTCACAATTCAGTAATTTAATTTATTACCCTAGTTCTTATTTTCAATCCCAGTTCATAGTTTTGTCCAGAGTTTTCAATATAACTCTGATAATGACCGTGTAAAGCAGAGTAATTTTTTTAGTTCTAATTATGGGGTTTTTGCTGAAAATTGGGCAATTGCGTTTGGTCCTATATTTACTAATTTTCAAGATTCAGATGGTAATTATGTCAAAAGGGCTGAGGATGAAATCTTGAGAAGAAGTGGAATTGATCCTTTTTTGTATAACCTGAGTGAATTTGAGGCTTGATAATTAGGAACAACTTCAGAATAGAATTCTGAGAGCAAATACATCAGATGATAAATTTGGCCTTACATGAATTTTGTAACACTCCTCAGCCTACAGAATCTATGGATTTCAATAATAAAGTTGAGGAAATCAGAGCAATGGCAAGGAGTGCACGTGAGATCGAGCCTTCTCCAAGAGATAACAGTACAGATGATCAAACAGTAGCTGTCCGTTGAAAATGATGTGGTCAAATAGCATGGAGAAGGGGTTGTGAGTTCTCTGAATGGCATTTCTCATGGAAATTCAGGCCAAGCAAGGGGTCTTGATAGAAGCTAGCTCAGTGATGATATCAAACATTTTTTAAAAATAAGATGGAGCCTAAATAATTATGTGGTGAGCTTCATAATTATTAAATATGTCTTCTCCATCAAACTAATAGAGCCTGAGAATAAATTTTACTCCATGCACCAAAAAGAAGAAAAAAAAAAAGGAGAAAAAAGAAGAGGAAAGCAGAGAAATGGAGAGGGAATAATTGATGGAAAAGGTGAAGTAAGTAAAGAATTTTCGCCTTTGGGAATGGGACTGCATCCGATACCCAACCTTGGCTTTGGTAAGCTCCCTCTATAAACATCCCTCCCCCCTTTATTTTTCTCTGACAGAACACAGGGTTTTCCTTTCTCTCTCAACACATTTTGTTTGATTCCTCCCCCCTCTCTCTCTCCCTTTCATTCTGAGTGAAAGAATGGCAAATCAGCTAACAAACACTCAGATCAAAGAATTCAGTGAGGCTTTCAGCCTCTTTGACAAGGACGGAGATGGTTGGATATATGTTACTTAATTTGTACCATCTATTCATTTTCATCCATTCCCCTATGCACCTACCAATTTAATTATATATATTACGATGAAATGGTTAATGCTTGTATTTTAATATTTAATTTGATCATTGCATATATGCAGGTTGGATCACTACCAATGAGATTGGTACAGTGATGAGGGCATTGGGAGGAAACCCAACAGAGGCAGAGCTCAAGGATATGATCAACGAGGTTGATGCAGATGGCAGTGGGACTATTGATCGCCAAGAATTCCTTGACCTAATGGCTCGGAGGTTGAAGGCAGACCCTAAAACTGAAGGCGACCTCAGGGAAGCTTTCCGGGTTTTTGACAAGGATGAGAGTGGCTTCATAACTGCAGATGAACTCCGCCATGTTATGACAAGTCTTGGTGAGAAGCTGACAGATGAGGAAGTTAATGAGATGATTGATGAAGCTGATGGCGATGGTGATAAACAGATCAGCTATGAGGAGTTCTTCAAAGTCATGTTGGCCAAGTAAGGACCAATAAATTCAAGAAAATAAAAACTTGAACAAATTAGTTTTAAAAACAAAAGAAAAATAAAAAAACTTGGTTCCCAGTAGCTGATCAGTGGTTTGCATGTTTTTTTTTTTTTTTGCATTGTTTGATTTATAGTGCTGCAGTTAGCTTGGTTTGCTTGTTTCTCTGTTTCTTGTGTTTAGTAGTTTGAGTGGTTTAATTTTATCGTTTTTCGTATGCTATATTCCTACATTTGATATTAGGAAGCAAAACAATTTGGAAAATTTGTTGTTTTTGTGCGCTTATGGATGACTAATTTTGTTAATTTTCTAAACTTACATATGTCTCTTCTCCTTTATATATATATATATATATATGTATATAAATTTATTTTCATGGTTTTTGTTGAACCATTGCATTTGTAGGCTTTGTTATTGGTTCTGCAATTCTTAAGGGTCATTTGTTGTGCCTCTGTTGCATGCTGTAGGCTTTGGGTTGTTGGAGTTTGTTCCTTCCTCTTGCACATATTTTTGTTCATAAATTCAATACTAATCTTACCTTCCCGGGAAAGGAAAAAAATAAAGAAGAAGAAAACATTGCATTTGTTGTTTGTATTAAAAAAAAAAAATAGTAATTGAAATTAAACTATATTAGAGAAAATTTTGGTCTTGTAAATTTGAGGAAGAAAAAATATTTTTAAAGTGAAACATTAATATTCAAGGACTAAACAATGTTTAAAACAAATAACCAATAATAATATGATAACCTATGAGACCTACATGAATATGTTTATTGATTATTGTTGTTTTGCATTAGTTAGTAAGGCATGTTTAGTATGTGAGGAATCAGGCAATCGTCTTGATAAGACTTTCACATGGTTTTCTTTTGCTGTTGGGATGTGAATATGTTAGCGTATGCGCTAGGTTTTGTGTTGATGATCGAATCCAAAAATCTAGAGTTGTTCTTATTCTATATATATATATTATATAGCTTTTTCTTATTGTGTTGATCAACTATATTATATGGCAGACCATTGGTAACTGCCTAAGTGGCACAATGACAGCTGACAATATATATAGGCCTGTATGTTTTGGCATCTGGTTCTTCTTTTAGAAAGAGACTGAATTTAAAATTTTGAAGAAAAAAAATGGTTATAGGTCCTTAAACAACTTCCATGCAACTACTGTATGCTATGGCGTGGGTCCCATCTTTCGATTACTGATTCAAAAAAATTGAAAAAAAAAACAAAAAAGACTTGTACTCTTAACAAATCATGAACTTCTATTTATTTTTAATATTGTTTTTCATTTGGGAGATATGCCCTCAATAGTTGCTTGATAGTTGATGCAACTCATTTGAATTGTACCTTTTATTTTCTTGAATGAATTGTCTAGCTTTTTGCTGGTGGAAAAAAATAAAAAATGACTTGGTTACGCTACAACTGTTAAGACACCAACACTGGACCCCTGTGACAACTAGCATATTTGACTGCTTTTTGGGATGCCTCTGCTTGTTCCAGTGTTATTCTTTTATATTATAACTGTTCTCTTAGTGAAATATTATTCCACCCTTCTTGTTGCTCTGATAAATATTTACTCCGTATTATTTTCTATTTTCAATATATATTTATATATTACTTGCATGAGCAGTAACAGTACTATTCATACAACATAGAGATAGTTTTTTTTTTTTTTTTTTTTTTTTTCTGTTGTTTTTGTCTTCTGCTACATTACATTGGACTTGGAAGCATGAATGGATGTCTTGAACTAAATTCCTTCAATTCCAATTTCAAGGCTACCAAATACCAGCATAGCTTAAGTATATATATAATTTTTTGTATACCATCGATTGTGATAAAGTGTAGCTAATTAAGGGTGTGGAGTTAGTTCATGTAATTGTGTGACTTCAGTTGCATATATGCATTTGCTGCTTGTCATTATATGCGCACTGTGTGTATTTTTGTTGCGAGCATATTTTATTAAAAGCACATAGTTTCGGAGGTATTATTGGCTTGAGGCTAATCTCTATGTCATTGGCTTAATTAGTGTCATCATAAGCAAAAAAATTAACCCTTAACAGTTTATTTTTTTGACCTGCTAAATTTTTAGTAAATTAGGTGATTATTTGCTAACATTTAGCATTAAGGTTATCTGAAATTTGTTTATAGTTAGTTTTGTGCAATTAACCCATATATATATATATATTATGATTTTGAGAATGATAATATTAGATTCTCTTCAATCTAGCTCGACTAATTTTATTTATTTATTTTTAATTTGTGTTTTATTTTGAATTGTAGAGAATAATAAGATGGGAGATAATTTACATTGTACTAATTCATTTTTTAATTATTGTAGAAGGCAAAGGAAGATTGCTCAAGAGAATGGACATGGTAGCAAGAATGGCAAGGACAAAAAACGGCGTTGGAGAGAGCTGCGCCAGTTATGTTTGATCCTTTAATCTGTTTGTCCGGTGTCACATTTCATATATTGACCCTATTTATATGGGCATGTAAAATAAATATAATAATAAATATTTCAGTCTACCCTTTGCACTTGGATGATGATAATAATAATAATGAAAATTTGGAGATGTCTTTTTAATGACAATTTTATAACATAATATAGTGGTTTCTAGTACCGTGTCATTATTTTATTTTTATTTTTATTTTTCTTGACTCACATCCACAGTGTATGTTGTCCCTAACTCATATTTGAGGATGCACATTAGGAGTTAATAAGAAAAAGGGAATAATGCATTAGTTTCTTGGTTTTGCATTTAGTTGGGATCAAAATATAGAGTAGATGTTATTTCTTCACACACACACATAATTTAAGCAGATAAATTAATGGTATGTATTGTTGGATGCATACACCAAACTGAATGGATATCGAAAGAAATCATCCTAATTTAAAGAAAGAAATTTTTGACGTGTATATAACAATTCCTAATATATATATAGTACATTTAATACATGGAAATCATCCACAAATTAAACTATGACATAAAAAAATATTGAAATATGTTTACATGAATAATCTAGTACTATATGTATAGCTTAATTTTGTCCGAGTTTGACAAAAGCAAACCACAATTCAGACTCAACTCAAAACGACCATACTTGCAACACCATGTCTTTTTGAAGCCTATTTCTCGACACAACCGAGTTCCAACCCGAGACCAATGAGTACGACGAGTTGACTTTGCCCACGTCTCTCTTGGGCATGTCCCACCTCTTGATTGTCACGTAACATTGCTCCTCACCAGACGGTTCAATTAGAGGCAACCGTATTCCGGCAACTTTCCATTGCATTCAGATTCAACGAATTTGGAGTTGAGAAAATGCTTCTCTTCTGGTGTGAGGAACTCATGATTCTTGATGAGACTGAATGGCAACAATAAACGTGCCTACCCTGAGTCCATGTCGGTTTTGGTAAGCCTCTTCTGTGCCACAAACATTGGCTCGGAACCCTCGAGTTGTTGAATTCGATTCTTGAAATTTATGGCAAATCCGAAGGCACTTGTGAGTAGTCATGATCAGGAGGAAGCAATTCCATCTTCTTCACTACTGCCTTCCTCTTCTTCATTTCCTGCACTGCTACTTCTTCTTCTTCTTCTTCTTCTTGTGGTTGATGACCACAATGATGATGATTATCAAAACAACATTGATGGTAGGTTCTTAAACATTCACCTTCCTCAAGTATGTTATATATATCATATTGTATATGACCCAAACATTCACGGAAATCCCTTTTGCATCTTGGTATCACAATTTTGTTGTTTTGATCAAGATTTCGAATTGCTTTCAACAAGACTTCCGCCGCCATCAAATCACCAAAAAGAGGGTATGCAGCATTTTCCTTCAACATATTCACCTTCAATTTTAACTTCATGGTAGGAACATCATGTGTATTAACGGAATCACCATTTTTAGAGAGAACTTTAATATATATGGAGAAAGTGAGAGAATGGAATGAATGATTATGACTAATTGTGATCAAAGTAGTACATATATATAGAAGAAATAGAGTTTGTGATAGACTTTCTTGTTAAGCAATTAACCAAATCCTATATAAAATCTAATTTTCATATATGGTTGTCTTACTTGTTAACAAACAAATTCATCCTATTTCAAATCTAATAATGTGTAATTAAGGAACGTAAGGATAAATTGTATAAAGATTAATAGATATGTGGGCATTCCTTGTGAGGAAAACACTTAAAATATTTACAATCGACTAACCTAGCTTGTTCGTCAAGTACGAAAACTAACAAGTGATAGTATATTTCTCTCAGTTCTAAAAGTGATAAAATTACTAAAGAAAAAAATTATCTTAAATATAGTCACTCTATTTTTTTTTTTTTTTTTTGGGTTTAATCCAAGCCCTAAACACATTTTAAAATAATAATAATACTGGAAAAAAAAAAAAAAGGGTGAAAGAGAGTGTTGTTTTAGGAGAAAGGCCCAACACCGGAACCGGCTAGAAAGCCCAATAAAAGTTAATGATAATCCACAGGAGATGCCGTCGTTTAAGGTGCCTCATCAGAAGAACCCTACAGCCCCCAAGGGCTTCTCCGTCCAAAACTCTGTAGAGAGAGAAATTTTTTAGAGAGAGAGAGAGAGATTGGATTATAGTTTGGTTTGGGTTTGATTTGATAGATAGAAGAAAATGGAAGGGATAACAGAGGCAGTGAACAACTTGAACATCTCTGATACTCACAAGAGAAATCGCATCCAGGTCTCCAACACCAAAAAACCTCTCTTCTTCTATGTCAATCTCGCCAAGGTATTTCTATATATATATATATGTATATATTCCTCTTTCTCAATATATATAGGTATACACAAAAATGTCAGTGCATATGTGTATTTATATGCACCTGTTTAGGTTTTGTCTAAATTAATCATACGATAGTGTACTTTTTAATTGTGACAGATGAATCGTCTGTTTGTTTGCTGAGAAAATGTAGTACAAGATTGAAAATGAGGTTTCGATTTTAAGCCTTCTGCAGTTGTTTATTGGAAGGAAATAGTGACCTATATAGTGACCCCCTTCTCATTGCAGCCGAAAAATGAGAACTTTGACATTCACAAATTTTTAGTTCGTTCATTTTACTGAGGCTCTGTTTGTTTCAAATAAAATTGTTTATTATAATTGGGTGCTAAAGATGTAGTTGAGGGAATAGAAATGGATGAGAAAATATTGTTGCTTCAGTTACACACTGAATTTCGTGGAACTGTTGGAAAATCTCGGAGTTGAGGGCTTTATATATATATATATATTTTTTTTTTTTCTTTTTCTTTTTTGAGGAATGCCCACACCCCCAATCCAATGTACTCACACGCCCACTATTGCCCCATTGGGGAATTGAACCCCCAGCCTCCCATACCACTAGGCTAGGCCTTTAGTGGTAGTTGAGGCATGTTAACTTGTGGGTTTTGAACCACCATGTCTCTGTGATATGTATACAGTATACTTGACACAATGCATAATTAGTTATCTGTATGTATGTGCCGGTGGTATCTTTTAAAGTCATTCTTTGGTTGATAATTTCTTTGCAGAGGTACATGCAGCAATACAATGAGGTGGAACTATCTGCTCTTGGAATGGGTAATTCATTTAAGCTCCTCTTTTGCAATACTTTTTTCTAAGATTTAGTATAGACTAAAATTTCTTTTCATTGATCATATTTTTGTTGTTATCATTGTCATCATCATGGTTTTGTTCAAAGTGTATGTCACTATGTGGGTAAGCATTATAAATTATTTAAATTTGATTGGTTATCTATGCAATTGATCTATTAGTGTGCTGGAAAACGGAGATTCTCAACTGGTGTTTTGAGAGTGTTTGGAGCTCTTTTGTAGCTGCTTATGTTCCTTCCCTTGGTTGCCCTTGTGTTTTCTATGTGCTAAATGCAGTTAGATTGGTAGAATTGTGCGTAATTTGGTCATTTTATTAACTTTCTTCACCCCACGCCTTCCTTTTCCAGCACACACATGCATAGAAAACTCTTACTTATTAAATCCCCAACTGTCGGTTGGGAATAGAATCAAAACAACCTATTCATTGGCATAATATGTGATGGTTAAATTGTTCTTTGAGGAGATCATATATTTACATTGGGCGCCTTTGATGAAAAATCGGTTATTTTAGTAACTGTTATTTTGTATCCTTAAGTTTTTTATAATTTGAATGTTTTGCAGTCCACTTTCACCTATGGCATTGCTTAAAATCATAAAAATGTAAGGTTTTCTATGGTTTCCCAATGGATTAACATTTTCTGCAACGTGATTGTCTACAGCTATTGCCACAGTGGTAACTGTTGCCGAAATTTTGAAGAACAATGGATTTGCTGTCGAAAAAAGTGAATTTCTACTCCTTAGACTATTTTACCTCTCCACTTCAAAGCTTTATTTTGATCTTGGAATTGACTTTTATAATATTGATCATGTGCAGAGATCAGGACATTGACTGTTGACGTGAGGAACGAACCAGAAGGGCGACCTTTACCAAAAGCAAAGGTAATTTAGCAATATACGTTAGATTTAATCAGTTTCGCAATGGTACCAGTAAGTAGACTGCCATATGTAGAAGGTTACCAAATAGGATTCATCCAGCTGGTGCTTGTCCTCAGTAATATCCTGCTTCATTTTGGAAATTCATTGGCATTTTTAGTTGGAAAAAGTGTAAAATTTGAGGATTCTGGCCTATGAATAAATTTGGAGACACGAACTAAGTAAATTACCAGGTGAAGAAAATAAAATAAAAAATTGGAAACTGAGCATGAATCTTTTGTTTTAAAAAGACAAGGAGGTATCATCTGGTGGTTCCTACTTAGTGGGTCCATGAAATACATTATGCGCATGAAGTGTCAGACACCTGTTGAAGGAGTGTCTGTGAAATACGACACGGATATGGCTCTTTCGCAGAAGTGTCCGTGCTTCCTAGCTGCTCTCCTACTTGAACCGGGGTCCTTGTGCTTGCAGCCTGAACTTTTACCTTTGCAATAACCAATGGCCCTTCTTTTTTTTTTTTCAAGTGTTCAAAAGAAATTTGGGATGGTAAGATGCTTTCAGCAATTTAATTTCAATCCCAAGTAGTGGATTAAGGCTTGCGAGTTGAGCTATTTAGTTTTACTTTGTTAAGCAGTATGTACATGGGTGCTCAACGTCATTGCATGGTGCAAGGATGAATATTGTTTGTCCAAACGTGGGAACTTGGGTTTGAATTTCGAAAGACAGCTACTGTTTACAAATATTCTCAAAGGTTTGGTGTACTTAGTCCATCCCTCAGTCTCCTCATTGGGCCATTAAAAGGGCCAACACCATGTCATGTCACTAATTTTATTTCTTACTGTTTTAATCACAAGTGATATTTGGCCTTTATCCACTAATATTGATCTGTGTTATGTATGTTCTCCAAACATGCTTGATGGTTTGTCCCATTTGTTTGACTTGTGAGGATATAGGTGCTACACCTTATTTATTTTAATTTGTCTATTCTCTTTCACTGGTAATTTTCCACTAGTGATTCTTTGGCAAGGCCAATCTAGTATAAAATCGGTATTTAGGGGGAAAAAATTTAGATGGACCTCTGAGGGGGAGTTTTAGTGGGCAGGTGTTCCCTGTGTAGACTATAGATACTTCCCACCACTAGGTGATGTTTTAAAAGACCATTACGTTTGGTTCGATGTGAAGTTGTGGTTTTAAGAGTTGAGCAGTTCATTATGGTTTTTGTTTGGGTGTACTCTATCAGCTTTAGGCTTGGGTTGATCACTCACTAAGTTGACACCATGGACTCAGATTAGCTTTGATCAATTGTTGCTAGCTGCAAACCCTAATTGAATACACTTATGTTTTCTGTTCTACAAGAAAAAAAGGGGTTCTTCTGCAACCTTACATGTACTGTGGTGTTTTTTTTTTTTTTTTTTTTGGTAGATTGAAATATTGCTGGGGAAGACACAGAACTTTGATGAGTTGATGGCTGCTGAGGCAGAGGCAAGAGAATATGGAGACAGCGAGCAGCAGAGCTGAGTCCAGATGTTCCTGAAATCTGGTCTGTTCGTGATTTCTCATCTGTTGAGTTCCTTTTATGAATCTATTATAGTCGGACATAAGACACCCCTTCCTTGAAAAAGGGAAAACACGAGGCATTACTAATGGTCATTTTTGTATTGGCATTAAGTAGAATATTATACCAATGGTTATGATTTCTTTTAAAGAATTCTGTAGAGAAAACAAATGCTCCTTGTCATTCAAATTTCATTTTTTAAAGGTCTTTTTCTGTCCCATGCGTGATTCTTTACGCTTTATCCAATTTATTGAGCCTATTGCCATCTTCGGCTCATGTTCGTTGGTGTGCAGCACTTCTTCCATGTTTGTGTGGAAATCTGAAACGAAGGGACATGCTGCTTTTTCCTGAATGTATTTTGCGCTTTTGAGAAATCTGAAACGAAGGGACATGCTGCTTTTTCCTGAATGTATTTTGCACTTTTGACAGTTCCAAATATTTCATTTTAACAATGACAATAAAAAAGAAAGGGCAAATTGTCCTGTTTCATGTCAAGGGAGGTTATGGTGAAAATATAAATGAGCTGTATTATCTATTTGTAAATTTTATACTGCTCCCCTTCACTTAAATGATAAACTATACACCTATTGAATAACTAATTTGGGCTATCATTATTATCTTATATTTATTTTTTCATGACCTTCTATTTCTCTCTGAAACTACCTCTATTTTGAGACAACCCTCAGATTACCTGCTTACTAATCACAGACCGATGTTACCTAAAATAGAAAATCCATTTAATTCATTCACCTAAACCCACAAAGCCCATTTCACCAAATTCTTCAAACCCTCATTTTGCGAACAGTTTACCTAACGTGGTAAAACAAAACATTGACACAGTGAAATTACTTAAATTGCAATGTGACGTCTCACATCATATGACGAAGAGGTTGTTGCCGCTTATATGTGTGGACTCTTCCTAACAATTTGTTTTCAGAAAAATCGTAAGCACTGAGAAGAGAGTGCAAAGCGGACAATATTTACATAATGTAGAACTGATCATGACAAATGTAATTACAGCCAATCACTCTTTCTGAAAATTGTGGAGAGCACGTTGGGTCCGAAGAAGAAGTGATTGTGACGTATCCTCAGTTTGATCATGCACTCGTGATAAAGAAAACCCTATAGCTTTTAGCCAAATTGAGTTAAATTGAAGAAATAATAAGGACTCATTGTATACCAAGGGACAATAATGTAGGGAGAATTTTGTAATTTCAACATATTACAATAATATCGTGGTAAACTAACAGAGTAACAGAGTTATTTTGATGAGAGTTCAAATTTGTGTGTGAGAAGAGAGAGAGGGTACTATGTTAAGTCAGTACAGTTTAATAGCACGAGATTTGTGCCATGTGAATGTGTAGAGAGAGAAAGTGAATGTGTAGAGAGAGAAAGAGAGTACAGTAACAGACTGACAGTTGAATAGCATGGGATTGTCCTATCTTGTGAATGCGCATGGAGAGAGAGAGAGAGAGAGACAGTTTAATAGCATGAGATTTGTGCTATCTTGAGGGAGTGTGTGTGTACACTAACAGTTCAATAGTTGTGCTTTCTTCTGAATGTGTGTGACGAATTGGTAACAAGGCCTATATATATTTGGCTATTGTAGGAACCAAATGCAATAGAAAGCAAGAATTATAGTAGGGTAATGAACGAGATTTGTTAACACAGTGCTTGTTCACGTCGTATATGAGAATTGGAGGAAACTAAACAAATTGGTATCATTAATCAGTTTGTTTAATTTCCTCTAATATCTCATCTCCGACTTCTGAACTGATTGATGATTTGATGGCGTTCAAGTTGTATGTGAGAATTGGAGGACACTAAACAACTCTGCCAAATTTTGGTGCAATTTGTTTAGTTTTCTCCAATATCTCATCTCCAACTTCCGAGCTCTACATTATTTGATCATTTGATGGTGTTCAATTCGTATGTGAGAATTGGAGGATGCTAAACAATTTGGTGCTAAATTTTGGTGCAATTTGTTTAGTTTCCTTCAATATCTCATCTACAACTCTTGAACTGATGGCAGATTTGCAAGTGCCATATGCAAGTTGTATGTGAGAATTGGAGGATACTAAACAAGTCAGTGCTAATCTAGTAGAATTTGTTTAGTTTCCTCTGATATCTCATATCCGACTTCTGAACAAGATACAATTTCTTCAAGCTGAATGTGAGAAGTGGGCACTAAAACACATCACTGCTAAATCAGTTTTTTTTTTTTTTTTTTTTTTTTTTCGGTAAATGCTAAATCTTGTTTCTATTTCTATAGTTTCCTCCTGATGCGGGAAATCGGCTGATGACAGAAAGAAATCTTACCATCAAAGTGAAAACAATTGCTCATGTCTCGGACACCAGTTGTGATGGTAGACCTCCCAAAACTTTCAAAATGGTTCAAGAGAACAACATAGTAGAGTGTGGTGCCGGCTTTTTTGTTCGGTAGACTGAAATATTGCCGGGAAAGATGGAAAACTATGATGAGTTGATGGCTGCTGCGGCAGAGGCAAGAGAGAAGTCGGTGACAGCTGAGTCCAGATGTTCTTATAATGGTCATTATTCTTTTAAAGAAAACAAATGCATGTTTTTTTACACTTTATTCAATTTGGTTCGACTTGCCTCGAGCGAATTGTTTATTGAGCCTATTGCCATCTTCAGCTCATGTTCGATGAGTGTAATTTTTTCCCATGTTTGTGTAGAATCTTTGACACTTTCAAATATCTCATTTTAACAAGGGCAATAAAAAAGAAAGGGATCCTTTAATGTTCTTGGAATATTAATAAGATGGTATTACCGATTAAATATTGACATGTAGTGATAGAATTTACGAGAGTAAATGCATTTTTTTACTTATATGACCAGAGACATCACTAGAACAGTTCTGAAGTCTTTCTTACTCCACGGCTGGTCAATTACATAAAAGAGAAAATCCATCTACATTATTCACCTAAACCAACAAAAACCAATTTTTGAAAAAAAAAGAAAAGAAAAAAAAGGCCTAATCTCCCATGTCACCAAATCTTCAAACTCTCAATTGTTAATAGCGTGGTTTCCGCCAAAAACAGACAACATCTATAAGCCACATCAAGCTATTGTTTCTCAAACACCACAACTTTATTGATAATATAAAACATCAACATAGTGAAAATACCAAAACACACATGCTCGATCTAGGTTTCTGTCGAGTGCTTGTATAAAAGTTCACCTAAACATGTCTTGTACAAATTATGTTATATATATATATATTTATTTAACACTATATTATATGTCAAAGTTTATGGCTGGAATTAGTTTTGTAATTTCAACCTATTACGCATCATCTTTTCCATTTATGTGATTATAATAAATTTGGGATAATGTGGTAAACTTGCATAGGATTGGAGATGCTAGGATTACTAACTTTGACAAAAAATTATTTTTATCAGAGTTCAAATGTATTGTTTGAGAGAAGAGAGAGAGAGAGTACTACAGTAAGGCATGCATGTTTTAATAGCATGAGAATTGTGCCACCCTGTGAATGTGTATGGAGTGAGAGAGAGTACAGTAACAGTTTTAATAGCATGAGTTTGTCCTATCTTGTGAATGTGTGTGGAGAGAGATTAATAGCATGAGATTTGTGCATTCTTGTGAATGTGTGTGACCAGTCGGTAACAAAGCCTATATATGAAGTGAAGGCCTAAATGCAAAAGAAGCCAGAAATGTAGTAGAGCATAGTGCTTGTTCATGTCGGATATGAGAATCGGAGGAAACTAAACAAATTGATATCATCAATCAGTTTGTTTAATTTCCTCCTATATCTCATCTCCAACTTCTGAACTGATAGACGTGATTTAATGATGTTCAAGTTGTATGTGAGAGTTGGATGACCCTAAACAAGTCTGTACTAAATTTTTGTGCAATTTGTTTAGTTTCCTCCAATATCTCATCTCCAACTTCCGAACTGATCTGTGATTTAATGGTGTTCATGTTGTATATGAGAGGTTTAATGGTGTTCAAGTTGTATGTGAGAATTGGAGGACTCTAAACAAGTCTGTACTAAATTTTGGTGCATTTTGTTTAGTTTCCTCCAATATCTTACCTGCCACTCCCGAACTGATAGAAGATTTAGTACATGTTAGTTCATGTTCAAGTCGTATGTGAGAATGGGAGGATACTAAATAAATCAGTCCTAATTGGTGCAATTTGTTTAGTTTCCTCCCATATCTCATATCCGACTTCTAAACAAGATACAGTTTCTTCAAACCGAATGTGAGAAGTGGACACTAATACACATCAGTACTAAATCTTGTTTTGTTTCTGCAGTTTCCCTCCTGAATCTCGCCACTGACTTTGAAGATATAGGGTATGGTAGTGTGTGTTCAAGTTATAATGACTTCAATGTGTGTTCTTACTAAGCAGACTGCTACTAGTATGATACTGGAAATTTTGGTTGATAACAGAAGAAAAATCTTACTATTAAAGTGAAAACAATTGCTCTAAGTCTCAGACATCAATTGTGATTGTGGACTTCCCAAAACTTTGAAAATGGTTGAAGAGAATAGCATAGTATAGTGGACAATGACATTGAAGCTGCAGAGTTGAAGAAAAAAATCCCATGGAACAGCCTCCTCAACTAGCTGTAGACGGGCTGAGGCAGAGGCAAGAGAAGTTGGTGACAGTGAGTGGCAGAGCTGAGTCCAGATGTTCTTATAATTTGTTCTGCCAGTGATTTCTCATCTATTGAGTTCCTTTTATGAATCCTTCAAAAAGAAAAACACGAGAGATTACTAATCGTCATTCTTGTATTGGTATTAAGTAGAATATACCAATGGTTATGAGTTCTTTTAAAGAATTCTGCAAAGAAAACAAATGCTCCTCGTCATTTCAATTCATCGTTTTTTTTTTTTTTTTTGCATGAATGTATCTTGGACTTTTGACAGTTTCAAATATTTCATTTTAACAAAGGCAATGAAAAAGAAAGGGTAAATTAGCCTGTTTATGGTCTAGGGAGGTTTTGGTGCACATACAAATTAGCTGTAGTTTAATCTGTTAGTAAAATATTTTTACTGCTCTCCTTTAGTGAAATGGCAAACTATCCCTATTGAATGACTAATTTGAGCTACAATTACTTTCTTATTATCTTTTTCACAACCTTCTGTTTCTCTTAAACTTTTCTCTGAAATTTTTCTTCTCTAAGCTCTCTGTTCTCCATTCTGTCAAAGGATTGGATTCCACAGCACCAGGGCCGTCTACCTCTAGCAACACCACGACTATTATGAAGTATTAAAGGATTTCTTGGAATAATTTCTACTTATTTGACCAGATATAATTATGTAGTGATAGAACTCACAAAAGTAAATGCATTTTTACTCGTGACCAGATATAATTAGTTGATGATATTGGTGACATGGTAACACCGGTGCACTAAAGTCTTTCTTACTCCACCTCTTTCTCACTCCACTGAGTTTATGGACAACCCTCAATTACTTTCTTGCTAATCACAGACCGATATTACATAAAAGAGAAAATCCATTTACTTCATTCACCTAGGCCTTCAAAAACTTATTTCTAAAAAAAAAAAAAAAAAAAAAAAACCCTTAAGCTCCCTTGTCACCAATTCATCAAAACCTCATTTTCAAATACTGTTCAGTATGCAGGCACAAGACCGCATGGAAATCTCCAGCTTTTGTAGCTCAAACAACCCAAGTTTATTGATAATACAGAACATCGAGATAGTGAAATTACTTAAATTGTGCCAAATTGTGGGAAGTCCCTTCCCATTTTGATCATGCAATCATGATAAAATTCCTATATCTTTGAGCCTAATTGAGTTAAATTTAAAAAGAAAAAGAAATTATGCTCAGGTTAAAGATAAATTTAAACCAAAATTTCTTGTATAGTAAGGATAAACACATGCTTGATCTCGGTTTATGATTATAAAAAAATTGGGATAATGTGGTAAACTTGAATTAAACAATTGGAGAAGTTAGTATTACTAACTTTGACATAGTTATTTTGATGAGAGTTCAAATTTATGTGTGTGTGAGAAGAGAGTACTACGTACAGTAAGTCACTAGCAGTTTAATAGCACGAGATTTGTGCCACCTTATGAATGTGTATGGAGTGGAAGATTACAGTAACAGCTTAATAGCATGAGTTTGCCCTATCTTGTGAATGTGCATGGAGAGAGAGAGAGAGAGAGAGAGAGAGTACAGTAACAGTTTAATAACATGAGATTTGTGCTATCTTGAGAGAAAGAGAGTGTGTGTATGTACACTAACATAGTAATTGCATTAGATTTGTGCTTTCTTGTGAATGTGTGTGACCACTCGGTAACAAAGCCTATATATATTTGGCTATTGTATGAGGCCTGAATGCAATAGAAAGCCAGAATTGTAGTAGGTTAGTAAATGAGAGTTTTTTTTTTTTTTTCACACAGTGCTTGTTCATCTCGTATATGAGAATTGGAGGAAACTAAACAAATTGGTATCATTAATCAGTTTGTTTAATTTTCTCCAATATCTCATCTCCGGCTTCTGAACTGATGGACACGATTCAATGGTTGGCGTTCAAGTTGTATGTGAGAATTGGAGGACGCTAAACAAGTCTGAACTAAATTTTGGTGCAATTTGTTTAGTTTCCTTCAATATCTCATCTCCAACTTCTGAACTGATTAATGATTTGATGGTGTTCTTGTCGTAGGTGAGAATTAGAGAATTCTAAACAAGTTGGTGCTAAATTTTGTGCAATATTTTTAGTTTTCTCTAATATCTCATCTGCCACTCTGAACTGAACTGATAGAAGATTTAGTGCATGTTCAAATCGTATGTGAGAATGGGAGGATACTAAATAAATCAGTGCTAATTAATCTGGTACAATTTGTTTAGTTTCCTCCCATATACGACTTCTGAACAAGATACAGTTTCTCCAAAACCGAATGTGGGAAGTGGACACTAATTAACACACACTGCTAATTCTTGTTTTGTTTCTAATTTCTATAGTTTCCTCCTGAATTTCGCCACTGACTTTGAAGATTGAAGGTATAGTGTGTGTTCAAGTTATATTGGTTGCAATGTGTATTCTTATGAAGCAGACTAGTGAAGCAGGAAGTTGGTTCATGACAGAAGAAATCTTACTATCAAAGAGAAAACAATTGATTTTAAGTCTCAGATGCTGGAGATCCCAAAACTTTGAAAATGTTACAAGAGAATAATAACATAGTACAGTGACAATGACATTGAAGCTGCAGACTTGAGGCAAAAACTCACATGGAACAACCTCCTTAACTATCTGTAGAATTTGGTGCTGGCTTTTTTGTTTGGTAGATTGAAATATTGCTCGGAAAGACGGAGAACTTTGAAGTGTTGATGGCTGCTGAGGCACAGGCAAGAGAAGTTGGTGACAGTGAGCAACAAAGCTGAGTCCAGATGTTCTTATAATCTGTTCTTCCTGTGATTCCTTGAAAAAAAAGAAAAACACGAGACATTATTAATGCTAATTCTTGTATTGGCATTAAGTAGAATATATTTGAATGGTTATTAATTCTTTTAGAGAATTCTGTAGAGAAAACAAATGCTCCTTGTCATTCATATATATATATATATATATATATATATATATATATATATATATATATATTGCCTCGAGCTAATTGTGTGTTGAGCCTATTGCCATCTTCAGCTCACGTTCGATGAGTGTAATTCATTCCCGTGTTTGTGTGGAGCATTTTTTCCATGTTTGTGTGGATACTGATACGATGGACTTCTTGCTTTTTCATGAATGTATCTTAGACTTCTGGCAGTTTCATATATTTCATTTTAACAAGGGCAATTAAAAAAGAAAGGGTAAATTAGCCTGTTGATAGTCAAGGGAGGTTTTGGTGAAAATAGAAATTAGCTGCAGTTTAATCTGTTAGTAAAAGTGTTCTATTGCTTTCCTTTAGTGAAGTGGCAAATTATCCCTATTGAATGAATAATTTGAGCTACATTGCTTTCTTATTATCATTTTCAGAATCATCTGTTTCTCTCTAAAACTTCTCTCAAATTTTTACTCTCCCTCTGCTCTCTGTTCTCCATTCTGCATAGAAACCTCCAGTGGTTTCCACCAAAACTAGAGAGCATTCGTAAGCCACACAAAGCTATTCTTTCTTAAACAACCTAACTTTATTGATAATACAAAACATTAACATAGTGAAATTACTTAAATTGCACCAAATTGTGGAAAAGCTGTTCCCCCAATTTGATCATGCAATTGGGACAAAATCCCTATAGTTTTGGGGAGGGGGAAGAAAGAAAAAGAAATTATGCTAAAGTTAAAGAGAAATTTAAACCAAAATTTATGGTATATTATACTCTATCTAGGTTTCTACCGAGTCTCGTATAACATGTCTTTGCACAAATCCTCTATATGTGAAAGTTTATAGTGGGAGAGTTTTGCAATTCTACATTATCATCGTCTCACATTTATGTGATTATAGTAATATTGGGATAATGTGGAAAACTTGGATCAAACAATTGGTTACTAACTTCGACAGTTATTTTGATGAGTTTTCTAATTTATTTGTGTGATAAGAGAGAGAGAGTACTACTGAAGTCAGTAACTGTTTAATAGCATGAGATTTGTGCCAACTTGTGAATGTGTATGGAGAGAGAAAACACAGTAACAGTTTATTAGCATGAGTTTGTCCTATCTTGTGAATGTGCATGGAGAGAGAGAGAGAGAGAGAGAATACAGTAACAGTTTTAATAGCATGAGATTTGTGCTTTCTTGTGAATGTGTGTGACCACTCAGTAACAAAGCCTATATATAGAGTGCAAAAGAACACAAGAATTTTAGTAGGGTAATAAATGAGAGTTGGAGGAAGCTGCTTGTTCATGTCGTATATGAGAATTGGAGGAAACTAAATAAATTGGTATCATTAATCAGTTTGTTTAATTTCCTCCAATATCTCATCTCCGACTTCTGAACTGATAGACATGATTTAATGGTGTTCAAGTTGTATGTGAGAATTGGAGGATGCTAAACAAGTCTGCATTAAATTTTCATGCAATTTGTTTAGTTTCCTCCAATATCTCATCTCCAACTTCTGAACTGATATGTGATTTAATGGCGTACAAGTTGTATATGAGAGATTCAATGGTGTTCAAGTTGTATGTGAGAATTGGAGGACACTAAACAAGTCTGTATTAAATTTTGGTGCATTTGGTTTAGTTTTCTCCAATATCTCATCTCCAACTACTGAACTTTGAATTGATTGATGATTTGATGGTGTTCAAGTCATATTTGAGTGTTGGAGGATGCTAAACACGTTGGCACTAAATTTTGCTCCAATTTGTTTAGTTTCCTCCAATAACTCATCTGCCACTCTTGAACTGATAGAAGATTTAGTGCATGTTCAAGTCGTATGTGAGACTGGGAGGATACTAAGTAAATTAGTGCTAATTAATCTGGTACAATTTGTTTAGTTTCCTCCCATATCTCATATCCAACTTCTGAACAAGATACAGTTTCTTCAAACTGAATGTGAGAAGTGGACACTAATACACATCAGTGCTAAATCTTGTTTTGTTTCTGCAGTTTCCCTCCTGAATCTCACCACTGACTTTGAGGATTGAAGGTATAGTGTGTGTTCAAGTTATATTCGCTGCGATGAAAATATTATGAAGCAGGCTACTATGCAGGAAATTTTGGTTGATGACAACCAAAGAAATCTTACTATCAAAGGAAAACAATTGCTTTAAGTCTCAGACATCAGCTGTGAATGTGGACCTCCTAAAACTTTGAAAATGGTTCAAGAGAATAGCATAGTACAGTGACAATGAAATTGAAGCTGTAGAGTTGAAGGGAAAACTCGCACGGAACAGCCTCCTCAACTAGCTGTAGAGTGTCGCGCTGAGGTAGAGGCAAGAGAAGTTGGTGACAGTGAGCGGCAGAGCTGAGTCCAGATGTTCTTATAATTTGTTCTGCCAGTGATTTCTCATCTATTGAGTTCCTTTTATGAATCCTGAAAAAAGAAAAACATGAGACATTATTAATCGTAATTCTTGTATTGGCATTAAGTAGAATATACCAATGGTTATGAGTTCTTTTAAAGAATTCTGCAAAGAAAACAAATGCTCCTTGTCATTCCATTTATTGCTTTTTTTCATGAATGTATCTTGGACTTTTGACGGTTTCAAAATTTTCATTTTAACAAAGGCAATGAAAAAGAAAGGGTAAATTAGCCTGTTTATGTTCAAGGGAGGTTTTGGTAAACATACAAATTAGCTGTAGTTTAATCTGTTAGTAAAAGCTTTTTACTGCTCTCCTTTAGTGAAATGGCAAACCATCCCTATTGAATGACTAGTTTGAGCTACCATTACTTTCTTATTATCTTTTTCATAGCCTTCTGTTTCTCTTTTCAACTTTTCTCTGAAATTTTTATTCTCTATGCTCTCTGTTCTCCATTCTGTCAAGGAATGGATTCCACAACACCAGGGCCATCTACATCTAAGGACACCATGACTATTATGAAGTATTAAAGGATTTCTTGAAATATCAATCAGACGGTATTATTGATTGATTAAATACTGAGATGTAGTGATAGAACTCACAAGAGTAAATGCATATTTACTTACGTAACCAGATATAATTAGTTGATGATGTATCACTGGTGCACCAAAGTCTTTCTTACTCCACGGAGTTTGTGGACAACCCTCAATTACTTTCTTGCTAATCACAGATGGATATTACATAAAAGAGAAAATCCATTTACTTCATTCACCTATGCCTACAAAAACCTATTTCCGAAAAAAAAAAGTTAAAAAAATCCCCACAAACTCCCTAGTCACCACCATCATCAAAACTACATTTTTGAATAGTGCTCAACATGCAGCAGGCACAATACTGCATAGAAATCTCCAGCTTTTGTGGGAAGTCCCTTCCCATTTTGATCATGCAATCATGATAAAGATCCTATATCTTCGAGCCTAACTAAGTTAAATTAAAAAAATAAGAAGAAATTATTCTCAGGTAAAGAGAAATTTAAACTAAGATTTATGGTATATTAAGGATAAACACATACTTGATCCCGGTTTGTGATTATAATAAAATTGGACAATGTGCTAAAATTGCATTAAACAATTGGAGATGTTAGGATTACTAACTTTGACGGAGTTATTTTGATGAGAGTTCAAATTTGTGTGTGAGAAGAAAGAGTACTACAGTAAGTCACTAGCAGTTTAATAGCACGAGATTTGTGCCACCTTGTGAATGTATATGGAGTGAGAGAGTACAGTAACAGCTTAATAGAATGAGTTTGTCGTATCTTGTGAATGTGCATGGAGAGAGAGAAAGAGAGAGAGTACAGCAATAGTTTAATAACATGTGATTTGTGCTATCTTGAGAGAAAGAGTGTGTGTGTATGTACACTAACAGAGTAATTGCATTAGATTTGTGCTTTCTTGTGAATGTGTGTGACCACTTGGTAACAAAGCCTATATATATTTGGCTATTCTACGAGGCCTAAATGCAATAGAAAGCCAGAATTGTAGTAGGGTGGTAAATGAGAGTTTTTTTTTTTCACTTAATGCTTGTTCATCTCGTATATGAGAATTGGAGGAAACTAAACAAATTGGTATCATTAATCAGTTTGTTTAATTTTCTCCAATATCTTATATCCGACTTCTGAACTGATGGACACGATTTAATGGTTGGCGTTCAAGTTGTATGTGAGAATTGGAGGACGCCAAACAAGTGTGTGCTAAATTTTGGTGCAATTTGTTTAGTTTCCTCCAACATCTCATCTCCAACTTCTGAACTGATTAATGATTTGATGGTGTTCATGTTGTAGGTGAGAATTAGAGGATTCTAAACAAGTTGGTGCTAAATTTTGGTGCAATTTGTTTAGTTTCCTCTAATATCTTATCTGCCACTCTGAACTGAACTGATAGAAGATTTAGTGCATGTTAAAGTCGAATGTGAGAATGGGAGGATGCTAAATAAATCAGTGCTAATTAATCTGGTACATTTTGTTTAGTTTCCTCCCATATCTCATATCCGACTTCTGAACAAGATACAGTTTCTCCAATGCGGAATGTGGGAAGTGGAAACTAATTAACACACATCACTGCTAAATCTTGTTTTGTTTAATTTTTATAGTTTCCTCCTGAATTTCGCCACTGACTTTGAAGATTGAAGGTATAGAGCGTGTTCAAGTTATATTGGATGCAATGTGTATTCTTATGAAGCAGACTACTAGTGATGCAGGAAGTTGGTTCACGACAGAAGAAATCTTGCCATCAAAGAGAGAACAATTGCTTCAAGTCTCAGATGGCAGAGCTTCCAAAACTTTGAAAATGGTTCAAGAGAATAACATAGAACAGTGACAATGACATTGCAGCTGCAGAGTTGAGTCAAAAACTCCCACGGAACAACCTCCTCAACTATCTGTAGAGTTTGGTGCTGGCTTTTTTGTTTGGTAGATTGAAATATTGCTAGGAAAGACGGAACACTTTGATAAGTTGATGGCTGCTGAGGCAGAGGTAAGAGAAGTTGGTGACAGCAAACAGCAGAGCTGAGTCCAGATGTTCTTATAATCTGTTCTGACAGTGATTTCTCCTCTGATGAGTTTCTTCTATAAATCCTTTACATAAGACACGAGACATTATTAATGCTAATTCTTGTATTAATGGTCATTTTTGTATTGGGATTAAGTGGAATATACCAGTGGGTATGAGTGCTTTTAAAGAATTCTGTAAAGCAAACAAATGTTCATTGTCATTCAAATTTCATTTCTTTAAGGTCTTATTTTTGTTTTTTCCCTGCATGATTCTTTACACTTTATCCATTTTGGTTTGACTTGCTCGAGCTAATTATTTATTTAAGCCTATTGCCATCTTCAGCTCATGTTCGCTGAGTGAAATTTTTTCCATGTTAGTGTGAAGCATTTTTTCCATGTTTGTGTGAAATCTGAAACGAGGGACATGTCACATTTTCATGAATGTATCTTGAAATTTTGACAGTTCCAATTATTTCATTTTAACGAACGCAATAAAAGAGAAAGGGTAAATTAGCCTGTTTATAGTCAAGGGAGGTTATGGTGAAAATATAGATTAGTTGTAGTTTAATCTGTTAGTAGAAGTGTTATATTGCTGTCCTTTAGTGAAATGGCAAACTATCCCTACTGAATGACTAATTTGAGCTACATTGATTTCTTATTATCTTTTTCAAAATCTTCTATTTCTCTCTAAAACTTCTCTGAATTTTTTACTCTCTCTGCTCTCTGTTCTCCATTCTGCATAGAAACCTCTAGTGGTTTCTGCCAAAAATAGAGAACATTTGTAAGCCACACAAAGCTTTTGTTTCTCAAACAACACAATTTTATTGATAATACAAAGCATTAACATAGTGAAATTACTTAAATTGTGCCAAATTGTGCAAAAGTTGTTTCCCAATTTTATCATGCCATTGGGACAAAATCCCTATAGCTTTGAGCTTAATTGAGTTAAAATGGGAAAAAAGAAAAAGAGATTATGCTAAAGTTAAAGAGAAATTTAAACCGAGAGTTATGGTATATTATGCTCTATCTAGGTTTCTATCGAGTGCTTGTATAGCATGTCTTTGCACAAATCCTCTATATATGTGAAAGTTTATAGTGGGAGAGTTTTGTAATTTCTACATTATCATCTTCTCCCATTTCTCTGATTATAGTAATATTGGGATAAGTTATTAATTTTGACAGATTATTTTGATGAGAGTTTAAATTTATGTGTGTGAGAAGAGAGATAGTACCACTGTAAGTCAGTAACAGTTTAATAGCATGAGATTTGTGCCACCTTGTGAATGTGTATGGAGAGAGAAAACACAGTAACAGTTTATTAGCATGAGTTTGTCCTATCTTGTGAATGTGCATGGGGAGAGAGAGAGTACAGTAACAGTTTACTAGCATGAAATTTGTGCTTTCTTGTGAATGTGTGTAAACCACTCAGTAGCAAAGCCTATATATAGAATGCAAAAGAACACAAGAATTGTAGTAGGGTAATAGATGAGAGTTGGAGGAAGCTGCCTGTTCATGTCGTCTATGAGAATTGGACGAAACTAAATAAATTGGTATCATTAATCAGTTTGTTTAATTTCCTCCAATGTCTCATCTTCGACTTCTGAACTGATAGACGTTATGTAATGGTGTTTAAGTTGTATGTGAGAATTGGAGGACGCTAAACAAGTCTGCACTAAATTTTCGTTCAATTTGTTTGGTTTCCTCCAATATCTCATGTCCAACTTTTGAAGTGATCTGTGATTTAATGATGTTCAAGTTGTATATGAGAGATTTAATGGTGTTCAAGTTGTATGTGAGAATTGGAGGACGCTAAACAAGTCTACACTAAATTTTGGTGCATTTTGTTTATTTTTTTCCAATATCTCATCTCCAACTTCTAAACTTTGAATTGATTGATGATTTGATGGTGTTCGAGTCGTCTGTGAGAGTTGGAGGATGCTAAACAAGTTGGTACTAAATTTTGGTGCAATTTATTTAGTTTCCTCCAATATCTCATCTACCACTCATGAACTGATAGAAGATTTAGTGCATGTTCAAGTCGAATGTTAGAATGGGAAGATACTAAATAAATCAGTACTAATTAATCTTGTACAATTTGTTTAGTTTCCTCCCATATCTTATATCCGACTTCTGAACAAGATACAGTTTCTTCAAGCCGAATGCGAGAAGGAGACGCTAAACACGTCAATCTTGTTCTGTTTCTGCAGTTTCCCTACTGAATCTCGCCTCTGACTTTGAAGATTGAAGGTATAGTGCGTGTTCAAGTTATATAATGGCTGCAATGTGTATTCTAAGGAAGCAGACTACTAGTGATACAGGAAATTGGTTGATGACAGAAGACATCTTACCATCAAAGCAAAAAGAATTGCTTTTAAGTCTCAGACAGCAGTTGTGATGGTGGTCGCCTCCCAAAACTTTCAAAATTGTTAAAGAGAATATCTTAGTACAGTGACAATGACATTATTAATAGTCATTTTTGTATTGGCATTAATTAGAATACAAATTAGCTGTAGTTTAATCTTTTAGTAAAAGCGTTCTATAGCTCTCATTTGGTGAAATGGCAAACTATCCCTATTGAATGACTAATTTGAGCTACCATTACTTTCTCATTATCTTTTTCATTACCTTCTGTTTCTCTCTTAAACTTTTTTCTGAAATTTTTATTCTCTCTCTGCTTTCTGTACCCCATTCTGTCAAGGAATGCATTCCACAACACCAGGTCTGTCTACCTCTAGAGATACCACCACTAGTACAAATTGTGAAGTAATTTATTGGTCCTGGAATATCGATGAGATGGTATTAGCAACTTCTTAAATACTGACATGTACTGATAGAACTCACGGGAGCAACCGCATTTTCACTTATGTGACTAGATATATAATTAGTTGAGACACAGGTAACATGGTATCACTGGTACACTAAAGTCTTTCTCACTCCACAGAGTTTATGGACATCCCTCAATCACCTTTTTGCTAATCAGAGACTGATATAACATAGAAGAGAAAATTCATCTACTTCATTCACCTAAACCTACAAAAACCAATTTCTGGAAAGAAAAACACAAACTCCCATGTGACCAATTCTTCAAACCCTCATTTTCTCAAACAACCCTACTTTATTGATAATAAAGAAAAATTTTTGTAAGAAATCCCTTCCCATTTTGATAATGCAATCGTGATAAAAACCCTATATCTTTGAGCCTAATAGATTTAAATTGAGAAAAGAAAAAGAAATTATGCTCAGGTTAAAGAGAAATTTAAACCAAGATTTAATGTATATTAAGGATGATAAACACATGCTCAACCTAAGTTTCTATTGAGTGCTTGTATAAAAGATACGGTCAGAGATCCACTCTCACATAAAATATCATGTACAAATTCAGTTACATATATGGATACATACATATATATACACACTATATTATATTTGAAAGTTTATGGTTGGTGTTAGTTTTTAACTTTCAACATATTATTATAGTATCATCTTTAAAATTGGGATAATGTGATAGGATTACTAACTTTGACAAAAAGTTATTTTGATGGGATTTAAATGTACGGGTGTCAGTTACAGAAATTTTTATTTTTTTCCCTGACAAAACACAGTAACAGTTTAATAGCATGAGATTTGTGCCACACTGTGAATGTGTATGGAATGAGAGAGAGTACAGTGACAGTTTAATAGCATGAGTTTGTCTTATCTGTGAATGTGTTTGGAGAGAGATTAATAGCATGAGATTTGTGCTTTCTTGTGAATGTGTGTGACCAATATGTAACTCAGCCTATATATATATAGAAGCCTAAATGCAAAAAGAAACAAGAAATGTGACCAATATGTAACTCAGTTTAATAAATGAGATTTTTTTTTTTTTTGAAGGTAGTGCTTGTTCATGTTGTATTTGAGAATTGGAGGAAACTAAACAAATTGGTATTATTAATCAGTTTGTTTAATTTCCTCCAATATCTCATCTCTGACTTCTGAAATGATCCACACAATTTAATGGCTGGTGTTCAAGTTGTATGTGAGAATTGGAGGACGCTAAACAAGTCAGTACTAAATTTTGGTGCAATTTGTCTAGTTTCCTCCAATATCTCATCTCCAACTTCTGAACTTTGAATTGATTAATGATTCGATGGTGTTCAAGTCGTATGTGAGAGTTGGAGGATGCTAAACAAGTTGGTACTAAAGTTTGGTGCAATTCGTTTAGTTTCCTCCAATATCTCACCTGCCACTCTTGAACTGATAGAAGATTTAGTGCATGTTAGTTCATGTTCAAGTTGTATGTGAGAATGGGAAGATACTAAATAAATCAGTGCTAATTAAAATGGTACAATTTGTTTAGTTTCCTCCCATATCTCATATCCTACTTATGAACAAGATACAGTTTCTCTCCAAACCGAATGCGGTAAGTGGACGCTAATTAACACACATCACTGCTAAATCTTGTTTTTGTTTCTATAGTGTCGTCCTGTATATTGCCACTGACTTTGAAAATTGAAGGTATAGTGTGTGTTCAAGTTATAATGGCTGCAATGTGTATTGAACGAAGCAGACTACCAGTGATGCAGGAAATTTGTTGATGACAAAAGAAATCTTACCGTCAAAGTGAAAACAATTGCTTTAAATCTCAGACGCCATTTGTGATGGTGGATCTCGTCCCAAAACTTTCAGAATAGTTAAAGCTGTAAAAACTCTCATGGAATAAGCAGCCTCCTCAACTAGCTTTTAAGCTTCAACATGAAATCCCATCATTCTTCAACCCAAGAAAGGAATGTTTAGTGTTAGATGAGAAATTTTCCACTGCTGTGGTGCAGCCTGCAATTCCGTGTGATTTTATAATGAAAATGCTAATCTTGTTAAAAAAATAATATAAAATAATTCTTGAAGACATAACAATTCTAACCTCATGAACTCCCCTTAAAACTGAAACCCGAACTGCTATATTTCAACACAAAAGAAAAAGAACAAAAATGAAGCTTAAACCAAAAGATCGACATAGTGAAATTGCTTAGATTGTGGAAATGCCTTCCCAAACCTTTTCAGTTTTTGGGCTGGTTTGTCTCCAAATGCTCAGAAGTTGGTAATCCTTTCTTCTGGAGTTTCAGAACAACACAGAACTACCATCCTTCAATCCACAGATTTCAAAGAAGTTTCTCTTCCAATAAAATATCTTGGTGTTCCATTGGTCTCATCTAGGATAAAAACTCACCAATTTATGTCAAGAACTGGTGGAGAAAATTAACAAAAGGGTGCAATCATGGACTACCAATTGGTTATCATTTGCTGGTATGGTAGGCTGCAACTCCTAAACTCAGTTTTATTTGCTATTCAGGTCTACTGACAGTGCTAAAATATCTTGGAATGAAAATTTATTGACTAAAAATGAGGTTGGTATTGGAGTTGAAGATCTAGATCTGTACATGGAACAAGGCTGCCATTGCCAAGCATTTCTGGCAGCCGTGTACTCAATCCTCTGATTCCTCCTCTCTCTGGGATGACAGATGGATTAAATTGAATATTCTAAGGAATCAAAGCGCACATTTGGAATTGTCAGCTAAGAGGTGAATGGTCTTGGTGCTGCAAGAAAATTCTTAGAGTGAAGAATCATTCCTAGAAATTCTTTGTTTCTATGGATAGAAGCCAAACAAGCACTTTATACTCGGGATAGGCTCCAAAAAATTTGGCCTTACTCAAAACCTGATCGAGTTGGCTTTTTTGCAGAGAGAAATTTGAGAACCACTCTCAAACAAATTAATATAGAGATGCTGTCACCATCCAAAGAGAGATAATATCTCTGGTGAGAGCCAAATTGTGGTCTTATGGAAAGTTTCGAAAAGTCTCTAGTTGATCAATGGTTACAAAAGGAATATTGGAAATTACCGGATTCTGTATTCAAGCCCAAGTTCAGTACTTATACCCTCCAGTTGATTTTTGGATGCGCACATGGTTCGGTCTCTAGATGTTGCTGATATATCTGTTTTCTCTCCCTTCAGATATTTATTGTTCAGGAGGTTTATTACTGTTGGATAGGATGTTTAAGGACAGTTGCTAACAGAAACTATACATGTCTGCTGATTTGTTCTTCTTTATTCCTTTGTTACAAAAATGGTAGTAATGGGGGTTCACTGATGTTAATTGTATAGACCAGGGGTATGCCCCATGTAAAATATATTTTGTTTCTCTTGTGGCTTGTTAATGGAAATCTCACATTGCTTATGAAAAAGGCCTTCCCAATTTGATCATGCAATCGTTACAAAAATCCCTATACCTTTCAGCCTAATAGAGTTATATTAAAAAAAGAAAAATAAATATGCTAATGTTAAAGAGAAATTTAAACCAAGATATATTGTACAATAAGAGGTAAGTACATACTCGATCTAGGTTTCTATCAAGTGCTTGTATACAAGATAGGGTCAACTCACTTTCACATAACATGTCTTTGTACAAATCCTGTTACATATACATACATACATATATATATATATATATATATATATATATATATATATGTATGTATGTATGTATTTGAAAGTTTTTGGTGCTAATTAGTTTTGTAATTTCAAAATATTACAATAATATCATCTTTTCAAGTTTATGTGATTATAACAGCATTGGGATAATCTGGTAAACTTGCATCAAAAGATTGGAGATGTAAGTGTTACTAACTATGATTGAAACTTATTTTGATGAGAGTTCAAATGTATGTGTGTGAGAAGAGAGAGTACAGTGAGTACTACAGTAAGTCACTAACAGTTTAAGAGCATGAGATTTGTGCCACCCTGTGAATGTGTATGGAGTGAGAGAGTACAAAACAGTTTAACAGCAGGAGTTTGTCCTATCTTGTGAATGTGTATGGAAAGAGAGAGATTAATAGCATGACATTTGTGTTTTCTTGTGAATGTGTGTGACCAGTCCGTAACAAAGCTTATATATTTGGTGAGGCCTAAATGCAAAAGATGAAAAGAAGCAAGGAATGTAGTAGAGGTAACAAATGAGAGTTTTTCAACATAAGTGTTTGTTCATGTCGTATATGAGAATTGGAAGAAACTAAACAAATTGGTATCATTAATCAGTTTGTTTAATTTCCTCCAATATCTCATCTCTGACTTCTGAACTGATTGACACAATTTAATGGTGTTCAAGAAGTATGTGAGAATTGGAGGACGCTAAACAAGTCTATACTAAATTTTGGTGCATCTTGTTTGGTTTCCTCCAATATCTCATCTCCAACTTCTGAACTTTGAATTGATTGATGATTTAATGGTGTTCAAGTTGTATGTGAGAATTGGAGGACGCTAAACAAGTTTGTACTAAATTTTGGTGCAATTTGTTTGGTTTCCTCCAATATCTCATCTCCAACTTTTGAACTTTGAATTGATTGATGATTTGATGGTGTTTAAGTTGTATGTGAGAATTGGTGGATGCTAAACAACTCTGTACTAAATTTTGGTGCAATTTGTTTGGTTTCCTCCAATATCTCATCTCCAACTTCTAAACTTTGAATTGATTGATGTTTTGATGGTTTTTAAGTTGTATGTGAGAATTGGAAGATGCCAAACAATTTGGTGCTAAATTTTGGAGCAATTTATTTAGTTTCCTCCAATATCTTATCTACAACTCCTGAACTGATGGAAGATTTAGTGCATGACTGCCTGTACAAATCTGAAGTGATAGAATAGTAAGTGCATGTACAAGTCGTATGTGAGAATTGGAGGATACTAAACAAATCAGTGCTAATCTTGTACAATTTGTTTAGTTTCCTCCAATACCTCATATCCGACTATATACAGTTTCTTCTAGCCGAATGTGACAAGCAGACACTAAACACATTACTGATAAACCTTTAGAGATTAGCTGTTGTTTAATCTGTTGGTAAAAGCTTTCTACTAGTGAAAGGACAAACTATCCCTATTGAATGACTAATTTGTGCTACCATTCCTTTCTTATCATCTTCTCTCATAACTTTCTAATTCTCTCAAAAATTTCTCTGAAATTTTCTCTCTCTCTGCTCTTGTTCTCCATTTCATCAAGGAATGGATCTCTTCCACAACATCAGAGCCATTGCCTCTAGAGACACAAGTACAAAAAATACTTTAATGCTCCTGAAATGTCAATGACATGTTATTACTGATTGATTAACCCCAGACCAAACGGATGCTCCCAATAATGCTAGGCAAGTACTGTGGAGTTCATGGACAAACCTCACATCAACTTCTCGCTAATCACAGACGGATATTGCATAAAAGAGAAAATCTATCTAATTCTTTCACCTAAAACCACAAAACCCATTTCACCAATTCTTCAAACCCTCACTTATGAACAGTGTTCAGCATGCCACAGGCACATTTCTACATAGAAACCTCTGGTAGTTTATGCCAAAAATAGAGAAAATTTGTAAGCCACATGAACCCTTTGTTTCTTGAATACAGAACATCGACATAGTGAAATTACTTAAATTGTGCCAAATTGTGGAAAAGTCTTCCCAAACCTTTTCAGTTCTTGGGCTGGTTTGACTCCAAATGCTCTGGAGTTTCAGAGCAACACATAACCATCATCCTTCAATCCACTGATTTCAAAGAAGGTTCTCTTCTAATAAAATATCTTGGTGTGCCTTTGGTCTCATCTAGGATAAAAGCTCACCAATGTCAAGACCTGGTGCAATCATGGACTACCAATTGGTAATCCTTTGTTTGTATGGTAGGCTGCAACTCCCAAACTCAGTTTTATTTGCTATTCAGGTCTACCGGAGTTCATTGTGCACCCTTCCCAAAAGGATCATGAAGGATATTGAACAGATTTTAGAAGAAATTCTTTTGGAAAGGCATTTTTGTAGCTACTGATGGTGCTAAGATCTCAAAATGTACATGGAACAAGGCTGCTATTGCCAAACATTTTGGAAATATTACTGCTGCAAAATTCCTTCCGGAAGCTAATGTTTAAGGGTCGTGGAATGAAAGAAACCAGAGAATCTAGACTTTCAAACAACTGTAGAGATGCTGTCACCATCCAAAGAGAGAAATATAATCTCTGGTGAGGGCCAAATTGTGGTCTATGGAAGGTTTCAAAAAGTCTCATGATGATCAATGGATACAAAAGGAATGAAGATTACCAGATTCTGTATTCAAGCCTAGTTCAGTACTTATACCCTTGGGTGTTTTTGGATGCTCACATGGTTCTGTCAATAGATGCTATTCCTTTGCTACAGGAATGGTGGAAATTGGGGCTCACTGATGTTATTTGTATAGACCTGGGGTATGCCCTATGAAAAATGTATCTTGTTTGCCTTGTGGCTTGTTAATGGAAATCTCACCTTGTTTACCAAAAAAAAGCCTTCCCAATTTGATCATGCAATCCTGATCAAAAGCCCTATAGCTTTGAGCCTAACAGAGTTATATTAAAAAAGAAAAAGAAATTATGCTAATGTTAAACAGAAATTTAAACCAAGATTTATTGTACATTAAGGGATAAGAACATGCTCAATCTAGGTTTCTATCGAGTGCTTGTATAAGAGATATGGTCAGAGATCCACTTTCATATAACATGTCTTTGTACAATTCCTGTTACATCTATACATTTATATATTTGAAATTTCAACATATTACAATAATATCATCTTTTCACATTTATATGATTATAATACTGGATAATGAGATAAACTTGCATCAAAGGATTGGAGATGTTAGGGTTAATAACTTTTGACAGAAAGTTATTTTGACGAGACTTCACATGTATGCGTGAGATGTGCATGGACAGAGAGAGTACAGTAACAGTTTAATGGCATGAGTTTGTCCTATCTTGTGAATGAGTATGGAGAGAGAGAGAGAGAGTGTGTGCGTGCGCTACAGTAACAGTCTAATAGCATTAGATTTGTGCTTTCTTGTGAATGTGTGTGACCACTTGGTAACAAAGCCTATATATATAGTGAAGCCTAAATATATATATAGGCTATCCAATCTTTTTAGTGCTTGTTCACGTTGTATGTGAGAATTGGAGAAAACTAAACAAATTGGTGTCATTAAGCAATTTGTTTAATTTCCTCCAATATCTCATCTCCAACTTCTGACTGATCGATGATTTAATGATGTTCAAGTTGTATATGAGAATTGGAGGATGCTAAACAAGTCCATGCTAAATTTTGGTGCAATTTGTTTGGTTTCCTCTAATATCTCATATCCATCTTCTGAACTCTGAATTGATTGATGGTTTGTTGGTGTTCAAGTCGTATGTGAGAATTGGAGGATGCTAAACAAGTTGGTACTAAATATTGGTGCAATTTGCTTATTTTCCTCCAACATCTCATCTGCAAATCCTGAACTGATAGAAGATTTAGTGCATGTTCAAGTCATATGTGAGAATTGGACGATACTAAACAAATCAGTGGTAATCTTGTAGAATTTGTTTAGTGTCCTCCAATACCTTACATCTGACTTATGAACAAGATAAGTTTCTTCAAGCCGAATGTGATAAGTGCATGCTAAACACATCACTGCTAAATCTTGTTTTGTGTAGAATTTGTTTAGTGTCCTCCAATACCTTACATCTGACTTATGAACAAGATAAGTTTCTTCAAGCCGAATGTGATAAGTGCATGCTAAACACATCACTGCTAAATCTTGTTTTGTTTCTCAAGTTTCTTCTTGAAACTCGCCACTGACTTTGAAGTTTGAAGGTATAGTGCGTGTTCAAGTTATATATAATGGCTGAAATGTGTATTCTAACGAAGCAGACTACAAAGTGATACAGGAAATTGGATGATGACAGATGAAGTCTTACCATCAAAGTGAAACAATTGCTTTAAGTCTCAGACACCAGTTGTGATGGTGGATCTCCTTCCAAAACTTTCAAAATGGTTCAAGAGAATAACATAGTACAGTGACAATGAAATTAAAGCTGTAGAGTTGAGGGAAAATTTCCCATGGAGCAGCCTCCTCAACTAGCTCTTAAGCCTCAACATGAAATCCCATCATTCTTCAATCCAAGAAAAGGGAAACCAGAAGTTACTTATTAAATAACTCTTGAAGGCATAAAAATTCTAAACTTGTAAACTCTCCTTCAAACTGAAACCCGAACTATAAGATTTCAACACAAGAAAAATAACAAAAATGAATCTTAAACCAAAAAAAATTGGGCAAAAAATTGGAAAAGAAAGCAACATAAATTTCCTCTAGAGATTTGCTGTACTTTAATCTGTTAGTAAAAGGAAAATTGGAAATTACCAGATTCTGTATTCAAGCCTTAGTTCAGTACTCATGCCCTCACTTTTTTCAGATTATAACTTTACTGTTGGATAGGATCGATGTTTTGGACAGTTGCTAACAGCAACTATGTCCATGGTGATTTGTTCTTCTCTATTTCATTTTTTTTTTTTACAGGAATGGTGGAAATGGGGGTTCACTGATGTTATTTGTATAGACCATGGGTATGCAAAATGTATTTTGTTTGCCTTGTGGCTTGTTAATGAAAATCTCACCTTGCTTACCATAAAAAAAGCCTTCCCAAGTTGATCATGCAATCGCGATAAAAACCCCTATAGCTTTGAGCCTAATAGAGTTGTATTTAAAAAAAAAAAATTATGCTAATGTTAAAGAGAAATTTAAACAAAGATTTATTGTACATTAAGGGATGAGCACATACTTGATCCTCTCAAGTGCTTGCATAAAAGATAGGGTCAGGGTCAGAGACTCACTTTCACATAACATGTCTTTGTTACATATACATACATACAGATATATATATATATATATATATATATATATATATATTATAGTTAAAAGTTTATGGTGGTAATTAGTTTTGTAATTTCAAAAATTAAAATTATATCATCTTTTCACGTGTATGTGATTATAAAAGTATTGGGATAAGCTGGTAAACTTGCATCAAACTATTGAAGATGTAAGGGCTATGATTGAAAGTTAATTTTGATCAGAGTTCAAATGCATGTGTGTGAGAAGAGGAACTACTACAGTAAGTAACTGTTAAAGAGCATGAGATTTGTGCCGCCCTGTGAATGTGTATGAAGTGAGAGAGTACAGTAACAGTTTAACAGCATGAGTTTGTCCTATCTTGTAAATGTGTATGGAAAGAGAGAGATAAATAGCATGATATTTGTGCTTTCTTGTGAATGTGTGTGACTAGTATGTAACTCAGCCTATATATATATATAGTCAAGACTAAATGCAAAAGAACAAGAAATGTAGCAGAGGTAATAAATGAGAGTTTTTTTTAGCATAGTGCTTGTTCATGTTGTATATGAGAATTGGAGGAAACAAAACAAGTTGGTATCATTAATCAGTTTGTTTAATTTCCTCCAATATCTCATCTCCGACTTCTGAACTGATCAACAAAATTTAATGCTGTTCAAGTTGTATGTGAGAATTGGAGGACGCTAAACAAGTCTCTACTAAATTTTGGTGCATTTTGTTTAGTTTCCTCCAATATCTCATCTCCAACTTCTGAACTTTAAATTGACTGATGATTTAGTGGTGTTCAAGTTGTATGTGAGAATTGGAGGACACTAAACAAGTTTGTAGTAAATTTTGGTGCAATTTGTTTGGTTTCCTTCAATATCTCATCTCCAACTTTTGACCTATGAATCGATTGATGATTTGATGGTGTTCAAGTTGTATGTGAGAATTGGAGGAAGCTAAACAAGTCCGTGCTAAATTTTGGTGCAATTTTTTTAGTTTCCTCTAATATCTCATCTACAACTCCTGAACTGATGGAAGATTTAGTGCATGACTGCCATGTACAAGTCTGGAGTGATAGTATAGTAAGTGCAATGTACAAGTCGTATGTGAGAATTGGAGGATACTAAACAAATCAGTGCTAATCTTGCACAATTTGTTTAGTTTCCTCCAATACCTCATATCCGACTATATACGTTTTCTTCTAGCCCAATGTGAGAAGTGGACACCAAACACATCACTGCTAAATCTTGTGTTTTTTTTTTTTTTTTTTTTTTTTTTTTTTTTTTTTTTTTTTTTTCCTACACTTTCCTCCTGAATTTTGCCACTGACTTTGAAGATTGAAGGTATAGTATGTGTTCAATTTATGATGGGCGTATCTTTTGAAGCAGACTACTATGAGACAGGAAATTGGTTGATGACTGAAGAAATCATACCAGCAAAGTGAAAACAGTTGCTTTAAGTCTCATATACCAGTTGTGATGGTGGATCTCCCAAACCTTTCCAAATGTACAGTGACGATGACATTGAAGCTCTATAGTTGAGGGGAAAAAATTCCATGGAAGTATGGAACAGCCTCCTCAACTAGTTTTTAAGCCTTAAAATGAAATCCCATCATTCTTCAACCCAAGAAAAGGAAAACCAAAAGTTGAAAAAAAGAAAAGAAAAGAAAAGAAAAGCAACATAAATTGCCTCTATAGATTAGCTGTTGTTTAATCTGTTAGTAAAAGCTTTCTACTAGTGAAAGGACAAACTATCCCTAATTTGAGCTACCTACCATTCCTTTCTTATTATCTTCTCTCATAACTTTCTATTTCACTCAAAATTTTCTCTGAAATTTTCAATCCCTCGGCTCTCTGTTCTCCATTCCGTCAAGTAATGGATCTCTTCCACAACATCAGAATCAGAGTCGTTGCCTCTAGCAACACAAGTACAAAAAATACTTTAATGCTCAGTTTTATTTGCTGTTCAGGTCTACTGGAGTTCAGTGTACATCCTTCCCAAAAGGATATTGAACAGATTTTAGAGGAAATCCTTTTGGAAATGCACTTTTTTAGCTACTGGTAGTGCTAAAATATCTTGTAATGATATTTGCTTGCCTAAAAATGAGAGTGGAATTGAAGTTAAAGATCTCGATTTGTACATGGAACAAGGCTTCTATTGCCAAGCATTTCGGAAATATTACTGCTGCAAAACTCCCTCCAGAAGCTAATGTTTATGTGTCGTGGAACGAAAGAAACCAGAGAATCTATACATTCAAACAACTATAGCCATTCCTGATGATCAATGGCTACAAAAGGAATGATGATTACTAGATTCTGTATTCAAGCCTTAGTTCGGTACTTATACCCACCGGTTTTTTTGGTTGCTCACATGGTTCTGTCTATAGATGCTATTCCTTTGCTACAGGAATGGTGGAAATGGGGGATTCACTGATGTTATTTGTATAGACCTGGGGTATGCCCCATGTAAAATGTATCTTGTTTGCCTCGTAAACAAAAAAAAAAAAAAAAAAAAAAGCCTTCCCAGTTTGATCATGCAATCATAATAAAAGCCCCTATAGCTTCGAGCCGACTTATATTGAAAAAAGAAAAATAAATTATGCTAATGTTAAAGAAATTTAAACCAACGTTTATTGTACAGTAAGGGATAAGCACATGCTCCATCTAGGTTTCTCTCGAGTGCTTGAAAGTTTCATATACATTGTCTTAGTACAAATTCTGTTACATATACATTCTAAAGTTTAAAGGGGTAATTAATTTTGTAATTTCGAAATTTTACAATAATAATATTGGGATAACGTGGTAAACTTGCATCAAATGATCTTGGACAGAAAGTTATTTTGATGGGAGTTCAAACTTGTGTGTGTGAGAAGAGAGAGTACAACAGTAAATCAGTAACAGTTTAATAGCATGAGATTTGACCCACCTTGTGAATGCATATGGAGAGGCAGAGAGTACAGTAACAGTTTAATAGCGTGAGATTTGTCCCACCTTGTGAATGTATATGGAGAGATAGAGAGTACAGTAACTGTTTTAATGGCATGAGTGTCCTATCTTGCGAATGTGCCTGTGGAGAGAGAGAGAGATTAATAGCATGAGACCTGTGCTATTTTAAGGGAGGGAGGGAGGGAGGGAGGGAGAGAGAGAGAGAGAGAGAGTGCGTGTGTGTGTGTGTTCGTGTGTACTACAGTAACAGTGTAATAGCATCAAATTTGTGCTCTTGGTAACAAAACCTATATATATAGTGAAGCCTAAATGCAAAAGAAGCCAGAAATGTAGTAAAGGTAATAAATGAGACTTGGAGGAAGCTCAATCCCTCGAGGCTCTCCCATCTTTTTGAAGCTTTTTTTACCATTGTGGTTGTTCAAGTTGTATGTGAGAATTGGAGGAAACTAAACAAATTGATGTCATTAATCAATTTGTTTAACTTCCTCCAATATCTTATGTCCGACTTCAAAACTAATTGATGATTTAATGGTGTTCATTTATTTGTGTTCAAGTTGTATGTGAGAATAGGAGGACTCTAAACAAGTTGGTAATAAATTTTGGTGCAATTTGTTTAGTTTCCTCCCATATCTCATCTCCAACTTCTGAACAATTGATTGACGATTTGATGGTGTTCAAGTAATATGTGAGAATTGGAGGATGCTAAACAATTTAGTACTAAATTTTGGTGCAATTTGTTTAGTTTCCTCCAATATCTCATCTACGACTCCTGGACTGATGGAAAATTTAGTGCATGTTACCTCATGTTCAAGTCGTATGTGAGAATTGGAGGATACTAAACAAATTAGTGCTAGTCTTGTACAATTTGTTTGGTTTTCTCCAATATCTCATATCCAACTTCTGAACAAGATACAGTTTCCTTGAGCCTCCAAATGTTAGTACATAACTGCTAAATCTTGTTTTGTTTCTGCAGTTTCCCTCCTGTATCTTCCCACTGACTTTGGAGATTGAAGGTAGAGTGCGTGTTCAAGTTATAACGGCTGCAGTGAGTATTCTTACAAAGCAGACTACTAGTGATAAAGGAAATTGGTTGATGACACTTACCATCAAAGTGAAAACAATTGCTTCAAGTCTCAGACATTGTGATAGTTGTCTCCTCCCAAAAACTTTCAAAATGGTTCAAGAGAATAACATAGTACAGTGCATTGACATTGAAGCTGTAGAGCGAGGGAAAAACTCCCATTAAATCCATCAATCCTCAACCCAAGAAAAGGAAAAGCAAAAGTTACTTATTGAATAATTTTTGAAGACATAACAATTCTAACCTCATGAACTCTCCTTAAAACTGAAACCCGATCTGTTATATTTCAACACAAAAGAAAAAAGAACAAAAATGAATCTTAAGCCCCAAAAATGTAGGAAAAAAACCAACATAAATTAGGAGTAAATAAAATTGTAACCTATCTATCGTCCATCAATGCTCAAAGGTGCACATTAAGAACTTAGTTTCTTCTACTTAGTTTCTTCTACGCATCTTCCTCATTCTCTACCAATATCCTCTTGCACGCTTCATAGCACATGAATGAAATCCCGGCAGCAGGCACCAACTTCATGCAGCTGGGACCAAGCCCTTTATACAAACCCTGAATTCCTTCCTGTTCAAGTATGCTTGAGAGAGCGTGAAACACGTTCTTGTACACTTGTCTTCCACTAATAGCCCCTACCTGCATGTGTTTGCGGGCCACCTCTAGCGGGAAAGTTGCACTACTTGAGATGGCACCAGCTGCAGAACCAATCAATAAGGTCTCAATGTTGCCAATTTTTTCTTGCTTGAAAATTTTCCGGTAGGCTTTTCGTAGTGTGTCATAAGCGAAGTAATTGGTAGCAGCATATGGAACTACTCCGATAAGACTAGGGGTTAGACCTCTGTAGAGCTCCCCAGGTCCCCCCTCTTGCAATATTTTTATGAATGCATCTAATAGACCATTGTAAACATCCCTCTGCATATCCAACAAAACCAGCCAAATAGAGATAAATGATAAAATGGTAGATTCATGACTGAACTCTTGAGTAGATATGTTGAATGAACCACATAGTCAGAAAGAATCGGATTTACCTGTATGGTTAGACGAGTCTTGACTAATTCAAGTGGATATGTAACCAGAGTGGAGCTAACTCCAGCACAAGCCCCTGCAACCAGCGAGGCAGGGATAGGGATTCTGGGCGGCTCCCCAGGTTTTGGTGACAAGTTCTTGTTGACTGTATCATAAGCAAATAGCTGCAGAGAGCAAAATAATTGAATTTCAGTGAAGATTTAAGTGACATGCACTCTATGATTATAACCGTTCTAAAATATCTATCTGCTAGATGAGTAAAGGTGGAATTCCGAGCTTACTTTTATTCTGATTTAGACTCAACCAAACAAGAAGTATAATGCAATTATACTTATAAGGAAGAGATGTATAGTACACTTCGTATTGAGTGGCACGTAGACAAAATTTGACATGGGCAAGATTAATCCAAATAATGATCAAAGAAGACCAGAAGTCTTGAGCCAAAACTACTTTGGTTGCAACAAAGCCCAGTTATAGAGTTCATAATGCAAACTCCTACAACTTGCAAAACGTCAAGTAGCAGAATATTGTAAATGAAAAGAGAGAAAAAATATTGGAGAGAGAGAGATGAATTGAATTATATGCAAAACTGATAAATCCACCTTGGCACCCTGAGCCCAACGAAAACATCCATTTCAGATCACAGGAAACATAACTTTTATGCAACATATTAACAGGTGAAACTGAATAATCAAAGGTTTAAATACAGCATCAAACCATATAGAAACAAGGTGAAAAGTAAACCAGCTACTCGAGGTAAAGCAATGTATGTCATGCCTTTTGGAAGTATATGAGTTTTGCCATTGTTTGATGCAGTTGTTTGAGTTGCATAGCAGGAAAATGCAGGTTCAAGAGTGAGGAGAGCCACATCGTACAAATAATGGCAAAAATTAGGTACATACCTAATCTATCCCTCCCAGAACACTCGATTTTTTAGGATCAACACTGGATAATGGCTTTGTTATTTTAAAACAGATATAGATTATGAGGAAATTTTCCAAGGAAAAATGTGCATATATATATATATATATATACATGCACACCAATATGCTTTAATGGTGGATTATAAAGTTGATACCCTGACCTTGGAGACATGTAGTTGAAGGTGAGTCATTTGGGTACCATCTTATTGGCCTGGGATTGAACAAAGTAAACAGCAAATCTTGATACGAGGGGGGAAAAATGATTTTTTTCAACTAAGATATGAATAATGTTGAAGTAAACCAAAGATGGATTGGCCATTTACCTACTAGAGAGTAGATTGATATGCCATTTCCATTATCATATTGGCATGGAAGTAGCAGTGCTGGTAAAACATAAAATATAGAAGAAATTCAGAACATAGTCTATTTCAAAAGGAACTATGATGCAACTTCTTCAAACCAAATAATTTCTATATGCTTTTAAAAAAAAAAAACAAAAAATGCCATAACCATCCATGAGGTATAAAAACCTGTTGTCACTTAATGCTATTAATAGAAAACATACTAAATTTGAACATACAGAACTTGTAAAATTAAAAACGCAAAGCAAAGAAAAAAATCAAATGAACTTATAGCTTTCCATATAAACGTAACTTGTTTGTGAGCCTTATAGGGTAGAAATATGACAACACAGAACAAGCACGTATAATTATAACTATTCCTCTGTTATAGTACTTGCATTTTTATGTACATAAATATATGCATATACACATATATAAACAATAAAAAACTAAAATCTCTCAATAAAATGGAAATACTGGGAAAAAAAATTTTAACAAATGAAATGTGAGCCAGCTGTATGATTCCCGTTTTTTACCAAATTCTCAGTTTTCAGGCTTAAAAAGTGTGACTATATTTTCTGCATTGATCATCTGCCTACCACAACATTCCTCTCCTCAGGCTTAGGACTGGCCACAGAAAAGACAACACAAGAAGCACAAATATAAGGAGGACCTTAAACTGGGAGGATAACATTATAGAGGATGTTGCAAATATAACTAAAGGGGATTGTATGAAGCAGTAAGCAACCAACTTACACTACTTGAAACAAAACGATTAGTTTTAAAGCAACAATAGATATGGTCATGCTTTATGAGACTGAGTGCAAGGTACTAAAGGAATATGTTTATAAAATGAGCATCGTTGGAATTCAAGTGTCAAGATCAACAGTGAGGATTTAGATGTTGCATGAGGAGAGATGAAACTGGGAAATCTTGAGATGATTTGGCCACACACGACAATGATCAATATATGCACAAGTGAGGAAGAGTGAAGTGGTCCACATTATGAATGCCCTAATGGTGTGGTGAAGACAAAAATTAACCCCAAGGGGTTGGCTCAAGTGGGTAAGTCCCTTAGTCCTGGTGCAAAAAAAAAAGACAATAGAAGAGTCATGCTCTTTCTCTCTCTAGAAAAACAGAAAAATAAGAAGGTCCTGATTTATTATCTTAGAACTAAGTTTACTATTCACTTCATTTTTTTCCAAAATAAATAGTTAATATATACAATTTTCTGAGTTCCTTAATAATTTTAACTTCCATAAAAATAGTTGGAGATTACTTTTAAAATGCATTCATGGTACTTTCCCTAAATAACTGTCAGTCTCACAGGTTTAAGTAGTGAAAACATAACAACTGACAAAAATAAAAAGGAACAATCAAAGCAGTTTCAATAGTACCAACAATCTCAAGCTTACGAAAACAATCAATTAGAGAAACAGAACACAAAATTAAACCAGCAAATAAATAACAGTTACTTAAAGAAGATGGAACTGAAAAAAAAGCTAATAAATAAAAAGAAAAAAGAGTTATGAGCAAACATAATGTTCTACTGGATTCTCAACCTAGCTATCTCAATGCGTAAAAATAAAAAATAAAAACTAATAATAATAATAATAAAAGGGTCATGATTTCTGGATTCCCAAGCAAGAACCAACATCCAAATCCAACAAATTTGAGTCAATTCAATCACATAAACCAACAATTAATAATCATACAAAGTAGTAAATCAACTGCAACATTCTGATTAGGCAAAAACAAAACCAAACAAAATAAACCAATGCAAACTAAAACCACAAGATTTAAACTTTCACCTCTATAGCTTTGCTTGGTGCAACACGGAGGACATTAATCAAATTGCCTCTAAACAATCCTTTCCAACCATCAATCTTCATAATATTATTGAACACTTCAGTAGTAGAATGGCCACTACTACCAACCATCAGATGTGTCCTAATAGTCTCCAATGGGGCAACCGTAGTCCGCGACACCGCCCCAGCAATGGCACCACTTATCAATCTCCTCAATGAAGGATTCTTAACCTTAACCTTAAATTTAAGGCCAACCCTCTTTTTCTTCACACTACTTTCCTCCATAGCCATCTCTGGAATACCAACAATCCGAGGACCCTCAGGTGAGGACACATACTTCACATACAAATCGGTAAAAGGTAGCTTCAGGGCATCATCGTTGTCTCTGGAATTTGGTGAATTCGGCGAAATGTCAAAACCCATACTGCCAAATTGATTAACACTTGCAAATAAGCCTCCGGGATGGAAGGAACCCTCTTGAAGACTCCATTGAAGCCCCATCTCAGAACCAGAGAAAACCCCATCTTTTTTTCTATCAAAAACTTGCATTTCTCTTCGACCCATTATTCCACACTTCGTGAATAAAGCTTTTTTTTAGGGTTCAAAGGATACCAAAACCCATCTTTTTCATGGTTTCAAGCATTTTGACAGGGTTGCAGAAGCAAAATATTAGATTTGGGCCATATGGGTCTTCAGGAAATCCATTTTTGGCAATTGGGTATTTGAGAAAATTGACGAATAGATTCGAACTCTTGCAAAGCACGAAGCAAGTAGACCAGAGAACGGGAAAACCAATGATGAATGAGGAATGTGAGATAGAGAGAAAGGCGGCGAAATCTGGAGAGGGTTCTGTGAGGAAGAAAAACGAGAAACAGGTTAGCTGTCTGCTTCCCCTTTCCTACCCCCACAAGAGAGAGAATAGGTGGAAGGCGAACCTGCCCGAGTGTATATTTTATATGTGGACCTCAGATATAGATATATATAGATATATATTGCTGTGTGTTTGTTTTGTGACTTTTGTCCCTTGTTGTGTTGGAGGCTCGGAGCACGAGGAGTTTTAGGTCGTGTTTGGATTAAGGTCGTGTTTGGATGACCAGTAACTATCAGATTAGGAGGTATATGTACTTCGGTTTGGAGATTGACGTAATAAGCTAAAGTATTTGGGTAAACTACGTTGAACTCCCCTCATGTTGTTTGGGCAAATTACATATAGGAACGTGGTTTTGAGTTTATTATTTTGATCTCCTTAGATATCTGATGTCTTTTTCTTTTAAGGAGAGACTTATTGACCAAATTTTATAAAATATCAATTTTACATTTCCCCATGAACAAATTTAGAAGAGGTTGAGGTAATAAAAGTTGAACGGTTTACTCATTTGTAATTTACTCAAACTTTAGGGGATGTCACCCAAAAATACAAGAAGGAATAGGAAAAGAGTGTTTATCTGGTCGCAAAACACGTGCCGGAGCCTTTAAAATATGAATTGGGGCTAATTTAGCCAAAGTATTTAGAATGATTATATAAAAACTTCCAGAGTTTTGATTAGACCAAATCACATGGTCAAGGAACCACACTTCATAATTAGACTGTTTTGGAAAATGATTTTTACACAATTGTAAAGACTCTTGTTTTTAATTGGTCAACTATGTCATAAATAAGGGAGTATCCCCTACGGTTGCTTGTATTTGGTATAAATAACTAATAAAAACAATCATTAATCAATTCACTACAGCTCTTCAAAATGAGTATCAGTACTTGGATTGTTTTTATTTCGCTGATTTAGATGGTCATTAGTTCACTTTTCATGGTTTGGGCGAATGCAATTTTTACCACAGGAATTCAATTTATATAACTAAATTTGTTACAGTCTCACAGCAAAATAGAACACCTATATTATCATATAAGCATTAATTACTTACACTATTACTCAATGATTAATTATTTAAATTGCACGTGTGTCCCAGCTGTATGGCATTACTATATTACCATATATAAAATATACCACTAAAAAACTTTCAAATTAAAGAATATTAGGCATTACTATATTACCATATATAAAATATACCACTAAAAAACTTTCAAATTAAAGAATATTACAAATAAACCATGCATCTATTAGTAACAAAGTTTTTATATATATATATATATATATATATATATATATATCATTAATGAAATAAATAATAATAAATATATTTGTTTATAAATTTAAATAAATAAAAAAAATATAAAATATACATATGTCGTGACTTCGCTCCTGCTCCATGTGACTAGAGTCATTATTTGGCTGAAGTAAAGACAAATGAAAAAGAAAAGAAACCAAATGCATCAAATTTTGTGTTGGGTGGTGCAACTCATGAGATCATCAAATTCATAAAACTTGTTTCCTCTGTGGATTCAGTGTATTGACCACTTTATGTAGAGCTAACTATGTTGTTTGAGGACACCAACATTGACCCCCGACCAAATAACTCAAAAGTTTAATCTAATTTGCACTAATTAAACATGCTTTAAAAGACGTAGGCCCCAAGTTTTAATGATATTGTTTCTTTAAATTTAAATATCATTTTATATTATGAAGGACTAATTAGAGAAAACACATACATATATATGTTATATATATATAATGGTAGGTAGAATGGCACTCATTCACATACTTTAACCAATCTCCTACCTTTTGTTTTTTTGAGAGATGAAAGAGATATAAAGATCCACACAAAAGCGCACTACTGGCTGGTATGGTTGGTACTCTGGCTTAAAAAATGTTTCAAGAGGTGGCTAAGACTTACTAGTTTGGGCCTAGTTCAGTCCTAACCTAGACTGGGCCGAGACATGGCCCAATTATTTCATTGAGCAGACCTGGCTCGGCCCATGGGCACTTCTACTTCTAGGTAATGTGAAGTCCATAAACATGGCTAATATTGTTGAATATTGCCAAATTTGGCTAGCTTTCCTTACTTTACACTCATAGCTGTCACAGGCTTGTACCAGTTCTAGTAGTGTTCGTTTCTGTATTACACTACTTTGAAGCCCAATTAACATGTTATTTCTGTTACTAAAAATAATGTTATAATCCTAGGGAATTCTCCGATAGTTTCGGTGATGTATTATGGTTCTAAGAATATATACAACGGTGACATCAATTAAGGAGAATCAACATCCTCGCTCTGGCATAAGTCATTCGCACTTGCTCACACACAACTCATTCATGACTCGCCTTACATGATTAATTTAGAACTCATCCTCCGATGAGTCTTTCATGAGTCACCCAAATTCAATTCACTTACCTTTTAAGTTGAACGGTTATTAGGTTACTCATTATTGAAACAAATAAATATTAGACTTTTGGAGGCCATGACATTAACTATTTTTTTTTATGTTACCTAAAACATTTATATCACATAATATTTAATTAAAATGCTTATAAAATAGCTCATATTTATAGTTGTTAATAACGTACAAACGAAATTTATGGTGAATAAGTAACGGGCAAATATGTTATAAGCTTATGGTAAAAAGGATAATTCATATAAACCATCAAGTCAAATCATTGTCAAAGAAAGCTGACTTTTTATGTATTTTCTCAAATCTTAATAAATTAAAAAGGTGTGTTTGCTACTAATTGAGAAGTTTTTTAAAATAAATGATGTTCAAACTTCAAAGACTTTTTGAATGGTGGATTGATCGCCGACTAACTGAAGGACAATTTGATTTTTGAAATGGGAAGAGTTTATAGTTAGTAGACTATATGGAGATGCTTAGATTGTGTATAGACTCAACTTTCCTAACTTGCAACACCATCATTAGAGTCGAGGATGACCACCATATCTACTCGGTTTAGACTGAACACCTTTCAAGTGAGTTTGTCCAAGCGAGCGTTTAGATTTGACTGTAATACTAACTGTAACGGATTACATGTGTTGTATATCCACTCATTTATGCTTATTTCACTTTTCATTCAGATCTGATGTGAAACAGATCTAATAACTAGTCCATTATATATCAACTCAAGAATAAAATCATATTCTTCTTATATTTCTCTTCTTTGCGAACAAGATTCTTGAGAATTTTTAATTGAATTCATTTTGTTCCATTCCGAGAATTTAAAGAAGGTTTTGTACCCATAGGATAAGAATGGAATATTCTCAAGGATGAGAACATGTCTATTCCCCTGTAAAGCTAAGAAAGACAGCCATTAAAATATGATTGAACATGGTAGATTGGAGTTTGTCATGCCCAATTAATTTTGAAAAGGTATTGTCAAAGGTTATAGACAAAACCCCCACCTACACTAACTCAGCTGAACCATTAATTGCTTTTAGTTCCAGCCCCAATTTCAGGGTTCCTTTTCCCACCATTTCAGTGCATCAAGTCAACCCTAAAGGTTCGATATGTCTCAATTATGAAATTAAAATGCCCTTCAGCACTGTGTAATCATGACTAAATATGATTTTCAATCATCAATTTTGGCACCTATATTTTGGTTGCAGCGAAATTGAAGGAGAACAAAACCAGAATCTTTTAACAGCTATTCTCGTACCTAACCTGCATGTTACTCCACAAAAAGGCCTGTTTAATTCCTAAACAGTTGGTGCTGGCCCCAGTCCTGTCCACTATAGTGGTGAATAAAGGTGTACATTCCATTGGACATCTATTGAGGTTTTGTGGAGTCGGGATTATGTTCTAGAAGACTTGGGCCGCTCCAACTTTGGCAGATAGTTGAGAACGGTGATTTCGTCAAGTTATAGCGGTCCAACTTTCTTAAAAATTGCAAAATTTTGTTTTTTATACTATTATGGACTCCTAATTCGAAAGGCCTGGACCTGTGCATGGGACAAGTTGAATTCCTTTGTTGGGGGGTGGGGTGGGTCCCTATCTTCTTCCACCACAATTACATCTGTCTTTCACCACTATCACCACCACCACCACCGACTTCCACCATTACTACCGCCTTCCACCGTCGCCCACCGCTTTCCAACCACCACCGCCATCGTCTTTTACTACCGTTACCACTTTCCATCGCCACCGCCTTTCACCACAACCACCATCTTCCACCATCGCCTTTTTCTACCGCCACCACCTTCCACCGCCGCCATCGCCTTCCACCACCGCCACCTTCCATCACTGCCACCACCACCGCCACTATTGTCACCGCCTTTCACCACAACCACCATCTTCCACCACCGTCTTTCTCTACTGCCACCACCTTCCACCACCCACCATTGCCGCCATCGCCTTTACCACAGCTACTGCCTTCCATCGCCACCACCTTCCATCACCACTACTGCCACTCCCTTTCAAACCTGCCACCGCCTCCATTGCCTTCTACAACCACTGCCGCCAACTCCACTGCATTCCACCACCGCCACAGTCACCTCCATTGGCTTTCACCACAGCCACTCACACCATTATCTCCTTCCACCATCACCCCCACACTACTACCACTGCTTCCCACCAACACCACTGCAGCCTTCCACCAACACCGTTGTCGCCGCCTTCCACCAACCGCCTTCCACCATTGCCACCACCGCCGCCTTCTAACATCACCACCTACGCCACTACCGCTCTCCACCTCCACCACCGCCACTGCCACCGGCCATTTATTTTTAAAAAATTATAGAATAATATCATTTTGTTAATTTAATTTATTTGTTACTAAGAAGGATATTTTAGAGAACGCTATTTGAATTTTATTTCATTCTAAATTTTAAATTGGTCCAACCAAATACTAGAATGGTTATTATCATTCCATTCTTACACATTCATATTTATAACCAAAAAATAGAATAAGAATGATCATTCAATTTCCATTCCATTCCCATTCTCATTTCATTTCATTCTCATTCTCATTCTCACTTACATTCCATTCCATTTTTACACACAAATGCACCATAAAGGTTGCATTCTCAATATCATTCTCTTTTTTCTTTTCTTCTCTCTAGCTTTCTTTTTTTTCAACAATAAAGGTTGCATTCTAAATCTATTTCTCCTTTTTCTTTTATTTTCCCTCTTTTTTCATTTTTTGATTTTCGTACTATCATTGGAGCGCTCTCATTGTGAGTGCACTTACTCGGCCGTTGGATTTAAATTAAGGGTCAAATAGAACAACCTCGCGATGGACTTATTATTATTATTATTAATTTATATATATAAATATATTTTGATTTTTTATACCTTCATTATATAAAGTGATTATTATTATTATTATTATTATTATTATTGTTATTATTATTATTATTATAAATATATTTTGATTTTTTATACCTTCATTATATAAAGTGCCATATCCACTGGCAGATCCAGCGTAGGGCTGAGCTGGGCTCCAGCCCACCCCAATTTTTTTTTTTTTTTAATTACTATGAGTATTTTTAGCCCAGCCAAAAAAAAAAAAAATTTATTACGCCCACCCAAATAAGGCCAACTCAACTAAGCCACAATACTAAAATAAAGGTCCAAACCTAACAAACCCTGTTAATGATGAGTATTAGGATATGAAGTAAAACATATTTTGAGATAAAATTGTTGTAGAGGCCGTTCTGAAATTATATATATATAATAAATTCATAATTTCAACGCTTTCAAATCATCATGAAAAATAAACAGAGCTTCTGTGTTTATCTATAAAGTATTCAACAAACAAACAAAAAAATCTATGGCATTATAAACTACGAAAATTTGATAATTTTGATCTCTAGTAGACAAAGAGTATTAGTATAAAAGAAAACATCTAAATCCAATAATTCACAAATCAAAGGTTACTAACTTACTACAGATTTAAATAAAACAAATATAGATGAGTAAGTGTTAGAATTTCAAATTGATTTATAAAATAAAATCACAAACAAAAATTACAATAATTCAATCTTTAAAATTAAAAAAAATCAAATATGAAACGTGTTAAAACATAGCACGATGGGAGATGAATTTCTTGCTGATTGCATGACCGTACGGGATCTTGTTCGAAAATTTTACTTGGAATTTATTATTGACGAATTCGAGTCTTTAAAGACTTGTCGAGCACAATTAAATAGATACTTCGTAATATTTGAATTCAAATATTTATTTAGATCATGTTATAAAAAAAAATTGCTTAAGAAATTGTGTTATTAAATTTATGTTTAATTTTAGCCCACCCCACGGATAATTCCTGGATCCGCCTTTGGCCATATCATATGCTTATCTAGAAGATCAAACTTATCATTGCTAAATGTCAACGATCCACGTGACTCTCGTTCACACAAAGAGAGATAGCACTTCAATCCCAACTATAAATATGGCATTATGTAGCAAGTACCTTTATGCAGAGTGAATTTTTCTTCTTCCTTCAATCACGGCCATGTCTCTCCCAATCATGGCAATAGTACTACTAGGCTTATTCTGCAAAGACATAAGCTTTGTCCTTGGGGACATAGGCACAGCTACTTCTTATGGTCCACCCTACATACGTGAGTACAAATTTCTTCCTCCAAACAGTATATCTATATATATATACACATATATATATGCTCAATCAAAGGAAAAACTAACTCAAACATGTACAGAATAGTTTTCCTCTATACATATACAACAAAATTCTTATATCAATATATTTTGAATGAAAGTATAGCTAGCTTAGTTTAGGCTTTTTAAAAGAAAAAAAAAAAAAAAAGGTTACATGAATTTAATTGGTGCATTTCTGCAGCTACCAAGTGCAATGGCAACAGGGAAGAACAATTCCCCCCGGGAAATCTATTTGTTGCGGTGAGCGAAGGTTTGTGGGATAACGGGGCTTCCTGTGGGAGGCGTTACAGATTGAGGTGCCTCAGTGGCAACAATAAACCGTGCAAGGATGGTACCATCGACGTTAAGGTGGTGGATTTTTGCTCGAAAAGGCCATGCCCTTCCACCATTGTCATGTCAAACGATGCTTTTGCAGCCGTCTCACGTTCTCCTAATGCAAAAATCAACATCGAATATATTCAGTACAACTATATATATCCTACTCTTTATTTACTTCTTCTTCTTCTTCTTCTTCTTCTTCTTCATCTAATCCACACGCCGTTTGTTTTATTATGGTTTTGCAGGATTTGATGCAAATGCACTCATATATATATATATATATAGTACTTATCGGTGTGACTACAAAGTTCAGCATGTGTTAGAAGCTTGAAAGAGTGGCTTCAAAGATTACAAGACCCGTGACATAGTTAGACAAGTAGCTGAGTGATCTTACTTGTAATTTTTGTAGCAAACAGTTTGAGTTGTATGTTTTTTTTTAGTTAACCCGGGGTGTTCGGGAAGGCACAATCCCTTAGGCCCCTCAACAATCTGACTAATTTCCGAGAATCCGAAAGGGTGCCTCTCAAACCGGCCGGTATCATGTAATAGTTTTCAATAAGAAAGGAATACAGAATATTGTGAAACTTGGCGTTGATGTCACAAGTGTGTGTGTGTGTATATTGGTAAAAAGAAAAAGTAGGTACAAGTAGCTTAGACATATGAGACTTGAATGATGCTCCTGCTCCATTTTCATTAATTATCACAGTGCATGGAAATTTGAGTTCCCTCGCATAGTCTCTTAAGAACAGTAAGGCTCACTACGTGGTGTTTACAAATCAATATGTGGTAGAACTGGTTGCTGAGTGGACAGAAAAAGAGGAAGAAGCTAGTTTTTTAATTTAGTGACTACTAAGAGGGTCTTGTTATCCCTATACAATAATACACACACACACACACACATATAAACTTTCAAATATTGTGTATATATAGTTGCAACAGTAAGTTTCCAGTTGCATGCTGATTGATATAATAATAATAATAATAATAATAATAATAATAATAATAATAATAATAATATGTTGTTTGTTTCCATGGGAAAACATTAATTATATATGTAACCATTCAATGTGATGCATGCATGTGAAATGGTTGAGAAAGAGAACAATGTTTGTTTGAAATGGCTTTAATCTGAAGCAGTTTACTTTTGAAAATTTTCTGGTAAGAAAAAAACTTTTGAAAATTTTCAACTAAACATTCATGGGATTCAGTGTGGAAACTTTCACCAATAAATCAATTTAATGCCAAAGGATTATCTGATCATTGGGTCTGACTTCTCCTCCTCTTCTCTGACCAATAAACTGGGCATGCTTAATTGACCACACACAATGTGGAGAAGAGGTCCTCCACTCCACTGACTCAAATGCTGTGACGATGGCCATGATCAAAATGGATAATTTTGATCCCACAAGACATTCTAAATAAAATTCCATTACTGCACGTACCCGTAGGAGGCACCCCTCTTGGGACCTTTTAGATTATATTAGGATTAGGGTTTACTTATATACAGCAGCCACTTACCTATCTATAGTTTCTATGTATAAGTTTAGTTGAGCAACACTCACGCACCTACCCTCAGCTATATCTACCCTCTATATTCTTGTATTATGTATCTCATATCAATACAATACATTATATTTCTCTCTATATACTTCTAACATGCTATCAGATCGAGCAAGGATTTTCTACTAGTCTTTTATACTTTCTAATACTACTTTGATTGCGTTGGCTCCTTCAGGACACTGGGGTTTCTTTATCCGGCCACTACCACTCTTATCTATTGTGATAATAGGAATACACACAATTGTATTTTTCACGAGCGCACTAAATACATTGAGATCGATTGTCATTTTGTTCGGCATCATCACCTTCATCAGAAGACACTATAGTTGCGATCCATTACTTTTCATGATCAGATAGCAGATGTCTTCACCACCGCTAGGTTGTTTTCGAGATCTTATTTCCAAACTCAAAACCAAGATGGTTTCATATAACCTACCTTGATTTTGAAGGGGGGATGTTAGATGATAGGGTTAGGGTTTACCCATGTATAGCAACGGCCATTTCTCTCTTTCTATACTTCTAACATGACCAATCGTTGTTACATGAACCTCATAAACTTGTGCACGTTCCTATCATTAGTCACACACGCTCTATGAATTCACAATTTTAGAAAGGTGTATATCTCGTTAACTTCTCCTCCAAATGACGTGAAACCTCACAATTACCCATTTTCAGCCGAGTCATCAACTCGATCACCCCTTTCAAAAGTGGGTGGAGGGCAATCCATAATGGTTCATGCCAGTCCCACTATGCAACAGTCAGAGAGCATATATATATATATATATCACATATGATTATCAAGCCGCAAAGCAACCTCACTACCCTTAGCTTGCTTACAACCAAATAGTTCTCTCAAAAGTGGGCACAAATGAGCCATTTAAGAATGCCACCTATACTATCATGGAGTTCAATTATTATATAATTAGGGATTAAGTGCAAAAAAATTCCAAAACTATTATCTTTTTGCAAATAATTTCCCTAAATTATTGATTTGTTGCAATTAAAGACAAATTCATCACAAAAGACTATTTTACCCTTTCTCATTCAAATTTTTATTTCTTATTAACTTATTTTTATTATATTTAAATATTAATTATACTATTTACCTTAATTTTATTTTTATTATCAATTTATCATAAAAATGAAAAAAAATATAGATAAATAGATCTGTAACTACCATTTTCTAAATTAATGAACTTATTGTTAAAACCTTTCTTATTTATAATAAAACATATTATAACCAATTTAAACATTTTTTTATACAATATATTAATGAAAAATTAAAAAAATACTTTTGAAAAAAATACCTTCTTTTCATGTAATATATTCATTAAAAATTAAAAAATTAATTAAAATTTTAAAAAAATTATACTAAAATTTTTTATTTAAATTATTAATTAAAAAAATTAAAGATAAATTTATGCAAATTTAATGAAAAATATTTCATCAAATTAGTATGAATTTTTTCATAATTTATTTAGATAAGAAAAATATATTAAATGTAATTCAATAAGAAGGGACATTATGATCATTTAATGAAATATAGTATAGTACTTTGGGTAAGTTACAACAAAATGATATAGTTTAAGAGATTTTATGTACAAAATATAATTCAAGAGGGTTATTAACAAATTCAAACATAATTCAAGAAAATTTTTTACACTTTGCCCTATAATTAGTGACACAATAGTTATCTTAAACCTTTAAAATGGCACCGCACATTATCAACTCCTCAAGAAATATAAAATGGATCTTCTTTTTAGGTGTATCTAACTATTTGTTCAAAAAGTATACCACTAACAGCAGGTCTAAGATTCTCACCTGCAAACAATTTCTCCAAGGAGTGTGTGAATCGAATTCTTAGCTAGAAATTCAAACACTCACTTCAGCGTTCAACTTTCTATTTTTATAAAATGAGAAAGTTACTGGTCTTATTTTCATTTAATTATTAAACATAAATTATTAAGTTTATGATACTTGATAACCCCAAAGGTATCATGAAACATCAAGTTTAAGGTTTGACTTTTCTTAGTGTGAATAATTATTATATATATATATATATATATATATATATATATATATATTTTCAAATAATTATTCACACTAAGAATTCTCATGGTCAACTGTGTAATCTGTCATCGCATATTTGGCTTTTCTTAATCTCATATTACCAACTAATGTGGTTTGTAACCTTATCTCTAATTCATGTAACAAAATGAAAACGTTGAACTAGAAATGTGCTCATTAGAGTTTTCAAATAAACACATTTTAGCTCAAATAAACAATATTTTTAATATATATATATATTCAAGAAACATGCTTTCACAAAGATACATGTCACTCAATAAACAACTTTGATTTGCAAAATACGAGATTAAAATGACATGAATACATAAAATAATTAGACAAATTTGGTAGACAAACTCAAAATGGATACACCTTCGTATCATCTAGAACATTTAAAAAGAAATGGCCACAAATGATCAATTCAAGAATCTCACCTACACTAGCTAGTGGATGCACTTTCAAATCATCTAGAAGACTACAACATCTAAAAGAAAATCTCCTCCAGTACGTCATACTCAAGAAGGCAGAGTTTGAGCTCTAGAAAAAACAAAGCTGTTCTGGTTAATTAGTGCAACACCACAAAAAAAGTGCCTATTTTAGTGCGTGGACTTTCATTATTGTATCTACCGGTGCCAAGAAAAACAAAATAAAGTGACTCGAGATAGAAAATATTAGAACTCATTTATAGAATAATGTGTGTGCGACTGTGTTGTGTGTGTCAGAGAGAGAGAACTAAGCACTGTGATGCAAGTATAAATTAGACTGCATGCAGAGAAGAAAACCATAGAAAAATAACTCAATTTTCCAAAATAAAGATCATAATAGTGTGTGTATATATATACACACACACACAGCCAGAATGAAGTTATTCTTAACTGCTTTGCTTCTGGTTTCATTGTGTTCTGATATCCTGCTGGTCTTTGGGGATGTTGGGACTGCCAAATCTTATGATCCACCATACTTGCGTATGTAGTACATGTCCAAATATTTTACTAATATATATATATATATATATTTTAAGCAATAGTATACACCCACAATATACTAATGCCCATTAGTTAATACTGTACTTTTATATTGCAAGTAGCTATCAAGTGATATAAGAGATGGTTACAGTTGTTCTAGAAGAATAATTGCACATAGGCTTGTAAGACAAACCAAGCACTTGAGCTTAGTTTGTGATCACTTCAGTCAGAGACTCACTTGCATCAATCCAGCCTAACTAGAGTATAATTTCAAGCTCAGTAACTTTGCATAACAAGTTACTGAGCATTTGAAAACAGTATTCAGCAAAGGTATTCAAGCTCTCAAATGGGTACAAATTTTACGGAAAATGCTCGAGTTTTAAACGAGTCCAGCTCGAGCTCTGATTAAGGAGCTCATCATCGTTCAAGATGAGATTGAGCAACCCATTACTCAGCTCAGCTCACGCACCTCGCATCCTTAAATGTGCATGATTATATGCACAGCATATATATATGACATGGATCAACCTACCATTTCAATAACAAGTATGCACAATAAAGTTAACTAGAGCTTAAATTGGTTTTCTAGCTCTTGTATCACCTCTGCAGCATAGCTGATTACACTATCCCGTCTTCTATTTACTTTAAAGTCCCAAATAGCTACTATTTATCACCTTATAGCAAAATTCAAATATTATATTACGAGTTTTCTTACTGTGTTCTTAATGAAGCGACAAGATGTGGAGGTTATGACCCAGATCAATTCCCTGAGGGTGGATACTTCGGTGCTGCCAGCGACGGAATATGGGACAACGGAGCAGCATGTGGTCGGAGATACCAAATGCGTTGCATCAGCGGCCCGAGGAGACCCTGCAAGCATGGATTGATAGTTGTGGAGGTGGTGGACTTTTGTCAAAGCAATCCATGCCCTGCTACACTAGTCCTTTCAAACAAAGCATTCAATGCCATATCAAGATTCCAGAAAGCCAAAATCAATGTTGAATATGCACAGTAAGTCCATTATGTACTTATAACGTGCACAGAAAGATGGACTTGAATGTTAAAAATGTATATACAATTGAATGACAATGCTGATATCTACCTATTATGTTTGTAGGATCTGATATGAGGACTGAGGGCTTGAAACTAGAAGATGACATCCTATCCTGAATATGTAGCAATTTGTTCCAGTTGCTAGAAATATACCTATATAATATTATGTCAAGTGGGGGTTGGCATCTACTTCACTTCATCACTGCTGAGTATAATTTAAATAAAGTCTTGGGTAAATCTATTCACTTCTTGTGCATCCAATGTCATTACAACAAAAGCCAACTCTTGTGCAAAATGTTTGTGCCATTAGGCCATAATCTGAAAGCAACGCATATTTGCTGACCCCTTTCTTTTATTTCCCCCTTCTTAATTATCTTGTAATAGTTCATATCGTTCATATACAGAAGCACAGAACCTAAAAAGAATCATTCTTTTTATTAATGTAGATTTTCCAATAGTTAAAGATAACATACAGAGAAGACTACAAAACAAAGTAATAAGACGAATACAAGAGATAATGAATGAGCATCAGAAATATGTAAAACGGCATACTATACGCAAATTTTTACTGCTCAGAATGATTGTTGAGATTGTCGAATTCTTGCACCACCGTTCTCAGATCCTTGGCGCTGTTTTTGGAAATATGGATGAAGATTGCGGACTCCTTCAAGGTATAAAGGTGTTTGCATTTCTATCAAGCGGGAGACCTACAGAAACAGCTTCTATATTAAACACATTGCAACAAAATTATTCGCTTTTATAAAATTCAGAAGCTGTATGAAGAACTACAGAAATCATGAATCATTTACCAATACACAAGACGTATTAGACAAGAGCATTATCTACTACCTAGAAAAATAATTCAGGCCTAAAATGTTAATTGTAGAAATTACATGAAAAAATGCCCGTTATCATGTAAAGTGAAGCTAGTATTCATCTTCTTCTTCTTCTTCTTTATATATATATTTATCTTTCATATTTTAATTTGTAAAGTGAAGGTAGTATTCAGATCTCTCACTTGAAACTGGAACATGACACCTACACAGTTTCGATTCCAGCACCCACATTGGTAGGATGGTCCCTTTCTCCCATTTTAATTGTCAATCAACTGCAGAGCTAGTACTCAGACCTCTCACTTGAAGTTAATGGCATCAAAGGTCCGCTAAAGTTGCTTTTGGACATTGGATCAGGAATCTGAATTTATTCCTCTGATCAAAAAATTGTTGAACTTGGACTTGGACATATGTGGACTTCAAATTTTATGTTTGTATGAGATGTTAGAAATTCAGGTCATTTTTTTGGGTTTAGAATTGAACATAACATTACATGGAATTCTAACAATGAGAAGTTCATGTTGGAGGCTATGTAAATCAGGAGGGAATTCCTGAAGGGAGTTCAGTGACACCTAGTTGGTGCTTGCGGCAATGGTTCTACTTAAAACTTATTAGGTTACCAGTGATAACCCAATATGGTCATATAATCTTGGTGTGGTGGTGGCAACGATGATGGTGAGTGGTGGAACTGGCAGTTGTCCACTCCCATTTCCTTGAACCAAATGGAGACTATGGGATTCTCAGTTGTCGTACAAGATCCAGCTCAGGACTAGAGGGATTCTTTTTAATAGGAACGGGGCACGCAAATTGAACTCTCAACCTCCTCGTTTGGAGGTGAAGGAGATACCATCACGAATTAAATCCAGTGACAGAGTGAAGGAGATACCATCACGAATTAAATCCAGTGACAGAATTAGAGGGATTTACGTAACCTGTAAGGATTCATTTAATTAAAAATGAACTAACACGTTACATCTTGGAAATGAAAATGACAAAGACAATCAAATTTATCATTTATGACCAAAATCATTAACTCCATAATTTATGACCGACTTAGCATGCAATACAACTTGGGAATACACTTTAGGCCACCTCTTCTAGAGATCGAGTAATTCAGGAAGCTCAACAAAATTATACGACATTGGATGTCTAATACACATATGAAAGCAACCAAGGGTTTATTAATTAAAATCACTTAAATTTCTTCACCATCAAGTCAAATATTTGCATTATTTCTAAGACTATACCATCAGGTTGGCTACATAATAAACATAATGAAAATAAACTAAGCAAAAGCAATCTTAAATAACTACTTTATGAACTAAATAGAAGAGTAAAATAGAACGGTTACCAATTAGCTAATTAACTATTTAAGAAAATAAACATCAGGATTAATCAATAGGAAAGCAGTTTCAGGAATCATAAAAGAATAAACTGGACTGTACAGAAGTCTTCTAAACTGAGTCACAGGTCACAACCATCATGAGAGAGAGAAAGAGAAAGAGCATCACAAATAACAATTACATGTTAAAGACTGGAAGACAACTTACAGCTCGACGGAATGCAAACATCGCTTCTTGACCAGATAGCAGGGAAATAATACCAGCAGGCGCACCTGCTGAACTCACTTTGCCTTCTGATAAAACGTCTCGCCGAAGTTTTGCACCTTCTGTCTCTGTTTCGAATTGGAAACTGGAAAACGAGAATACAAACGCTCATATAACTGCGAATCCATTAAAATCAGAATGCCAATTTCCACAAAAAAGCTGATAAAACCTTTATAGGCATCAAATGATTTTACACTAAACTGTATAAGAGATAATGAAGGTTGATTCAGGTCTGTTGCGTATTCATGTTAATTATCGTTGCAAGTAGAGGGAGTGGCTCCGCCACATAGGGTTTGGTGTATTTAACTTTTGTATATATATAAGGGGAAAGAAAAAGGGTTCTTTATGAGTTGTTAGTTCCCTCTCATAAACGCTCTTTACATGTCACTTTCCAAATAAAAGCACTTGCCTCTCCAAATCAAAAAGTGTTCCCTCTTCAGTTCCCTGAAATAGATCATCAATAGAAGCAGCAGCAGAACAAAATAGGCAACAATGATGATTGTATAATTCATCAATGAGGGTGATAAACCTCCGTGCCTGAAAAGCAGAAACACACTAACGTTAAAAATGATAATAAGGATGAACATCAACAGATATAGTCCAGTCTAAATGCTCATGTGATTCATACAAGAATTACATCTCTGTAATATAGCCGTATGGGTATTATGCACCATTAGAATAATACATAAAGATATGCATTTCTCTAAGTATGTTCAGGGGCACATGATCTATTAATCTGTGAATATGTGACGAATGGATAAAAAGGATATTGTGACTACTTAGCCACCTGTTTGTGCCGTTTTCCCAGACAAAGATATTGGCTCGTGATTTCGGAAGCGCAGACGATGGACATGCCAATGTCCTTGGCCAGAACTAGAAATGTAAGCCAAATATATTCCTCTGAGACAACCGTGACAAAGGACAGTCTAGAGAAACAGTCAAGCGATGGTGAGGAGGTAATGGAGGGCCCGCCTATCAGGATGGTACTTCCTTTTTGCCAATGACTTAAATTTTTCCAGTTGATTGATTGATATGGTGGTTTGTGCCGTGGAATGTAGAATGAAGACAGAATAATACCCACTGAAATATCCATTCCATTCATAATTCATGGAACAATTTGGATTTCTAAGGGAGAAGGAAATTTTAGTAAACTAAAATAGAGAGAGAGAGAGAGAGAGAGAGAGATTGACAGAGAAAGAAACAAGAAGTTGATAGAAAGAAGAGATAGGTAAGGAAACCACTAGCCCATTGGCCCAGGTGGTATGAGTTCTCTTTCCCAAAGTGGAGAGAAGTGGTTGAACCCCTCGGGGGACAGTGTGGTGTGTGTGCTGCTTACCTACCATAAAAGAGAGAGAGTGAGAGAGAGGGACGGAGAATGAGATATATATATATATATATATAGAGAGAGAGAGAGAGAAGGATGAAAAAGAGAGAAGTAAGAGAGAAAACAGAGAAAGGCAGACAGACAGATAGAGAGAGAGAGAGGGGGGGGGGGGGGGGAATGAGATATATATATATATATATATATATAGCGAGAGAAAGAGAGCGAGAGAGAGAAAAGGATGAAAAAGAGAGAAGAGAGAAAGCAGAGAAAGATAGATAGAGAGAGATAGAGAGAGAGACAGAGCTAAAATAGAAATAGGTCTACATGGTAGTGCTAGTGCTGGAGAGAGTCATATGCTGGCTGAACGTATTTTTATATATAATGGAGATGTAGTCTTACATCCACTTGACTGCAAAACGGGTCTTCTCATGTTATACCGTCATTGTCATAATGTTCAGGCAAAATAGGCTTTTACTAGATTTAAGGTGGAATACTGCACAATTTGCTCCAAAAATCACATTAACAATGAAAATCACATCACACACAAATATACATGCACACATGCATGAAAGGTGTCATACATATATGTTTGTCCTTTACAGCCCCGATCAATCTGGAAGGTAAAATCAAATTGCAGACATGGCCGCAATAATCTTCCGTTGACCAAACTAGTCCGGCCATGGGAACTAGTTCAATGCATTTGTCAAGGTGAAATTTAGGAGTAAAGTCATTATTACATGGCATCCATTATCTTGCAAAACTCTGTCATTTCATACATGATGGCCCCATTAGTGATCATGGGGCCATCATGCATATGTAATTATGCTCAACACATGAGGAATGAGCTATTTTAGCCTTCCGTCCTTAGACTTGGCTTTTTAGTTTGTTCCTCCATGAATAGGACTACAAATGAGCCCAGTTGAGCCAAGCTTTGGGATGTCCAAGCTTGGCTTGCCACCCCTCTGGGGTGTTGCCTATTTCTTATAGCTCCAGGAGTGTGAACAATCTACCAAAGAACGCCCTAATAGCTCTTTCCTTAGGGTAATATTCGTTACAGTTTCATCTTATTATCACTGGTTAACTTTGAAAACACGTTATGGGAATGAAGGAAGAAGCCGATGGTACCTTATCCCCAATACGCATACTCATCACAGGAATGTTGGAGATAAAAACTGTGTGATAATTTTTAGCAACTGCAATATAATCTGCTGCCCCAACCTGAAGACATTTGACATTACATGAAAACAATAAGAAAAAGGCGGACCAATCATAATGAACAAACAAGCTTGAGTAACAACGAATAAAATACACAAAATGTTTGGTTCTCCTGTTATAGTATCCATGGATAGAGAAGAACATCAGTTTATGAATACTAAGAAGATGACTGTTAACTAGACTTTGTTATACTTAAATCAATGGTCACTAAAGAACTGTTCATTTTAGTTTGCATCCAATTTGCCAAGTCCATTGTAGCCAAGTTTTCTAAATCTCGGTTTTGGGAGATCTTCTATGAAGAAAGTCTTTTCCCCTTTTTCAAACTTTTATTGAACATGGGTAGCTTCTTTTCTCATTTTTCTTAGTCAAGAGTTTTCAGGCTTAAACTACCAACATGACTGATTGCAGAATCAGATTGCTTAAGCAAGTCATGAACTAAACAGAGAAAAAGGGGGCAAAAAAGTGTTGGATGGGACTGGAAGATCAAGTGCAGAAGTTAGTAAACAAGGATGATAAATCCAGTACTTCAATTAAGTACGAATAGTTACAAACAGCTCTACGAAATAAAGCATATTACCGGTCGACCACATAAATATTCAAATGTGAACCGTGCCGCCCCATTACAGCTTTCAGGAACCTCCAGTGCTCTGATTAACAACCAAAGGTATGTCATTTAGTTGGATCAATTGCAAGAAAAAAGTTTGTGCTGTAAAGTTTAAAAACTACCTCCCAAACATCACTGGTATATTAGTAGAGGTGACCTTTCCTCCAGATTGTTTCGTAACCTCATCCCACATATTCTCAAATTCCTTAACTGCAATGCTATCCAGAGGACAGAAGTAGTGAACCTGCAGAGATTTGTAAAAAAAATTTACCACAATTAATCCATATACCATTTGGTTTTAGAGTAGCAGTTTTCAGAATCAGGGACTTCTTTTGTAATTTTACAAATTTAATGGTATTTTAGCAAATTTATCCTTTTATGCATTGATTTATAGTAGCCATTTGGCTTTTTGATTTTATATTAGTCCTTCACTTGTTTGAAATCATTAAAGTCTTAATTGGTGAAAACCTTCGTTGACTATAAATTTTTAAGTTGAGAGATCTCATTTTGGGTTGACCATGCTTTCTATTAAGTAAATTGCCCTACAGGGGTGCCTTGCTGTTCCTTTATGTCTCTCTCCTGGCTAAGCATGCATCTGACTAGAATCTTTACTTTTAAACAACTGAAGGGAATGCTGCTGATAGATATGTGTGTACTCTGTAATGATTTTAACAGATCGGAACATCTTTTGATTTATGACACACTGCTTCAGTTACATGGTCTTGAATATGCTGTTAGGAGTATCTGAGATGTTCCTTTTCTTTTTCAAAGATCACTTCCTCAGTTAACACTAACAGATTTCTCTCTCTCCCCCCTCTTCTATTTTGTGGGGGGCAATATATCTTAGTGATAGAGAATTTGGAGCATCTAGAAAGTATTTCTGAGGAGCGCCTGGGTGTCATGGAGATTGAATAGAATATACAATTAAATTTATTTTGTGGTGTTGGGCCTTTTCATTTTTGATCTGGCTGTGTTTGGCCAGTACTTTGGGGTCCCTTTGCAGTTTTCTTAAACAAATTTACCCATAAGAAAAAAGTAAAAAGAATTGAAGGAACTGCATGCAGAAAAAAATAGTGAACTCCTAAGATAAGCATCAAAAGTCAGTTTATTATCAAAAACATAAACTAATTGTTTTGATTTCTCACCTGGTCTATAGACCTCTGTGCTATAAGGCGGCGATAATCAATTTCACTTCCAATCAGAACATTCTCACAGTGCTCATCTAATTTGGCAACCAACTTTAGGAAGATCTCCCGCTGCATACCATCCTGAACAAAAAATATTTTAGAAACAAATGTGCCTTGGTCTACAGCAATTTTAACTCTAAAATAGTCACCAAATTTTTTTTTGTAACTTATGAAAATCAATCATGAAAACTCAGCAGACAAAAAAATGAAAAAGATCTAAGACTGACAGAACTGACAAAAACTGAAGGGTGACAGCACATGTTAGAGAAATGACTTGGTAAAGTAGTCATGGTTCTCAAAGAATCCAGTTGAACACACCTGATTTAAGTCCCCTGGTGCTCGATTACTGGTGGAAACAAGCACAGTTCCGGTGCTTAACAATCTGCTTAGAATTCCAGATAAGGCCACAATAGCAAACACATCAACAGTCTGTAGAAAGCAAGAAATTTAAAGTTGTAAATTTAGTCCATAGTTTATGAGCTGGTTTCTGCAATCCACATGTGAACAAACACAACTCGTTAGCAGAAAGATGCACTTCCACAAACCTAAAGCCCAACTTTCATCAAATATACTGATCTGAAACTGTCATGTTAGATATAGAGGATAATAAAAAATATAAATAAATAAATAAATAAACAAATAAATAAAGAAGAAGAAGAAGAAAGAAAGACATGGTTAGCATACAGGGAGTTCTAAACCTACTCATCTTAGTCTTCAAATCTTCCTAGGTTTCCTTGTTAGTATTCCTTCCAATAAATTTTTTGTACACAGCCATTTTCATTACTCAGAAATATGGTAATAGCTAAAACCAATCATCCACATTTTGCTTCTGAATAACTTGATAAAACAGTAATTGATTATTGTACGATCCAAGCTCACTACCAAATACCAATAAGGATACGAAAAAGTTGGAAGTAATCAAAATTTTCTTCCAAACTGTTTGACAAACACCGTGTGAGAATGTTTTGGACTTCCAGACTTTCATAGCTAATCTTCTATTAAGAAAAACCAACCATAAGTTCACAAATGACCATTTCTTCCTTGGTGATTCAGGAAATGCAGTCAGAGGTAGGAAAGTTCAAAGTTGGCTGCCAATGTGTTCAATGCTTTCACTGTTTTAAGCTTTTAATTCATATTTGCGAGAAACTTTCATTTGATATAATTAATCGAATGGATGTTTCAAAATAAGCGTATTGACATGACAATGAACGTGCATGATGAGTCTGCAAATATAGTAAGAATAATACAGGAAAAACAAATGAATTTTCAAGTATAGTAAGAAATAAGAATAAGCCTTTATATATCTATCTTGGTTATGTAGGAAGATATTGTTTTAATTGATAAAACTAAAATATTAATAATGATAAATTAGAGTTACGAAAAGAAGCTCAATAAATAAATGATTTAAGATAATCGAAATATAATTGAATATATGATACATAATGTTAATATAATTAGAAATACAAACATGAATTTAGAGGAGATACTAAAAGCCGGACAATTTTGTTACCTAAACTCAATCATTCATAAGGAGCGAGAGAATGGAAATTATATTACTCGTAGATTAGAAGTTTTATGTGGTAAGTGGAGGGTGCTTCTAACATATTGTGTGGCCAACATATACTTCTAAGCCTCTAAGATAAATTATATAAAACAACTATTACACCAAGCTTATACAGAACATTAAGGTGCTAAGAAATAACATATTTTATAAAATGAGCATGGCAAGGATACGTATGTTGAGATAGGTGTGTAAACAAATATTAAACAATAACTTGAAAAAGCACATTAGTGAGATGGTACATGTTCCTATTAGATATTAAATGAAATAAAAACGACTAAAATGTTTTGACCATGTGTCATTTAAAAACTGTACAGTTGAGGAACTTTGAAATGCTCCACATTGAGGATAATGTTAGGTGAAAGGGAAAGATCCAAATTAACTTGAGGAGAGCCTTTAAGGAGAGATATGATGGGGTGTAAATTTAATTGAAGGTATGGATAAAACATAATTTATGGAAATGACTTCAAAACAAGGCTTGTTGAGTTCATTTGTTAGTAATGCTACTCAGATATTTGAGATCTCGTTTACATCACAAGCATTGTCTTCCCTTTGCTTAATGTTTATTCACTTTCCTTTAAAAAAATTCCCTTTCTTTATCATTTTAAAACAAGATTCGAGATCTTTCTTAATTTCAAAGGATAAACAAGCACTTTTGAAAGAGAAACGAAAAACATGGATCTACCCAAGTGTTAGAGGACCCAATAGATTTCCACCACCACAACCCCCAAAAATAACAAACATTTTATGTTTCTAATGTGAAAAAATATTTTCTGCAAATATGTAAAGCCTTGAGTTAATCAGATCGACAAGAGCATAACAAAACATAGGCCACTTGAAGTAAATGATCTATGTAACTAAGAGCCTTTTAGCAATATCAGATGCCACATATTTGGAACTGGCACCAAAAACCACTTCCATGTGCTTGATATCTAAGCTCTCCCTTATAACCAAAAAATGAATAGGACAAAAAGGATAAACTGCCAGAATATGCCCCACAAGAATGTGACTGATGATGAAGTGCACAAGTAAGACTTAATACTTGTGATCTCAAATTATAAACAAATGCAGCAACTTTAAAACATAAAAGAATTTTTTTACCTGTATTTCATCAAAGCATAGAATGCTAGCTCCTCTTTGTTCTGCTGGCCGGTCGATAAGAAACTTATCTGCTACGGCTGGAAGAATGTTTTTCATCTGCACCTCTTGCTTATATCTTTCTTCTGCAGCTACCCATTCTTTAACTTTTGTATCGAATGGAAGATTCATTATCCAACTAGAAATGCCCGATTGCGAAGACTTATCTTCCACTTGATTCTTCCATATCTTATGCATATGTTCATTTATTTCAAGCATGGCCTGCTTATAGAACTTATGAGTATGAACTGTATGGAAAAATAGATAATAAAAGGATGCTAAAGTTACTGCAAGCATTACATGGATGATGCGAATATTGATAAGGCATGAAGCAGTAAGCTTAACATTGAAAAGATGTCAAAATCCTCTTCCTCTCTCACTCTTACTGTATGTACATATGCAATATGCAAACATGCATGCATTATAGTATGTACTGAAAATTCCATGCCCTTCATTTCAATACTTTCTTAGAGAAGACTACTTTGTATTGTGCCAAAAGTAATCTGCTAGCTGCGTGATGGACTATAATTAATGTGGGGCCCATGAGAAAGTGATATATTTATTGATATATTTTTGCTATTAGATGTCAAATAGTCTGTTAGATAATATTGTATTTATAATTTTTGGGACTTTCTACTAGTTTTAATAGTATAAATTGAATTTTATTAGGTTACAACTTTGAGTACTATCAGTTTCCAAAAGCTTTAGTGAGTTTTTAGGTTTTATGATAACAAGCCCACTGGCAGAAAATGAGATTGGCCCTAGGGACGAATAAAGTTTAAGCAAAAGGGAAAGGTATTTGGAGGAGCTTTGAGCTCTCTCTCTTCTCCTCTTCCCTTCTATCTCCATCTCACTCTAATCTCTTCTATTTCGGAGGCAGAGTAGACAGAGGAGGGTGAAAGAATGACACAGAATTTTGACCTCTTCCAAATACTATGTTTTCTTCAAAGTTTATTCGCATATAGCGATAATCCTGCTTTACACCAACAGAGCCTATTCAGAGGCATCATAAGAACTCACTAATGTTTTCTATAACTAATACCTAACAGAATTACATAATAAGACTCAAATTCAATTACCCAAACTATTTAAAAAGTTCCTGAAAACAAAATTACAGAATTAAATAATAGACTCCAAATAAGACTTTATATCATAAGAAATTACTGATGCCCGCTCATTGTTCTCTTCATTATTTTGTGCAAGAAGGCTACCCATTTGTATAGGATAAAGGCAAGGATGATGAGATTTTCTGGCCAAAAAAGAATTGGACCGATAGAGATAAGCACCATGTAGGCCCCACATAGTGCTTCTTTTTATCGGTTCAAGCCGATATCGGTGCTAGAAGCACGACCCTTCTTGATACTATCAAAAGCATTTTGACAGCCTTGGTCCAAATCAAATGCGGCGTCCTTCTTCATGAGTCAATTAAAAGGTTGACAGTGGCTAGCCAAATTTGAGATGAACCAATGAATGAAAGCAAGCTGACCTTGCAGACCTCGAAGCTCCCTTAAATTCTTAGGCGGTGGCACCTTATGTATAGCATCTACTTTGGATGGATCAATCTCAATACCGTGGTAACAAACCACATAGCCAAGCAACTTTCCCAATGTAATGCCAAATGCATACTCGAGGAGATTCATTTTGAGTTGTATTTTCTCAGACAATTAAAAACTATATAAAGGTCTTCTCAATGATCCTCCCTCTTCTTTGTCTTGATCACAAGGTCATCAACATAACACTCAATAACTTTGTGGAGCATATCATCAAATATCCTTTGCATGGCATGGTGGTACATCGCACCAGCATTAAGTCTGAAACGCATAACTTTGTAGCAGTGAGTTGTATTTTCTCAGACAATTAAAAACTATACAAAGGTATTATAAAAGATCCCCCCTCTTCTTTGTCTTGATCACAAGATCATCAACATAACACTCAATAACTTTGTGGAGCATATCGTCAAATATCCTTTGCATGGCGTGGTGGTACATCGCACAAGCATTAAGTCTGAAACGCGTAACTTTGTAGCAGTAAATGCCTTTGGAGTGCAGAAAATAAAGGCTTTGATAGGTAACACATGTCAAAGCCTTAGTGGAGCTTCCATGTAGCATTGGTCTGAATCTGTTAGCAGAGATATGATAGGCTAGAATCATGGATGTAACTTACCATATTAGCCTAGATATGAAAGGCTATACTTATTGGATTTGACTTCATTTACACATATGTCTAGGCATAGAATCTGCAGTGATTTTATTTTGTTTCCTTTCTTGTAATATTAACATGTACTCTTTTTAGTATATACATACCAGAGCTATGAATGTGTGTTACATTCAAGCCTTTACACATTATTACTCTCATTAAGCCTTTACATATTTCTTTTGTATTCCTTCTATCTTACAGTTCTTCTTGGTATCAGAGCCAGGGTGGTCTGACCGCAACAAGGGCATTGCGAGTTCGGCACCACTCATTCAGCAATGGTCTGAGGAGACATTGTTGATTCTTCCATCTACATTTTTTAAACATGTGTAAAAAGGAAAATGGTCTGAGGAGACATGGATGGTTGCTTATAGAATTGCAAACTTATTTTCTTCTTAAGCTCCATAGTTGCATTGAAAATGTTTAGAAAACATTTCTAGCATCATCAATCTTCCAGTAATGTAAGAAACTTAAATATACTCAAACTTCGATTCTATTTCCATTCTTTGGTTATGAAATGTAACCTAGTTGTTGGGCGTAAATAATCTAAGCATCACTAAACACCATTTCCACTTCCGTACGATTGCATCAGGTAACCCTTAGATTCACTAAGTATGCAAGCAACTCCTAGAGTTTGTCAAATTAAAGGTGGAATACTCAAATCTTTCCATCTTTTTCCTACACTTCATTAAAGAGAAGGTGGGTATTGTCCACCTTTCAACCAGCCATTGTTGGAGAATAGTTAAGAGTACAAAATGAAAAGCGAATGGTATATAAGTTAAGTTCTCCTAGCTGCTATTAGAACAAAGAAGAAATAAAATCATGACAGACATAATGAAAATATGAGGTGCAAACAAGCACGGTGTTCATTAGAAGAATGGATAACAGATATGTCATATGAGACCTTATGAAGAACGAATTGTTTTATGTACTCAACATAGTCACCAGTATCTGAAAAATTATCTGTAAAGCAGGATAGACATGAATGGAATGCTGCTATATGAACATCATATCCTACATATCAGGAAGGAAGCATAGGATGTAGATAACTTCTTATTTATAATCGTTGAATTAGCAATCAACAATAACAAGCCTAAATTTTCTCAAAATGGAGACCCATAAGAAGCATGAGAGGTGACAGTTGACATTTTACTATAACAATGCAAGCCTTCCAAAACAAATGGCATATCCATGAATGCAATCATAAAAAATTATTAGGATCTCACATAAGCACAATCAAACACTTGCCTCATGAAAGTGAAACCTTCTCCGATGCTTAACAATTCCTTCAGTGGCACTATAAAACATGTCCATAAGCATTGTCTTCCCTGCAGAGTGGTGCACAATAAATCACTATCAATCACTATGTTTTGATCTTCAAGTGTCTTAAGAATGCATTCACATTTCTTCCTCGAGGTAGCGAGTCTCCCACGACTCTCCACCATCGGGGAGACAACCATATCATTGTCAGATAGAAGGATTGTGTTCGTTGTGGAGGATAAGGGAGTCCGGAGGAGAGTGGAAGAACTGAAACATTTCTGGTTGGAAGGTCTGCTGTAGGGTAAAATTAGTGGAGACTGCCAATGTTGATATCGATGGAAGAATCACTAGCCCAATTTCTGGTTGGAAGGATCTTGAAGATTTGATAATCTGAGGAGGAGACATCAAATTATCATCAATTGGTGTTGCATGAGCAAGGGCGGAGAGAAGTCAGTGAGCCATCTTCTACGTTGCCCGGTTGCTAGGGATGATTGGGCCATGATCCTTGCTTTGTTTGAATTCAGTTGGTTATGTCAGAGTCCCCGAAGAGCATGATTGAGGCTTGGAGGGGCTGTATAGTGTGGAGGCAAGCCTGTGATGCTTGGAGGGTGATGCCTATTTGCTTGTGGTGGGGTCTATGGCAGGAGTAGAACAGACGGTCTTTTGATAAGGTGGAGGTTCCAATTTGGATGCTGAAATTCTCTATCTTTTGTTCTTTATTCTTTCAGGTTCCAGGATCTAATTGTAAATCTTTGGGGATATAGTGGAAACATTGTTAGTTTTACAGGATTCTCACCCTTGTATAATTCTTTGGGATGCACTCCTCTTTTGAGTGCCTTTGAATGAATATATTACTTATCAATATATATATATATACACAGAATAATCCCAGCTCTAATTTTTTAAAGAAATGGAAAATCTAATTTTCAAATTGCACATATATGCTTAGCAGGAAAGAATAAGTAAGATTACCAACATACCACTTCCAACATTTCCGTAAAGATATAATCCTTTTGGAGCTGGTGGAGCAATTGGACGGCGACCAACCACTGAATCCAACGTCTTCTCTCGATTAAGATAAGAAACCCATTTCCCAACTCCTTCTTCTACATTCTCAGGTTTTCGGCTGAGTCAATATAGATTCAATTAGAGCAGAAAGGAACTAAAAGAAGTGGCCAGTGAAAAAAGTATCATCATATCCAGAAATACGATGCCTATGGACTTGCATCTACCACAAATGGAAATGATATTCAAATATAATTTTACATATATATACATATATTAATTACCTAACTGACTCCATTATGAATTTATAATATTTAGTCACAAGACAATATGAACACACATATATTTTGCAACTAAACTAAACAATCTCATACCAATGAATATAGCATAAGCACTTAAATCTGCATTAGCAACTATGAAGTGAACATACAATTTTAGGTTGAATCATGAAATTAGGATTCAATCCAGAAAGGGAAAAAATAGAAAGACATCTCTAATTGACCAAAGATGCAGATTTGTCAACAGGTCCTTGTTAGAGACTCTAAGAAAGCAATATGCAATTTATGAGTAGCAAAATATGCTTGTTGCTCAACCGCAAGGGGTTGGCTCAAGTGGGTAAGTCACTTGGCCCTGGTGCCTCATGAAGCATCAGATCCAAGGGTGACCTTCCCACCCTTGGAAAGATATTGCTTCTTCCACCCGGCTAGTCTTCTCTCAAACCACGCAACCACAGGATCCCAACTACCCACTCTCCTCGACGGAGACCCCAAAGGCAATCCCAAATAAGAAATATGGAAAGAGCGGACCCCACACCCAAGAACGGCAGCAAGAGCAGCAATATCCTGGACCTCCCCCATAGGAACCAAAACACTTTTCCAACATTAACTTTCAGACCAGAGGCTGCCAGAAAGCAAATCAAAACAGACCTCAAATATCTCAACTGAGAAACATTGACATCGCAAAAAAACACGGTGTCATCCGCAAACAACAAATGGAAAATCTCCAACTGTGGAATGTCACAATATTCTCATTTAGCTTCGCAGCCGACTTAAGTTTAATATATGTAAGCACAAGCCTATAGATACACAGATTGTCTAGGCGGTTTTGCAAAACAAACAGAAGAGAATGCTTAGGAGAAAATGAAAGTAGTACTTTGTTACAATCGAATTTATTCTAGATAAGTGATTATATTATGGTTCAAACTTTAGAAATAACTCAAACAAGATCATTCAAGATCTCCATAATGATACAGTTTCTACTTTTTTGTTGTCAGTCTCCGTGATTATGATGATAACTCCACCATAAAAGAACAAATAATTTTTCAAAATTAAAAAACATAATAGATACTTATTTTCATGGTACTTCCACATTTTCCTCTTAAAATGAATTGTGTAATACAGCCTCATATCAACTAAATAATGCTCAGAATAAACAAAGCCACACACCAAAATGAGTAAATTGTCCTGAAGTAAACATTATTATGAGCATCTATTGCCAAGGAGGTGAGAAGTTCAAAACATTTCCAAAACGAACGTCAAAACAGTGCTTCTCACCGTGACAGCCACCTTTCAACAAATCGATTTCGATGCATGTTTACTGATGTCAATATACCTCCTTGCTGTTTGGCCTCAGCTTCCTCCATCAAAAGCCGGCGCCGCTCATTTTCTCTGCTCTTCTCCCACTTAGCTAAGTTAACCTGCAAAAGGTGAGAAAAGATGCACAATCATAAGAAAATTTATTTGGCTAATCTCACTTTCACAACAGAGAAGGAAAAATAAAAAAAATAAAAACTGAGATATTTAGTCTTACATGGTATTCCTCCATATCTTTCTCATATTGATCCAACCTCCCTAGCAAATTTTCAAGTTCCAAGGCAACCCTTTCCTGGTTAGGATCATGTTGTAGCTTCCTTTGCTCAACAAGACTCCTATAATGCGTAAGCGGTCCTAAAGGAGAAAAGTATGCATGATTATCCACAAGCAAGTTCAAGAAAGAGCATTAAGAAAGCTTTATATGAAAAAACCCATAAACCATTGTAAAAGGATATAAATAATTAAGTTACATCCTCTTTAACAGTTTAAAATTTTAACATCAGTTGGTAGTTAACATGGTATCAGATTTAAGTTCTAGGAGGTCTTAGGTTCAATTTTTTCCACCTGCATCTGCTCTCCAATTCTGTATGTTAGTGTAAGTTCGCACTCTGTTCTGCTGTCTTCCTTCTTCTCCACGTGAGGACGGGAGAGGGGGGGGTCTTAGTCTTAGAGCTTAACTTGATATACTTTGTTGGTCCATTCCATAATATTTAAACATCTGAATTAGGTAGCTATTAACATGGAATTAGCCAGTGTAGGAAAGGTCTTAGGCTCTTGTTATGACAAATACCACAAACCAAGAACACAATCAAGAATCACGACAAAAAAATATACACACCATATACAGAACACAAAGATTTACATGGTTCATCCACGGTGAAGATCCCGTGAAAGATTTCACTATGCGAAAAATAGGAGATTACAAATTTCAGCGAGTGTTGGAAAGGTCTTAGGCTCTTATATATTGGGCTACAAGAGAATTCTAGAGCCAGGTCCACGACCTGCAACAGAAAAACAGGTCAAAAAAATTTCCCAGACCGTTGCCCAACAACATCACTACTCTGATACCACTGATGATTACCATTGATGCATGTTTGTCCACTAGCAGTGGGAAGAGTAAAATGAAGTGTTAAACAGACAAATGATGAGTATCTACACTGAAGACTCGTTGGCTAAAATGGAGTGTCACTAATTTCAAATTTAAAGTCAGTCACTAATTACAAATTTAAACTCATACTTTTCCACCCGTGATATCACATTTAATTTCATAAATCTTATTTAATTCAGAAAAATATATATATATATTGTTAGAATGTATATCCTTTATAATGTTGGGTCATGTAATTACCCATAGTAGTTAGGGTTATTGCGTAATTGTGTAATTAGGGTGTCTAACCCTTGTTCTTTATATAAGCCCTATTTAGAGGGCTGAATAGTGAGTAAGACAATATACACATTTCTCTCAATCTCTCTCTATCTCTCTCCCTATATCTGAACATGGTATCAGAGCGGTATAAATTCATGGGTGTGGGAAACGACAAGTGTGTTGCCCTTGTATGAGAGCGACTGGAATCGTGAGTATGTCGTCGGTGGTTTTGCCGGAAGTTCGTGCCGCCGGTAGGTTGAGAACATCACTCAAAGCCATCATCGTCCTTAGTCGCCGTCAGTTCTGAAGCCCGTAGTCGTCGTCTTCAGATCTGCAGCCTCCTTCATCGCCATCAGATCTGCAGCCTCCTTTGTCACCGTCAGATCTGAAGCCCCTTGGCCGTTTGTGTTGTTGCCGCTTCGATCATCAGCAAGATCACCGACACCCACCGTCATCTCTGCCCTTTTTTTCTTCGTCGGAAGTTGCGGAAGTTGTGTGGTGTCGCCGCTGTGTGCTTGCCGGAGTTTGTTGGTGGGATTGTGAAGAAGAACACCCCTGTTTGGTTACGCGGCTACACTATTCCAATCCTGGTTTACTAAAACCGGGATAGCAAAGACTTGTTTTTGATCCAATCCAGTTATCCAGATCCAACCCGGTTCCGATTCTGCATTTTTCCCAAGTTCGTTTTTTTATTTTCTCCATGGCTTCCAGTTCAGATCTCCTATCTCCTGCATCCTTTAATCCTCCCATGACTTCAGTCAAGCTTAATGGAAAAAATTACATTTTATGGGCCAAGTCAGTGGCCATTCTCCCGAAAGCCAAAGGCTTTGGCAATCATTTGGTTCAAGATAAACCCAAAAGCAGTGATGCTAATTTTAGTTCATAGGAACAAAGGGATGCTCAGATCATCTCCTTAATGCTGACTTGTATTGAACCTCATATTAGCTCCAACTTGTTATATCTGGACACTGCCAAGGAGATATGGACCCGACTCCAACAGTTATATTCTGGTGTTGGTAATATAACCAGAGTTTATAAGATGTGTAGACAATTTTTTGACCTCCAGCAAGGGACTCACAGTTTAGAAGAATACCTCTCACGGGCAATGGGACTGTGTGAAGAAATGAATATGTATCAACCCATCACCTCTGATGTGAAAAGCATGCAGCAGCAACGTGAGGATTTTAATGTCGTTCGGGTTCTCACAGGATTGTCACAAGAGTATGAACCTGTTCGTGGACAGATTTTGGGTAGCCCTACACTTCCCTCTCTACCTGATATGTTATCCAGACTCCAGCGTGCCACTTTATCTAGTGGCGCTTCAGGAAATGCTTCCAGTGGTGTCACTGCCCCTTCTAACAGTGAACGTTCTGCCTTAGTTGTAAACCAGGGTGGCTTTCAAATCTTCTCGTGGAGGTGGTAGTGGTGGTCGTTTCAGCCGCGGCCGTGGTCGTGGCCGTGGTCGAGGCAAAGGCAAAGACTCAAAAATTTGCACTCACTGCGGTCTTACTAATCACACTGTCAATTACTGTTGGGATCTTCACGGGAAACCGTCATCTTCTTCCTATGCACATCAAGTGACTTCTAGTGATGGGGATTCTTCTCTCTCTGCCACATCCACTGCTCCACATATGGCTGTTGAGCCTGCTATGGTCACGATTCTCCGGGATGAGTATGCTCAGTTTCTATCTCAACAACGGACTTCCACCTCATCTTCCATGGGGTCCTTGGCTCAATCAGGTAGTGCCCCTGCATGTCTTTTGTCCTCTAGTCAAAGTCCCTGGATTCTTGACTCTGGCGCATCCGATCACATGACTGGTAGTTCTCATCTCTTATCTGATTTTCAATCTGTTCCTTCCTCTCAAAGTGTTACGCTTGCTAATGGATCATCAACTAAAGTCTTAGGTTTGGGAACTGTTCATCTTACCCCTTCTATGTCCCTTTCCTCTGTGTTATATGTTCCTCAATTCCCTTTTAATTTGTTGTCCATTAGTAAAATTACTAAATCTCTTAACTGTTCTGTAACATTTTATCCCACATGTTGTCTTTTCCAGGATCTCAAGACGTACAAGAGAATTGGTACAGGACATGAAGTAGGTGGCCTGTATTACTTCGATCTTGCACCATCTCCCACGGCTCTTCAATCATCTTTGTCTTCTTTCCAGTGGCACTGTCGTCTCGGCCATCCCTCACTATCAATTCTGCAGCATCAAGTTCCCGGTCTTAGTCATGTTGAGTCTATGTCTTGTGAAACATGTCAACTTAGTAAGCATTGTCGTGTATCTTTTAAACCAAGAGCAAATAATCGTGTGGCTAGTCCTTTCCAATTAGTTCATTTAGATGTATGGGGACCAATAAAACATATTTCTATTAATGGATTTCATATTTTGTGACTTTTGTGGATGATCATTCTTGGATGACTTGGTTGTTTTTAATGAAAAATCGTTCTGAGTTGTTTTCTATTTTTCAAATATTTCGCAAAGAAATCAAAACTCAATTTGGGTGTTCCATTAAAGTTTTACGTTCTGACAATGCCAAAGAATATTTCTCAGACCCGTTTGAGACTTATTTTCATGCTAAGGGCATTATTCATCAATCTTCTTGTACTTATAGTCCACAGCAAAACGGAGTAGCTAAACATAAAAATCGTCATCTTCTGGAAGTCTGTCGTGCCCTTTTATTTCATATGCATGTTCCCAAACATTTTTGGAGTGATGCTGTTCTTGCGGCATGTTATCTTATTAATAGGATGCCCTCGTCAGTGCTAAAGGGTAAATCTCCTCATTCTGTTCTATTTCCTGACTCCGTCTCGTTTAATCTGACTCCGCGGGTCTCTGGTTGTGTGTGTTATGTCCATAACATTGGACCTGGTCTTGATAAACTCGACCCTCATGCAACTAAATGTGTTTTTCTTGGGTATTCACGCACTCAGAAGGGCTATCGTTGTTACAGTCCTCATTTCCAACGCTATTTCACTAGTGATGATGTAACATTTTCTGAGTCTATCCCATATTTTTCTGATTCTACTACTCCTCTCGATATTACTTCTGAGCCACCTCTGCCATTGATTCCCTCTCAGTTTCCTGTTTCCGCACCTCCTCGCTCTGCTATCCCATTGCAGGTTCATACTCGACGACCTTGCCCACCTACTTCGCTCCCTCCATCTCCTTCAGAGTCTTCAGATCCGACGACTTTACCTGATGATTTGCCTATTGCCCTTCGTAAAGGTATTCGGTCATGTGTTACTGCACATCCCATTTCTAACTTTGTCTCCTATCGTCATATTTCATCCTCTTTATCTTGTTTTTTATCCAAAGTATCCGCTACTTTTGTTCCAAAGACTTTGCAAGCTGCTCTCTCTGATTTGGGTTGGCGGCAAGCCATGGTAGATGAAATGGATGCCCTTCATCATAATGGGACATGGGATCTTGTTCCCTTACCTCCGGGCTCCAAACCGGTTGGTTGTAAGTGGGTCTACACAGTTAAATACCTTCAAGATGGGTCTATTGAGCGGTTGAAGGCTCGCCTAGTGGCAAAGGGGTACACTCAGACTTAGTGTTGACTATGATGAGACTTTTTCTCCTGTTGCTAAGATTTCTTCTATTCAGATTCTTATTTCCATTGCTGCCAATTGTAACTGGCCTTTGTTCCAATTGGATGTCAAAAATGCCTTCTTACATGGTGACCTGGTTGAAGAAGTTTATACGGAGCAACCACCTGGGTTTGTTGCTCAGGGGGAGTATCGTCACACTGTTTGTCATCTTAAAAAGACCCTATATGGATTGAAACAATCTCCACGGGCTTGGTTTAGGAAATTCTCTGAGGCGGCATTAGAATTTGGTCTTAACAGATGCCAGACCGATCATTCGGTATTTCACCTGCGCACTAAAGCTGGCTTCATTTTTCTTGTGGTGTATGTAGATGATATTATGATCACAGGTGATGATTCCGCAGGCATTGCTAAGTTGAAGTTGTTTCTGCAAAATCGATTCCACACTAAAGACTTGGGTAAACTTAGGTACTTCTTGGGTATTGAAGTTGCTAGATCCAAGGAAGGTATAAGTTTATCTCAACGGAAATATGTTGTGGATTTGCTAGAAGAAACGGGTATGTTAGGTGGTCGTCCAATTGATGCTCCTATGGATTCAAATACAAAACTTGTGTCTGATGAGGGTGATCTATTTAATGACCCAGGCAGATTTAGCCGCCTTGTTGGGAAATTAATTTACCTCACTATCACTCGACTTGATATTTCATATGCAGTTAGCATTGTAAGTCAGTTTATGGGAGCTCCTAGAATGCCACATTGGATTGTTGTTCTTCAGATTATCCGATATCTCAAACGAGCTCCAGGTTTTGGGTTACTATACAAATCAAATGGTCATCTCAGGGTGGAAGGTTTTACAGATGCTGACTGGGCTGGTTCTCCTTCAGATATGAGATCTACTACAGGCTACTGCACATTTGTATGAGAAAATCTTGTTACGTGGAAAAGTAAAAAGCAAATAGTGGTAGCTTGGTCTAGTGCTGAAGCTGAGTACAGGGCAATGACACATACCACTAGTGAGGTGACATGGATACAAAATCTTCTAAAGGAACTTGGGTTGACAGTTGAAACTCCTACTCCATTATTCTGTGATAACCAAGCAACAGTTCACATTGCATCGAACCAAACATATGGAGGTTAATTGTCATTTTACTCGGGAAAAAATATTAAGTGGTAACATCTCTACTCCATTTGTGAAGTCTGAAGATCAACTAGCTGATATGTTTACCAAAGCACTGGGTCATAATCGGTTAAGGAGTATCTACTCCAAACTGGGATTATTTGATATATATTCTCCAGCTTGAGGGGGAGTGTTAGAATGTATATCCTTTATAATGTTGGGTCATTATGTAATTACCCATAGTAGTTAGGGTCATTGTGTAATTGTGTTAATTAGGATGTCTAACCCTTGTTCTTTATATAAGCCCTATTTAGAGGGCTGAATAATAAGCAAGACAATATACACATTTCTCTCAATCTCTCTCTCTCTCTCTCCCTATCTCTTATGAATTTGAACATATATTAACGACTGAAATCCCATCTTTCTATTAACCACTGTACTTATAATAAATTTCATTGATAATAATACTTGTAAACTAAATTCCAAAAAAGAAAAATGATATGTTAGATAATTGTTCTCTACCAATAGCCGTTAGCTTGGTAATATTTCTTGCCACCTATGGTTCAAGTGTAGATGGGAACATAGGGGTTGAAAGTTCACACAATCATAACCCTAGGATATGATAGAGAGTCACGCCCCGTGATCTAGTCCTAGAGGGAGGGGGACGGGGGGTGGGGGGGTCTTGTAGTTAATCCATCATCTATGCATGCATACAGCAATAAAACGATGGACAGAGGGATTTTTAACGGGGAAAACTCAACCGTAAAAGACAACAAGACCTAGTCTAGGCAAACGGAATCCTCCATGAGAAAGAAGGATTACAACCAAAGGCGGAGAGAGGAGGGGTATGGCCCCCCAAATTTTTCTCAAAAGTCTTTTTTTTTTGATAAGTCTCAAAACTCTATTTATGGTAATAAAACCCAAAACCCCCCCCCCCCCCCCCCCCCCCCCCCCCCAACACCCAAAAAACATAAATAAATAAATAAAGATTCACATTTAAAGTTACCTATCTATGGTTATTAAAGGTGTGATATTGTGTGGTTTCCCAGAAATACTCCAAGTATGCTTTTGTGGTTTGGTTGGCTTGTAAATGGTAGGCTCTTTACCCAGGCATAGGATGGCTCATGAGGAGCTGATCTCTAGAATCAGCTGTGTATTTTTGTAGGGAATCAGTTGAAGATAGACATCATTTATTCTTCCACTGTGACTTTACATCAAGAATTTGGTCTTTTATCTCCTCTAAAGGTGTTGCTCAATGGCACAGATATCAGTGGAGTTGGCCTTTTGAATTGGATGTATCGATCTCTTAAAGGCAAATCTCTAAATTATAAAGTTAACAGACTTGCTTTTGCAGCCACAGTTTACATTTTCTGAAGGGAAAAAATAATAGGCTCTACACTAATAAATATAAAGACCTCATCACTATTCAAAAAGACTATTATTGCTGTGGTTAGAGATAGAATTGTCTCTTTGCAGAAGTTTCAAGTAAATCAATCTAATAGGTTAGGCAGATAATGGAATGTCCTTGATAGCATTTTGGGGTAACTGCATCCTTGTCAGCCATTTCTACTGTTTTTTAGTTTGCTGGGTTATTAATACTACCTTCAGTAGCTATACTTCTATGACCTTAATTTTTGTTAGGATTTTGGGTTGTTATTGTGCTTTGTATATGCTGTTGGAAGAATTTTGTTTGAAGGAAATTCTGCTTTGAGAAACCTCTGTTTTTTGGTGATGTTCTGGTATCTGCAGAATGAGAAATGCTTCAGTTATTGCCCTTCTTCTTGTTTGTTCCAACTGGTGTTTTATGTTTACTTTCTTCTGCAGAAATTTGGGCTGGGAAGATGCTCTCAAAGTTTTGTGGCTGCTTCGAATGGGCTTTGGTTGTTGGTGGTGGTGTTTGCTTTGTAATTCTGCTGCCAATGACTCTTGCTTTCTGGAGACTTGTTTGATGGGGAATAGCTTCCAGTTTACATCAGCTTTCTGTTTTGTATGTTGGGACAATTGTGTTTGTTGTTCTTTGAGTTTATATTGTTTCTGGGCCATTTTTGGGATTCTACTCATTTGGTGGAGTTGGGAGTTCCACATTCTTTTGTAACTTGGGGTATGCCCCAAATATTTCGTAGGGTTCATCCCGTGTTTTGATTGAATAAGAATCCGTTTGGGATTGCTGTTCAACCACTTAAAAGCTCTTTTGTTTTAAAAATGGAGTTTAGTGGTGTTTGGTAAAAAAATAGAAAATATACATAGAAATTAAAAAGCTAAAAAAATAAAAACTTTGAAGTATTACAGATTCTAGCTCACTAATAACCATAAAGAATGTTTTGCAAAGTCTAAAAAAGGCTGGTAAGGCTTCCTCTCCATCTGGACATCATCGTTGTTCCTTCTACTTGTCAACCCGATACCAGAGCTCGGTTCTTTTTTCGAATTCTGTGGAACCTTGCTACCTATAAAGAGTAGATAAAACATAAGAAGGGGGAAATGAAGACTAGGCAAAAGACCTAAAATATCGAGTTTTTTTATGAAGCTAAAAATTATAGCTTTTAAAATTGCATTCTGAGTAGAGGCTGAATATTTTAGGTAAGTAATTTGTTTTTAACAATCTAACCCCTCTTTATACTAGGAAGTATCCATAACGATTACGCAAACAAATGTGTGGCATTATGACTTGTAGAAATTTTCTTAAATGACATATATTTACATATATGTTATTTCCAATGTTAAATAATTAATAATAACTAATAATAGGATCATTAATTGTGGGACCATTGTAGAAAGATTTGGTGTACTTTTATATATACCTTTGGTGTACTCGTTTTTTTACTTTGATACCTAATGGCAAGAATTGGATGTGGAAGACTTGGCTCAAAAATTGAAAAGTAAGGTCAATTATCTTCCTAGCACACACAGTCCTTTCATTATGCTCATCCTTTAAGGCAACATTGGTGTGGGACCAATATTCAGGTGTAGACTACCTAGATGGCAACCAAAGTATCCATCAAAAGGGACCAAGCTCACCTCAATCAAAAGCATTTTATCTAGTATTCCGACCTAGTTCACACCAAAGCTTTGGGGGTTCGGGGGCAGCCCCCCCGAGGTTTTTGACCCATTTTTTGCTTGCGGGTCGTGAACCCTATTTAGTACTCTCTTGTAGCCTGATATATAAGGGCGTTTAAGGTTTGGAGTGGGATGACACTGAAAATTGCAAAAGAGAGAGAGAGAGCTAGGGTTTGGGGGGCTGAAACTTGTAATGTCCTATTTTTCACATAGTGAAATATTTCGCCAGAAACAAGAAATATATATATATTTCATCCACCATGTGTTCAACGAGTCTCACAGAGAGAAAATATATATATGTCACAATTTTTGTATAATTTAGAGGCTACAAACTATGTTATCTTGTATAGTTAAATCTGAGTTATGTTAAGTATATTTTGTGTGCTCTTTAAGTTTATGTGCAGACACAGGCTGTATGTTACTGTTTGCACCCAAATTAGGCATTTGGTTGCACGGTCTCATGTTGGATCCCGCAAGCCAGTGCAGAGGCCGATGGAAAAACTCTTGGAGCTGAGAGGAGTCAAGTTCCCACTTTGAATCTCCCAAGTGGATCCATTTCAATTTTTTAATCACCCAGAGTTGAAAATATTAGAATCGAGCTCATTGGCCAGAGGGGTCAGGCCAATGAACCTTCGACTTTGTCCTTCCCAACACTCAAGCACGCCAAAGCTACGGAAGTGACAAGTCCAGTGAGCGAGGCACTCAAGTGCCTAGATAAGGGGACAGCAAAGGAGGTGGCAGAGCTGGTGGCAGGTTGTCAAGTCGAAGGTGGTGCTCCATCCTTTGCATTAAATGTGGCAGTCAAAGCGACCCATCAAAGGCTCAGCTTTCCTCTCTACGTGCGCTTGTGACAGCTTGCACCCAAAGACATCTCAGCCATTGATGAGAAATCTAATCCAATGGCCGACATTGCACAGCCTCGACTAGAAATATAATTCATTTATATCTGAGAAAAAGGTCCAGCACCAATGCACATTACATTTCATATTGTCGCCCTTCGCGATCTTCCATACTTAGTTTATTTGAAGCTTGCTCCTGCAGTGTAGCTCAAGGTGTAAACCTTGTTCTTCCCCAATTACCTGTAATGCTTTCATTTTTAGTGTAGCATTTATTTCAGCACAACTTTTGTTCCACTCTTAGGATAGCATTTACTTTGTTGCATTTACTGCTTTCTTACATTAATGTTGTAGTGTTTAAGTTTTAATTTCCTTTGCAAGTTGTAGTTGTTAAACTTAACATTTACTTTTAGTTGGGTTAAGTGTAGATTGTAAGCGACCAAGTCTTGTAAGCAATCTTGATCTACTGTAATGGTTAATGACAAAAGAGTTACGTTTCTTTGAATTGTTGTAAGGTTCTTCTCTCTCTCTCTCATGCTATCAAACAAAAGATGTTCTTAATAAGTCAGCAAAGCCCTTTGTAGGGCCAAAGTTATAAGAATTAGCCAGAGGATCATTTCTGTTCTCCACAATCACTAAAGTCAGATAAGGTTAGGACTACAACCCACGCGGCAATAGCACCAGGAATATTTGCATGGTTGTGCATTACTCTGCCTCAAGGCCAGCGTAGCTGCAAATCAAACCAATCACAGTCTTGGCACGCTCGCAGGTGAGGAAACTCACTCGCACCCTGTAACGACCCACTCCATTACATGGTATGATATTGTCCGTTTTGGGTCCGAGCCCGCACAGTTTTGCTATTGGTCTTTACCCTCAAAAGGCCTCATACCAATTGGAGAGAACGCCACCACATATAAGCACTTCACCTTTCCCATATAAGCTGTAAGCACTTCACCTTTCCCTTACCCAGGCGATGTGGGATTGTGCACTCGTAGCTTGCCCAGTGTGGTAGCCTGCCAGTGCCTCGCACCCGCCCATGGCACATCCGCCCACAAGGTCGCCACACACCCATTGACTGGGGCATGCTTTAGGCCAAACAGTAACCTGGTCCACGGATGTTCTTGCGGATCAAGTAATGGTATTAGATGTTTATCACATTGTCTTTAGCTAGTTAAAATGATCTTATCCAAAGTCTGAAGTTCTTATTATAAAACTGTCAAAGTCCTAGCTGGAATAGGAATTGACCATTATCCATGTATTCTTTCATGTTCAATAAAGATCACTTCAATGAACTTTAGAGGGAAGTTCTGCAACTCAATTGACACTATATGATGCAATCCTAATCCTAGAAGTGATGCTAGAGAGAATTTTTATGCGTTGCCTAGCCGCCTCTTTTACTTTATTTACTTCTTTTCTTCGATTTTCCTACACTTTTCAACCCTTTGAACCCCACAGCCTTCCTACGCTTTAAGAGGTCATTTTACAAGTTACAACCCTAACCCAGTTTCCTGTTTAAATTATTCAAGTTATCACCCAAAATTAACACAGTTGGCATTTGTTACTGTTCAAATCATATCAAGCCAAGCAAAAAACAAAAACACACACAAGCACACACAGAGCAAAATAAGAATTACATTAACCAATTTAATCAAGCTCAAATCAAAGAAACAAGAGAAGAGTAAATCAAATGAATGAGAATGAAATTAAGAGTAGAGGACGAGAGAAATTGAGTGACGAATCAAAATTGTGACTTTGATCATCAAAAGCATGCGAGGAACCAATCTATCAAGAATTAAACCAAATTGACCAACCTCGGCTCAAAGAAAACAGAAAGATAAGATAAAATTGATTGTGAAAGGACTGACCTCGACGGTTGGAGGGAGAGAGATGGGAGCGATCACATAAGGATCTAATCACATTGATTCGAAAATTGGAGGTTCGACGAGCCAACCCTAGAGAGATAAGAGAAGAAATCGAAGAGAGTCTTCTCATTTTTATGAGTCCTTATTCGGATCAAAACTGAACACGAACCAAGATATATATCATCAACGTTCTTTGTAGTACCGTTGGTTCTGTAAATTTATAACACCAAAAAGTGCGGAAAAAAAAGTGAATCAGGAGATGGTGACGTGGCTACCGTTGGGACCAGCCACTTATAAGAGACGTCTTCAATTTTTAGCTGCACAAAAGTCCAAGTGTACCGAACTCGATCGTCAAGGATGTTGTAATATTAAAATGACGTCGTTTTGAAGTATTTTGAACTCTACCGTTTTGCTCTCTCAATGTGCTTAACGGTGGGTAATTTTGGTTTTTTCTTTTTTTCTTTTTTAGATACATAGTCAGGGTTCTCAATTTAAGAATTTTGTGCTTACTATGTGGTAAAAGCTGTATGATTTGGTCCAATAGAATTCAAATAACTTGATTTTTAAAATTTCAATTCATTTCGGTTTTGAATGGTTTCAATTGAGGTTCTCTCATTCTTTTTGTTTTTGACTTTTCTCTTTTAGATTAATGCTCACAAAAAAATATTTATACATTCACATTGCCTTAACGAAAATTTAAACTTTTCATTTCATTCTTCAATTATGAGAAAGTATCACTTGACTATAGTCATTAAAACAATATAATTTGATCACATTATAATTACGAATTCAAAATATATTATCGAAAATAAATAAATAAGGAGAAGGGATGGTCTGTAAAGAGTCCGATTAATTTATACTAATATTAATAATATTATAATAATATCAACTCTTACTTACATAATTGACCTCTACTCGAAACCTACCAACATCATTTTCTCTCCCCATTAATATCTAACTCCCTAACCTCACTGACCATTGTCAAGTTATAATAAAAAATAAAAATAAAAACTCCAAAATTCATAAATAAATAAAGAGTTAGCTGGTACGAGATTAGAAAGGTGAGGTTTAAACTTTACAGCAAAGTAAATGCAAGTCCAATCCATCAAAGCCAAGCTATTCCGCACCAACAACACAGCACCACTAACAACCGCGCTGAACCACCCACCCACCACCGTGAACAAAAGAGCAGCAGAACAGAGCTGCTTAGCTCTCCTCCAGACATGCGACTCTCTCCCCAAGCTCACCCAACTCCACGCCCACATCCTCAAATTGGGTCTCCGAAACAACCCACTGGTCATCACCAAATTCACTTCCACAGCCTCCGACCTCCACGCCATCGGCTACGCATCGGACTTCGTGTTCACCTCCGATGCCGATACCCGGCTCTACGACACATTCCTTTTCAATACTGTAATCAGAGCTTATGCTCAAACAAGTAACACCAAGCACAATGCCGTTTATTATTATAAAGTTATGCTTGAACACTCAGTTTTGCCCAATAAATTTACATACCCATTTGTCCTAAAGGCCTGTGCTGGTATTGGGAGCTTGAATTTGGGTAAACAGGTTCATGGGTCGGTGGTGAAAATTGGGTTTGATACTGATCTTCATGTTCAGAACACTATGGTTCATATGTATTGTAGCTGTGGAAGTGGGGTTGAGTTTGCTCGGATGGTGTTTGATGAAATGCCCGTGTCGGATTCTGTGTCATGGAGTGCGATGATTGGTGGGTACGCTCGGTTGGGAATGTCAACTGATGCGGTTGAATTGTTTAGAAGAATGCAGATTTCTGGGGTTCGTCCAGATGAGATTACAATGGTTTCGGTTTTGTCTGCTTGTACTGATTTGGGTGCACTGGAGCTTGGGAAATGGGTTGAGTCTTACACTGAGAAGGAAAAGGTTCATAAAAGTGAGGAGCTTTGCAATGCACTTATTGACATGTTTGCTAAGTGTGGTGATGTAAATAAAGCATTGAGGTTGTTTAGAAACATGAAAGAGAGAACAATTATTTCTTGGACTTCTGTGGTTGTTGGTATGGCAATGCACGGTCGTGGTTTGGAGGCTGTTTCATTGTTTGAGGAGATGAAAGGAGCTGGGATGGTTCCAGATAGTATTGCCATTATTGGTTTGCTTTCTGCTTGTAGTCATTCCGGGTTAGTTGAGGAAGGTAGGTTATACTTCAATTCAATGACAAAGGATTTTGGAATTGTACCTAAAATAGAGCACTATGGGTGCATGGTGGACCTATTGAGCAGAGCTGGACTCGTCAAAGAGGCACTAGAGTTTGTTCAGAAAATGCCCATTGAGCCAAACCAGATAATTTGGCGAACCTTGATCACTGCATGCCGTGTCAATGGTGAGCTGAATCTCGGAGAAAGCTTATCTAAACAGCTAATCAGAAATGAGCCAATGCATGAGTCAAATTATGTACTACTTTCCAATATTTATGCGAAAATGTCTCGTTGGGAAAAGAAAACAACGATTAGAGAGGTAATGGAGAAGAAAGGTATGAGAAAGATCCCTGGGAGCACTATGATTGAGCTGGACAACGAAATTCATGAATTTGTTGCAGGAGATAAAACGCATAACCAGTACAAAGAGATTTACGAAATGCTGGATGAGATGGGGAGGAAGATGAAGAGGGCTGGATACGTTCCTACAACTTCAGAAGTGTTCCTTGATATTCATGAAGAAGATAAGGAAGATGCTTTAAACAGGCATAGTGAAAAGCTGGCTATTGCTTTTGCCCTTCTGAAGACACCCCCTGGAACTCCTATTCGAATTATGAAGAATTTGCGGGTCTGTGAGGATTGTCATTCCGCTACTAAATTCATCTCCAAGATTTATAATCGAGAAATAGTGGTGAGAGACAGAAATCGGTTTCACCATGTCAGTAACGGGCTGTGTTCATGTAAAGACTTCTGGTAGTTAACCGGTTTTAGATTCATGACCTAAAGATCATTCACTGTGAATCATTGTTTTGCTGTCGGATGTATCCAATGACCATTAAGATGTAGGACTGTAAAGATCATGTGTGTTGTCCGGCCTCATGATCATTGATTGGAATCTTATCTTCATTTGGACAAATTCTTCAAGCCAATTTAATGTTTAGAGATTGGCAAACTGAGGGATCTATCTCCAGGGAAAAATACTAATGCAATTATGCAAGAAACCTATGCAAGACAGAATTCGAGGTTGATGCTGTTGGCTTGAGTTTTATCATTCAATAATTGATGTTATGCTTCGACTGATCTGCACTGTGTTAAGAGGCTTGCTGGGGGCCAAAAAGCAGAATGCAACAGTCAGGTAATTCAAATACTTAGGAGGGTATGCTTTTTTACAGCTAAGGAAGCTATGTTCTGAAACTTGATGAAAGCTCACTAATATGAATCTCTGTACAATTTAGAATTACTTAAATTATAACTGGTTCATGGTTCACCATAATTATGAATTGGAGCTCATCCCATTATGTTTTAATGTTCTAACTAAGAGTTGTGCGTTCATGTTGAACTGGCTAGGAAGTAGGAATTCTTTATAATTCACATGGTTAGAAGTGGATTAAGTTTATGATCACATCCCCAAGCACTGCTACTCTAGCCGAGGATTTCAACCGAAATCCTTGGCATAGCACTGCTTATCGGCGAAATATAAGAAAGTATGGGTCCCACTTCCTTATATTTTGCATATCCAGCCAATCCACCATCTTCGGCTAAACACAATTTGCTTGGCCAAAATCAATAAGGAACTAAAGGGCATGAAGTTTTGCTTAGCCCAACCTTTTGTAATTGGTTATACATCAAGATTGATAATTTAAAGGTGAATGAAAATGATATGGCTTGGTACATTAGGTCAGTCATCAACCCACAATTACTGATGCTGACTGCTTGTCTTGGGGTTTGTAGTTACTTAGCTCATAAGCCAAATGCATGTCATGTGCTTAGGTTCTGCCCCAGTACAAACCAAGCATGTGAAGTTGCCAACTTGCCTTCTTGGTAGGCTATCAACTTACTGGTAGCTGTCCATGATGAGAACCAGCTTTATTTTCATGGTGGGTTTTCTCAGTTACTTGTGTGTATATTGCAGTACAATTGGTGTCGCTTTAGAAAGCAATCAAAGCATAGAATACGACTTGGAATTAAAATATAAGTGGGATTAAAGGATTCCTTGTTATGACATTGTTGTTTGTTCCTATTAGTTTTTCTAGTTTAGCAGATTTGAGAAGCTGGCATGATATGTAGCTCTTGGAAGTCAACTGTTCATGAAAAAGAAATTTAAATACTGTGGCCTCAAAAGCACATGTTTACTGGAGCAACTTTTATGCTTGAAAAAGAAAGAAATCCAAACATTAGCTGTTTTTTTTTTTTCCCCAGAAGCTATTTGGCTCTTTCAAAAATCGGGTTTATTAATAACTGAAAACAGCATTGGCTTTTGTTCTACAATTTCTGAAAATAAAAATGATTTCTGTAGATGAAAACAAATAGGCCCTTATCTATCCTACGGAAATTCAAGACATTTTCTGTGTTCTGTTTATATGTAAGGGAGACTGATAGATTTGTTTAGCCCATTTAGCCTGGTAACAAGCATACTTGTTATGCAACCAAGATGGTGGCGTTCCCAATCCTGGTGAAGAGAGAGAGAGCCCAGACGCCGCCTCTATAGTGCACTAGAGAATGTGAGGATCCCACCAGCAATGCAATCGTGTGCTGGTGAGATTAATCCTCTCCCTCAACAAACTATGCACCAGAGAATGTGAGGATCCCACCAGCAATGCACTGGGGCGCTGGTGAGATTAATCATCTCCCTCAATGATCTTCACCAATCCTCAGTGAGCTTAACGCCACAGAGCACTGGAGAGAATTTTAGTTCCATGTAACAGATCCGGTGAGCTAAATATTCTAGCCAGCACGGGATGCATCAATTCCATTGGAAATCCAGACCTGAGAGCTCTATTTAAAGTATACAATGAGACCAACAAAATCTGTATTGCTCAACATCAGCTCATGCTAGCAGTATCTACAACCTGAGTTTCAGGGATGAAAAAATGCCTCCTAAAGCATATGCACCATCACATTTGGATAGAATTCAAGGCATCATCCTTGCGAAAACAAAATTACAACTTACTATTAATTCTAAGCTTTAGTAATAGGACTGGAGTATAATACCAATTCACATGCAGAGACATGTCTCCGAAATCAAATGAAATAACTTGAGAGGGCCCTTTCTGATTTTTAATTCTATTATAACATCAAATGACTTCAATAAAGGACTGAGGATCCTTCCAATCTCTAGTTCTGTTATAAAAAACCAAAATGCATTTCAATTTTTCTTTTTCAGTAGATAAAGATGCAGGTGAGAGCAGCTAGGATGGTAGTGGCATTAGCAACATTACGATCATACACCACGGCAATAAAGGAGGCAATGTAGGTCGGATAACTGTGGTGCTAGTCGTGGGGTCTCCGATATGTTAGGTGACAAAAGTGACAATATAGTAGAAAACACTAGATATGGTGACTGCAGTAATGGAGGAAACAGTGGGAGGGGAGAGAGGCAGAAGCAGTGGCAGTAGCAGGAGAGGCAATTTTAACGGTGACAACTGACGTGGTGCTGGTGTTCAACAAAGGCAGCTGAACAATTTGATTTAGCTTGTAAAGTGCGGTGGTGTTGAACCTGTTGGTGTTCAATAAAGGCTGTTGAACACATGATCTACCTTGTGACTGGTAAGGTTTCAAAGATCTCACTCAAGAAGCAAAAATAAATTCCATAAGCCGTTTACATGATTGCTAAGAGTAACAATATCAATACTCAACTCAACTCAAGAAAGAATTGTCCCAAAAGGAACAAAATCAAAATGTTGAATATTATGGATATTTAACTAACTAAATTCCATGAGCCATTTACATGATTGCTAAGGGTAACAATATCAATACTCAACTCAACTCAAGAAAGCATTGTCCCAAAAGGAACAAAATCAAAATGTTGAATATTATAGGAATTTAACAAACATTCGAAGGAATACTTCAAGAATACGCAAGTAGCCTTAACTAGGTAGAAGATTATACCATCTCAAACATGCCGACCTTGTTCCTTAAAAACCAGGAACGAGGGCAAATCATGCCCAGTTTCACATAAATGCACAAATGCAGTATGGAGTCCAATTTTGCAAAGCTCTAACCAACCAAGTTCACAGAAGCATCCAAACAGAGCATACAATTTATGAAGGAAATGGTGAAATTGTTCCCATCTCTTCTATGGATGTAGGCCCTAAATTTCAAAAACCATCTCAACTAAATCATGCCAACCTAATTCACAATACGTTCTTCATTTATATTGATAAATAAATAGTTCACATAGTTGTATTGGTTTTCTAAGATTATTGTTCGTTATCAAATTACGCCACAAATCCACTGTCCGTCTCCTACCATAATTTCATTATATTAAGAATGTTCCAAATACAACATTTTAATCCCTTAAATCTTCAAAAAAAAAAACAACAATTTATATGAAAAATCCAACAAGATCAAGTCACCATAACATCATATAGACTCCGCAATGCAATCCAGAGAATTATGAGAACAATCTATTAAACACAATTAAGTCAAATATATACTATGAGAAAAATAACTCAAATGCATAAAAAGAAAGATATAACATGAATGAACATCAAAAGTTCTTCATTATAAATGGCTGTTGCTACACCTAATTACTTGAGGGACAAATCGAATAACAAAAAACATATGGAAACAGATATCAGGTATTCGATATTCTTATCTTCCTATAGTAAAGTACATGAATTGGTACTACAAGCAACAGTGTGCGAAATTCGAATCCTAATATCAGCCAGAAACAACCATAATTAGCATAGAAAATGGAAATTTAATCGATCCCACATACCTAAGAGCAAAAGCAAACATAGCCACCCAATTAAATAATTAATTTCCTCTCAGCTCCATCACCTCAAAAACCATTTCCTTTTCTCTCTCTTCCATTTGTTTTATTTCCATACCACCCTCTCTCTCTCTCTCTCTCTGATTTCTTCCTTCAATACATTGATTGGTTCTTTAATTAGTCTTGCGCATCACTCTTCCTTCCCATTCCATCCCCTACTTCTCTCTCCTCCAACAACCTCCCAGCTTCCTCCCCACCCAGCTCAGCCTTCTTCTGCCCTTCCTTCGCCTTCAACGCCTGCAATTTGGAATGATTGTAATACCCAACACCCAAAAACGCAAGCCCATATCCAAACAAGTTAAGCGGAGTCACAGTGTCCTTAATCACGGACCACGAAAACGCAATCAACAGCCAATCCTTCACCACTCCGGCCACATTCATGGTCAATGCGGACGTCTTCCCCACAAGCAAAAATACAGCTAAATTCAAGGCGAAAGCACATAACGAATTGGTCCCGAAAATGACAAAATCGAAATTGAAATTCGAAGCCTGTTTCAAAACAGGGAATTCGACGAAAATCCAGGGCACAAACAAGAAGAGCAGGCAACACGGCGCAACATAGTAGAGCGAAGTAATGGGATTCAATGTGATACCTTTGGATGTGAGCAAGATCTGAATCATGACCAATCTAGTGGCCTCAAATGCCACAGCACCAAGTTGAAGAAACACCCCCCACGAATCGAATTTGGCCTCTCCGTAGGCGGCAATCCCGACCCCAATCGAGATGGACACCATGTTGGCCATCGTCTCCGATTTGAATCCCTCCTTCTTGAAGAGAATTCCGATGGTGTAGACGGCGACGGGCATTAGGGCTTTGAGCATCTGGATGAAGGAGACGGAGAGGTAGATGTAGGCGGAATTGGAGAGCCAGAGAGAGAGGGCGTAGAGGGCTCCGATGGGGACGACGGAGGAGAGGTAGAGATGGCGGGAAATGGAGACGGGTTCGACGAGGGAGAAGACGCGGACGGCGAGGAATGCGAGGGTGGAGCAGAAGGCCATGTGGATGATGGTGAGAGAGATTGGGAAAGGCCAGTTGTAGAGCTTGCGATCGAGGATGTACTTGTTGTAGACGATGACGGTGAAGCTGAGGAAGATCCAGATGGCTACGTAGGTGTAGGAGAGGAGGATCTTCTTGATCACGCCGTCGGCGAGTGACCCACCTTTGCCCATTTTCAGGAGAGGAAGAGAGAGAAAATGGAGGAGATGGGTGTGGAATGGGAGTGCGTATGATAAGCAGGGAAGGGGGTGTAGGATTAGAGGTGGAAGAAGAAGGAAGGGGTCAAGAGGGAGAGTTTAAAGAGGGGGGGAGTTTCAGGACTGACTGACGGGTGCTATAAGTGTTTCGGTTTAGACTTTTAGAGTTTAGAGAGAGAAAGTGTTTTAGAGAGAGAGAGTGTTTTAGAGTTGTGGGAGCAGTGGTTTACTGGGCTTTTGAGTTTTGGTGTGGCAAACTGAGAGTGACCTATACTAACTAACACGGAATACTAAAGATTTTTTTTTTTTTTTTTTTTTTTTTTGCATTGGTGTTTTATTTACATTTAAATATCAAAATGAATATGTAGTGTAGGTAATTTCCGAGACAAAAATATGTAGTGTAGGTAATTTCCGAGAAAAAAATATGTAGTGTAGGTAATTTCCGAGAAAAAAATATGTAGTGTAGGTACACTTTGTATCATTTTCATATATTTATATATAACTATTTACAAAATATTTTTAATTAATTTTTCGTTTGGTAAGCGTTTATGTTTAGGGGAGACAACATTTTTTAATTAAGAATAAAATATATTTCTATATCCCAAATTTATGTAATTTTTTAAATTTTTTCATGTCTATATTAAGAATTATAAATAAATTGAGTTGTCAAATTTGAATAATATTTAATAAGAGGAGTAGTGATAGGTCATTATGTTATATGTATAAGTTTTTTACCAAAAAATAAAAATAAAAAAATTAACAATATTTCCACTCATTAAAAAAGCATGCAATGCTTGAACAACCTTGGTGGAAACGAATTTTTTTTATTATTATTTTTTATAACAATTCTACTTAGAAAAGCGTTTTTTTTTTTTTTTAAACAGTAACACCAAATGAACTATCAAGCTTAGTTTAGTACGCATGAATGAAATGAAATGAAAATATAATGCAGCTAAAAATGAGATTAAATGTCTATTTTCCTTCTATTATTTGGTTTGGTTGCAAATATGAAAATAGTGTAGAAATGAAATAAAATGGTGTATTTTAACCAAAAATAAATAAATAAATAAATAAAATGGTGTAGAAATGAAATGCTAGTCACAATTCTAAATGGATGGCAGTGGAAGTGGTACGTGGAAGAAGGTGGTGGTGGTGGAATGAGTCGACAGTGGTGGTGGTGGAATGAGACGGTCATGGAAGGCGGTGACAATGACGATGGTGGTGGTGGCAGTGCTGGTTGCAAAATGCGGTGGTTGTGGTGGTGGTGATGGAAGACAGGAACGATCAACGGCGGAGCCCGTAAACGCCCAGGGGGGCACATGCCCCCCGGGCCTGGCTCCGCTTATTATAATACATATATTAAATTTATACGGTATATTTTTACATGTATATATGAAAAAATTCATATAATGCCTCTCCTAAAATTTTTATTTTCTTGAAATTATCTCTTAAATTTTGTATTTCATTCTCTTTCTTACTCTTTAAATTCGTTTAATTTCCTTTAAAAAAAAGTCAAATTTTCCTTTTTGAATCAAACTTCAATTTGTTTCATTTCAAAATTCTCTCATTTTTCTTTCCTTTTTTAAATTTTTGTTAACTATCATCTTTCTTAAATTGCTCACTGATTCACATATTATTTTAAGTAATTTTTCTTCTTTGTATCTTGATTTATAGAATCTATATTTATTGTGGTGATTATTGATTTTTTTTTAATTTTTTGTTTATACATTGTGCCCTCTAATTTTATTTTTGGCTTCACTTCTTATTCCATCAGTTTAATTGTGGAATAGATTTTATAGTCATTCTCACTTTAAATATCATATCAAATAAGACAATAGTTAAAATGGAATATCCATTCCATTTCATTACTATACACAAAACTATGCCTCGGTTCAATTCTGAGTTCAATTCTGAATTTGAGATTAGATAAACAAGTCAAGATTGAACTAAGACAGCCAAAAAAGGCCAAGCCAAACATGAACACTTGTACATAAATAGCTAATTGTTGTAATAGTTAAATTTTTTACTTCAAACAATGTTAGAGTTAGAGTTCGAGTTATTGTAAAAACGAAAGATTTTCAGATTTTTACAGTTCCCTTATTCTTTTTTACACTCTATTTACCAAGCAGTAACAATTTTTTATTATTATATTTTTTCCAGGTAACAATTTATGGACCAAGTAGTAATGAAGCTAGCTTTAAAACAGAGTCATGTCAATGATGCAAAACTTGAGAGTAACGGAGGACTTGAAGGAGAAAGAAAAAGACAAGAAAAAAACTGGGCTTATGTGGGCCTGAAAACCTATAGACTATAATAAGGCCACATTAAAATTCAGGCCCATTACATTCTTGGAGGGAGGGCTAATAAACTCGATTGGAACATGAATTTGAAGTCCGATCTTAGATCCGTAATCATTTTGAAAGGATTTAAACGCGCGTTCGATAAATTTGTCACGTGCAGCTGCACGAGTTGACGAGCCATGAACGTGGCGTGAGCGTGTTGAGTCACGTGACTTGCACACTTCTTACTGTCCGACTCTTCGTTCTGTAGCCAAAAGTTTCACATAACCACATATCACTCACACGCAAATATTATGAACATGTCCACGTACAAAAATACAAAAACAATCCTCATCTTCCTACTCTAATTCGGTAATTCCTTTGAGAAGTGAGGGCATAAAGGGAATTCAACTTTTAGTTTGCCACCACGTCTCTATTGGACTAACCAAGCCAAGATTTTGAATTTTAAATGGTCCAAATCAAGACTGTTTTAGCTTTTTTTTTCTTTTTTTTTTTTTATATTAGAATAAGTATATCCGTCCAATAACACATGCATCATTCAAGTTAGAAGTACCATTCGAACTTGAGTGGGTTAAAAACTTGTATTTATGATATTAAATTTCACTTATTTAATAAATCTTGAGTTCAAAAATGATTTTGAAATGACTGAAGGTAAAGAATTATTCGACCTTATATCGTTTAATAAAATAGTCTCGAATTTTATTTTTAAATAATAATAATAAGAAAAGTATAACTCAAACTATAAATGAATACCTCCCCTCCAACCTCATTCTCTTAAATCGTTTAATAAAATTGTCTCAATGTTATTTTTAAATAATAATAATAAGAAAAGCATAACTCAAACTATTTATGAATACCTCCAGCCTCATTCTCTTTAATTTATATATATATATATATATTACTCCAAGTTCTACAAGTCAATTTTTAAAAGAAAACCCCAACAAAATAATTGATTGACAGCCAATTCTTTTAATAAAAAAATTGACAAAAAAATTGTGAATGCTCTGGAGTGATAAAATAAATATAATTTTTAAGTCAAAGGATTATTATTAAAGTTAATCAAATTAAAATTATTATTAAAATTATCATTGAATATATATATATATATATATATATAATGTAGTGGGTAAAGTAGTAATACTCTGTCTTGCTAGATTTTAAGCTTATTTAGTGGACATGTCACAAAGTCACATGTTAGTTGTAATGTTTCTTATCTTAATATTAGTTAGGGTTTGGTTGTTTGGTTGTGGGGAACTGGGGAAGGGACATTATTGATTAAAGTCTTTTTGGGTTGCATTTAAAATAAGAAAAAGAAATCAAATAGATGTTGACAATTAAAAATAAAAATAAAAATAAAAAGTGGTTTGGTATATCCGTGTATGTAAAGTAGTCCACTATAACAAGTAGATAAGATACGAAACCATTTTTTATTGGCTTGTATGCATGAAGTCTCCATCTCGGGCTTAAAATAGTCCATGTATAAAAGAGAAAGGTATGGTAGCAAACAAAAATATGCATAGATAGTCCATCTTTGATAAAGTCAAGAAGAGGACCATGCTGGCGGCCAACCATCTCTCTCTCTCTCACACACACACACACACACACTAACGGACGAATTTGGGCACACACATATATACATACTAACGGACGAATTTGGGCCACACATTCGGACCGGCCTCAAGAGGACTCCTGTTTGACAAGAGACCATTTTTATACGTTGCTAACTCATAAACAAGAAATTTATCAACTATCATGCAGATGACTGGTTATATGAATGTTTTATTTTTTTTATATATTTTTTTTTTGGTAACTACCATTTTTACATCCAATTGTGACTCAAATAAATTTCTTATTCATATATATATATATAGGTATGGCAGACGGGTTTTCGTCTAGTCCCACTTGGTTCTTAATGGGACGAATTTGGTAGTTTCATGTATGAATTTGGAATAAATATGGTAAAATAATTGAAAATTCGAAGCGACTCGGGTTTGGGACGGGGGCAGATTTAGTAATAAACTTGTCCCAACTCCATCCCGATTATATATATATCTTTTAAAATTTTATATATATATTTAATATTTTTAAGATTCTTATTGTTTAATTGAAAGTGTCACTTAATATATTAATATTTACTTTACTACTTAATAATTTAAAAGTTGAGCAGCTTATTTATCAGCGAATCAAACACATTAGATTAGTTTTTTTTTTTTTTTACGTAATAAAAGTGGCATAATCTGTACGTAATTAAACGAAGTACACGGAGTGAAGTAAATACCCCAACTCTGGTTCATTTATTGCTTCGTATATATGTGTGTATTTGAACAAATAATTTACCGTCTACTTTCACTTAAAAAAGATATTAAAACAAGAGGCACCACTAAATTACATGCCCAAGTGATAACTAGGTAACTCATCATTTATTGAATGGGAATTTTTTTTTTTTCCTTGAACTTTCAAGCAATTAAGATTTTGTTTTCAATAGGGCTCACTAAAAACATTATTGAATAGGATTTTGTTTTTGAGTTGTGAGTGTGTGTGATTTATATACTATATATTTCACAAAAATTTTTATAGGTGGAGGGTCCAATCATACTTTGTACCAACCAAGCTCATTTACTACATACATGGTACTTTATGTCATTGCATTGTTGGATGTCGAAGGCGCCAATTGTATGATTCATTTATAAATGACCACAGATAACACGGTATTTAAGAAACTAGGCTGTCTCAAATGTAATCTTATCTATTCAGGAAACCAGCTATAATCGGTTAGGTGCTTCGCAATCTAATCTCGTTGGGTTTAGACCATCTTGTCTACACGGGATATCAATTATAACTGGTGGTAGGTAGGATTAACACCTAACCCATTTTTACCCACTTCACTTCACTTTACTATCCGGATTCGATGTGAGATAAGTCTCCAGTACCGAATTCATTTATATTCATTTCACTTCCCATTTGGATCCGATGTGGGACAAGTCTCTAAGTCTGACTCTGATACTAACTATAATTGGTTGAGTGCTTCGTGATCAAACCTAAAAACTTAAGCCATTAGATGGAGTTAATATCTAACACATTTATACTCATTTCACTTTCCATTCAAATTTAATGTAAGACAAATCTTTCCCTTATAAAACTAGTGCATCATGAACTTCAAGAACAAAATAGTGTGTCCACTCGTGATATATTAGTGGCACAGGACTTGGTACACTTTTACAAATGACCCTTTTTATTTCTCCACTATCTTGAGTTATCAAAACCTCATACTTTTGAAGGTTTCCTTTTGGTCCATTACTTTTTAGATATTTCATTCTTTTTGCCTTTCAAATGATGTCTCATTGGGGGGTGGGGGGGGGGGAGGGGGGATTATGAAGAATGGAACTACATAGGATGGGGAGGAACCCTTGAATGGCCCAAAGGACCAAATTTAGGCCCACATATCAAAGCATTGAAAATCCAAACGAGAGCCCAAAACAAACAAAATTGGAGCCCAAAACGTTTAACATTCACACTCTGTAATAGGATAGAGCTATGTTATCACTATGAAGAGCACATAGTATTCAGAATTTAAGTGTCCATGTATCTCTTGTTTCATGTGGATACAACTTTTAAAAAGTAATCCAATACATTTGCATTGAAGATACAACACTCATGCAACGACGGTGTTCCAACACCATTGAATCGAGAATTTAACGCATTTACATAATTCACAATTTAAGGATGACACACGAGAGGAAGAAAATACAAACACCACATTGTGCTTCAACCTGTCATCAATCTGCTGCAACAAGGGCTGCATCCCAAGTCAACTTCCATAGAACCTCCATTATATACATTGATTTTCAATCTGTCACTCCTCTTCATATTGGACCGTCATCTCATCCGGCAAGGACTCCATAGAACCTCTAGTAGTGGCAGCAATGGTAGAGCCAAAATCAGTCGTTGTTGTATCAGCAGATGAACGAAATGACACACAGATTGAACTAGGCCTAGACACCGGCAAATTCACCAGTGGCTCATCAAGGTTCAAGAAAATCTGAACCACTTTTCTCATTCTAGGCCGGAACGTATAGTTTGGATGCAAACAAGCTAGTCCAACAACCAAAGTCCTCTTCACTTGTTCCTCATCATAAGTCCCTCCAAGCTTTTGGTCCACACAATCAAGCAGAGCACCTTTTTCATATAAACACCACACACTATCCACCAAGCTATTCTCTTCCATGAAACTAGCTTTCGATCTTCGCCCACATACCACTTCTAGTGCCACCATTCCAAAGCTGTAGACATCAGATTCCGGAGTAGCCCTCCCAGTGAAGCTGACTTCTGGGGCTAAATATCCCGGTGTTCCTGCAATCATGGTTGTGACAGCCTCCTCATTTTGGAGCAACCTTGCAAGTCCAAAGTCACCCAAATGAGCATTGTATTCAGAATCCAACATCACATTGTTAGGCTTCACGTCGCGATGCACAACAGGGTTGTCACATTCTTCATGGAGGTAAACTAAGGCGGATGCCAAGCCGGTTAGCACCTTGTACCTGGTTTTCCAATCAAGAAAGCCATCCTTCTTGCCGATGAAATGATCAAGGCTGCCATTAGGCATATAATCATAGACAAGGAGTAGTTGCTTTCGCTCGTGGCACCAACCTTGGAGTTGCACTAAGTTCTTGTGCCTAAGGCGCCCAATTGTGCATATTTCTGCTAAGTACTCCTTCTCACCTGGACTCGGACAAAAAGAAGAAAATGGTTTTTACCCACATGAACAAATGGTAACAAATTTGGATGAAGAAATTCAAATATCTTAAAAGTACTGAAAAGAAAAAGTTTTCATAGGCCTAATTTTAACTGAATCAGAATTGGGAACAAACTTGGGGATAAATAGGCCTAGTTTCAACAGCATCAGAAATTTGGGAATAATTTTTGCTAGTTTATTTTGATATTGAATAGAACAAATGGTAACAAATTTGGGTTCAAAGAGAAGAATGGTCTTACCACATGAACAGATGGTAACAAATTTAGGAATAAAAAGGTATACTTTTAACTGCATCAGAATTTATATTGATGAACAATTTGAGCGAAAATATGAAAATTTGAGACAAAAATGTCTAGAGAATATAATTTAAATCTTTGTCAATATATATATATATATGAGCTGAAATTAAATGCAAAAAAGTATTAGGTACCTTGGTTTGATGTTGCTGAAATTCTTTTGACAGCAATAGTGGTAGAAGGATCTGATACAACCCCTTTGTAAACACTTCCAAAACCACCGGTCCCCAAAAGGTTCTCTTTGCTGAAGTTGTTAGTGGCCTTTGAAAGCTGCCTGTGAGTGAACATTTTGGGGGCATTGGCTGCATTCCTAGTTAGCATTTCGATATCCCCTTTTCGCCCTACCCTCTCACTTCTCCTCCTACGAGCTCTGAGGACGAATGGCAAAGCGAATGCAGTGAAGAGCAACAAGGCCATGACGATTGAAATAGTGATTCTCAACAAAGTCTTGTTCTCATTTTCTTTCCCGACCTCTAGAGATTGCTTTGGCAATTCATAGGAGGTGAAATTCCATTGAAGAACTTGATGAGTCTCGGAGTAAGTACCAGTAGAGGCCGTAAAGCCCACGTAAACTGAGCTAGGAACTGTTTTCTGCAAGATTATGGAAGTGCTGAGAAATCTTTTGAGGGGGTCTCCAGCATAGGCCACACTTATTTCAAGTAATTTGGTCCATCCATCGTATTCGATCTTGAACATAATTTCTCTTCCGCTCTTGAGATCAATGCCGGTGTCATTGAGACTCTTTACCGCAACAGGGCTCGATACACTTGTTGTGTCAATGGCTACATGGTTCCCATCTGGATCATATTCGTTCTTGTAAGTGTCTAGCTCAACTGCAAGTTGACGAAGAGAGCCACCTATATATATATATATATATATGCAGGTTAGATGAATGAGTTTGTATGATCAATATGATTCATTACCTACAATAAGTCCTGGACAAAATTGAGGAGTTATTAATTGTTCATACACACCTAATTTCTAGACATTCAAGCATGGCCAAAGGTGTACACACACCTTTATAAATATATACACACACAAAAATGAAAAACAACAAAAAAAAAAAAAAAAATTAATAATATAAGCTTCTGGCCACAAAATATTCATTTATATATACACACACGCACACATATAAGGTATTTATATTAGCAGTGTGTGTACATATTTGCTCATGGATATCATCAGAAAAGAAGAGTAATAGAACTTAGAGAATTGAAGTGAGCAGTTTTTCCATAATAAAGAACAGTTACTAAGTTTTTTTTTTTCTTCTTAAAATTTATATGATCTACTTATTAGTTTATATATACATAACCGGAAATGATCTTTTGCACACCAGTGAACAAGAAATTTTTCTACAAGACGTTGGATATGATTCAAGTGTATAAAAAAGGTAGTTACCAAAAAAATATATAACAATCATATCCTAGGGTCATTATGTTTAGCGTGGATAAATTTGATATATATATATATATATATATACCTTGAGTTGAGTGATCAAATAATCCAAGATATGAGCCAACGCTCTCTGGTGGTGAGGGGTGATCATCCTGTGCAAAAATAAAAGTCATTCCATCACCATATCCTGTTGCATTGATGTCCGTCACAATCCTAACAATGAAGGAGGTGGATATATAGGCCGGCCAGGCCAGCACCGGGTGGCGGTGCAAAACCCTTCCCACGGTGTTGGAAGTCGAATTGGGATCGATTTGCTGCAGGCTTTGGTGGTCCGGCGTGAGGCTCAGGCAGCCGTTGGCGGCAGTAACAGCCCCCATGCACATCAAACTACTTGCATTGCCGCCACAACTCTCGGCATCAAATGCAGTGTAGGTGAATGTGTAAGGCTCATTCAAGGTGTACGAAGCTTGGCTAAACAAACTAGAGAGGAATAAAAGCATTAACATGGCTGTGAATTAATTAAACAGAGATCATACAATGGAAAACAAAGACTATAAATGGATAGGAGTGTTAAAAATTAGTACCATTGATTGATGATTATGTTGTTTTTTAGTTTCTTAGCAATGAAGTTTGAATTCCATGATAAGGGTACTTAAATTCTTCAATTTGGATTTTATATAAGCTATATATTGTCATTTGTGCAATGAACTAACTTTGCCATGACAAAAAATTTCAAGGTTTTGTCTTCTTCTGTATAATAAAATATTAAAAATTAGAATAATACAAAAGGCTATTCAACTAGAATAATAATAAAATATTAGAAATTTCCTTACCAAAAGAGAAAAAACTATGCATGTGAATGAATTTGGAGTCAAAAGACTGAATTAAATTACTCATCTAAGTAATTTTCATGATTACTCTGAAATTTGATGGACTGAACAGTAAGATAAGTCCTGAATATTCCAACTATTAACCTTAGTGTGACTCACTATGACTAGTGGACAATGCTAATTGGGTGCAAAATAGGATAGCCTTGGTATTTTATTATCATTATTAGGGTAAATTACACCTAGACCCCTTATGGTTAGGTCATATTATACCTATATGAATATTTTGGTTTTAGATTTCACTTATATATGAATTAGTGATTTAGCATTTCACTTGCACCCCAAATATCAATTTAAGACTATACTACCCTTTGACCTCATATTAATTATATTTGTGACCAAACTACCCATCCCCCCTCTCTGTGACCCTTCCCCTCTCTCTCTCTCTCTCTCTACCCTCTTTTTCCCCTTTCTCTCTCTCTCCCGTCGGAATCAATTGTAGTCGGCGAAACCAAACTCAATTCGGATTACAGGCTTAGTGAAACCCAGTTCTTCTTCGGCGAAAAACGACAGAACTGAACTGACCCAGTTCCGGCGAGATCCTAGTGTCGGTGAAACAAAACTCAGTTCCGGCGAGCTCCAAGTAGCAAAACCCAGTTCATATCGGCGTGTTCCCAAGCGACGACAAAGCAAAGACAGGCATCTAGTCAGAGCAATCAGCGATGATGGCGTCGGATGTGGCTGTGAGTTGTGGATCTGTGATGCAGCGGGCCGGCGGGGGTGGTATATGGTGTGGGTGATATATATGTGTGTGTGTGATTTGGTGGAAAATGGGAAAGAAATCCTAAATTGAAGAAAGAAGACAAGGGTTCAACGCCGCCGGAGGCTTCGACATCATCGCCGTCTTCTCCACTGTCGTTGCCGTTTGATTTGACAAATCGTCGTCATCGACGAATCGATCCCATCGTCTCTCCCGCCGCCATCGCGACCACCTCCACCACGACCTCTTTCACTGCCGCCGCGACTGTAGCTACCTCTCTCCACACAAACCCTCACACACAGATACGCAACTGTAGCACGAGATGAGGATTTTTGCCGCCGATTACGACGCCGTCGAGGCTGTAAGCGTAATACGATGTGTCGCTGTCAAGATATATTGATTTGGCCACCGTAGAGCTTGTAATCCGACACCTGCCGCCGACATCAACTCGCCTTCGATTCTTTGTCATCGACGTCCATTTCTGCAGTGGGTGGGATGGGATTTTGTGTATTTTTGGGTTTGGTTTTAGGTGGGTGGTGGTGATAAGACGTTCGGTGGGGGTGCAGTTTGGTTTTGGGTGGGTTGGCGGTGCAGGGAGGTGTTAAGGTGGGACGTTGGTGGAGCTGTCGGTGTTAATGGTGGGAGCTGCCGGTGTTGAATATATATATATATATATATATATATATATGGGCTTTTTTGTCATTTAAGATTATATATATATATATTGTATTAAAAAATTGAGGGTAAAATGTTCTATTCATATATATTAGAAGTCAAAAAGTAAATTGGGGTGTAAGTGAAAGTTAAAACCAAAATCTTCATCTGGCTGAAATATGACCTAACCTCAGGGGGTCTAGGTGTAATTTACCCTTATTATTATTATGTTATACTTTGGTGCTGAACTGCTTAGCACATCTGGATTGCGGTAAAAAAGTAGAGGATATTTGTATAAAATAGAGAGGAGAGTCGGTGTGGGTGAAAAGTGGAGTAACAAAATTGTGGTTCCATTAGTTGTTATGTACTGCATTGTCCACTATTGGAGAATACTATAAAGTATATCTATCCGTTTTGACACAATTGTTTAATCATGGGTTGTCTTTGTTTTTGTCTTTTTCTCACACATCACTTCTAATTTAATTATATAATAATAAAGTAGACAATGAAAAAATGAATTCTAATGTCCACACTGTATAACATAATCTAAAATGCATATTATCTATCTACTTTATTAAAATATGCTGACATGACACTCTACTATTTTAAAAGTAGATAAATAGTATACTTATTGCACTCCAATGCTCTTATTTCCTTTCTTTTTTTAAGTGGGGTAACCATGGCCAGGTACACAAGCTAGTGTAAAAATCAAAATTAAAATTACTAGTATGAAAAAAAAAATTTTAAACAAATAAATAAATTATAATTACTACTAACTTTTTAATAAAATTATTATTGTTACCAAACAACTATATATTCTATACTCGATTCACACTGACCAATGGGTTGGAAAGATTGAGCACTGTTGCGGGTAATATCGTGACTCGAAATACTTGCTTTAACCTTTGAGAAAAATAATAATTATTATAATAACTGATAAGTGCTTAAATGTTGCACATTTCAGCACCTAAATTAGGGTATTTTAATCCTTACATCTATCTTATTTTCATGTTTTAGTTCTAATTTATGTTTTTGTTAATTTCAGGTCAATAAGGTTCAAACGGATTAATTTTGGTCCACTAAAGCTTTTTTGGAGTCAAGCAAAGACATTCAGAAAAGTTCAGAAAATGGCGAAAAAAGGTCGCAGCTCATTGCTCGTATAGTGTACTTATTCTTCAAAAGGCGGTCAATTCTACCTTTCTTGGGCCTTTGATGATGTTCCCAAAGGTGAAAAAGCAAACCAATTATCCCTGGGCCAAAATGGAGCTAAATAAGGTGTAAAAGGAAAATGCAACTCTAAGGGATCGATCCCCCAGAGTGGGGGATCGATCCCCCACTATTCACAGAACTAAAAATGCCCTTGGGGGATCGATCTCCAAGGTTGTGGGATCAATCCCCCAGTACTTGGCAGCATTACGGGATTTTCTTATTTTTGGCTTATTTTTGTAACTTATGGGCTTTAATAGGGTCTGTTACTTAGGGTTAGTTTTTCATTAGTTTTAGTGAATATTATTTTTGGAGAATGAATTATTATTTTAGTCTCTATCGTGATATTACGCTCTCTCTGAAAAACACGAAAAAGGGAAAAAGCTAAGGTTCTTGGAAAAAGCACAAAGAAGAAGAAAAATTCAGAGAAGATGAATTAGATGATGGAATTTGTTCTATCTTCGAATCCATCAACCATGAGTGACTGATTCTTCTACTTAGGGTTGGACAAACCCTAAGCATGTAACATATTCTTTCTCTCTTTTTACTTTTTGGGGATTAATTTATGTAATTAGTGTACAGTCTTGAACATTATGAATTAAATTCTTTCAATTGATTATCTGTATTAATCTCATATTGTCTTATGTGTGGTTGATTGATAAACAAATTTTACACATGAATTTTTTGTTAATTGATTCTTGTGATGGCTATACATGGTATTGATTAGTTGTAATTGTGTCAAATTGATGGAAAATTACTTCTATTTGATGGATGGCACTACATGTTTAGGTTAATTTAGTGTCTAATTAGTTTTAAATTCATGTTTAATTAGTTTAATTTAAGTTTAATTAATTTAACTGCAATTTAATTATTAGGTAAGTAGACCATCCATACTTATGTTTGAATTCCATACTTTTTGCCACAATTACATTATCCTCTAGATTCATGTGAGTTGAAATTGCTAATTGAATTGATGGATCATGTTTTGAATTAGTGAATTGATTTACACTTAGTTAATTGTCATTAGGTAAACGATTCAAGCTTTAAATTGAAACTTCATACTTTTCATTGCAATTGTTAGCCACATTTAGATTATACATTTTATTTCCCCAATTAGTTAAAAGTGAGTGAGTTAGGGAATGTGCTTAGTAGTGAATCCTACACTCTAAGTCTCTTTCCAATCTTTTAAACTCCATAATTTTACTGCAATCATTTAGTTTAAAATTAGTCTAATCACAAAACCAAACCTTTTTAGCAATCACATAAGCACCAAAGTAGAATTCCAAAACCTATAATTGTTTAGATCTTTTGGGACGATCCCTGCTCACTTCATACTCCATAGTATAAGGTTTAGTGATTTTATAAATTTTAAAATATGGTGCCCATGACATTATTTCTAAACCTAAAGTTTTGTGCATTATTTTGTGCACACGCTCGGTTGTGTCAATAACCAACACAATGTAAAACTACACACATTTTTATTTTATTTTTATTTTATATTTAATTTTTGGGTAAGTAGTAGAATTTTTCACCTGGCTTTGCATGATTCTCAATTACATCAGAAGGAATAGATGCCTGCGTCAGGTAAAGATATTACTCCCTACCCCGAGAGATACTATACTAGTACCCATACGTACTACTTTTTTTTTTTTTAATAGTAATTTACGGATAGACACTAAGAAATTCAATTTACATGAAAAACGGTGAATCCTATACCATGACATAATAAAATGAAACCCAACACCGAATTCGATCCTTAGATCATTATTTTTTTTTTTAAATGAACACGATATTAAATGAAATATGTGAAAAATCTAATGTAGGTAACCCTTCTTGCAACATTTTTGTTCCTCCGATCATCATTATATTGTTAAGAGGCCCCACTTGTCCAATTTAGATATGCATGTTACACACATATCATAATTATTCCCAATTTAATATGTCATGTGGTGACAACACCAATATATGATACTCCAGGTAACAATGTTCAAAACTACCATTAATCACATGAATCCTACAAAATATGACCATCAAAACAGTCACGGCCATAACAATTACAGATCTTCAACAAGCTGAATCAAACATATAAACAAAAAAGTAACTACAATGGAGGCAGACGATGCCAAGAAATAAGAACATTGCTTATAACCAATGTCATATGATTACTAGCAAACATAAATATTAACTGAGCACAGTTAATACTCCATGATCTAGCATTCATAGGTGCATTAACTACCCAAACAAAATATACTGCAAATAGTTTCCAAAGTTATGATTTTTTTTCAGAATGTTGTCCATCTCTACTCGGGCTGCACCAACCCACCGCCCCCAAAATAAAAAAAATAAAAAAAAGGAAAAACGGATAGCAAAAAAAAAAAAGTGAAGATTAAAAGTACAGTAATAAAAAACAGTGTAAAGCATAAAGTAATCTCTCCCTTCAACGATTCAGCACTAGAGCGACCAACAAAAAATTTCATGGCTGCTGGTCCTGCTTCACAAAGTCATGCATTGATGCTTGTGTCACTGACCTTCACTATGATGGCACTACAAAAAGAATATTTTGAACGGTAAGTATAACGAATCAAGAAACTATATGACAAATTATGGCAAAATTGGTTGTGTGCCAATTACTATGGGATATAGGCTTGAAATATATTTGTGGAGTTATTTAATATTCCCAGGAAAAAAAAAAAAAAAAACCCAGGCTTCACCAACTTGGCATCAATAGCACCACTGTAACACTGGCTTAAGCTACAGTCACCTACGGAGGTAGTGTATCTTAAGCCAGCCTATAAATATGGTGAATGCTGTAGGGGCAGATGGTGAATAAGTCATAATATCTTGTATTGTGGTAGACCCAAGCTTCTTGATGTGGGGCAGATGGTGAATATAAGTTATATAACAAATATCAAACATAAATTTCTAGGATAAGTGGGACCATACTATATGTAGAGGTATCAATCTGCTCAGGGAGCTCCTTTATATCCACCTCAAACCTCTCCTGAACCTGCAATCAATCAACAGGCATATAGTCCAAATAACAAAGATGATCAACATGATGATAAGAAATAATGAGGATAGTACAAACCTGATTAAGAACATCAGAGTCAGAGGCAGAAGATACAAATGTGATTGCAAGTCCTTTGGTGCCGAACCTACCAGCTCTACCCACCTGGCAGGATTCCAATAGTAATCAATAAGAAAAACATCTCAGGAATAAAACATAAAAGAAATGCCGGACTTGAGACACAATAAGCATCAACATCATACTGGACTTATACCCTGTGCAAGTAAGTATCTGCGGAATCTGGCATGTCATAGTTGATGACAATGTTGACGCGTTCAATGTCAATTCCCCTGCCAACCAAATCTGTTGCAACAAGTATCCTCTTATGACCTTCCTTGAAACCCTTGTAGCGTGTCAACCTACAAATCCCAAAGACTTCGGTTGATAATTTAATCCAAGTCATTATTTAATAGACAGGAAACATAATTGAACTATGCAGAAAATGAATTTAGTGTCCCAAAAGATTTTGCATCCGAGTCTTCATTAGTTTCTATTTTAAGATTCAAATGAATACAGATACGTAAATATTAGATAATTTTAAAAAAGAAAATAAATTCCACAGCAAATCAAGAAACACAGGTAGGCACACAGTTAGTTCAAATCTCTTACATGATTTAATTAATCCAAGTTTACAGAAATAAATAAAGAATTTGTGCATTCTTGTGATACTTATCTTCACTTTTTATCTGTAGATAAGAAGAATAATACTCACACGAATTCAACTTCTAATTTGTGCCACCATATAAAAAATACAAGTAAAGCTGGGATTGACATGATAGCATGCCTCCTAGTAAAACTAACAATGTTAATTAAAAAACATAGAAAGAAGGGCAGAACTTCAACAGCAGATTTAGTGTACAATCACAAGATTGTTAAAATTTACATGCTCGTCACGTTTGTTAGGGTATATCATAAATTCCAAACATATAATTAAACAACCAATTAATTAATTAATGTAACATTAACTCAACACTCAACAGTCATAATAGATAATGCATTTTCCACTGCAAAACATAAAAATAATTTTAAAAGATATATTGTGCACTTCTCTGCAAGAAGGTAAACAAGCCCATAAAAGATGCAAACCTTTCTTCCTGGGACATGCCAGAGTGGATGCAGATAGATGGAAAATTACACTCGACAAGTAGTTTGTTCAGCTCAGCTGCTCTGTTCACACTTTTGACAAAGATAACAACTTGATTGAAGTCCAATGCGTCGAGGAGGTCGTTCAATTTGCGGTTTTTCTCCAGCTCACTCAATTTGATGTAGTGCTGGCATGATAAAAATTTAAAATCAATAAATAAAAAATCAGATAAATGTTAACAATTGAATAAAGATCAGAGAACCAACTTCCAAATATATACCTGCACAAGCCCATGAAGGGTCAACTTTGCCTCATCATCCACATAAATTTCCATTGGCTGAAAGGAACAAATGTTACAGTAAATCATATTAGGAGCCTTCCTGAAGCAATGGAATCCAGAAATGAATGATGGATGAACATCCCTTGAAGCGAGGTTCTGGTCCATCTGATCTGTTTCCTTGCAGATACTTTCTTAAATCACGCCAAGCAAGTCCACTGTTGCTCAACACAGTTACTACTATGCCATCAACAGTACCAACCCAGGTAAGACTCCCACCACCAAACCTAAACTAGACAAGAGCACCCAAGCCCCAAAAGAAACAAGAAAATAGACTCGAGGACACAAACCAAAGGGAAAGCTAGTGCATAAACATAAAGCATCCCTCAACTTTCAGATCTAAATTATCCTACCTTGCCCCTCCCACTACCACTCCATTACCGCTACATTACGCAATAGAAAGATTGAATAAAGGTAAGCCAAACGCGACAAATGATAATAATACAGTGCCACGACCACTGCATTCTTAACTATCTACATTAACCCCTGCAGAAAGCCGGCATTTATTAAAAAAACGGTTGACTTCTAAATTCAAGTAGAACTGGCCATGGAACATTACATCTTGCATGAATTTCTTGCAAACAGGGCGGATCTCCTTGCTGAGTGTTGCCGAAAACATCATAACTTGCTTATCATGAGGAGTCATCTTGAAAATTTCCTGCACATCTCTCCTCATGTCTGCAGAACACAAAAAACCCAAGAAAAAGTGAGAAAATGAAAAAATCTAGAATGTAGAAAAAAAAATTTAATGTTCTGAAACAGAATATATTAAAAAGAGAAAACTAATGGGGAGACATACCAAGTGACTCAAGCATCTTGTCGCATTCATCAAGTATAAAATGCCTCACGTTTCTTAAAGCAAGGTCCTTATCCCTTGCAAGTGCAAGGATCCTTCCAGGTGTTCCAACAACAATATGAGGACATTCATTCTTCAGTAGGTCCTTGTGAATTTTGATATTGACACCACCATAGTAAACAGCAACCTTGATATCAGGCAAATAAGTGCTGAACCTCTCAAACTCGTGACAGATCTGCAAAAGTGGCGGATAATCCGCCAAAAAAATAACAACAATGATTCCCTGAAGGAAAAGATGAGAAAGAAAAGTATGGAAGTACAATCTAGAGAGGTAACACGAAATGAGAATCTTAAAACTAAGCAGCTAATAACAAATACATACCTGATAAGCCAATTCCCTTGTATGACACAAAACAAGTGCAGCAACTTGACCTGCATTAGGCTCAATTTGCTGCAATGTGGACAGGACAAAAACAGCAGTTTTACCCATCCCAGATTTCGCTTGGCAAATGACATCCATTCCCAAGATAGCTTGAGGGATACATTCATGTTGCACTGGTGAAGAGCCAAAGAAAAATCGGAAAAGGGAACCCCCAGTTTTAATTGAAAGGTTTACTACCAAACCAGTATACTTCTCCAAAAATCAAGAGTACGATAGATGATTACCTGAGAGATGGACATTCAAAATTGCTTAGAAAACAAAATCTCAAGAAACTAAGCATCAAACAAAAGATATGTAATTATTCAGTCACATGACTTTACAATTTTTATTATAAGGCAACTATTCAAACAGCATTAGGGGGGGGGGGGGGGGGGGGGGGGGGAAGAGAGTTTCTAATAACCGTATAGAACAGCAACATATCTCGACATGCTATTAATAGCTATTCATATCAAAATAACCCTTTATTACATAACCAAATAGAGGCATAAATCAAAAAGAAAAGAGAAAAAATAACATCATATTTAATGACAAGGAGAGCCGACAAAGCAATGGTAACTTCAAAATGTGAGACTACGGTAGAAAGAACAAGCTACCATGACTCAACTAAACATGGGCAGCATAATTCATAGTATCAGCTCAGATGGGACATACAAGTCTCTATCAAGGTAATATGATATATAGATGCAATTATTCAACAAAACATAAAAGGGAACTACTAGATTAAGCTCTCACTTGAGCTGCAAAACCAGACCAAAACAAACCAAGCCAACTCAAGAAATGGTCCAACCAACATATTAGTTGATCACAAACCATGTGAAATTGGGAATATGATTTAGTCATAGTTCAGGAGTGCTTAAAGAAAACTAACAATCAAAATTGACTAGATTGACTCCTGGCATAGGGTTTCCAAGAAGTGGACCAATCATTCATAGGAGTGATGAAAAATTAGAGGATGAATTCATTAACTGGCTTGTTTGCTTGAAAGCTCTTTGCAAATAACAAAATTGTACATAAATTTTTTTATACATGGTTCATCAGCAATAAAATCATTAACTTTTAAACTTAAATGTGATTCAAACAGTAATTGAATGAAAATTTTCTTATAATATTATATCAGATTAACAAACTGTTAATTCAATAATGTGAGACTGTATGTTCAGTTTGAACAACTAAAATAGATTATGGTTGATTACATGAAAAATGCTCCTCCTTTTTTGTGTGGTTCTATCCGCCTTTAAGATGAACATCTAGCTTTGGAGTTAATATATGAACCGTAACATTACGATTTACCTAGATTTAAAAAGACAGCATAGCATAATATTATGGCTAAGACTGAAAGGACAAAAAAGATTTATATCTATTTAAAAGGCTTTTTTAAAATTTAACTCATGAAATCAAATGACTAGCTGATTAAATATCTTGCCTTCGGAAGGATGCTCAAATCCCGAATCCACAATAGCACGCAGAAGCTCCGGCTTTAGAAGGAAATCTCTGAATCCAGAACTGTGAATTCCAACATAGCCCCTACAAGAAAATAAAAGAAAATCAGTAAGGAACAAAAGAATGCTATAACAATCTTTAAACCTGCCAAGGAAAACAAGAACTGAATATAAACTTTGTTGGATCATCAAAACGTGTTGTACTAACACAAGGCAATTGTTATTTTAGGAGAACAACTTCCTACAATTGTTATGCAAACTTAGTACTAGTAGACTAACTGCAGAGCTGTACAAGAAAAACAATACAGCAGCAGTTGCATTAATACTCCATACTCAATCTCAGCTGCCCAATAAAACCTATTTACATTCCACAGTTTATACCAGAGGATAATTGACCGACAGCCAAACGCTTAAAGAAAACAAATGCCAAATCAACTTCATTCCAAGCCCAAATGCATTCAATTGCGTCCCCAAAATTTCACTCACAATAAGATCAGTGGAAATCTAAAAAAAAATTAAGAAATAGAAAAGAAAAGAGCAAGCTTTGATTTGAGGAACAAATCCTTAAGACCAATACCAAACATCTTACCCCACTAACCCACCAGCAAAACCTCCACAAAAACAGATGAGAAATGAATTACAAATTTCAGGATAAAGTGAATTACGACACAACAAACAGAGCCTAGACTTGGTGAAAATCCTAATCTCCGTATCAAAGCAGATATTGACTGTGATATAAATGACAAAATAAAAAAATAAAATCACAAAAATATCCAAACAAGGATTAATGAACAAGATCCACTATATAATCAAATAACAACAAATTAACAAGAAAAATACACCCATATAATATACAAAACCATACATATATACACAAATATTCTTAATGCATAAAATCACTAACTTTTTAACGGATTCGCCGTTGACTTTGGCGGTGACGGAGTCGGGTGCTTTTTCATCTTCCTCCTCGTAGTCGAGAAGCTCTTCCTCGTAACCATCGGTGTCCTTTGTTTCGCCCATTCTATCACACATCAAAAAGTCTGAGTTAGGGTTTCAAATTTCGATCCGAAAACAGAGACAATCTGGGGTTTTGAGGAAGGTTGTTCACCTTCGGATCTGTGAGAAGGGGTGATTAGGGTTAGGGTTTGAAGCGTCTGCAGAGAAAAATGTTAGGAAATAAATCGAAACAAAAAGTAGTATGCGAGAGAGGAGACCTCAGCTAGAGAGAGAGAGAGAGAGAGAGTGATAGGGTTTTGCGATTGGGAGAAGCAGATTAAAACAGGCGAATATACAACTATCTGACCTGTGTGTCCTCGATGTTTGTGGATAATTACAACACTGCCTAAAGTCGGCAAAAATCTTGGGTATGTCGATTGGGCCGTTCCAAGCACAAGTCTGCCCAGTTCCGCCCAATTAATTGGGCTAAGTCGCCTTTTAAAGCCAATCACTGATTTTGGCCCAAGTTCTCCACCCGAGGCCAGTTCAAATCCCGAAATAAATAGGTGTTCATTGGTAAATTACCTTTAAAATTCTTTTATTAATTTTATTGTAAGTTCATGTAATCTAATCAGTTCACATAGATTTTTTTTTTTTTTTTTTTAAAGGATTTTAGTTGTATGGGTGCCACCTTATGGTATACGCGAACCACAATGATAGGTGATGGTAGGCTCAACACGAGGGCAGTGACGGATTCAGAAAATTATGTGAAGTTGGTCGTTTTTAATAATGACTATGTGAGAGGAGTCATCTTTAATAACAATAAGATAGAAGAAAAAAAATGCAAATTATCGTAATAAGTAAGGGAACTTTTAGGTTAGTACATGTAAAATTGTCCTGATGACTTTTCATATTTTAAAAAGATCGTATGATAATATATATATATATATATATATATATTTTTCAGTACATACTGTCAAACCATCACTCATCATCCATTCGTCTCCCATCTTGTTGTACAATCGATTCTTCACGGTAATTATAGTAAAAAATGTCCTTTCTATATAGTGCTTCAAATACACCAACAATAAATAAAAACATGATAATCACGCTAATTAAAGTGTCATAATGTGAACCCCAACACACATCGCTAGCTCATTTAGGAGAAGTATTCTGATTTAGGTCTTACCCACTTAATAGCTTGACACTATTAAGTGCTTCATTAACAATGGAAGTTTGCTTCTCTGCAAGAATATCAAGACATTTGCATGAACTACCAACTGCGTTCACTAACATTCGCAACAAGAGTGAAAAGAGAAACAATATCTTCATTTTTTTGGCATAGCCATGAAAGCAAACTAAAGTTGATGGGCAAAGCAATAAATGTAAAAGGCACAGTCATTCTCCTTTGATATAAGAGTTTTAAAAACATTGAACTCGTCTCGCATATTACTAATCCCATCATAACTTTGCCCGTGCAATTTAAAAATGCTCGGCCATATCTAAAAATTAAATCATCAACCGTAGTCTTAACTCTTAAGTGAGAGGGCAGTGATGTTAGTAATATGCACAATACCCGCAAAACATTATAGATCAACATGACAGCCGTTGAAATATATATATATATATATATATATGTGAGCCACTATTATAATACATACATCAGAAGTAACTAACACTATTCTCCACCAGAAATTTGGGTTGAATGATTCACTGCTTGAAGCAGCATAATCCACTAACAGTCCCTCTTTCAACTACACGGAGTACTTGTACAAAATTTATCCTTCAAAATTCTCCAAGTCACATCCTGCAAATACAAAGACAAAAAATAAAAGATTGTTTTTATATAGAGCAGAAGAATTTGTAAATTCATACTAGTAAAGTGTAATTCACCAAACAGAGACCATGGAAAATATGTTATATAACACAAAATCCAATTTCCAGGCAAATTTTCTTTTGATAAATAATTTAAGTTGTCAAACTAATGATGTCAAAATAAATCATGTATTATAGATCCGGATACATATTTCAATGCCAATAAATAATTATTACTCAAAATGTTCACGGATTAGACCCTTGGGTCCATCCAAGTAAATCAAAATAACCATTAATAAAAGACAATAGTCTATTATTCTTCCAAATTTAAGAATTACTCGCTATAACACTAATAAGTGAAAAATTAGTATGATAATTATTGTAATTTTTTCAGTTATTATTGATCTAGTTTAATGTGTCCTACGTATCAACACTAGTAATTTAAATCTTTCACTCAAATGAACGAGACAAGTCATCTTATATCATAGAAACCAACATGTTACATTCTTTCAAATAGCATGTCCAAGTTCTATCACTAAATTCAAAAAATGTTTAAGATAATACAATTCAATAATTTATACCTCCTATGGCTAAGACTCTTTCTTTTCATCTATATTACATAATAGTTAAAGCACAACTTAATTTATCTCATGAATTGACCAATACAATCATTCCCCTTATGTAGGCAAAGTGAAAGTATTACACTATTACAAGCATATACTATATTACTATCAATAAAAAATGCAACAAGTGAAAGATGATTCAATTATTTAATATGGTATTACAAAATTTTCCTTTATTTACAAACTTAGCCGGTGAGAATTAATTGGTTTTAAAAGTGAAAGTCCAACCATATGATAAGACTGAAAATTTGTGACAGAATATTAAAATCGCGCACACACACATACATATAGGCACTTCATTTTTCTCCAATTGCACTCCATTTATTTTTTTCTTTTAAAAAAAATGATAAAAAATCCTTAAATTCATTAAAACACTGCTACCATCCCTTAATTTATAATGTCATAACTACCCTTAATTTTTACAGTACAATTTTTTACCATCTTTACTTTCTTTATTATTTTATTTTTCTTTCTTTTTGTTTTTTCCGGAGGTCCTCTTCAAGAAAACAATTTATTCCATACTAAAAATTTTATTTTTGACAGTCAAAAGAGATAAGAATATATAGCAAACTTTTTATTTTTATTTTTTGGTACAATCGAAAAAGATATTTATTCAACAAAGCTAACTTTTTTTTCACAGTAAAAAGAGGTACTTTTTTTTTTTGTAATTTTTTATTGGTTGTGCCAAAAGAAATAATTTATTGGATAAAAGCAAAAAAAATTTTTTGGGTCTTATCAAAAGAGATAATTTTTTTTAATGCTCTTCTTTTTGTACGTTTTTTTTTTTTTTTGATCTTGAAAAAAGAGATAATTTCTTCAATAAATATAAATATTTTTTTTCATGTCAAAAGAGATAATTTTTAATGGTTACTTTTTATTTTTTTGGTCTAGTTGAAGTCAATTTATTCAATATAATTTTTTTTTTTTTTTTTGGTTTCTTAAAAAAATATATATATTATTCAAATTTTTTTGTCTAGTCAAAAGAAATATTATAGATAAGGAGAGGAATTATGAAAGGCAGTTGTGTGATTTAAAAAGTAATAATTATTTACTTGTAAAGTTAGGATTAGAATTATCATTTTATTTAAGATTATAGTGAAAATATTAAAATAGATATATATATCTATATTATCTTGATAAGAAATACATGTACGCATATTTTTGCCCATGAGTCAGAGTAGAACCCTCCCTTCTTTTTTAAGGATGGACTAGTTGCGCTCGGTTAAATGCACATATTAACTACCCTAGTTTTAGCCACTTGCTTTACAAAGTTATGTTCTGTATGGAGAACCTCCAACAGTTTAAACAATTCGGGAATCCATTTCTAGTGACCCCTAATAAAAATCCGAACTGAAATATAAATAATTGAAAGAACATCCAAAACTAAACCACTGTAGACCAAACTCACAGGAAAACCGAAAAAAAAAAAAAAAACACTGTTGCAAGGAGCCTGGCTCCTATGGCCTTGGAGCCGGCTCCCAGATCTTGTGCAAAATGGATACCATGAATTGCTTGGTTAATTCCTACTAGCTTTCTTGGTGTTTCCCTTTTTAATTTTTATACATGCAGATAATTTTTTTACTTCTCTCTTACTATAAAAAAATAAAAACCATTAATTTTGACTGTTTAATCTTTATATGTTCTATATTGAAATGTACGCAATAGATAGTTCATACATGCTTAAATGTGGGACAATCCCATTGTACTTTTTTTTTTTTTTTTTCAGAAAATGAAAGAAAAAGGCTTGGTTGGTTCAATTTTCAGATAAATAATTTTTATTATTAAAAATCAGAAAACATAAATTGAAAGTATCTTGAAAAATATTTATATTATCATATAATGACACGTTTTATAATAGTGATAGAGATACTATGGCACGACAAAATAGAGTACAGGGTAATTTAGGATAAAAAGAAGAAGAAGAAATTGTGTTGTCAACTTCTTTAGAATTTGGAAGATGAATAAATTTCCTTTCTTTGTTTGATGGAGGAGAAGATGAAAAAAAGAGACACTGATGAATCTTTCTTACTGGTTTGAGTTTCCGGCAGGGTCATTGGAGATTAGAGGCTTATCCGGTCCTTAATTTCGGAATTTCGTAGAATTAGTTGAGGTGTGCACAAATTCGCCGGACACTATGATTATAACAAAAAAAAAATAAAAAAATAAAAAGTGATGAACAAATTTCCAATGTCCAGTACGGAAGAGAGGAAAAGAATTGGAGGAGGAACGAGACTTCACCAATAGGTGGTACATCATTTTGTTTTCATTCAAAATTGAATGGAAGAGGAGAGAGAAAGAATGAAGAATTATAAGAGAAAAAAAGGGTACCCACCAAAAAGTTGCAAAAGCCTTCCCGCCTGAAGACCCCACACCGTTTACTCTCTTCTCTATCTCTAAACTTCCTCGCGAAGCAAAATTATACTGTTCTGTACTTGGTACCAATATATATATATATATATTATATACACAGTACACACACTACTCAGCTCTACTCCAGCCAAGCTACATATTGCTTCTTTTCTTCATCACCTGTCTCTCTCTTTCAATCGCATTGGTTATTCATCTTTTCTGTCTAAGATGGTTTGTACGTTTGGTTGATCGATTCGAAAGGTTAGTAGGGTTCTCAAAATTGTGCAATTTGGTCTTATTGCGATCACTTTTTTATTTTTTTGACATCGATTTCAGTTCGTAATATAATCTTGATTTTCTGTACAAAAATTTGAGCTTTTGTTGTTGATCAATTGATACTTTTTTTGACAATCGTTTGCTTTCTGAGAAAACGATGGAAACTGTCAGGAAAGAAAGGGAATTAGAATAGAATTATGGGTTATTATTCTTCATCTATACCAAATTAACAATTTTGTTATTCTCATCTCTTCATACATGAAAACAGAAATGAGTATATGCCCATGATTGATCTAAATTAACGATCAATTCAGAATATTTTTGCTCTTTGTCCCCCCTTCCACCTTCTATTTTAGCTTCAGGGACATATCACTGTAGGTGTTGAACTTGTTAATTTTGGAAATTTCTGTTCTTTCTGTTCATTATTTGTTTTGGGAATTTCCCTTTTGCCAAACATCTTACATTGATTTTGAAGAATTTGAAAAATATTGCAATTAAATGAATAGACTTGTTAATTTTGGAAAGTTTTGTTCTTTCTGTTCATTTTTTGTTTTGGGAATTGCCCTTTTTGCCAAACATCTTACGTTGATTTTAAAGAAGTTAAAATATATTGCAATTAAATTAATAGATTGGTTTTCATGGTTGACTCTTTAATAACTAAGGAATGATTCCAATATATTTTCTTTCATATATTAAAATTGATGTTTTGATTATATGGAATTTGGTCAAGGTTGAATTGGAGATGATATTTTGGAACGAAATGGATAATATTCTTGGTAATTTGATCGCGGAAAATGTTTGAAATGAATGTAGCAAGACAAATACATTACAGGATTTACTTGAATGACTCAGAACATTATGTGTGCTCGGTCCCCTTTACTTGCATTTCATTTCATCTACCTGTTCTGTCGCTTTTTTACCTCTCTTACCAGTTTAGAAAATTAGAAGTAAAATGAGATTTATTAATTAAGTTTGTTCTCTTATTGAAAAGTTTATCTATGCTATTAAATGGAGCAAAAGACATGATTACATAATTTTGAGTCACTAACAATGCACGATGACTTTTCTAGGCTTAGTTGAACATAGGTTTGAGTTTCTTACTAATTAGCTGTGTGAATTAACTAAGTTAAAGAAAATGTAAATTGATCGTAAGGTGATTATTTTTGTTGATGGATTGTATTTGTTCTTATCATTTATTCTCTGCAAGGAAAGAATATTTAATTAAATTTTGTGTTATATTTGATGTTTTTATGGTTTTCTGTGAAATGGGAAAAATTGCTTCAGCTGAGTCAAATATGTGTATGGGGTACTATACTGTTTGTCCCAAATGATGAGAAACCATATTCTAAATTTTATTTATTTATTTATTTTTCATTTTTACATTATCTCACAACCAAAGTATAATTGTTATAAGACTACATTTTTTATGGTTCAAGGCACAATGTTGGTGTTTTTTCTTACATATGTTGGATTTTGTGTTAGGTGGAATTGGAAATTATACAGATTTAGTGATTGGGACGTTGGAAATTTTGTGAGGAGAAAGATGGTGTGGGTGGGAGCTGAAAATGACATGGTGGTAACTCAAGTTAGTGTTGGTGGGTTTGATGAATTTGTCACTGCAAAAATGATTTTGGATTACTTTGAAGATAAAATTGGACTTGTTTGGAGGTGTAGATTGAAGACTTCTTCAACTCCTCCAGATTCATACCCAAATTTTGAGATCAATGTCGCAAATGTTCAAAGAACAAATGAATATGAAAAGGTGGAACCTCACGCCTTTGTGCATTTTGCAACTCCTGATTATGCAAAGTCAGCTCTAGATGCTGCAGGGCGTTGTGAGCTTATATTGTTCAAGAATCCTCTTAAAGTTAGTTTGGGGCCTCAAAATCCACGTCGCATGAGTAAGTGGAGAATAGATAATGTTCCTTTTAGATTTTCTGATGTCAAGGTTGAGATCGGACTCTTGGTTAGCCGAGATGAGTTCTTTGTTGGCTGGAGAGGGCCTGCTAATGGGGTTGATTTTCTTGTGGATCCCTTTGACGCGACATGCAAATTCCTGTTCACCAAGGATACTGCTTTCTCCCTCAAAGGCACAAACAAGCATGTGGTAATGAAGTGTGATTTCAAGGTTGAGTTCTTGGTAAGAGACGTCAATGAGATCAAACAAATTGATGATATGTCATCAAAAATAATTTTGTTGCAGCTGGCTTCATCTCCGCTTCTTTACTATAGAACTGCAGATGATGATATAGAGAATTCAGTTCCATTTGATTTGTTAGATGATGATGATCCGTGGATCCAAACCACAGATTTTACACCTAGCGGGGTCATTGGTAGGTGTAATACTTATAGAATGTCAATTTCAGCTCACCACGGTTTGAAGCTGGAGAAGGCCCTGAAATATCTCAAAGAACGGAGGGTACAAACTGAAAGGTTTAGGCAGCAGCTTAAGATACGGGATGAACCTGATTTTGGGATGCCCATGGCTGATCCTTTCTTTTGCATTCAATACAAGGATGGTGTGTCATTTAAAATCATGTTTTTGGTTAATGCTGTCGTGCACAAAGTAATCATTAACCAACACCAGTTGTCGGACAGGTTTTTCAATCTGCTGAGAAACCAACTGGAGGAGGTAAATGTAGCTGCATTAAAGCACATATGCGCTTACAGGCACCCCCTGTTTGATGCCTATGAGAGGCTGAAACTTGTCCAGGAATGGTTGCTGAAAAATCCTAAGCTTTTCCAGAGACCTAAAGAGTTGGCTGATATTGTTGAAGTTAGGAGGCTGGTTATTGCGCCAACCAAAGCCTACTGTCTTCCACCAGAAGTTGAACTTTCCAATAGGGTTATCAGGAATTATAGTGACGTTGCTGATCGGTTTTTAAGGGTTACCTTCATGGATGAAGGCATGCAGACACTTAATAAGAATGTTCTTTCCCATTATACTGCTCCTATTGTTAGGGACATTACAGCAAACTTTTCTCCGCAGAAAACCAAAATGTTCAAAAGGGTAAAGAGTATTCTGAGCGAGGGGTTCCACTTATGTGGTCGGCAATACTCGTTTTTGGCCTTCTCAGCTAATCAATTGAGAGACCGTTCTGCCTGGTTTCTTGCTGAAGATCAGAGAATTAGTGTGGATGACATAAAAAATTGGATGGGAAAGTTTACAAACAGGAATGTTGCGAAGTGTGCTGCTAGGATGGGACAGTGTTTCTCATCCACTTATGCCACAGTTGAAGTTCCATTAAGTGATTTTGACTCAAAGCTTCCTGACATACAGAGAAATGGGTATGTTTTCTCTGATGGTATTGGTATGATAACACCTGATCTTGCAATGGAAGTTGCAGACAGATTGCAGTTGACAGTGAACCCTCCGTGTGCTTATCAGATTAGATATGCTGGTACAAAGGGGTTGTTGCCTGTTGGCCATCAAAAAATGATGGTATCCGGCTTGCCTTGAGGCCAAGTATGAACAAGTTTGAATCCAATCACAAAATTCTTGAAATCTGTTCTTGGACTCGGTTCCAGCCTGGATTCTTAAACCGGCAGATAGTGACGTTACTTTCTACTTTGAATGTTCAAGATGAAATATTTTGGAGAATGCAGGAGTGTATGATTTCTAAACTAAATCAGATGCTTGTAGACACGGAAGTGGCTTTTGACGTTCTTACTACTTCATGTGCCAAGCAAGGAAATACCGCAGCAATAATGTTAAGTGCAGGTTTCAAACCTCCAAATGAACCTCATCTGCGGGGCATGTTAACTAGTATAAGAGCTGCCCAGCTTGGGGACCTCAGGGAAATGTAATACCCCTAAAATTAAAAAGGATAAAATTGAAATTTAAATTTTTTTTTATGTGCATTTTTGTCTATTGAACTTGTGTATTTGTATTTCCTTATTTAGTTATATATTTTCTTTATTTGAATTATGGTTTGTTTAGTTATCTGAGTTATTGTATTGTTTGTTTTATTTTAAATTGTATTTTAAATGCCTTATTTGGTTAATTATTTAATTGTCTTTAATAAGTGCTTAAGTAGATGTTGAATTAACAGTTTTCAGTTAGGGTTTCTTGGAGCCGTCATACAAGTATTTAACGTGTATGTGACTTAAGTTTATGGGCCGACTCTAGTTTAATTAGGGTTCTGCCTTAGCTCTAGTTTAATTAGGGTTTTCTAAAGGCCTATATATATACGTGTATGAGTTTCACTAAGGGTTTTGGACGAACCCTATTCACGGCACAGTAAAAATAGAACGTAACAGAGAGAGAGTCGAGAGAAAAACAGAACAAAACTTAGAAGGAGAACAGAGAGGGCCAAGGGAGAGTTGTGGTGGATTAAACCAAAACCATAGGAGGCTTGAAGGTGGTCAGTGGTTGCCGGAAATTAGGAAGACGACAACACAGTTTTGAGACCAAAGCTACAGGCAAGTTCTTCTACTTTCTCATTCCCTTTGGCTTGTGTTCTGTGCACCTAGGTAGTCTCTAGGGTTAAATAAATTATAAACTAAAACTTACATGTTAATTGTATGTTATATTGATAATCTGTTTGGGTTGTAATCGAATCTATTACAGAATTCGTACACATCTGTTTTCAGTTTTATTGGAAAAGCTTGTTAGTCCGGTTGTAATTTTAGACTCTAGGGAATTTGTTGAGTCTTAAATGGATCTTGCATGATTATTATATGTCAAATTTCATTATCTGTTGTCTGAGAAAGTGGTCTGAAATAAAATCGTTATTGTCTGTTCCGGTTTTGCTCTTTAAGCATGCTAGTAAATTGCTTAGTTAAATCTCTGTATTTGATTTCAAATTGTTGTTCTAAAACCACTGGGAGTCTGTTTTGGTATTAATAAGACCCTAGGATAAGTTTTAGAAATCAACTGAAGGGTGGACATAGGCCGGAGAAGAAGCAGAAGGACGAGGACGGAGCAAACGGGGACTGGAAGCTCTCAAAGGAGGTGAGAGCCGGCTCCATGGATGTGGGAGCCGGCTCCCACACTCATTGAGCCGGCTCTACATTCTTAGAGCCGGCTCCAGGCTCAAAAAAAAGAGCCTGCTCTTGGAATTTAGAGCAGGCTCTTTCAAATAGTAGTTTTCTAAATTTTTTTTTCTACGAACTGTTTGGATACTGTTGGAGCATGGGAACGTTTCTGTTGACTCTGGGGTTTTACAGAGGGATTAGAGGGTTGGCTTTGAGAGTTATTAAGTCCTTAAATTGAGTAAGGTTGACCTCTAAGTTAACGGAATTAACTGTGCGCTATTTAGCCACTTTGCGTACGGTTAACGACTGGAAGGAAATTTATTGTCTAATTTTAATTTGACAATTTAAGGGGCTATAATATAGTTCTAAATGAAAGTTTAAATGTGTGATGGAGTCTTTTGAATAATAATTAGACTGGTAGCTAATTGGGGCTCTGTGCTAATAGATTAAACAGAATATCAGTATACAACTTAGCACGCGGTTACCTGATGGAGAAAATTAAGTTGCTCAAATTAATCTAGCAATTTATGGGACTATAATGTGATTTAAAAACTTATTTTTAATGCATGATAGAGTCATTGATATATTAGATGTGATCTACGCATGCTATGGATGCTAGTTGTTGAACCTTTAAACCGTTTCCTGCAAATATATGGTTTAACTCTTGGATTTAAATTGCTGAAACTATAAATAGTCTTCTGTAATTATTTGGGATGGTTTGGATTGTAAATTGCTATACTGTTATTTATAGGTTGTAATTTACATGATTTGGATGTTAATTGTGGGATCTAGATATTATCATACAAGTAATTGGATTATAGTTTTGAACTGTAATTGCTGTAGTGTTGTATAAACTATTCTGCAATTACCTGGCTTTTGATTTTAGTTATTAAATTGTTGTACTATTATTGATAGTCTGTAATTTTTACATGGTTTTGGATTTAAATTGCTGAATAAATATATTCTGTCAATTACATGGATATGGAGGATTGTATGCACCGATATGGGACGGTGACATACTAGGGGACGGTTTAGCTCAAAACGCCTAAACCTAACCTAATGGATTAAAGGAATGGATTTAAAAATATTGAATCCTAATTGTGTTAAGTCAAATCAACTGCAACTAAGTTGAGTGGCTTCCTGGATTAATGGATGATAGTTTAGTCATATCAACTGAATAAGTTGATAGACTAACTAGCTTATTTATTGTATATCAGTTCAATAAATATTTGAACTACATACCTTGGTTTTGGATGGACTTTATATATATGTTTATGGTACCACGAGATGAGTTTGAGCCTTAGACTCGTTGGTTAGGGTGCGTATATGCAGTGGATGCGTAGCTGGCTATAGTAGGTTGAGGTGTACCCTGTTAGGTCTAGGTACTCATGCCCACCTTTGGGTGCGTTTTCGCATGTTACCTTCTATTCAGGTTGAGACCCCTACTGTAGTCCAGTGAATGTCCCTTAGTGTGGATATATATATATGTATGGACTAGATAACTTTTGTTGAGATATCTAGGATGTATTTGCGTATCGATTCACTGTTTGGATTGTAGTTAGAGAAGAATTTGCATGTGGGCCTGACCCACTCTTATTTTTACAGGTGTTTATTAGTTCCAGACTTGGAGCTGGATCGTGCTGAGCAGATACAGTTATTCACTCCACCGATGACCAGGGTTTTATTTCATATTTTAGACTTGGGTTTCATTTCCAATCTTTTGAGTTCAGTGAGGTATTTTAGGGGTCCACTGGATGGATTCCCGAGTTATAATAGAAATGGAGAAGTAGGATGTATCAGAATCATTCTTTGTTAATTAAATTTTATTCTGAGATTTTTGGATTATTATTCTAGTTTCTTTTCAGCAATTTATTTATTCTTGTTTTCTTATTTGTATTCTGTGTTCGATTATTGCTAATTGATTTGATATCCTCGGGTTATCGGGCGTGGGCCTGGCCAACCCGCATCCGAAATTTCGGGGGTATCACAGGAAATGTGTAGGATCTTTGTTCCTTCAGGACGGTGGTTGATGGGCTGTTTAGATGAGATAGGGATACTTGAACAAGGCCAGTGTTTTATTCAAGTGTCACATCCTTCGTTGGAAAATTGTTTTGCAAAGCATGGCTCTAGGTTTTCTGAGACACAGACAAATCTACAAGTGATTAAAGGTACTGTAGTAATAGCAAAGAACCCATGTCTTCACCCTGGTGATGTGCGGATCCTGGAGGCAGTCAATGTTCCTGAGTTGAACCATCTTTTTGATTGTCTGGTTTTCCCTCAAAAGGGGGATAGACCACATGCAAATGAAGTATCAGGAAGTGACCTTGATGGTGATCTCTACTTCGTGATATGGGATGAAAATCTTATTCCTCCAAGTAAGAGGAGCTGGACGCCAATGGAATATGCGCCTGCAGAAGTTAAACAATTGCCACGTGCAGTGAATCACAGGGTAATTATATATCTTTGAAATAATATTCTTAATCATTGTTCATTTAGTACTAAAATCATTATTATATTTCATTTACTTGATACTTCTGATGTATATGCTTTTAAAATTACTACTATTATATTAGTATTTAAATCATTATCATTATTTTTTTTTTCCTTAGTTGGTACTCACACACACATGCCTCCACTGAGACTCGAACCCCTAACCACCCTTTGGGAAGTAGAGGCCTGGTACCGCTAGGCCGGCCACTCGCCTGTTAGTATCATTATTATCTTTCAATCATTGTTAATCATTACCAGTATGCTATGCTGTATTCTCTTTCTTCATACCGCTTACTTGATTTCTTCTCTTTAGTTAACAACCTTCTATCATTTGGTGATGTGATGTTGTGTCCTGAATTTGGTGCCGGGTCACGTTGCAACCTGCTTTAAACCCAACGAACCGTTGGATGGAACTTGGCCCCGAGGATAATTTTTGACCCGTTTTTGCTCATGAGTCGTGAACCCTAATTAGTACTCTCTTGTAGTCCAATATATAAGGGTGTTTAGGGTTTGGAGTGGGTTGAGAGAGCGACTGAAATTCGTACATAATAGAGAGTGAGGGGCTGAAACTTGTAATCTCCGATTTTACACGTAGTGAAGACTTTCGTCGAATCTCCACCGTGGATGTAGGCTTTGCCGAACCGCGTATTAGTCACACATTTGTCAATTCATATAATTTACTGAAGTCCAAAGACTAACATTGGTTATAAATTCTTTCATCTATGTATATTATGTCTGGAATCACATGTTGGCCACAGAGATGGACTTCTGACTTCTATTATGTGTTTACAGGACATAATAGATTTTTTCTCTAGGAACATAGTAAATGAGAACCTGGGTGCAATCTGCAATGCCCATGTGGTTCATGCTGACCTCAGTGAATATGGAGCATTGGATGAAAAGTGCATAAAATTGGCAGAGCTTGCTACCAAAGCCGTTGATTTTCCAAAAACTGGAAAGCTCGTGACCATGCCTTCTGAACTTAAACCAAAATTGTACCCTGACTTTATGGGGAAAGAGGAGTTTCAGTCCTACAAGTCAAAGAAAATTTTGGGTAAACTCTATCGCCAAATCAAAGATGCGTGTGACAAAGATGAGGTTGCATCTTCCGAGCTGTCATTTTTTCCTGAAGATATTCCTTATGACACAGACCTTGAGGTTCCAGGATCCACTGATTTCATCGATGATGCATGGACCCACAAGTGCTCTTATGATGGGCAGTTAAATGGTCTTTTGGGACAGTATAAAGTGAACAGGGAGGAAGAGGTTGTGACTAAGCACATTTGGTCCATGCCGAAGTACAGTAGCAAGAAGCAAGGGGAACTGAAAGAGAGACTGAAGCATGCTTACAGTGCCTTGCGAAAAAAGTTCAAGAAATTTTTTGAGCAGATGAATCCAGATATTGATCAGCATTCTGACGAAGAGAAGAATGCCATTTATGAAAGAAAGGCATCTGCATGGTATCAGGTCACTTATCATCCTACTTGGCTGAAGAAGTCACTGGAGTTGCAAGAGCCAGATGGCGCTGGGGAGACAGTGAGGTTGAGTTTTGCTTGGATCACAGCCGATTACCTTGCTCGTATCAAAATTAGGCGTAAGGAAATCGGCAGCATTGACCGCATTAAGCCAATCGATTCCCTTATGAGGTACCTTGCTGATCGGATATGATCTATAATTGCAATACTTTCTTTTCTAGCTGTTTTTAACTTTTGGCTGCAAGACTCTGGTTATTTCGAACTTCTAGGCTGCAAGGCCACTCTGCCATTGTTGAAAGGTCACATTTCATCTTTTGTTATGCAAACTACTTGCTACTGTTGCCCGTTGATGCTGTAAGTTACATTTTCTGCTAGTTTTGGTAGGTTTTTGAAACTGTTGCCCTTTATTTGCAGATCAGTCTTTCTTGTTTAATAAACTGAGGTTGTAACTAGTTTAGATCTTTTACTAGCTTGTTTTCTTTATCAGTTTATTTTGTGCATGACAATCTGAATGTTGTGAATTTAAGATATCTGAAGAAGTTTCTCAGGCTAACACAACATTGTTTGTTCTATAGTTAAATAACAGCTTGAATGGGGAATCATTTTGGTTCCCTTTGTTCTACATGCATTTTTCACGCAAGCACAATTGCATTTCGTTAAATGGGGCCTTAGTAGTTGCTTTAGACTATTGTTTTCTTACCTAGCATATGAGCATGCAGTTCAAGATCTTGAATATCTAACACGGTAACTTAATGATGTTACTTGATATGAGAGAACCTAGCTTAGCTATGGAATTTTTGGGCTCTGCTCGATGAGGGAGAGTTGATCCACAAACTTTGAAGTATCTCAAAATTGCAAACTACAACCCCAGTAACTTGCTGTTGCATTTTTAAAAAGAGTAGGTGAAGGGGAAGTCTTCTTTCCCAGACAATGTCTGATTAGCTAAAAACAAGTAATCACTTGTTCACTTATTCTCCTGTGTGGATAACTTGATGGGCTCAGTCGATGTACCCTAATCACTCAGAGTAGTCTTGTTGGGTCAAGTTAAATGGGCTGTTGTTCATGGGCCTAATGAGTTAAGCTTGACGTTGCTTGGGCACAGCCTGTTTATTTAATGAATTAAATGAGCACGAGCTCATTCATTAATTTGATAATGAACACGACTCGAGTCCTTAACAGGTTGAGTTTGAACTGTCTACGAACATTTTGGTTAATTTGCAACCCTAGGGTATGGCTGCGGAGTTTTAGTGGATATATTTATTGCACTGATGGGTACCATAACTTGGCAATTAAGTTTCATCTCGCAACCGTCCTTGGTAGATTGCTATGCACAGCAATGCATTGCCCCTACATGGTAATTTGAAGTTGGGGCATGTTACTAGTCAATTTCCTTTTTTATTTTATTGCCTCTACACCGTTCATTGGTATTTATTTTTCTTTTTCTTTTTTGCCTCCTTTCTTGACTTCTTCTTGTTCCCTTCTTCGTTGTTCAGGATGGTGGAACAATTTCTCATTAGAGCTAAGTGTATTTTTTTTATTTTATTTTATTATTATTATTTTTAATGAGAACAGCTTGGTGTTCTCAAAAGGTGAATGTTTTGGTTATAAGGTTGGGATTGTTAACTAGTGCCATGTCTTACTGCTAATTTGGGTCCATTGGGGTTCAAATTCCATTGTCTTTAAAAAAAAAGAACAAAAAAAATGAAAATTGTACTAAATATTTTAAACTTGCTTTAACCTTGGAATTTTGTTTGGAAGAGGTGATGGCTTGACGCAACCATATATTCTGCTCTAAATCTTTGTCTTCTTCTGCCTTTTTGGTGGAGAGGAGCAGAGGGTTGGCACTATTGTGTTCTTGTTAAGTATAAGAGACATCATAAGTAGTAAGGAAAAACATATATTTTAGAGTTGCTGGAAGTTTCTGGAGGAGACAGATAGGTCACCTTTGTTAGTTGTATCCACATTTCTGTTTCTTATAGAGTGCCATGCATTGGCGGACGTATGTCCATTTCCATACTGTTTATTTCTGATTTATTTGGCGACAGTGTAATGAACATAATTCTAGGGTTCTTTCTGAGTTTTTTTAGTCTGAACTCTTGTCTGCTATGCTTTGTAATTTGTAGCTGTCTGGTTGTTTTTTTTTTTCTTTTTCAATTTCATTTTCTTTACTGTAGACTTATATAATGTCTTTGCTCATAATGAAGTCATTATCAGTTACAAAAAAGAAACAAGAATAGAAAAAAGAGGAAGATTACATAGCTGAAAAAGTTAGGAATATAGAAGATTTAATAAATTGATTGAATATATACCTTTTTTCCTTTTACTTGTGACAGTGCTCGTGTGTCCTCTGATCGTGGAGGACTGGACATTCGCTCGGACCCTCTGGTTACCCTCTCGAACGTCCTTGAGAATCCTGAGCAGGCCGCAAGAGACGTACTATCTTCATATCTGAACCCCGCTCGGCTGCCCCCCACTCGCGCGCTGCATGGGATAGGAAAAGAGCTGATACCCCTGGCACAGGGTCTTGGTAGACTTGACGAGAATACGGGCCAAGTTAATACTACTGTGATAAAGTTGCCCCTTGTGAATGCATCTGACTCTGGAAGTAGGTCAAGTTTCTCGCGCTCTGTCAGAGGTACTAATGCATTCTCTTATTTGGAATACCCCTCTTTTCATATCCACTCTTTTGTTTTCTGTTAAAAAAACTAACTCCCCGCTATGCTGTGACTAGGCACTAGTGAACAAGCTTTCGAGGAGGGTGAGGCTCGCTCGGCTAATCCAAGTCTCGAGGGGGGTGTGTGATACTCCCGGATTTTCGGATGCGGGTTGGCCAGGCCCACGCCCGATTACCCGAGGATATCAAAACAATTAGCAATAATCGAACACAGAATAATTATATCAAAAGAGATAAATAAAATTTGCTGAAATGAAAACTAAAAGAGTAATCCAATATTTGAAAACCTCAGAAATAAAATTTCATTAATAAATAACCTTTATGCAACAACTGATCCTCCATATACAACTCGGGAATCCATCTAGTGGACCCCTATTCAAATCCCAACTGTATTCAAAAGAACTGGAAATAAAACTCAAGTCTTAACATGAAATAAAATCCTATGCCATCGGTGCAGTGAATAACTGTATCTGCTCAGCACGATCAAGCTCTATAGCTTGGACTGACGAACACCTGAAAAAAAATAATAGAAGAGTGGGTCAGGCCCACGAGCAAGTTCTAATCTAGCTGCAATCCATACAGTGACCCGATACGCAGATACACCGTAGATACCTCACAATATCTATCTAGTCCATACATATATATATATCCACACTATGGGACATTCACTGAACTACAATAGGGGTCTCAACCTGAATAGAAGGCAACATGCGAAAACGCACCCAAAGGTGGGCATGAGTACCTAGACCTAACAGGGTACACCTCAACCTACTATAGCTAGCTACGCATCCACTGCATATACGCATCCTAACCAACGAGTCTGAGACTCAAGCCCATCTCGTGGTACCATAACCATATATTTAAAGTCCATTCAAATCCATCCATAGGAACTCCAATAAATCGTTCAGCTTATTCAGCTGCACAGACTTATAAGAGATCCAGTAAGTCGTTCAGTTTATTCAACTGCACAGACTTAAATATAAGGAGAATTATGTTTTTATAATTTGTACCCTTCTTTCCAAAATAGGTAGGACTGAGTATTTTGAATCAGTCTGTCCCTAGTATGCCACCGTCCCATACCGGTGCATACAATCCACAAAATCCATATAATTGATAGAACAGGTAAAACTGTTCACCAATTAAAATCCATAAGGTAGGAATTAGCATTTTGAGTTAAACCATACCTAGTATGCCACCGTCCCATACCGATGCATACAATCCTCCATATCCATGTAAATTACAACATTCAAATGATAAGCAAGTAATTTACAATCCAAAGCCAAACCCAGATAATTGACAGAATTTTAATGTGAGAATTCAGTAATTAAAATCCAATACTAATTCCAAATAATTGACCAAATTTAATATAAGAATTCAGCAATTATAATCCAATATATGATTCCAAGTAAATTACAAGGCATAAATAATAAGCACGTAATTTATAGTCCAAAACCAACCATCCACATCGTTGCATAATAGTATTTAGTAGTTCAACAACTTAAAACCAAAACCATGTAAATTATAGACTATGAATGATAGTACAGCAATTTAAAATCCAAAACCAATATCCAATTAATTACAGAAGATTTTTAAATGTTTCAGCAATTTAAATCCAAATAATTAACCATATAGTTGCAGGAGATGATTTAATAAATCAACAACTAACATCCAGAGCCTGCATAGATCACATCTAACACATCAATGACCCTATAATATATTTAAAACCATTTTATAAATATATTAAATCCCACTGGAATGCCTAAAAATAAGCTTAAGTATTTAAAACTTCATCTATCCACTAACCGTATACAATGTACATAAGTGTTATATAGTTTGATCCGTTAATTTAGAATTAACCTTAAATCAATTTAGGGTCTTAATAACACCCAAAAATTAACTATTTAATCCCTCCGTGAAGTCTCATTAAATTTCTAAAATTTAATCAAGCCATTTAGTTCCTTTCTTCTGTTAGTAGCATACACCGTTGTATATTTTTACACTGCTTCATCATTTGTCTTAGAGACTTAAACCATACAACAATAAGTTTAATAACACTTAAAATTAACTACTTAGATCCTCTGTTAAGTCCCTACAGTTCATTAGCATCACTCAGAAGCTCAAACAGTGCTCAAAACACCAAACAGAGCCCTAGAAAACACCTTCTGGACGTAAAACAAATTGGAGCCGGCTCTTGGAATGGAAGAGCCGGCTCTTCCCCTATTGGAGCCGGCTCCAATTCCCTAGGAGCCGGCTCTTGCTGAAGGGGAGCCGGCTCTTGACTTTCTAGAGCCGGCTCTCTCCCTCTTGAGAGCCTCCAGTTCATCCCTGCTCCGTTTCCGTCAATCTGCTCCTTCTCCGATCAATTCCTACCCCTCTGCTTGTTTCTTAAACTGATCTAAAGGATCTAACACCCTCCTGATAGCATCCCCAAGGTTTGATTATAGCAATTTAAATCAATTAACAGAAGTAAACTTGTGCAAAAACTGAAACCTCATGCATGGATTACAATGAAGCAAAATGCAACAGAGATCTAAAACAGAAATAGCAACCTTCCTATGAGATTTACATAACTCCCGTAGTCTTTCCATACTTAGTTTACAGTAGTTGCAATAAAAAAACAAAGACAAAAACTACGACAAAAACCCTCATGCTTAAAGTACATAAAACTGAACCAACTTGCATGCACTGTAACAGATATTGCAGAAATCATCACAGAAATAATTCAAAGCATACATATGATTAATTTGATGTATAACATACATGAATGATTTAGTTGTTAATTTCCTTAAAACCCTAGAGCATATCTAGGTGCATAGAACACGGCTCAAAGGGAAAGAGGAAGATAGAACTTGCCTGAATAGGTTTGCAAACAAACCCTTGTTGCCGTTGGTCTCAGTTTTTTTCCGACATCCACTGAAACTTGTCTAACCTCTTAGAACCTCTGCTCCTTCCTTCTCCTTGGTTAAACCTTGGAACCCCAGTCGAAATTCTCACAAACTGCTCTGTTCTCACCAAAACTCCCTCTGTAACTCTCTCTATTTGGCAGACTTTTCCGTGTAAAAGTTACGACAATATGTAACCCTAGGTTTAACATATACTGAGGTATTTATAATTGCAAGATTAAAACCCTAATCCACAGAGCCCTAACTTCGTCGGCCCACAAAGTAACCCAGTTTAGATACATATCAGATGCTTATGAGACGGCTCCAAAAACCCTAACTAAAACGTATTTAAAACCCCAGTTAATGAGAATTACATAATTACCCTATTCAAAAATTAAATACTTAATAAATAATTAATTTAATAAATCAAATAAGCAAGCAACGAAACACTTAAAACACATTAAATAAATAAAACAATTAATTAAAATAAACAAATAAATAAAGAATTACACCCTTAATTAAAATAAACAAACAATTAAAAAAAATAACACAATGAATTAAAATAAACAAACAATTGGACACATAAGCATATAGATACAAAATCAATTTAAAATGCACAAAAATAAAATTTAAATTTTATTTTTATCCCTTTTGAAATTAGGGGTATTACATGGTCCCAGTCCTCGTGGAACAGAAGTTGCTGTTGTTTCTGATGTTTCTTGGGGTGGGACAATCCTTAGCTCGGAGGAGGTCAAGGTGTTGGATGAAATTAAAGCCAGACATCCCAACTCATTTGAAAATCTGGACGGTACCGTGACCTTTTTTGTAGACTTTGTCTATAAGTCGCTGTTCAAGTTGGTGACAGTCCTCCGAGAAGCCGGAGAGAGGCATTTAGACGGGAAGGAGATCAACTCCCTCGAGCGCATCCTCGCAGCCCTTCAGGGAGCTAGGGTTAATGTAAGCTGGCTAGAGGATGCGATTGGGCGAGTTAAGGTGCATGAGGAACGAGAGCAAATGGTGCTCAAGATTAAGGACCTACGGGATCGTGTTGAAGACAATAAAGTGGTGCTAGCGGCCGAGGAAGCTCGTCTGGCAGAACTGCAAGAGCAGATAAACTCGAGGCGCCAATATGTGGCCGCGCAAGAAGATGAGATTAACCGTAGGTTGGCCCTGTTAGGTCCTGCGAGGCTGAACCTAAGTGACTTACTTTGATGTGTAACCGTATTTATGTTTGTTTTGTGCTTCTTTTTATTTTTTGCGAGGGATGAAACCCATTATTATTTACGAGAGTGCTCTGACTTGCTCTCAGTGTAAGCTTGCATTTTATATATTTTGCACTATACCATGCTAAGTTTACATCAATTAGAGACTATAGTAGAAGTTGTAACTGCAAAGGTCTTCTATCAACTATATGATGAAAAGCAGTAGGGTCAGTAAAAAAAATTGTGGTGCAGTCTTCTATATTCAGAAAAGAACCCGCGGAATTTTCTTTTATTCATTTATTTATTTTTTTGTGGATTGGGGGATTTAGGATCTTATTAGATTTTAGAGCCCACTCATCTGAGAGTTAGAGTCAAATCTGAGAAGTCCTCTTCTTTAGCCATTGCCTTCGCCAACTCGGACATCTGTGAAGCCTATCTGCAGGGTTTTCTTGGGTTTGCTTTGCTCTGTTCGGTGGGAAGGAAAAAAATAGAAAAAAATTGAATGAAAAGGAGAGAAGAAAGGATGACTGATAAATTGCTATGGAAGAAATTAATCGTTTCTCTTTTTGTTCAGGTGAATGGAAGAAAATGAAAAAAGATTAACAATTTAATTTGATATGTAGAGCATAAAAAAAAAAGATAAAATTTTAAGTTGTTTTTACCATTAAACGCATCCCTTATTTTATTTTTGTGATTTATTAAATATTTATGAAAGGTGATGTAGTAATTTAAAATTTTTATAATAGGCTAACTTGTTTCTGTCCTATCTTCCAACCATATTTGGACGGATCATTTCTATTTTTCTTCTACCACTCTTCTTTTCTTCCAATCGAACATAGCATTAGTGAAGTTTAATCGTTCTCTTCAAAGCTTGTTGCCCCAATATGTAGTAACTGGCCTGTAGAGCTTTGTAAGCATAAAGAAAAACTGAAAACCAGTAGAAAACAGAGATTTAGACAGACAAGTACTTCCTTTTCAAAAAACTATTGATTGGCATAAAATTTTGGGATTTTAATACATTAGTCCATATATATTCATTATGGAAATCGTTTCTTTTCCTTCTAGCATTCTGCGTAGACATAATTTCATCAAAACCACTCAATCCATATTTATGTTATCAAACCATGATGTCAAAATAAATCATGTAGTATAGATACGGATACATATTTCAATGTCAATAAATAATGATTACTCAAAATATTCAATCAAAATAACCATTAATAAAAGACAATAGTCTATTATTCTTTGAAGTTTAAGAATTACTCGCTATAACATTTATTGCTTGGTTGATTCCTACTTGTTTTCTTGGTGTTTCCCTTTTTTATTTTTTATGCATGCAGATAGTTTTTTTACTTCTCCCTTACCATAAAAAATAAAAACCATTAATTTTGACTATTTAATCTTTATATGTTCTGTATTGAAATGTACGCAAATGATAGTTCATACATGCTTAAATGTGGGACAATCCCATTGTACAATTTTTAATTTTTTTTTAAGAAAATGAAAAAAAAAAAAGGCTTGATTGGTTCAATTTTCAGATAAATAATTTTTATTATTAAAAATCAGAAAACATAATTTGAAAGTATCTTGAAAAATATTTCTATTATCATATAATGACACGTTTTATAATAGTGATAGAGATAGTATGGCACGACAAAATAGAGTACAAGGTAATTTAGGATAAAAAGAAGCAGAAGAAATTGTGTTGTCAACTTCTTTAGAATTTGAGGGAGGATGAATAGATTTTCTTTGTTTGTGTTCTTTTATTGTTTTTTACCGGGCAATAAGAAAATTAGCCGTACGGCATCTGCAAGACACATTTATAAATGACCGTACAAGGGCAACAAAGCCAAATTAGAAAAAGACAAACAAAATTATGAAACAAAATATAGAAAATGAAGATCAAGCTCCAGATATGTTAACAAAGAGTCACATTCAATAACAAAAATCATGAAGGGAGAAGAGCAGCAAAGAGCGTGATCCAAAGTCAAGTCATCATCAAGGTCACAGTTCCAAGGCTACATTCACAAGACACCTCCAACAAGAGAAAAACCACCCAAACCCCACACAAGATAAAATTAAGTTGAGGATAACAAAAACCTACATAGATCAGAATTTAGCATGAGAGAAAACAACAAATCCACCAATTTGAGCCAGAAACAAGTCAAACAAAAACAAATTTAGCAAAACAAAAACAAAATGGCATAAAAATCATTCACAGAACAAATTTATTGTTACACGTACCTCCCCTCACATGAAAATGAGTGGGGAGAAAAACATACAGGGGAGACGAAGTTGAAGGTGGCAGAAAGGGTAGAGACAGAAGAGAGAAAAAGTAAAAGGGCAAGCCAAAGGTAAAGAAACGGTACATAAATGATTTCCTGGAAGAGAAGATGATAAAAAAGAGTGAAACAATTATTCCTTTTTACAATTCAATCTTCCTTCTAGAATAAAGAGATAGTGATGAATAAATTTCCAATGTCTAGTACGGGGGAGAGGAAAAGAATTGGAGGAACGAGACTTCACTAATACGTCATTTTATTTTCATTCAAAATTGAATGGAAGAGGAGAGAGAAAGAACGAAGTATTAGAAAAAAAAAACAGTACCTACTATTACCCACCAAAAAGTTGCAAAAGTCTTCCTCGTACTCGGTACCAATATATAATATACACAGTACACACTCTGCTCTACTCAAGCCAAGCTTCACATTGCTTCTTTTCTTCATCACCTCTCTCTCTTTCAATCGCATTGGTTATTCATCTTTTCTGTCTAAGATGGTTTCGACGTTTGGTTGATCGACTCGAAAGGTTAGTAGGGTTCTCAAAATTGTGCAATTTGGTCTTATTGCGATCACTTTTTTATTTTTTTGACATCGATTTCAGTTTTGTTGTAATTGTAATATAATCTTGATTTTCTGTACAAAAATTTGAGCTTTTGTTGTTGATCAATTGATACTTTTTTTGACAATCGTTTGCTTTCTGAGAAAACGATGGAAACTGTAAGGAAAGAAAGGGAATTAGAATAGAATTCTGGGTTATTATCCTTCATCTATGCCAAATTAATTAACAATTTTGTTAGTCTTAGGTAGAGTGAAGTTTTGGGTTGTTGCGAAATGAATAAAATTTCTCATCTCTTCATACATGAAAACAGAAATGAGTTTGTGCCCATGATTGATCTAAATTAACGATCAATTCAGAATATTTTTGCTATTTGTCCCCTTCCACCTTCTATTTTAGCTTTAGGGACATATCATTGTAGGTGTTGAACTTGTTAATTTTGGAAATTTCTGTTCTTTCTGTTCATTATTTGTTTTGGGAATTTCCCTTTTGCCAAACATCTTACATTGATTTTGAAGAATTTGAAATATATTGCAAGTTTTGTTCTTTCTGTTCATTTTTTGTTTTGGGAATTGCCCTTTTTGCCAAACATCTTACATTGATTTTAAAGAAGTTAAAATATATTGCAATTAAATTAATAGATTGGTTTTCATGGTTGACTCTTTAATAACTAAGGAATGATTCCAATATATTTTCTTTCATATATTAAAATTGATGTTTTGATTATGTGGAATTTGGTCAAGGTTGAATTGGAGATGATATTTTGGAACGAAATAGTTCTTGGTAATTTGATCGCGGAATATGTTTGAAATGAATGTAGCAAGACAAATACATTACAGGATTTACTTGAATGACTCAGAACATTATGTGTGCTCGGTCCCCTTTACTTGCATTTCATTTCATCAACCTGTTCTGTCGCTTTTTTACCTCTCTTACCAGTTTAGAAAATTAGAAGTAAAATGAGATTTATTAATTAAGTTTGTTCTCTTATTGAAAAGTTTATCTATGCTATTAAATGGAGCAAAAGACATGATTACATAATTTTGAGTCACTAACAATGCACGATGACTTTTCTAGGCTTAGTTGAACATAGGTTTGAGTTTCTTACTAATTAGCTGTGTGAATTAACTAAGTTAAAGAAAATGTAAATTGATCGTAAGGTGATTATTTTTGTTGATGGATTGTATTTGTTCTTATCATTTATTCTCTGCAAGGAAAGAAGATTTAATTAAATTTTGTGTTATATTTGATGTTTTTAGGGTTTTTTTGTGAAATGGGAAAAATTGCTTCAGCTGAGTCAAATATGTGTATAAGGTACTATGCTGTTTGTCCCAAATGATGAGAAACCATATTCTAAAGTTTATTTATTTATTTATTTTGTCATTTTTACATTATCTCACAGCCAAATGCAGTATAATTGTTATAAGACTACATTTTTTATGGTTCAAGGCACAATGTTTGTGTTTCTCTTACACATGTTGGATTTTGTGTTAGGTGGAACTGGAAATTATACAGATTAAGTGATTGGGACATTGGAAATTTTGTGAGGAGAAAGATGGTGTGGGAGGGAGGTGAAAATGACATGGTGGTAACTCAAGTTAGTGTTGGTGGGTTTGATGAATTTGTCACTGCAAAAATGATTTTGGATTACTTTGAAGATAAAATTGGACTTGTTTGGAGGTGTAGATTGAAGACTTCTTCAACTCCTCCAGATTCATACCCAAATTTTGAGATCAATGTCGCAAATGTTCAAAGAACAAATGAATATGAAAAGGTGGAACCTCACGCCTTTGTGCATTTTGCAACTCCTGATTATGCAAAGTCAGCTCTAGATGCTGCAGGGCGTTGTGAGCTTATATTGTTCAAGAATCCTCTTAAAGTTAGTTTGGGGCCTCAAAATCCACGTCGCATGAGTAAGTGGAGGATAGATAATGTTCCTTTTAGATTTTCTGATGTCAAGGTTGAGATCGGACTCTTGGTTAGCCGAGATGAGTTCTTTGTTGGCTGGAGAGGGCCTGCTAATGGGGTTGATTTTCTTGTGGATCCCTTTGATGGGACATGCAAATTCCTGTTCACCAAGGATACTGCTTTCTCCCTCAAAGGCACAAACAAGCATGTGGTAATGAAGTGTGATTTCAAGGTTGAGTTCTTGGTAAGAGACGTCAATGAGATCAAACAAATTGATGATATGTCATCAAAAATAATTTTATTGCAGCTGGCTTCATCTCCGCTTCTTTACTATAGAACTGCAGATGATGATATAGAGAATTCAGTTCCATTTGATTTGTTAGATGATGATGATCCGTGGATCCGAACCACAGATTTTACACCTAGCGGGGTCATTGGTAGGTGTAATACTTATAGAATGTCAATTTCACCTCGCCACCATTTGAAGCTGAAGAAGGCCCTGAAATATCTCGAGGAACGGAGGGTACAAACTGAAATGTCTAGGCAGCAGCTTAAGATACGGGATGAACCTGATTTTGGGATGCCCAAGGCTGATCCTTTCTTTTGTATTCAATACAAGGATGGTGTGTCATTTAAAATCATGTTTTTGGTTAATGCTGTTGTGCACAAAGGTATCATTAACCAACACCAGTTGTCGGACAGGTTTTTTAATCTGCTGAGAAACCAGCCGGAGGAGGTAAATGTAGCTGCATTAAAGCACATATGTGCTTGCAAGCACCCCCTGTTTGATGCCTATATGAGGCTGAAACTTGTCCAGGAATGGTTGCTGAAAAATCCTAAGCTTCTCCAGAGACCTAAAGAGTTGGCTGGTATTGTTGAAGTTAGGAGGCTGGTTATTACGCCAACCAAAGCCTACTGTCTTCCACCAGAAGTTGAACTTTCCAATAGGGTTATCAGGAATTATAGAGAAGTTTCTGATCGGTTTTTAAGGGTTACCTTCATGGATGAAGGCATGCAGACACTTAATAAGAATGTTCTTTCCTATTATACTGCTCCTATTGTTTGGGAAATTACAGCAAACTCTTCTCCGCAGAAAACCACAATGTTCAAAAGGGTAAAGAGTATTGTGAGCGAGGGGTTCCGCTTATGTCGTCGGCGATACTCCTTTTTGGCCTTCTCAGCTAATCAATTGAGGGACCGTTCTGCCTGGTTTTTTGCTGAAGACCAGAGAATTAGTGTGGATGACATAATAAATTGGATGGGAAAGTTTACAAACAGGAATGTTGCGAAGTGTGCTGCTAGGATGGGACAGTGTTTCTCATCCACTTATGCCACAGTTGAAGTTCCATTAAGTGACGTTGACTCAGAGCTTCCTGACATAAAGAGAAATGGGCATGTTTTCTCTGATGGGATTGGTATGATAACATCTGATCTTGCAATGGAAGTTGCAGAGAGATTGCAGCTGACAGTGAACCCTCCGTGTGCTTATCAGATTAGATATGCTGGTTACAAAGGGGTTGTTGCCTGTTGGCCATCAAAAAATGATGGTTTCCGGCTTGCCTTGGGGCCAAGTATGGACAAGTTTGAATCCAATCACAAAATTCTTGAAATCTGTTCTTGGACTCGGTTCCAGCCTGGATTCTTAAACCGGGAGATAGTGACGTTACTTTCTACTTTGAATGTTCAAGATGAAATATTTTGGAGAATGCAGGAGTGTATGATTTCTAAACTAAATCAGATGCTTGTAGACACGGATGTGGCTTTTGAGGTTCTTACTGCTTCATGTGCCGAGCAAGGAAATACTGCAGCAATAATGTTAAGTGCAGGTTTCAAACCTCCAAATGAACCTCATCTGCGGGGCATGTTAACTAGTATAAGAGCTGCCCAGCTTGGGGACCTCAGGGAAAAGTGTAGGATCTTTGTTCCTTCAGGAAGGTGGTTGATGGGCTGTTTAGATGAGTTAGGGATACTTCAACAAGGCCAGTGTTTTATTCAAGTGTCAAATCCTTCGTTGCAAAATTGTTTTGCAAAGCATGGCTCTAGGTTTTCTGAGACAGACAAAAATCTACAAGTGATTAAAGGTACTGTAATAATTGCAAAGAACCCATGTCTTCACCCTGGTGATTTGCGGATCCTGGAGGCAGTCAATGTTCCTGAGTTGAACCATCTTTTTGATTGTCTGGTTTTCCCTCAAAAGGGGGATAGACCACATGCAAATGAAGCATCAGGAAGTGACCTTGATGGTGATCTCTACTTTGTGACATGGGATGAAAATCTTATTCCTCCAAGTAAGAAGAGTTGGACACCAATGGAATATGCGCCTGCAGAAGTTAAAGAATTGCCACGTCCAGTGAAGCACATGGTAATTATATATCTTTGAAGTAATATTCTTAGTCATTGTTAATTTAGTTTTGAAATCATTATTATATTACATTTAATTGATACTTTTGATGTATATGCTTTTAAAATTACTACTATTATATTAGTATTTAAATCATTATCATTATTATTTTTTCCTTAATTGGTACTGACATGCACATGCCTCCACTAAAGCTCGAACCCCTAACCTCCCTTTGGGAAGTAGAGGCCTGGTACCGCCAGGCCACTAGCTTGTTGGTATCATTATTATCTTTCAATCATTGTTAATCATTAACAGTATGCTATGATGTATTCTCTATCTTCATACCGCTTACTTGATTTCTTCTCTTTAGTTAACAACCTTCTATCATTTGGTGATGTGATGCTGTGTCCTGAATTTGGTGCCGGATGCGTTGCAACGTGCTTTCAACCTGACAAACCGTTGGATGGAACTTGGCCCCGAGGATAATTTTTGACCCGTTTTTGCTCATGAGTCGTGGACCCTAAGTAGTACTCTCTTGTAGCCCGATATATAAGGGTGTTTAGGGTTTGGTGTGGGTTGAGAGAGAGACTGAAATTCATACATAATAGAGAGTGAGGGGCTGAAACTTGTAATCTCTGATTTTACACATAGTGAAGACTTTCGACGAATCTCTACCGTGGACGTAGGCTTTGCCGAACCGCGTATTAGTCACACATTTGTCAATTCATATAATTTACTGAAGTCAAGAGACTAACATTGGTTATAAATTCTTTCATCTATGTATATTCTGTGTGGAATCACATGTTGGCCACCGAGATGGACTTCTGACATCTATTATGTGTTTACAGGACATAACAGATTTTTTCTCTAGGAACATAGTAAATGAGAACCTGGGTGCAATCTGCCATGCCCATGTGGTTCATGCTGACCTCAGTGAATATGGAGCATTGGATGAAAAGTGTATAAAATTGGCAGAGCTTGCTGCCACAGCCGTTGATTTTCCAAAAACTGGAAAGCTCGTGACCATGCCTTTTGAACTTAAACCAAAATTGTACCCTGACTTTATGGGGAAAGAGGAGTTTCAGTCGTACAAGTCAAAGAAAATTTTGGGTAAACTCTATCGCCAAATCAAAGATGCGTGTGACAAAGATGAGGTTGCATCTTCCGAGCTGACATTGTTTCCTGAAGATATTCCTTATGACACAGACCTTGAGGTTCCAGGATCCACTGATTTCATCGATGATGCATGGACCCACAAGTGCTCTTATGATGGGCAGTTAAATGGTCTTTTGGGACAGTATAAAGTGAACAGGGAGGAAGAGGTTGTGACTGGGCACATTTGGTCCATGCCGAAGTACAGTAGCAAGAAGCAAGGGGAACTGAAAGAGAGACTGAAGCATGCTTATAGTGCCCTGCAGAAAGAGTTCAGGAATATTTTTGAGCAGATGGATCCAGATATTGATCAGCCTTCTGACAAAGAGAAGAATGCCATTTATGAAAGAAAGGCATCTGCATGGTATCAGGTCACTTATCATCCTAGTTGGCTGAAGAAGTCACTGGAGTTGCAAGAGCTAGATGGCGCTGGGGAGACAGTGAGGTTGAGTTTTGCTTGGATCACAGCCGATTACCTTGCTCGTATCAAAATTAGGCGCAGGGAAATCGGCAGCATTGACTGCATTAAGCCAATCGATTCCCTTGTGAGGTACCTTGCTGATCGGATATGATCTATAATTGCAGTACTTTCTTTTCTAGTTGTCTTTAACTTTTGGCTGCAAGACTCTGGTTATTTCGAACTTCTAGGCTGCAAGGCCACTCTGCCATTGTTGAAAGGTCACCTTTCATCTTTTGTTATGCAAACTACTTGCTACTGTTGCCCGTTGATGCTGTAAGTTACATTTTCTGCTAGTTTTGGTAGATTTTTGAAACTGTTGCTCTTTTTTTGCAGATCAGTCTTTCTTGTTAAATGAACTGAGGTTGTAACCAGTTTTTATCTTTTACTAGCTTGTTTTCTTTATCAGTTTATTTTGTGCATGACAATCTGAATGTTGTAAATTTGAGATATCTGAAGAAGTTTCTCAGGCTAAAACAACATTGTTTGTTCTATAGTTATGTAACAGCTTGAATGGGGAATCCTTCTGGTTCCCTTTGTTCTACATGCATTTTTCACGCGAGCACAATTGTATTTCGTTAAACGGGGTTCAAGATCTTGAATAATTAACAAGGTAACTTAATGTTACTTGAGATGAGAGAACCTAGCTTAGCTATGGAATTTTTGGGCTCAGCTCGATGAGGGAGATTTGATCCACAAACTTTGGAGTATCTCAAAATTGCTAACTAAACTTACTGTTGCATTCTTAAAAAGAGAAGGTGAAGGGGAAGTCTTCTTTCCCAGACAATGTCTGATTAGCTAAAAACCAGTAATCACTTGTTCACTTCTCTTGTGTGGATAACTTGATGGGCTTAGTCGGTGTACCCTAATCAATTAGAGTAGTCTTGTTGGGCCAAGTTAAATGGGCTGTTGTTCATGGGCCTAAAGAGTTAAGCTTGACGTTGCTTGGGCACAGCCTATTTATTTAATGAATTAAAAATGAGCACGAGCTCATTCATTAATTTGATAATGAACAAGAATCGAGTCCTTAACGGGTTGAGTTTGAACTGTCTACGAACATTTTGGTTAATATGCAACCCTAGGGTATGGCTGCTGAGTTTTAGTGGATATATTTATTGCACTGAAAACGACCCGCAGAATTTTCTTTTATTCATTTATTTTATTTTTTGTGGATTGGGGGATTTAGGTCATGACGATCCATCTTATTAGATTTTAGAGCCCAAGATTAATCACTCATCTGAGACACAGTCTTAGAGTCAAATCTGAGAAGTTATCTTCTTAAGCCATTGCCTTCGCCAACTCGGACATCTGTGAAGCCTATCTGGAGGGTTTTCTTGGGTTGAACCGTTCTCTTCAAAGCTTGTTGCCCCAATATGTAGTAACTGGCCTGTAGAGCTTCGTAAGCATAAAGAAAAACTGAAAACAAAGATTTAGACAGACAAGTATGGGCCTAGTTTACTACAATACTTCCTTTTCAAAAAAACTATTACATTGACAGCATTGTTGGAAAGGAAGTAAAAATGTATTGATTGGCATAGAATTTTGGGATTTTAAGACATTAGTCCATATATATTCATTATGGAAATCATTTCTTTTCCTTCTAGCATTCTGCGTAGACAGAATATATATTTTTGGTAATTCACTATCATGCCTAGTCAATCTAGGTTTTAAAGATTAATGGGATTTCAGTTGTGTCTAATAATGAAATTTTTTAAGCTACGAAGCATGTCACGAAATTTTTTTTTTTTTTTTTTTTTTGACTAATTTACACTTCTAGTATTGCATCAAAATTTGTTTTATGTTGAATTTTGTATCTGTTTCTTCTCTTAAATGCTTTTTACATGATTTTGATTTACAATTCTGAGTGGGGCAATTAAAGAAGTGGTATTCAAGTGATCTGTTAGAACTCAAAATTGTTTTTGCCTGTAAGTTATGATGTAAATGCTTCTTATTTTCTAAAATTTTGGGTAATGCTTGGGTATTCATTTATACTTAATTAATTGTTAACCTTGGGGAGTTTATTTAGTTGCTTCATTCTTCTGTTGTCAGCTAGATGTGAAAACATGTTCTGCATTGAACTTAATTGTCGAAGTCTTTTGTTTAAATGAAATGCTGCATGGAACGATACAGTTATTGAGAGTAATGTTAAACAAATTGGGAACTATAACTAGCATCCAGAAATATCTATCACCAATAGAAAAATATATATATAGAATATATAACTTCAATACTCCAAAAACTCGCCATGAACGTGGAGTACTCTTCATTAGAGGATGATATATGTGTGCGTATATAACTGTGTGGTGTGTATATACTATATAGTCCTGGGCCTCCTGGCTTAATACGAGATTGACGTACTTTCATATATATGTGAATGAAACCATGACTTGGCGTAAAAATGAAACCGTGACTTGGCTTTTACGCCAAGTCATTTGGATCTCTTTTCTGTCACAGCAGTGGGGGGTTTCTTACTTTCTTGGGTTAGGGTTAGGGTTAGGGTTAGGGTTAGGAAAAACTGTGTAATATATAGAGCTAAGTTATATATGGTTTCTACCATTACAAAACAGCATCATCCTCATCTTCTTGATTTTTCACATCATCACCACTTTCAATTTTAACACTCACTTGGTCTATTTTGCGAAACATTAATATTCCCTACATAACTATTTTCCTAAAAAAAGATACATGATATATCTATATATTTTCTTACATAAGTATTACTAGTAGATACCCTATAGTAAAGTTCCCCTACATTGTAACCTTTAAAAACAAACATATGATTGTATTTGCAAGGTGAACTTTATTCAATTTTTAAAATTGTATTTATTTTGGCGCAGTAAAGAAAAGAAATCGTATTGTACGAATGAAATGTCAAGATTTGGGCATCAATCTGAAAATTATATTTTTTTATTGTCCCCAACAAAAGAACAAATTGAAAATGTAATTATGTAATAAAGCCAGGACTATTTTTGGGAAGGACATATATATAAAAGTGGTTGTGTGTGGGGAGGCCATCGGTGGGTACGCAAGGCAGGATGCCCATTCAACTCTCTCGCAGCCATGGGCCCGTGGTGGGTTGGGTTCCTCTCTGACCCGGAGAGGCTACCCCATCAGGGTTCGGGTTCTCTTTAACCTAGAGAAATTGGTGCGCACCCATTGTTGTCTTGGAAGCGGGAGAGCAACGGTGGCCCAACAACAAGAACCACACGTCCAACCATTTTAATGCCTCCCCTTGGTCACAAGTTCACGTTACTGGGGTCGGCAATGTGAGTGTCCAATAAGGTTAATTATTAAAAAGAAGGTCATAGTGTATTTTATCAATGTGGGATTTTGTTAATATTGAAATTCATTGGTTTATGTTGGGATTTTGTTAATATTGAAATTCATTGGTTTATGTTTGCCTTTTCTTTTTGTATGTCTATATATATATATATATATATATTAGTTATTGGGAAAAAAAATATTGAAAATAACGGATCAATGAGAATACTTTGTTTCAAAGGCATAAAATTTAAACAAACGGATATCAAAGAAGAATTAAATATGAAAAAGGAGATAACAAATATTGAAGACAATTAACTCAAATATTGAATGCAATATAAATATTTATGTTAATGTTGTGATTGAAAGCATCAAATCGAGACTTTAAAATTAAAATTCATAGAAAATTTAGTTCAAAGGCACATTAAGAGAGGTACTAAATAACCCTCCAAATTCAACTCAATTTGCCAAACCTTTATCCATTTTCATCAACAACGTGAATTCAATATGGGCCATTAATTTACACAATTTACGGTTGTCACTTATATTACACATTGTGATATTCTTACTAACATTATATATCTTGTAATAGAACCTCAACCTCTAATGTGTTAATACACATCTAAGAATTATGCCTGTTATAATATGTTTATATAAATATACATATATATAACTCATCCGAATGTTGTAGTGCATTAATTGTGCAAATGAATTATACAAACTTGTAGTTAGCTCTTTGAGCCCAACTTTATATCATCAATATTATATAAAGGGAAGCCAAACTTTTTATCATCTGCAATTTATATTATGCAAGTTTAAAACTAATGAATTTCATAACCAAATAATGATAATAATAATACTCAATATATGCCCATTGTGAGTAGAGTGTAATTATGAGTAGAGTATAATGGACATGTTAGTGGTGGTCTCATGTTCCAAGTGTTGTCATCCTTGAGTGTAATTATACGAATTTAGATATAACAATTAACAAAATAATGCTAAAAGGAAATGCAATTGCCTTTTTCCACAAATGTAACATTATAAAAAATAATGTCCCCTTGGATCCTTTGCTGTGGTGCGGTGATGCTGTACTGCATTGGACGAATTCCAATATTTACACTGTAACGGATGTGGTGTATCAGAACATTACAGGCTAAGGACACCAATAGTGAACATTGATGTCCGAGAATGAAACTAGTGGATATATATATATATATTTTCTTTCCCGGTAGGTAAGTATGTGTATGAAATGACGAGATTATTACAAAAAAGCATGGGGGCCTAACAGTAACAGTAAGTCCATGAAATCAGTGGGAGGCCCTAACAGTTGGGAAGCCCATGATTCAAGACCAAAAACAAAGCCCAGATCAAACATGGATTTGCAAATCAAAACACAAAGCTCAGTAAAGTGATTACTAAAAAAAAAAAAATCAACAACAACAGTATGAGGGTTGAAGAAGGTTCTAGAATTGTGCTAGAGTATATCCGGCTGCATGGAATTAGAGTCTTGAAATTGGAACTGATGAAATTGAAGAAAAATAACTCATTGAATATCTTGTGGTGTCTCTGCGACCATGAGATAGAGTCTATGCCCCTTTAACACAGAAAAAGGGATGGAACGATCGATTAGGAACAATTAAAATGGCATGTACGTGTTGATTCAATCTTTTGCAAATCAACTTCATTAATCAGATGTCGAATTTTGACTGACACACTGGTCTTGGTAAATCACTGTAGTCGCGAACAAAATTCCCAATTTTTTTTAGTTGATTCCAGCATGCAACACCAATTAGAATAAATTAAAATCATGTCCAAGAGAGTTTTCAAATTCAGACCTCATAATTAATTAGCTTGTGGACCTTTTTCTCTGTAGGATTGTATGTATAAGCAATAACTATATTTATGGTCTAGATTATGAAAATAAGAATTAAGCATGAGTTGTTTTCTTTCTTATTTATATCCTGTGCTTGTTTGTCATGGTCTTTGGATATATGAGCACTAATATTAATATGCTAACAATGCTAGCATTTGTGAACTCGTTAGTGTGCGGTGATGCAAGTGGTTAGATACTCATTTCATTTGAGTGAATGTCTCAACTGCTCTTTATTTGTGTGTGATTTGAAATATGTTTGTTTTTGCGTTACCTATGAATATAAAAGGAGAGAAGAAAAAGAACAACCAATTCAAGAGAATCAAGTAAACCCACATGTGCATCCCTTTTGTGTGTAAGATTTTTAGTGCCAACATTATACTAGTTATTAGTAGAAGAGCAGGGTCAACTATGAAATTATCAAAATTTTGAGAGGTCTTGGTGAACTTTCAAATAGGACATCCTTTCAAATTGAGGCCTTTTTTACATGTCCTAAAGTTGAGGCCTTCCAAATTTGAGGTCCACCACCTGGACCACCTAAGCCCAGAGAGTAAAAGCAACCCTTGACTTTTATTTCCATATTTACTATTAAATGTTTTATTTCCACTTGTACCTTATTTGTCTTGAATAGTAAAAGCAACCCTTGTATGGCGTTTTTGTATTTGTCTTGAATAGATGATCGGTGTTCTAATGTTGGAGACTCAGCAATTGTGTCTTGTGATACTCCTCAATGTCAGATGCATGAGTTGATCAAATTCACACTCAGAAATCAGAAGATACCAAAATAATTAAGTATTTAATAAGCGCATATTATAAAATAAAAATAAATAAATAATATACTGAAGAAAATTCTATTAAAGAATAATTTTATTACTAATAATTCTCTCAAAAATTACAACTCGAAAATCCCTTAAGTCAAGGACCCCTAAACCATAATCCAATAATCCAATCATTCATAAATAAAATAAAGTCTAGCATCTAACAATAGATAAATATCCTACTTTGACATACGTAGAAAGAATAAATAAGTCGAATTCTCAATCTTAAGACTTGAACCTCTAATAACTTGAAAGATGTAAAAATAAAGTGGGTCAAACCCATAAGCAAGCTCCTTCTACTAAACCTCTGAAAACTGATAAATAAAACATCTCTAACCAAAATCACCCTAATAAATATTTAACCCTTACTATAAAGTGATAATTAACAATATACAATATCAAACATAATAAATAAATAAATTCTCCAAGTCACAAACCATAAATAACAATATAATTATTTATATATATATATAACTAATATTAGATAGACCAACCTCTTTTATGATTTTATCTTCTAAGCCATAACTTAATTATAATAGTTAATGAACCATCATCAATAAATCACTTTTATACTGGAATATATTTCTCCAGATTATGATTAGAATATCTTTGGCAACTCTACCATACCTCCTTTAACTAAAAAAAAAAAACTCTACCATACCTCCAAGAGTATGTTTATATCCATACAATTCAAATCGCAATCTACTTATGCATTGGCAACTCATCCATGTCTCCACAAGTATGTTTTTGTTCATAGTATAGAATAACAAATCCTCTATGCTATTAATGTATGTATTTTTTCATACAATTAAATGGCAATCGATTTATACCATGGCAACTTATCCATGTCTTCGAACGAACCACCGTTAACATTATAACTAAATACAACATCTATATAATAAATAACACATGCTTTGTATATGCTTGCATAAAACTTTACTTTCACATTCTACATGCCAACGTACCAATTTATCATTACCATATATAACCATGATACATTATTTAACTACAGTCATAGATTTGGTTTATAGATCATAAATACCAACAAACATCATTTCATTCTTAACATAAGTTTATGTATTAAATTACATAATTTAATATCATAACAGATTAATTTAAAACTTATTAATTAATATTAGTCATTCCCATCAATTATCATAACACAACATTCCAATACAATTTATATTTGAAACCCATGACACTATCCCCAACACTTATAAACATGTTCGGGATCATTAATACTCAAATCGGGGTCATTCGGAATACTTTTGAAGTAAATAGGTTCCCAGAACTCGAGCATAATCCCTTTGTACTCAAGCACAAATCCTAATGCTCGAGCACTAGGTGTCGGAACGGTGATTATGCTCGAGCACAACCCTTTGTGCTCGAGCACAAAGTCGTGGCAGCAATTTCACATATCTGTTTTGGGTCTGTAAATCTGTCGTTTCGTTCTCGAATCGCATACTATCAATCCCAAATTAATTCTAAGATGTTTTTCATCATAAACATAAATCCATATATGTAAAACCACAATTAAAATCACCAAAACGGATTGAGTTAAATCATGATCATCGTCCACATATATATATACAGGCACGGACCTAGCATAGGATCGCCCCCACTGAATTTTTTATATTTCCATTTTAGACCTCAATTTTTTTAGAATTCATGAAGATACCTCACTAAAATTATAATTTGCCCCCATTGAATTCTTTTTTTTTTTTTTTTTTTTACATTTTATACTTTAAATTTTTGAGAATCTATGAAGATGACCCCACTAAAATTACAATTTGCCTTACTGAATTAATTTTTTTTGCATTTTATACTTTAAATTTAAAAAAAAATTATGAAGAAAACTCCATTGAAATTACAAAAATAGACCCACAAATTAAAAGGCCGCCCCCCTCACAAAATTTTATGGGTCTGTCACTATATATTTACACACACACACACACACACATCTATATACATCAGTTAATTCTATGCTGTTAACCCCATGTCTATGTGATTATCATGCATATTATCTACGTGATATTGATACCTAAGGTGTAAGATTTATGAGTCCTAATAGGGGAAGTAGAGAACTCGCTTGAAGGTTTCAAAACAAAACCAACGTTTCAAACCTTGGTCGTCTCTTCCAACTCTGGCAGCCTCCTTGTCGTCGGCGTCGTCCTTTCTCTAATCCGGCCTCATCTTGGTCGGCCTTCCTTTCTTCTTCTATCTTCTTTGGCTGCCTCTCTTATTTTTCTAACGTGAAAACACTTTTCTAGTAATAATACAATGTGTGTGTGTGTGTATACTTATATATCATAAAATATACATATACATATCCATCCAAAATAATAATTAATTATATATGTAAATATATAATTACACACACACACACACACACACACACACACACACATAAACCTTTACAACCATGGGCCCTAATTATTTAACCCATCAAGTCTTCATCCAAGCCCAAGACCACATCCATTGGTCCAATTTCCTTAAACCCAATCCCATAAACATTTAAATAAATAAATAATTAAATTAAATCTATTAATTAAAAATAACTCATAATTAAATAACGCAAGCATAAATAGCACATAGTCAAATAAACAATCCAATCATGACATTCCCATAAAGCAAAACATCATACCAAATCATCAAGTATAATCACGAAATACAATTTAAATAAAACAAGACAATTAAATAAAACACCCAATTAAATCAACTGAATTAATTTAAATGCAATTAAATTAATTAAATAACTCATTTAAACTATAGGGGTATTACATGTCTCGGCACTCACCAATTATGTCTTAGCCCCCAAAGACTTTGAATTGAAACCCAAGTATGGAATGGAGTCTAATTCGGAGGAATAAACATACGATTTTTATAATACTTATGGATACGAGACTAGCTTCAGTGCAAGAAGAGAGTATACTAATAAACAACGTGCACAACTCGACAAATTACTTCAAGATTGTTTGCGTGTTGTAAAGAGGGTTACAGAGGGAAAGATAAAAGGGACTATCGTACTAAGAACCCTAGAGTTGAGACTAGGACTGGTTGTGGTGCACTGATGCACATCAAATTGGATAGGAACAAGGGAAAATTCTGGGTAAACGAATTTGTTGAATTGCAAAATCATCCTATGGTAAAAGAATAATGTGCATATATGTTGTTATCGCAAAAATAATTTTTAAACTACACGTGATTGATAGAATTTTTAAAAATAAGGCAATTGATACAGAGGAGGGTACTCAGGCAATTGATGTAAATGATAGTGTTGTACAAGATCCTTATGGTGGTGGCAGTGAAGTTGATTTGGATATGAAATTAGTAATAGCTCAGTGGTACAGGGATTTTCGTCGCATGTACGTAGAAATATTTTTCATGGCAGTAGACTTTGTATCAGTGTACCAAAAACAATAGAAAATATGCTGCTAATGCTTTTATAGATTACTTGTTTTGAACATGTGAGGCTGTTTTTATATGGTTACCCTTCATGGCTTGTGATTGAAGGGCTCGTAGTAGAATTGATTGTTTGACTTGAACGTAGATTTGAAATGAGAGGTTCATAGTAAAACGTGTAATTGAATGTATTTGCAATCAGATTTTTTTACAAAAACCTTGGCTTTAAATGGGTTTATAATGAGGTTTTTACAAAAACATTTGTCTTGAAATGATCAGAAGATAGATTTTTTTGAAACCTTGAAATAATGTATGAAATGAGGTTTTTGCGAAAACCATTATCTTGAAAATGTTTGAAAGGCCTTACGGCGTAGATATTGAAAATGATCACTTTTACGAAAAGTAGGTTTTGAAATGTAAAATGTAAAGGTTTGGAAAGCAATTTTTACGAAAACTAATATTTCGAGTTGAATATAGGGTTTTGGCTATTATGATGGTGCAAATTGGATGTACGAAAAATTCTTGAGGGTGCTAGTTTTGATTTTAATGCAGTAATAGTGTAGTAATGCGTTATTTTGAGTAAAAAATGAGCAGTACAATAGCTTGTAAAAGATTTGATTCAACTTTGATAAAGGTGTGTTTTGTGATACCTCCGGATTTCCGAATGCGAGTTGGCCATACCCACGCCTAAATACCCGAGGATATAAAAAACAAATAGGTAATAATCGAACACATAATACAAATATGATCAATACGAGGAAATAAAATGTTGAAAAGAACCTAAAATGATAATCCAATAATTCCTCAGAAGAAACTTCTATTAATAAATTTCTCTGATACAAGTAATCCTCCAATTTATAATACAACTCGGGAATCTATACTATGTGGACCCCTAAAAAAAAATCCCAACTGAACAATAACCAGAAATAAAAAGGAATCAAAAACTAAAACATAAATAATAGTCCTACATTGTCGGAAGAGTGAGTGACTGCCTCTGCTCAGCACGAACAAGCTCTAAGACTGGAACCGTTTGATACCTGAAAAATAATAGTGGGTCAGGCCCACGAACAAGCTCTACTCTACTACAATCCAAACAGAGACCCGATACGCAGATACATCCTAAACAACTCAACAATAGCTAAATAGTTCATATATGTATAAATACACACTATAGGATGCTCACTAGTCCATAGGTCTGTCTCAACCTGAATAGAAGGTTACATGCAAACCGCACATAAAGTGGGCATATATACCCAGACCTACCAGGGGACCAGGTGTTTATTATGTCCAGTTATCCATCATAGGCGATATACGTACCCTAACCATGATCCTGAGACTTAAGCTTATATCACGGTACTATAATCATATATATATATATATATATATATATATATATATATATATATAAATCCATTTAAAAACCAAGGTATGTCATTCAACTGTTTATTGACCTGACACAAATATAAGTAGCACTTAACTTTTATAGTTAATCCATTCCTTATTCCAGAATAGATAGGACTTAGTGTTTTGAACTAATCCATCCCTAATATGCCACCGTCCCATACTGGTGCATATAATCCACAAAACAGTCTAATAATTGATTTAACAGACATAAGTAGTTCATCAATTAATTCCATAAACAAGCATAATAAAAATCAGATATACACATAATCATATTATACATCCAATACAAGATTAAAATCAAACCATATTCATGTAAGTTGCTAAATTATCATTTAAGCAATTAAATCCTTCACATCCGTTAACAACACAAAAACTTGTTTAAAATTTCATATTGTTCTTATCACTAACGTATTATGTATCCAATACAAAATTAAAATCAGATCATAATCACAGTCATTCAATTGCTAAAATAATATTAAACAATTAAATTCTCCTCATTCGATAACAACATGTAAACTTGTTTAAAATTTCATATTGTTCTAATTATTAGCATACAGATATAAATTATGCATTATGGGACTTTAAGATGTCTTGAAGAATTATTTAGAATCCCTACAATCAACCCAAATCCATTCTGGAACTCCAAAACACCCAACAGTGTTTAAAACACACTCGGTACGCATTATAACAAGAGAGCCTGCTCTAAAAAATGTAGAGCAGGCTCCACCACAAAGGGAGCCAGCTCCCCATCACATGAAGCCGGCTCTACTCATGAGGGAGCCGGTTCCCCATCTCCTGGAGCCGGCTCTTTACTTGAGGGAGCCGGCTCCCACTTCCATGTAGTCGACTCTCTGCCTCTCTGAGAGTCCTAAACCCAATTCCACTGTTCTACTCCTTCATCCCTGTCTCCGGCAACGTTTAAACACCTTTGTAACTTTTTGTTAGGGTTCCTAGGAGTTCAATCTATGCCCGAATTTATTCACAATACACATCATAAACAATAATTTAGAGTACATAGAATGAAACAATTAATGAGATGCGTCAATTTCAATTAACATCAGATAATATAGTTAAAACTCTAAATTAACATGCATACAAGTTCAATTTTAAAGTCCGATTTAATCCTAGAGATTATCTAGGCATGCACAGAACACAGGTCTACGGGAAGAAGTAAGATATAGAACTTGCCTCTAGGTTTAGAATTGAAACCTTAACTTCTTCTTCCTAGTTTTTCCGGCGATCATGACTGTCGTCAATGACTCATCTGCTCTGGTTCTAACCCTCGAATAGCCCTCAACCTTCCTCCTTGGTCCGACCTAATTCTTTGGTCAAAACCCTCTCTTTTGTCTCTCAGTTTCTTTTATCTCCTCTCTGTTACTTCTCCTTCTCGAGGTATAATACCATTCACGTATAAATCTAGCCTCCTCCTTTACAGACTTAAATATAATTATATAGGCAAAAAGATTTAACCCTAATCCTATACGTAAAACAAGTCGGCTTATAAAGAAAAAGATAAATTAATAACATTATATAGTAAGACTAATACTATCATGTACTATTACGTATTACGTATTTACATAAATATGTAACCATTTATAAATATAAAATAATTATATATATATATATATATAACTGAATCCTCCTTATCATTATTAATTCGTTATTAATTAGAATAATAATAATAATAACCTCCAATATCCATGGGTCATAATTCTTACCCATGTAGGTCCATCCAAGTAGTCCATGTGACCCATTTATTTGGTCCATTACTACTATCCAAATCTAACTCCCTTTTAAATTAAAAATTATAATTAAAATAAAACAAAAAATCATTTAAAACCAACAAATAATTTATAAGAAATTTCACATAATTAATCATGTATTTCAAATAAATAATTAAGCAAATAAACTAATAGCCACATAAGCAAATAGCCACATATTCCATTAAAAATGCACAAGAAATAAAAATTAAATTTCAATCATATCATTTTGAAAACTAAGGGTATTACATGTTGTTTTGTGAAAGAGAACTGTGATTACTCTGAAACTGGACAAAATGTGCATTCCTCAGGGAAATGGCGGGGTCAAAAGGAACGCGAGGCTCCTACGAGGGCCATCTCTTTCATCTTGAGCATTTGTCCCGATAACGGTGTGACAATATTGTTATTTACCATGAAAAAAAGCTTGTGTGTGTGAGAGTTGATTTAATATTTATTTTACGAAATGAGATGCGCACACAACAAATAAACAAATATTTAGCATAAGAGTAAACTTATGAAGCTTTATTGGGTTATAAACCGGTTGGATAAGGAGGTTGTTATCTTGCTCATGTTTGTCGGCACCGATATATAATCGTTCTTTTATTCGCCTATGCCGATGGGAAGGCTAATGACAACGGGTTGTAACCATGCAAATAAAAGTAATACAATGCAGGAATGTAAAATATAAATGTAAAACAAACGAGCATGAATGTAAAACATAAAAACAAGATAAAAATGGAGGATTCTCCATTATCGAACATCATCTTCTACCTTCTTTCTTCACTATGAGAGCTTTATGGCTGAGAATGAGAAATGAGAGAGGGTTTTTCTCTATATGACAGAAAGGGGAGGAAATATATGGCTATTGAGATGATATTTGGGTAGCATAAGATTTGACTAGAACAACCTTATGGGTAGAGCCTCTTCTCTTGAATGGGAAGGGTGATGTCCTATTTATAGAGTCTTTTGGAGAGCCTTTTCTTCTCCCAAAATCGATTTGGGATCAAAGACCATTATATTGGGAGTCTTGGTCCGGAATTCATATTTTGAATTCGAATCGATTTAGTCGCGTCTGGAGATGCAGCTCGGCTATTTTTTTGTTATTTTGGGGGTAGATGCGTCTACGGGCGCGGCTAAGTCCTTTTTGTGTTAAAAGTAAGGTAGCCATATTTTTGGGCGCGAATTATTGTGTTTTCTAGGCTGCCACGCTGACAATCCCCATGAATATGCTTCTTTTGGGATTTTTTTTTAATTTGAAAATTGATGATGTCAACTGCATGACATAATCGGATGACATCTAGAGGGTTCAATTGGATGGTTTTGCCCATATGGAACACCAAAATATACGTTTTAGGGTTCATCTTGGGTTAGAAGCTCCGGATACATTGGCGAAGTCAGTTTCCTAGAGAAATGCTTTGATCAAAGTGCTCTAGTGTGAAATGATTATTTTGCCATTTTCCTTTAAATTTGGGTGATCGGATGCTACGGACCTCCGATCGGGACGAGCCTTAAGTGCTCTCATAAGTTTTTGGGCACTCTTAAAATAATGTCAGTGCTGGATTTACGATCTGACGGTCGAAATTTTTTAGAGACCAACCGGAAAGGGTTGGGTAAAATGCGGTGTCTACACTTTTTATTGTAAGCTTCCTTTAAGTTTTCAGACTTGACTCTTAGATTCTCATGACCTTAAAATTCATGGTTGGCATTTTCTTTGACCCAAACCAAATCTTTGTTTAGTCCCCACGACCTTAGAAGACATTAAATTTATCTTGGCTTTAGTTTGATTGATGGTTAGGCTTAAACTCGTTTTATTAGCTGAGTCGACTTGTGATTAAGAAGTTTTGTTAGCCTTGACGTGATGTGATTTTGATCGCCATAATAAAATAAGGGTTAATTACATTTACACCCCTTAAGATTTCAATCTATTACAGATTGATGATAACTATGACAAAACCTACATAAACATCCCCATCAGTTGACGTCATAAAGTTAAGTGGTGAAATGTTAATCTTGCCCGCACTTTTAATATTTTTTTTATTCCAAAAAAAAAAAAAATGACATGTCAAATGACCTAAATACCCATGCTAAAAAGAAACGAACATACAACTCTCTCTACCCAACACCTGAAAAAGAAACAAAAATACAACTCTTTCTCCCCGCCACTTGCTCTATTTCTCTCTTTCCACCACCTACCTCTACCATTATCATTTTTTTTCTAACATCCACCTCCAATCTATTTCTTTCCCCCTTTCTTTTAATCACCCACCCCACCAACCTCCACCACTCCAGCTACCCACCTCGCTCTCCCTCTCCCTCTCTTTCCACCATCCACCATTCCAACCACCCAGATTTGATCCTACCAAAGCTACCATCATCACAACGACCTCTTCTTTTCTCAGATCAACCTGCAAACTCTCCTTCAATTCTCACAGTTTAGCAAACCCAGCTCACATCTACTACCGATCCACCATTACTATTGTCACATTCTATATCGTCGAGGAAAAGAAGCCCAAATCCAGTTCATCCCTCTCCAATTTGGTAAATTTTTTACTAAACTACTTTAATTCTCAAATCTAAATATTTTCCTTCTAAACCCACTAAATAATTGCTTTGATGTTTTATATATGCAAAACACACACACACACACAACACATACACACATATGTGTTGTATAAATTCACTTATATATATATATATAGTAATTGATTAAAAAGAATGATGAAAATCTTTATGTTAACGCATCATCGTCAATTTGGTGTAATGAATGAAATTTATCATTTTCTTCTATGAAGTTCTAAATCAAATCATTTTGTTTTTCATATTTCAATTGACAATATTTTTCAACTATTTTGCTTATACATCATTGAATTTTATGGAAAATTGAAGGAATGAGTAGCGAGTTGGACGATTATGTGATCTGCATAGTTGATTAAGATTTAGTAACATTTATACACAATTCTCTGCATGTATTCTCTATAATATATGGGCATTACTTAGTGATCTAGTTGGTACAACACTCATCTCCCCGAGCGGGTGTACGCTCGTGTTCGAGTCCCCCATCCCCCTAGTTTACCAGCATAAAATAGTAATATTTGTTATATATTACATATATATTCAAACTATAATTTAATCGATTAACTGTATATTCAAAATTTGCAAATTTATAATATTCATTTATATTATTTATTTTTGACATGCAATATGAACATATAACATCTAAGTTTTGAAAACATTGAATTTTGCAAATTTAATTTTATATTTAATATGCTTATAATATCTACTATTATACATTTAAGGAAAAAAATTATAGGAAAAATTAATTATATAATATATAGAGAGATATTTAATAGCATTTATGTTGAATGAAATATAATTTATAGTTAAATTGAAAAATGATACTTTTGTCCATACGAAAGTGATTATAGGGGTAAGTAAGTCAATTCATGAGTTAAAGAGTCCTTTTCACAAAGTCAAGGGGTAAAATTTTCATTTTTCATGGCATCTGAGATATAAAAAGGCCTACAATAGGGGGTTAGTACCACGTGGCAAAAGTTGCATCTACTTGTGATAGATTGAAACCTCTGGGGATTTCATACTGCGTTTGGTGTGCAGGAATAGAATGGAATGCAAGTGAGAATGGAATGAGAATGAAAATGGAATGGAATGGCCATTCTTATATAATTTTTTTAAAAGAAATGGTTGTGGAGGTGGAAAGTGGTAGTGGTGTTGAAAGGCAACGACGGAGGTGGTAGAAGGCAACAGGGTATTGGTAGAAGGCAATGGTAATGATGGAAGACATTAGTGGTGTAGGTGATGATGGTGGAAGACAGTGGCAGTGGTGTGGTGGTGGTGGAAGACAATAGTGGTGGTAGAAGGTGGCGGTGGCGGAAGTGGAAGACGACAATGGAGGTGGTAATGGTGGAAGAAGGTGGTGGTGGTGGAAGGCGATGAAGGTGGCGGTGGCGGCGGTGGTGGTGATGGAAATTGGTGGAGGTGGTGGAGGTGGAGATGGTGATGGAAGTCAGTGGCGGTGGCAGTGGTGATGAAAGTCATTGGTGATGGTGGTAGAGGTGGAGGTGGTAGTAGTGGTGGTGGTGGAAGTCGGTGGGGTTAGAGGTGGTGATGACTGTGGTAGCAGTAATGGTGATGCTGGTGGGGTAGTGACAATGACGGTGGTGGAAGGCGGTGGAGGTGGCGGTGGTTGAAAGAAGTAGTGGTGGAAGTTGATTGTGGTGGTGGCCACAGTGGAGCTGGAGGTGGCGGTGACTAAAGGCAATAGAGGTGGCGGTGGCGTGGTGGTTGAAGGTGACAACAATAATGGTGATGGTGGTGCTGGTGGTGGAAGGCAATGGAAGTGGTGGTGATGGTGAAAGTCGGCGATGGTTGTGGTGAAAGGTAGTGGTGGTAGTGGTGGTTTTTGAACTTGAACCATGAGAATTTTTTAGAAATTTTATTTTATTTTATTTTTTTAAAAAATTACTTGAGGATGAAATGATCATTTCATATGTTTAGTTGTGAAATGAATTTTTATTCTAGTAAAATATTCATTTACATTTTAAATTCCATAACAAACAAAGAAATAACTAAAATGAGCATTCTATTCTTTCCATTCCATCTTTGCACACCAAACATAGCATCGGTGCAATGAACCCATAAAAGAAAATTTTCTTTGTTATCATGATTGAGACTTTAACCATGAACCATAAACCATGACTAGAGAGTAAAACTTTTTAATGATCATTTCATATATTTAGTTGTGAAATGAATTTTTATTCTAGTGAAATATTCATTTACATTTTAAATTCCATAACAAACAAAGAAATAACTAAAATGAGCATTCTATTCTTTTCATTCCATCTTTGGACACCAAACATAGCATCAGTGCAATGAACCCATAAAAGTAAATTTTCTTTGTTATCATGATTGATACTTTAACCATGAACCATAAACCATGACTAGAGAATAAAACTTTTTAATGACAGTCGAAACTCTTGACCATGGTTAAAAATAAAATTTATTCTTGAACATGGTTTAGAGTACTCCTGGACCATGGTTAGAAACTCTTCATATACTCGACCATATTGGTTTTCAATTAAGAATTATGACCATAATTGGTTGCAGGCTAAACCTTTACCCTGTTTAAGATGAAAATAACGCATTTATGCATAACTAAGTATATGGATAAAATAATGTCATCTATTAAATTATTAATTTATTCTTATTTTAACTTGATTTATTCTATTTGATCACATAAATAAATATATACTTAACAAATAAATAAATAAATAAATAATTTCATCAAAACCACTCAATCCATATTTATGTGATCATTTCCACAATTTTTTTTTAAATTAACTTTATTGTTTACTAAAGCAATTTCTAAAATCTTACCAGCCTAAGAGGTAAGTAAGTTCATAACATAGTCTGTACCAGACCTACCAAAACTTACCCCAAAAAATAGAAAAAACACAGCTTGTGGCTGTGGAATCATTTCCACATTCCTCCGTACCCACCAAAAACTTGCAAAAGCCTTCCCGCGTGAAGACCCACGCGTTTACTCTCTTTGTCTCTCTCGTTCTCCGTCTAAACTTCCTCGCGAAGCAAAATTACACTGTTCTGTACTTGCTACCAATATATATATATATATATAATAAAATATAAACAGTACACACAGTACTCAGCTCTACTCAAGCCAAGCTTCACATTGCTTCTTTTCTTCATCACCTCTCTCTCTTTCAATCGCATTGGTTGTTCATCTTTTCTGTCTAAGATGGTTTCGACGTTTGGTTGATCGACTCGAAAGGTTAGTAGGGTTCTCAAAATTGTGCAATTTGGTCTTATTGCGATCACTTTTTTTTTTTTTTAATTTTTTTGCCATCGATTTCAGTTTTGTAGTAATCGTAATATAATCTTGATTTTCTGTAAAAAAATTTGAGCTTTTGTTGTTGATCAATTGATACTAATTTTGACAACCGTTTGCTTTCTGAGAAAACGATGGAAACTGTCAGGAAAGAAAGGGAATTTGAATAGAATTCTGGGTTATTATTCTTCATCTATGCCAAATTAAAAATTTTGTTAGTCTTAGGTAGAGTGAAGTTTTGGGTTGGTGCGAAATGAATAAAATTTCTCATCTCTTCATACATGAAAACAGAAATGAGTTTATGCCCATGATTTGTCTAAATTAACGACCAATTCAGAATATTTTTGCTCTTTGTCCCCTTCCACCTTCTATTTTAGCTTTAGGGACAAATCATTGTAGGTGTTGAACTTGTTATTTTTGGAAATTTCTGTTCTTTCTGTTTATTATTTGTTTTGGGACTTTCCCTTTTGCCAAACATCTTACATTAATATTGAAGAATTTGAAATATATTGCAATTAAATGAATATACTTGTTAATTTTGGAAAGTTTTGTTCTTTCTGTTCATTATTTGTTTTGGGAATTGCCCTTTTTGCCAAACATCTTACATTGATTTTAAAGAAGTTATAATATATTGCAATTAAATTAATAAATTGGTTTTCATGGTTGACTCTTTAATAACTAAGGAATGATTCCAATATATTTTCTTTCATATATTAAAATTGATGTTTTGATTATATGGAATTTGGACTAGTTTGAATTGGAGATGATATTTTGGAACGAAATGGATAATAGTCTTGGCAATTTGATCGCGGAAGATGTTTGAAATGAATGTAGCAAGACAAATACATTACAGGATTTTACAGGATTTACTTGAATAACTCAGAACATTATGTGTGCTCGGTCCCCTTTACTTGCATTTCATTTCATCTACCTGTTCTGTCGCTTTTTTACCTCTCTTACCGGTTTAGAAAATTAGAAGTAAAATGAGATTTATTAATTAAGTTTGTTCTCTTATTGAAAAGTTTATATAAGCTATTAAATGGAGCAAAAGACGGGATTACATAATTTTGAATCACTAACAATGCACGATGACTTTTCTAGGCTTAGTTGAACATAGGTTTTGAGTTTCCTACTAATTAGCTGTGTGAATTAACTAAGTTAAAGAAAATGTAAATTGATCGTAAGGTGATTATTTTTGTTGATGGATTGTATTTGTTCTTATCATTTATTCTCTGCAAGGAAAGAAGATTTAATTAAATTTTGTGTTATATTTGATGTTTTTATGGTTTTCTGTGAAATGGAAAAAATTGCTTCAGCTGAGTCAAATATGTATATAAGGTACTATACTGTTTGTCCCAAATGATGAGAAACCACATTCTAAAGTTTATTTATTTATTTTTCATTTTTACACTATCTCACAACCAAATGCAGTATAATTGTTATAAGACAACATTTTTTATGGTTCAAGGCACAATGTTGGTGTTTCTCTTACACATGATGGATTTTGTGTTAGGTGGAATTGGAAATTATACAGATTAAGTGATTGGGACGTTGGAAATTTTGTGAGGAGAAAGATGGCGTGGGAGGGAGCTGAAAATGACATGGTGGTAACTCAAGTTAGTGTTGGTGGGTTTGATGAATATGTCACTGCAAAAATGATTTTGGATTACTTTCAAGATAAAATTGGACTTGTTTGGAGGTGTAGATTGAAGACTTCTTCAACCCCTCCAGATTCATACCCAAATTTTGAGATCGATGTCGCAAATGTTCAAAGAACAAATGAATATGAAAAGGTGGAACCTCATGCCTTTGTGCATTTTGCAACTCCCGATTATGCGAAGTCAGCTCTAGATGCTGCAGGGCGTTGTGAGCTTATATTGTTCAAGAATCCACTTAAAGTTAGTTTGGGGCCTCAAAATCCACGTCGCATGAGTAAGTGGAGAATAGATAATGTTCCTTTTAGATTTTCTGATGTCAAGGTTGAGATCGGACTCTTGGTTAGCCGAGACGAGTTCTTTGTTGGCTGGAGAGGGCCTGGTAATGGGGTTGATTTTCTTGTGGATCCCTTTGATGGGACATGCAAATTCGTGTTCACCAAGGATACTGCTTTCTCCCTCAAAGGCACAAACAAGCATGTGGTAATGAAGTGTGATTTCAAGGTTGAGTTCTTGGTAAGAGACATCAACGAGATCAAACAAATTGATGATATGTCATCTTTAATAATTTTATTGCAGCTGGCTTCATCTCCGCTTCTTTACTATAGAACTGCAGATGATGATATAGAGAATTCAGTTCCATTTGATTTGTTAGATGATGATGATCCGTGGATCCGAACCACAGATTTTACACCTAGCGGGGTCATTGGTAGGTGTAATACCTATAAGATGTCAATTTCACCTCGCCACGGTTTGAAGCTGAATAAGGCCCTGAAATATCTCAAGGAACGGAGGGTACAAACTGAAAGGTCTAGGCAGCAGCTTAGGATACAGGATGAACCTGATTTTGGGATGCCCATGGCAGATCCTTTCTTTTGTATTCAATACAAGGATGGTGTGTCATTTAAAATCATGTTTTTGGTTAATGCTGTCGTGCACAAAGGTATCATTAACCAACACCAGTTGTCGGACAGGTTTTTCAATCTGCTGAGAAACCAACTGGAGGAGGTAAATGTAGCTGCATTAAAGCACATATGCGCTTACAGGCACCCCCTGTTTGATGCCTATAGGAGGCTGAAAGTTGTCCAGGAATGGTTGATGAAATATCCTAAGTTTCTCCAGACACCTAAAGAGTTGGATGATATTGTTCAAGTTAGGAGGCTGGTTATTACGCCAACCAAAGCCTACTGTCTTCCACCAGAGGTTGAACTTTCCAATAGGGTTATCAGGAATTATAGAGAAGTTGCTGATCGGTTTTTAAGGGTTACCTTCATGGATGAAGGCATGCAGACACTTAATAAGAATGTTCTTTCCTATTATACTGCTCCTATTGTTAGGGACATTACAGCAAACTCTTCTCCGCAGAAAACCTCAATGTTCAGAAGGGTGAAGAGTATTCTGAGCGAGGGGTTCCACTTATGTGGTCGGCGATACTCGTTTTTGGCCTTCTCAGCTAATCAATTGAGGGACCGTTCTGCCTGGTTTTTTGCTGAAGACCGGAGAATTAGTGTGGATGACATAAAAAATTGGATGGGAAAGTTTACAAACAGGAATGTTGCGAAGTGTGCTGCTAGGATGGGACAGTGTTTCTCATCCACTTATGCCACAGTTGAAGTTCCATTCAGTGATGTTGACTCAAAGCTTCCCGACATAGAGAGAAATAATTATGTTTTCTCTGATGGGATTGGTATGATAACACCTGATCTTGCAATGGAAGTTGCAGAGAGATTGCAGTTGACAGTGAACCCTCCGTGTGCTTATCAGATTAGATATGCTGGTTTCAAAGGGGTTGTTGCCTGTTGGCCATCAAAAAATGATGGTATCCGGCTTGCCTTGAGGAAAAGTATGAACAAGTTTGAATCCAATCACAAAATTCTTGAAATCTGTTCTTGGACTCGGTTCCAGCCTGGATTCTTAAACAGGCAGATAGTGACGTTACTTTCTACTTTGAATGTTCAAGATGAAATATTTTGGAGAATGCAGGAGTGTATGATTTCTAAACTAAATCAGATGCTTGTAGACACGGATGTGGCTTTTGAGGTTCTTTCTGCTTCATGTGCCGAGCAAGGAAATACTGCAGCAATAATGTTAAGTGCAGGTTTCAAACCTCCAAATGAACCTCATCTGCGGGGCATGTTAACTAGTATAAGAGCTGCCCAGCTTGGGGACCTCAGGGAAAAGTGTAGGATCTTTGTTCCGTCAGGAAGGTGGTTGATGGGCTGTTTAGACGAGTTAGGGATACTTGAACAAGGCCAGTGTTTTATTCAAGTATCAAATCCTTCGTTGGAAAATTGTTTTGCAAAGCATGGCTCTAGGTTTTCTGAAACACAGGCAAATCTACAAGTGATTAAAGGTACTGTAATAATTGCAAAGAACCCATGTCTTCACCCTGGTGATTTGCGGATCCTGGAGGCAGTCAATGTTCCTGAGTTGAACCATCTTTTTGATTGTCTGGTTTTCCCTCAAAATGGAGATAGACCACATGCAAATGAAGCATCAGGAAGTGACCTTGATGGTGATCTCTACTTCGTGACGTGGGATGAAAATCTTATTCCTCCGAGTAAGACGAGCTGGATGCCAATGGAATATGCGCCTGCAGAAGTTAAAGAATTGCCACGTGCAGTGAATCACAGGGTAATTATATATCTTTGAAATAATATTCTTAATCATTGTTAATTTAGTTATTGAAATCATTATTATATTACATTTAATTGATACTTTTGATGTATATAGTTTTAAAATTACTACTATTATATTAGTATATATATCTTTGAAATAATACTCTTAATCTTTGTTAATTTAGTATTGAAATCATTATTATATTACATTTAATTGATACTTTTGATGTATATGCTTTTAAAATTACTACTATTATATTAGTATTTAAATCATTATCATTATTATTTTTTCCTTAGTTGGTACTAACACACACATGCCTCCATTGAGGCTCGAACCCCTAACCTCCCTTTGGGAAATAGAGGCTTGGTACCGCTAGGCCACTGGCCTGGTGGTATCATTATTATCTTTCAATCATTGTTAATCATTACCAGTATGCTATGATGTATTCTCTTTCTTCATACCGCTTACTTGATTTCTTCTCTTTAGTTAACAACCTTCTATCATTTGGTGATGTGACGTTGTGTCTTGAATTTGGTGCCGGGTCATTGCAACCTGCTTTCGACCCGACGAACCGTTGGATGAGCTTTGTGTGGGTTGGGGGTTCGGGGGCTTGGCCCCGAGGATAAATTTTGACCTGTTTTTGCTCATGAGTCGTGGACCCTAATTAGTACTCTCTTGTAGCCTTATATATAAGGGTGTTTAGGGTTTGGAATGGGTTGAGAGAGAGACTGAAATTCGTACATAATAGAAAGTGAGGGGCTGAAACTTGTAATCTCCGATTTTACACATAGTGAAGACTTTCGCCGAATCTCCGCCGTGAACGTAGGCTTTGCCAAACCGCGTATTAGTCACACATTTGTCAATTCATATAATTTACTGAAGTCTAGAGACTAAAATTGGTTATAAATTCTTTCATCTATGTATATTCTGTCTGGAATCACGTGTTGGCCACAGAGATGGACTTCTGACATCTATTATGTGTTTACAGGACATAATAGATTTTTTCTCTAGGAACATAGTAAATGAGAACCTGGGTGCAATCTGCAATGCCCATGTGGTTCATGCTGACCTCAGTGAATATGGAGCATTGGATGAAAAGTGCATAAAATTGGCAGAGCTTGCTGCCACAGCCGTTGATTTTCCAAAAACTGGAAAGCTCGTGACCATGCCTTCTGAACTTAAACCAAAATTGTACCCTGACTTTATGGGGAAAGAGGAGTTTCAGTCCTACAAGTCAAAGAAAATTTTGGGTAAACTCTATCGCCAAATCAAAGATGCGTGTGACAAAGATGAGGTTGCATCTTCGGAGCTGACATTTTTTCCTGAAGATATTCCTTATGACACAGACCTTGAGGTTCCAGGATCCACTGATTTCATCGATGATGCATGGACCCACAAGTGCTCTTATGATGGGCAGTTAAATGGTCTTTTGGGACAGTATAAAGTGAACAGGGAGGAAGAGGTTGTGACTGGGCACATTTGGTCCATGCCGAAGTACAGTAGCAAGAAGCAAGGGGAACTGAAAGAGAGACTGAAGCATGCTTACAGTGCCCTGCGGAAAGAGTTCAGGAAATTTTTTGAGCGGATGGATCCTGATATTGATCAGCCTTCTGACGAAGAGAAGAATGCCATTTATGAAAGAAAGGCATCTGCATGGTATCAGGTCACTTATCATCCTAGTTGGCTGAAGAAGTCACTGGAGTTGCAAGAGCCAGATGGCGCTGGGGAGACAGTGAGGTTGAGTTTTGCTTGGATCACAGCCGATTACCTTGCTCGTATCAAAATTAGGCGCAGGGAAATCGGCAGTATTGACCACATTAAGCCAATCGATTCCCTTGTGAGGTACCTTGCTGATCGGATATGATCTATAATTGCAGTACTTTCTTTTCTAGTTGTCTTTAACTTTTGGCTGCAAGACTCTGGTTATTTCGAACTTCTTGGCTGCAAGGCCACTCTGCCATTGTTGAAAGGTCACCTTTCATGTTTTGTTATGCAAACTACTTGCTACTGTTGCCCGTTGATGCTGTAAGTTACATTTTCTGCTAGTTTTGTTAGATTTTTGAAACTGTTGCCCCTTTATTTGCAGATCAGTCTTTCTTGTTAAATGAACTGAGGTTGTAACCAGTTTAGATCTTTTACTAGCTTGTTTTCTTTATCAGTTTATTTTGTGCATGGGGCCTTAGTAGTTGCTTTAGACTATTATTTTTCTTACCTAGCATATGAGCTTGCAGTTCAAGATCTTGAATAACTGACAAGGTAACTTAATGTTACTTGAGATGAGAGAACCTAGCTTAGCTATGGAATTTTTGGGCTCAGCTCGATGAGGGAGATTAGATCCACAAACTTTGAAGTATCTCAAAAGTGCTAACTACAACCCCAGTAACTTGCTGTTGCATTCTTAAAAAGAGAAGGTGAAGGGGAAGTCTTCTTTCCCAGGCAATGTCTGATTAGCTAAAAACTAGTAATCACTTGTTCACTTATTCTCCTGTGTGGATAACTTGATGAGCTTAGTTGGTGTACCCTAATCACCCAGAGTAGTCTTGTTGGGCCAAGTTAAATGGGCTGTTGTTCATGGGCCTAATGAGTTAAGCTTGACGTTGCTTGGGCACAACCTGTTTATTTAATGAATTAAAAATGAGCACGAGCTCATTCATTAATTTGATAATGAACACGAATCGAGTCCTTAAAGGGTTGAGTTTGAACTGTCTACGAACATTTTGGTTAATTTGCAACCCTAGGGTATGGCTGCTGAGTTTTAGTGGATATATTTATTGCACTGATGGGTACCATAACTTGGCAATTAAGTTACATCTTGCAACCATCCTTGGTAGATTGCTATGCACAGCCATGCATTGCCCCTTCATGGTAATTTGAAGTTGGGGCATGTTACTAGTGAATTTCCTTTTTATTTTATTGCCTCTACGCCATTATTTGAAGTTGGGGCATTGGTATTCTTTTTCTTTTTCTTTTTTGCCTCCTTTCTTGACTTATTCTTGTTCCCTTCTTCTTTCAGGATGGTGGAACAATTTCTCATTAGAGCTAAGTGTATTTTATTTTATTATTATTATTTTTTAATGAAAACAGTTTGGTGTTCTCAAAAGGTTAATGTTTTGGATATAAGGTTGGGATTGTTGTACTATAGCTAACAAGTGCCTTGTCTTACTGCTAATTTGGGTCCATTGGTCCATTGTCTTTAAAAAAATAAAATAAAAAAAGTAATAAAATGAAAATTGTACTAAATATTTTAAACTTGCTTTAACCTTGGAATTTTGTTTGGAAGAGGTGATGGCTTGACGCAACCATATATTTTGCTCTAAATCTTCGTTTTCTTCTGCCTTTTTGATGGAGAGGAGCAGAGGGTTGGCACTATTGTGTTCTCGTTAAGTATAAGAGACACCATAAGTATTCAGGAAAAAATTAAAAATTCAGTTAAAAAAAAAAAAAGAGACACCATAAGTATTCAGGAAAAAATTAAAAATTCAGTTAAAAAAAAAAGAGAGACACCATAAGTAAGGAAAAACATATATTTTAGAGTTGCGGGAAGTTTCTGGAGGATACAGATAGGTCCCCTTTGTTAGTAGTATCCACATTTCTGTTTCTTATAGAGTGCCATGCGTTGGAAGACGTATGTCCATTTCCATACAGTTTATTTCTGATTTATTTGGTGCCAGTGTAATGAACATAGTTCTAGGGTCCTTTCTGAGTTTTTTTAGTCTGAAATTGTCTGCTATGCTTTATAATTTGTAGCTGTCTGGTCGTTTTTTTTTTTTTCAGTTTCATTTTCTTTGCTGTAGACTTATATAATGTGTTGGCTCATAATGAAGTCATTATCAGTTACAAAAAAGAAACATGAAGAGAAAAAAGAGGAGCAATACACAGCTGAAAAAGTTAGGAATATAGAAGATTTAGTAAATTGATTGAAAATATACTTTTTTTTCTTTTGTTTATCAAAATTTATGTGGGTATCTAATTGACAGAACAAAGTTAATCAATTAAAAAGATGGGGCATCTTACTCATTCTATGAGCAATTTTATATATTTTGCACTATACCATGCTTAGTTTACATTAATTAGAGACTATAGTGGAAGTTGTAACTGCAAAGGTCTTCTATCAACTATATGATGAAAAGCAGTAGGGTCAGTAAAAAAATGTGGTTTAGGCTTCTATATTCAGAAAACAGCCTGCGGAATTTTCTTTTATTCATTTATTTATTTTTTGTGGATTGTGGGATTTAGGTCACGACGCTCCATCTTATTAGATTTTAGAGCCCAAGATTAATCACTCATCTGAGACAGAGTCTTAGAGTCAAATCTGAGAAGTCCTCTTCTTAAGCAATTGCCTTCGCCAACTTGGAGATCTGTGAAGCCTATCTGCAGGGTTTTCTTGGGTTTGCTTTATTAGTGAAGTTGAACCATTATCTTCAAAGCTTGTGCCCAAATATGTAGGAACTGGCCTGTAGAGCTTTGCAAGCATAAACAAAAACTGAAAACCAGTACAAAACAAATATTTAGACAGACAAGTATAGGCCTAGTTTACTACAATACTTCCTTTTCAAAAAACTATTACATTGACAGCATTGTTGGAAAGGAAGTAAAAATGTATTGATTGGCATAGAATTTTGGGATTTTAATACAATAGTCCATATATATTCATTATGGAAATCATTTCTTTTCCTTCTAGCATTCTGCATAGACAGAATATATATTTTTGGTAATTCACTATCATGCGTAGTCAATCTAGGTTTTAAAGATTAATGGGATTTCAGTTCTGTCTAATAATGAAATGTAAGCATGCCTTGGTACATGGGCAGCAAGTTGGATTTTTTATTTTTTATTTAGAATTTCTCATAATGGAAGCTACTGTACTCAGCCATGATCCCAGCATCCAAAACTTTTTGCTGCATCAATGACTATTTGGTAAATTTTCCCTATGGCACGATAGAATAAACTTAAAAGATCAAGCCAAACCCATTATGTTGTTGAAAAGGTTGATTCAAAGTATAGAATTTTAGTTTTAAAGGAAGTTGCTATTTTCAGTCAAAATGGCTGCATCTAAAGTTCTTTCTTTCCCATAAATAGGTGCCACATATGTGAGGTGGCGGAACGTGGATAACATTTTGGATTGTGGAAATAATCCTTCCCTTTTTAATTTTCTTTTACATGCATATATGTGGGATTTATCTTTTTTCTTTTTTGGCCAAACAGTGTGATACAGCCTATACCATCCTTGCCAATAACCTCCCTAAATCTTATTTGTTTAGGACTACAAATTTTCTAAAAAAGCAAGAGATATGACTGCATATGGATGAAACACATTATTATTTATGAGAGTGGTCTGACCTGCTCTCAGTGTAAGCTTGCATTTTTTACCATTAGATCGAGAAGATAACATAAGAATGCCCTTATTGTAGCTTTGTCCTTTTGTTTGTAGGAAATATTATTCTAGCCCAACCAGCTATAGCTGACTTGGTCAGAGATGAATTTTTATTTATTTATGTATTCATTTTCAAGAATTAAGAACTGTTAATAAGCCCAAAAGGAGTCTTAAATGATGAGGCTTCCCCAGAAAGACTTTTCATCTAAAGCTTGTATCTTTAGTTGATGACTGCATATGGATGAAACGTATTATTTATTATGAGTGTCCTCAGACCTGCTCTCATTGTAAGCTTGCATCTTTAACCATTAGATCGAGAAGATAACATAAGAATGCCCTTATTGTAGCTTTGTCCTTTTGTTTTTAGGTAATTCTATTCTAGCCAAACCGGCTATAGCTGACTTGGTCAGAGGTGATTTTTTATTTATTTATGTATTTATTTTCAAGAGTTGAGAACTATTAATAAGCCCAAAAGGAGTCTGAAATGACAAGGCTTCCCCAGAAAGACTTATCGTCTAAAGCTTGTATCTTTAGTTGATGACTGCATATGGATGAAACATATTATTGGTTATGAGTGTCCTCTGACCTGCTCTCATTGTAAGCTTGCATCTTTAACCATTAGATCGAGAAGATAACATAAGAATGCCCTTATTGTAGCTTTCTCCTTTTGTTTATTCGGTAATTATATTCTAGCCGAACGGACTATAGCTGACTTGGCCACAGATGAATTTTTATTAATTTCCATTAGGATATACATAACAGAACGTATTCCATCTCTCATTTCTTGTTGTTCCTGTTGCTAGGCCTCCTTCTGGATGGTGTTCGGTATTAGAAATTGGACAGGTAAGGAAATTTCTTGTTGAGTTACGTACAAATAGTAAATCGAGGTATTTATTTTCGAGAGCTGAGAACTGTTAATAAGTCCAAAGGAGCCTTAAATGTAAGGCTTCCCCTGAAAGACTTCTGGAGTAGTTAAATTGATGAAACACCATTGATCACACCAAGCACCTACTTTCACTTGAACCACCAGAGTGTGAGACCAATGAATTGTTTGGCTCACAACTTTGAAAATGATGGTACTTTATTAGATGAGCGAATGATGTATACAGGCATTGACGAGTAACCAACCTCTTTATGTTGTGCCCACTTTATGTCAACTTTTTCTTTATGGTTTTGTTAATGGCTTCTTAGCATGATTCCATTGAATCTCTACCACGTGGACCTCTGTTTTTCCAGTAGTAGAAAGTTCTTATCTGGTTGTCTCAGAAAACTTTGAATTTAATTCTGTGGTCTCAGTTCTTGAAATGGATTATCTGTCAATTAATGCTGGACTTGAATATAGGAACAGATATCTGTACCATTCATGGCTTGGAGTGCTTCCTGATAAAAAAACCCATATAACTGCTCAGGAAAATCTTTCTACTGTTATTGCCAAAAATGATGCCTCTACACACACACACACACATGTAAATGTATTATATTGATCTCATTGTTGCAGTAGATGATAGCATGGGATAAATTTAGATCTATTGATAGATTATACATCTATAAATGTTTCTAAAAAATTCTTTTGGTAATTTAAATTAATATCGAGTGTTGTTGAAATTTTTTTCACCAGGTTCAGGCGTTAAAGTAATGGTTAAAAGAAAAAAATGGGTGTCATTTACCATGTAAGTGACGGTGTTCATCAAAAGCTTGATTAAGAATATTAATTTGTAAAAGCAGTGACTATAACATGGGGACACAGAAAAGGTCATTATTTTTTGTTCATGAGATATAATTCGAAGCAGAGATGTTATTTTTCTTCCCACTTTATAATATATATATATATATATATTTTGTGGAAAAATGAAATTATATATGTGTATATATATTTATTGAAAACATGAGAGCAACTATATGTGTGTGTGTTGTCATCAGTTATTTGGATTAGGTACAGAGTCTAAAGACAACAGCTTGCCAATGTTGTCCGTCTAATTAATTTTATGTCTTATAGCTTTCTGCTAATGCATTCATGTTTTCATGTCATAGTCATACCCTTTTATAATTAGCATTCGAATTATACTACAAATGTCATTTTTAATAGCACTCTTTATCAAATGCTGTTTTGATTCTAGGAAAATTATATGGGATTTGGGAAAATGATATTTCAAAGAGAGAAAAAGATACAGGAAAATGATATTTTTGATACTGTGGGTTGCACTTTACATCGGTCCCAAGGCGTCATAACGTGGGGGTGCGAAAACTTTTTCTAAGGAACTCGGTAAAATAGCTTCGTATAGAAACTATAAAGGTCTGTGGTTTAGTGGTATTTTCTCTCCTTTTATAATGAAAGTGGAGAATTCAAGTCCTTTCAAAACTATCGTAAAAGCAATAGTCTGGTTTAATTAATTGGTCAGGTTATTGGGACTGCCTATTTATTTAGAAAAATATTTTTCAAAAAATAAAAAAATAAAAAAAAATAGTGTGGCAAAAACAATATCTTTTATATGGATGACTACAGAATCCTACATATTTTAGAAGTACAATGAACATTAATTATAACTATTTTAAGATTATGGCTAATTCAGTATATATATATATAGATGTATATGTAACATGCCACAGCTTTTTAATTGTAGATATATAGTCTGGTACTACTTGATTATTATTGAAAGTTGCACTATTATTACAACACTGGTTGTCCTTTTCTCAATATGTTTTCAATTTGCTAGCAGAGAAAGGCACACCCTAACCAAATGAAATAATAAATTTTTTTGGATGAGAAGGCCACAAAATGAATTAAGAAATAACACTGGTTGTCCTTTTTTATTTGGATGCTTTTAACAGATATATTCTTATTTTTCTCACAAAATGAAATAATAATTTTTTTTTTTTTTTTTCACTATTTTCATCAAATATGACCACTGGCAAAATAATGTTAAATTCAAAGACAACTTATAGATTGTGATAAAAATATCACTCATTCAATTATTTATATATTCTTCTTGTAACAACTTACATTTGACGTTTTAACAAAAAAAAAAAAAAAAAAAAAATCCTTACATTTGACCACTTTATCGACATTAGGACACAAGTCCAATTATAGGGACCACAGAACCAATGCAGCTGGTAGCATTTATGAGTCTCATTTAGGACTCTAACAAACCATGTGGACAAATCACTCCATTATTACTGATTTGCCCTTGCGTTTCAAGAAAATTTTATGTGCAGTACATGACAAATATGATGTGTTGCCATTAGTTGCAACAGGATTTGGACTCTAACCCTAAACCTACATCAGAGTTTAGCTTAGAAATGAGGAGGATGTAAGATCCATGTAGTATTGCCTTTTTTGTTCGAGACTTTATCGAACCACATACAAAATCTAATTAGTGATGTGACATTAAAATTTAAAGCCTGCCTGTGCACCTTGAGTGAACAGGAGGGTGAATAACTCTCCACAGGAAAGATGCACACTCGTGTTCACCATCTAGTGTACTGGAGAGGATTTAGATTCGGTTACCCTACTACGGGCTTAATAAAAGTTTCATTATTCTTACCCTCCATTTGGAGGTGAAGGCAATATTGGACAATTCCAGTTGAGTAGTTCTTCAATCATTTGCATTGCAATCTTGTTTTCTTCATCCATCTGATCACCAGCTTCAACCCTAGAAGCTGGTGATCCCAATGAGGCTGAGGGTCCATCATCCACACCCTCTGTTTTCTTCCCAAGCTGAACTTTTAGGACCCAATTCGAGCCGGACTGTGATCCGGCTCGCTTCTGCCACACTCCGATGTGAGAGTTATCGGAGTCAAGCCTCAGGCAAGTGAGGGAGGGTGACGGGTCCTTGCAGCATTTTCGGAGCTTCTCGCTGAGGATGCCGGACAGTGTTGATGGAGATAAGGAAGAGTCTTCGCCGGTGTACTCTGCATCACCGGCCACCGGAAAGTTTGTCTTTGCACTTTGGCCGTTCATCAAGACCGCTGCTTGATCATATGCTCTTGCTGCTGCCTCAGCTGTCTCAAATGTGCCTAGCCAAATCCTTCTCTTCCTAAAAAAAAAACAGAGTTTTTATCACAAATAAAAAAAAAAGAAAACAAAAAGAATATGCAACAAAAGTGTGTGTATACATGCACATACAAAGAAAGGTATTACTTGTATGTGAGTGACACACACTGTGTCTATATATATACATATATACGTGTATGTGTATCACAATCTGTCCCAATCAGTTTAGATATTGTCAGCTTTGCACGCTCTTCTTTGCATGCTTATAATTTTGTTCAAAACACTAGGGTTAAAGGAGCATCCACACCTGCAACTTCTCCCCCAAACGATATGGAAGGTCACACAATGTATGTGTGGGATATTAAAGTGGAATGTAAAAGGAATAGAGAGAGATCAAAATGTCATAATTTGGTGGAATACATATGCAACTACTTATGGGTAGCTAATTGTTATCTATCTATGTAAACTGTATCTATCTATATATGTATACATGCTAATAATTTCTCTATTTATATATGTATATATATGGTGATCATAATTAAGTGAAGGAATATAGAATATATTGATGTACAGCAAATGATGGATCATAAGGTATGTTTGAGTGCACGACAGCTTACAGTAATGGGTGGCGAATTTCAGAAACCCAAGAGCCCCACTGGCGTTGCCTGACACCTCTGAACTTGTTCTTCGATGATACCATGTCAGAGAGAGAGAGAGAGAGGGTAAATGGATGAAAGTTGAGGATGAGAGAGAGAGAGAGGAGAGGGTGGTTTATGTAGTTGTCGGTGGTGGCGAAAAGTCTACAAGTACTGTGGGGGGTTGCAATTAAAGTTTGAGCTGTGCATGCAAGACAAATCCATGTGTTCATAACAACTTTAGTTAATGAGCTAGTAAATACTACCACCACAACACAGGCTTGCTTGGTACCCTTGGCTCCTGGCCTCCCTCTCCCTGACTATCACAAGGAATATACATTCAAAAAAAAAAAAAAAAAAAGGGTTGAACGGCCGATTTTAATCATGAGGTTGTGGAGGTTATTTCACTTGGAAGGATTATAAGTTAGTTGGTTATTTCACTTAGAAGGATTATAAGTTAGTCGAACTAACCAGTTGGACATGACAACCTTTTGATTAGAATCGGTTGGTTCTAACTTTTTTTTTTGAATCATTTGGACGTATATAATAACTCCAATTGAACCAGTTCAATATTTTTCTGAACCAATTCATCTGTGCTAGAAATTTCCGAAAATTAGTTTTAATTCAAATTGATTTTTGACACTCTAGAAGACTAGAATTGTGGGGGCAAGTTATTTTTGGTTGTATGAGACTATTTATACCAACCCTAATCAGATTTTAGGGTTTGAGAGACGGTGTGTGCAAAAGTGAGTGAGTCTTTTGTAAGAGACTATCGAGGGATATTTGTGTGAGAATTGTGAGTGTCTTAATTGTTGAGTGATTTTGTGCCTACATTGTTAGGGAAATGGAGTTTTTAGAAATTTTTTTGAGGATTTTTCATATGTGAACCTTGATTTATGTGTAGAGACAAGTTTTATGCAAGAAAAAAATGATATTCTATGTACATGGAGATAGAATACTTGCATCAAATGTTTAAGTAAGCCTCAAATCTCTGCTCTAAAGTAAGTATTCTCATTTATAAAAAGCTTCCATAAGCTTAGCCACGGTGTGCTCCATGGACGTACTCTAAGTTTTAGGTGAAACACGTATATCTTATGCTCTTGTGATTGTTTTTCTTTTGATTACTTGTGATTATTCTTCGGATATTGTTGTTTTTGGGTTTCGTCAAAACTGGGATCATGATATTTTGTGTGTTTTTTCACAACAAAATGTTAGGTCTCAAAAGAGAGATTGTAGCGTTCAATATTGTTTAGGGAGAAGTTGTTAACACATATAAGTAGGGACGGACTCAGAAAAGTATGTGGGGGGGCAATTTTTTTAAAAAAATATGTTGTGGAGATAATAGCGAAGCTTTTTATTTAATTTTAGTTGGGGCAAACTTAGTATTTTGTAAGTATATAATTCAAATAAGTAAAATTAGTGTGAAAAAAAGCAAAAAAAAAAAAAAAAAATCAGTGGCCCCCACTGAGCTCTTTGCAAATCCGTCCTTGCATATAAGCCTAACGTTTCCCACATGTTTTTGAAAATTATGAGTATCAAAAGGGTACAAAGTTGACACTAGTGTGATGCGGATTCTCACAATTAATCTATTATTGGGTTTGACTAAATAAGGAAGAAAAAGAAAGGAAATGATACTTCATGCAGAGAAACCACAATATTGAAATCGTTTTTGGAAACTTGTGAAAAATTAAATGAATTATTTAATAAATTTTTAATTCAACAGTAAGTAGAGCTCATAACTCGTCACGAGAGACTCTCCTATGTGTGTGCGTGTATATATATATATATTGTGGCGATCTTATGGACAGGTGTGTCGTGGGCAGGTGCGAGGTATTGGCATGCAACTACACTGGACGAGTTACGGGTACACAATCCCACATCGTCTGGATAAAAGAAAGGTGAAGTACTTATATGTGGTGGAGTGAATCGTTACAAGTGGTATCAGAACCTGACCTAGCCGGAAGTGTGGCCAACAGGAACGTTGGGCATCAAAGGGGGAGTGATTGTGGTGACATCGAGTGTGCCGTGAGCGGGTGCGAGGCACTGGCAAACAATCACACACACATTCATCCAACAAAGCTGGAACTCAGAAATAAGAATAGAATAATTAAAGAATAGAATAATTAGGTTAACAAACAAAAATGTACAATCATTCCAAATTTTTATAGCAAAACCTGGATTCTTTCTAGTGCATTCCACCAGTGGTGGATTTCTACTACCTATGGTAAATGAATGAAGAAAGAAGAATTTTTTTAAAACCTCTTCCTTCCTAACCATGGCTGTATGTAACACATGATCTCTCTTCTATTATTTATAAATGAGGTATGATTGTACAATTTATAATTAAATTCAGCATGGTCCGAATTAAGAAATTTTTTTATATAGTTTCGAATTACATGGCTCCGGTCAATTACAACTTGACATGTAACTATGCAAATAATTGTGTCAGCAACTCGATAACAACTCACAAGCAAAAAAATAAATAAAGCCCGAAGACATTTACTTGCGTATCAAATTGTGATTGGCCTACCGAGTCAGAATGGACCCAGCTATAAATTCAGATTCTCAAAACCTATGATGATCATTTAGGGCTGACTAAAAGAGGGATTTATTTGCCTTATGATGCTCTCGGTGCAATATTTGAACGTTCATGCTACCAGGAAAGGGAGCCCCTAAGCCCATATCATAAAAGGTTCAAGCCCAATCAATAATGTAATTGGACCACAAGTCACAAGCAAAAGCCCAAAACTACATCATCACTACGACGCCGTTTATTCTTAGAATGCCGAATCTTATAAACCCCATTCAAAAGAATTCCCATTTCTTCACCTCTCACCCATTCAGATTTCTTGCAAAATTCTCCAGCACAATCTGGAATACATTATCTCTCTACAATGCACGTCAATTCAATATATGCGCATATAAAAATATATATATATATATATATATTGACATGAATATACTTATTATATGTTAGCATAAAGTCTCTCCTCTTAATCAGAGTCATCTCTTTCTTGAAAGCAAAGATGACCTTTAGATTCTTTTCTGCTGTGTGTGTATATGTGTGTATACACACACACACACATATACACTATACACACACACACACACACACAGAGTATTATACTGCTATCTCTAAAGGGTGCATACCTCTGCAAAAACAGAGCTATTTGCCTACAACTTGATCAACTCATCTATTTGGCATCACATTAATTGGTTATAAGGTTTGTTTGATACATTTATTTGTGTGTGTATATATATATATATGATTCAGTTCCAACCTTTTCTTTTATATATTATATAAATATATTTCTCTCAATTAATGCATTTATATATATGGTTGGTGATAATTTTGTGATTTGGGTTATTTCCATTTTTTGATTGATTTGATTTTTTGAGGTTTTGCTAGTGTTGCCATGGCTCCACGTTTGCTTCACGGGACGCTTTATGCAACCATCTATGAAGTTAACAGATTAAATACTGAATGTGGGTTCAATTTATGCCGAAAGGTACATCTTTTCTACTCTCTCTCTCTCTCTCTCTCTCTCTCTCTGTCTCTGTCTCTGTCTCTCTCTCTCTCTCTCTCTCTCTCTATTATATATATACATATGCACATTTACATATTTGTGTGCTTGGTAGAACTGGAAAATAGTGATGTTTGATAAAAATGAAAATTAAGCTCCTAAAATTTTAAGACTTGGAATTTAAGTGCTAGAACTGTAAATTTCTTGATACTTGTTTGAATTTCTATACGTGTTCAATATTTTGTGGTATCCTTCACTTAAAATTTCACATTGGAGATTTGTGATGTTGTGGCCTGAATTTTGTTTCGGATCATGAGCGAAAATATTTTTGTCCATTTTTTTTTGCTTGCTGGACGTGGACCCTTATCGGTACTCTCTTGTAGCCTCTATATAAGGGCGCTTGCGGTTTGGAGTGAGAAAATGAGACACGGGAAAGATAGTGAGAGGGAGAACTAGGGTTTGGGGTTACAACTTGTGTCGAACCACGTAAATCTTTGAGTTATTTGTCTGTGACGTGTTTACATTTCTGTTGTGATTTGTTCTTGGTCTGCTGCGTTTGTCGTAACAATAGTAATTTAATATTTAGAATTAAGTACTAAATTGAGAAAGACTTGGTTGTTGTTGAAGTACTAAATTAGATTATGAATATATATATATATATATATATAATGTATGCTATTATTTGTGTGTATTAATATATTGTATGTATTATTTTATCAATGACTTTGAATTTGATCATTACAAAATGGTGATAAAAAAGGATATTCTTAAAATACGAGTGATATGGATCTAATTATTTTTATTTTGTTTACATCTTTTTTTGGGGGGCAAAAAAAGCAGTATGACAATTAATGATCAAAATACATATCCAATGGTGCCTTTTAATATTAGCAACTGAAATTAGAATACCGGATGGACAGCAAGAAAATGAAAGAAACTTAAAATGAATCCATTCTGCAATCTTGACATGGTAAAGGGGACAACATTAAAAGACATGATTAAGAAAGAAAAAAAGATTAATGCATGACTGAAGACAACAAATGCGTTGCCTGTGACTTAATGGAAATTATGGCCCCATATATACACACAAGGTGACATTGTTAGGATAGGACTTCATTGAATTAAATTGAGGTAGCCACACCTCGTAAACATAGAAAGATTGGGACAACAAGTGTTTATATAAGATCTGTGGCCGAAAAAGAGAAAGAGTGACATATTGTTTATGTTTCTTCCTCGACTTTTTTGTCATTTCATAAACTATAAAAATTATTGCAGCTAGTGAAAAAAATAATTCGAGGTAAAAATTAAAATTTCATGGTTACTAGGATAATGACTTGTTTACGTTGATCTCAATGCGAATTTTCTTCGATATAACACCCTAAAAGTGGAGATCAGAAGTAATATTGAGGCTGTTGCAGTGAAGTACTTTGTCCAGGCCTTGGTTTTTATCAGCAGTACTAGTTTCATCTTAAAGTCGAACTTGGTTGCCAAAAAATCGTAGGGATGAAACAACTAATGGATTAGTTTTTCGTGACCTAAATTTGTTCTAGAAATGCTAACCAAGTGACACACTAGGGCCATGGCTTTTTCCGTTTAATAGAATTGGTTTATGTTCGTTATAGGAGCTTGTGAGCACCTCTCACTTCAATCCGAATGGTTGAAATTTTGCTCTTTTAAATCTTGATAAAGTGTATTTTTGGTATTTAAACCTCAAGACTTACCCTGAAAGGCAACTGTGGTTCATTTATAAAACTGGCAATCTTTAATATATAGCTTGTTCATATATTGCTGCTTCCATATGCTTTTATATATATAAAGATAGATTTTAAATCTAGAGAGATTAAACTTTGCTATGGTAAATGTATGCTGAGTTCAAACAATGATCGGTACTTTTATAAGTTCAGTTCATCTAACACGTCCTTATGATTTTAAATGTTCAATTGTAATATGTGATTCTTAAAGACCATGCAACAGTTCCATATAGAATTTTTTTTCAAGAACTGCATTTTTTTTTTATATATATTTTTGGGTTAAGTGTTATATATGAAAAAGTTACAATTCTGGTTATATTAATATTATGTTTTGTTATAAAAATTATGTGTTAACATCAGTCTTATATTAATTCTAATTTTGATACTTTGAATTGCAGGACCAACGGGTAAGTAGGTAAATTTATTGGTCAAAACTTCAGGTCTGTCATCTTTCATTCTGAATTGCTAAATCTTTTGTTTTAAAGTCTCATGTCATCAACATGTTTGTTTGCAACCATTTTCATCCTTTATTTTTTTCATTGATCCTCCATTTAGTTGTGGTCCCAAGCCCAGATACTCGTATAATTTCAAGTCTTTTAGTGAGGGCATGCATTGGCCTTGGCTATTCTGGTTTGGATAAAGATTTCCAATAAATGGACACCTTAGTTGCTTCGTCAATTGAAAAGACTGAAAATATATATTCATATTTTGTAATTTTATTCTATGACAACATGCAATTTTTTTTTTTTCTTTCAAATTATTGGTCACTCCCAAATGCTTTTATTTCTATAATCGGTCTGAAAGGGAAAAAAATAAAAATAAAAATTGCTGAAGCTCCCTTAATTCTCTGCCAATTCTCTATGCTGGAATTCTGTTCTACATACTCATGTTCTGGAAATGTTCGCAGGTCATATTTAAGTAGCAGTCAAGAACTATGACCTGCTAACTTCCCGGGAAAAAGAAAAGAAAAGAACTATGACCTGCTAAACTATGTTTGAGTGTCACTAATATACTAGCTGGTTTTGCATATGTAATGTGGAATAGCCTTTAGGACTAGCATTTTTATCAATATATATATATATATATATATATATATATATATATATATATATATATATATCAATTTTGTTGGTAAATTTATCAATTTTGTTTCCCAATACTTTTAACTTGTATAAGTTCTGCAATACTCTCTTCGATAAAATTTATGTTTTTTTTTTCGTGTTTTTCCCCAATTTGGAACACATTCATATGCTTCTCTAAATGCTCGGAATTTTCATTATTAAAATCATTCTTGCCCTTGTTTATCTCTATCACTGAAAATTTTTAGACTGTTGGTGCCCAAAAAATGCAGAACAGATTCTTATCCGAAGTCCAGAAATTGGTGCTATGCCGACCTAAGGTATTCCATTGTTATGTTACAATAATTACAATCTCTTATTCAATTCATGTTAATCTTTTGTCATTTCATTCGCTTTATGTTTTTACCTCTGATAATGTCCTTAAAATTTAATACCATTGAGCAGATTGTAAGTTCCAACAACTATGCAACTATTGATTTAGACAAGGCAAGGGTTGGGCGGACTAGACTGATAGAAAATGAATCCTCCAATCCTCGGTGGTATGAGTCCTTTCGCATCTACACTGCCCATGAGGTTTCTTATATTATATTCACCATCAAAGATGATAATCCTATTGGCGCAAGACTAATTGGAAGAGCTTATCTGCCTATTGAGGAAGTTATAGATGGCATTATGGTGGACAGATGGATCACCATATTGGATGAAAACCTTAAACCTTTATCTGGAAATTCTAAAATCCATGTCAGGGTGCAGTTTTTTAGTGTTACCAAAGACGATAATTGGTCTCAAGGAATCCAAAGTTGGACATTCAAAGGAGTCCCTTTTAGTTTCTTTAAGCAGAGAGAATGTTGCAGAGTGACACTATACCAAGATGCTCATGTCCCAGATGGTGTTATCCCCGATTTCGTTCTATCTGAAGATAAAACTTTCAAGCCTCAAAAATGCTGGGAGGACATCTTTGATGCTATCACTAATGCGAAACACTTAATTTATATCACGGGGTGGTCTGTCTATACTCAAATCACCCTTATAAGGGATCCGAGGCGGCCAAAACCTGGAGGAGGCATTACGCTTGGGGACCTGCTCAAGGAAAAGGGCAGTGAAGGTGTGAGGGTTCTTATACTTGTTTGGGATGACAGAACATCAGTGGAGGCATTGACGAGAGATGGCTTGATGTCAACCCATGATCAAAACACTGGAGAGTACTTTCGAAACACAAATGTTCGTTGCATTTTGTGTCCCCGTAATCCTGATGATGGAAGGAGCATAGTTCAGGGATTTGAGGTTTCTACCACGTTTACACACCATCAGAAGACTCTAATAGTGGACAGTGAAGTCCCTGGAGGAGAGTCACAAAAGAGGAGGATTGTGTGTTTTGTTGGCGGTATTGATCTATGTGATGGACGATATGATACTCCAGAACATTCTCTTTTCAGGACCTTGGACACAACTCATCATGATGATTTCCATCAATCCAACTTTAAAGGCTCTTCTATCACAAAAGGAGGTCCTAGAGAGCCCTGGCATGACATTCATTGTCGGCTAGAAGGGCCTGTTGCATGGGATGTGCTGTACAATTTTGAGCAAAGGTGGAAGAAGCAAGTTGGGAATGAGTTCCTTTTTTCTATCAACGAGCTTCATAATATCATCATTCCTCCATCGCCAATTACATCACCTCAAGACCCCGAAACATGGAACGTGCAGATATTCCGATCAATTGATGGTGGTGCTGTTTATGGATTCCCCGAAAATCCTAACGATGCAGCTGAACTAGGCCTTGTTAGTGGGAAGGATAACGTCATTGATAGAAGCATTCAGGATGCTTATATCAATGCCATTCGAAGAGCAAAGAATTTTATCTACATTGAAAATCAGTATTTTCTTGGCAGCTCATATGGCTGGAAACGAAGCGACATTATAACCGAGGACATTGGTGCTTTGCATCTTATACCAAAGGAGCTATCGCTAAAGATTGTTAGTAAGATTGAAAGAGGGGAGAGGTTTACTGCCTACGTTGTAATTCCAATGTGGCCAGAAGGTATACCTGAGAGTGGTTCTGTTCAGGCAATATTAGATTGGCAGAGGAGAACAATGGAGATGATGTATGCAGACATCGCTCGTGCCCTACAAGTTAAGGGACTTACAGCAGACCTTAGAGAGTATCTGACATTTTTCTGTCTTGGCAACCGGGAAGTCCAGAGAACAGGAGAGTATACACCTCCAGAGAAACCAGAGCTTAATACTGATTATAGTAGAGCTCAGCAGTCCCGACGCTTCATGATCTATGTTCACGCAAAAATGATGATTGGTGAGTGAGTAGTAGCTTTACACTTGCATAGACGTGCGAGTGAAAACAAAACTAACTACTTCTTGATGTTGCGTTTAGATTAAATTTGACATAGAACTCTAATTTAGTTGTACATATGTTGTGTTCTCAGTTGATGATGAATACATAATCATTGGATCTGCCAACATCAATCAAAGGTCAATGGACGGTGCAAGAGACTCGGAGATTGCAATGGGAGGCTTCCAGCCGCATCATTTAGCAGCCAAGGAGCGAGCTAAGGGTCAGATATACGGTTTTCGAATGGCCTTATGGTATGAGCACCTTGGAGATGTAGAGGATATACTTCTTCATCCAGAGAGTATAGAATGTGTGCGAGCGGTGAACGCAACTGCTGATAAAAACTGGACATTCTATTCAAGCGATACATTTGATCGTGACCTTCCAGGCCATCTTCTTAGCTACCCTATAGCAATCTCCAAAAATGGAGCAATTTCTGCATTGCCAGGATTCGACTTCTTTCCTGACACAAAAGCTCGTGTGCTCGGCTGCAAATCTGAGTACATTGTTCCAATCCTCACTACATAATCATATTGTTGATGGAATTAATGTTACTTATTGGTAAACTGTAAAAGGCAATAACTAATAAGCTACTCTATCAAAGCAATAATAACAGTTGTTTCTTTATATGTTTTTATGTGTCTACTTACTGAATGTTCTCTCTATAAAGCATGTTTTTTTCACAGGTATATCTATATATATATATATATATATATTGTTTTGCAGGATCATGGTTTGTTGGGTTGAGCATGTATCAACAATGGAGGTAAACATAAAATAAAAAAATAAAAAAAAAAGGACACTTGTGCATATTAGTTTAGTGATTACAAGTGAAGAATGTTAAAGAAGCTATGCAGAATATAGGAGGAAAGTGGGAAGGCTAAAAAGCCTAAAGTAGGGCTTTAATAGATGCTTAATTGAAACAATGATGATTAATACCATTACCAACATCAACCACAAATCTGCCACTGAACCTGGGAGGGAGGGAGCTAGAAATTTTATTCGGGGTACATTAAATGTTTTGAAATAATATGACAAATATATAGGTACAAAGAATCAACTCGTTAAACTCGATCAAAATCGGTCCACCGATCACTAGATTTACATGTAACATTCGTGGTTTTAGACCCAAATTCAATAGTTTTTTTTTTATTTTTTTAACGTTTTTACAATCACAGATATAAAATAGTAAGGTAAATTACGGATTTGGATCCCCTTTTGTGCCACTCGACGTCCTGAGCACAAGAAAGAGTTAAGATCACTCCATGTGAATTAGAATTCACACTATTTTTGGAAATCACAATTCACATGGAATCATCTCTACCCTTTACATGTACACAGGATATGATCCTCTTCCGTAAGCTACATTGATCTCCTTGAGGTTTCGAACCTCACCTATGGTTTCCTAAATTACTCTAACTACCCCTAAAAACGAAACTTATTACACGAATCTCTCTTTTTAACGGTTAGTCAATGACGGAATTTGCTGATGTCACATACTTAACATATTCAAAATACCAATATTGCCCTTGTTTGAATTGAAAAACATTTTGAACCTTTAAAAGTAAGGTGAGATTAAAAAAAATGCCCTTATCTTTTCCAATATATCCATTACAGAGTCTTCACATCTCATTTCAGTACCAAGAAATCAGCGGGCTCAACATAAGGTCCAATGAAATCACAGGCAAATCTCACTGCAAGAAGACATTTCTAGCATATGGAGAGTCATTTACTCTCATTGACACTAACCTATTTTTTATCAGATCTGCAATTCCAAAAAGCATAACCGTTTGATCAATTCATTAACAAAGTAGAAATGGGCCGAGCTACGGGCTCAAATTCTCAGGAGATATAATAATCATATGCTGTTAGCCCAATATAAAAACATTCATGCTACAACTTAGTCCGATAAAATTAAGTTAGCCCTTAAGCCCATATTATGAAAGGTTGAAGCCCAATCAAGTATACAATTGGATCACAAGTCCCAAGCTCAAGCCCAAAACTCCATCATCACTACGACGCCGGTTATTCCCAGAATGCCGAATCTCTTAAACCCCATTCAGAAGAACTCCCATTTCTTCACCTTCACACTCAAATTTCTTGCAAAATTCCCAAGCAAAAGGTCGAATACATTCTCTCTCTACAATGCACGTAAATGCAATATCTGCACACATATATATATATATATATATATATATACATGAATATACTTATATGTTAGCATAAAGATTCTCCTCTTAACCAGAGTCATCTCTTTCTTGAAAGCAAAGATGACCTTTAGATTCTTTTCAGCTGTGTGTGTATATATGTGTATATACACACACGTACTAATATTCTGTTATCTCCATGAAATTTTCCTGAAGCCTCCCAAAAAGGGTACATAACTGTACAAAAACAGAGCTATTCGGGTACAACTTGATCAATTCATCCCTGTGGCCTCACATTAATTAGTCATAAGGTTGTTTTATACATTTATGTATATAATTGATTTGATTACAACCCTTTTCATTTATATATTATATAAATATATTGCTCTCAATTAATGCATTTATATATATGGTTGGTGATAATTTTGTGATTTGGGTTATTTCCATTTTTTGATTTGATTTGATTTGATTTTTGGAGGTTTTACTAGTGTTGCCATGGCTCCACGTTTGCTTCACGGCACCCTTGATGCCACCATCTATGAAGTTGATAGGATACGTACTAGATGTTGTTTCAATTTATGCCCAAAGGTACATCTTTAATTTCTGCTTTTGATATACACACACATACCTTTACACGTGCGACGTGTGGTTGATAAAACTGAAAATTAAAATTCCAAGTGTTAGAACTATGAACTTCTTTGATACTAATTGGGTGTATTCTTTCACTTAAAATTTTACATTGTTTCAATTTGTATTTTCAAACTCACTTAACTGGACAATAACTTAATATTCAGAATTAATTAAGTGCTAATTTGAATCAAGAAATGGAGGACATGTGTATTTGTTATTTTTGTGTGTACTTACTTCTTGTGTATAATACTTATTATTGAATTTGATGTTGATTATCTACAAAAATAGTGATAAAAAAGGATATAAGTCCATAAAAATCGATATTATGAGTTAGCAAAAAGTTGTATGATAGTTGTGTTGAGGTTGTAGAGCATGATCACTAGTTTAGATTGCAGTTCCGGAGAAGTTCCACCGGTCGCACTTTTACAGACCAGTCACACTTGTCTCACAACGAGAGTTCTGAGAAGTCCGACCGGTTGCACTTTTACCGACAGGTCCAACATGTTTCAGTTGGAACATGCAGAGAAAAGTCCGCAGGGTCCGACCGGTTGCAGTTTTGGCCTAAAAAGCCCAACCGGTCGCATTTGCCTGATGTGTGCGAGATTTGTTTCCTTATCTGATTTTTCTCTTTCCAAAAAGCTGCAGACTTGTGGAGCAAGTGGTTTCTCTACAAACCCTAGTGCTAGTGAGAGCCAATCTTGTGGGTGAGAGTGTGTTGTGCCGGCCACAAGAGAGAGAGAGAGCAAGAGATTTGTAATCCTCCATCTTATTCACAGTGAATTTGTTCTGTACGTTTCGTGGACGTAGGCAAAATGATTTTGCCCCACATATATCTTTTGTGATTGCTTGCTTGCTTGCTTGCGTTTACTCCCAACAAGTTAATCAAAATATCCAATGGTTGTTTTTAATATCATGAGCTAGCAACTGAAATTATAATACTAAGCTGGATCAAGAAAATGAAAGAAAATATTTGAAATGAAACAATTTGGCAACGTAAAGTGGGCAAGATTAGAAGACATGATTAAGAAAGAAAAAAGATTATGTTTGGCTATGTGTTAAAAAGTTTAATGACTGCAAAGACAACGTACCTGTTGCCTGTGACTTGATGGAAATTTTGGCCCCATAATAGGTTTTGTAGATACACATGGTCGTTAGAATATGGATTCATTAAACTAAATTGATTGATATGACTCTGACAACAAGTTTTCTTGTAAGTTCTGTGATAAAAAAAAAAAAAGAGTGACTTATTGTTTATGTTTTTTCCTCCAATTTTTTATCAGTTCATAGACTATAAAAATTACTGCAGTTCGTGAAAAAATATGATTCGAGCTAATAATTAACTTATCATGGTTCCTAGGGCATCAATACTAATGGTAATTTTCTTTGATATAACTCCCTAGAGTTGAGATCAGAACTAATATTGAGGCTGATGCTGTGAAGTACTTTGTCCAGGCCTTGGTTTTCATCAGTAGTACTAGTTTCACCTTAATGCCGAACTTGGTTGCCAAAAAATCAAATGGATGAAACAAATAATCGATTAGTTTTCATGAGAGTCACTTTAATCAGAATTGTTGAAATTTCGCTTTTTTAAATATTGATAAAGAGTATTTTTTGGTATTGAAACCTCAAATTTACTTGAACCTCAAGACCTACCCAAAAAGGCAACTGTGGTTCATTAATAAAACTGGCAACCTTTAATATATAGCTTGACAATATATTGCTGCTTCCATATGCTTCTGGTATATATAGAGATAGATTTTAAAATTTAATTGTGTAGAGATTAAAGTTTGCTATGGTAAATGTGTTTAAATTTATCAATTTTGTTTCACAATACCTTTAATTCTTCTAAGTTCTGCAATACTTTGTGTGTTTAAATTTATGTTTTTCCCAATTTGGAACACATTCATATGCTTTTCTAAATGCTTGTATATATATATTTTTTTAAATCTTCCTTGCCCTTCTTTATCTCTGTCACTGAAAATATAGAGACTGTTGGTGCCCAAAAAATGCAGAGCAGATTCTTATCCCAAGTCCAAAAATTGGTGCTATGTGCACCTAAGGTATTCCTTCGTTATGTTACAATAATTACAACTCTTATTCAATTTATGTTAATCTTTTGTCATCTCATTTGCTTTATGTTTTTACCTCCGATAATGTCCTTAAAATTTAATACCATTGAACAGACTGTAGGTTCCAACAACTATGCAACTATTGATTTAGACGAGGCAAGGGTTGGGCGGACTAGAATGACAGAAAATGAATCCTCCAATCCTCGGTGGCATGAGTCCTTTCACATCTACACTGCCCATGAGGTTTCTAATATTATTTTCACCGTCAAAGGTGATAATCCAATTGGCGAAACACTAATTGGAAGAGCTTATCTGCCTGTTGAGGAAGTTATAGATGGCAGTATGGTGGACAGATGGATCACCATATTGGATGAAAACCATAACCCTGTATATGGAAATTCTAAAATCCATGTCAGGGTGCAGTTTTTTAGTGTTACTAAAGACAATAATTGGTCTCGAGGAATCCAAAGTTCGACATTCAAAGGAGCCCCTTATACATTCTTCAAGCAGAGAGAATGTTGCAATGTGACACTATATCAAGATGCTCATGTCCCAGATGGTGTTATCCCCGATTTCATTCTATCTGAAGATAAAACTTTCGAGCCTCAACCATGCTGGGAGGACATCTTTGATGCTATCACTAATGCAAAACACTTAATTTATATTACCGGGTGGTCTGTGTATGCTCAAATCACCTTGATAAGGGATCCGAGGAGGCCAAAGCCTGGAGGAGGCATTACGCTCGGAGAACTGCTCAAGAAAAAGGCCAATGAAGGCGCGACAGTTCTTATGCTTGTTTGGGGCGACAGAGCGTCAGTTGAGATTAAGACATTGAAGAGAGATGGCTTGATGACAACCCATGATCAAGACACTGGAGATTACTTTCGAAACTCAAAAGTTCGTTGCGCTCTGTGTCCCCGAAATCCTGATGATGGAAAGAGCGTAGTTCAGGGATTTGAGGTTTCTACCATGTTTACACACCATCAGAAGACTGTAGTGGTGGATAGTGAAGTTCCTGGAGGAGAGTCAGCAAAGAGGAGGATAGTGTGTTTTGTTGGCGGTATTGATCTATGTGATGGACGATATGATACTCCAGAACATTCTCTATTCAGGACTTTGGACACAACTCATCATGATGATTTCCATCAACCCAACTTTAAAGGCTCTTCTATCACAAAAGGAGGTCCTAGGGAGCCCTGGCATGACATTCATTGTCGGCTAGAAGGGCCTGTTGCATGGGATGTGCTGTACAATTTTGAGCACAGGTGGAAGAAGCAAGTTGGGAATCAATTCCTTTTTTCTACCAATGAGCTTAATGAAATCATTATTCGCCCTTCGCCAATTACATCGCCTCAAGACCCTGAAACATGGAACGTGCAGATATTCCGATCAATTGATGGTGGTGCTGTTTATGGATTTCCTGAAAATCCTAAGGATGCAGCCGAAGTAGGCCTTGTTAGTGGGAAGGATAACATCATTGACAGAAGCATTCAGGATGCTTATATCAATGCCATTCGAAGAGCAAAGAATTTTATCTATATTGAAAATCAGTGTTTTCTCGGTAGCTCATATGGTTGGAAATCAAAAGATATTAAAGATGAGGACATTGGTGCTTTGCATCTTATACCAAAGGAGTTATCACTAAAGATTGTTAGTAAGATTGAAGCAGGGGAGAGGTTTACTGTCTACGTCGTAATTCCAATGTGGCCAGAAGGTATACCCGAGAGTGATTCTGTTCAGGCAATATTAGATTGGCAGAGGAGAACAATGGAGATGATGTACAAGGACATTGCTCGTGCCCTACAAATTAAGGGCCTTACAGCAAATCTTAGAGAGTTTCTGGCATTTTTCTGCCTTGGGAACCGGGAAGTCCATAGACCAGGAGAGTATACGCATCCAGAGAAACCAGACCCTGATACTGATTACAGTAGAGCTCAGCAGTCCCGACGCTTCATGATCAATGTTCACTCAAAAATGATGATTGGTGAGTGAGTAGGTTTACACTTGCATAGACACACTAGTCAAGCAAAACTAACTATATTATTGGAAATAGAGGATTCTACTTTTTTTTGCATTTAGACTAAATTTGACATAGAACTCTAATGTAGTTGTACATATTTTGTTTTCAGTTGATGATGAATACATAATCGTTGGGTCTGCTAACATCAATCAAAGGTCAATGGACGGCGCAAGAGATACCGAGATTGCAATGGGAGGCTACCAGCCACATCATTTAGCAACCAAGCAGGCGGTTAGGGGTCATGTACACGGTTTCCGAATGGCCTTATGGTATGAGCACCTTGGAGATGCAGATGACATACTTCTTCATCCAGAGTCTCTCGGTTGTGTCCGGGCAATGAATACAAGTGCTGATGACAACTGGAAAATCTATTCGAGCGAAGCATTTGAGCATGACATTCCTGGCCATCTTCTTACCTACCCCATAGCAATCTCCGAAAATGGAGCAATTTCTGCATTGCCAGGATTTGAGTTCTTCCCCGACACAAAAGCTCGTGTCCTCGGCACCAAATCTGACCACCTTCGTCCAATCCTCACTACTTAAACCACATTGCTCTCCATATACTCGTAGTACATTGTTGTTGTGATAATCATATTTAGAGAGGAAACCTTCGTGGTATGTAAAATCACTTAAAATCTCTTCTCTAGGGGTCTTATTATAACCGTGACCCTAGAATTGGGTTAAATTGTGTAAAATATTGTGTTGTGCGTAAATATATATAATTCTTATCTTTGTGTGTGTGTGAATATGATACTTTCGTCTTTTCATGTGTCGTGTACGATGAATGAAAGGATTAATTTTTAACTTTTTGCATAGATTTTTAATTTTCTACTCTCCACAATAGAGAAATAATTAAATGATCCTGATTAAGTGTTATACCACCAGTTAAATACATGCTCTCATATGGATAAAATGACCTTATAAGAGTATATTAATAAATTACAAAGTTTCATGATAAATTAATCCACCGAGTGTGGAATAGACAAGGACCAAAAGTATATGGTAATTTCTCCGACACGATGACATGCAAAGCTTTATTAATTTGCCACATGGCTTACTTCCATTGGCTGGAACAAATGGTAGGCTACCTAATAGTTTCTTGCAGCGTTAGACCACTATCTACTCTCTCACTAGAACTCTTCCTTCTCTCTCTTCCTTTCCCGATAATTTCAGAGAGAGAGAGTGAGAGCAATCACAGGGCGATCAGTTTCACGCAAGGCGAATTTGCAATATAGCAACCCGAGAAATCAGTATGTTACTTATTTCACAGGTCTCAAAATCCCTCTTCTCTATCTTCAGATTGTTTGGTTGCTGAGAAAACTGAGGAAATTACAAGATAATGAAAAAGGAAATGTTTTAATACTGTGCTTCATTTTCCAAAGTATTAAGAAGCCTTGTACAAGAGTAAAAAAAAAAAGTTAAAGATTGGGATTTTTTTAATCAAACGTGGGTGCGATTGATCTTAAGTTGCTTTGGTTCTTTAATCGATTTGCAGGTTATTGAGTTGTTCTCTCCTTCTGCGATTCTGCGTTTTGCGATTGAGATCTGTTCTTTGACAACTTGTTTTCGTGGTTAAATGCAACTCTGTGGATCACTTCCCTATTGGATCTGACATATCATCGTATGCATGGGGTGAGTTCTTCCTCTCTCTCTAAATATGTGTGTGTGTGTGTGTACTGATGCTGGATGATCTGTTTGGATGCTGAGAACACATGTTAGAGAAGGGTAGAAATTGAAATTATGAAAATTTTTGCAAATTTTCATTTTTCTTTTTCAGGGAGGACAGCAAAGAGAATAAAACTTTATAAATTAAATATTATTTCTTTTCATCAATTTCCTGGGCAACCAAACAGAGAACTAGAGTTCCTTTCCGTAGTTCAACTTTTCCTTTTCTTAGTTTGGCACCTTATGTTTGCTTGTAGTTTAAGCGATCTTAACATTGAGTAAAACAGAAATGTGTTTGGGGCTTTGTTTTGTTTGTCATACTTTGCTTGACGTATCAAAGAGTGGTCTTATATTCAACACATAACAATATTGTAAAGCATCAAAAGAGATACTACAAGCTATGTATCATAGGTGTTGTTTTTCAGTTCAAATGGAGAAGTGCTTTGGAAAGAAGCCGTGTTGTTCGTTCTTGGGGTTTTCTGGAGCTTATTTTTGTGCACTTTCTGATTTCGTGATGAAAAAGTTGAGGGATAAGTACAGGGCTCTTTTCGGTGTAAGAAACTTATATTTCCTCTTTTGTTATTATTTTTTTCTATAATGTCAATTCAAGGCTTAAAGGAATATCTTAGGATAATTAACTGAAGAGAAATGATAATGATCCATTTGGTATTGTTGTTGAATACTGTTTCTTGATATCTATTTTGACTAGCACAAAAAAACAGTTTCATCAGGGTTTTATTCAAATACTGCTATTGAAAATTTTCCTTACAGCACAATTAGAGGGTCTTGAATTTTGAATGAATTAGTGATATAACAATAATAACATTAAAAGTGCTTGTTTACTATGATTAGGATATTATTCAGATTGTATAATGTTTGATGGTGCAACTGTTTTCTAATATAATGTTCTGATATGTGGTGCAAATTTTAGGGCCTTATTTTGCAAACACGATGACATGATGCATGGAAATTTATTTTAATATTGTTATCTGAGGTGTAGCTTTTAAATGATTTTCTCGAACTAGCTGTTCCATTTGCTTATTAACTATAACCCTAATTGAGAAGGAAGAAGAGTACAACATGCAAGCAGAGAAAACCAAATTCTTGAGGATCTACAATAATAGTGACTTATGTTTTGAAAAATTCTTGAGGATCTACATCTTGCCAACATAATCTCAAGTTCTTATTTCTGTATTGAAGAGCAAAAAGTATTGTTTGAGAAATTCACTTGTTAATTGTAAATTTATTTTAACACTACAATTTGTAATGTTAAAATAAGCATTCTTGTTTTCTTGCTCGAGTGTTTGCCATTAATTCCTTCAACCTCAAGTTGTAACATGTAGACTTCTCTCTCTATATATAATATGTAAATGCAAAATGATTGCATTCATATGTTAAATATATTATATAAAATGCAAGCAGTCATGATCCATAAGAAGATAGATAATCGAGAATGACAGACTGGCTGGCATGGAACACATTATATATATCACGACAAAGTCCACAAGGACCATATATTCCGTGGATTGGTTGTTGATGATTGATCAACCCTAATTATTTCATCATCGAACAATGGAGATATTTTTACACTGCAATTATGTGAAATGAGCTAAGTGAGTCTGAATGTAACCCTACATCTCTGCTAAATTTGGTCAAAAGTTCCAGCGACATATATAGGAGGGCCCAGCTCTCCGAGCTGGTGTGCCTGTGTTCGAGTCCCCCCGCCCCTAATTTGTCAGGATAATATAATAGAAAAAATTACAAGCGACCATGTGTCCTCTTTCATGCGGAATGCTGAAGCATTAATGCTCAAATGTTTGAATCTGTTTATGTTATGGACTTACTTAAGTAAGTTTATTTACAGAATTCAACTTCTATGAGAAAGTTGCTGTTGGAGTTGTAATATATGGAGCCGAGTCTGTTCGAAATTGTTCAGGATTTTGTTTATTTTGCGACTTAGTTTGTGCTCATGAAAAGATTAGAAACTAAGCTTGAGCTTGGCTCGGGCATGATCCCGAGTTAGTTCGATTCGGCTAGTAAGTTCGTGAAATATATTTCTTAATTTTCTTATTATACCCTTTACTTTTTTGTATTTTTGTTATATTTAATTTCTTCAAATCATATTTATTTTTATCATATCTTTGTTATAATCTATTTTTTATATATGCAAAAATGATTGATTTTTCTTTTCTTTTCTAAAATGATTGAAATTCATTTGATGTATCTTTGGCACCCAAATTGAGGATTATTGGTTTTTACTAATCATTTTCTATGGTTACAAACCTAATTTGCAACAGAGCAGTGGTTGTCTTGGATGTTGTGCTAGGCCATCACTGATTATTTCTGCCGATGAGCCATCAAAGGGATTGAGAATCCAAGGACGAACAGTAAAAAAAGCTACCATAGCAGAGGACTTTCGTAGCGCTAGCACATGTGAGATGGACAATAGTGCAATTCAGTCACAGAGAAGTGCCTCATCTGTCAGCACATCAAACCAGGCTCTTTTTCCCAACAGCGGTCCTGGCAGCACAAACAATCCTAGTGAATTTGTAAATCATGGCAAGTTCAACTTTGTCGAATTTTTCTGCTATTTTACTTCAATTAATGGTTGCGTACCCCATTGATTCAACCTTTTGTGGATGTGTTGCCAAGTAATTGTTTTCCATTATATCACTTCAGTACCCCATTTAGAATGTATACCCGCCCCCTCAGCCGTTAACTATAGAGTTAACAATCTTATGTAGATGATGGCTTTATTGGGGTGCTATGAGAACCAGTGGTTCATGGAGCTATCTCATGGCTGCTGGGTTGCAGTTGATTTTAGATCTGGGACGGTGTTAATAAACTAAATTGCTGTGATGTCTATGATGCTGCAGTTCAACTGCTATGAAGTGTCATGGAAGTGGCTTCCACAACATATGGGGACTGGTTCTATTAAATATGGCTATTATTCTTTCTTGAAATTAATTGAGATGCTGCGGTGTCAATGCTGCTACAATGCAGCTGCCATGAACTGTCGTGAAAGTGGTTTTCACAATGTGTAGAGCTGCTCCTGATAAATATGGCTGTCAAAGGGGTCGTTACTTAGCTGGGTGTTGTGAGTGCTGGACCCGATTCAGACCTAACCTTTTGACATTATTTGCACAAAGTTACTGTTCTCAATCCAAACCCACCTTCCCAGCTTGACAGCCCTAGCATTTTACCAGTGCACTAAGCAATGACTCAAAAATAGGACTGTCGTCCATGTTCTGTTAATTTTTTGAATTACCATTACAGATATTTGAAGGAAAAGCATGGATGGACGGGTTCGTCCACACTCTTTTTACTTGTTCTATTTGTTTTTAGACTTTTTATGGTCTTGTGCTTTTTTGTGCATTATTATATCTGCTTTGAAGTTGATGTAGTCAATGTCTGTATCCATGCTAGGACATTGCAAATAGCTTTCTAGGGTGTTCCTAAATGAGATCTTGTAGCTCACTAAGTTAGGATTCAACAAAACAAAATCTGTCTAGGGTATTCTTCTATGAGATGTTGTAGCCCACTATGCTAGGATACATCATATAGCTTCCTAAGGTGCTCCTATAGAGATATTGTCACTCATTTTTAGTCTGGCATTATGTTTCATTATAGGTCCTTTAGTCTCCCATTTCATCTGCTTGCTTTCTTTGCTGACCTAACTATTAAATTTAAAGTTGTTGGGTGCAGGTCTTCTTCTCTGGAATCAGACAAGGCAGCAGTGGATTGGAGATAAGAAGTCTCAAAACCATGAGCAACTTCAAGAACCCAGATTAAGGTGGCTAATCGTGAATGTCATTGGTTTATTAAATATGCAATTTTGAAACTTCTTATTGTGAGAATTATACACTCTTTCAAAAAGCCTCCCCTATTTCTTTCTTATTCAAGTGCTGGGAACGCATCAGAACACACACATTTACTAGTAGTTGCTTTCTTCCCGATTTAGTAGGCGATTGTTACATGATTCAACCATTATGTTCTGCAGTTGGAATGTGACCTACGAGAGTTTGCTTGGGACCAACAAACCTTTTCCGAAGCCCATTCCTCTCCATGTAAGTTTGCTTTAGTACTTGTGTTCGGGTTATGGTTATTCATTTGCATGCTGCTTACTTTTCCTAACTGCTTTGGGATTCAAATGACAGGAAATGGTAGATTTTCTTGTTGATGTCTGGGAACAAGAGGGGTTGTATGATTAATCTGACAAAACTACAATTACTTTTTTTTTTTTTTTGGTGGGGGGTCTTGATGATAGCATTTAAAGTCTTTTCTTTACTTCTTTCTCCTTTTTGATTGTAAATTTATATGGCTTTGGAACTGAAAAGAGATCCAGCAAATTGCTTGTATCACCAACTGAAATAACCATGTGATTGTTCGGACTAGTATTTATCATCTCCATTTGGCATTTCACGTAAATTGTGATCATTGAATTGTTTAGCTTGATATCCATTTCATATGTGTCCTGCACGAAAAGTATTGGGTACACCTAGCGCACCGTGCACCAGACTCGTTAAAGCCGTACGTGGTGTGCGCGCGGACGCGTATTATGCATGTACGGGCCTCGCTTCCTAGACTCAATGGGGGTAGGGGTGCACATAAATCCAGTAAAACCGGTGAACCAGTCCGAACCGAATTGGATTACACGGTTTGGTTTGGTCCGGTTTTGCTACAGTTCGTCGGATTCTAGCTCCAATTCTAAAGAATTGTTAACTTACAGATCAGTTTTGATTTGGGTTTATTAGGACTGGACCGAATCAAACCCAAATTTAAAGAATTGCCAACTTACACATCAGTTTTGATTTTGGGTTCATTAGAACTGGACCGAATCGAACCCAAATCTAAAGAATTGTTAACTTACAGATCAGTTTTGGTTTGGGTTCATTAGGACCGAACCGAATCAAACCGATAACTATATGTAAGACTGAGTTGACGAACCTTAAAACTAAGATCTCTAATCTCTCATGCCAACTCACAGCGCTTCCTCACCAAATCGAGCTTCTCTGTCAGTTTTAATTTTTTCGGAATCGTTGAGATTGATTCAATTGTAATTTAATCTGGTTTTGACCGAATTGAACTGTGTGCACTTCTAATTGGGGAGGTCAAATTTTGGAATCCCAAAATCTGAAAATTACATTGATTTGAAGAAAATTTAAAATCTAATTTCATTTGGGATTACATGTATATTTTTGGTGGTAAGCTAAGATTTTAATTAAAAGAACTTAAGGCAGGTTTACAAGGGCATCGTCTAGGATCAAAGAAGAACCGAAGCAACCAAACTCAAGAATAGAAAAACAAAATTACTTTAGAAACAATAAGCACCATGAAAATTTTGCATCCCAAACTCCATGATTATAGATGTGGTACTTATAAGGAGGATATCTCGTACGTTCGTAGAGGCATTTTTAAAATCGTGAACATGGAGAGTTGGTATGGCTGACAATTAACGCAGTGTGGGCATGTTAGGACAAATGGTATTAAAGTTAATTCTAAGTCGAAAATGGGGGAAAATTATTGAATACCCCGGGAGTACATACCCCGGGGCATACCAACCCTTGGATGTGGTGGGGCCATAATCCAATGACTCTCACTACCCCGGGATACCATACCCCCGTAGTATTCAATAATCTCTCGAAAATGGGAGAGCATGCACATGCCTATAATGGTGAAGCCAAGGTAGGTCATGTTTCTTAACTTTGTAAATGAATTTTGAAAATCGTGAACACAAAGTGTGTGTAAATGTGGAAGAGCCAATGAATTAAAATTGATAGTATGCCCCAACCAAAAAAAAAAAAATTTGTTGAAGAGAAACATTTAAGTTGAAGAACCAGAGATAGAATGCCCAATTGACAGAAGTCACAAAACTCAAACAAAGCTAAAAGAGCTGGAGGAGCAAGTCAATAATAGCCAACTCAGTTGGAGAATAATTTTTCTTTTATCACATAGGGATGTGAGGGTGACAACTCAATAATAGTGGACTCCTCTGGTAAAATTTTATTTTCTAAGTGTCTTGTATGTATGTATATATTTATATATGCACATTTTAAGAACATTGTCGGTGCAATAAAACTATATACAAGAATGGCTCAAAAATGGAATTCTTCTCACCGGCTTTGGAAGTTGTTTATTGAATTGTAGTAGCCTTTTTATTATTATTATTATTATTATTTTGGGTCTGTTTTTGTTTTGTTCGGTTGTTTCTTATTTGAAACGACTTATTCCATTTTCAAAATTTGATTGCACTTTTGATTAAGCATTGCAAACATAAGAGATAATAATAAAAGGAATGTTAATTGCAGTCGCGTAAGCGACTGTCCATTCATAATCGTCAGTTATAATAGGTTAATTTTGAATGTATTAATTACTTTGAATTTTTATTTTTATGGACTTTACAAACATTACTTTTTAGACAAAAATACTCTTTTAAATTATGTCTTTCTTCTTATCTTCTCTTTTAATCGATTTATATAGAATGTGTGCGTATGTGTGTGTATATATATAATAATAATAATAACTAATGTGATATGAATGGATGCTGAAAATAAAAAAAATAAAAAATAAAAATCCGAAAAAGAACAAGATAGATTTTGAGATTTAAAATATATATATACAAAATTAGTTTTATACACGTATATATTTCCTTTTTGGTGAAGAAATTATTTTCTTTTCTTTTATTTTCTTTTTTTTTTAAATCCATTTATACAAGGACAGTTGTAAAAATTAAAAATAAAAACAAAAAGAAACACACACACATATATAGGAAAAAACAAAAAGGAAGAAATATATAATCGATTTTTTTTTTTACCTTTCTTTTTATTCTTTTTGGATTTTTTTCTAGCTCTTTTTTTTTTCTTCTTCCTTTTATTTTTTTTCGAATCCATCCATCTCTTATGAATGAATTGTCTAAAAAATAATGTTAGTAGAGTCCCATAAAAATTAATTAAATTAATTAATACATTCATAATCTGTGACTGTGAATGGACAACATTCGTGTAATAATAATTGTATATATTAAGAAGACTTGAGGCGTCAATGTTTCCCATCTCCCAAACACGTCATGAATTCAACAAACCCCCAATTGACCCAATCCAATGAGTTTCACATTATTTTCATGGTAGATTCAATGTCATCGTTGGGTGTCTTCTTTTTTTTTTTTTTTTTTAATTAAAATGTGAAACCGCGTTTCAAACTTTTTCAACCCTCAAAATATCCAAATTAATGACTTCAACTAATTAAGATGCAAGCTTGGCCCCCATGGTCCCAACCCCTCCCCCCAACACACTCTCTCTCTCTCTCTCTCTCTCTCTCTCTCTATATATATATATATATATATATATAATATAATATAAAGTAAATGTAATTTACTGGGCTGTCTTGATTTCGTCAATATGCATTGGCTGAAATTTATATATAAATAACACAAACTTGTTGTCCATTAAATGTCAATATGATGAACAATAAAAAATATTGTTATATGTCAACAAATTTATATCTTTCAGATTACAATTTTACTCTTATAAGATTATTTATTGTAGTAAAATAAAATATATATAATGATAAAAATGTAATTACAAATCTGACAAATTTGACAAGAGAGTGACTATAATTAAGGTGAATGTTACTGTGGGCCAAAATATCTCTCTCTATCCACTGATTGGACACGGAATCTCTTCCCCTGAAAACACATAGTTGTTGTGGGCCAAAATGAATTGAAGTTGGCAGGAAAAGAGGAGGCAGCTCCATAATTTCCACAAGTTCAACCTCCCTCCAACACCAGAGAGAACAACGACACAATACGAAGTTTCCTCCACAAAATGTGTTTTGTACAATACTTGAGTACCACCATAGAATGATATATCATCAACATTGACTATTCATAAAAAGAGGTCAGCATTATCTCTCATTTCTTTTCTTAACTAATCCTATTATTTCCTTTCTCTGTCTTTCCACTGTACCAAACACAAACTTATTACAAGGTTGAGAGTAATCTCCAACTAACCCACTTTCCCAAAAAATAAAATAAAAACTCCAATTAACCCATTAAAAAAGAGCAATAATTTGGTAATTACTGAATTCAATTTATATGAGAGAAATGGTAAATCTCATCACATGATGTCATGATTACATCATATAATAAGCCGACCGCCCTACTCACATCAATTAAACTCGATGACTACCAAATTCGATCCTTAAATCATTATTCTTTAAAAAATAACAAGTCAACAAAAATTTGAATTAAAATATATAATGTTAGGAATTTATCACTTTAATGTGGCATTTACAGATTTTGCTTAATTATGCACTAGATTCTTTCTTAGAGGGTTTTATAGAATTAATTAGAAGTTGATCTAATTATGAAGTTTAAGTGCGCCAATTATTTGGAAGACCAAAAAAAGGTGACAGTGACAAAACTAAAGGTTGCTAAACTTATAATGGGATTGTGAGTTATACTCTTCCACTTATCTAAATCATTAACACTCAATTGTTTTAGGAATTATAGTCAAATTATGAATGATTTAATGGAAGAATATATAAATTAAGGTGTAGTTCTTGGTAGTCTTTGTTATTATGAAAATTTAAGTGTCTTTGATAGGAAGGGCTTTAATTAATTGTATAATATAACTAGCTTTAATGTCCTAAATTACTCTCACCTGAAAATCCGATAATAAAAAACCTCGCTTAGCACTAATGATAAAAGGACATATTGTCGAAACTTATATGGACCGTTTTGAAACACTAGGGGTCATATTGAGCCTGAATTTAGCTTATATTTGGCTGTTATCTTATTTAGGACTCACATATTAATAAAAGTTGGGTTCAATAAGACTTGATTTAGACAAAAAGTGGTTATTATAACATTACTAGACTATGTTTTTAGGAAAATAAATTCATAAAACAAGACAACTTGCGGTTATCTTATTTAGGAGTCACATATTAATAAAAGTTGGATTGAAGGAGACTTGATTTAAACAAAACGTGGTTGTTATATTATTACTAGACTATGTTTTTAGAAAAATAAATCCATAAAACAAACGGAGATAACGTGGCCTAGTGACTAAAATTCTCTCATGTACAAGTATCTAGTGGTGCGAATCCAACAATACACAAAAGCATCTTGTCACGTACTTATCAAAACGACTCCATCTGTAATTGAATTTCGCCACCATGAGTGGTGAAATTTATCATTTAATTAATGAAATTTCATCATTATAGCAACGGAATAAACCCTTACAATGGTGTGAGGTGGAATGTGCCATGCAAGGAAAAAATGCACTGGAGAAGAGATTTTGATCGGCGACCTAATGGTAGATAGGTATGCCTTCTTCTTTCAAGTTGAATGAAAAAAATTAAGTCTTCTCAAGTGCATTGTGAGTGTAATTATAAAGGAAAAAAGAAATTCATAAAACCGAATCTATCGAAACCCTTTCTTAATTATATTGTTCAGATTTGTCTAAATTAATTGATTTTGTTTAATTTCAATTTGTAAAAGTATTTTTAATTTTATTTTCTAATTTTTGGTTGTCGTAAAATATTTACGAAGAAAACAAATATTACAATCTAACAAAAATAATTTACCTATCAATTTTAGACAAGTTATTTTACACGACCTGCCTGATGGGGTTTACCTCAATATCGACCTATGATCTTTGTCAAAAATATTTTACCTGAAAAAAAAAAAAATTTCTTTTTCAAAAAAAATATTTTATATCGAAACAAATAGAGTATAAACCATGTTAATTGCTTAGCAAAGATAACAAAACTTAGGACTTTATTAATTATGTGCATCAAAGGAATCATAGATACAAAGAGAACGCAACAAATTTTAGAAACGAACCAAATAGACATGAGTTGGCATTACTTGGAATGCCTCCTTAGAAAATTATCAATTTGAAAGAGAAAGGAATGCCCTCTTGGAAAAAGATAAAGATTGAAGAGAGAGTAGCTACAACGAGTTGGAAACAAAATTTAAAAAAAAAAAAGAAAAAAAATGAAATAACAAAGCATAAATATATGTGTGTGTCTATATATATATAAATGTATGTATGTATGTATAATGTATTTAATTAATTCACCATTCACCATGTTTAGAATATGAATATATTTAGCTGTGGTTCTTTGTGAATGGTGAGTCAAAGATTTTGGATACTTGAGCTACACTATACACATATAGCATTAGCAATTATACAATAATATATAATTAAAACCACACTTTACACAACCTATAATAATGGTAGATTCACTTTCTTGTGCTCATTCTTAATTGACACACAACATTTCATATATATATTTTTTTCACCCAACCTGCCGCCCACTTGCTTTGACAGTGCATGCATATCTTTTGGGTAATTTCAATATTGTTTCTTCATTCTCATATTTTTTTTGTTTTTGAAGGACTCAATTGTTTATTTTGATTGGTAATTTAGTGGTATTTTTTAAAAATATAAATTTTAATTTAATGAGGACAAAATTGAGTGTGTGAGTTACTTGTTTAAAAACCACTATCAAGGATATGTGAATTTTACAGATACCTCAATAACTCAATGGATTAATGTTTTCGGTGAATTTTGGAGTGTCAAATTTCGATTCTTTGCATATCTAATTTCTAACTTTTTTGCCTTGTAAAAAAAAAAAAAAAAAAGTTATATGAATTTAAATAAGGGTTAAAGGATTATGTAAATTCAAGAAAAAAAAAATATATATATATATATATATAATTTAAAATAAAAATTGAGTGGAGCAAACTGCTCCCACTAAGCCTCACGTGTGTCCAAAAGTGCTTAATTGTCATTTGATTTGTTTTTCCAATAATAGATGTGGAATTGGATCTTAAAAGATATGGTTGGACAATTGGATATGTTAAAAACTCGTATTAATAATTCGGGCTGACCAAATTCCGACATTGTATGAGTTGGAAATATTATAAAATAACTATGAAATTTGAGGAGTGAGATGTCCTAGGAAAACAAAGTATATAGTAATGAATGATTTCCTAGGTTAAAACTCCAAAAAAAAATATAGAGAGAGAAGATCATAAACTAACCACAAAGATGTTACAAAAACATTAATTAGTTTTTAAGATCTCAAGTACCATAAACTTAACATAAATATATTCCGGGACATAATAGCGTTGATACGGATTCAAGAGATAAATTCTTGAATTCTCGCTTTCGAACCGCACTCTTGACATGAACGGTACGTATGTTATGGAATCGATACACATGTTCTAAGAAAATAAAAATAAAAATTTAACATTAAGATGTTACAAAACCATTAGAATTGAAGAAGGATAAATAAATTTTGACTCATGAATATTGGTAGTAAATTCGTAATAGTGTAACATGGTAAGCTTCTTCTTCTTCTTCTTCTTTTTTATTTTTGTAATACTTCATTATATATATTGAACCCCATAAAGATGTTACAAAAACATTAATTAGTTTTCAAGAACTTTAAGTACTATAAACTAACCATAAAGATGTTACAAATAACATTAGAATTGAAGAAACCCTAGTAGGATGAATAAAATTTGACTAATGATCGGTAGTAATAGTATAACATGGTAAGCTATTTTCTTTGAATTAAAACCGGTGAACCAGTCCGAACCGAATCGGATTACACGGTTTGGTCTGGTTTTGCTACAGTTCGTCAGATTCTAGCTTCAATTTTAATGAATTGTTAATTTACAGATCAGTTTTGGTTTGGGTTTATAAGGACTGGACCGAATCGAACCCAAATTTAAAGAATTGTTAACTTACACATCAGTTTTGATTTTGGGTTCATTAGGACTGGACCGAATCGAACCCAAATTTAAAGAATTGTTAACTTACAGATCAGTTTTGGTTTGGGTTCATTAGGACCGAACCAAATCAAACCGATAACTATATATAAGACTGAGTTGACTAATCTTAAAACTAAGATCTCTAATCTCTCATGCCAACTCACAGCGCTTCCTCACCAAATAGAGCTTCTCTATCAATTTTAATTTTTTCAGAATCGTTCAGATTGATTCAATTCTAATTTAATCTGGTTTAGACCGAATTGAACTGTGTGCACTTCTAATTGGGGAGGTCAAATTTTGGAATCCCAAAATCTGAAATTTACATTGATTTGAAGAAAATTTAAAATCTAATTTCATTTGGGATTACATTTGTATTTTTGGTGGTAAGCTAAGATTTTAATTAAAAGAACTTAAGGCAGGTTTACAAGGGGCATCGTCTAGGATCAAAGAAGAACCGAAGCCACCAAACTCAATAATGGAAAAACAAATTACTTTAGAAACAATAAGCACCATGAAAATAATTGCAAATTGAAAATAAACCTTTAGGTAAAAGTTTGCAGCCCAAACTCCATGATTATATATGCGGTACTTATAAGGAGGATATCTAGTAGGTTTTTAGAGGCATTTTTAAAATCGTGAACATGGAGAGTTAGTATGGCAGACGATTAACGCAGTGCGGGTATGTTATGAGAGATGGTATTAGAGTTAATTCTAAGCTGAAAATGGGAGAGCATGCACATGCCTATAATGGTGAAGCCAAGGTAGGTCATGTTTATTAACTTTGTAAATGAATTTTGAAAATCGTGAACACAAAGTGTGTGTGCATGTGGAAGAGCCAATGAATTAAAATTGATAGTATGCCCCAACCAAAAAATATATATATTTGTTGAAGAGAAACATTAAGTTGAAGAACCAGAGATAGAATGCCCAATTGACAAAAGTCACAAAACTCAAACAAAGCTAAAAGAGCTGGAGGAGCAAGTCAATAATAGCCAACTCAGTTGGAGAATGATTTTTCTTTTATCACATAGGGATGTGAGGGTGGCAACTCAATAATAGTGGACTCCTCTGGTAAAATTTTATTTTCTAAATATCTTGTATGTATGTATATATTTATATATGCGCATTTTAAGAACATTGTCGGTGCAATAAAACTCTATACAAAAACGGCTCAAAAATGGAATTCTTCTCACCGACTTTTGAAGTTGTTTATTGAATTGTAGTAGCCTTATTATTATTATTATTATTATTATTTTGGGTCTGTTTTTGTTTTGTCGGTTGTTTCTTATCGGAAACGGACTTATTCCATTTTCCAAAATTTCATTGCAATTTTGATTAAGAAAGACAGGAGATAATAATAAGAGGAATGCTAATTGCAGTCGCGCAAGCGACCGTCACAGTCGTCAATTATGATAGGTTAGTTTTGAATGCATTAATTACTTTGAGTTTCTATTTTTATGGACTCTACTAACATTACTTTTTAAATAAAAATACCCTTTTAAATTATGTCTTTCTTCTTATCTACATTACTTTTTAGATAAAAATACCCTTTTAAATTATGTATTTCTTCTTATCTCCTCTTTTAATCGATTTATATAGGGATGTGTGCGTATGTGTATATATATATATATATAAAATAATAATAATAACTAATATGATATGAATGGATACTGAAAAAATAAAATAAAAAAATAAAAAGGATAATCCATTCACAATAAATAGATCCTGAAAAATAAATAAATAAATAAATAAAATAAATCCAAAAAAGAACAAGATAGATCATGAGATTTAAAATATATATATACAAAATTAGTTTTATACACGTATATATTTCTTTTTTGGTGAAGGAATTATTTCCTTTTCTTTTATTTCCTTTTTTTTTTAAATCTATTTATACAAGGATAGTTGTAAAAATTAAAAATAAAAACAAAAAGAAACATATATATATATATATATATATATATATATATATATATATATATATATAGGATAAAAACAAAAAGGAAGAAATATATAATCGATTTTTTTTTACCTTTTTTTTAATTTTTTTTTGGATTTTTTTCTAGCTCTTTTTTTTTTTTCTTCTTCCTTTTATTTTTTTCCGAATCTATCTATTTCTTGTGAATGAATTATCTTATCACATAACTAGCCACACATATTCGATAAAAAAAGAGAGAAGAAGAAAGATTAGGTAATTTAAAAAGGTATTTTTGTCTAAAAAATAATATTAGTAAAGTCCCATAAAAATAAAATTTCAAACTAATTAATACATTCAAAACTAACTTATCATAACTGCCACCGTGAGTCGACAGCATTCCTCTAATAATAATAGTATATATTAAGAAGACTTGGGCGTCAATGTTTCCCATCTCCCAAACACGTCATGAATCAACAAACCCCCAATTGACCCAATGCAATGAGTTTCACATTATTTTCATGGTAGATTCAATGTCATCGTTGGGGTGTCTTCTGTGTTTTTTTTTTAATTAAAATATGAAACCGCGTTTCAAACTTTTTCAACCCTCAAAATATCCAAATTAATGACTTCAACTTTTTAAGATGCATGCATGGCCCCCATGGTCCCAACACACCCGCCCCCCGCGCCCCCCCCCCCCCCCCCCCCCCCCCCCCCAATATATATATATATTATATAATATAACCTTCCCCCCCAAAACTCTCTCTCCCTCCCTCTCTCTCTATATAAGTAAATGTAATTTACTGGGCTCTCTTGATTTCGTCAATATGCATTGGCCACTCCTTTTGTTTATCAAAATATATTTACCTTCCTGAAATTTATATATAAATAACACATACTTGTTCTCCATTAAACGTCAATATGATGAGCGATAAAAAATAGGGAAAAAATCATATAACTCCCCTATACTAATTTTTTCGATCAAAATGCCCTTACTAAAATTAAACACCCCCTGAACTAACAAAGCCCATCAAGTTGTCCCGAAATGACAAAACTGCCCTTCTAAGTTAATTGTAAATTTAAAACTTATAATATTATTGTAAGATTACAAAAATATCCCTGAGTTGGTGGGTCTACTGTTCATCTCCATCTTCCTTTGATTTCACCATGGCTAGAGTTGTTTCAATAGCGTCCGTCTAAATCAACATCATGATGATCCGATGAGAAAAGCAGGTAGAACAGTCCATGAATGGCAATTCTGTTGTTGCAGATAACATCAGGAGTCTCAATGTTGACGTTGCTGATCCTGAGTGGGGCCGACGCATGCGCCACCAAATTCTTCCCCTCTTTCATGGTGGGCAACTCTGTCAACGGCGGCAACCTCTCCAAATCAGAGGCGGTGAGCAACATGTTGGGCACGATGTGGAACCTCAAATTGCGAAAGTAGATATTGAAATTACCAAAATTATGGAGGGAAGCATCGTCGAGAGCAAACAACATCATGTTGTGAAGGCCCTCTAGTTGATAGTACTCTACCTGTAGCAATACACTTAGCCTGCCATAACCGCCCGCCTGCAGACGCACCATCGCATCGTTAGCATCATCGCCATGGAAAGGAATGTCTCTGGGTACTGCTCAATATTCGGTAGCGGCTACGGATAATCTACCAAAAACTACGAGCACTGTGGGACCATGAATCCTTATGTGATTGAGATCGAGATCATGAAGAAAAAGATAGACACTATTGAAACAGCTCTATCCACCTACCATCTTACCACCACTTATCTTCCATCTCACCGGTATAGTCAGTACAATTGACGGTGATTACGTGGGGCTCACCTTGTTTCTTCCCTTTCTGGACCAATACGACATTGTCCTCTATCGGCGAACCCATTTTGGAAACGCTGGCGATAAGAATTGAAGGAATTTCAACCAGAATCGATGAGTTGGGGTGTCCTTCGGCGGCGGATATTCAGGCGAAGACAGAGTCCGATCAATTTAGAGTGTTTCTAGCTACTTACAAGAGGAGCAAACAGAGCAAAAATGTTGCCAAAGTCGCACAAGGAGGTCCAAATCAAAATTTTAACTTGACTGGGTTAGTGATTGTGGCAACGCCGCCACAGAAGGAAGTGTTCATAACAATACTTTGGTTCTTACCTTGCTGGCGATAAAGTTGTCAAATTCGTCCTCGAGCTTCTGTTGCAACTCATCGGAGTCGGTGTCGACGGAGAGGACGATGGCACCCCAATCGGCGCCGTAGAGGACGGAAATAGGGCGGATGTGGAGGAGGATCACACCGTCCCTGGGGCGGAGGTAGTTCTGTACCTCCCACTTGACAGTAAAGGCACTCTCGTTGCTAAGGTCGACGATGATGGTGATGCGGCGGTGGGCTCCGACGGTGGAGAGGGGGAATTTGGGGGAAGATGGCTGGTGCTTGAAATCAAAAGGAATATGGAGATGAACAGTAGACCCACCAACTCAAGGATATTTTTGTAATCTTACAATAATATTATAAGTTTTAAATTTACAATTAACTTAGAAGGGCAGTTTTGTCATTTCGGGGTAACTTGATGAGTTTTGTTAGTTCAAGGGAGTGTTTAATTTTAGTGAGGGTATTTTGTTCGAAAAAATTAGTACAGGGGGTTATGTGATTTTTTCCTTAAAAAAATATTGTTATATGTCAACAATTTTATATCTTTCAGATTACAATTTTACCCTTTTAAGATATATTTATTGTAATAAAATAAAACATATATAATGATAAAAATGTAATTACAAATCTGACAAATTTGACAAGAGAGTGACTATAATTAAGATGAATGTTATTGCGGGCCAAAATATCTCTCTCTATCCCATGATTGGACACGGAATCTCTTCCCCTGAAAACACATAGTTGTTGTGGGCCAAAATGAATTGAAGTTGGCAGGAAAAGAAGAGGCAGCTCCATAATTTCCACATGTTCAACCTCCCTCCAACACCAGAGAGAACAAAGACACAATACGAAGTTTCCTCCACAAAATGTGTTTTGTACAATACTTGAGTACCACCATAGAATCATCATATATCATCAACATTGACTATTCATAAAAAGAGGTAAGCATTATCTCTCGTTTCTTTCCTTAACTAATCCTATTATTTCCTTTCTTTGTCTTTCCACTGTACCAAACACAACCATATTACAGGGTTGAGAGTAATCTCCAACTAACCCTCTTTTTAAAAAAAATAAATAAATGAATAAAATAAAAACTCCAATTAACCCATGAAGAAAGAGCAATGATTTGATAATTACTGAATTCAATTTACGTGAGAGAAATGGCAGGTCTCATCACATGATGTCATGATTACATCATATAATAAGCCGACCGCCTTATTCACATCAATTAAACTCGATGACTACCAAATTCGATCCTTAAATCATTATTCATTAAAAAATAACAAGTCCACAAAATTTTGAATTAAAATATATAATGTTAGGAATTTATCACTTTAATGTGGCATTTACAGATTTTGCTTAATTATGCACTAGATTCTTTCTTAGAGGGTTTTATAGAATTAATTAGAAGTTGATCTAATTATGAAGTTTAAGTGCGCCAATTATTTGGAAGACCAAAAAAAGGTGACAGTGACAAAACTAAAGGTTGCTAAACTTATAATGGGATTGTGAGTTATACTCTTCCACTTATCTAAATGATTAACACTCAATTGTTTTAGGAATTATAGTCAAATTATGAATAATTTAATGGAAGAATATATAAATTAGGGTGTAGTTATTGGTAGTCTTTTTTATTATAAAAATTTCGGTGTCTTTGATAGGAAGGGCATTAATTAATTGTGTAATATAACTAGCTTTAATGTCCTAAATTACTCTCACTTGAAAATCCGATAATAAAAAACCTCCCTTAGCACTAATGATAAAATGACATATTGTCGAAACTTATATGGACCGTTTTGAAACACTGGGGGTCATATGAGCCTGAATTTAGTTTATATTTGGCGGTTATCTTATTTAGGACTCACATATTAATAAAAGTTGGGTTCAATAAGACTTGATTTAGACAAAAAGTGGTTATTATAACATTACTAGACTATGTTTTTAGGAAAATAAATTCATAAAACAAGACAACATTGCGGTTATCTTATTTAGGAGTCACATATTAATAAAAGTTGGATTGACGGAGACTTGATTTAAACAAAACGTGGTTGTTATATTATTACTAGACTATGTTTTTAGGAAAATAAATCCATAAAACAAACGGAGATAACGTGGCCTAGCGACTTAAATTCTCTCATGTACAAGTATCTAGTAGTGCGAATCCAACAATACACAAAAGCATCATGTCACGTACTTATCAAAACGAGTCCTTCTGTAATTGAATTTCGCCGCTATGAGTGGTGAAATTTATCATTTAATTAATGAAATTTCATCATTATAGCAACGGAATAAACCCTTACAATGGTGTGAGTTGAAATGTGCCATGCAAGGAAAAAATGCACTGGTGAAGATTTTGATTGGTGACCTAATGGTAGATAGGTATGCCGCCTTCTTTCAAGTTGAACGAAAAAAATTAAGTCTTCTCAAGTGCATTGTGAGTGTAATTATAAAGGAAAAAAGAAATTCATAAAACCGAATCAATCGAAACCCTTTCTTAATTATATTGTTCGGATTTGTCTAAATTAATTGAATTTTGTTTAATTTCAATTTGTAAAAATATTTTAATTTTATTTTCTGATTTTTTGTTGTCGTAAAATATTTACGAAGAAAACAAATATTACAATCTAACAAAAATAACTTACCTATCAATTTTAGACAAGTTATTTTACACGACCTGCCTGATGGGGTTTACCTCAATATCGACCTATGATCTTTGTCAAACACCAAAAAACAAAAATAAAAAAAAAATATTTTACCTAAAAAAATAAAAAAATAAATAAATAAAATAAATCTTTTTCAAAAAAAATATTTTATATCTAAACCATGTTAATTGCTTAGCAAAGATAACAAAACTTAGGACTTTATTAATTATGTGCATCAAAGGAATCATAGATACAAAGAGAACGCAACAAATTTTAGAAACGAACCAAATAGACATGAGTTGGCATTACTTGGAATGCCTCCTTAGAAAATTATCAATTTGAAAGAGAAAGGAATGCCCTCTTGGAAAAAGATAAAGATTGAATAGAGAGAGAGAGTAGCTACAACGAGTTGGAAACAAAATTTAAAATTAAAAAAAAATGAAATAACAAAGCATAAATATATGTATGTATATATATATATATATACATACATATATATATATATAATGTATTTAATTAATTCACCATTTACCATGTTTAGAATATGAATATATTTAGCTGTGGTTCTTTGTGAATGGTGAGTCAAAGATTTTGGATACTTGAGCTATACTATATACATATAGCATTAGCAATTATACAATAATATATAATTAAAACCACACTTTACGCAACCTATAATAATGGTAGATTCACTTTCTTGTGCTCATTCTTAATTGACACACAACATTTCATATATATATTTTTAATTGATAGAGAACAGTTCATGATTACCATTATTTTATCACCCAACCTGCCCACTTGCTTTGACAGTGCATGCATATCTTTTGGGTAATTTTAATATTGTTTCTTCATTCTCATTTTTTTTTTTTTTTTTTTTTTTTGAAGGACTCAATTGTTTATTTTGATTGGTAATTTAGTGGTATTTTTTTAAAATATAAATTTTAATTTAATGAGGACAAAATTGAGTGTGTGAGTTACTTGTTTAAAGACCACTATCAAGGATATGTGAATTTTACAAATGTCTCAATAACTCAATAGATTAATGTTTTTGGTGAATGTGTCAAGTTTCGACTCTTTGCATTTGCTAATATAATTTCTAATCTTTCTTACCTTGTAAAAAAATAATAATAAAAAATAAATAAAAATAAAAATAAATGAATTTAAAGAAGGGTTAAAGGATTATGTAAATTCAAGAAATATATATATATATATAATTTAAAATAAAAATTGAGTGGAGCAACTGCTCCCACTAGACCTGTCAATGGAGCGGATCTTGATCCGGATTCGATCCGATTAGTCGGATATGGATTGAACAAAAAATCCAATAATCCGGTTACGATCCGAATCCGATAATCCGTTAGCTTAACAAATCGGATATAGATTATGCTGATCCGATCCGATTAAAATTATATATATAAATATATATAATTATTTATCAATAATTTTACACATATATATATATATATCAATACTCCTATTAGAATTGTATTAAAGGTAACCCAAAAATCTAAAATAATAATAATGTTATATAAAAATATTGTGGTATTCTCATCCACATGCTAATAAATCTCTTAGTACACATACTAATAAAAATCATACTCTTTATAATTATTTATGTTAGTAAATATTAATTTAATCCGATTTCGAATCCGATCCGATCCGAGTCCGAGCTAAATATGATATGGATTGGGACATTCAGTCCGAGAACTCGTTAGTGATCCGAATCCGATAATTCGTTTGCTTAACAAATAGGATATGGATTTAATCGATCTGATCCGAATTCGATCCATTGACAGGTCTAGCTCCCACTAAGCCTCACGTGTGTCCAAAAGTGCTTAATTGCCATTTGATTTGTTATTCCAATAATAGATGTGGAATTGGATCTTAAAAGATATGGTTGGACAATTGGATATGTTAAAAACTCATATTAATAACTCGAGCTGACCAAATTCCAACATTGTATGAGTTGGAAATATTATAAAATAACTATGAAATTTGAGGAGTGAGATGTCCTAGGAAAACAAAGTATATAGTAATGAATGATTTCCTATGTTAAAACTCCAAAAAATAAAGAGAGAGAAGATCATAAACTAACCACAAAGATGTTACAAAAACATTAATTAGTTTTTAAGATCTCAAGTACCATAAACTTAACATAAATATATTCCGGGGCATAACAGCGTTGACACAGATTCAAGAAGTAAATTCTTGAATTCTCGCTTTTGAACCGTACTCTTGACATGAACTGTACGTATGTTATGGAGTCGATACACATGTTCTAAGAAAATAAAAATAAAAAGTTAACATAAAGATGTTACAAAACCATTAGAATTGAAGAAACCCTAGTAGGATAAATAAATTTTGACTCATGAATATTGGTAGTAAATTCGTAATAGTATAACATGGTAAGCTTCTTCTTCTTCTTCTTCTTCTTTCTTTTTTTTGTGTGCGCGCGCGCGTGTGTGCACGCGCATAAAGATGTTACAAAAACATTAATTAGTTTTCAAGAACACTTTGTTTTTTTTTTTTTTGTAATACTTCATTATATATATTGAACCCCATAAAGATGTTACAAAAACATTAATTAGTTTTCAAGAACTTTAAGTACTATAAACTAACCATAAAGATGTGACAAATAACATTAGAATTGAAGAAACCCTAATAGGATGAATAAAATTTGACTAATGATTGGTAGTAATAGTATAACATGGTAAGCTATTTCTTTTTTTTCTTTTTTTGTATTACTTCATTATAAATACTAAAATTTTAGGTCATGAAAAAAAAGTAATCAACTCTCTTATACCGTGTCAATGGTGGAGCCACATTCAATATATATACACATAAAATTTTGTTTGTCTATCTTTTAATGATATATAATATAAATGTCCCTAAACACTATAAAAATATCATTGGTCATAAAATTTAACATAAAGACAAGAGAGAGAATAGAAGAAGTATGTTTACGCAACTTTGTGTGAGGACTAGGTTCGTTTAATAGTTCGTGTTTCTTGTTTGTATATATTTTTTTTAATATGAAAAAATATAATTTGGCAAATGCACGAACATTTTTTAATCTACACTCAAACTCGAACCCTCTAATTTGTTTTGAGAATAAAAAAATTATACAATTGGACTAGATTTTCATTACTATATAATTGCATGTGTAAAGACTTCAAACATTCGGAGTTATTTTATTTTATTTTGTTATTATTATTATTATTATTATTATTATTATTATTATTATTTTTAGGGTTCCAATATCAAATTTTCGAGGCCAACTCCCATTCAATAGAAAGTTTCTTTCTTGTTAGGGGTTGCATGATAAGATGATAATGAGGTAGGTAACAATGCTTACACTATTGCTACGTCAGTATCATGTCATGATGTCAACATTACAAAAAGAAAAAGAGAAGTCATATTTATTTATTTGACTCGATCCCTCGTATTAAAACATTACAAATAGTTATAAATTTCATATATGGTATACAATTTTTTATTTATAAATTATACCAACTTTTTAAAAGAATTACACACAGTGACCTCTCATAAACTCGTTTTGTTAATTGTCGAAAGTCAATTTTGAATGTGAAAGATAAGTAGTGCCTTAATTTTCATACAAGAAATAGTAAAATTTTTATTAAAAATAAGGATAAAAATTTAAATTTATCATTTTATAAAATTTGACGGAACATATCAGTCGGAAAAAAGATATTAAAAATATCGTTGTCTAAATTATGTGCATGTATCTGAGATAACTTTCCCTCAAAAATATTCCATTCATAAAATTAATATCTTTCGAGAAAGCACTTCCTTCCCTCCTTTACCAAAATTTTTTATCTCAGCATCCAAACACTCGCTTCAAAGAAAAGGAATGAAAAGATAAAAAAAAACGAACCACTTGGGAGACATTGAACGATGAATACTTTAGTTTCAGGACTGGATTCATTGCATGTACATTTTCTCTCCATGTACCAATTGAAAAGGGACCCACCTTGGAAATAAAAGATAACACGCACAAACACCATATACATACATTGTATTAACCATCCACCCCATTCATCTCTCTCCTCTTCCCTTTCTCATCTTCCTTTTTTGCCCTATCAATTAGGGTTTCTGATGACCTCTTGCCTTCCGTTTTGCTGATGCGTTCATCGTTTGAGTCTCTGTACGTTGCTTTCACGGCCGTTTTCTTCGTAGATCTGCTCGTTTTTGCTCTCGATCGAGGGTTTTTTGGGCTGAAACGGTTCACGTTCGACCACCCTGGGGTTTTCCAACACTACTCATGTCGAAGCTTCTTGATTACAGTGGTAAGCTTTCATATTTTCTATGTTTCAGCTTCAATTTTGTATTTTGAGGCTCTATAAGTGTTTTTTTTTTGGTTAGTTTAGAGGTAGATCACGTCCCTCTAGGATTAATTGAGTGGGTTTTGGTGTTGTCTTTGATTTTTTTGCATGAAGTTTGTATTTTTTTTCTTCTTTTGTTATTTTATAATTGTCAAATTATGGTTGAATACTTGATTTGCATGGTTTATAAATAATGACTTAGATGATCGATATGAAATTAGAGATTTGATGATAATCTTAAGGACCCAAGTTCTGGGTTATATTTAGTTGGTGCTTTTATAACAACTATTCAAGGTATATTATTTTTGCTTAATTTTTGTTTGTTTCATGTGCTATATTTCAGTAATACTTTGTGTTAAAGAACTGTACTGCTCAATATTCCCTTGATTGGTGCTTCGCAATTGAAAGTTGTGGACAAGGGTTTTGGGAATTTTATTATCTTAACTTGATCTGATAGGATTATCAGAAATCATAGTTTGGTTCTTGTTAGTTTTTCTGATTATGATAAGAAAGGACGTTGGTTTATTAAAGGCAAGGATAGAAATTCATGTGATTGGGAATTGTTGACTGAAATTCCTGGAGTTGAATATTGTAATATCTAGCTTATGATTCTTATGGGGAAGACTTATTGAAGAATTTTGTTTCTTCTCTGAACACACACACACATATATATATATATGTCTGTAACCAGATCAGTATGTCATTGGGACTACTGATGGTTAATCCATAGTTCATATGTTAGACATATATATAACTGACATGACTTGGATCTGAGATTAAGTGGATTATTGAAATTTTATGTTTTTTCATACATTTTTTTTTTTTTATAATAAAACTCTGGCTGATCTAGTTTCTCACCTATTGATTTTCAGGAGATAATGATTTTTGCCTTGGGGGTCCAATATACCCAAATCCCAAGGATTCAAGTCTCTTTTTGCCCCTTGGTCATCATGTGGATGTGTTTTTTCCTCCACGCAAGAGGTCTCGCATCAGTGCTCCTTTCATATTCAGTGGAGAAAGGCTTGAGCAGAAGAAACAGACTTCAATCGAAGTTCTTCCCGATGAATGCCTCTTTGAGGTCTTCAGACGTCTTCCTGGAGGCCAAGAGAGAAGTGCCTGTGCTTGTGTTTCCAAGCGCTGGCTTATGCTTTTAAGCAGCATCAGTAGGGATGAAATATGCACTGACAAAGCCACTGAATCAAAGCCTGAGGAAGGAGTGAGTGCTAAGAAGGCTGACGAGTCCTCTGAGTGTAACAAGAAGAGTCGGGTTGTTGGTTCTAAGGCTAATAATGAAGTTGAAGCTGAGGCTGAAGATCAAGATATAGAGGGTGATGGATACCTCTCCAGGTGTCTGGAAGGGAAGAAAGCTACCGATGTCAGACTTGCTGCCATTGCTGTTGGAACTGTTAGCCGTGGAGGATTGGGCAAGCTTTCTGTCCGAGGAAGCAACTCTAGTCGTGGGGTGACAAACCTTGGCCTCAAGGCAATTGCTCGTGGCTGCCCTTCTTTAAAGGTTCTTTCTCTGTGGAATGTATCCTCTGTAGGAGACGAAGGCCTAGTTCAGATTGCCAATGGATGTCGCCAGTTAGAGAAGCTTGACCTTTGCCATTGCCCAGCAATTTCTGACAAGGGTTTGCTTTCCATTGCAAACAACTGTCCCAATTTGACCTCTCTAGTGATCGAGTCTTGTGCAAACATTGGGAATGATAGTCTCCAAGCGGTTGGTCGTTGCTGTCCCAACTTGAGGTCCATTTCAATCAAAAACTGTCCTCTTGTTGGGGATCAAGGAATTGCAAGTCTGTTAGCGTCAGCAAGTCAGGTGCTGACAAAGGTGAAGCTCCAGGCTTTGAACATCAGTGATGTGTCTCTTGCTGTTATTGGACACTATGGCAAGGCAGTTATTGACTTGGTCCTCATTGGCCTCCAAAATGTTAGTGAGAAAGGATTCTGGGTCATGGGTAATTGTCAGGGTTTGCAGAAGTTGAGGTCCTTTACAATTACCTCTTGCCAAGGAGTTACTGATTTAGGACTTGAAGCTGTGGGTAAAGGTTGCCCTAATCTGAAGCTGTTCTGCCTTCGTAAATGTGCATTCTTATCAGACAATGGATTGGTTTCTTTTGCCAAAGCTGCAGGTTCACTTGAGTGTCTGCAATTGGAGGAATGCCACAGAATTTCCCAATTTGGGGTTTTTGGTGTCCTTGTAAACTCTGGTGGGAAATTGAAGGCTCTTTCTCTGGCATCCTGCTTGGGGATTAAGGACCTTGTCTTGGGATTCCCTTTGATGCGTCTTTGCAATTCCCTGCGATCTTTCTCCATCCGTAACTGCTCTGGATTTGGTAATGCGAGCTTGGCTATGTTGGGTAGATTGTGCCCCCAGCTACAGAATGTGGACCTGAGTGGGCTTCATGGAATAACAGATGAAGGGTTGATCCCACTCATCGAGAGCTGTGAGGCGTGTCTGGTAAAGGTTAATCTTAGTGGTTGTGTGAACTTGACAGACAAAGTGGTATCAGCCATTGCTAAGCTACATGGCGGGACTCTTGAACTATTGAATCTTGATGGTTGCTGTAATATCACTGATGCAAGCTTGATAGCGATTGCAGAGAATTGCTCATTGCTGAGTGAACTTGACGTCTCAAAGTGTGCGATCACCAATAATGGCATAACAGTGTTGGCTTGTGCACTTCAGCTCACCCTGCGGATTCTTTCTATGTCAGGTTGTTCTTCTATATCAGCAAAGAGCCTGCCTTTCTTGGAGAAGTTGGGCCGCTCCCTTGTGGGGTTGAACATTCAGCACTGCAAAGCCATAAGCAGCAGCACAGTTGACCAGCTTGTGGAGCAGCTGTGGTGGTGTGATATCCTTTCCTAAGCTTGAAGCCCCTGTCCTTGGACTCAGGATGGTTCAAGGACGTTTCAATATCCCAGTTTACTCTTGTTGGTAGCAGCAGTTTGTGTCGTTTTTGGGTCCATCAGCTATGGGTCTTCTTGTGATCCAGTGACTTAGTTCCTTTTTTCCAGGGAATATGGCCGGTTACTCTTTTTTTGCAGCTTTCCACATTAGAAAGCTGTTGCAAGAATTTTGCCCTCCCAAAAGGTCGGGTCTCCTATTCTTCACGGCCATACTTCCCTGAGAATTCACAGTTTACTTGGTTCTGGTTCTAGAGGTTCTTTCCCATTGTCCTAGTGGTGTTGTGCTAGGTGTTGGCACCTGCTGTTTTAGCCTAGCCTTTGCGTTGGTTATCCCACGCTTTAGCTAAGCTTTCTATTAGCTTTTCGTTTTGCACTGTTTTCGAGTCTTTCCACTTCCCATTTTACAGTCTCTTCCACGTTTTTGAACCCGAGTGTTCTGCATTTGATGGTTGGGTCTCTGTTTTCCTCTTAGGGTGGGTTAAGATTCCTCGTCGTAGTTGTTACTGAGGTTGCTTTTGGCAGTTCAATTTTGACGCCTTTTGTTCTTGGGCTTGGGCCATGGCAGCAGCTTCTTTCAGTCTGCCGTGACAACTCTTTCATATTGGAAGTGTTGTTTTTTATTACCAAGCCCTGGTTTTTTTGGCTTCACCTGTTCATGAACTGTATTCTGCAACCTTTTGTGTAATGCGAGGGTATTGATAATCGTAGTGTTGTATGCCTTCTGTTTATGTAATAATATTGAATAAAATTTGTTTCAATGATATTGTGATCTGCTGGGTACATACTATTTCTTTGTTTCTTTTCTTCCTTTTTTCTTCTCTTCTCAGCTAACAACAGAACGCGAAAAACTATACAGAAATGTGAGTAATAGCAACAAAGCCAGACTAAATAAGGAGTTGCAACATATAAAAAGCCTGCACTATTTACTTCAAAAAATGCTACATGTGCGATTCGCATAAATTTTAGGTCACACGGATGTAACGGGGAGCGAGAGTGGTAAAATTTGAGTAATATAAAACGGGGGTGAGAGTGGTAACACAGGATGTAACGGGGAGCGAGAGTGGAGAGCGGTAAAATTTAAATCACAGTCACACAAAAAAGAAGTGTCACAGGCACACAAAAAGGAAGCGGGAAGTGAGTGGAAAATTTTAAGTCCATAGAGCAAAAGCGCACACACAACATAAAAGTGGCACCGCACATGAGGTGTGAAAGTGAGCTAAAATTTAAGTCCATAGAACAGAAGCACGGATAGAGCGTGAAAGTGACACCGCATATGGAGCGTGAGAGTGAGAAGCATCGGTTGCACATGGAACGTGAGTGGAAAATTTTAAGTCCATAGAACGGAAGCACGCACAGAGCATAAAAGTGGCACCGCACATGAGGTGTGAAAGTGAGCTAAAATTAAAGTCCATATAACGGAAGCACGGACAGAGCATGAAAGTGACACCGCACATGGAGCGTGAGAGTGAGAAGCATCGGTTGCACATGGAACGTGTGAGTGAGGGCACCCCAAGCGAGAGCAGTGCGTGAGCAGTTACCAAACATCCACAAAGGCCACCCCTACCCTAATAAAAAGAACATGATTGATGTTGTAAGATCCAATCCCTAAAGATACGAGTACCAGCTACAGAATATGGAGGCCAACCACAGAAGCCATGAGTCAATGGAATAATTGCTTCTTATTTGGCAAGAGTCCTGAAGAGTTGTTGCATTTGTTGCTCCTTCACTTTCAGCCTCTGTCTTCTTCAGCTAAACCACTTGTTCAAGTCTCGGTTCTTAATGTATCATCAATGTCGCCAGTCGTCAAGAGCAAGCAATTACCTTTTGGCTCTGTTTGGTTAGAACTTAATTGCAAGATGTTTCTTTGTGTAGATTCCTTTGTTTTTTTTTTTTTTTTTTTTGAGGTAACTTGCATTTGGATAGTCATAATCTAGTTTGTTCCAAGATCATATAACCAGAGGTTTGATTTTTTTTGGTGTGTCCGATCACACAGTCTTTCGTGTAATAATTTCTCGTTAAAAAATAATAATAAAAAGTTGCGGAAGAAATATAATGTGAAAGCATATGATATATGAAACAAATAATCAACCTGTCATAACTGGTGGTTTAGACACAAGATTCCCTTTGAGAGCTTGGTGGACCACCATGGAGTCCAATCAATGCAATTGCAAATCTCACAGAATCCATTAAAGAAAACAACACATTGACAGGTCCAAAGATGGCCATTCAACATCCATGCCCCTCATCCACATGTGCAATTATTATATACAAAATATTCCATCACAGATTTTGCAAATCTTACAATTTGGGCTTGGGTTGGGCCTGGGCCTGGGCATCGTGAATGATACATGTCTCTTACATGATCAGGAATCATCAAAAATTGAGAAAAGAAAGTAAAATGATGAAGGCCCATTTGTGTTTACAGAATCTGAATCTTCTGAAGCAACATTGTTTATTTATTTTAACTTAGAATATTTAACTTTAAGCTTGAACATTGATGATATGTTTGGATTAGTTCATGCCATTTAACCTACTTTAGCAAAATGCTCTTCCTTGTTAAAAGAGTATGGATCATCAAAAGTCGGCCAAGCAAAAAAGAACAAATAGTCACTTCAGTCATCCCTCTCCAATAATTCCAAGTCAGTGCAAAAGTTTCCCTCCCCTAATGGTTAGCATTGCTTGATGTGCCCAATGAAAGACAAGGGGGCTGTAAAACTAGAGTAGACCTAATAGCTAGGTCAGAAAAAAGTCCATGGATTAAACAACAAGTTTAAGTGCCCACGAGAATTACATTTTTCAGATCAATCACAGTCACAATCACAATATTAGTTATGATCGCAATATAACGAAGTCGGATAAAATTAGTTAATTGATTTATACGAATCGCATATCAAATTTAAAAAAAAATCGCATATCTATCAATACATCGTATATCGAAGGTCGAACCATGATCACAATGCTCAAACAACTAGGCCAATTTTATTTAACATTTTAATTCCGTGTCAAATTGTGATTCACCAGCACTAAACCATGTAATCAGGCAGTAAACCCTAATTTTGACTACACTTCACAATGGCCTATAACAAAAGGGTAAAGTTTTCAGAGATGCATTTAATTACTGAGCAACTAACATCACCAGAGAAGTGTGTCCTTTTAACTGACACCATCCATCAACTCTGTTCCCTTGTCCCCCCTTTACAATCAAATCTTCTCAATTTTCTCCAAACACCTTATCTATATACTCTAAAAAAAAACCTTCATTCTCTCTTGTTCTATTTGTCTCGCCTTCCACTTTCTCTCAACAAGCTTGCATATAAACAAGATCATCAAAGATTTTTCAACACTGATGGTTTCATCAACCAATTGCTCAAGTGGGTTCAAAGTTCTAATCAGTTGTATTTTCATATTTTCACTCATGTGTCTACCTTCCAAAGCAGGTAAGAGAATCCTCACATTACTTGACTTTGTAATCTTTGTTCACACCTTTCTCTAATATGAAGTTTATCACAAGTGTTTCTTTTAAGTATATTTTACATGAAAGATGATGAAGTAGCTAGGTTTTGGTCGAGGTACAAAAGAAGGTGAAAATCACCCTACAACTATAAGGGGGTGTTGTCTTTTCAGTGCACCAGATACAGTTGAGGATCCGAGTATTGGTTTTATTTCATACCATGTAAAGTGATCTTTACCTTTTTCTGTGCACCGGACACAGTTGAGGATCCGAGTATTAATTTTGCTTATCTTCACCTTTTTTTGTGTACCGAACACAGGAGAGGATTCGAGTACAGATTTGAGTATTTAAAATTGTGTTTTATTTGTTATAATATTAAAGCATGTTTTTTGTTTGTGTGTTGGCATTTGGAATAGGGGTTTCAAGCTATAAAACTGAGAGTTTGGAGGAAGGAGAGATGGTGGTGGTGGGATCAAGGCCTCCAAGGTGTGTGAACAAGTGCTTCAATTGTAGGCCATGCATGGCTACTTTGGTCATTCCACCTCATCAAAAGAAAGATGCTAGGGTATCTCATGATGAAGGTGGCAACTACTATCTCCTCTCGTGGAAATGCAAATGTGGAAATAAACTCTTTCAACCATGATATTTGACAATTAAGGTAATTATTAATTTTCTGTAGGATTGTCAATTGGGTTGGGCAAGTCTAAAGCCTGCCCATAAAGCCCCACATATTTTCAGTTCCAACTTGATACTGTGTTGAGCTTGAGCTATGCCTGATTCTGGCTCAACTCTGTCTGATCCACCTTTTTACTAAATTTTAATGTATTTAATACCACACGGTAGATCATTATACGAATAGATATTGAGTGCGCCATGTACATCATGTCATTATTAATTATATACACCTAAATAAATATAACATATTGTTTCATTATCAATAAATATAATTATAAATGTATCAACTTTTTTTTAAAAAAAAGTACATTGTCATTGGGTCGGTATACTAATGACATAGCGTACTCAATATTTACTCGTCACTACATAGACACAATGATACGACAAATCACAAAAAAGTAAGACATAAATACGACAAAGGCACATTAAAACATAATACAATATTATATAGTTTTCTTTACAGAAAAAAATAATTTTTGTAAATCTTATTAAATCACTACTTAGGGCTAAAAGTTTCCTTTTAAAATATATATATATGTATACACACATATATTATTTTTCTAATTAATTTATAATATATTTTGAAATAGAATTGAAATCTCATTCTTCTAAGAAAATTAATTACAGATCTACCCTGTTGTGTCCTAAAGTGCTCCAAACATCTTTGGAGACTATTTGCTGCTCTCATGCCCTAACTAGGATTGGAAAACAAAAACAGACACTATCATATAACCAAAACATTGTTTATAGGCTTGTACAAATACTTTCAATTCACCATTTCCGATATAAAATGCATGTGCAATTTTAGTTTTAAAATCCTAATAGTACCCTTTCAGATATATATATATATATAAACTCTCAACTTTCATTATTTCATAGGTTGTCCCCTCAACTTTCATTTTTGCACATATAACTATTAAAGCATTAAGAAATGCTGCAAATCACCCACTTGAATTAGACCCACCTTAACAACTCTTTTAACGGATTGGGGTAGATTGTGACTTTTAAGTGGCATCACTAGAGTTTTTGCAAATCCTTCAAAGTTGAATTTTAAAAAATACTTCTTTGTCAGCTTACGAGGTTTCTGGAACACAACTTTTGAAGACAAAAAAAAAAAACATAAAAATTAAAAAATTAAAAAATAAATTAAACAACACATTTGCAAGGAGAGTGGGTGTTATGGTTGAGAATCAACCACGAGGACATTGAGCCCATCTTACATTAGTTTTTATTTTTGGCACTTTAAAAAGATAAGATAAGATAAAATTAGTTATGACTTATGAGTGAAAAAAAAAAAAAGAAAAAAAAAAAAGAAAAAAAGAATGATAAATAAATGAATAGACCCTTCCAAGTGCAGAACTTATTCAACTACTCCCAACACAACATAAGCAAAACAAAATTTAGAAAACTATATAATTATTATCTGAAAATAATTCTCTAGAATTTAGAAAACAGAAAATTCTCAGAGAACAATTCTTTATAATTCTCTGAAAAAAGGCATTTTTATAACAGAGTTTTCAAAAAACAATTTTCTAAAAACTGAATCAAGTAGAATTTTTTATACTATTTTCCGTTTTCAATTTTCTGAGAACAAAAAACTGTATCCATAGATACAAACGAAGAAGGGCCACATAACTTCTAAACATCTATATCCCTTTCTATGGTCTTTGAAAAAAAAAATGAAAATGAAGAAATAAATAAGAAAACTAATATCTAGTACCATTATAAAGTTGGAGCTAGAGAGCAATAGGAACAAATGCATTTGACAAGCTACCATTAGGATCTAAAATATGTGGATTATTAAGTAGGTAAAGAAAGCCAGATATAAAGCAGTTAACATAAACATGGATTGATCAACCTACTATTCTTAAATTGATCTTAAGTATAAATCAGAAGGAACTGCTATTCTCAACTATGAGATGATGCAACTGTCAGCCTGTAACAGTGACCTAAACAGAACTGAAAGGGAGGAAATGGCTTGTCAAACAAAAAGGCAGTACACCTTGTGAGAAGAAGTTGAATAACAAATACAACATAGCCTCTCCATTAATAAACAATACACATTTTGTTCACAAAAGTAGTCTTGACAGCCAAAACAAACCCAATTGCACATCACAAGCTAAAAAGCCAACGTTCCATCATGAACCAAGTGCAAATTTTACCAAAATTTTCCCTCATTTAATAGCCAGACAATTGAAGCATATTTAAACATAAATTAGGGAATCAAACTGACAGGTTTACCATACAATGCTGCAAATGGAGCTGCAGAATCCTAATGACCACCAGCAATCTTGAAAGCAAGCATAACATTGAATGACCAAACCTTGACGCTATGAACAAGACAACATAACAACCCTTAATATGGAATCCTTCATGCCTTTTAATCAAGTATCCAGTTCTTATTCATACCTCCTCCAATATTTTAAGTGAATTCATTGAGGGCTCGGTAAATACACATTCAGTTCCAGTGCTGCCATATTTAATACACTGAAGCAATGGACTCCTGAACCAAGGTGGTCTGAGCTTGGTCTTCAATGACAGCCACGCCATCTGTATCAACCCGAGTTTGGTTTGGCTCGACAATTGGAGCTGCTTCCTGCTCATCAATATGACATGCAGTTTTGCTCGATTCAATGGATACAGTGGTTTCATGAGATTCTTCTATTTTGTCATTGGAAAGGGTGGTTTTATGAGATGCAGCTTCATTCGTTTCATTGGATAATGTGGTCTTGCAAGATTCAGCACCATTTGGTTCATTGGATAAGTTGACCTTTTGAGAAGGCAGCTTAGGAAGGGACTTCCGTACAGGCTTCTTAACATGGACAGGGGAAGGACCTTTGGTGTTGTTTTGAGACACCTTCTCATCCAAACTTAACCGACCAGACTGACCACTGCAACTGCTGTTTCCTTCAGAGTCTCTGGTGGGTGAGCTCTTCTTTCGACCAAGCTTGGGAGATCTAGCCCTTGTTGTAGGTATCTGCATCATAGTGATAGAAAACACCAATACAAAAGCAATTCAGACCATATATAATCCCCATGCATGTAGTACCTCAAGACAAGCTCACCAAAAAATTTGTACAGACTACAAGCAGCAGGAATGTGTCAAAGGAAGAATCAAATAACACGGCAGCAAACCCATTAAGAATAAACAGAAAGAGTCCTAAAACAGCAATAAATACCACTCCCATTTAGCTCCCATATGAGATTCCTGACAAATTATTATTATTATTTTTTCGATAAAATACAAAATTCACTACAAAACACCACAGGACTATGGGAGTGCAGCTCATGTATACACAAAGTATACATGGAAAATGACACATTATCTGTACCCTCATATGTCCCAAAAACTCTACAGAGGAGTCATTCACAAGTGTATCCCTCCCCGAACCCAAAATACAAACTCAAAAGAAAAAACTTCTTCACACTAGAGACCTGTAAATCCTTCAGATGAATGCCAATTCCTTTCTTTCCAAATGCACAACTAAAGATCCCATGAGGAGCTGCCCCAATTAGCCGACGACCCAACTAAAGATATAGGAAAAACCAATTGAATACCAGAAAGAGAAATGAGTATCGCTACCTACCCTTTAACTAGACAACTTACTGATAAAAAGTTAACTTCAATAATAATCTGATGTCAAGCCTTCAAGCTAAAGTTATTGAGGGATGGTGAATTACAGCAGATTCAACACTTAGGAATAATCTGTCAGAAAATTAGGAGAGAAGCTACTTTTTGCACAAGTGTGCCAATAAAATGTTCCAAGCTTGTTAACAAGATGGAATAAATAGCAGAAGTCTAGAATCTAAAACCCATTTAAGGGTTAATTTCAGGATTTAAAAGAAAAAAGAGAGAAGACCCATTTAAGGGTTGAAATAACTTTCATGAAATTCTTTTCCTCTAGGCAACAAAATGGAGAATGATAGTCATATCAAACTCATAAAATTGTGAGCATACGGATAGAGGTATTACAGTGCCAGAACAATATAATAGAGGGTGTCCAAAGGAATAATTTAATCATTTGATTAAAACAAAAGACATGTTTAACCAGTTAGTAATTTCCCCACCTGGAGAGAAGAACCTAAAGAATACGCTAGCAACATAACAAGGTCAGCACCATTAATTGGAACACTTGGTTAGGCTCAAGACCAGAAAAATTTAAGACATCTAATGTTGACTACAAAACTGCAGGAGTGCCATTGCTTGTCAAGCCAGTGTATGAAACATGAGACTTCTGTAGTTGCATGATAAAGTCAGTATTAGGAATCTAATCCAACTCAGATTGCAACTTAGATTCAATTGTCACAACAAAAACAAATTCTATTATAATTTATCAAAAAAATAACAAGTTCTATTATGACAGATTAGCACGTCCTCATGTAGGTTGCGATTTACCCCTAGCATATCAATCCAAAAAGCCTGACGTATGTAGCCTGTCAGACAACAACCAAACAAAGATTTCATCAACCCTCCAGCAACGAAAAGGTACAAGAGAAGTCTGAATATTACAATTTAGGTCAAGAGATCTTGAAGATGGAAAGAGACTGATAGCAGAATTTTTGCTTCGAAGGTGATCACCTGACTTCTCAGTTTATTTTGGTAGCCAACATTCTCCTTTATTTTTCGTTTTTCTTTTTTCTTTTTTCCTTTATTTTTATTTTTTTCTATTTTGGGGTTTAGGCCGGGCCCAAAGTCAATTACATTGTCGTCTTACTTTCTATTTATAAGAAGAGGTTACCATAAAGCCTAACATAATTAGATACCATTAAATAGCTATAGTCTCAGCTATTGAGAGGGGGAAAAAAAAAAAAAACCTACTAGTAACTCTTACTGTAGTGTGACCAGCAAAGCAGTAAAGGTGAATAGTGCAACATTAACCAATGAACAAAACTGCTATAGAAACTTTACTTAAAATGTTGCCCCTTCATGAAATTCCCCAGGTTGGAATAACACTTGCCCACAAACTTAGATTCCACTTTCTGTCTAGTGAAAATCCATGCAATTGTTTCCTGCCTTTCTTTCTCCCTCATTCAACACGAACAAACATAAAAAGAATCAGCCTCAATTCAGTCATGATATACCTTGCACAAGTTTGTATTTCATGATTTGAATCAATGGTTGGCCAACTGAGTAACTTGTTTCCAAACCTATATCAATAACTTTGAATGTGAATATTATAAAATTTTCTTTAAAAAATATGCTTATAGAATCATCTTGGCTTTCTTATAATCCTCGCTAAAATAATTCACAGTCATTATTACTTCCACAAAATGAAACCGTTAATGCTTCCCAAACATAATCGAATTTCACTTCTCCATACTTGCGCATTATAAACACACTTCATAATCCAGAAAGACTTACCATCCAAAGGGATTTCAATACCATCGAAGAAGTCAACATGCATAATAAAAAATGATAATGGTTGAATCAACTCTCTATGGACCTCTAATGAACATTTGTGGGGCTTGGAATAGGACACAGGTTGGCAATTTTCGTTCACAAAAGACTTCGTAATTTTGATTTCATTTCCGTTTTTATTTTTCAAAAGTTACTTAGTTAACTCAATGAAAGGAGTTCTTGACGATTTCCAAGATTCAGCAAAATGTAAATACAACTCTCAAATATGCACTCACCAGCTTGAGATTCATATTAATACATTATTAGCATTATTGACGTATAGGATTCATAACAAACATGTTTTGATCCTAAAAAGAAGTTTTGAATGCATAAAAGAAGTGCCTAGATCGAATTGAAGTATCAACTGCCCCTCACTAGACTAGGTTCAATCAATCAAACCCAAGTTGGTTATCGAACATTGCATAAGCCAGTCACAAAAAAGGATTTAAGCACTTATGTTTGTTAAAAATAATTAATCTATGAAGCACAAACTAGTCAATATCAAAATAAAGGAATTTATCAACATATCAATAGGATCAATTAGTCAGATCAACATTCATATATCTTGTCAATTTGTACACAGGTTCAATTAAATCAATGCACAATCAGAAGTACTCAAAATAGGCAGCTCATCAAATAAAAAATCTCAAAAATAGGTTGATAAATCAATTAAGAGGCTAGGAAAATTAATGCGCGTAAATCCTTTCATATGCATATGAATTAACCAAATTAAATGTGATAACAAATGTGAAAGAATAAAGAACTATAATCATGTAAACTCTAATCCTATATTATCATAAATACTTAAAATCAATCACTAAATGCAATAAATGTAAGTAGACAACACAAATTTATGAATTTTATCCCCCCCCTCTCCAAAAAAAAAAAAATCACAAGATTAAACAATATGATTTATTAAATATGATTGTGATATAATGTAGAACATTTTATTTTCATGGTCAGTAAGTAAAAAAGAAATGTTATATACACAAATGATTAAAAAATTAAAAGCGTGTTTTTTTAGCCTGAAGCTGATTAAAACGAGCGAGCTTGAGGGCTTTATGTGAGCCTGACTGAACTGGCCTTTTGTAGGTTGAGACACTGTAATTGAGCCTTGATGAGTCTCCGGCTTTCAGAGGCTAGGCCTGACTATGGAAGAGATCAATCATGAATTGAAAAGAAAATTGCATGAGGAGCGGCTTCATTGATCGACAACAGCAGTTTTGCATGAATGAACAACTAACGTGAGTCTACATTTCATGTCACTTAGGCTATTAGGATTTAGATTATGAGACTTGGGGTTATACTACCTTTCTTCGTATCGCGGACTAGATTTGTCTAGAGTAGGTCCCATGTTTTTCTTCTTATGGGATTTTCCAAGTAAATTTGGAGTTATTGTGTGGAATGCTTTTCATGCTTTTTGCATTCTACTAATTTTTACGTGATTGATCAATTAAACTCCAAATTTCTGTTCATTTAAGTTGGTTGAAATTTGAATTTCTATTAAAGAGTTAAGATATTTAATTTAGTTTTTAAGATTACTTCACCCCACCCCTCTCGGTCTAGTCTGGGGTTTTGTGTACTCTTGCATATCAAATCCTCTGGTGTCGGTCCTGTCCCGCATTCCCAATCCACAAATATGTACTAAATTAGTCTAAATATCAAGCCCAAACCATCTCCTTTGGGATTTTGTCCAAACACTCGACAAAGACACCAAAATTGGATACCTTCATAACAAGACAATGAGGAACTTACTTCAGAGCCATCACTAGAAGAAGAAAACGAAAAATAAAAAATCCAACCCACTAAATTATTTATGGCTGAATCAAGTGTATACTTAAAATAAAATATTCTTCTACAAGATTGCCTTCCATTATCCAAAAAATTCATGATTGCCTTCTAAATCTTCATAGGAACTTCAACTTGTTATATGCTCATAAGGTCATCATCAATTTTCATACTAATCTATTATAATTATTGTTTGATCTCCAACTTTTGACATCTTTGATCCGAAGTTGTGGACCATCTTCACCTCTGATATCCAAAAAGAATTTCAGAGCACGTGACAATATCACACTTCCATCTAATTCGATTGAATGCCCACGTTTTCCTTATTTATTTTTATTTTTTTATAATTACCCACATTTCTTAAACAAATATATATATATATATATATATATATATATTTTATATGTACTTAAACATATATATATATATATATATGAATGTCTACGCGCTGGACTTGATATATATAAAATAAAAGGCTCCATAGGATGTTAAAGCTGAGCAAATGCAAGAGCTCTCAAAATAACATATAACCAACAGCAAATTCTATTAATAACCAAAAATCCATACAAAAATGATATCTTAACTTCTAAGATTGAGAAGGGATGACCATAAAACCCTAGTTTTTTTTTTTATAAGTAAAACACTAACATAATTATATCCCAGCCATTAAAAAAACTCTAATCTTAACCATGCATTGTAACTTCAAAATAAAAAGAAAAAGAAGATGGACCAGAAAATCCTCCAAATGACTTTTAAGGTAGCATGAACAGTGTCATGGTACATTAAAATAAATACATATGAATAGTAACTGCTACAGTACAAATGACCATTGCTGCAACAGCAACTTAGACTGTTCCTCTTGCATCACTAATGCAAACATGAATACTAATCGAAAGATTTTAATCAAGAACTTCTAATCCCATGGAATCCTGTATTGGTCGTTGTAAAGAAGTATTACATTCATTGAGTCCAACCACTATATGCCAAAGCCTATCCAAAGTTGTGCAAAGGAGGGCGTGTTTAATCACTACATCATAGAGAACCAAATCCCATGTCTTTCAAAAGCCTTTTTAGCTTTGGCCCATAGACACAAGGAAAACCATTCCTAGTTCATCAATCATATTTAACTTAGAGAATTCCATTCACCTATAATTAACAAGTCGTCAATTTAAGTTGACTCAGGGCAGCCTCTTATAAATTTCAATATATTGAAAAAAGAAAATATTTTGAACTTTCAGCATGTAGCACAATAAGCCACTAGCAATAATACAAAAAATACAATAGAAGTATAGAGTACACTATAACACACCGAAATGGCAAGACTGGACTCAAACCGGTTTAAACATGTAATGTTAGGAGTGGGACTAGGGTGGGCCTAACCTGATCAACCTGAATTCCACCTGAAACTTTTATGGACATAGGCAAGGTACTTGAGACCATAGGGATGGGACTGAGTTTAAATTTTAGAGCCCAAATTTATTTTGTGCGGGAATTGGGTAAAGGTTTAACTAACCCGAGGAACCCGAAATACAACAAAAGTTTATAATTTTAATATTTTCACAACTATACATTGTCTGTGTAATATAAAGTTATAGTATCATAGGTATTAACCTAATTTTGACACGCTTGCTTAAAAAAATTGAAGTACCAAAATTATAATAATTGAATTTTTAGTTAAAGAAAGTAAGAAACAAAATGATAAAAAATGTAAGATATTGAATTCTTTCAAAATTCTAATAGGAGGGAATATTATTAAGTCCCACGAGTTTTAAGCACTAAAAGAAAAACCCAAACTGTCAAAATGATATGAGCGGTTTTATTTCATATCAAGTGTATGTAGTTAGACTTTAACATTTTATATTTTATAAACTTTATTCATTTGTAGGTTATCAAAATTTTGGAAAACTCAAAAAACTCGTGAACCTATGAGGTATGGCGCGGGTTGAGATGCGATGGGTTCCTCGGGACTTGGGCTTGGCGCAGACTGAAGTGTTAGAACCTTTGGCTTGACATGGGCTAACCGCTTGGCCCGCCCAAGTCCCACCCCTATGTGCTTCCTACCTTCTAACATTTAAAACCTTAAATCTTCTCATCAACCTCTGCTTGAAGACCGAATAACCCAACCCGGAAAATTTTTTAACCATGACAATTCTAAGCACCTGGATCTTTATCAGAGGTAACTGTCACAAAAACAGGGTTTTGTTTCCATTTGGGTAAAATGTGTCACTAAAATCTTTTTAAAAAACAATATTTCAAAATGAAAAGAGGAAGAAAACTTCTAATAAGAAGACTAAATGCATAAAAAAAGCAATCAGCTAATCTCTTTCGCAGCCTGGTCCACTAAGTTTGATTCACCAATGAAGCCCTTCCATGTCAATCTTGAAAAAGGATCACAATCACAATATAAGGAATCCCATATATATAGGTCTAAGTATCCAAAGATTGATCTTTCTTAGAAAATCTTTAGCTATCCAAACTCAGGTGATTCACATTCTTCCTAGAAACAATTTCAAATGACATTCTATTATACAAGGACTATTGGAACTGGATGCATAAACTACCAAACATCCAGCGAACTTGATCTGGAAAATGAGACCAATACTTGACGCAATAATGGCAAGATGGGACTGACTAGAAGAAACTATGGAGTGGACCTACCGGAGCCAAAGAAAGATAAATTTTAAGTAATAAAATCAATGCATATCAAAATATTCGAAACACAAAGACAACATGAGCACAATCTATCCAAAACAAACAAGCCCATTCCAACATTAAATGTCTAAATAAGGAAGTAAAAACCTCATTTATCTATAACCAATGTAAAGTGACAAAGGCAATGAATCAAAAATGTCCACAAGTCCAACAAATGTTACAAGATAACACTCTTGAGAGTCTGTACACTTCTGCCAACTACACAAAAAAATATTTAGATGTAAAAAAAGAACAGAAACAGAGGAGTAGATACTATTCTAGTACCATGGCTCAATAAGTTGTTCATTATTATTCACCTTTTCATACCAAGAATCAAGTATTTAAAATTATATCTTATCGAATTTAAATTGTAAACAAAGTCATGTTCGCATAACAATATCTACCCTGCGTACTAAACAACCACCCCAATCATGTAGCCTTAACCAGGCAAACTTGGGCACACAAGACACCAGTACGCAACTCTACACCTTGTGTAGATTCTATACTATCACAGACTACAAGAACAAGCTAGTGCTTGAGATCTTCTGCAAAGATTTAAACATATTGACAGTACCACTAATACAGAGAATTCACTTTCAAGAGCCCGGATGGACCATGTTTTTTCATGGAAGGAACACCATCAGTTTGTTATTGAAATTCTCATTCACCAAAAATAAATAACAAAAAATTTAACATTTAACAGACAAGAATAAGTCTTGTGTAACAGAAAATTTAGCATTTAACAGACAAGGATCAGTCTTGTGTTTGTCCAAATAGACAACCTAGACTACAAGAATTGTTGGGAGGAAAAATATACTTAAATTTTCCATCAAACTAGTTCTTAACTCATGGTTATAAAAATTGCGATCCAGGTCATAGGATCACACTATCCTACAATACAAATTACCAAACCAATCAAGATCATATGTAAAATCAGAGAGATAGGATCATAGGAGGACTGTGCCATAAGATGGTTCAGGCATACAAAAAATCATATAATTTTTTTGTTTTTCTATGGTTTTTGGAAAAATTTCTAAAGTGGATTAGTTTTAAACCTTTTATAACAAAAGTTAGTTGTTATGGCTTATGTAATTTGGTATTTAGTACTGTGTTACAAAATTTTATTTATTAATTAGTCTTCAGTACTATATGACATAAATTTCATGAATAAAATGAGAATAGAAGGATTTAAACCTTGATCTTCCTAAATTAGATCTTACTTTTTAATTTTTTGTTGTTAGGGTTTTACCTTCGCAGATACATTATCACATTTACTAGCACAAATTTGTGTATGAATGCATGTTCTATACTGTTATAGGATTTTATTTTTTATTTTTTTTTGATAAGTAAGAAATGCATTGAAAGCGTTCAAAAGGGGAACGCTTGATAGCTTTATATTACTTATTTTTAATAAGTAATAGGTTTTTTTTTTATATACAAGTATATCGTAATAGTTTTTTTTTTTTTTTTTTTTTTTTTTTAAAGTTATTCTCTATCTATTTTAAGAATCATTCTTTTGATAAGTAAGATGTAATATAAAGCTATCAAACGGGGATCGCATCCCACGAAAGCTACAAAAGGCCTATCTATTTTAAGAATTCTTTAATCATATATATAATTTTTTTCACTCATTTCTAGGATCTTACTATCCTTGAGCAGATCCCATGGACCCCCCTCTAATAGATCCCAAGCCCAAATAAGCTTTATCGAAAGTAGGTCACCAACAGGCTGTAGGCCACAGCCTAATATCCTCTCTGCAACCTTATCTCAACTTAAAAACTACAATTACAAGGCCTAGAGAGGCTATGAAATCAATTTTTTTTTTCTCCCCTTTTCCGTGAAGGACGTGCATGCATTGGACAAGCTTTCCATTTCATGAACAAATTGTGAAACTTGTGCACGGTAACATATGTGATTGGAAAAGTAAAGCTACCTTCTTTAACTCCACCTTTGGAGGTGGAGGTTCCTGGTAGAAGGTTGGCATTGGTGTTGCTTTGAAGGTCAAACTCTTCCTTAACATTTTGATCTCAGCTTCTTGACTTTCCTGTTTGAAAAATGTAAGACTAGTAAAAACTAAGACAAATCAATTTTTTTAAACTACTGAATTAATATGCAATACCTTGGATTTTGCTTGCAATGTACTCTTTTCTACCTCCTTTGCATGAATCTTTTCCTCGAGCTTAGAGTAGAACTGCCGAAACAAAATAAAAAGAATCGTCTCAAGTTGATGTTATGAATCCTGCTGGACAGAACAATGTGTGAGTTCATGATGACGCAGACAAAAAACTAACCTCTCTTCTTTTCTCGGCTCTTTCATTACACTTAAAACTGAAATTGTAGGACGGAAGAGTACCCACTCTGCAGGGTTTGGCATCTCCTATGGTGGGGCTTCTATACATGGGTAAAGGATAAGCTGATAAATATATCAAGAGCAAATTTAACCTTTCATTAAATAGGCATCCAGAAAATCAAAATGCCACCACTTCTGCAACCCCCTCCCCCAAAAAAAAATTGGCAAAACAGTAAATATAAATAGGATACAAAGAAGATGGTATGCTTCCTTCAGCTTCATTTGGGGGACCCTTTTTCAATGGCTTTAATTTTGTCTTGCCCCTGTAGTCAGGAAATTACAATTCACAAACCGCTGGGAAAAAAAGTTGGCATTAATAAATAAAAAGTGAGTTACAAAACTTAAATGAATAAAGGACTTCCTATTGTCCTCTTCCACACAAATATTGACATTGGAGCTAAGATTACATATAGCTCCATGAGATAGGAGGCAATTAATTTAATCATAAGTGCAAGTAGAACATACGCAAGGCCTTCAGACTTTGTCACATTCATGGTAGATGGTGCTACATCAGACTTTCTAGATTGCTGCTAGAAGCAAATAGAAAATTATAACAGTAATCAGAAACAGCAAAGATGGTAACAAACACCAAAACAAAAGGAGTATGCGCCTTTTCACCTTCACAGCCATATATGACTACCATCACATTCACATATGAATATACTAACCATCTAAGAACCCAAAGGCAATATTATTTTTACCTTCGAAGGATGAGCACTAATCAGAGGAGGATTTAATTTTGAATTGCTGCCACCACCCTGCCTGTCATTAAATGATCTATTTGTTCTTAGGGCAAAAGGTTGTTTCGGGCGTGAAGAAGCCGAATTCCCATTTGAAGCAACAGAACTTGTCTCCGCGTCTTTTCCATCTTTGCCCTTTTTCACCCATGTTGTCGTAGCATGTTTGGGGCTCAAAGGCTTCTGATCGTTGTTCTTTCCTTGACCCTTTTGTGGTTTGGAACACTTTGAAAGATCCGTTTCCTCCGCTAAGGATTCCTGGTGGTAAGATGGACATGTTGGTGGGTTTCAAATCAAAATAAAATTGAATTATTGAAACAATTCGACAAATTAAACACCTCCCACCTTAGAAACAGCCAGACCATTACTTCCTGCATGTTCAGTAGAATTTTCCATGACTTCTTCACTAGATATGTTAGTGGTTCCACATTCCTCCAACTGGACAACAGTTTCTGTATTTGCACTTAGCCCTGCAGCCTCTGTTCCAGTACCGAGGACCCCATTTAGTTTCTCGAAAACAAAACCTTCCTCTGGAGAGGAAGGGAGTTGTTCATGAACACCATTTTCATAGCCCTTCCCATTTGCAAAAGCAGGTATGATATTCTCAGCATCCATCACACACTGCAAAAAAACAAATCATCATCATCATCTTTGGCTTGAATTATATTTATCAAAAAAAATCTTTGGCTTGAACTATAAATTACACTGTATAAGTAGAAATGGTCATAACAACAATAACTACTAAAACAATTCAACCAGAAGTTTTTTTTTTTTTTTTTTTAAGAAGTAATTCAGCCAGAAGGTTTTGAAGAAAATCAAAACTATTAAGTCTCAGTTGGTCTTTGAGAACAATAGAAGTACACACAAATTGAGTTGTTTTGTGAATTATTTCTAGAATCAAATGGATCATAAACATAAACAGAACTTGCCTAATGTGTTAAACACTATCGATGCATCTCCTCAGACCTTACACTATAAAAGAAAACTAAGACTTTAATGAAATGCAATCAACTACTACAAAAATATGATATAACAAAAAATGAATGTTCAAATGCGATTCCAGAGACCCAAAAAATTCGGAAATGAGATTCCAGAGACCTACTTTCTCTCATTTTCCAAAGCAGCCAAACAAAGTCTTCAACAAAATCATTAAGCACATAAGCGGTTGGGCATCACTCAATACTATCTCAAAATTTAAGAATTACAGACGAGACAAAAATAAATCGCATATAATCAAACAGATCTTTGAAAACATCAAAAGATCCACTGTTCTGAATCTAAGATTCAATCGAAAGAAGATCTTCACATCCAAACACCAAAGGAGGAGACATTTCGAGAGATTTAGTCGATCTATTCACATTCATCTACTTCAGAAGCAAAAAATGCAAACACATAGCACATATATATGCTTATATAAGCACTCATGCACATACAACAATTACATATATGTATAACGAAATGACGTTTTGGGTTTTCCTTGTGCTCACCAATCAAAGCATGCGATGATCAACAGAAGGTCATTGAAGTGCGGTCCGAGAGACTGAGTGACAGCAAGTCGTGAATTCCTTAGATGGATCTGATAGATTCTAGAGAGAGAAAGACGGTGTCAATGAATCAGAACCCTAACGCTTTGATCTCTGGATTTCAAAAACTGAAATGGAAAATTTTGGGTAGTCTCTCTCAGTGGGTAGAGAGTGAGCGAGTTTCAGTATCTTTGATTTTGAAATGCAGAAACTCTCAATGCTCTTTAGTGCCAGCGCCTTTCAAATCCATTTCCAGGTCACTCCCTGTTTAGAGAGAGAAAACATACGGGTAGAGAGAGAAAGAGTAGTGAGAGAGTGACATATAGTTTGAGAGAGAGATAGGTGGGAATGATAAACACTCCTGCTGATGCCACACTGTAATGGGTCCGTGACATGGTTAAAATCCAAAGGATTGTTTGGATTGAGTAAAATAGAAGGAAAAGAAAGGGTAGGGGATGGAGGGTCCATTTGCTAAGATGGACATTTGGGATGCAGAAAATAATTTGGTGGAACCTATAAATCGAATCGGACCGGTCATCTTGGATCAATATTTTTACAATTTGTTATTTCTGGATTTCAAAAATATAAAATCATTAATTAACGAAATAATTTTGCACATTAATCAGTCGTTTAGTCGGTAGAGTGCTTATCTCCTAAGCAAGTGTGCTCGTCTTAGAGTGGCCTTTTATTTAAAAGTTAAATCATTTGTCTAAATAATTTTAAAAACTAATTGCTTTTGATTCTTCCTTTATTTAAGGAAGAGATTGTGTATTTCTTTCTTTTTATTCCGTCGGATAAAAGAGAAGAGAATAAACTCATAATTTATTATGTTCGTTATGAGAGAAGGAAATATAAAGTCTTAAATTGTTTTTACTATTATGTATAGTAATATCTATAATATTGTAATTCATATACTATAGTACTGTAATTTAAAACTTAATTTACTTTATTTTTTAAGATAATATTTAATTTAAAACTTTTATAATAATTTACTTTATTTTTTTCCCTTCTTCCATCAATTTTTTGAGGGATGAAAATTTATAAAGAATGAAGGATTATTATTTATTTCCTTATGTCATCTTTACCGAGCAAATGAACTTTGTTTCTTCATTCTTATTTTCTTTCCATACATTTTCTTTTCTTCCTACCGAACAAAGCATTAAGAATATATCATCTATCCCTTCCATACAAAATTGTTATTTCCTACGTAAAGAGCATAAATGTGAGATAAATTATGGGTGGCTCTCATTAGTGAGAAAATTAGAGAGAGTGGATTCAGATGGTCTGGAAAGCTACATCATAGATCTAGAGACATACCGATCAAACAAGAAAGATTAGTTATAATAGAATGTAAGAAACAAAGAAGGCGACTACAAATAACATAGGATAAGGGTGACTGAAAACCTCCTGACGATCACTTTTGGGGCGAACAAAGGTCTCCCATCATTTGTTAATGAAGCGATGAAAATATTAAAATACCCTTCTTGAATTAAAATAAAAAAATTCATTTTAGGTACTTTAAAAGGACATTTTGGTTAGTCACGTGCCACGCACATGGCTTTATAATGGTAATTTTCTAATTGTTCAGGGAAGATAAGTTCTTGGTTGTAACATCTTTAAAATTTTAACGTGCTTATATATCCAAACTAAATGATAGACATGTTATTTGCACAAAAAGTAAACCTCGGTTGTTTTATATTCTTAACCCTTCTAAAAATAATTTTCAAACAACTCCAACTTCACATGTGCTATGTTTAAAAGTACCAAATCAGTGCTTTTAAATTGGAATTGGAATAAGATTAATTTTAGATTTAGAATAACACGTGTGTGACAAAAATAATTAGTGGCGGAACTTGAATATACTTGACCCGAACATCTCAAGTATTATTAAAAAGATTGTACATAAAATGGACTCAAAATGAGTCATTTCATTACTTCATCCCACGTATCCCAAGTAGTTGTTAGATTTCATTTTCATGTTATTATAGAATTAAAAATTTCAAATCATGTTGTGAATTTTAAGAAAAACATGGCACTCTGTAATGGTGTTTTTCAGAATGTTATGATTAATGGACAGACTCAACCTTGGTGGATCATTGAATAGTTTCAAACATTGACATAACTTGATAGAAGAAAATTGAAGCAAGCATGAGGTAGTGCTTGGACATTTGGGAATCTCACCAATCAATTTACAAACCCTAGTTTGACAAATACACTTGTAATTGATAATGGGCTTGCAAATTCAAAAAGATACTCCTGGTTGGCTTTGTTTATGAGGATAAACATAAAGGTTCAACACATGTATTTAAAATAAGCATTTTGTTGTTGACTAGCTGTGTTTTATACTGTACTAGAAAAGGAGGCTTTAACTCTATCCTGCTTTGCCAAGGATAGTCAGGTGGCCAGGATTCTTAAAGCATAACACACACACACACACATAAAAATATAATAATAATAATAATATTAAATAAATAAAGTGAATTCTTGGAGTAATATATTGTGCGACAAATAACACCACCATCTTTAGGGAGGAAGAGACTTATTGTTTTTTTTTTTTTCTGATTCCTAAATCAACTAACAACAGGCGGCGACGGTGGCAGTGATGGTTTAGCTGTTGGTGGTTGTTAAAAGTGTCGGTGGTGATGATCGTTTAGAGAGAGAGATAGCTGCATTATTGGAACGATTATAGGGGTTTTGTGGTTGTGATGTTAATATTGACAACATTCGTTTGGCTGTAAATCTTTTTTGGATAATAAACAATGAATTTCTAGATTAATTTTTTAGTTGAAGATCATATGACCTGTCAAGCCAAATAATGTTTCATATTAATAAACTGTTATTGTACCCAACAATTGTTTTATTATTTAACACATGGTCCAAAGCATATGGAATGAAGTGTTTTAATGATTTTTTTTTTTTTTAAGTATAAATAAAAAACAAATCAATTAAAATTTAAAATAAAAGGACTTGTACTATTCGTAGCTTTGCATTAAACATGGACAATTGTTTAATGTGCTGCTAAAAATCTTAGTTTATGAGAATTCTCCTAACAACTACTCCAGCAGTGTATGTTAAAACAGTTTAACAATGTCATTTGTCACATCTCCCTCTCGAGCTTCTCTCTTTTCTTATCTCTCTTTAAATCTTAGATATAAGATCAAATTTTTCTCCTTCATTTTTTGTAACTTTCATTTAATTAACCTACTCATAACCTACTCTTTCTCTTAAATCGAACTTTCTATCTCAGACCTGAACTAAACCATGCAGTTGCAATGTTTGGCCACTTGCCGGCGCATGCTTGATTACTTCGGTACGAAGGATTCTTGTTATTCCAGCAGATGCATTTGTAGTTGTAAGTGTTGGGTTTTGATCAAATCATTTACACGTAGAAATTAAGAATACTACAATTAATTAAAATGATAATTTAGTCTCGTACCTGATTGATAATTAAACCACATAATACCTTTTGAATATCATATAATCCTCTGTATGTTCTTGCAAAAACATTAGAGTGTTTTGCGAAATCAAACAAAGTGGATACTCGGACGTCACGCCGGATCAGACCAACAACATAGTTACTTTAGGGTTACTAGCCCATGGGTAACCTCTCTATGTACGCACTAGACTATATATAGAGGGACTATCCCCCGTACTAGAACCACGTCTTAGCCATAGTCAAACAATGACATTCCTAAATTGCCAAAATCAACAAGTTGTGCAACAACGCATATATCAACAGGAATATGCAAGATAATCAACTATCTACTAAGCACAACCAAATTCGGAAACCTATACAATACATGCTCTAAATCCACAACTAATATGATATGATGAATGTCGAATCTTCAGCGTGCGATTCGTTACACGCTATGCATGAAAGATGTTAAACACGAAGTGTGTAAATCATTACACAAGGCAATAATATATTCAATAAGGAAAACATATTCTCATGAATACAAACATAGCAACTATGTTATCCAATGTTCAAAACATAACCAAATGAATATACAATAGGTCTAAGTCCATGATTTGAGAGTTGTCCTTCAGTAGGCTGAATAAGGATTTAAAACCCTTATATATAACAACAAGGGGACGGCTTCTTTACAAATAAACAGACATAAGTCTCTCTTCATATCATAGAAACTTAGATATAAATGGTTAGAATTAAATCATACCAAATAAGTTGGAAAACCACAATCCAACTTTATAAAACCATATTCCCAATTAGACCATCAAATTGGATAGTACAACCCAATCCATTAAGTATCAATAATTACATTGCAATCCTATTTTAGAAAACGTAATGCATAGGACCATAAATAATTTTTATTATATATATATATATATATATATATATATATATATATATATATATATTTCTAACAATCTCCCACTTGGTCCATGCACTCCAAGTTTTATAAAAAAAAAATGAAACTATGGATTGCAACACATTTTAGAAAAGATGAGTGGCCACTCAATTTGTTTTATAAAAATACAATTATCGAAATAGATGAATTGATACTTTAGAACACTCTCCTCCATAGACTTCCTCAATAGTGGATCATGAATGCGTAGACAAGTAATATATTAGTCTAAACAATTCCATGATCTCAAAACCGATTTCATCTAAGATTCAAGCAAATATAGTTGTTTTTACTGTATTTCATGAGATGTGCAAACTGCATGTGGTCTAAACGCATACCTCACTATCCGTCCTACTTCATACTATCGTGGTATATCACTTGAACATATTACAGCAAACCGCCAACCTTCTATTCAGTGTGAGGGTTTACCGATATGGAGCCAATCCCATATCTAGCCCAAGCTATCCTCATAGAGTGTGAAATACTCCCACAGGCAAACTTTAATATTTATGTTTGGATTTACCAATATGGTATCAATCTCACACCTAGTTCAAACAACCTCAAGAGTGAAATACCACTGTCAGACAAATCTTATATTTGGATTTACCGATATGGTGTCAATCTCATATCGAGCCCAAACAACCGTATAAGTGAAATATTACTCCTAGACAACCTTTAATAATTATTTTGGATTTATCGATGTGGTGTCAATCTCACATCTAACCCAAACAACCTAATGAGTGAAATATCACTCCCAGACAAACATAATAACACGTGCATAAACCATATATATCAAGAAAATAATAATGATGTATCATAACTTTATTTTGGATGCAAATAACTGTCACCATAAGGTGTAAACTGGAAGAAAAATAACTGTCACCGCAAGGCGTAAAGAAACTAATTGCAATATAACATATATAAAATAAATACCGGATATCATAATATAATGGCTCTCAAACACCTATCTGAATCACGTGCTTTATAAATACTTTATTATCTTCGGCTGAAGACTTTAGCAAGAGGATTTGTAATAATCTTTCTGTAACCATATGGAGAAATCTGAATAGCACTTGAATCTTAACCTTCTCACGCTTGAAAATGTACTTTATGTCAATGGGCTTACTACGCTTGGTCACCCTTAAATTGTTTCCATATACTTAATTAATACAAACCTTTAAAGAAAGTCCAAGTATTCCAGTGGCATGATCTCTATAGATGATAATGCCAATGGCATACTTTGCATACATATGTCCTTCATGTCAAAAATTTTACATAAAATTCTTAATATCATATATCACATGAATGTCATTGCTACCTTGCAAAATATCATCAACATATAGGATAAGAAAAACAAAATGATTCCCACTAAACTTGAGATATATGCATTTATCCATAACATTCTCTTTAAACCTAAAATTAGTAACCACTATATCAAAATTTGGATACCACTACTGTAAAACTTGCATAAGCCATAAATAAGTGATAATGAAATAATGACTCTTAAAGAGTCCTTCAATGAAACTAGAGAAAAATCTCAAAGAAATCAACACTTAACTTTTTCTTAAGCACTTGCCCATCAATTTTGTCTTATATTCATCACACACCTTAAAATCACCAACTACAACATACTTCCAAACTCTAGAAGATCTCCTAAGCTAAACAGGCTTAGGAACTACATTTTGAAACTGAAAGGAGAGACTGCAAATGAAAAATAACTAAATGAGTGGGAATAGCTGAAAGAGTGAAAATAGAAACTATAAATAAAACCACTAAAGAAAATGGAATGTAGTTTGAAATAAATGGAATAGATACTGAAAGTTACTTCTCTGTAAAAAGAAACTACAATATTCTAAACTCTCATTGGATTTGCCACTCTTATCAAATTTGTATGATATATATCAACAATCTCCATAGGTATATTGGACAGTAAAATATTCAATCCTTTAATCTTTCAAGATGCCCAACAAAATAATAAGTGATAGTGTGATATCAAGCTCCTTGATATCTATGCTTACCTTTTAACTTAAAAAAAATAAATAATAAATAAATAATAATAATAATAATAAATAAATAAGGCTCCTTGATATCTGCATTATATAACTATGTCTCCATAAGACACTCCTATACTTTCTATTTTCTACAATTTTATTTTGTTCAGAAAAACTAGGAGTAGTGTACTGTGTCACAATGCACTGTTCTTTAAGTATGTGCTGAAAGTACTACGATTTACACCTTCCTTACCATTCTCCCATTAAAACTCACCACCTTAGTCCGATCTTAAAATCATTATCTTTATACCAACTATTTTCAACTTTAGTCTAGTAGAATTTACACACATCAAGTGCTTCAGACTTCTGGTGGATTAAGTACACAATCATACATTGAGAACCCATCAATGAAGACAATGAAATACCTTTACCGCAAACGAGCTACAATAAGAAATGAATCACAAATGTTGGTATAAATATAGTTCAAATGACCGATTAGCCTCAAAATTGCATTTATTAGCATTTGTCCTTTGACACAACCAACGCATAAAATTTGTTGCCCAATAATCTCATCCTTGACCAAGCGTTCAAGTCTTTTTTGAGAGACATTCCCCAATATTCTATGCATAGAATAGATGAATCCTCTCTAACCAAAGCACAATTTTATACGGAAGGTATCGAGTCTATAGAAAAACAAGAAACAAGTAGGATCACACCCAAATCCATCCACCATGTCTATATCTATACTTTTACCAAGTTAGGCTCAAATATTAACATGGCAATTTTCTTTCCTGCTTTGTTTTTCTTTTTCACCACAATAACCTTTTTCTTTTGATATCCTTTTATTTCTACAGGAGCAACATTAATCATTCCATAATCAATGTCTTTTTATGTACTGTTCTGTTTTTCTTTATTCTGTTTAGCTATATTCATTTTCTTGCTGCCTAGTTTCTTCTTGAAACTTTTATTTCTGCCACGACAAGACGAGTTGACTCATTTTTAATGCCCTTGAGTCGCTCCCCTTCAATCACACAAAGTGCTAACAGCTGGTTAACACCACCTTTAACTTTTTGTGAATTATAATTCACCTTAAAAATTTGAAAAAAACCTAAGCAGAGAATAGATCACCATGTGGATTAATAACTTATCTTCAAATATGATTCTCTACTAACTCAAATCATTAACCAGTTGCACATCTTATAAATGTACTCCCTCACTAAATCATTGCCATCATATCCGATTAACATAAACCACATCAGATAATAGTATTGTAGTTGCTTTTTAATGCCGATTAACTATTTCTTGATCAAATCAAGAAGCTCCTTGGCAGTATCAAAAACAGGAATACCACTATGAATAGTATCACCAATAGAAGCATAAATTAACCTAATTGCATGGTAGTACCTTTAATCCACTTAAAAATGCAACAACTTTTCTACCTAAGAAGACTCTACACTGGGCATATAGGTTTCTTCCTCAGAAAAGCAAAGACTCGTAATCCAAGAAACCCAATATAATATCAAAACCTACCTTCTAAGCAATATAATTTTAACCATTCAATGGTTCAATCCCTATAAGCTGTTTTTAAATTGCGGAAGCGTCTATAATCTAAATAAATGTTATATTAAATAACACCACATAAACAACATATAAAATAATTTGTCACAGCTTTAGGGTTTATCACTTTAATTCGTGCTTGGGGTTTTAAGTCGAATTTCTTAGGGTGTTTAATTTACTATGTGCAAAAAATCATCCACCCTGCGGAAACAGATAAAATGTCATAAAAAAATCACATTTTGACAGAAATTTAGATTTTACTTTACCCCCCAAACTTGCGATAAATTCGCACATAGACCTATTTGATTATAATTGAATTATTGCTAAACACTTCCAGTACCTTTTGGTAAAAGGGTTATTTGGTTATAATACAAATACTCTCAAATATTCTACTCACTTATCCCATACTAAGACATTGATCACCTTTTGGCAGAACTAATGCCTTTATGTAGGTAAGTGCGTGAGACCTCAATTAGACCAATGCCTTAAATTTTCAAAAAATAATAACCTCCATGAACGTGTCACCTTTTGGCAGACATCACCCACTTTGGCTACCACATCTGAAATGGTCACTTTACCGGTATTCCTAAACCCCAAGGAAAAAAGTAAACTGCAAAAGTTCCATTTATTTAAGTTCAACAAACATAAACTAAATCCAAATATTATGGAACACTTGATTTCACTGTCATATAAATGGCTTTAACACAAATAAAATAAAGCATCTTTATACATCTTAAGAAATTACAGTGAACAATATAATAATAACATGCAAATCAATCAAGATTTAAAATATCAATTCTTTATATACGTTAATTAAAATAAAATAATAAAAACTTTATGCATATATATTATATATTCGATTAACAATTTAAAATACTTGAATTTTTAAATCAATTAGGTTAATACTATTTAGTTATGGCACGCAAGTTCCATCAAATTTTCAACCTAAAATTAAACAATTAAATTTGAATTTTTTAGAAGTAATTAGCAAAACACAGGAATTTGCATTCTTCAACAGCCATGTCTACTGATATAACTGTATACATGTTCACAGTTTCATACCAATCTTACTTCTAATTAAACCTTTAATTAAACTCAGTAATATAAACCCAATCTTTTCGATTAGTTTTGAAGAAAAAGCAAAACTTAACAGTTTTCTTTTCATGCACACATTAACTCATATACACATGAATAGACTTTTAATTTCACGTATACCAGTATATGATTCACACAAAATCAACCATTAAACATCATTCTATTAATTAAAGAATAAATGTATCATTCCTTGAAAATTCACAAGAAATCTAGTCAATTATTTTCTGTGACCCAGTAGATAATAAATATAATATTGTCTTATATTCCATTGACATCTGTATAAACATGTCAACTATTAACAATGAAGCTCCCCAGATCATGTGTACATGACTCTATGGTAGCATGCACACGTGAACAGTAAACTGATCTTCTTAATCAACTTTACGACGGAATTTTAAGAAGCCAATTCATGTACTTATACACTCGTATATAGCATATACATACATATATGCTGCAAAACAAAATCAATTCATTGATTTATTCAATTATCACCGAAATCGAGTGCAATTGTCCATCCAATTTGTAATTGGTTCCAAAATCTAATTCAATAACTGACTAGCTTTGTATATGCTAAACATGTTTCAAAATATGGAAGAAAAAATTGAGCTTTAATTCAAAACTTCATACTGACACCGAAATAACTAACCCACATTACGGCCTTGAGTTAGTTTCAATTAATTAGTTTATCTATATATTCATGCAACACCCATATCAACCATGAAAACAAACTAGTGGCAGCACAAGTCAATTGGCATGCTTTTCAAAGTAATACTAATTGATTTCTTCATATTCTGCCATTCTTAAACTGTATTCTACTGACTATATAATCAAGCAGATGGAGGAACAAAACAAAAAATAAAATCACTCAAGCGGCCATGTACGTAACCACGACAATAAATCAACGCATGACCAATTAGAAAAATAGTGAATCGAATCCAGAAATTCTCATGCCCTTAAATTTAAATAATATATGATATATTTTTAATTCCTTTCATATTGATTTCTACAAGAAAAAATTCTAGCTTTAACCATGGCTCTGATACTAATTGTTGGGTTTTGATCAAATAATTTACATGTAGAAATAAAAAATACTACAATTAATTAAAAATAATAATTTAATCTTGTACCTGATTGATAATTAAACCACATAATACCTTTCTCTGTAAATTCCTACAAAAACGTTAGAGTGTTTTACCCCCTTCTGAGAGTTGTCCTAGGGCTGAATAGGGGTTTAATACCTTTATATATAACAACAACAGGGGGAACGAATTCTCTACAAATAAACATACCTAAGTCTCCCTTTCTATCATAGAAACTTAGATATAAATGGTTTGAATTAAATTATACCAAATACGTTGGAAAACCACAATCCATAAGTTGGAAAACCACAATCCAACTGTATAAAACCATACTCCCAATTAGACCACCAAATTGAAAAGTACAACATAATCCATCAAGTATCAATAATTACATTGCAATCCTATTTTAGAAAACGTAGTGCATAGGATCATAAATAATTTTTATTATTTTTATATATATAAATTTCCAACAGTAAGCCTATCCATGCTTATATTGACCGTGGATATTTGAATCTTCTTTGGCTATTGCTCTTGATTTTGTATCATCTTCGAAACTAACAATTGATGTTTTAGATCTTGCTCAGTTATCATAAATATAAGTTAAGTTAAAAAAAATCAAAACAAATTAATAAACCAAGAAATCAATCAAGGAATCCATTGGGTTTCTATGAAAATTAATTAAGGTTTTAGATTTGGCAAAGGTTATGGTGTCGCAGCGACCATCTTCAATTCGCTCCAGTCCCAACTCCAACAACGAAGATACTCGTTTAAGAGGCATGAGAAAGTTTCTTAATATTGATCTCAACCTTCCTTCCTTGAAAGTCACCTAATCTCGCCAGCCCGAAAGTCACATACTCTCACCGGAAACATTGTTTTCAACTCCATTCATTATTTATTTATTTTTTTTTTATTTCGAGAATTAAAAATTTAATTCTTTTATTTATATATGTATGTATATATTAACTTTAGCACAAGTTAAAGAACCCAGCGGATCCTGGTAACCAAAATTTGAGAATGAAAGTTACTAAAAAGGGAAGAGAAAATTTTGGTCTTAGTATCTAAGATTTAGAGAGACAAAGAGGTTGAAAGGAGAGAGAATGAGGAAAAAGGAGATGTGACAAATGACGTGTCTTAATGAAAGACGTGTCTTAATATTAGCTTTCAGATTAGTTTTGGAGAGAGCAGTAGAAAGATATTCTCAGGAGAGGATCCGTATTCGCCACGTATGATGTGTAATTTTTTTTTTATATCTTCAGCAGTCTATTAAGATACACGGTTACGTCAGTAATACGTAAAATTATTGTGTATTTTATTACATAACCTTTTTACACAGTCACATCAGCATATTTCCATTATTCTTCCTCTTCCTTATTCCATTAACGAATCAACTCTATATTAAGTATGTTTGTATGTGAGGTCTAGGCATGACACTGGTTGGTAGTTATTGGGAGATATATTTTTATACAAAAGGTATAAAGTAACTGTTGGTGATAAAAATAAATAATCCAATTTTTTTGTGTAAATATATTATGACACATTAGATTTACAAAAAAAAAAAAAAAAAAAAAAAAAAAAAAAAAAAAAAAGAAAAAAAAAAAAGAAAAAGAAAAAGACACAACAGTTGGAGATGCTCTAATGGCTAGAGCTAAAGATGAGTAGTCTAAAATTTTTGTGTAAATCTATTATGACATATCAGCTTTACGCAAAAAATATATATATATATAACTGCTGGAGATACTCTAAATTAATTCACAAACATTACAAATTTATTTTATTTATTTACTTTTATATGCTCTTTTTGTCTTTAACAGAACTTGAATCCTCTACTTCTATTTTAGAAGGTTAAAAACATACCACAAGAATTAACCATGTTAGTTTCTACAATCACTTCTTCTAGAATAAATTTTTATTTATTTATTTCATCACCATTGAGGAGGCCCGAGATGACATGGGCCGGATATGACTTGCAAACGCGACATCCGGTCCGTACAGATGGGTCAGGCCCATAGAAAGACACTGCCATATGGGCCGAACGCGAAGAAGCCCATCAAAGATGACCAGGACTTATGGAGGAACGGGCCTAGATCCAGTAGTCCATCAACATTTGTAAATATCTATAAATAAGAGAAGTAATGGAAAGAGAAAGGGAGATATTTTTTTGGTTGAAATACAAGAATTCTAGAGAGAGAAAGAGGGAAGGAATTTCTTGTATCTTCAATTGACGCTGTCTGTGGGAATCATGGAAGATTGGTTGATCAATGATTAATATCGCGTGGATTCAGACCAATTCGGTGGATCGAGACTCGATCTTTGGGAGTTGAATCCAGATCTGAGCGATTGTGACCTACTCTGGAGGAATTTTAGTTCCTGTAGCTTTGGCAGAAGTGGCTTCAGATCTACGCAACAACGAGTTGTTCGATTGTGGCAGGATCTGACGGATTTAGAATTCGGACAATTCAGATCTCGTCAACCGTGAGCATAATTCGGAGAATTCGAAACCAGATCTGAAAAATTCCCACTTACGAAGCTCGGATCTACTCGCGAACTTGAGATTAATGCCTTTACTCCGTTCAGGAATAATGATAGGTGAAAGCTCCAATCCAATGGAGGCTGTCCAGCAAACAAAGCTTGAGGAGTTGATGAACTTGATCGAGGCTCTCAAAAAAGAGAATGCAGAATTGAAAGCTGGAATGCAACATCAGCAAATGCCCGCGGTTTCGCGTCCACCTCCGGCCGGAGAGGGAAGTGTTCAATCTAATATCGCGCATCAAGGCGAGCAGGACAAGAACAGTCAGTCAGCTCTCCACCGTGATGAAAGAAGGATGGATGATTTGCCGCCAAATGCTCGTCGAGTTGAGGATCACGAAGGATCGACTCACGTTGATCCGCGACATGAGCAGATCAGACAGAACGAAGCCATGACCTTCGATCCGCATCGGGAAAGGTTCAACCGAGAGGAGGTGATAGAGGTTGATCGCCGCCAAGTTGCGTCGCCTTGGCAAAGAGAGCTCATAGAGGAACGGTCGTTCGATCCGTCCTACCGGCCCTCCATGGCTACAATCACTCATCGCGGTTCGAAGAGCAGAACCGTAGCTCACAGAGCTACCACTGGGCGCCAAAGAGAGAATGAAGCACTCCGATCCGCGGCTCGAACGGTTGATTCACCATTCACTGACGAGATCCTGAATGCCCCGCATCCAAGGAAGTTTGCTATGCCAGTATTTATTCTGTTTGACGGAACAACCGATCCGATCGATCATGTGTACCATATCCAATTGAAGATGGCCCTGAATACGGAAAACGACGCTTTAATGTGCAAATGTTTCCCTACAAGCCTAGCTGGACCGGCGCTCAGCTGGTTCAAGAACTTACCTAAGAGCTCCATTGGTAGCTTCCGAGATCTGTGCGATCGGTTCATAAGCCAGTACTATGGGAACAAGCGTCCGTCAAAGGACATCTCAAGCTTATTCACAATGAGACAGCACAAAGATGAACGTCTACAGGCTTTTCTCACCAGGTTTAATCTCACTAAGAGTATGGTGATCGAATGCCACCCTTCTACAGCGGTTCAAGCCTTCAAGTTAGCCATGACACGTGGCACTCCTGTGACACCCCCAACATTTACCACGCATAAGTTGATCAGGTTTATACACAAAAAACGAGGGATATAAAAAACAATTGGCAATATACAAGCATGGAATACAAAATGATGATAATAAAAGAATTTAGACAGGAAAGGAATACTAAATAATACAACATCCATCCATCCTTTATTTAAATACAGTACTCCATTACAACTTGGAAATCCTATATCAAGGATCCCTAAATATAAACCTAAGAGTTCAACGTCAAAAGTAAATAAAAACTGAAACTGAAGTAATACATAAAACTTCTACCCTGAACTGGATCGTAAGAGTAGATGAGTTCGGATGGTGGTCCCACACTGCTAACCTCAACCTTGGAACGGGTACTGACCGTATCCTGAAATAACAACAATGGTGGGTCAACCCCACGAGCAAGTCCTCTCTACTATGACCCAAATCAGAGAATCAAATAAATTAATCATTATGAATCGGATGAGTACTATATCTGTATACATCCTAAGGGAACTATCCAATGTATAACATGACCTCAACCAGAATAGATGGTGATCACTTAGACTCACACTAGGTGGTTAAGTGTCGCCTTTCCCTACCCGGGAAATCAGCTATTATACATGGTGCACAGTACTGACAACACAGACTATAACGAACTACACAGTGATAACACCTCTCAAAGTACTGATGAATATACTGAGCATATAAATTAGGCAACACATGCCAATAATATTACTAAACATACTGAGCATGTCAATTAGGCAACACATGCTAATAATATTAAACCACATACCCCGACAGCCACATGTGACACCCCCACATTTTCCACGCATAAGTAGATCAGGCTTATACACGAAAAACGAGGGATATCAAAAACAATTGGCAATATACAAGCATGGAATACAAAATGATGATAATAAAAGAATTTAGACAGGAAAGGAACACTAAATAATACAACATCCATCCATCCTTTATTTAATACAGTACTTCATTACAACTTGGAAATCCTATGTCAAGGATCCATAAATATAACCCTGAGAGTTCAACGTCAAAAGTAAATAAAAACTGAAACTGAAGTAATACATAAAACTTCTACCCTGAACTGGATCGTAAGAGTAGATGAGTTCGGATGGTGGTCCCACACTGCTAACCTCAACCTTGGAACGGGTACTGACCGTATCCTGAAATAACAACAATGGTGGGTCAACCCCACGAGCAAGTCCTCTCTATTATGACCCAAATCAGAGAATCAAATAAATTAATCATTATGAATCGGATGAGTACTATATCTGTATACATCCTAAGGGAACTATCCAATGTATAACATGACCTCAACCAGAATAGATGGTGATCACTTAGACTCACACTAGGTGGTTAAGTGTCGCCTTTCCCTACCCGGGAAATCAGCTATTATACATGGTGCACAGTACTGACAACACAGACTATAACGAACTACACAGTGATAACACCTCTCAAAGTACTGATGAATATACTGAGCATATAAATTAGGCAACACATGCCAATAATATTACTAAACATACTGAGCATGTCAATTAGGCAACACATGCCAATAATATTAAACCACATACCCCGACAGCCACATGTGACACCCCCACATTTTCCACGCATAAGTTGATCAGGCTTATACACGAAAAACGAGGGATATCAAAAACAATTGGCAATATACAAGCATGGAATACAAAATGATGATAATAAAAGAATTTAGACAGGAAAGGAACAATAAATAATACAACATCCATCCATCCTTTATTTAATACAGTACTTCATTACAACTTGGAAATCCTATGTCAAGGATCCCTAAATATAACCCTGAGAGTTCAACGTCAAAAGTAAATAAAAACTGAAACTGAAGTAATACATAAAACTTCTACCCTGAACTGGATCGTAAGAGTAGATGAGTTCGGATGGTGGTCCCACACTGCTAACCTCAACCTTGGAACGGGTACTGACCGTATCCTGAAATAACAACAATGGTGGGTCAACCCCACGAGCAAGTCCTCTCTACTACGACCCAAATCAGAGAATCAAATAAATTAATCATTATGAATCGGTTGAGTACTATATCTGTATACATCCTAAGGGAACTATCCCATGTATAACATGACCTCAACCAGAATAGACGGTGATCACTTAGACTCACACTAGGTGGTTAAGTGTCGCCTTTCCCCACCCGGGAAATCAGCTATTATACATGGTGCACGGTACTGACAACACAGACTATAACGAACTACACAGTGATAACACCTCGCAAAGTACTGATGAATATACTGCGCTTATAAGTTAGGCAACACATGCCAGCAATATTAATAAATATACTGAGTATGTTAATTAGGCAACACATGCCAATAATATTAAACCACATACCCCGACAGCCACACATCTGTCTATCGCAACGAATGCATAAGGTATAAATGAGTCTAAACTTATTAGCCAGCTCACATGGTTCTATATGGCAACACATCCATATAATATAAATGCGACATAATAAACAGTCCATTTATTCCCTGAAATGCACACAGCATAATAATCATGGTTTGTATATCATTAACAACATAAATAATCCTGCAATGTATAACGGACAATTTATTTGAATTAAAACCATGTAATCATTTAATTTTAACATTAATGATTTAATACTGTTTAATAAAATAATAACACAATTAATGATTAACAATGTCATTAAATTAACTACATCCGTTTAATGGTGATCTGTATTGAAAACGATACAATTAATATTTAAAAATATTAATCGGACATAATAATAACTAACGGTTAATAAAATAATAATTTAATGTCCCGTTAAACCCGTAAGTACCAACCATAGGCCCAAAAGTGCAAGTTTAAGGTTCTGGAAATTACAAAACAGGCCTTAGGGGTATTCTGGACTTTTCCAGTAGCTGTAGGGGTCCCTCACGCGCCCCCACGCGCCTCCCAGAGCTTCCCACACGCGCCTCCACTATTCCCACACGCGCACGCGCTTACACGCGCTTTCACGCGCGTCTAGAACCTCCCACGCGCGCGCACGCGCTGCCACGCAAGCACTAATGCATCCTGATGACGCGGCGTGTGCTGGTTGGTCGGTTGTACCGTTTCTATGTGGGCGCGCTACACTGGATTGATCCACCTACCTTCCCTCCATCCAACGCCCACGGATCCGGGTGTACCGCGGTAACATGGACCGCGGTGCACCGGATCAATCGCTGCTGTTTAATGGTCCAGATGCGCGCATACCCTCCTATGGTGCGCCACATCACACCAGATCACTCCGGTCATCTCCCCCATTGCCGGCGACCGGAAAACTCGCCGGAAGGTCGCCGGAAATTGCAGAAACTTACCGGAAAATTCTAGAAAATTCTAAAAAAAATCCCAAAGGCCATAATAATTATTTTTAGCTATAATTTGATTACATAGGCCATAAAATAATTATTGACCACCTTTAATAATTAAAATTTCCTTTCTTTAATAAATTAAAAAAATTAATTTAATAATTTCCTAGCATGATCTCTAAGCTCTATAATTATTTAAATAATCTAAACAATTAATTTATGGATTCAAAGGGGAAAAATAGATAATAACTTGCCTTTTTGGATTTAAAATAAATCCGCCGGTTGCGCGTAGTCGGGTAAATTCCCTACACCGGTCCAAGCTCCTTTCTTTCTCTCTCTTCCTTTCCACACTTTTACAATGGCTCACTAGAATTTATAATTTGTTTCTAACTCCCTTTCTTTCCTTCTAAGGTAGGCTAGTTAATTTATATACAAATTATATAATATAAAAATTACAAATATCTATTTTTGCATTTAATTAACCACATTCCCAACCATAAGGCTTTAAGGCTAGCAAGCCAAGTCAAGCAAGATGTCCTAAGGTAAATCCTATCCTAAGATTTAATTTTTCATCATTACATTGATTTAATACTAATATTATTATTACTAATATTATTATTAATAAAACTTTTATAATTATTATTATATTATTATTATTAAAATATTATTATTATTATTATTATTATTATTATTACATAAGAATACATTATATCATTATAATACTTTATAACACAAATATAATACTTTAATTAACTAATAATGATTAATATAAGCATAACCAACAAATAAAATTATTAATAATAATACATGCATAATTAAATGAATAAATTTACTATTTTAACATACACAATTAATTTACATGCACATTTAAATGAACTTAATATAATAATGTAGCATGCACAATAATAAGTAAAGAAATCCTCACATAATTGAATTTTTTAAATAAACTAAACTCTTTAATAAAATACGGGGTATTACACCACACATCTGTCTATTGCAACGAATGCATAACGTATAAATGAGTCTAAACTTATTAGCCAGCTCACATGGTTCTATATGGCAACACATCCATATAATATAAATGTGACATAATTAAACAGTCCATTTATTTCCTGAAGTGCACACAGCATAATAATTATGGTTTATATATCATTTAACAGTATAAACATCCTATAAGATATCATGGATAATTTATATGACTAAAACCATGACATTATTTAATTTAACAGTAATGTTTGATATCATTTACTAAGATAATAACACTATTTATATTTAACAATGTCATTAAATAAATCACATTAATATCCGTACTGTAAACGAGCCAATAAATGCTTAGAAAAGATTAATCGGTCATAAGAATAATTACCGGGTATTAAAATAATAATTTCGTGGCCCGTTAAACCCGTAAATCCCAACAAAGTACCTAAAAATCCAAGTTTAAGGTTCTGGAATTTACAAAACAGGCCCTAGGGGTATTCTGGTAATTTTTAGCAGTTGACAGGGCCCTTCACGCACTCCCACGCGCCGCCCCAAGCTTCCCCACGCGCAGCCCAACCTTCCCCACTCTCCCACGCGCCTCCACGCGCGTCTGGCATCAGCCGCGCGCGCGCGCGCGCTGCCACGCGCCCTCTAATGCTTTTTGCTGACGCGGCGGCTCCTGATTCGGTGGTTGCATGGACCTTGTTGTGGGTGCGCTGCATGGAATTGATCCAAGGCTCATCCTTTAATCCAACGGCTCCTGACTTGCGTGCACCATGCTATTATGTGCTACGCTATACCGAATCAATCTGTGATTTAAAATCCAATCTAACTGCTACTGATGCGCGCGCATAGTAAGCCTTGTGCGCCGCACCACATGGGATCACTCCGGTCACCTTCCTCGTTGCCGGTGGCCGGAAATCTCGCCGGAGCCTCGCCGGAAATTACAGAAAAATCCCGAAAAATTCTAGAAAATTCTAGAAAAATCCCTAAAGCCTTATTGAATTATTTTCAGCCATTATTAATTTCATAGGACATTAAATAAGTATATACCATCCTAGATAATTAAAATTTCACAAATTTAATAAACTAAAATTCCTAATTTATTAAACTCCTTACATGGTCTTTATGCTCTAAAATAATATAAATAAACTAAACAATTAATTTATTAATTCAAAGGGGAAAAATAGATAATAACTTGCCTTTTTGGATTTAAAATAAATCCGTCGGTTGCGCGTAGTCGGGTAAATTTCTCCTACACCGGTCCAAGCTCCTTTCTTTCTCTCTCTTCCTTTCCACACTTTTACAATGGCTCACTAGAATTATAATTTGATTCTAACTCCCTTTCCTTCCTTCTAAGGTAGGCTAGCTAATTTATATACAATTTATATAATATAAATATTACAAATATCTATTTTTTGCATTTAATTAACCACATTCCCAACCATATGGCTTTAAGGCAAGCAAGCCAAGTCAAGCAAGATGTCCTAAGGTTCAACTATGGGAATGAAATCCTATCCTAAGATTTAATTTCGTCATCGTTACATTGATTTAATACTATTATTATTTATAATAAATATTATTATTATTATTATTATTATTAATAAACTATTATAATTATTACTATTATAAATATTATTATAATAATAATAATATTATTATTATAATTATAATTATTATTATTATATAATACAAATTAAATACTTTAATTAAATAATATTAATTACTCTAAAACATAACCAATAAAATTTCTAAACTAAACATTATAATATATAGAACATACAATCAATATTACATGCACAAATAAATAAAATTAATTAAATAATTTAACATATATAATTAAAAGTTGAATAAATCTACACATTTAAAGAATTAACCTAACACAAAATTAATTTAAATAAACTCTTTAAAATTACGGGGTATTACATTCTCCCCCCCTAATAAAGGAATTTCGTCCCCGAAATTCACTACATACCTGTATTAAAAAGCTCTGGATACTTGGCACGGATAATATCTTCCCGTTCCCAAGTAGACTCTGTAGCACTATGATGACTCCACTGTACACGTACTAATGGAATAGTCTTCGTGCGCAGTATCTGATTCCTACGATCGAGAATACAGTAAGGTTGTTCCAAATAGGTTGCATCGGGTTGTAACTCATTTTCACCCACATCAATGTGTTGATATCGATCTTGGTCTCGTAGAAATTTTCGCAGCATAGACACATGAAAAACATTATGTACCCTATAACGATTATCTGGTAGAGCCAGACGATAAGCTACTGCCCCAATCCGATCTGTAATCATAAAAGGACCCACAAACCGAGGCGATAACTTACCCTTTGACCCAAACCACATTACTCCCTTCATAGGAGAAACCTTAAGCAAAACCTAATCACCAACCTTAAACTCCAAAGCACGAGTTCGACGGTCAGCATAACTTTTCTGTCTGCTTTGAGCTGTACGCATCCGATCCCTAATGATAGCGATCTTTTCTGACGTGTCCTTAATAAATTCAGGACCCAAAAAGCTGTTCTCACCAACTCCAAGCCAACAGACAGGAGACCTACACGGTCTACCGTACAAAGCCTCAAATGGTACCATACCAATAGTTTTCTGATAACTATTGTTATAAGCAAACTCTGAAAGCGGCAAATATTCCTCCCAATTGCCCTTAAAATCAAGAACACATGCCCGCAACATGTCTTCTAAAATCTGATTAACTCGCTCAGTCTGTCCATCTGTTTGAGGATGATAAGCAGTGCTAAGATAAAGTTCTGTACCCAATGCCTGCTGAAAGCTCCTCCAAAATCCTGATACAAACTTCGGATCTCTATCTGATACGATGGACAATGGTACGCCATGAAGTTTCACCATTTCTGCAACATAAAGCTTAGCATACTGTTCGGACGTAAAGTTTGAACGAACAGGCAGAAAATGAGCGGACTTGGTCAATCTATCAACAATGACCCAAATAGAGTTGTGATTATACTGTTAAGTAGGTAATCCCTCTATGAAGTCCATGGAAATACTCTCCCATTTCCACTCTGGTATGGGAAGTGGCTGTAACGATCCTGGCGGTCTCTGATGATCAATCTTAATCATCTGACAGGTGCTATATTTAGAGACAAATACAGCTATATCTCTTTTCATGCCGGCCCACCAAAACTGGCGTTTCATGTCCTGATACATCTTGTCTCCCCCTGGATGTACAGAAAACTGAGAAGTGTGTGTCTCTCTCATCACAACATTTCTCAAATTATCAGCTGAAGGCACAATTAAACGTCCCTTGTACCTCAATCCTCCATCAGTCCCTACAAAATAAAAAGGAACATCTCCGAAGGCTAACTCCGAAACCCGATCAATACACTGTTGATCTGAGAGTTGCGCTTGAATGACCTAATGAATGATAGAAGGAGTTACTACCACACATGCCATAAAAGCGTCTGCTAACTCATCAACCGTCTTCAAAGCATCGCACTCTGTTGCAAACAAAGCTGAAAGGCTGACATAAGGTCGACGGCTGAGTGCGTCTGCTACAACATTCGCTTTCCCTGGATGATACTGAATAGAGAAGTGATAGTCTTTCACGAACTCCAACCATCTGCGCTGTCTCATATTCAGTTCCCTCTGTGTGAACAAATACTGTAGACTCTTATGATCGCTAAACAATCGAAAAGTCTCCCCCAAAAGATAATGCCTCCAAATACGCAAGGCAAAAACTACTGCGGCGAGCTCTAGATCGTGAGTCGGGTAATTAAGCTCATGAGGCTTAAGTTTCCTAGACCCATAAGAAATTGGTCGCTCTTTTTGCATCAACACACAACCCAAACCCTTCAGAGAAGCGTCGGTAAATACTAAATACTCGATTCCACTCTGAGGTGTGGCTAAGACATGTGCAGAAGTTAACTTACTCTTCAATTCAACAAAAGCAGTCTGACAGGAATCATCCCATACATATGGTACATTCTTCTTCGTCAGCTGAGTAAGTGGACCCGCAATTTTGGAAAATCCCTGGATGAACCTGCGATAATACCCCGCCAATCCCAGAAAACTGCGAATCTCTGTCGGTGAGGTAGGCTGTCCCCACTCCATAACGGCCACAACCTTGGCTGGATCTACTGCTAACCCTTCTTCTGACACTACATGACCCAGAAATTTGACCTCTTTCTGCCAAAATTCACACTTCTCAAACTTCGCAAACAACTAATGTTCTCGAAGTGTCTGCAACACTGTGCGTAAATGTCTGGCATGGTCCTTCTTCGACTTAGAGTAAACCAGAATATCATCAATGAAAACAATGACAAACTGATCTAAGTATTCTCTGAATACCCTATTCATCAAGTCCATAAAGACAGCTGGAGCGTTCGTTAAACCGAAAGGCATAATACGAAACTCATAAGATCCGTACCTTGTGAGAAATGCTGTCTTTGGAACATCTTGTTCTCTGACTCGTAGCTGATGATACCTAGACCTCAAATCGATCTTTGAGAAGTAAGTAGCTCCCTTCAACTGGTCAAACAGGTCATCAATTCTGGGCAACGGGTACTTGTTGCGAATAGTGACCTTGTTCAGTTCTCTGTAGTCAATATAAAGACGAAGAAATCCATCCTTCTTCTTGACAAACAGTACTGGTGCTCCCCATGGTGAAGTACTCCTGCGAATAAATCCCTGGCTGAGCAATTGCTGAATTTGATCTTTCAACTCTCGCATCTCCACTGGTGCCATTCTGTACGGCGCCTTAGCAATAGGCGTAGTGCCTGGAGCTAAATCAATGACGAAGTTTATCTCTCGACTCGGTGGCAAGCCTAGAATTTCCTGGAATACATCCTGGAATTCCTGTACTACCGGAATACTGTCAAGAGATACCGCAGTCGCTTCCTGTGAGTCCTCCTCAAGAACGAATAAATAAGTGCTAGGTCCTCTATCAGGTTGTGGTACAACAAGAAGATACATCTCCTGTCCTGGTATAGCAAATACAATAGACTTTTCGTAACAGTTAACCTGAGCATGGTACTGAGATAACCAGTCCATCCCAAGTATAACATCATACGAATGCATATCTAACACTAACAAATTTGCAAGAAATCGAAGCCGGCCCATATCTATAAGGATATCACCGCTACACTCTCGTAAAATTGCGCCAACTCCCAATGGTGTATAAATGTTAAGAGGTTGGTCACATAACTGAGTCGTCATACCAGATAAGGTAACAAAAGATCTAGACACAAAAGAATGTGATGCACCAGTGTCAAACAGTATACGAGCAGTTCTACCATGTATAGAAAACATACCCTCAATAGACTGAGGAGCCTGCGCATTATGTGGCATGAAGTTATAAACTCTGCCATGATGCAACTGTTGTGGAGGTTGTCCCGGAGGAAATGGTGGTGCTGGAAGTGCCGGAAAATTCTGAACTTGCCCACGTGGCATCGGTGGGGCCGGTAGAGGTAATGGCTGATTAGGTCTCGGCTGCCCATACTGTCCCTGCTTAGCTTTGGGACACATCTTGGCCGGATGCCCAATCTCTCTACAGTGATAACAACGTCCGGTAAAAGGACCTGCCTGCCTCCTCTGTTGACTTCCCGACCACTGTTCCTGTCCGGTCTGAGGTACCCCACCCTGTCTACCATGATTAGGGACTCCATCCCTCTGCACATCTGGGTTTCCTTTGTTTTTCTTCCACGGTTGATGTCCCTGAAATCTGCCCCGATCATTGGACTTGGTACCACTGCTGCTTCCTTTCTCCACTGTCTGGTAGTCTCGATTAGTCCGCTTATCTCCCTTGGACTTCCGGTAATCACTCCTCATCTGGCAGTGCTGTAAAGCGGCATTAACCACCTGGATATAAGTAGTATATGCAGGACTCCCTATGATCACCACTTTAATCGGCCATATCAACCCCTTCACAAAGCGGTCTCGCTTCTTTTCTTCCGTAATGACATCCTCTGGTGCAAATAATGACAAATTAATGAACTTCTGTTCATACTCAGCCACAGTCATATCCTCCTGTTGCAGATCCAGAAATTCAGTCTTCATCGCTGATCTTACTGACATAGGAAAATACTTGTCATCAAAGCGAGTCTGAAATTCAGCATAAGTCAATCTGGTCCTCTCTTCGACAGTAGTAATAGACTCCCACCACTGCAATGCATTGCCTATCAGCATAAACGTAGCTAGCATCTGTTTCTGCACTTCGGTACAGATTACCATCCGAAGATGACGCTCGCTCTCCTGTTTCCAATGATATGCTAACAGGACATCTGTGGACCCTGCAAATGTTGGTGGATTTCCCCGGATGAACGAGTGACGAACTTTGTCCCATGACATTGGCTGTGCCACTGGTTCAGGAACAGGTACTATCGGAGGAGGTTGCTGGTTTCGTAGAGCATATGCTACTCCTGCTGCTACAGCTCGTGCAATGATATCAGCAACTTGAGGAGAAAATTCCTGATTCTCATTTTGAGTTGGGGAAATACTGCGATGACGGTTCGCATTCCTTGTCCCACGCCGAGACATCCTTCTTTTGAATTCAGAAAAATCTAACGTCAGTACATTATAATGGACCGACTAAAAGAATACAAAGAACCCTAATACTTAGGCTCTAATTATCATAATACACAACGCGGAAGTATAGTAATCACAGATCCCTAAGACACTCGAACCTGGAATGCTCTGATACCAACTGTGACACCCCCAACATTTATCACGCATAAGTTGATCAGGCTTATACACGAAAAACGAGGGATATCAAAAACAATTGGCAATATACAAGCATGGAATACAAAATGATGATAATAAAAGAATTTAGACAGGAAAGGAATACTAAATAATACAACATCCATCCATCCTTTATTTAAATACAGTACTCCATTACAACTTGGAAATCCTATATCAAGGATCCCTAAATATAAACCTAAGAGTTCAACGTCAAAAGTAAATAAAAACTGAAACTGAAGTAATACATAAAACTTCTACCCTGAACTGGATCGTAAGAGTAGATGAGTTTGGATGGTGGTCCCACACTGCTAACCTCAACCTTGGAACGGGTACTGACCGTATCCTGAAATAACAACAATGGTGGGTCAACCCCACGAGCAAGTCCTCTCTACTATGACCCAAATCAGAGAATCAAATAAATTAATCATTATGAATCGGATGAGTACTATATCTGTATACATCCTAAGGGAACTATCCAATGTATAACATGACCTCAACCAGAATAGATGGTGATCACTTAGACTCACACTAGGTGGTTAAGTGTCGCCTTTCCTTACCCGGGAAATCAGCTATTATACATGGTGCACGGTACTGACAACACAGACTATAACGAACTACACAGTGATAACACCTCTCAAAGTACTGATGAATATACTGAGCATATAAATTAGGCAACACATGCCAATAATATTACTAAACATACTGAGCATGTCAATTAGGCAACACATGCCAATAATATTAAACCACATACCCCGACAGCCACACATCTGTCTATTGCAACGAATGCATAAGGTATAAATGAGTCTAAACTTATTAGCCAGCTCACATGGTTCTATATGGCAACACATCCATATAATATAAATGTGACATAATTAAACAGTCCATTTATTTCCTGAAGTGCACACAGCATAATAATTATGGTTTATATATCATTTAACAGTATAAACATCCCATAAGATATCATGGATAATTTATATGACTAAAACCATGACATTATTTAATTTAACAGTAATGTTTGATATCATTTACTAAGATAATAACACTATTTATATTTAACAATGTCATTAAATAAATTACATTAATATCCGTACTGTAAACGAGCCAATAAATGCTTAGAAAAGATTAATCGGTCATAAGAATAATTACCGGGTATTAAAATAATAATTTCGTGGCCCGTTAAACCCGTAAATCCCAACAAAGTACCTAAAAATCCAAGTTTAAGGTTCTGGAATTTACAAAACAGGCCCTAGGGGTATTCTGGTAATTTCCAGCAGTTGACAGGGCCCTTCACGCGCTCCCACGCGCCACCCTAAGCTTCCCCACGCGCAGCCCAACCTTCCCCACTCTCCCACGCGCCTCCACGCGCGTCTGGCATCAGCCACGCGCGCGCACGCGCTGCCACGCGCCCTCTAATGCTTTTTGCTGACGCGGCGGCTCCTGATTCGGTGGTTGCATGGACCTTGTTGTGGGTGCGCTGCATGGAATTGATCCAAGGCTCATCCTTTAATCCAACGGCTCCTGACTTGCGTGCACCATGCTATTATGTGCTACGCTATACCGAATCAATCTGTGATTTAAAATCCAATCTAACTGCTACTGATGCGCGCGCATAGTAAGCCTTGTGCGCCGCACCACATGGGATCACTCCGGTCACCTTCCTCGTTGCCGGTGGCCGGAAATCTCGCCGGAGCCTCGCCGGAAATTACAGAAAAATCCCGAAAAATTCTAGAAAATTCTAGAAAAATCCCTAAAGCCTTATTGAATTATTTTCAGCCATTATTAATTTCATAGGACATTAAATAAGTATATACCATCCTAGATAATTAAAATTTCACAAATTTAATAAACTAAAATTCCTAATTTATTAAACTCCTTACATGGTCTCTATGCTCTAAAATAATATAAATAAACTAAACAATTAATTTATTAATTCAAAGGGGAAAAATAGATAATAACTTGCCTTTTTGGATTTAAAATAAATCCGTCGGTTGCGCGTAGTCGGGTAAATTTCTCCTACACCGGTCCAAGCTCCTTTCTTTCTCTCTCTTCCTTTCCACACTTTTACAATGACTCACTAGAATTATAATTTGATTCTAACTCCCTTTCCTTCCTTCTAAGGTAGGCTAGCTAATTTATATACAATTTATATAATATAAATATTACAAATATCTATTTTTTGCATTTAATTAATCACATTCCCAACCATATGGCTTTAAGGCAAGCAAGCCAAGTCAAGCAAGATGTCCTAAAGTTCAACTATGGGAATGAAATCCTATCCTAAGATTTAATTTCTTCATCATTACATTAATTTAATACTATTATTATTTATAATAAATATTATTATTATTATTATTATTATTATTATTAAACTATTATAATTATTACTATTATAAATATTATTATTATATTATTATTATTATTATAATAATTATTATTATTATATAATACAAATTAAATACTTTAATTAAATAATATTAATTACTCTAAAACATAACCAATAAAATTTCTAAACTAAACATTATAATATATAGAACATACAATCAATATTACATGCATAAATAAATAAAATTAATTAAATAATTTAACATATATAATTAAAAGTTGAATAAATCTACACATTTAAAGAATTAACCTAACACAAAATTAATTTAAATAAACTTTTTAAAATTACGGGGTATTACAACTCCGTTCCATACCAGTCTGGTAGTGAATACGCCGACGACTATGGATGAACTCAATGAAAGAGCCGACGGCTTTGTGCGCCTAGAAGAAGAGGAGGCAGCCAATGCTCGGACAGCGTCGCTCGTGTCGACCGAGGAAAAGTCCAAGGCAAAGATTAGGCAGAAGCAGGCTCAGCTGCAGCGTCAGACCTCTTGGAAGGCAGAAAAGAGGTCCAGGGAGGAAGAGCTGATCACTCCGCTGAAGGTCACTCTGGCGAGGCTATATCAGGAGAACAAAGATAAGTTTCATCCACCACTACCAATTAGGCAACCCCTCGAACAGAGGGATCAGACTAAACATTGTGCTTTCCATTCCGATTTCGGTCATCAGACTAATGAATGCAGGAATTTGAGAAGGCAAGTGGAGATGTTGATAGCTAGAGGGGAGTTCGCGAGTTATGTTCAAGGCTCGGCGACAAAGCAGAATCGACCGATGGAACAAGTAAAAAGGAGCCATAAACAAGGCTCCCACAATTCATAACCAGTTCGTATAATCAATGCTATCCACGGTCGACCCGAGCCCAGCGAAGATTCAGATGAGCTGCTCCGAACGCGCCTACGGCAGGCGCAGATGAAGAAAAGGGTCAGCAGTGTGAATACTCTACACCAGCAGATCACATCGATACAGATAAAGTTCGACAGGACGAACCTGTAGCGTGTTCAAATCCCCCATGAAGACCCGTTGGTAGTCAGTTTGACAGTGGTAGACTGCCTGGTACGCAGAGTTCTGAACGATCCCGGGAGCAGTGCGAATGTCATGCCGAGGGACACATTTGATCGGCTCGAGATTAAACCAGAGAGGCTCAAGCCCACTGGGAATCCCCTGTTAGGATTCGATGGCAAGAGGGTGGAGCCCGTCGGAATGGTGGAAGTAGAAGTTCAAGCTGCAGAACGAGTTCTTATGGAAACTTTTGTGGTTGTAGAGATTCACCCCTCATACAATCTCCTGATGGGAAGAGGATGGATTCACAGAGTCCAAGGAGTACCCTCAACTTTGCATCAGGTCATGAGGTGCCTCGGACCCGATGGAAATAAGGTGATAGACATTCGTGGGGATCAAGTTGCAGCCAAAGAGTGTTATTCCGTCACACTAAAGTATGCTGGGAAAGGGAAGGCGCCCGTTCGACCGGCAAGCCCCAGATAGCAATTACAGGAACCTCCGCCCAAGCAGAACAGCGTGGAGGAGTCAGTTGACTTGACCGAAGAACCCCTTCTGGATGTGCAGATCGATCAGTCCAGGCCAGAACGAACTACCAGAGTAGGAATAAGACTGACCAGCGAAGAGCGGCAAGAGCTAGCTGACTTCTTGTCTCACAATGCCGATGTATTTGCATGGAGTCACCTAGACATGCCTGGAATTAATCCCTCCGTATCCTGTCATTCCTTGAATGTCAATCCCAATTTCAAACCAGTAAAACAAAAGCAACGAAGATTTGCTCCAGAACGCAACCAAATCATAGCCGAGGAAGTTGATAGGCTGCTTGATGCGGGATTTATCAGAGAAGTGCACTACCCTGATTGGTTGTCCAACGTCGTTGTCGTGCAGAAGAAGAATGGGAAATGGCGAGTATGCATTGATTTCACCAATTTGAACAAAGTCTGTCCGAAGGATAACTTCCCGCTGCCAAAGATTGATCAAATGGTGGATACTACCACCGGGTATGAACGCTTAACCTTTCTGGACTCTTATTCAGGTTATAATCAGATCCCTATGGACCCGGCAGATGAAGAAAAAACTTCTTTTGTAACCGAGCGAGGGACATACTGCTACAAAGTTATGCCTTTCGGACTAAAGAATGCGGGAGCAACTTATCAAAGACTTGTTAGCAAAATTTTCAAGGATCAAATAGGAAAGGTTGTGGAAGCCTATATTGATGATATGGTGGTAAAGAGTAGGAAGAAGAATGATCATCTGAAACATCTGCAAGATATATTTGATGTGCTGAGGCGATATGGGATGAGGCTCAATCCAACCAAGTGCTCGTTCGGTGTGAGTTCCGGTCAGTTTTTGGGACACGTGGTCAACCGCAGAGGCATCGAAGTTAGCCCCGCTCAAGCAGAGGCTTTGATTAAGAATGCCGAGCCAAAGACGATTAGAGAGGTGCAAGCCCTCACAGGACGAATAGCTGCATTAAGTCGATTCATTTCAAAATTGTCAGACCGCTGCAAGCCGTTCTTTGACACGATTCGGAGTCATGGAAGACAGGTCTGGGGAGATGAGCAACGACAAGCATTGACCCATTTGAAGGAATATATGCAGAATCCGCCAGTCCTGTCAGCCCCGGATCCAGAAGAAAAGTTAATTTTGTATCTTGGAGTATCTAGTGTTGCGACAAGTGCCGTTCTGATTCGTTGCAAGGAAGGCGTGCAACACCCGGTATTTTATGTCAGTAAAACAATGACCGAGGCAGAACGAAAATACTCGAAGGCCGAACGGGTGATACTTGCACTGGTAAACGCAAAAAGAAAGTTGAGGCATTATTTCGAATCCCACCCTATAGCTGTTCTAACAACTTTTCCAATCAGAGTGCTTATGCACAAGCCATAACTCTCGGGCAGAATGACAAAGTGGGCCATAGAGTTAAGTTCATTTGACATAACATATGAGCCGAGAACAGCTGTCAAAGGACAAGCGGTAGCCGATTTCCTGCTAGAATATGACTCTGAAGATACGGAAGAAGACCTCAGGTGCGGCTCTTGGAAACTTTATGTGGATGGCTCCTCTAACCAGATGGGGGCTGGCATTGGGGTTAAACTGCAAACCCCAGAGGGTACTTCTTTGAGTCAAGCACTCAGACTTGAGTTCCGAGCCACCAATAACGAAGCGGAATACGAGGCGTTGCTGAATGGGTTAAAATTGGCCAAAGAGCTACAGGTCAGAAGTTTGACTGTTTATAGTGACTCACAGTTGATTGTTCGGCAAGTAAATGGTGAGTACGCGACCAAGGATGACACGATGGGGGCATATCGTTCTGCCGTTCTGCATAAAGCCAAGAACTTTGCAAAGATTGAATTCATACAGTTACCGAGGGAACAGAACACAGATGCGGACCGGTTAGCATGTAGTGCTTCGAGTTCCGGTGAAACATTGGCGAGGGTGATTCCAGTAGGAATATTGACCCAGCCATCTATTTTCGAAGAACCTTTGGACTCTGACCCTTGGCAAGTCAACGTCATACCGTATGAACCGAGTTGGATTGACCCCATCATTACTTATATTCGAGATGGCGTTTTGCCTATGCAAAGGGATGAAGCTAGGAAACTCAAAAAGAATGCTGCAAAATACACCATCGTGCATAACCAGCTGTACAGAAGATCCTACTCTGGCCCATACTTGAAGTGTGTCACCCCCGCAGAGTCGCAGCAGGTATTGCGAGCTATTCATGAAGGTGTGTGTGGCAATCATTCTGGGGGAAGATCGTTAGCGCATAAAGCAATGACACAAGGGTATTTCTGGCCGAACATGTCAAGAGATGCGGAGGAGTTCTCTCGAAGGTGCGATAAATGCCAACGATATGGACTATTGATCCACCAACCACCTGAGGAATTGCACGTAATGGCCTCGCCATGGCCTTTCGCGCAATGGGGGATGGATGTGGTCGGTCCTCTGCCAACGGCAAGAGCTCAGAACAAGTATGTGTTACTGGCCACGGATTACTTCACTAAGTGGGTGGAAGCAGAACCATATCCTAGCGTGACTCAGACTCATGTGAGACGATTTATTTGGAACAATATTATCTGCCGTTTCGGCGTTCCAAGATCAATAGTCATGGATAATGGCACGAACCTCAACAGCAAGCAAGTAAGAGAGCTGCTGGAGGAGTATGGAATTAACCAGAAGTTGGCTGCAGTAAGTCATCCTCAGGCCAATGGACAAGCAGAAATTACAAACAGAACCATTTTCGCCTGCATTAAAAAGAAACTGGAGGACCATAAAGGGAAGTGGTTGGATGAGCTCCTGAACGTCCTATGGGCTTACAGAACCACCCCAAGGCGGCCGACTGGGGAGAGCCCGTTTGCAATGGCATATGGTACCGAGGCAGTTATACCGGTTGAGCACTTGGTCCCAACTATCAGAAGCTTAGCATGGAGTCGAGATCAGAACGACAAGATGTTAAGATTGAACATCGATATGATAGACGAAAGGAGGGACGCTGCAGCAATAAGGTTAGCATCATACCAGCAAGTATTGGCGAACAGTCACAACAAAAGAGTGAAACACAGAGATTTTGCCCCCGGCGATCTGGTTCTGAAAAGAAAGATGGGGATAGTCAAAAAAATGATGCCACACTGGGAAGGCCCATACAGAATTGCAGAAGTCATAGGCAAGGGAGCATATACGTTAGAAACCATGGCGGGAAGGTTGGTCAGCAAGCCCTAGAATATCACGTCTCTGAAGAGGTACTACCAATAAAAGCTACGTTTCGGCTTTATTGGGTGTTGTTTGTTGTCAATCAAGTACGTATGAATGTGCAAATTCCTGAAATTTATAAAAATAACTTTCCTCTTCAATGGGTTGCTAAAAAAAAAAAAAAAAAAAAAAAAAGGAAAAGCCAAGTGGCATTCTAGCCGAGCGCCAGGCACTTAAGCAAGATAAGTGGCAGCTGGCACCATAAGCCGAACGCCAGACACTTGCTAAAAAATGAAAAGCCAAGTGGCAAGTGGCATTCTAGCCGAGCGCCAGGCACTTAAGCAAGATAAGTGGCAGCTGGCACCATAAGCCGAACGCCAGACACTTGCTAAAAAATGAAAAGCCAAGTGGCAAGTGGCATTCTAACCGAGCGCCAGGCACTTAAGCAAGATAAGTGGCAACTGGCACCATAAGCCGAACGCCAGACACTTGCTAAAAAATGAAAAGCCAAGTGGCAAGTGGCATTCTAGCCGAGCGCCAGGCACTTAAGCAAGATAAGTGGCAGCTGGCACCATAAGCCGAACGCCAGACACTTGCTAAAAAATGAAAAGCCAAGTGGCAAGTGGCATTCTAGCCGAGCTCCAGACACTTGAGCACGATAAGTGGCAGCTGGCACCACAAGCCGAACGCCAGACACTTGCCATAAACAAGCACACGACAAAGTTAATATAAAAAAAAGAGAGAGAAAAGGTATATATATATTGAAAATGGATTTGAACAGAGCGCAACACAAAAGAAAAAGAGAAAAAGAGTTCTGTCATCTCATTCATAATAAGCATTGGGTTTACAAAAAATGAAATATTCAAGTCACATTGTTACAAAAAAGTATGGAATCGAAGAGTCCGGAGGAGTCCTAGCTAGCTGCCTCAGTACCGACAGCCTCCTGGTTGTGCCGACCCGCCTCCTCGGTCCCATCAGCCATCTCACCCTCACGAGGTGGGGAATCAAGATGAATAACAGAGTCATTCTGCTGGGGGCCAACGTCAGCAGTGGCTATGGGAGGTGCCACAGTTGACGATTGAGGAGCGGTTAGAGGCAGAGCAGTAGGAGGAGCTGTAGTGATCCTAGAGGAAGTAATGTCCTGGCTGTAATACCCCGTATTTTATTAAAGAGTTTAGTTTATTTAAATTCATTTATGTGTGGATTTCTTTACCTATTATTGTGCATGCTACATTGTTATATTAAGTTCATTTAATGGTGCATGTAAATTAGTTGTATATGTTAAAATAGTAAATTTATTCATTTAATTGTGCATGTATTATTATTAATAATTTTATTTGTTGATTATGTTTAATTAAGCATTATTAGTTAATTAAAGTATTATATTTATGTTATAAAGTATTATGATGATATAATGTATTCTTATGTAATAATAATAATTATTATAATAGTTATTAATAATAATAATAATATAATAATAATAATTATAATAGTTTATTAATAATAATAATAATAGTTATAATAATAATAATAATAGTATTAAATCATAAGTCAGGATGAAATTTGAGATTAGGATAGGATTTCATTAATATTTATAGGTAAGACTTGAAGCCATATGGTTGGGAATGTGGTGAGTTTAATGTAAATTTAGATATTTGTAATATTTATATTATTTTAATTTGTATAAATATTAGTTAGTTTGATGAGAAGGTAAGTTAGAAACCAATTTAAAATAGTAGAGAGTTGTTGTTAGAGGAAAGAAAGAGAAGAAAGGTGAGAGAGAAAGAAAGGAGCTTGGACCGGTGTAGGAGAAATTTACCCGACTACGCGCAACCGGTGGATTTATTTTAAATCCAAAAAGGCAAGTTATTATCTACTTTTCCCCTTTGAATTAATAAGTTAATTGTTTAGTTTATTTGTATGCATAGAGCCAAGGTTAGTAGATTAATAAATTATAAATTTTATCTTATTAAATTAATGAAATTTTAATTATATAGGATGGTATATATTAATTTAATATCCTATGAAATTAATAATGGCCGAAAATAATTAAATAAAGCTTTAGGGATTTTTCTAGAATTTTCTAGATTTTTTCGGGGCTTTTCTGCAATTTCCGGCGACCTTCCGGCGAGTTTTCCGGTCGCCGGCATTGGGGGAGATGACCGGAGTGATCCGGTGTGATGCGGCGCACCATAGGAGGGTATGCGCGCGCATCTGGACCATTAAACAGCAGCGATTGATCCGGTGCACCGCGGTCCATGTTACCGTGGTACACCCGGATCCGTGAGCGTTGGATGGAGGGAAGGTAGGTGGATTGATCTTGTGTGGCGCGCATGTAGGAAAGCTGATGCAGCCAACCAACCGGAGGACACCACGTCAGCAGGAAGCCATCAACGCGCGCGTGGGAGCGCGTGCGCACGCGTGGAACTCTCTAGACGCGCGTGGGAGCGCGTGTGCGCGCGTGGCTGATGCCAGACGTGCGTGGAAGCGCGTGGGAGAGTGGGGAAGGTTGGGCTGCGCGTGGGGAAGCTTAGGGCGGCGCGTGGGGGCGCGTGAGGGGCCCTGTCAGCTGCTAAAAATTACTAGAATACCCCTAGGGCCTGTTTTGTAAATTCCAGAACCTTAAACTTGGATTTTTAGGTACTGCGTTGGTATTTACGGGTTTAACGGGCCACGAAATTATTATTTTAATACCCGTTAAGTATTATTATGGCCGATTAATATTTCTAAACCTTAATTGGCCCATTTACCGTACGTATATGAATGTGACTCATTTGACCATATTACTATAGATGGTATTATTATGTTATTAAATGGTATTCATTATTACTGTTCAAATATAATAATGTCACGGTTATCGTCATATAAATTATCCATTATATTATGGGATATTTATACTGTTAATCATATATCAACCATGATTATTATGCTGTGTGCATTTCAGGGAATAAATGGACTGTTTATTACGTCGCATTTATATTATATGGATGTGTTGCCATATAGAACCATGTGAGCTGGCTAATAAGTTTAGACTCATTTATACCTTATGCATTCGTTGCTATAGACAGATGTGTGGCTGTCGGGGTATGTGGTTTAATATTATTGGCATGTGTTGCCTAATTGACATGCTCAGTATGTTTAGTAATATTATTGGCATGTGTTGCCTAATTGACATGCTCAGTATGTTTAGTAATATTATTGGCATGTGTTGCCTAATTTATATGCTCAGCATATTCATCAGTACTTTGAGAGGTGTTATCACTGTGTAGTTCGTTATAGTCTGTGTTGTCAGTACCGTGCACCATGTATAATAGCTGATTTCCCGGGTAGGGAAATGCGACACTTAACCACCTAGTGTGAGTCTAAGTGATCACCGTCTATTCTGGTTGAGGTCATGTTATACATTGGATAGTTCCCTTAGGATGTATACAGATATAGTACTCATCCGATTCTTAATGATTAATTTATTTGATTCTCTGATTTGGGTCATAGTAGAGAGGACTTGCTCGTGGGGTTGACCCACTATTGTTGTTATTTCAGGATACGGTCAGTACCCGTTCCAAGGTTGAGGTTAGCAGTGTGGGACCACCATCCGAACTCATCTACTCTTACGATCCAGTTCAGGGTAGAAGTTTTACGTATTACTTCAGTTTCAGTTTTTATTTACTTTTGACGTTGAACTCTCAGGTTTTATTTAGGGATCCTTGACATAGGATTTCCAAGTTGTAATGGAGTATTGTATTTAAATAAATGATGGATGGATGTTGTATTATTTAGTGTTCCTTTCCTGTCTAAATTCTTTTATTATCATCATTTTGTATTCCATGCTTGTATATTGCCAATTATTTTTGATATCCCTCGTTTTTCATGTATAAGCCTGATCAACTTATGCGTGGAAAATGTGAGGGTGTTACACTGGCACTCATAAAAAATGTGCTCCGCTTCGGTGGGTTCTGGGTCAACATAGACCCCTAGAGGGTCAATCCCTAAATCCTTATCGACCTTATCTGGAGTTGAGCTGGTCTGTCCCTCATCCGGAACTCGGTCGGAGAAACCTTCTCGGAATCCTTGAGCATATCTAAGAGCGCCGACCCTTGAGAACCGAGCATGAAGAGCCAGCATCCCACTGTTCACTCTGCTGATGGTATCAATCAGAGCAGTACGCTCGTCCAGAGCTCTCTTCTCAAAAGCCATCCGAGCAGACTGTTCTTCAGCCAGAAGGCGCTGGAGCTCTGCCTTTTCGTCTCTGATTGAATCACGCTCAGTCTGCCAGACACTATTTTCAAGCTGGAGGGCATCCTTCTCATCTTGAAGAGAGTCGTTTTCTTTCTTCAAGACATCTCTTTCTTGTTCGGTTTTTTCAAGCCGAGCCAATACCTCGGTATTCTTGCTGGCGAGAAGGTCGTTTTCCTTATTGGCCACCTCCAGGCTATCAGAAAACTTACGAGCCCTGGCGTTCCCCATTTCAACCTGCTTCTGCATAGCCATCATTCCGAACAAAGTCTGCATAGATATACATTAATAATGGTTAAACCGATAGTCTGGTCGGACGAAGGCAAGACCAAATAATATGAGAGGATTCATGAGTTGAAAAATAAAAGTCACCTCCATGGCAGATTGGGGAAAACGGCTGAACACATCCTTCTGGGATAGACCTTTCGCCGCCTCAAGGTCTTTCGGAGTCCACATGCTCCTATAATACGCTATAGCGGTCTGGCCATCCTTTAGCATGGTCTCGTTCGGCTTCACGAACGTCCCATCCGTTCGGGTGTACCGAGGAGCCCATAGTGGTAAAGTGGGAAGAGAAGGGGAGCCTAAAGCAGAAGCAGAGGCACCAGCTGCAACAGGCCCGGAGGGGGCAGGAGCTCTGACTGGGCGGTGCAAGAGAGCACCTGGCCCAGAGACCCGGGTCCTTCTTATAAGAGGTTCCTCCTCAGGGTCGGCTCCACTGTCAGGATGAGGCCTTTTGCCTCGTTCTTTGTCCCGAGCGCCCCCAGCGGCAGCAGGGGTTGTAGTGATTTGTGGAGATGCGCTCGGGTTGGTAGCAGGGGTGCTGACAACAGAATCAATAGCCACCGTGCTCGGGATGGTGTCAGAGATGGTGGCTGAGGAAGAGGCTGATGGAGGAGAGGAGGTTGCCCCAGTAGCAGAAGTGGCTGAGGGAGTATTTTTCTTCCTGCCAAAGGATGGAATCTGAAGCCTGCTCATGTTATAGCCGAGGGATGAGAGCGCTAGAAGGTTGTCTGAAGTGAGGAGGTCTAAGCAAGAAGGAATATCGTTCAGAACGTATTTCTTCAAGTAATTACTCCTATCCCTGCAAACACTGTAGCTCAAGTCATCACAAGGTATTCCTAAGGAGCGGCATAAGAAAGTACAAAAGCGAGGAACACATGTTTCGCAGGGACAATCGTTTTTGTGAGATTTGAATTTCTTATATGAGGAAACAGAACAGACGCCAAAGGCGCTCGGGATTGGGTAATCCTCTGCAGCCGGCGAAGACCAAGCCCCACTAATGCCCACGATGTTATCCCTCCAACCCTTTTCAGATTTGATTGTGTCCGTACATATGGACATCTTGTCGATCGGGTAGAGGTGGTAGAAGGGCTTGTTAGTTCGGATCTTACTGACCTTATAACACAGAAGAAGATCTATGAGGTCAAGGTCCAGGCTTCTGTCACGAATCAACAGCAGCATAACGGATATGATTCTAAAGAAATTGGGGTTTACCTGCAGGGGGGATATCCCCAGTCTATTGAAGACATAATTAAAGAAGGGATGCAGAGGGAACCTAACGACATTCAGTTGAAGGTTTGAAAATAAAACTTCGCCGGGAAGGAGGCCGGCACCGGTCATAATATTAACATCCTTAGGGCAAACCCTAACTTGGATGTTGTCAGGAAGTCTAAGTCTCATACGAAGAACATCTAGATCTACAACCATGGTGGAAGTGATTGAAGGATCTAAAAGGGTAAAAAGAAGCCTGCCGAAAGTAAAAAGGAACAAAACTAACCTCTGAGGTGGAAAACAACAAAGAGCACTGCAAGACCGCTGGAAGAATGACTCTTGAAGGATTTCACCGGAAAAAACTTAGCACTGTTCTAAAAAGAGAGAGATTTGACTGATGATGGAGACGGTAAAAAGGCATGAAGTGGTATTCTAGAGCCTTATAAAGGCGAGGGGGACCCGAGGGCCGAAGCGTCAGGAAGGCGAGAAATTCATCGAGCCCCGGAACATTGATTCTGGATCTGACCGTCCGTTCCCCCATGTGGGTTTCTCGAGCCGTCAACGTTATGATGAGACGCCTTCAATAATTACCCCCTTATTAAACAAGGGGTAATTATGGGGGCAGTTGAGGAGGCCCGAGATGACATGGGCCGGATATGACTTGCAAACGCGACATCCGGTCCGTACAGATGGGTCAGGCCCATAGAAAGACACTGCCATATGGGCCGAACGCGAAGAAGCCCATCAAAGATGACCAGGACTTATGGAGGAACGGGCCTAGATCCAGTAGTCCATCAACATTTGTAAATATCTATAAATAAGAGAAGTAATGGAAAGAGAAGGGGAGATATTTTTTTGGTTGAAATACAAGAATTCTAGAGAGAGAAAGAAGGAAGGAATTTCTTGTATCTTCAACCATAAACAACATAATCATTCCAAATTGAGTTTCTCACTGTGTAACTTTTAATTGTGAAACAGCAGAAAGGCAATCCTTCTTTAAGATTGATGACTGCAATAATTTTTTTTCAATTTCAATTTTAAATTCAAAACACTTAACGGTGTTTCCAAACATAACATTTGTAATAAAATTTTCTTATTTGGTTTAGTGTTGTTAGAATCTAAGACTTGCCATGAAAAGTAACCACCAAAAAAAGAAAGAATAGAAAAAAAAACACAGAGGAGAAAGGGAGAATTTTTTGATGTCCCTACCTTTGTTCTTATCATTAATTGTCCATCAGGTCATCCCTAAGACTTATTTTTGCTTCTAGAAGTTTTGAATCAATAATTGAAAGCTTCATCACTGCTAAAAAAAAACCCGAGTAACCAGACATCTTGGAGTTTGAAGAAGTATGAAATTAGATCTAAAAGTGTTTAATGATAATTAAGTTTGATCAGTCGATTAAGACCTTATTTTCATTTCATTACATTACATATATTAAACAAGATGAATTCTTTCAACACAAAAATGAAATTCAATAGAATGTACATTTTGTGGAAATGTTCAAACAAATTGAGGTAGGATCCGTTTGGCAACTACAATTACTTTGTGCTTTTGCTTTGACAGCTTTTAAGCATGTTTAAAACTATTTGAAAGCTGAATTGGTATTGTATATTTACTGCATGATTTTTGAAAGTAAAACATGAAAACATGTTTGGTAAAAAAATTTTGCAAGTTTGAAAAATTAAACGGCTAGTTAAAAATGTCATTTTAGAGTTTTTTTTTTTTTTTTGAAAGGTTCTTTTGACACAGTGCGGAAGCGACCAGAAAATTTTTTTTTTTTTTTTTTTTGCTTTTAGTTTTGGCCTCTTTTTTAGAAATTTTTCGTTACAATTCAAATAGCAATAAACGTCATCGAATAAACTTGGTATTTTTGATTTGCTTTGTCATTTCTTTTTAAACTTTGTATAAACGGCTAGTTAAAATATTTCTTGTTATTGTATCGAATACACTTGTAGAAACAAAAAACACGAAATAAAAACGGTTTTCAAATATGAGTGTATACACTGATTTTAAAAATATGTCACAAAAAAGAAATTTTAATTAAGATTATATTTCTAAATAGAACAAGTGAGGAAATAAAATTTGTATAGCAAGAAAAAGAAAATTATTGAGTTCAGTAGCTGCCAATTTTAGAAACTATAAATGCATTCATGGGAGTGCAATGGAAAGGCAACCTGGAAAATAAAGGGCCCGTTTTTATGATGACAACTTTTTCGATTTTGCATTTGCTTCTTGTGCTATGGTTTATTCCGATTGAGGAACTTTTGTTAAATAGATTTGTTGAACAATATTTTAAAGTTTAAAAAAAAAAAAAAAAATTATTTCAAAGAATGTAAAAAAATATATATGGAGCCTACTTGATTTGTAACCATAGAAATAATTTTTTGAGATAGAAAACTGTACAAAAAAATATAGGACTTGATTAGTTTGTAATTATGGAAACAGTTTTATTTTCTTTGAAAATTAAAAACAAAAAATGTACAAAAAAAACTCTGATTGATTAAGTTTTCTAAAAACTCATTTATAAAAAGGTCTATTTTCAGATAACAGTCTTTTATAGTTCTCTGAAAACTGTTCCCTATTTTTTAGTTTCTGAGAACTGTTTTCAAAATTATAAATGAAGCAAACCTATTGTTCGATTTAAAAATTCTTATAAAAATTCTCAAAGAATTTAAAATAATTTTTTATTTTTAGAATTCTCGACAATTATTCTCGAACTTACAAACCAAGGAGAACTATATTATTTTAACAGATGTGTTTCATAACTTAACAAAAACATCACCAAACAAGTACAAAGTAGGAAACGGCAAAAAGCTTGGAAATTACCCTACAAGTCACGTGATAACAGCAGGAAACTCACGTGACACATCAGAAGGCGAGAGGTCTCATGGGGACTACTTACCATGCATTCAATGAGGACTGAGGAGGCACAGGGTGCATGGTCAGTGACAAATGCATGCTGCTTGTCATTCACTCCCTAGGACATCATCCCACTTGTGAAGTGGGTCCCACTAGCCCTATATAGTTTGGAGCTCATTGACTCATGGGGTATGGACCAAAGGGTATGTTTGGGTGGGATGTGCCCTAATCTTACAGGGTGACCCCAAAGCTCATGGTATATTACACAAGTTGTATTAATGTGTTATACTATGACTTATATATCCAATAGAACCAGTCCTTTCCTTTTCTCATGTAGGTCTTTGTGCCTTTCATAAAGCCCACAAAGTGGACCATAACTTATATTTGATGAGAACCATGTCAACTTATATATTTGATGGGAAACTGTCTCATTCTCATGAAGGTATTGGACTATTTGGAGGCAAACTATAGGTTTATAAATTGTTTGGTAATGAAATATTTCAATCTCTCAATCTTCCAAGTTATAAGTTAACAATGTGGTGAGTCATTGGATAATATTAAATACTTGCAACAATGTGGTGAGTCATTTGAAATGAAATATGTAATGATTTAGAGTCAGGAAATTGAACAATTCTGACAAATTTATGCGAGTGGGAGATGACGTTATCACGATATCATTAATATCCATGACATCGTAATGACACCAACTTCTCCTCAAATTTGACCGGACTTGTTATCATTACTCTTAAAAATAAATGATCAAGTAGGTAAACCACTAGCAAGTTTGTTTATGGTATATGCAATTTAAATTGTGTAGGCATTGTTGGAATTGGTCAAGCAAATCTAAACCCTAGCTTCCCTATACCCAACTTTTGACATTATTGGCATAATGTGATTGACTTTCAAAATTCATTCTCTCTTCTTTCAAAGAATATGGCTTTCTGGATGTAGATGGTAATATCTATACATATATACATATATATATACATATGTATATTGTATAATAAAGTACCACACGGGTGAATATATAAAAATCAAATCTATGTTATGATCATCGGCATCCGTCTTCCGATTTCGTCGTCTGACTTGTGGATTGAAAACGTCAAGCATTTTACCACTACACTAGGCAAGGACACCTAGTGTGTCGAAGTAATTAGAGCGAACTTTTTAAACTATTGTATACCATCAATGTTTCTTATAATTAGAAAAAAATGGGGTAAGAATGTAATTAACTTTTTTAAAGAATATGTTCTCATATTAAATTTCATTGACTTGAAGAGTGATGATACTTGACTTGATGGTGACTAGCAAAGCTGCAAAGGGAAAATAATGAAATTGTGGAGACATTGGTATCCAAACAGATCTTCTGCACATGGACTAGTAGAAGAATTTCCAAACAAGATGATATAGAAATGTTTCACACACTAGCACACACCCAACAACATGAATTGCTTCTCTCATTAATAATGTTTTTGTTTACAACAACACAGATCTAATCAATCATGTGCAGTGGAGTGACTAAATTAATACTCTTGAATATAGTTGCTGACTAAAAGGCGTATGCCAGTTTCACATGTATTTTGTTTCTGCTGTTTTTATTTTTGAGTTATTACAGTGTCGATTTTAGCAATAAAAACATGCTTGGTGCGGCTTTATTTTATTTTACATAATATTAAAACACTCCGTGAACAGTGGCCTAATACCAAAAAGATTTTTTTTCTTATTTTGAAAACCGTTCATAGCCCAAAAATCATAACTGTGCATGTTTCTGTTTCCGACATTTCTATAGCAAGACATTGTTTTCAAATGTGCTTTTAATTTTTTTTCGAAACATTCCTACAACAAAAACACTATTTCTGTTTTAGCCAAAAACAAAACACTTAAAACAAAGCGCATGCCAAACGGGCGCTTACATATGATTTTTTTTTTGCAAGTACATTTTTGCAGTGATTTGAATAGTACCAAAACGTGTTCGAAAAAGATACCAAAACCAAAACCGAAAGCAAAACATCAAACATAATATTTCTTAAATGACCTTTTCTAACTAGCCATTTTATTATTCAAACATGTAATCTTTTTTTACGAAATATGTTTTTATATATTTGCTTTCAAAAAAACCTTGCAACAAATATAACAATACCAAACATACTTTCGATAACTATTGAAAACATTTCACAACAAAAACGTAACTTCTATTTTGAATCAAAATAAAAACACGAAACAAAAACAATTGCCAATCCAAAACATAATGATATACAACCATCTACTATTTTATTTTTTCCTTCCTATTTTTCATTTGTATGTATAATAAAGACAGTTAGGCAAAAGCAAGTGTTGGTTGAAGTTGTGAAAGGAATACTCATAGAAGAAGCATGAGAACAACCCTTAACAACAACACATCTTTAATTTGGGATGAGTGAAAAAGGAGTGACATTATTTTATTTTATTTTATTTTTTTTCTTTGGCCCGGCAAAGAAACAACAGCAAACAACAAACCAAACAAGACCACAATACAACACAAAAACCAAACAAAAAATCCACCCACAACCCAAAAAACCAGAGACTACGAAGGCAAACCCAAGGCATCCAAACGAGCACAATCAGAAATGTGAGACGGAAGTGGACGGAGCTCATGATCAACACGAAAATGACTCCTAGACAACATTGCACCAATGAAGCAATAGCAAAAGACTGAAGGTCCAATCGAATATCAAAACAAAGGGAAGCAATCTCGGAAGGGCAAACCGAAATGTCCTTCACAGCCTCAACCACTCCCTTAGCATAGGATTCAAAACATAAACGTTGAAACCCAAAGAAAGAAGCCCAAAGGAAGGAGTGACATGACTTTGTTATGTTTTATATATTTGCTTTGAAAAGGGATTATTTTGGGCCACACATCACAACTTGACCAGTCACTAATTTGGAGGCATCACTATTAAGGATGAAGGACCCTTGACTGTCGTTTCTGGTCTATATATCTATATATATATATACTATTTAAATAAAATTATTTTTTAAATAATTAATTCATTTACTAATTGTTTTTGAATTCTTAAATCAGTTGAATTATGCAAACTTACAACTTATATATTTGCATAAGTTAAACTTACAACTCATTTTCAGTGAGACTCAAATCAATAATCTAATCGATACACTATTATAATTTTTACAAATTAGAATTTCTAGAACAAAATTTTAGCTAGAGTATAATATATCACTCTCTCTGCATACTTTATGAATAAGAAATTAATAATTAAGGAACCTGGTTCTTTTCTAATTACCACGTGGAAACTCTGATTGGCCGCCGACGCCCATTTGAGGACCACAACAGATAAGAATGGGTCAATTTTGATATTACATATACATTCAGCGAAAAATTTAAATGCCTTAGTGCAATTTGATTATTATATTTTGTTGGATGGGTCACATATTATGCATGATATGTGCAATCAAAGTCACATATTATACATAAGAGTGTTGCGAGATTAAACCAAAAAAATATAAAGAAAAAAAAGAAAATCAGATTAAATTCAAGAGTACAGAGATTTAGTGTGGTTTACTCTAAGAGTTAGGGTTATCTTTACAAGTGGCAAAAATTTTATTATGATGATAGAAAAATGATATCAAATATAGAGAGTTTAGAATTAATAATACCTTCGCATTAGAGTAACATAACAAGTGTGGAATATACTAAAATACTTTTTAAAAAATTCGAACTGTGGGATATCAAATATAGAGAGTTTAGAATTAATAATACCCTCGCATCAGAACAACATAACAAGTGTAGAATATACTGAAATACTTTTCAAAAAATTCAAACTGGGGTATAAGCCCCCAAACCCCATCTACGAGCAGGGAACTCTTAAAAAACTGTCTCAATCTAGTGATTAATATAGAGAATTCAAGACTCTTCTTATGAGGGAACTCCCTGAGAACATTAGTCTATACTCCGTATATATTAATTTACTGGATTGACATATTTATTAAGAGCCGTAATTCTTATTTTTTATTTATTAAATAATTTATTTGATTTTTTATAAATTAAAAGAAAGTCTCAATCTAATGGTTAATAAATAGAGAGTTTATACACTAGTAATGAAAGGACCACCCTCTTGATAGCATTACAATTCAAAAAAACTCAACCACTGTCACTTTAATATTAACTTATGTAACTAAAATATATTATTAAAATTTGAATTGCTCGGGACATGTCCTTCCAAGTCGTGCTCCAAGTAACAAAGTATTCAATATCTTAAACAGTTGCTGCAAGAATTTCAAGTATGCATTTCTATTCTAATGTTTTCTCACCAACCAATCTAAGGTCGGAATATAATACTCAACATTATAACCAGTTTCATTTTAACGAGATTTTAAAAATTTTTAATTCTCAACATTAAAACATGTTGACAACATAAAAAAGCTCAAGACCTACTTGGTATGAAAACAATTTGTCATTTCTAAATATGCTTTGCACATTGCAAATATATATATATATATATTTCTGAAAAAAAATAGTCTGAATTTCGAAAAAGATCAACTGTCTCAACTCAAGCTATTTAGATTATCTGGATATATTTACTCACTCCATACCAACCTTGTACTGAAACTGACACTTGGTACTTTGTCATTTCAATCCATCCATATATATATATATATATATACCTATAAGAGTGCCACCAGCTGAGTAATAGATAACAGTTGATGAATCACTTTCTCATTGTCAATAATGGTCCTTAGTATCTCTTTGGGCAAAAGAAGAGAAATCCAAATCACTATACCAAGAATGATAGTTACATTTATAATTGTATTTAGTAATTAGGGAAAAGCATAATCAGTCTTACCAGGATTGCAGCATTTTAGGGCTGACAACATAGTGATGCTTCTAAGAATTTATTATGAATTTTTCCATCTTGCACCAGAATTCACAAGTTTGATATAGGCGTTCCTAAAATCTCCAAAGAACATATCCTGGTTTTCGGCATACTTTGAGATCCACCTGTTTATGAAAACACGTCGGAGGGACATGTTAACACACACACACACACACACACACACACAAAAAATTATGCTAGTGCAAAAACGATTAGAGGATAACCATTTGTGAAGTTATAATAATAGCATGAGATTGACAGAATCCATGTATGTGCATGTCAGCTTACATTCATCGAAATTCTCATGTTTTACTGATTTTTCAGGGAGGGAACTAGAAGAAGCCACTACAACACATACCATAATGCAAGTGTGTCGGGACTAAATTTTAATATTATAGCATGAGGAGAAAATGAGAGCCGATTGAGAAATTCTGAATAGTTTAGAAAAAACCAAGGTAATTTTAGCTACGGTGGATAAAAAGTTGCCTGAGAATTATGAGGAAGCATGCGTTCCCAGTCACAGATCAGGACTTTAAAAATAATAATAATATAAACATTCGCTATTTCATTATGGGAGGCTGACACTATAAATACTAATAATCACTTGCACACAGTAAAGATCATGAGTAATGGCAAGTAGAGATTTTTGGAAAATGATACCTTATGCATTCATCATCCTTAACTAGCGCGCGATCTGAAGGAAGCCCAATCATACTTGACATGCCAGCTGCATAGATGATGATAAGGAACAAAGAATTAGGCAAGAAAAAATTACCACTAAAATAGAAATTGTGCAGTGATTGGCCTAAGAAATTCTACGAACAACAATACTGAAGGAATATATATCCACTACGCTAAGAGAATGAGCAGTCTGTTCTTCGATTAAAAGAATGTCATTTAGAAGATGTACAATTAGGGAATTTTCTTTCCAGCCCCAATCTGCCTCACTCCTCTCCTTCAGTCGTTCTTAATTTTATAATGTTGCTTCTCCAGATAGGGTAGAGTTGAGCCCACCATAGCTGGTGGCCAAGAGCACAATTGACTGCCTAGGTTTTGAATGAGATGTATTGACTGCCAATCAAAACAAGATACAACTTTTTGAATTTAATAAGAACCACATTATGTCAATTACCTGAAGAAGACCCCGGGTTCTCAAGGAGAATTTTGTAGTATGAATTATCAAAGACTGTTGGATTTCCAAAACCTTTACCTCCAATAGTATGAGCACCAGATAATGCAACAAGTTCTTGTGTTCTGCAAATAAATACAAAGTTGCATGTTCTTTCAAACATGGTATCAGTTATGTTTAACTAGATTAACAACGGCTTGACATGTTACATCTATAAGCAGTACGCTTGGTAGGTTTTAGTGCGCGTACAACTCATTGAGAACATCGCTGTATTCACTAATATACTTGATCAAATTTCCCATGTTTCGGAAACCTGGACACCCATTCTGACCTATATTTGAAAGATCAAATTATGGTTTTCACTCACTCATTTCAAGGTGTCCAAATAAAAGTTTCTTGACAATATTGAATAACAAATGCAGATGAATTGGAAAATTACACTCAATAATATTAGATAAGTTGAATAACATATATTTAGCTATTTTGCCAGTGGGTCATCTTCAGAGATTGAAAAAACTGCAGTTTTATAATCTAAAATGATTGTAAAAGGAAATCATAAAAATGTATCAGCTATGTAACTAAAGAAAAAGAAGATAAATATCGATTTTCTCAACATTAAATATAATGTTCCAGAGAAAGAACAAGCTAGTTGGACCACAAGAAACAGGAGAAAAAAAAAGTATGCCAGAGGTTTTTGGTTACTGTGCTCATTATAAAAATAAAATGAAATCAGCATCAAACAAGCAAATGAAAAAAAAGTGTCCAATATTTAAACTCACGACAAGCCTTTTCTTTGAAAACACTGTTTTAGAGCAGAAGCATCTAAAGACTCTTGAGGAAGCTTCCCTTCAGGATCAGGTATCCTGCAAGGCAAAAGCAATAATTAGTAATTAGGGCTGCAGTAGCTAATTGCATAGGCAGAAAATCGACATGGCAACCGGAAGAATAAGATTTGAAGTACTTCAATTTCTAAAATGATGTAACTATGTATAGGAAACTGAAGCTTTAGAATTGAAAGCATAAACTTTCTAAAGATAACAAGTTTACCTAAGACTCGGTAAATCTTATCTCATGTTATATGGCAAAGATTAGACCCTTACATTGAATCTACTCTGCCAAATCGAACTGGAATTTTCGGACCTCCACATAGAGAAACAGCTTCAGCTCCAGCCACAGCAATCATATCTGCCCATGATACTGCTAAAGAAACAATCTGCGATTAGTTAGCATTAGAATAACATCCATTTAAGTAAAAATATTTCCAGTTCAACTTCAGCTCACAATAACCTTGTTGCAATATATCCACCTCACTCTTTGCTTTCTCTAGAATCTGAAGAACAAATGGATCCACTGAGGAGTTAGCCGGTTGGAGGTCGTAAAAGTTGATCAGTCTGGAGATATGTTCCAGAAAATGAGAACTTTGGAATATGATAGGCAGATATGTAATCAAAAGTCTAAATGCATATATGGATATGCACATATGACTTGAGAAATATTACAAGTATAAGATAACTATTGGAAAAGAAGGAGGACAGAGAAAAAGAGTGCAAGAGAGAAAGCACATGCCTTCAGAGATTTTTTAAGGCCTGCATTTTCCGATCTATCAAGTTCATAAACTATAGAGCCATTCATACCACCTGAAATTAACAAACCAATCAATGATGTATATTTAGCCTAAGAAAGAAAAGAAAAGAAAAGAAAAGAAAAACAAGAGAAGACCAATATTAAATGGTTAAAAAATGGGATGGAAGGAAAATCGGAATGATATAGTAGATAATTTTGCATGTTTGATCGTCAACAAGCCAGAATCCAATTCCAAAAAGCTTTCCCCTAACTACTTGAGGTTATCTTGAGCCAAAGACAGTATTAGCTAACTAATCTAACTAAGAATAAGCATATGTCAGCATGACTTTTCTATACAAAAAATAGAATAATTTTACCACTGAAATATGAGAAAGGGGACAAAATATAACATGGGTAATGTAGCTTATGAATTGGGAATGGCACCCTTTATCTGCTCTCTTTCCATCCACAAAAAAATAGCAGTTTAGCAAAATATACTGATGACCATACACTGTCTTAGTATCCTAAATTCCATGACTAAAATGATATTGTTTTAATGAGTCACAAAGACTAGTTACTCCTATTTAGAGTATGTTATGAGTTATCTTTCAAGAACAAATCTCGTTATTTAATGACAACACAGCTGAATGAGTGTTCATGTTTGGTATTTAGGGCATTTGTGGGTCAGAGGCAAACCTGAAGATCTATTTTATATTTCCACCAGGAGGGACTAGCATACTCCAAAATTTTCTCTGCTTTGCACAAAGCAGTAAGCTGACATATGGTATATCCTTGCAAAAGGCAAAGCAGAAGCACTCCACCCTAGCTTTGTTCTTTTCCAAATCATGTCCAGGATTTATTAGTTTCGCTTCCTATACCCCTCCAATTTGTCTACCACTCTTATATCATGATAAGCAAATCAAAATTCCAATTTCATGCAAGTAAAAAGGAAACACTTCTTTGCACTAATTTGGTACCAAGATTCGTTAGCTAGTGATACAAAATCGCAGTTCAGAATTGGAGAAATAATTTGTAAGCAGCCAATAGAACCTAAGGAGGTTAGCATCATCATGGAAGCCTCGAACCATTTTTTTTCCAAGGAAAGTAACCCTCAAAGTTACTTAAGGCGCCAACAAATACTCTGCCTCAACCCATTAATTGAAGTAAATGATCTGTCTGAATTTTCTTCCTGGCTGCTTGGCCTATGGTAGGTATTTGGTTCACTGCTTTAGGTATCGGCACTATGAATTTCAACCTAAATGGTTTCAATTTCAACCAATGTAATTGATAGTACATGCCATATAATTATTAATTAATGCTTTGGCTGATATTATTAACATGCTAACAATCATTCAAGATTGAACAGTCTAATTACCCCAGAAAATTACAAGAGAATTTCAAAGTTATCAAGCAGAGAAAGTACTTGGGCTTCTATTATAAGTTTACAATCAAATTTGATGTGATACGCTTTGAAAAGTTTGTTAATCTCTAATTGGGAGAAAATCATGAAAGTTGCCTAACACTAAAATTGGCTCGAGTGAGAACAAAAGCTAGAGATCTTTCTCACAACACTACAGATGTTAGGTATATGATCAGTCCGAATCAACATTACACTGCGGATTGCAGTATATACAAGAGGTTTGAACTGAAGTGACCAATTCCTTATAATTAAAATCCTAAATAATCACCAACTAGTGGAAATGCATCAACATTCATCATCCCAAATCCAAACCGGGCATTTTGTCAAAAGACTCCAAACTATTTGGGATCAGTTACATGAATCTTGTTTAGGCTAGACCACACATTTTCATGTCTTTCTCAGTGTCATTCGTAATCTCAGATAATTTTCTTCTCCACAATTCGTCAATTTGATGTACATGTATAGAACTTTGTTGAAGAATTTAAATATTAAAATTACCCCCTCTCTAACAGAAGAAAAATAAAAAGAAGGAGGAGAGAATTGTATAAAGGTGTGAATGATATATTCACTCATTCACAGCTCTAGTATTTATAGATAAAAAGAGTACATGCTCATATTACAAGAAAGGAAATTAAATCAAATCTAAATCAAATCATAGCATATTCTATAAAATAATCAAATCTCTGCTAATACGGTAAGTCATTCCATAAATCATGGACAACACATCTTCAAACACGGTCTTGCTAGCACCCTTCTTCAGAATCTACAAGTTAATATAACTAGCAATGATTTTCTGAAGAGTATTGGGATGATTGATAGCGTGCCAGGGATGAAGGCCCTTGACATGAACACAGCTGAAGATGCGATTGTGAGGCTCACAAGGGAGATCGTTCCCGAGATGATTGTTACTGGAATGGAAGTTGCAGAAATTGATGGATCACCCAGGATGGGACCTACATTTGGGGCGATGATGAAATCAGGACAGAAGGCAGCCCACTTGGCATTGAAGGCACTCTGACAACCTAATGCACTAGATGGAACATATATTGGGAGCATTCACCCAAGAGCTGATTTTAGCAGCTGTTGATGCCGCACCACTGAGATTGCAGATGCTTAGGTGAGGTAATATGAAGTCAAATGAGACCCAAATAAAATTTAGAAAAAAAAAGGAAAAAAAAAAAAAAAAAGAAAAAAAGGAAAAAAGGAAAAAGAAAAGATGAGTGGAAAAGTAGTCCTGATGCGTTGGTGCTAGTGATGGCTGGTGGTTGAATGCATAAGTAAATTTAGTGAGGGTATGGCAAGTTTTTGTGAATGGTAGGGGTGTGTACCTTTTTTTATTTTCTTCTATGTATTTCCTCTTTGTTAGAACTTTGATGTGGAAATGGCAGTGTTTAGTTCCTTTTGTTTTTGTTATTAAAAAAAAATTATCAAAGCATATTCTATTGCATATTTTATAGCATAATCAAATATCTGCTAATACGGTAAGTCATTCCATAAATCGTGGCTACAATATATGCCAACACTCCCACTCCCCCTCAAGTTAGTGCGTGGATATCTGAGACACCCAACTTGGACAATGCGTCTTCAAACACGGTCTTGCTAGCACCCTTCTTCAGAATCTACAAGTGCAAATCTGACTAGCAATGATTTTCTCTCAAATGAAGTGCTAATCAACAAATCAAAAATGTCTCTTTAGACTATAAACAATTAACAATGTCTCCTCAGACTATAAACAACTAATCATGTCTCCTCAGATCGTAAGCAACCAATAATGTCTCCCCAGACCGTTTCCCTTCACATGTTTAAAACATGTAGATGGAAGAATCAACAATGTCTCACCATTCCCCTTCATACACATGTTTAAACAATGAAGATGAAAGAATCAACAATGTCTCCCCAGATCATAAAAAAGAAACAACTATGTCTCCTCAGACCGTTTTTGAATGGGTGGTGCCAAACTCGCAACGCCCTCATTGAGGTCGGACCACCCTGCCTACCCGACACCTCCCAGATGGGCATTAAACCATTCTCGAATGGGTGGTGCCGAACTCGCAATGCCCTCATTGCAGTTGGACCATCCTTGCTATGATACCAAGAAGAAATATAAAAAGAAGAAGAATGAAAGAATTGTGTAAAGGCTTGAATGATATATTCACTCATTCACAGCTCTAGTATTTATAAATAAAAAGAGCACATGGTTATATTACAAGAAAGGAAATTAAATCAAAACTAAATCAAATCACAACATATTCTATAGCATATTCAACTCTCTGCTAATACGGTAAGTCATTCCATAAATCGTGGCTATCATATTTGCTAACACTAACAACTTAAGCTTTTCAAGTAGATGCTTGTTAGCGCGGTAGAGCAGGCAAGGTCTGAGTTCAAACCTCACCGTCACTCTGATAATTTTTAAGATTGAATCATACGTTGGACCAAAAGAAAGCCACACAAGAGGGGCGTGTTAGAGGATTTAAATATTAAACTTACACCTTCTCTAACAACTTAATGTTTTAAAGTAGATGGTTGTTAACAAGAACAGTCCTTAATTCGGTGTCAAGCCAAGAGTCCACCCGGGTTCAGGTGGTTTGATCGCAATGAGGGCATTGCGGGTTCGGGTGGAAGAGAATGTTAAGAGGGTACCTGTCCCATATCAGATTCAGATGGGGAAGGTCTTGGGCTTATAAGGGCTGGTAGGCAACTCCACTTAATAGCTTAAACTTTTAGAGAGGGAGTAACTTTAATATTTAAATCCTTCAACAAGTCCATTTCAAAGCAATTTAATCTTAATGCTAAATTAAAAAACTTCACTCTTAACACAAGCCTAGAAAAGAATGCTGCAATATCATTCAGCGGATTCAAATACTCGATAACTCCATTAACACCTACAGCACACCAGTTCAAAAGGATAGGGAGTGCTTCATTTTTAGCAATCAATCTACCAGCCAGTTGCTACAACAATAAGTAAAAGAACTTATATGTAGGCAGACCTTAGCGGTAATGACAATCATCTTATCACCATATTCAAGCTAATTTTTTGAAACCAGTTTCGCAAAACATATACCTGAATTCTCGTCCATATCAAAGGTTCCTGCATCATGAAATACTAAACGAAGAACACCAGCAGCCTTGCCTTTGGATAGTACCTTCCTTACCTCTTCTTTTATAAGAAAATATTCACTGGCATCCGAACTTCAATGTCAAGCAATGGATAGAAATTATAAAATACAAAAATAAGACATCTACAATTTAACATTCTTGTGATTAGTAGACTGAATTTGTATTTAGGCCAGGTGCCTGGAAAATTTCGGCAACAATTAAGAGAATTTGGACCCGTTAATTAAGTTTATTACTTCTGTTGAAAAACATATAAATTTCTGAATCTAATTCAGCTTACAAATCAGACAAATAATCATAAAGTTTTGGTTCATTTCAGCCAAATGATCAAAAAATTGAGACAAGACTGAAAATCCAATCAACGTACAGTCAACCCCCTAAGAACATACAATAAATAAGTCAACGAGCAAGGCTATTGCTAGAGCTGGTTTTTGTTACTTCTAATGTATTTCAAGTGAAAGCACATGCTGGGTTCAAAAAAGGCCATGGTGACATAACATTAATGTTTCCTAACTTGATAATCCTAGAATTTTTATTTTTATTTTTATTTACTTATTTAATTTTCTTTTGAGAAACCATGGTTCCATGGTGGATGACTAATAATTATATCGCTTTATAACTAATCTAATTTTGAAGATCTTATTTGAATAGGAAATAAAGACATATACTGAAGGTCTATTATGCATTGGAATGAACATCCTAGTTTGTTTGTTTTCTTTTTAACTAAAAGGGCAGAAATATTCTTCAAAAATGTGCGCAAATATTTTCCTTTTTTTCTGAAAAAAGTTATATATTACAAGACAATTTTGGTTAATGAAAGTAAAAAAGGTGACACTGGCTAATTACAATATTAATCTAAAAATTGCAGATTCAAGAGCTTTTTTATATAAATTTTATTTTCCTCAATTTTCTAAGCAGTCAAAAGCAACTTCAGAGAATGTAGAAACATGAATTGAACTATTTAACCAATGAAATCTAGGAAAATAAGCTACTCGACTTACTCTGCAGCATCAGCAACAAAGCCCTCCGTTGATTTATGCAGTGGAAGAAGAAATGGTACTGAAGCCATAATTACAAGTCCTCTCCTTCCATATGATGCACAAACACCATTTTTATCTATTCGAAAAACAAACAATCTTAATAAATAGATACATCAAGAATTTAAATTTATCTAACCTACTGGATAATACTGATAATAAACGGTGTTTGGTAGCTGAGAAAAGCAGGGAAAGATGAAAAGAATACTCAGGCCATTGTCTTCCTGAGTTCCAAGACAATGAAACACCTAAACTTCACGATTCCAATTTTACTTTATTTTCGTTACTTTTTCTTACTTTCTTTTCTCTGCAAGCAAATAGAGTGTGAATTTTACTTGAATCATGGCTGTTGATGGATGAAGAAGCTCTGATGGTTCTTTTGCGTTCAGATTCGACCGTCGGACGAGTTTTGGCGGGAAATTTGAATTCGCCGGCGGTGGAGAAGGAGCCGATTGAGCAGAGTAGCGAGGCGTCAAAGCCGCTGGTCGTCATCTTCAAATGGACGGTTAAGAATACATCTCCATTATAATATATACGTAGTATTTAACTATGTATACATAACTGGTACGTTTGGACGAAAGAATGGACACGAAATGAAAGGAAAAGAAGGAAAAGCTCATTACACAATAAAAAGAGAGAAAGGAATATATATAGAGGAAATGAAAGAAAAATAACTAAAAACTTGTTGTACATACTAATTTGGTTTAAAAATGGAAAAAAAAAAAAAACAAAAAAAAAACAAAAAACAAAAAAAAAAAAAAAGAAGGAAAATTAGTGGTGTTGGAATGTGTATCAATTTTTTTAGTAAAATTATCTAAAATTATACTTAAATTTATTAGTTTCTTATTTTATAAAATAAATAATAAGTTAGTTAGTTGGTGGAAGGTGGCTTGAAATTTCATTTTATCAATGTTGTAATGTCTTTAATTCAACATATAATTTTTTAATTTTTTTTTTTTTTTTTTTAATTTTGGATGGAGATTAATATATGGATTCAAAGAGGGCAGCACTATATTTAGGATTTAACTAAGAAGATTGATTACTAAAATTGAATTCTTATGTTTCATTTCTAATGCCATGTTCGATAGGAAAGAAAAGAAAAAAATTAGATGGAAGGGAGATAAGAAGGGATGGATGAGACATCTATGCAAAGAAATTGTGTCTTTTTGTTTTTGTTCAGATAGAAGAGAAAATAATAAGTCATAATTTACTATATTTGTTAAGAGAGAAGAAAAGAAAAAGTTTTACTGGTAATTGTTTTTAGCATTATATCCAATAATATCCAATAATATTGTAATTTATAAAGGATAATCCAGTAATTTAAAACTTGTATATAATCTAAGATAATATATAATTTAAAACTTCTATAATTAACTTATTTCCACTCATTTCTTCTGTCCATTTTTTAGTGAATGAAAATTTGTAAAGGATCCTTCTTATTCTCCTTTACTTTGTATTTCATTATATCATCTCTACCGATCAAATAAAGTTTTGTATTTTCTCCCCACACTTATTCTTTTTTTCCTATCGAACGGAGCATAAGCAAGTGTGGACTTGATGTGTCACTGATGTGTGGCATAGCAAGGATGGTTGATGATGTGCTCTCAGGAGGTCCATTGGATGGCACAACACTATAAATGGGAGGGGTTTCTATGCTTTAGTAAGAGAGCTTGGGATGTTAGCAGAGAAAGAACTTGTTCATATATGTTCAAGTTCTAGCAAAAATAAATGACTTTGAAGTAATGAGAAATGAATGACTTTGAAGTAAAAGCAACAAAATCAGTAGCTGAACAAGTCAGGCAAGAAAATTGTTCAAGTTCTAGCAAAAATAAAGATTGGCTACTTAGCTTTTTCCTAACTATATCAGTTCATGTATGTTTCAAAAAGTGCTATTTGCAGATGAACTGTACCGTCCTACGTCACCTGGAGAAGAAGCACAGGGGAGCATGCACAAGCCCATGAGTTCCGACAATATCAGCATAGCATGGGACGAAAATTAGATTAAGCAGGTTCTTGTTTTGAATCAAATGAATGGATTCGGAAGTTTAATTATGCGCGGAGAAGGTGTTAGGCACCCCACAACATCCCACGAGACACACTGTTACAAGCATCGAAAACTTTGCAGATCTGACTAAAAAAAACATAAAACTTTTTATTGACCCTTCTTATATTCAATCTTTTTTGTGCTGGTAATTTATTAACCATATTGAATGGGATGCACTGTAACTACAGGATTAGGATTTTCTTTATCTTTTAAGTGCAAGTTTAGGATCATCTGATTGAGTTGCCTTAAATTATGGACTCCCACCTTGTTTCTGCACAAGCAAATGGCTATCAAACTGAATGATAATGCTTTTATTTCATTCCAGCTAGTATTTTTCATTTACAGTATAGAGCAGGCAATGTAATAGCTAGTATGACAAAATTTGACTGATCTAACAAATATACAGGCATACGAAGCACGAAAATCGCAGTGTACGTGAGTGTCTCATCCACAAAAGCCCAAATTAGCCCTAATTTTGAGTGAAAAGCCTTCCACCTTCGTTCTTCAACAACCGTTATCTCGGCCCTGAAAGGCGCACAGCAGAAAGATAAGCATCACTGTTGCAGTCTGATGGCCCGGATGAAGTGCCCTCCCCGCTTATTGATTTAAAGAAATTGGAATAAAGGCGCGAGCCCATTTGTGAAGAAGTTGGTGGCGTAGGAACAGCACAGATACCTTCAAGCATTTGTACAACTCTTGTCATTGGCGGTCTTAGGTACATATCATCCTGTATACACCACAAAGCGACTTTAACTGCAATAGAAACCCTCTCGTCCTTTTCATCTATCTTCAGCTTCGAATCAAGAATGTCTCTCAATTTCCCTTCTTCCAGCATCTTATAAGCATAGGATGGGAAATGGGATTTCTCTGAACTTTCTGTGGGCTCGTAGCTTTTTCTTCCTGCAATGATCTCAAGAAGGACCATGCCATAACTATAAACATCGCTCTTCTCTGATATGGCATAGCTCGTGATCCATTCCGGTGCAAGGTATCCTCTGGTGCCCCTTAGTGTCGTGAACACGTGGCTCTGCTCGCGGGTCATTAGCTTTGCAAGACCAAAATCTGAGACTTTGGCGATGTATTTATCATCAAGCAGTACATTTTCAGGTTTTATGTCACAATGCACAATCTTCACATCACAATCCTCATGGAGATATGCCAATCCTTTAGCCGTACCCAATGCTATGTTGAATCTTGTTTCCCAATCCAGCATGAAATCTTCATTGTTCTTCTTGAAGATCCATTTATCTAAAGAATTGTTTGCCATGTACTCGTAAGCAAGAAGCCGGTGCGTTCCTTCAGCACAAAAGCCTTTAAGCCTGACCAAGTGTATATGGTGGATGCTGCCAATGATGCTAACTTCAGCTCGAAATTCTTTCTTTCCCTGACCAATGCCTTCCAATTTCTTCACAGCCACTCGAGTTCCATCCGGGAGAACCCCTTGATAAACTGAGCCAAAACCCCCTTGCCCAAGCTTCACAGAGAAATTATTGGTTGCAGTAAGAAGATCTCTGTAAGTGAAACGTATTGGCATACCAGATAAACCCTCTAGGAAATTATCCTCTTCCGAAGACTCTTTAGGAGACTCTGGTGCTCTCCTCTTCCTCCGATAGTAGCGAACTCCTGCATAAATCAAACCAAAAATGACGAACACCGTGGAGATAGCTATGATGATGATGACAAACGGGGACTGTTTCTTGCTGTTTCCACCTCCAGTGTTTTGCCCATCACCTCCAGTACTCAAAACCTTAACAAATGAAATAAAACCGCCGCCATCAGTGGAGCTCTGCAAGCTACCTATCCTGTCAAACATATAACAGTTCCTTGAACTGTTCTGATAGAACAAAGCAAGGCAGGAGCAGTTACCATCGCAAGCGGCTTTGCAACTACTTAAATCAGTTTGAGCAGAGGGTGGAATGAACTCGAGAGCGAAATAGTTAAGCCCATCACCGGCATTTACTAGCTGCATTGAACCCTTTGAGCCATTGCATGGAGAGACAATTCCCGGGTTACAATTTGAGCTAGAGGGAAGATTTAGAGGGCACTGGCACTTTATGCCAGGAGAACAAACAGAATACGCACCACAAGGTTCAGGCGTGCTGCATGCGTCCTTCGGTATTGTTTGGGAAGCATCCAAACCTCCATTTTGAAGATTGTAGAAAGAGATTAATCCATCATTTCCTAGAACTGCAGCCCAAGTGTCACTTGTATTAGTATTATCTGAGACAACAATTTGCGACAATAGCACCTTGTTCTGATCATAAAACCTCCATGAACCATTAATAAGAGAAGCCGAAGTTAACTCCCCTCCATCTTGATTAATGATTTTTCGGGACTCCTTTCCCATAGACCAGTAAGGTTGTGGAGTTTGGAAACCCGCATAAAGAAGCATATCACTGGACTTGATTTCAAGAAAATAGCTCAAGTTATTGGAGCTTAGATTGCTTTCAAGTTTCATTCCTTTAACGAAGTCCTGGTTTGGCAAAAGGGTGTCTGTGGGATGGCTAAAACTCTGCCAAATAATGCTATTGTCATTCCCACGCAAAACCAGATTTCCCGAATTCTGCAACTCCATCGCAGAAACTCCTTTGCCAGCAGTATTGGTAGACCAAATTATGTCTCCACCACTTTTCAAGTAAGCATTCCCGTTGTCATCAAACACGAAGTTATCCGAGTTTCCAACTGGGAAGGTTCTATTTGCACACCAGACTGCTCTAGAACTGGGCTCATGGATTATTTCAAGCAGAAACAAAGTGACATCTTGGGTAGTGGCGAAACCGAAAGCAAAATTGGAGTTGTTGGATACAAGAAACTTTCCATCATTATCTATCCAAGTCATTTGAGAACCTTGAAACCCCGTACTCATTTCGCCAATGTTTTGAACACTAGCCATAGAAGTTTCAGACAGAAGGAGAATAAACAAACACAGGGCCACAAAATGAGAGAAGCCCAAAGTTTCCATGATCTCTCTCACCAAGAAGTAAAATTTAGCTGAATTTAGCTATACCAAAGGTCACAAACAAGGCCAGAACTCAGTAATCAAATGAACAAGAGGATGATTTGAAAAGTAAGAGGAGCTATGGAAAGATGAATGTGAAAGAAAACAGCCCTTTTTAACTATTTAAATGTGAAAGAAAACAGCCCTTTTTAACTATTTAAATGTGAACTAACCAATTTCAAACTATGTCATTCAACAATTGAATCCATAACAAAACTTAGCACCAAAAAGTTGAAGTTGGAAAACGAGACAGCATAAAACGCGACGTAAAGATGGACCACCACAGGTATTGCAAATACTAAATCTTTTTGACACACCCAAAAGGTCAATGAAAGCACCATAAATATAACAAAGACCCAGTTCAAATAACACAAGAAAATAAAGCAATTACCAATGACAATTCATGGGCACTCAGCATTTAGCCCACAAAGTCCATGAAAGTGACCAGAAACACCAAATTGAAAAGACCCACAAGAATTTATGACAAAAAGAAGAGAATCAACAGAATATGGGCAAGTTTCATGCCATGAACTGAGACCCAATTGCAGAAACAACTGATGGAAGCCATTAATGGAGCATAGAAGGAGAAGGGTGAGAGTACATACCAGTGAGAGATAGCTATGAATTCATTTCTTGGCTAATAAGATAGGAGACAAAGTGGATTTGCGGGCATGGGTCTCTGAGTTGCCTGATTTGGATGAAAAAAATACAAAGAGAATAAGATGAATCAGTTTGTGCTTATGTCAAAAAATTAGGAGAGATCTGGGGATGGGTTTTAACTTGTAGAACCTTGTTTTCCAAGAACTGTCAAAACAGGATTCTATGTGGATGACAGATCCATAATCAAAAATAAAATAATCAACTGATGATTTACACCAAAACATGTGTGTGTGTCTACACAATATTAATATAATAATCTTTGGGCAGATGGAAGGTAGATGGGGGCTCCAAGGGAAATAAATGCTTTAGTGGGGATAATTTAATGCTAAGTTGGACGAATGTGAGCAGGAGAGTCAAAGGGCTTGAAACCAATTCCTACCCGCCGGTACAAGGTATTCATGCCACTTGAACCTGTGGGTCCTACTCAAATACCAAGGTTAGCCTCAATATTTTGGTTGATATTACACCAATAGCCTTGTTTCTTTTATTTTTATTTTTCTTCTTTGAACAATGAAATAAATAAGTATTTATTTTAAAGATAAATTACATTAATCTTTTTTGATATTTCGTTAATATACACTGATATTTTTTTTATTTGCTAAATTTTACTTACATTCTTTTATATTTGTATGCAAATAACACATTTTTTTTCATTCATTGAGTGTCCTTTATTTATCTATATATTTTATTAAGACATGACCTTACACAATGTTCTATTATGGATATGCATACTTTTTAATATTTCTTCCTCCAAGTCACTATTCAGCTATTCAAGATATGTCACATTATTATCTCTCTTTAAATTAAATTATGTATAAAAGTAAGAGTAAATTATATAGACATTCTTTATAATTTGTCATAATTAGAAGAATATTTTTTATAGTTTGAAAATTACCCTGACCTTCTTCAAAAATAAAACTAATTTACACAAATTTTTCTTCTGTGATAGTCAACCTGAATCAATAACAAATTTTATTAATGTCATGTATTTAATAAATTAAAATTTTCATAATACCCTCCATACATATTCTTTCACTACTCACGTACTCTCTCTATATTATATTTACCTAATGGCCAATCACCACCACCACCAACAACGAAATGTTCTGGCAACCTCATTATGAAATTAAATAGTGTTTGTAGTTATGGTCATATGTTTTTCACTTAATTTATTTTTCTTATTATAGAAATCAGAAGACCCAATCTCAAATAGGGTTACTTAAAATTAAAACCACCTATTAACTACATTATTTCACCCTTAAACGTCTTAATGAGTTAATTGTATAATAAGAAATTTGCATAGTTTAAGACTAACTGAAGTCAATTTTCGTAAAATAAAATTAAAAAATAGCTAAGAAAAAAAAATGACAAGTCACTAATTCTGATCAGATATAGATAATTCTAGTTGGTATATTGACTTCAAAAATATAAAAATAAAAAATAAAATTGTGAATGAAATTAATCCATCATTCCATGGTGTATTATTTTATCCAGAAAAAGTAGAAATTTTTAAATTTTATGAGTTGTGATTTTTGGTGACCAATGTACAGAGGTGGTGTTGGCGAACACTACATGGTTATGTCCAAGGAAGGCCATAGTTACAGTGAGTGGGCGTTTCCCAGGTCCCACAATTTATGGCAGGGAATTGAATATGACACGGTGCTTGTGAAGGTCATCAATTATGTACAGTATTAGTCACGGTCGCATTGTAACACGGTCGCATTGTAACAGATTCGGACAAAACCAATGTAAACTGACCGATACTGATCGTAAGGTCACGTACTGATCGATACGACGCGTATGATACGGCAAACATGTGTGCAATACAATGTCAACATTCACTGGTACACAAAGAGATGTCATAAAATAGGTGGTCATGAAGTTCAAAGCTCACTGACGTTCTGTTCTGTACCTCGCCGGAGTTCTTGATTAATGACGTTCTGTACCTTTACCGGAGCACTTCGGTCAGTGATTGAAGTTCGCCAGACCTGTAGGGGTCTTCTCTAAAGCGCGCTAATTGTTCTTGAAGCTTCGTTGGTTTAGTCGGTTGAATTTCTAGTCCGAGCTTTTTCTGAGACCATAGCTTGAGTTCGGTCGGGTACTCAATGCTCACACCATTAGCAGCTCAAAATTAGTTTTCAGTTTTGGTTAATCATTGACAAAACCCACTTATCCAAAAACCCTGTTTGTATGACAATATATATGGAAGCCAACTCTCACAACAATATATATGCATACATAATTTATGTATATAATAAATATATATATATATATACACACAGAAATATAGAAGGGTACTTCAGTAATTTATCAAAACATTTAGAGGACATTTTAGTAAATTAAACATGTCTATTAATGCATTTAATGATCCGTCGGTAAGAGATGCAGTCCGTGCAATTTAGTTCCATAGCCGCCTAGATGGCCTAAATCTTTTCCACCTAAGAAGGGTCATGCATGTTTTTGACAAAGTCAATTTTACATTTTCACTCCTTAGAATGCAAATGCATGTTTTTCATTTCTTTGAAATTAATGTTCCCTTCGTCCACCAAATCAAATCAACTGATCTAATAATAGAATTTAACCTATGAATATCATTTTTAGTCATTGAATGTAATAATGAAACTCACTTGAGAGACGTCTGGAATACGATTCTTCATGAATTAAACCCTTCAAAAAGTACCTTATATTCCACATTAATTCGGTTCAATATTCAAATTTATAAGAGGAAAGGGTGAGAGATTTGGTCACCCATCACAATCCACTCGTCAATTCCAATTACTGCTCATCTTATCATAAGTCTCATTTTCACAGCGATACATTTTGCATTCTCCAATATTTTCCATGATTTTAGTACCTAATACGCTTATAAATAAATATTTGAGTCACTCGAGTTTTTTGTTTTAGTTAATATTGTGTGGTTCGGCCCATGTTGTATATCACGTGGAATATCACAATTACTCTTTTTGCTTGCTTCACCTTTTTAAAAATGCTTTTACAAGGTGGGAGACATCTCTTGTAAATGTCGATAACTTCTCCCCTAAATGATCCGAAATGTTATAGGGATACTTCCATCTGCGACAAGCCACCAGAAATTTAGCTAAGTTGTCTTAGTGAAAAAAAAATGATTTTGAATTTCTAAACAAGTTTAATGATACAAAACATGAGTATGTAGAATTAAATTGGACAAGATCCTTATAGTTTGTTGTTTTTTTTTCTAAAATCAAGGAAACAAGAGACAAATTAATCAACTAAACAAATGAGATATTGTTTATAATTAATTCCTTGAATATATTATTCCATACATGCCTTTTCTATTCTTGCAGGGATGAGCAAAATATTTGTTACGGTTGCTAAGGTGTAGTTGAGATCTGAGCCAGCTAATGCAAAAATAAATTTTTAATTAATTCGTGCCATAAAATTTTCTTATCATTTACAAAAACTTGTTGGGTTCACCTTTCATAAATACTATTATTATGAATTAATATTAAAATTATTATTATCATTATTATTATTTTTTAAAGCACGTGTATCGGCTTCACAACACACGCACTATTTAAGTTAAGAGTACGGTTCAAAAGCGAAACCCCAAAAACTTATCTCCCATATCCTGTCAACGCCACTATGCCTTTAAAGATTATTAAAATTATCATTATTGATATATAGTATGTTTGTTGAACACATTTACTTGATAATCTCAAACAAAATAAGCTTAATAGATTGGGCAAAACTCAAAAAGTAACATGGGTATCACTTTTAATTAATTTGATTTCTTGCTTTTGTAACAAAAGAAATTTATTAAGGATTGAAAGGGATGTTTTTGGTTTCAATGAAAAAACAAATGGTTCTTTGCCATATATTTTTCGAAGAAAATGTGTTCTAGTGGTGAACTCGTTGGCCTTTTCCACGACCTTTTTTATATTCTACGTCCTTCCTAACCGAAAAGTATAAAACTATAGTGTGGGGTTGTTTCCAATATATATATATATATATATATATATATATCAAATGACAAAACACACCACCATATAGATAGAAAATCTCACACAAAACAATTAATTCATAAAGCATTTGTCCGTTGGTTCTTGTTGGTGGATCAGATTTTAACTTATTTTCTTGTACTATAGTTAATCATTTAGTAGTCTCTTTATTCAAACCAGCAAATGTTTTTTACATAAGGATAATATTAGTGACTGAAACATTACTTGTATACAAATGTTGGTTTATTCTTGAAAGTGATATATTTTTAATTATTTCACATAATTAAATCTAATTTTATGGTACTTTGATTAGTTAGACAACCATTTTGTGACGTAATTATGACACCATGCTTACGCATTTTAGACTCTCAATATCCATATTATATCTTGACTTCGGCTATTAGAAGTTTCGGATTTATGTGTTTACTTTTTAGCAGTGTGTTTTTTGTGTCCATCAGCTCGACACACTGTATCTCATGATTAGTAGGTAACGGACTCTGCGAATATCGTTATAAATCGATTCAATTGATTAATTTATAAAATGAGTAAAAATATCGGACCCTTAAAAAAAAGATTACGTTTCAGTTTGTACATCACATATCGACTGATACGGCAACTATGCACTTTCTCTCTCTCTCTAAGAAATTTTTATATAGTTCTAATTAAGGACGTACAAGTCGACACGCAAATATATATGTCAACTTTATTCATATGTCTACTTACATCTCTTGTTGAGATTGACCAAGACTAAGTAATTCCGAACCATGTAATTTTTTTGGCACTTCACTTGATTATTTTATTTTTAAAATAAAAAAAACCAAACAATTATTCACTCAAAAAAAAAAAAGTCCCCAACTAATTTGGAATAAGAATAATGATATTCTGTCCGACCCAAACAGTCGAAGCTGGCGTTGGCTGAATCTTACGTGGTATAGTCGTATCATCCAGTCACACATGAGCCTCAGAAATCCAATGAAACTAATCATCAATTTACCCCCATTCTCTCTTCTTCTTCTTCATCGTTTCCGCATATCAGAAGTTTATAACACAAATCCAAAATGGGTGAAGCAAAAGAAAAACTATATCAAACAATATTTCTTTAATCGGATATTCAAACAATAAAATTTTCAGTCTCAAACATAAGTCCAAATTGAATATAAAATGATAAACTATGTTTTTTTGTTGTGTATAATGGGCCCATCTTGGTCCCTTATGATGAACCCTTCTAGGGTTTGTGTTGTTTCAAAACCATGATTTGTTTACCCTTTAAAACACTTGCTAAAAAAGTTGTTTTGCATCTAGAAAAAATTCCGTTTGAATTAGGTAAACGGATATACAAATTTTTTCCATTGACGAGATAGCCATGGAAGCAAAAACAGAAGAAGATAGGGTAAATTCTTTCAGTTTCCCATTATTTTAGGTAAACGTATGATGGCTTTTTGGGGATAAAATAGTCATTTTATATAATTGCACTAACGTTTTACACCTCACGAATGGAGTGAACAACTTGTCAAAGCCACCTATGATTCGGGCAACTATTCGGTCATAGAAGTCGGACAGAGTATTGTTACTATTAGAATAATTATGAAGTGTGAAAGCACTATTAAAGACAATTTTGTTATTTTAAATAAAAAATAACAAACACAAGTGAAGGGCAAAAGTTTTACCAAAAAATGAGTGAAGTGCAAGAGCTAATTCAAAATTGAGGGGTTATCACTTCTCATATAAAATTAAAAAAATCATAATAATTTTTTATTTTCTAAAAAAGTCAAATCATCGAAATAAGAGAATTTAAAAAGAAAAATAAAAAAATTGTAAAGGCTCATTTTCAAAAAAAAAAGAAAGGAAAATTGTCCCAAAATTATGTCAAATTACATATTTTACAAGGTGAAACCAAATGCATGCATGATCAAATGGTATGAGATGAGACCATGTGGCCAACTCATCAACCGCTGTCACTTTTTGCCATTGAAGTGGTGCAATACTATATTAATGATTTAATGCTATGTGTTTTATATATATAATCATTTGAGAGGTACGATTCAGCATATTCTATATAAAACACAAAAAGCAAAACACAATTTTTTTTTATTGTTTTTTTTATTTCATTGCAAATAGAGATCTCGGAAAATTATGGGTGGCAGATTTCTTTACTTGTGTTTGGAAGAAGAGAAAATATTTGGGCAAGGGGAGAGATTCTCCCATTTTGGGAGTTAATGTAAAAAATATGCTTGAAAAAAAGAAAAAAATACTATATTTTTCAAAACATCTCATTGTGATTATTTAATACGTAACTGTTGTATATACAATAACTTCTCGAAAAGAAAGAGGTTCTTAGCAATATGTATATATTTGTTTTCCACTCTTCAAAAGATTTTTATTTATTTTATTATTATTATTTTTTTGAAGGGTTAAAGAGTCAAAAGCTGACACTCCAAAATTCACTGGAGGCACTAATTCATTGGACGCTATCGAGGTATCTGCACAGACAAAGAAATGAAAATGCGTTATTAGCCATTGCTCGGTTTTATTACGAATTTTAACAAGAAAATATATATATATATATATATATATATATATATATATATATATATCTTACTTTAAAAAATACTAGATGCCACAAAAACATAATGTTTTTCATGATATTTATTAAAGTATTTTATGCGATTTCATCTCACTTTAAACACTTTAATAGTGACTTTCATAAACAAAAATCTGAACATGAGATTTAATTAAAAGTATATCTACTTTCATTTAATAATGGTTTTCATAAAATAATTGGTGACAAAGAATGTTAACAATAATACATTTTCTTTTAGTAATTTAATTTATCTTGGGATGAGATGGGCCACTTTCTCATGTTTCCAATTCTTCACTTTCTTTGTTGTTTCTACGAAGCTTCGGTTGCCAATATATATCAGTTTATATCTATATAAAACAACAATAATGGTTGTGCAAACATGGTACGAGTACACACTTTACAATGTGTTAATTTTTGTGCACAATATACTTTGTTACACTAGAACATGGTAGGGGGCTAATATTATTTTTGATATTCAAGACCAAGATTATATTATATAAATAAGCATGTTGAGATAAATAAATAAATTCAAACGATTCTCAATGAATTTTTGATTCCGTACTTTAATACGCATTTGTGGATTCGTTAATATGGATATAACATAAACAAATCTCAAATTCAACGCTTCTTTTCAGTAATTTAACTTTTTAAAATGATGAGTTTTAATCTTTATTTATCGTAGCGGTAGTGAATGAATTATTAAATTATTCATAGTGAGTTTACAGAACGGTGGTGATTTACTTTTTATAAGTTCAATACAAGAATGTTAAATTGATAATGTTACAAAAATAGTACTTTGTGACATTTATTTTGAGACATTCAAAAATAAAAAAATAGACATATTTTTTTGGGACAGAGGAGTACAAGATCATATATATATATATATCTATATATATATATATATATATAATAGGAATTCTAAGGAGATAACATAATGGTAAAAATATATATAATAGGAATTCTAAGGAGATAACATAATGGTAAAAACTCTCATCTCATAACTTAAAGGTTGAGAAAACAAATTTCCAAGAAATCTGCTATAGATACATATGAAATGTGAGGAGTGTATGTATCGTAGTAGATTATGAAATATTCTAAAAAATCGAGCCACCAGACAAATTCCAAATTGAGTGAATTAGCCCGAATGCTACTGTCGTCAACAAAATATATATGTGTGTGTGTGTGTGTGGATTCCAACTCAAGTTTTTTATATTGAAAAAGGAGATCGATTTTAAAAACAAGCATTTCCTTTGCATGATTGTATTATTCTACAACTCGCAATGGAAAGGGAAAAAAAAAGAAGTGATCAATTCTTGATCGTTGTACTTTTATTACTACGTGGATGTGTTGATATTGGTGCAACATATACTTTTTTATTAATGCTAAACATGGTGCAAGCTCTACATATATATAATATTTTTTATTTTTTATTTTCTATTTTCGAGATGGAGATTATAAAATAAGTACACTTGTTTAGCATATGATTGGATTCTTCTTCCACTTCGCTCTACAACTGAAAAAAGAGGGTGAAAAAAAGATAAAAAGTTATTGGTACTTTATATTCTAGTCAACCACCAATTAATGGGCACATTAGTGATCTACAAATGATGATTAAAAGATTTATTAAGTTGGATGGCGAATAAAAAATAAAGAGTCCAGATTGGTGCTATACTAGTAAAACATTGTTAATCAGAGACATGTACGTCAGAAGATGACATTATTAATCAAGACTGTTTTCTACAAATTATTTAAAAACAGTGATCATGTCAAAAATTCAAAACAATATCATGCAAGAGTATAAAAGTAGAGTGAATATGTCATATCTCAATAAATTCCAGATAATAAAAAAATAAAAATAAATAAAAATAAAAAGAAGAAAAAGAAAAGAAAAACCCTATACTACACGAATTTAGAAAATTAAGTGGTTACTTATTTATCAGTTTATTTAGTTGTTTTGTCTGTTTTAAAAGTAACTTTTTTAATGTAGAAAAAATCTTAATAGAGAAAAGAGAGAAAAAATAGCAAAACTTATCAAATCAAAATCCTAATATAACTTAATAACTTGAATTCAATTATGTAGAGTATATCTTCGTTTGTGAGACATTTTCTATTAAATCTTCAAATAATTAAAACTACATGTTATATATATATATATATTTTTACAATAAATAAGTTATCACTTTCTCGTAAATAAGAACCTTAGTTTACCTAGTTAACTCAAAACTTTTTATAATTTGTATTTTGATTTGATATTTTCTGATTACGGTTAAATTTTAAAGAAATATTCAACAAAGAAGTTGGGAGAGTGCATAAGAGAGTATATATAATGAAAAATATTAGTAGAGAAAAATAAATTTGAGATAAATAGAGAAATCTAGTGTAATTGTTGGTTCTTTCATTTTTTTTCAATTGTCAATTCGTCTAGTTTGGTAGAATAGGAAACACAAATACATAAAAGATAAAGTGTAACATGTATTAAAATAGAGTACATTAATATTTTTTTAATTATCCCACGTCAAATTCAAGATGTGTAGCGCTACTTACTAATAAAATTTCGTTGTCAAGATAATGTATAATGTGTATTTAAGATAGTAAATTGTATTACTTTTTTTATGATGTCATCTCATATGTTATATATTATATATCTCATATGTCATCTTCCTTTTGTCAATTTAGTCTTTGACTCTAAGAAACATTTTTTTCTTGTATTATATGTATTGTGTGGATGTATATTTACAAGAGATTGACCAAGATTGGCCAATGAAGGAGCAAAGGTGTTTGTTTGTGTTAGGCACTGAAAAATGAGGTAAAAATAACATAAACAAGTATTAAAAGCCACTTTTGCTTAATTGACACACTTTTGAAAAAATCTCTCTTGAAGAAAAAGAAGAAACATTCATCAAACTTCACTTATAATAAGCATTAGGTGACTCAACTTTATCAATTTTCAACAATGTTGAAGTTACTACATTTTTTTCTTTCTTTCCTTTTATTTATTATATATATATATGTATGTATGTATTTTTTGGACTATCAATATTGTATAATTTGTATAGCTTGAAAGAGATTCCTAGGATAGTGATTTTGGGTATCCATATGCGTCAAGTGGGTAATTAAGTATGGTTTTTGGGTTAGGAGACTATTCTAGAAACATTCCAAGTGGGAAGTTTCTCTCTTCTACATGTACGCACATAATTCAAGAGGTGTTTTATATCAATAAACATAGCACATGGTGTGGTTCAAAGGTGTTTTTATACTGAATCGACATTTTAGATTTGCAATTAGAGAAAATTTAGTTCAAAGTGTTGAATCAAAAATTTCGTCATTTCCAATTCACAAATGTTGAAACTAGGGTGGGGCGGAAAAAAAAAAAAAAAAAATCACATACGTTGACTCAATGCTCTCAAACACAACATTAATCTTGTTGTAGACCGTACGTATTTGTGATATAGCATTATGCATGCAAGAATGGTATGAATCTTTGTTCAAAGTTCAAACCATTGTATACCTTTTTTGATAGGCTTGAGCAAGGTCAATAATTTTCATTTCATTGATTTCAAGCAAAGTCATAAAAGGTGCATGATTACTGGTCTCGTTAATGTGGGCTAGTGGCACAGGTTTGGGCTCGAGTGGGTCCAGGGTCCCTACAAGTTAGGGGTTTAGGACACATGTTTGGGCTCGAGTGTCATATAGTCCATTGATTGTTTCTGCAAGTAGTCTAGATAGACTAAATAAGAATGTTCTCTCTTTCATTATTAGTTTTTTTTCTTCTTTTGTGTAATAAGAATGTTGCTATAATATGAAGCAAACATATTTATGAAAAAATATATATTATGAAGCAAACATTTTCATTTTGAAATCAATTATTGCAAAGTTTTACTTTGAATGCTAGAGTGCTAATATCATAGTGTTGGAGGGGCTCATTCCATATCGGATTTGAATGAAAAATGAATAGATATATATCAGCGAATATGTAACACTATCCAACAACTTAAACTTTTGGATCAGAGGGTAAGTGTCCAACTTGTTATAGTTGGTATCAAAGGTAGACCCATCCTTGATCTGGTGCACGCCAGGCACTCGCTTGAAATGTGTTTGAGTATCCACCAGAAACTCACCCATCCACTTTTTCTTTTACACAGACTTAAACCCTCAATTTAATTTTAAATTTTGGAAGGTGAAGAAATACCACTAGCCTACAACCTTGGCAGTAACTGTCTATTGCCCCAACGCCACAATGCACTTGGCATATTTTCCCTTTGGGTAAATTACACACAGGTACACCATTCACCTTTTATTACTTTGATCTCCCCTAAACCCGTTTACCTGCGGCTGAAAAGTGACCTTGAATATGAAAAGTCAATAATGCCCTTATATGATAATAATATATTGTATTGCATTCTATTCTAGGGAAGGCAAAATTGTCATTTTATAAAATTTAGTCAACAGGGTTACCGGAAGGAAGAAGGGGGTAGCTGAGAATCACCAGACACACTTGAATACCTTGTTTATGTGCATATAATGCTCAGATTGTTATTTGCAAATGGTGTATGTCCATAGAGAGTGAAAGCTAAGCAAATCTATTGTTTTATGGTTGCCAACTTGTTTTCTGATTACTACACTTTGTTATAATAAACTTTTCTCCCTGTTATGAACTTGCAGAACTGGAAACAACGATATTACCTACATGACTATAACTTTTCTTCTTGTTGATGAGAATTTCCCTTCCTTGTTGTGATTCCCCCCAATATCCTGAACTATCCATTAGAGAGGTTCACCGATATAGTAAATTATCTCGTGATTGGCAAAATTCCCTCCAATTGGTCCAACCAAGAAAAGGACCGGTTTTTTGCTAATATCCAGAAGTATTATTGGTAAGATCCAATCTTATTCCGATATTGGAAATTTTGATCCAAAAGCAGATGAAGGCATCTTTTTGGGATGAGTCTGAGGAGGAGATTACTGTATCACTTTATAGTATACCAAAGTGTTAATCAGACGGTGTTGTCACATTCCCTCCACGTTTTTTTTTTCTTTTCTACTTCTACATTACCATCTAATGATGTTTCCAAGTAAACAAGAAATTAACCTGGTAAAGAACATAGCTTTTAGCCAAATAGGACCTATCCACTCAAACAACTTTAACAATTCCATCACAAGCAAGCAAGCATGTTTTATGGATCAGAGGAAAGAATGCCAAATGAATGAGAGAGGTGATAGTGGATGACCTTGTGTTCCTAGTAAAAAAGAAAGGACCTTTTTTCTGAGGGCCTGCTTCTAAAAATAGAGAGCATTAGTACATATTACATTCCCTGAAATATGTGTAATTCATTGTCTTTGTACAACTTTCAAAACAATCAATCAACCATATCAATTGCTTCCTTCCCCTCTCTTTCACTCATGGATTGGAGGATTTCATCAATAAATTAACTTCTAACCAACTCATTCCAAGTCAAATAATGCATGTATGCAGACAAAATGTGGTACCTACCATCATTTAATATCCTAAAAGTTACCAAAACTATACTTGAGCTGACATAGAAGAGATGAAAACAGAATACATGTTTCCATATAATTTAATCTGCCAACAACCAACAATGAAATCCTTAGCTGTTGGGATGTCAGATTCTCGAATTTCAGTTCCACACAACTCACCATTATGAACCTTTTACTCGTCGGGGGTCCACCATTTTCGCATAACATACCTTCAGATTTTTGTTCCCTATCCTCAGGGCTGTGCTTTATAATGTTGCACTCTCATGGTGAAGCAACTATTCTTACATTGTATGATTTGTCCAAATTCATTATTCGAAATATATATAGATAGATCGATATTCACATATACTAGAATTCATTATTCGAAATATATATATATAGATCGATATTCACATATACTAGAATTCAACATTCTGTTCTTTATACTCTAATCCAACATATGGTTGATGCACATTCATAGCCTGTACCACCACTTATACAAATGAAAAGCACTATCTTGTCTTCCATCAAGTGTTTCCTGCCACCCCCTAACTGATTTAGAAAAATAAGAAGGTATAAAAAAAAAAAAAAAAAGATTTTTAGATTCCAGTTTATGCGAATATTTATCTATCAACGTAATGGGGTCCATGGACCTCAGGCATATTGACTAAATATAACATATGGATTGGCAAAGTGACACCTCTTTGCTCCCCACTCAACAAACAAGAAGCCCTATCCAGAATTTCAACATCATTTCATCCCCACTTTTAATTCGACCGAGCACTGTGCAGTGCACTAACCTAAGGTCCATTGACTCAATATTACTTCTTTCCCAACCGTTGATATTAAAGTTTTATTTACAAAAAACAGTAAGCTTCATTTGGACATAATGACAAACCCTAGAAGAACTGTACAACTAGCATCTATATGGAGGGCTTAAATGGATCTAGACATGTAATACAGAAGCCCCATGTTAAGGAAGATGACTCTATGCAACAATTTATCTCAGAAAGCTTCACAACAGTACAAAGTGCATAAGAAGTGCATTACTCAGTATAAGTCCGGTCTACGCATAGTGCTGGAAGGGGAATAATGAAAACACACCTAACCTATGACACATTGTTTCACAAAGTAACTGCAATAAGATTCTGACCAGCATCTTCATGATTGTCACACTGAGCTTTTACCACTACACCAAACATATAGGTTCACAAAATTTCCTAACTGAACTAGAAATACCTGTATGACTAATTGACTATTCGACATTAGGTTTACAGGAATGCCAATTTAAATAAATAGCTTCATAACTCCATGTAAGCTATTCAAATGAATTTTTCTCACCTTTAATACATTTATTATCGTGCTGGTATGGTCATCCTTGCTTTCAATTCTAGGACTCGCAACGTCTAAAACCTTTTTCTTCTTCATCTGCAATCCAACATCTGCTTCAAACTCCACCAGCAGCATTGCCTCCTTCACACATTTTAACTTTACCGAGCTGGCTATACAACTAGCTCAATTTATACAAAGCTCTCATTGCATCAAAAGAACCGTTAGATAGGCCCTCAAAAGAGCCTTTTTAAAGTTCTCTGTTATTTTAATTTGGCCACCAAGAATCTTCCTTTTTTCTCTTAAAATTTGATCAAATATAAATAAATCAAATGAAGCCAATACAGTTTAATGTCATAATTACTTTACGTTCTGGTAGCAGCATTATGTAAGATATGTTAACTTTTTTGGACATAAATTTAAAACCCAGTCTTTATTTGGACAATATTTTTCATTGTTGAAACAAGCAACCATGATCAAGTGGTCATAGTTGTTAAGTACAGCAACATTGCAGGAAGGGCTACAATAATACATAATTGCTATACCATTTCAAAATTTTATAGAGAACAACTTAAGTAGAAGTTAGTCTACAAACCTGCACTGCTCATTCTTCCAGTAAGAAGGTTAGATGAAACAGTTCGCTGCCAACAAAATTGCCTACCCTCAGATGGTGGACTAACAACTGCCTTCCGCTTTCTCATTGTCGCATCCACATTCATATTTTCACACTCAGAACTCCATTTATTCAAACAGAAGTCTGTCGAGTCATCAGCGTTGGCCTTGCGATAAAAAGAGAACTCTTTTTCCATAGGTGGAGATAAATCACTCAACTTCCTCCCCTCTCGATGAGTACTCGAACCAACATCTTCAACCTCTTGGTGCAAACTATTCTCAACAGTTGCACTAGGAATTGATAAAGGGCCTAACCGCAATGATAAATCACACCCAATATTATGTGAGTTCTCAAGAGCGTCCCTGAACTCTGTTTGAGGAATTTTGTTTGAAGCATCTACATTACAAGACAACAACAGGTTTTGCACAGCACCAGTCTCAGTCTCAGCAGAGTCAGGAGTGTGTGAATTTGACTTGGCAGTGATGCCAAAGTGAGACTGGAGTTCTTGAGATTGAAGGTGATTTCCATAATACAAGGGATAAACCAAACACGAGTTCGATGATGGATAAGTTCCCATAGGTAAACATTGGTTAGTACCATGTGGAAGAAGTTTCTCAGATAGAAATTGGGATTTGTTAGTAGTACAATTATTGTTTTGAGTGATAGGGAAGCTCGAGTCCAAGCCCAAATGGGTTGAATTCATGTAGCTGGGTACCGTGAAGTTCGAATTGAAAGACTTTAATTGTTGATTTCCCTGAGTTGTGTTATCTAAATTGCAAGGAGGGGCAGAGGTAGTCTCTGGAACACTGGCACTAAGATAACATCCTGGATTACTGTTCCGTTGGCTCCTCGAAGATCTCCTTGGAGTGCAGCCCAAATGGAGAGCAGCTAAGCCCAATTGAAATAAAGAGAATTGCATATTAGATGTTTTATATTTCGAATTACTTTTGTTTGTAATTGAAATCAAGCATTAAAGCCTAAGCCATTACACTGATAAAATGCAATCAAGAAAACATATATACTTGCATATATAGTAATAGACATGTAAAGTGTCAAAATGACTAAAACCCAATTGAAATAGAGAGAATTGCATATTACATGTTTTGTATTTCGAATTACTTCTGTTTGTAATTAAAATCAAGCACCTAAGCCATTACATTGACAAAATGCAATTACAAAAACATAGATACTTGCATATATACGAACAGACATGTAAATTGTCAAAATGACTAAAACCCAATTGTAGAAATGATCATTCCTATTCAAAGACTAAAAATTGGCAAAGACAAAAGCAAATTGAATGAATGTATACCTTCAATACAAGGCAACAAAAGCTCTCCGGTTTCAGTACTCTCATCTCGCCGGATTATCGTGTCAATGGCCTCATTTGCTCGGTCCCAAAGAGTTTTAAGATCCATATACTCAGTCTAAGCAAGCAAAAAGATGCAAAACAAATGGAGAAATACAAAAGAACAAAGGCAATTGAGACAAATAGTCAAAAAAAAAATGAGTGAAATTGAGCGCAGTGAAGTACAGAACATACCTCAGAATTGGCCTTGGAATACATAATTTCTTCAGCTTTCAAGACCACAATAGGGAGCTTCTCTTGCCATTCTTTGTTCTTTTTAGTTGCTGAGCTATGAATCCCATTGACAACCCTAATCAAACATGTAATAGACTCATGAAAAACACAAAAACAAATATATGGGTTCTTATGCCTATGTATATATATGGATATAGAGAGATAGAGAGGGAATTAGAGTACCTGAAAATTTCTTGAATGAGAGAGCCTCTGATGGGTTTGTGCCTATCACTGTGCCAAGCTCTTCTAACACACTCATAGGGTCTTGGGCCTGGTCTAGGCATCTTCAAGAAGTGAGTAATACACAGATGATGAACACGAGAGAGAGGGAGAGAAATATGAAGAGGGAGTACTCTGCTTCCACAGGGAGAGAGAAATCAAATTAAAGGAACAGTTGTAAGGACTTGTGGGTGCCTTTGCTTTTTTCTAGTGAATAGTCTTTAAACTGAGCAATGCAGTACAAGAAAGATTAGAAGTAACAATGGGGGGAGACTAGAGAGAGAAAGAGGGAGAGAGAGAGAGAGAGAGAGGGGGAGAGAGGTCCAGTTTTGTTTTGTTTTGTTTTCTTTTTCCTTTCTTTTCTGTCATTCACTCAATTATTCAACGAGTTTTATTGATGAGTTTGGTGTGTCCCCCACACATCCACATGCCTGCTTCCCCATGCCCCAAGGGTCTCACTCTCTTTCTCTCTCTAAAACTCTCTCTCTCTCCTCTCAGAGTCATGACCATTCATGTAGTGGGGGGGAGAGGATTTGATTATATTGTCACTGTCGGTGGCAATTTAAGCAAACCCCAGCCTCTACTGAAAAGTTTTAGCGGATAACTGAAAAGGATCCCAAACACCCGGCATCATATACCAATGCAAAAACAGTGCCGTTGGATTATCTGATTTGAATAGTTGATCAAGATTACCCCAAACTTTGGGTGTTTGTTTCAGCTTTTTTGAGAAAAGTTTTCTGTTTTCTCCTAACTAATACTTTGACACTCTTAAAAAGATATGTATTGGACTACAGTTTTTGAAATCCCTTTTTTGAAAATATAGCTTAAAAAATGTCTCTTTTCTAATTTTCTAAAAACAGTTTTTTGATGTATTTGGTAGCTATTAAAAATGTTTTTAGTGGTTACCAAATTTAACTCAGTCTGTTTAAATGAAGCTAAAATTTGTAACTTTTAAAATTGTGTTCTCTATTGAATATTTCAGTTAAAAAAAATTTCATTAGTCAATCATTTCCTTTGTATTTTTTATAAAAATAATGACACTTATTCTTTAATAAAATTACTATTATTAAATATGGTAACATCCTATATTAGGATGAAATTAATAATATAAATATTTAAAAAATATTGTTATAAAACAAATTAAAAAATAATTTAATTGTAAAAAGTATTTATTATAACTTGTCATCAAACACATAGAATGTTTTTTTTTTTTTTTACTAATCCCAATTTTTTGATAGGTCTATTAATTAAAATGTTTTTTATTATTATTTTTTAATTCCAACAACTCCAAACGAGCTCTAAAAATTATTTTTAGATAAATGAAACAAACCGATTCTTAATTGTTGTAACTTGTAACCAGCTCTAAGATCGTTCGAAACCCAAAAAAATGATCATTTGAATTAGGGGTAGAGCCAATTAAGGCCGAGAGGGGCATGTGCTGCCTACCCTTGCTCTAACTTACTATATATAGGTACATATTTTTGTTATATACATATATAATTATATGACAATTTTAAAGATTAATTTTTTAGAAGTTTGTTACATTGATCTTGTATTTTGCAACTTTAGAGTATTGTATCTTGATACGTTTGTGTTGCCCTGTGATATAGTTGTGTTGCCAATACAATGCACCTAATCCCTGGATTTGGGTTCTTCATAAGAGATGCAAAAAATTATGATGAGTAGCTCTCACATACATAAATTAGAGGCTACAATCATGGAAATTAGATCAATTTATTTAAAAACAGTCATCCCGTCTATTATGTCCTAGGCGACACACATTCTATAATGGTCGGGACAAGGGGTCATGATCCCTCAATGGTGAGCTAATTCCAAAAACTCGTTCTTAGTTCAGATTGCAGGCTGCAACTAGCTTGCATGAAGTTGGAATCGCTAATAATTGTCGATCAGTCATACGACATACGAACAGTTCCAAGGCCTTGCTCACACCAACATACAATGTCTCTTATAAAATTATTTAAATTAGAAATTAATCCCAACTCATGTCCCATCTAATATTGGTGATAGAATTTATGTATTTGATGATGCAAATATAGAAAATTGTTCAACTCCTAATGGATTTAACAGCTAGACTGCCCTTCTTGGGCCAACTTTGCATTATTCATCTGGATTTAAATGAAACATGGGTTGGGACAACATCAAAATAGAATGGTCGGTTATTAGTACAAGAAAATTTTTTTACTTTTTTTTATTTTTTTTATTTTTTTGTCACTTTTCGAAAATTTATGGTTTTTCAAATTGCAATTCTTCAATTAATTATTAAGATTTGTTTCAAAGCAAACAACAAGCTTCATCTGTAACATTCCATAATGAAGAAAAGGTTACATTAACACCTCATTTTTACATTTATGAGAATAATATATGCAATTTTTTCAAGCTGGTGAAATACATATACAAATCTATTTACGCATATTTTTTTTTTGTCTATACCTGCGTTCAAACCTCTTTCCTCCTATTTAAGGATTAAGAGTTTATACCATTGAATTAGATGTCTTTTGATTCGAATGCGAAGTTAATGTTTTGAGTGATTCTAATATTCTTCTTCGTCACACACACACATATATATATATATATATATATATATATATATATATATGATGTCTTTCTTTGGGTAAAGGAAAAATGGAAAAAGGAAAAGAAAAGAAAAGAAAGGGAATTCACTAATTATTGTTGGATTAATTGTTAGTGGGCTCCTTTGGTAGACCAAGAATGAGTTTTGAGTATTCAATAAGCATACTATTTCAGACTTTTTTTTGGTCAAGATACATCATCCATATAATACCAGTAAATGGTGTAACCTAAAATAAAAGTTCCCAAGCGAAACATTTTACTAGAGCCCACTAAATGAGACTTAACTAATGAACATGACTTGGGTTGCACTAAAAAAAAACAATCCATAAATAGGTGAGTCTATGATCAATACTTCTAGGATCAAAGGAATTGGGTCAACATGATATGCTTATTTTATTTTATATATACACACACATATATATATATACATATACATAGTATTTATGTTAATTATTATCCTTATTAATCATTTTTTACTATTTATACATTTGTGATTGGACAACATCCGATAATATTTAGGCAAGTCTTGTTTATATTTTAATATATGTGAAAGTATATGCTTTCAACCAATGTTCAATATTCTTTTTTACTTTTTATTATTATTATTATTATTATTATTATTATTTTACTTTTGGTAAAACTCTCTCCCTCTCTCTCAATATTATTGATTCCAAAAAAAAAAAATGTAAAATAATTGAAAAATAAACTAGCAAAGTTTGTAATTTCAATTTTTAAAGTAATACTATCAAGAGCTCCCTCTCTCCCCATCAGCTTTCCAAGACCTGCCATCGTTTTGTAAGAATAGATGGCAAAATAATTACTCTTTTGCAAAAGTTTGCTACCATATAAAAAGAACTTATATTTTGATAAATACGTAATGCCTAACCAAGTAATGCATAATATATATATATATATATATATGGTCTCCCTTGAAATCCAATTTATTTGTTTTTTTTTTTTTTTTTTTTTGGGTTAAAGGTGAAAATCAAATTTGTTGAGCAAGATGAATAATTAGGTTATGTGCGTTTGTCAAGCAAATTAAAGCCCCAAAAGAAGGCGAAAGTACCATAGCTAAATGTGACCCTTCAATTAAAGAGAGTGTGAACTCTGAAACTGTGACACAAATTCCGAAAAAACACACGAAAAGAAAAAGAAAACTGTGACACAAAAGTTAAATCTAAATCACCATATATAGTCAACCATGTCACAATGTTGTTTTTGGGCAGTGTGGTCTCCAATAACCACCATGAATGATAAAGGAGACCTACTTTGATCCAATGTAACACCTACTATATAGAGGCTAATAAGATGTGTGACTAGGTTTTTATTTTATGATTGGACCATTACATTTATCAAATTCTATACTCCTTTTATCTCATTTTAAGTGTCTTATATTAAAGACACTTTTTTTTTTTAAAGTAGGATATTCAAAATAGAAAGGAGGTAATAATTATTATGAAGTTGACAATCATATTTAAACTCAAAATGCCAACTGTTGTGATACTAAGTTACGGCAAAAGGAAAGCCATGGATTTTTTTTTTTTCATCAAATTGTGTGGTTTCTCGTTAAATCTTCACTTCTTTTTCTTTTCGTTTGTCAATTTCTCTACAAATCATAACCTCAAAGGAGTGGAATAATTGATTAAGAACTGCACTTATAAGATGGAGATCTTGAGTTTAATAGTGTGACTAGCGCTTAGTGGAATGGCTATGGAATCAGATGAAACGCGAAATGAATATGAATAGATCGGTATGTAACATTATTCAATAATTTAATTTGTTGGGTTCTTGCACTTTCTTTAATATATTTGACCGTGGTTCTTTGAACAAGTTCATCATTTTTGGCATACTCTTTTACAAAAATGTCAATTACTTCAAATTACAAACAAGTTCATCATTTTTGCTTGAATTAAATTGTGTATGAAAATCAAACATACTGAGTAGTAACATAAATGATAACAGTGATATTATAGGAATTAGGTACGGACCCAACATAGGACCAGCGGAGGCACCTCCCCACTGAATTTTTTATATTTTTATTTTATACCTCAATTTTTTTAGAATTTATGAAGATGCCCCCACTGGATTCTCTTTTTTGCATTTTGTACTTCAATTTTTTGAGAATTTTTGACGATGCCCTCACTAAAATTACAATTCGTCCTACTGATTTTTTTTTTTTTTTGCATTTTATACCTTAAATTTTTTTAAATTTATGAAGAAAACCTTATTAAAATTACAAAAATAAATTCACTATATAAGTTTGTCCTCACAAATTAAAAGACCGCCCTCTAACAAAATTTTCTGAATCTGTCACTGACTGAAATATGTGTTTTATTACAAATAGAAACTTGTCTATACTTAGAGAGGGTTCGGAAAGAATCCAAATCCGATTAATTAAAACTTAATTTTTTATTTTATCAGCGCTAATGTTTGAGAGTGATTAAACAACTCAAACTCAAACTTGATTAAATATAGTCAATTTCTAAAACACACACTCACACACACACATATAGACTTAGATTAACTCAAAACACACATGGTTTTTAGGAGTGAAGGTTACGGATTGCACACCATTGGCATGTCATACATAACTCGTTCCTTGTATTCCAGGTTTCTGATTTTTAGGCACCAATGATGTGTGCACCCATGTGAACCAACACAGAATAATTGCCAACTTAGCCCCTTGTCACCAGCATGCGAGGCACGTGTACTCTATCATATCATAACCAATGTGAAAATTGTTTTTGTCATAATACTATTTATTTGTTTTTGTCCAAAGCTTTTCACTCCTCTTATCTCGAAACTTATCAATAATTATGGTTTTTTTTTTTTTTTTTTTCCTAAGTAAAGGCTAAATAATTATCATAATAATGGTTTTAATCGTCACGTGCGATCTCTGAATGAACAAAATTTATTTTTATTTTAATTTGAGCACCGCGATTTTGCAAAAATAATATTATTACATCTCAAACATAATATTAGGAGACAGATGAAAAAAATGAATAAATTTCACTTACCTCCCTAAGATTTGTTAATAAATCACATAAATTACTTTTAAGTTTCACAATTTTACTTACCTTTCCCGATTAACAAGGGTTGTCCAACTTGATAATGGTACTATGTTATTTTACCATTTTGCTTGTAAAATATTTGTTGTCATTTCAGACATAAAAAGGGTGCCTTAAATTTAGAATTGGATAAAATTTAATGTAAATTTTGAATTAAATTTGTTCCAATCTCAAATTCAAGATTATGCTCCCAAACATAACATAAATATATTTATTCAAAAAAAATAAAAGGAAAAGAAAAGAAAAAAGAACACGACAAGTTGTTTGATCACACTAGTTTCATTTGTATCTTTGGCAAACATGGGATAATCACAGTTTTGAGCATCTAAACCAATGGATTTGATTTTAGGGTTTTTCCGTTATAAAGTAAAAGTGGATGTATGAGAACACGTGTTCTTAACACTATTTTATACACGCCATTAACATAGTGTATAGTACAAACAATATGATCTAATTACAGAACTGAAGTGTAAAGATCTCTTTGGTCAGTCCGTTGAGGTTGTATCATATATATATATATATATATATATATATATATATATATATATATATATATGTCATGTTTATCCCCCATCGCCGCCGTCAATTTAGCAATCACTAAACCCAACCGCCCCCACTAAATCCCACTTTACTCTTACTCTTTCTCTCTCTCTCTCTCAAAATCAATCACTGAGCAAACGAAAACCATGCTGTCCCCAAATCCACTGTCCCTTTTCTGTGCTCTCCTCCTCTGCTTGCCTCTAGCTGTTGTATTCACCATCACAACCACTCCCCCAAACACCACCACAACTGGTGGCGCCACCACCATTTCCACCACCAGCAACACCACCACTAACAGAAGTGGTGTGTACCCAATAGTACCCACATTCACACCCACAATAAAAACACAACAAAAAAACAAGAACACAACCGCCACCTCTCCACCACCACCGCGGCCGGCGGAAGAAGATGACGATGACTCACTGTTCCGACTCGCCGCCCGAGTCAACCCAAAGCCATCGCCCGCCGGTTCGCGGAAGAAACTCGCCTTCATGTTCCTCACCACCACGCCACTCCCTTTCGCGCCACTTTGGGAGCTCTTCTTCAACCACACCCCCAAAAATCTCTACAACATCTACATACACGCCGACCCAAGAATCTACTACGACCCGCCGTTTCGCGGCGTGTTCGACCACCGAGTCATACCCTCCAAACCCACTCGCCGGTACTCACCCACTCTCATCGCGGCGGCGCGTCGCTTGCTTTCTCAAGCGCTTCTCCACGACCCGTCAAATTCCATGTTTGCCCTTCTATCCGCTTCGTGCATACCCCTACACTCCTTCAACTTCACCTACAAAACACTAATCAGGTCAAAGAAAAGCTTCATCGAAATCTTGAAAAATGAGGCCGGCGCGTATGACAGGTGGGCGGCGCGTGGGGAAGGCGTGATGCTTCCGGAGGTGAGGTTCGAGAGTTTTAGAATTGGGTCTCAGTTCTTCGTGTTGACACGTCGGCACGCAAGGATAGCCGTAAGTGACAGGCGACTGTGGTCTAAGTTCAAGCTACCGTGTCTAAAAACTTCCACGTGTTACCCTGAGGAGCATTACTTCCCTACGCTCATGAGCATGAAGGACCCACGTGGATGCGTGCCAGCGACGCTGACTCACGTTGACTGGAAAGGTCGTCATGATGATCACCCTCGCACGTACGGTGCAGCTGAGGTGGGCCCAAATCTGATCATGTCTTTGAGAAAGCACCGGCCTAGATACGGTGCTGTTGGTATCAACGGCTCTGATTCGTCTGTGAGGAGAAGGCGTGACCCGTTCTTATTCGCTAGAAAATTCTCCCCGGACTCGATCCAGCCGTTGATGAGTATGGCCAATGACGTCATCTTTAAAGATCAGCATGTCAATTCTGTAAATTACACAAATTTTAGAAGGCAATAAGTAAATTATAAAGAAAGGCGGGACAAACCTGTGCTTTTTGTCTTTACGTACGAGGCTTTATATGTAAGTCAAAAGAGTCGATTCGTTATCATCCTCCTAAAACGAGTCAAATTGGTGGATTTTAATGACTCAAAAAGCGGACTAGTTTTGGAGTTTATATTACCAATCGAGCAAGTTGTAAAAATTATTTACACCATTTCTCAACTTTTCAAACTAATTACAAAATTGGGACTTTTAATTTATCAAAATGCACTCAATCCCCTCAAATGACAATTAATACTCCTTCTGTCCAAAAAAAAAAAAAATATCATCCTTTCCTTTTTGGTCTATCCCAAAATAATTGTCACTTTCCTTTTTTAAACAAGATATTTTACATCTTTTCATATATGTTATTCGAATTTAAAATTTCAAACTTGAATATTCAAAACTTAAAAAGACAAATTAGTAACTTTTCAGGGAGACAAGGCATGTCTCACATGTCTCCTTAAAAATTTCTACTCCCCAAAAGTGACATGACATCTAAATTGGGAAATTTCTACTCCCCAAAAGTGACATGACATCTAAATTGGGATAGAGGGAGTAATACATTATCCATTTTAAAATGGATAAGATTTGCCTACTCTCTGGTGAGTAGGTCATCCCTATTTATAGTTGATATCGTCCAATTATAAATATACAAATAACTGGTAAATACAAAATCATAAAAGTGATAAATAAGGATAATATCTTTTTTTTTTTTTTTTTTGGAAATAAATTCAATCACCATCTCATTTTCTTATTTATCAATTTTAAGATTTTGTAATTATAAACTATTTGTACATTTGTGATTGAACCACATCAGCTGTCGTAGAGTGACCTGCTCACTAATGAATAAGCAAGTCTTATCCATTTAAAATTGGACAAAATTGCCCATTCACCTCCACTTCCAAAGTAATCCAAACAATATATTGTTTTTGTTCTTCGGAATTGAATGCCGATTCACCTTCATTTCCAAAGTAATCTTAACAATATATTAAAATGTCCATTCATCGGTTAGTAGGGAGTCTCTACTGACTCAATAGGTGGCATAATAAAATTATGACAATTGTTTTAAATTTTATAAAATATAAAATATAACAAAAATAGAACCAGAACGTATTTAATTCATTTTAATTGGGTTAATCGCATCTTTCTCTCCATATATATCTATACACACTTGTACATACATAGGTACAACATTAGCTTTTAAAGTAGAGAAAAATTAGGATTCAAACTTCCTAAAACAATACATTCCAAAAATAAGATCTTCCTAAAACAATATATTGTTTTTGTTCTTCGGAATCAATCAAAATTTAGATTTCACCATAACTGTACAAATATAAATTCATATATATACATATATGGATAAACAAACAAAAACATGTTATTAAAATGCCCACTCACCTCCACTTCCAAAGTAATCTTCATTCTCACTGCAACAATCCTAAGTTGAACGAGAGAAGGGCAAAAACTTTTTTTTTTTTTTTTAAAAACACAAACCGGAAGCATTTTATGATTCTAGTAATGATTCTTCATATCAATCACATACTCTCCACTTTGAGAAGGTAGAGAGCAAAACTAACCCCTGAAAACACTATTGCTATATCTCAATTCAATTATTTTTTTATAACGCCCATACGCATATCTGATATTTATAGGGATTGTGGTCAAGGATGTATACATGTACTAGACGAAAATTGTAAAAGATATTGTGAATTCAATTAAAAATGGGTCAAACTAGTTCTAATTTTATTTTTGTTATAATTTATATTTTATAAATTTTAGGACACTTGTTATAATTTTATTATGCAATCTACCTAATCAGTAGAAATTTTCTACTCACCAGTGAGTAGGCAAGTATTGTCCTTTAAAATTAGGTCAAACTAAATAAGATTTTCACCTAATGACCATATTCAGAACCTCATTATTCCTAAATAATGATTAAAAATGTTTCTAATAAGGGATTAAAATTGTACAATATAACACAACAAATTGCAAAACCACAACACTGTCCAAATTCCAATTTTGTGTTAAAGGTTAAAGATTTAAATGGGTCATAAAAGTGACTTTTCTAGAATCAAAATGAATTTTAAAAAAATTGGAAAAAAAAAAAAAAGAAAGTTAATTTGTCACTTCACTTTCAATCAAGTTCCTCAAAGCTTTAACTTTATATGGTATTTGTTTCCTTTTTCAAAAAATTTGGAATCTTATAGTTGGTTTCTCTCTAATATGTAATTTCCATCACAACTTACAAAAGTTGTATAGCACAAGAGGATTATTATTATTTATTTATTTAAAACTAATAGGCCCATAATAATAGGTCCTTATTTGCTTTGGCTGTCTTTTACTTTTTTTTTAAGAAGAGAGAAAAAGCATATTTTAAAATGTATAAAATGAAAAAGAAATTAAAGACATAACAACATAAATAGTTAAAAACTCAAAAGGATCCATTTCATATTGTTGATGCTGTTTTGGCAATATACAAAAAGGTAAAATCAATTTCTCTTATTAAAGATTTGTTAACCACTCCCTCTTGGATTTTATTTGTTTGCCTCTGAGTGATATTACCTATCTGTCCAATTGAAGACCAATTAAACGGTATGAAATAAAATTTAACAATAGATTTATAATGTATAAAATGAAAAAAGATTAGGATGGATTCAGAAAAGTAAGTGGGAGGGGGAGACCTTTAACAAAAAATGCACTAGAGGCATAATAGTGAGGATAAAGAGGTGGTAATATTTGACACGACACGTTAACACGGCATGAGATAAAAAGGTTTAGATTTGGACTAATTGTGTTCGTATCGACACGGATTGACCCGCTAGCTAAACGTGTCGTGTTCATGTCAAGGGTCTTAGACACGATTAATAATAGTGTCGTGTTTGTATCGATTCTAATCATGTTCGGGTCGTAATCGTGTCAACACGAACACAGCACGCAAACACGAATTGTTAACCGACAAATTCAAAATTTTGCAAGCATATAATTCAAAAAAGTAAAATTAGTGAGTATAAGAGCAAAAAGAATTCAGAGGTATTTTTATTTTTACTTTTTGGCAGTTAACCCTATTCAAGATGAACAATCCGTGTGAACCATTTATAATTAGCCCATAATTACTTCTTCTTTTTTTTTTTTTTTTGGGAAAATTAATAAGCCCATATTTGCTATGGCTTTCTTTTACTTTTGCATTTTGAGGTATATGAGCATCTTTTGTAATATATATAAAATGTAAAAGAAATTAATGCAATAACACAAATAGTTAAGAACTCAAAGGAATCATTTCATTTTTGTTGATCCTGCCTTGGCAATATACGCAAAAAGGTAAAATCAGCACTCTCTCACCATCAAAACTTCTTTTGAATATATCAATATCAATAATTTAGGTGATGATTCTCTCTAATTTGGACCATTCAAAAAAATATATAATTGCTTTAAATCACACAAAAAGCAGCCAACCAAAATATTTAATTATTTGGATAATCATATGTTAATCTTAAAATAAATTGAAAATGAATGGTTAACATTCATGTAACCACTTTTATTATAATGCACCCAAAGGGTACAAAATAAAGTGATTTGATAAAGTCAGTGTAACATAATAAATAGTGGTCATATATGAAATAAAATTAATCAATGAATTGAAAGATTATTAAAGTGGTCATAATATGTCTATTACTATTTCGTTTTGAAAATAATACTAATAATAATAAAATAATAATAACAAGATGAAAGAAAGTAAGAAAATTTATGGTCGATCATCCAATTATACAAATTAACCAAAACACTTCAATAAAACAACAATTAATAATAAAATAAATATATTCACCTGAAGTTCATAAGATGTGGATTAAATCTTTTGGCATGTGGTGATGTTTTTTTCTTATTAGTATGATACTATTTACTCGACCACTTTCAAGTTAGAATTAATACCAATTTCGAATTAGAGTTAATACTTAAAAATTCAAACAAATTATCAGAGATCGATCACATGTATAGAGTAAATTTGGAAAGTAATTGAACCTAAGATCTATAATTCTTGAAAAATTGCCCAAGGTCAGTTCATGACCTGCCCATGAACGTTCTTGTGGTCTTAAATGTCATCTTAACTTTCATGGAAAATGAAGAAGAGAAGGTGCAAATTTGGTTTGACGGAGTTGCATTGAGCAGCACAACTTCATCACCAATTAGAATACAAGCAGAAAAGACTAATGCTATGTTTTGGAAATACATTTGAATCTGAAATTAAGGCTCCGATCTAAAATATTCGTTTTGAAAAATATATATATATATATATTTTTAGGTAAAATATTCTTTTATTTTGTCAGTGTTAGACAAAGGTTTACGTCGAGGCATGTAAAATAACTTGTTGAAAATTTATGTATAAGTTATTTTTGTTAAATTTTAATAATTTTTTTTTTATTTAATCGTAAATATTTTATGAATAAATTTTTTAAAAAATATTTTACGTTAACGGAGCCTAAAGGGGACTAAATTTCATCTAAAGCACCGATTCAAACAACTTGATGCCCCATCTCCTTACAACCAAAGAAGGAAAATTCATGAACCAACCCGATCATCTCCACCCCGTAGGTCGGCTAACCTAGCATCCTAGGGGGAAGTACAAGAATATTTGCCTTTTGTACCTTTCAACCTAATCTTAGGTCCCGTGACTCACCCTCCGTGAACGAATCTTGTGAACGTTTCGAACACACAGCATAATAATTATTGATTGACAGACTTTGTTGTTTTAAGGTAGCTGTGGAAGGAAAAATCCCCCTACCAATATATATCAGTCACGTCATTAAGTAAATTGTGACACATCTCTATTGGGCAACAAGATCTTCAAGCCCAGCTTGACACGGCTCAAAAGAACTATCATCAGCCCAACACCATATTAACTCTATGCATCCTCAGTCTAATATACAGCTAGGATAAAGATTATCCATGATTTGGATCAAGTCAATTACTTATCAAGGGAGCCTCACAAGGAAGAATCTATACGAAGCAAATACCATGCATAGAAAAAAAGCTTTACAGGGAAGATTTTATACCAAGAAAGAATCTCATATAGAAGAAAAGCTTTACATGGAAGATTATGACAATAATGGTGAATAAAACGGACAAGTAAGACGATTCTTACCATATTTTATCATTAAACTTTGTATAAATAGAGGCATGAGTTTTCAATAAAGATGATCCAAAAATTCTCTGAACGTTCTATTGTTTATAATTTGTTATTTTATTGAGTATTTTGTTTTAATTCTTCAATTTATTATAATTGACGAATTTTTGCCCCTACAGTAGCCTAAGTGATTTTTTTGGGAAGATAATTTATACACTTACTTTATTCTTATAAAAACTTAAATTCTCTGGCTTAAAAGGAAAAATAAGTAGGCACAGACGGATAGAGGCGAAATAAAAAAATTATTGCATGATATTAATACTTCATTTTTTATTTGTATATTATTTTGTGAATGCCAGTAAGGATCTCTAAAAGTAGATGGCGGTGAGACTATGTAACCATGGATTATGTAATAATACCTAAAACACTTTGAAAAAAAAATAAATAAATAAGAAAAAGAGGAAAGCTAAAAAAAGCCATTGGATTAGATGTATTCACACTCGTACAAGCGACGAAAAATGTAATTAATGTGTCTTTTCTTATTTTATTGAAAATTTGAAACTATGAAATTTCAACTTATGGGACCAAATTACCCTTTTATATTATTTCATCTTTCTTTCCTTTGTTTGTTACATATATTTTAACTTTATATGCGGATGGATTTTTTATTTGATTTTATGTAATTTAATTGAAGAAATATTATGAGATTGAATTTTAATTGAAGAAATATTATAAAATTTGAGTTTTAGTTAATATGTTAAACAAGAGAAGTATGGTTTTCTAGTCTATTCACAATATGGTAAATTACTATATATGTGTGTGAACAAAGAAAAAGAAATAATTAAAAAAAAAGAAAAAAACAATTTACATAAGATTTTTTATTTTTTATTTTTAATGTTTAAGGATCTAGAGAATAGAGGGGAGAAACAGTGAAAATTTTTAGCCAATAAGAAATACGACTCTGAATGGACGATTGTGAATAATACTCCTCATAGATGTGATGGTCCCAAAACTCCAATCTAGATTCTCATTCATACTCTAAGAAGATATCTCAATAATCGAACATTGTCTTCACATAGGAAAACAATTAAGAAAGATTCCTACTCCCTTTTAATGCACCAATGATTAAAATCCCCAAATTTCATTAATTCTGCTTCTGCCATTCAAATTTGATCACATGCTTTCCTCTATTCTAAAAAAACAACGGTAAATGAAGCGGACATCACCCAAAAAAATTTTTGTTACATATTCCATAAAAGAATCTAAATCAAACGCTACCCATCAATCATTTAACACAACCAACTATTCAAAAAAGATAAATGAATTACATAAATTAGTGAGGGAAAGACGAGTTTGTCATGATCAAAGTGTAGAAACATGTATGTGAGTATTAATTGTAACATTTCATTAAATATTAAAATAAATCATCCAAATTCACTTATATCCAAATTCACTTATAACTTTCATCCACACCAATTAGCAGGTGACGAGTTATCTCGATATATTAATGTAGCGAAAAACTATATACTGATATAGCGAAAAACAATAGAATGTTCACAAAGAACGAGGGTTATCTTGAATCCATAAACTAAAAAATAAAAAAAAAATAAAAAGTTTTAAAATATTATCGATAAAAAGTTGAATTCTGCTCTTACAATACATGAATATTTATAATAGAGAAAATTTAATAATATTATCAATAAAATGTTGAATTTTGCTCTTACAATACATGAATATTTATAATAGAGAAAATTTAATACTAGAAGAAAATTAATCATATAAATAAGTCTAAAAATAAATTATTTCTAAAAATTTTGAAAAAAAAAAAAAAACATAAGCAAATAAAATATTAAATATAAAAACTCAGAGCATTCCAATTTCATTAAAGTTCCGAACAAAAGCTCCGAAATAATATGCTGGACTCGCATAATATAATAAAACGTGACTTACGAATACTTTTAACCAAAAACCCTTAATGCATCGTTTTAACCCAAAAAAAAAAAAAAAAAAAAAAAAAAAAAAAAAAAAAAAAAGACGAACTTTTCAAAATGTTTATAATTATCTCCTGCATTACATATATGTCACATTCTTGTTGAAAAAAAATAAACATCAGCACGTGAAAGGTCGGATTGATGACCTCCTTAAGCTGATTTACTAATCAAAAGGTCGGTCCATAAAGCTAAGTTTGACCTTTCATTCCGACTTTTGACAATGTGGTAGGTAAACTGTGATTAGACCTTCTGACCTGACTTTGATTTTCTTATCCCTTTACTTCAACCCTTCAACTAGTTTGTTCCCCTCTCTCTCTCTCTCTCTCACGCGCACAGAGTTTTTTTTCTTTCTGGTAGTATATTAACACGAGAAACTTTTACATAATCTTGGTAATCATAATTCCACAACTTTGTAAATGTGTCAACTTAATCCTAAAAAATTAGTGTAGTTAAAAAAAGATTTAAATTTTAGTGTCTCGTGAAGTATTAAGTCGTAAAAATAATTTTTTAAGAATTATGTCAGTGACATCGTCTAAGCTTTACCCAATTTGTGTTGGCAGCGCCATACACGGATCTAATGAATTAGTCCCGATAAAGCCCCGAACACTTAGGTTCTCGGAAATAAATTTATGTCAATTTTTATTTAGTAAACTTATCGAGTTGTGATTTACGGGACCATGTAATAATTTATCGAGAAAACCTATATCAGAGCAAAGTTCAAGGAGGAAAAAACAAACGAACAAAACAATCCAAAAGAAGAAAAAGGTTAGGTAATTGCTTAGCTGCTAAGGGACTTCAACTTTAAATAAAGTTAATTTACAAGACAGTGCATTAAATAGGTAATTCCTCTATCCGATTACTAGTTTTAAAAGGCAGATTTTATGCAATTCAACCTTAAAGTTGTGTACAAATTAATAAAAAAAATCAATTTACCCCAAGTCTTGGTAAGAATAGTAAAATTGTTTCACTGTGACCTAAAGATTATAGGTTCGAAACAAGAAAGCAATATCTAGAAAAAAAAAAAAAAAGAGGCTCCATACATCTAATTCTTAATATTAATATCAATGATATAAACAATTGTGGAAACATTTAATATACACAATCGCTATGATAAAGATCAATCTTGCTCAAAAAGAGCCACACAAACTTTGCCAAATAAAATTAAAAATTGAAACTTTCCGAAAAAATAAAAATAAAAATAAAAATAAAAATAGAAGAAAAAGAATGAAAGTGATGGACCACAAGTATCTAGAAGGTCCGCCCACTAAGAGAAATGGTCCACAACAACAGAAGAGAGAGCACGAAAAAAAACAAAAAATAGGAAAAAGTAAACATGAATATAAAAATAAGGCCATCTCATTTGTGTGGCTTTGAATATAAAAGTACAAAAAGGTGGGTCATGGGACTCATGGGGTAGTGTAATCGAAAGCCTTTAAAGGGTTTGTAGAATCTGTGGACACGCTTTCATGAGCAGTTGTTGTTGTGATACACACACCACCCACCAAAGAATTGACACAATTCACGCCCTTTCATTCATATTTATGCCTTCCAAGATAACATTTTGGTTTGCGCCACTCGATCCTACTAAATTTACTGTGTGTTCCTAACGGTTTGTTTGGTTCATTTGTTTTTATTTTCTAATTTCATTTTTAACATATTCGCCCAAATAACAATAGGATCATCTTCATTATAGCAACATCGAGTTTTAAATGCGTGGAAACGGAAATGTACTTCTTACTTAAATTTCCTGAAAATGGAATATTCCAAAGAAAATTTTCAAAAATAGTTACTCCATATAAAATGTTTTACAAAACCAAACATATTTTTCATATCATTTTCAATAAAAGTAAAACAATTATAAAAAACAATGCCAAACACGTCTTAGCTAGGATTGTTAATGAAACCTAGCTGCACCACACTCAAGGCTGCTCGGCCTTGGCTCATTCATTGTTTAACTCAGCTAGGGCTCCATCGGAGATGTTGACGAGCTCAAAAACACTATGCTAATGCTTGACCCATGTTCGGAAGCCGGATCGCTCCACTCATGAATACATAAACATATGTTAAAAATAAATTTGAAACTATCTATGTATATATAAATATATAAAGAATGTCTTGAAGGTCAATTCAGACTCCAGGACTCAGTGATGTCCCCGTCACATCCAACAAATTGGTGCGTCTCTAAAGTGGGTGCAGAGTTTCTGTTCTGGCTGGTTCATTGGATCTCTAAGAGACTAACAAACGCATGATTTGGTGAACCACCATATAATTAGCAACCAAACAAAAACTAAATTCTAGGATTTATCATAATATCTCGATATGTCAACATAAGGTCGTTTTCAGTGGCTGTCTTGTTCTCTTCAAATCATTTGATCTTCATTGGATTATTCTTTTATTGTTTGCTAGTGGTTTTTCTATTCACAACCAAGCCATCTAATCCAACCACCACCAAGTTCAGCTCAATTGGTCTGTCATCACCAATGTTCTTATATTTTCTCCTCAATTTGGCTTTAGCCATGTCTGTATTCCACAGTACTGATTTCAATCCTTGGAATATACACATCTTTTATGTGGCTAAAATCAACTTTTATCCAGATTGAAGTACTTGTCCAAATACAAATACAGTCCATCTACCAGGTTGAATATGGTCGTGGCACATCGTCAAAACGAGGGCCGGGAAAATATAAGTATGGAAAGGTAAGGCAGATGGAAACGGAATTCTTAGAGGAAACAAGGGGTCTATCATTAATTGGCTGAAGCAGGAAAGAGATGGATGAAGGAAGAAAAGGGTTGTTACATAATTTCCCTATTGTACCTAATTATGCTTAAAGGGAAAATGAAAGAGAAATGAGGTTAGCCCTTTCTGTCAATCACTCTCGCTTTTGGGAAATAGAATGTGGTATACCCTGATGGGAGGGAGGGAATCACTTTTTCCTTCTTGATTCTTTCCTTTCTCCTTTTTCCCTCCTAGCAAACAATCAATCCTTCCTCCTTTTCTTACCTAATGTCCTCCCTCCCGCTCTTCCCTCATACCTAGAATTTGAACGGAAACAAAATGTTACTAGAATATCTATAAAAGAGAATAATGTTCTGGCAGCATCCTGTAATAGCTGTGCCGAATCCCTGATGAAGGCCAATCATATTATCAATTTACTCTAGAAATCTCTTTGTTTAACAAGTTTTGAGTGAGGAATTAATTCCACAAGAACAATGTAAAAGTCATATGCATTAACACAATACAAAGATTAAGACCTTAGTAACTTCTGATAATAAAAGCAAAAGGGCATGGCCATGAGCGAACATGGTCCGTACAATCAACCACATAGTTCATAACTTCATATTTAACACTGATAAATTGAATTGGTTAATTTCATGTTCAAACAACATGCTTCACATAAAAATATTAAAGATGCCAAGAAAATTCAAATATTACAAACAGAGAGAGACATCATAATTGGATAATAAAGCACCCAAAATCCAAGTACCCACCATCACATATCTCTTCAGTTCAGTCTACCTCTTTCCCCTTTGTTGTGCACAAATTTCAGGAATAAGTTCACATCAACTTACATCGGAAACAAAAAAAACGCACTAGAAAGAGAACATAAAAAAAGAAACAAGGAGGAGTCATGTATACAAATACTGAGATAAGTAGCAAAATCAGTAAGGAGTATGGTAGTACCCGGCCGGTGGTAGTCCCATTCCATTGACTGGCGGCATTCCATAAGGCATCACAGGCTGAACACCTGGAGCATAGTATCCGCCACCACTGATCTTGGTTAAACTAGATTGGCCTTGCATACCAGTATTAGCATACTGTTGCCATACCATCTGCTCCTGCACAAGAAACTGTTGTTTCTTTTCCATATCAGACATTTGTACATACGATGGCGGTGGAATGCACAATGATGCAGCAAAAGGGTCTCCTCCAACCGTCTGGACTGTTCCATCAGGGGCCGGGAGTGCCAACACAGGCGTTGTGCTCTTCCCTGCCCCAGGCAATGCAACACTACTGGCACTTCCACCACTCAATTGAGCGGTGCTCACATGTTGCCTTACTGTTCCCTGATCATACATGCCATTCAACAGCAATGGATCAAGCCCACCACCCAATGCGGCCTTTTGATTCGAAAGATGACTTGCGGACTCCACTAAGGCCAATTCCCAATCAGCTTTACCACTTTCAGCTGCCGGGTTTTGCCAAGCAGAGGTTACTGCAGGCTCTCCATTTGAGGGGAATGCTTCCCATGATCCATTTTTGTTGTTCTCTGCCGGCCCTGCAAACAATGCCAAGGCAAACCTATTCCCCTGATCATCTGCAGTTACCGCTTCATCCCTCAAATCCACCAAGTCCCCCGCCTCTTGCTTCTTTGGAGGCGTAGGAAGCTCCGGCTCAGGTGCTGGTGGTGGCGGAGTGTAATTCTCCGGGGCTGGCAACGCCTTTATTTCATTCATATCAGGTACAGGCTCCTCTTGAGCTACCGGCTGAGCCTCCACCCTCCTCTCCGGACTCTTTGTCGCCTTTGCCCTATCCCGCACAAACTCCTCCAATGTCTCCAACAACTTACTCGTAATCCTCTGCACTTCCGGGTACTCTGATGACCTTGCAACACCAGTGTCCTTGCACCAATTATAAAAGGCTATAAGCTCATCAATCTGCTTAGCCGCACTTGCATATGCTTCCAATGCCTTGACACAATCTGAATACTCCATGTCAAAAAATCGATCAAGCAACACAGCCAACACCTCGCATATGTCAGCATATAGCTTAAAACTCTCTTTCGCAACAGGGTACAACGCAACCAACACCATCCTGCTATTCTTGGCCATCCCCGTGGGCTTACACGCCAAGAACCTATCCAGAAGCCTCTGCAAATGAGCCATCTTTCCGAACATCCTCTCGGGCTTCATATCTCTCAATGGGGTCACTTCCCTCTTCTCCTCTCTTCCCGGCATCGAAGACTCCCTCACGTCCCCGGATGACCTCGAACGTCTCATCCCATTATTTCCATACCCTGGTTCATCCCTGAACTCATTGTAGTCATAGTCATAACCCCGATTTGGCGGTGACTTCCACCGTTCCTCTCTTGATCCATACCTCTCAATTTCTCCACCACCACCACCACCGACACTACCACCACCATTCTGTTTTCTCTCATATAACATCAACTCCAACCTCTGATCCAAATACAGAGCATAAGTCCTCACGAAAGCCGAATGGTCCCACGAATTCGAGTGAGCCTCGTCGCGAAAATCCGACATGTTCAGCAGCCTCGTCCCCCTCCGCGTGGCGTACATGATCTCCTGCTGAAAAATGAAGTCGCCGTCGGATAACAGCCTGTGAACTAGCATCAAGGTCTTCAATGCAACGATCCAATCCCTGGTTTTCCCCAACCGCCTCGACACCAAAGCGACGCAAGCACTCACATACCCTCGCGAATACGAAGTCATCTGCAAGATCTCCCTTGCATACTTCTCGTCCGCCGGATCGTCGTCGTGGCTAGTCGCCTTCACGATCGCGACTTCGAGCTCCGGAGCCATATTGCTCGCGACCTTCGCTATTCCGATGCTCGTCTGATCCTTCACCACTCCAATTGCTTTGCGAATCGTACTCGGAGCCATTGTCGCCGACAGTACTCTACAGATATCACAAAAACATCAACAGATTAAACTATATTATTGATCTTTGATGCTAATAAATTAATAATCACTGTTTAAACAAACAATTTTCATTAATTGAACAGGAATTAATCCGGAAATAGAAAGTAAAAAGATTGAATTCTGCACCGTTAAATCCGCAATTAATTTATAGATCTGCGTCGAAGAGGAAGCTCCGATCTGTTTAAAACCAAGTCAAATCTGTGAAGACTTCACAAATTATATAGCAGATCTGAAGCTCTGAGCTGATCTTATAGCATATCGAGCTGAGACTTCACCGACGACTACTTTGTCTCTCTAAAGTTCTCTGCGATGTCTCGTTTGCGCGGAAAGAGGAAGGAAGAGAGAGATGATGTGGGAGAGAAACGGAGACTACAAATTACATTAAAGCTGATCCGTATAGCAGCATTCGAGCTCAGACTTGACCTCCGCTACTTTCTCTCTAGATTCTTCCGTGATCTATGGTTTGTTTGCGCGGGAAGTGGAAGAGAGAGAGGGGGAGACAGATGTGGAAATGGAGAGGAAGAGGACGGAAACGGAAACGAGAAACTAGATCTGAGTTGATCCGCAGAGCATTTGGTTGGAGCTGAGGAGGACTTCAGGTCGGCTGCTTTCTCTCTCTACTTTCTAGTTGTTTCTCTCTCTAGATTTTTTCCTGAGGTTGAATTCCAGTTTTGTAATGAAAAAGGAATAAAAGAGAGGAAAAGTAGATAGAGGGGGGTGTGTGGACCCGTGTGGGGTCGGAGGATTGAGTCAATGTGGGCCGTTGGATCTGAGATCTAGCTGAGAGATGTGGACAGCGGAAGTGTCGGGTGTCGGAGGGGCGTGTTTGGTTTAGTATTTAGTACTATTTTATTCGAGTATGGACGCGTACGGTTTACTGTGATTGATACTTGATTGCTACATACATGGTATTAGTAGCTGTTTGGAAACTAGTATTGGACAAAGTTGATTCTCGTCTGCTTTATACCGTGTGTAGGGTGTTAATGAAGATTGACACGTGTATGTTGATCCGAGGGTGTACAACCCATCTAGGTCCCACCACCGGGGCGAGTGGATTTTCTTTTCCTTTCTGTGATATTTCTGGTAACAGCAGTTTCCACCGTGTGTATAAAAAATTAGATAAAGAAAATGATAAAAAGTAAATAAATGTTCTAATTATAAAAAGTCAAAGTATTCCTTTTTTTATATAACATTACCAATTTAATATTCTCTTATCTAACTTATAATAAGTAAATGAATATAGATTTGATAATTTATTTATTATTAAAAAAAAATACTAAAATTTTCAAAAAGGAACTTTTTTTTTATAATTGAGGGAATATTAATTTGAACACTTAAAAAAGAAAAGAAAAGAAAAGAGAAACATGACTTTCTCCATTACTCCAATTAATTTTATTATTTTACACACTAATGATTGAAATACTTAAAAAGTAGAAGTGGTACTCTAATAAATTTGGACCCGTATTAGCATAACATAAATCAGTTATTAATATTATATATATATATATATATATATATATATATATATATATTTTATAATCGATACTCACATACCCATGTCTCTTTAAAAGTTTGAATTCTTTACTTTTAAGTAAGGACTTCATGTCACTGGGCCATTCACCCGTTGGTAATATTTTGAATTTTTATCAACCTCTCCTTAAGGAATCCTTAAACTTAGTTTAAGGTTTTTGTTGAATCATCCTGGTTCTATAGAATACCCTATTTTTTATAATATAATTTAATAAAAATTAGTGATTCTTATTAAATTTTTATAAGCATTTAACACAACTAGTAATTTAAGTCATTATCCTCGCTAAAAATGCTTAGTAAGTATTCTTTTAGTGAATATATAAATGGAAAATAATATTTCCAATGATGAATTTGGCTGATTATTTTGGCAGAATTTATATGGGACTCCAGTTGTCGAAAAAATTACTATTTGTGTTGGTATTTCTATAAGTTAAGAAGGAATCAAAGGCACAAATATTTTTAGACAAAACTACCCTTTCAAAATATGGGGACACTGTTATTGAAAATTGCTGTTCTTCCAGCTCTTTGATCTTTCTATTTCATTATATTTATGAATTCACTGACAACTTCTTGATGTTTAAGCATATGTGAGGACAACAATGGAGGGGTCGATATTGGCACTGTATGAATCGTATGGATCTCCACCTTTGAAATCTGCCGTGAGCAACACATTCTTCCCTTTCGTCAATCCGGAACCAACCTGCTTGAAATATATCTACATATTCAATTCAATTATTTCAAGTGACTTTATTTAAAAATCAATAATTTTTCATATAAAGTATATAGTTATGGACGAGTATGCTGCTTAAAACAAGCTATTCTCTGAAAAAAAAATAAAAATAAAAAAATAAAAAAAAATGAATTACATAACCACCGGAGTAGTCTATAGCACCTAGTAAAACAAGAAGCCACCGCCCCAAAGGCCAAAAGTCCCCACTACCAGCTTGAGTTCAGGGCTTGATTTGGTTGTTAAAGTGGTCAGCCGGAGCTTATGGTGATTCTTATATGGAGGTTTTGGGAATACGTAATGATGAGAAATATGCTGAAAATTTAAGAAATTTTTTTTCTAAAAATTTGTGTATTCCCAAATGTCTTTTGAAGTATACATTAATAAAAAATAAATTCAGTTACAGAAATAGGCCATTTGTTTCAGTGCGAGTGTTATCACTCTATATAAATAATAGATTTAAGATTTAAGGAATAAATTGTAAATTTAAGTAAGAAATAAATGACATTTCATACCATATTGAGAAGAGGAAAAAAAATAAAAAATAAAAAATTGTATAATACTAGTGTGAAAAGTGGTAGGCCACTCCTTTGAGATTTGGACAAATTACATATGTATAGACAGTTCTCCTTAAGATTTAGTAGATCAATTTTTTATAAAAGGACAATTTTACCCTTATTTTGTATAAAATGTAATATAATATATTATTACAAGAATATTATTGACTTTCACATTCAAAGACACTTTTCGACAATCCACATAAGGTTTTAGAAGAAATCAAAATAATAAACGATAAATGATCTACTCATGTATAATTTATCCAAATCTACCATATTTTCAACTTTCCAAAAAATAAAAAAATAAAAAATACTAATATACTTTGGATGTTTTAAACATTCCATAATAAAAAAATTAAGGGTTAATTTCACTGACTCCTCCTTAAGTTTGGCCAAATATCACCCTCAAACATTTTTAAAAAATAATCAAACATCTTTCAAAAATAATTATTAGTCACATCGTAAACTTTTGCTCCTAACCGTTAGTTGAACAATTCTGACACGATTTAATATGACTTAATAACCCTTTGAATTTGTCAAACAAACATTTTAGCTTAAATAATTAAATTAAAAGACTAAAATAGCCCTAAAAAGTTGTAAATTTACAAATTATATATATAGACATTTTCTGTGCCATTATTTTCTTTCTTGTGCTGCGGATTCCACTTCTGATCTCCTAATTCTATTATATGCTTGAACCGCGAACCTAATCATAAACAAGATTGCTCATCCATATTCCTAAGAAAGGTCTGGATACGGGCTTGACTTTAATAAGTAAAAGGATTACCCTGGCTGCACTTCTTAAGTGGATGAGATGGTTGTGGGGGTCACTTATTAGAAGCTGACATGGCATGTTGACAAGTCAATTCGACCCTAGCCAAATCCTCCGTGGCAATTTAAAAAGTCAAAAGTCTCGAAAGATCAAACTTCGAGCAACTCAAGCCCTGGCATTGTTCCAGACCCATCAAGCCTTGAAAGATCAAACTTCGAGCACCCTAAGCCCTGGCATCGCTCCAGGCTCATTAAACCTCGAAAGATCAAACTTCGAGCACCTTAAGCCCTGGAATCGTTCCAGGCCCATCAAGTCTTGAAAGATCAAACTTCGAGCACCCTAAGTCCTGGTATCGCTCCAGGCCCATCAAGCCTTAAAAAATCAAACTTCGATTACCCTAAGCCTTGGCATCGCTCCAGGCCCATCAAGCCTCGAAAGATCAAACTTCGAGCACTCTAAGCCCTGGCATCAGGCCCAACAAGCCTCGAGAGATCAAACTTTGAGCACCCAAAGCCCTGGTATTGCTCTAGGCCCATTAAGCCTTGAGGAGCCAATTGTGATACCCCTCGGATCTGAGACATGGGTTGATCAAGCCCAGGCCCAAACCCAAGGGATGTCAAACAATTAATATGTAACCGAACACAGAATACAAGATGAAATACGAAATAAAAATAATAATAAGCTGAAAGAATCTAGAAATACAATCATTTATAATTAAATACTTAAAACCTGATAATCCAAAACTCCATAAGTTCACAACTCGAGAATCCATCCATTGGACCCCTTATTTAAATTCTCCAAACGATACTGAAATAATAAAAATAAAATCCAAAGCTAACATAGAGAAAATTCCTACATAATCGGAGGAGTGATTAGCTGTATCTGCTCTGCACGTCCAAACTCTAACCCTGGAACTGACGAGCACCTGAAAAATAAAGAAGTGGGTCAGGCCCACATGCAAGTCCTGATCTACTACAATCCAAACAGTAATCCGATACGCAGATACATCCTAGGAAGACTCAACAATATCTAGAGTAGTCTATATATGTATATAGTACACACTATAGGACGCTCGCTAGTCCAGTAGGTTTGTCTCAGCCTGAATAGAAGGTAACATGCGAATACGCACCCTAGGGTGGGCATGAGTACCTAGACCTACCAGGGAGCAACACCTATGTCCAGTTATCCATCCTAGGCGATATACGCGCCCTAACCATGCTCATGAGACTTAAGCTCATACCACGGCACCATATAATATATATATAAAGTCCGTACTCCTCCTAATACATAATACCATCCATCTGTGTAGTGGTCTGATATATGTATAACAAATCCATCCTGAAACCATAGTGGATCATTCAATTCACAATTGATATGACATATGTTGGTGATGGATTTAATCTTTATGATTAATCCATACCTGAATCCAAATTTAGGTAGGGCTTAGTGTCTGAACTAATCCGTACCTAGTATGACACCGTCCCATACCGGCGTATACCATCCTCCAGTTTCCGTAGTTAATAACACAGTATAATTACTTATTAACCAACATCCCAGAATAAACATAAATATAGTTTAGCATGTACACAACCAATATATGCATCCAATATAACATTTAGATATCCCATTACAGTTCTTGATATAAATGAAAAGACTGTACATTTAACTCATCCAGATAACACAGTTGATGAAAACAGTATCAGATACTAATCAACCATACTCCAAAATTTGCATAATTACAGTTTAACATGTGTATAACTAAATTATGCATCCAATAACAACTTTCGAATCCCAGTTCTAGTCATTTAAATACATGAAATAAAACTGCACATTTAATTCCTCCAAACAGAACTATAATTAATGCAATCAACGGAAAAGGTAATCATCAATTAATTCCAGCCAAATAGATTTATGTTTCCGGATAAATAACTATATACTTGTACACAGTTAAGACATGTTTAATGTCTTTAATTTAGACAAAGAACCCCAATTGTTTCAGAAAATAGTAAGAACAATATACTAATTTCAATCCTTTCATCCACTGTTTCCCAAACAGGTTTAGTGTTGAACCTTATCTTTGTGCATGCTTCAACATTATATCATTAACATGCTTCCCAACAATTTATACATCTCTGGAATAATTATACAGATCATCCACATTCCCTGAACCAACCCAGAAACCTTCCTACAGGCCAAATCGGACCCAGAACCACGCAAAACCTCAAGAAAAGGGATTGAAGCCGCCTCAAGAATGTTGGAGCCAGCTCCCCCCTTAGTGGAGCCGCCTCCACTTCATGCGGAGCCGGCTCTACCCTTTTGGTGAGCCGGCTCTCCTCTTTTGAGAGCCGCATCCCCTAACCTGTTCGTTTTCTTCGCCTCCGGTGAAGTCCAGAGCCTCTATAGTATTTTAAACTCCTGTTCTGGTGTTTATTTAATGTCCCAGATTTATTTGAAAGCCCCCAACATGCAACAATAATCCCAATTAAACCAAGCTTAAACTCAAGAACGGCACGCAACAAAACACAGAAACTTTAAGAACTTGCACCAGTTTGGTTCACGAAATTTATTATAGTTTAAACATGCATTCAAGATAAATTTTAACATTTATTTAATCCATTTTAATGTTGGTTTAATCCCTGGAGTCTTTCTAAGCATGTACAGAACACAGATTAAAGAGATAGAGTGGAACAGAGACTTGCCTTGAGTTTTAGACTTTGAAACTCTAAACCTCCGTCTCTGAATTGTCCGTCAACGTCGTCGACTACCGTCCTACTCCTCCGACGCTCTTGGTTCAACCCAGAAAACACCCCATCCAACCTTCCTTGAACCTCTCTGTATAATACTCAAGTTCCCTCTCTGTTTCTCTGCTCTCACAACTCTCTATATCACTGTATACGGGAATAGAGTTTTATGTATTTTTTCTCAAACTCTAAACCCACATAAGGTCATATATATAGGCATAGTAATCCAACCCTAATCCTTGTATAATTTGAGCCCTAATGCAACACATAGTCAGCCCAAGAATAACCTAAGTTATAACCTATGTCGGCTAATACGTGAATATACAGAAAACACAATCCTAATTTAAACCAATTTAATTAAATAAAACCAGTTATCAATTAAGTCAAATAAAACATCATAAAACAATTTAATTTAAAATAATTTAATAAAAGAAAACAAAACAATTTAATCAATTAATTAAAACAAAATCAAATTTAAATAACCCTGGAAGAAACACATAATTAAAATAACCAATTAATAGAATAACACGCAATTAAACAATTAAATAAAAGATTAAACAATTAAATAAATGCCAGGACTATCCTTTTAAAATTAGGGGTATTACACCAATCCTCGAGCATCCTAAACCCTGGCACTATACCAGGCCCATCAAGTCTCGAGAGACCAACTCTCGAATACCTCGAGTCTTGGTGTTACGCCAGACGATATCACTTTGAAGAACTGGAGTCCTAGGGGGCTCGCCATCAGAGGATTGCGTATAGCATGAGACGAAGGTAGGGTCTTCGCGGCTATAGGGAATCTATGTTTGGGAAACTTAGAAGGATCTTAGATTGGTGGATGAGAAGTCAAGAAATGCCTTCGCTCTCAGCAAGGCCCGATTAACAAGATGATGGGATTATACATGTCATGACAGAAAACCTTAAAATCACATTTACTGCTGTGTCAGGCTTGACCAACCGACGGCCAAGCAACATTTAATGCCCCTGATTAAGGGAGAAGTGACATGGCAATATAGGACAAGGCTCGAAGAAAGGATTAGACTGAGCAAACTCCTAAATCTCCAGGATTACTCACGTAATCAAGATTGGGAGTAATGCATGTGAGGAACCATGCACAGAAAGGACCATTGGATAATAACCAATGGAATCCGGATCTATAAATAGTACTGTCCTATAAAGGAATAACCAACCCCGGAAGAAGATGCTGTCATAAGATATTTTATATTTGCCCTACCACCATCTTTGTCTTAATAGTTGGTCTTCTTCTCCTGAGCATCTCCCCTGTCTTTCCTTTGTATTTGTATTTCTGATATCACCATTATATTATTGTTCATTACTTGATTAAAAAAGAACCCCTACATTTTGGCGACTTCATTGGGGATATCAGTACAAGCAGATGGAATCACAGGATATGCCAACTCACCATTCAGAGCCCTCTATTGGAGGAGGTGGTGACTCTCCCCTCCAGTCTCAGGCCCTGTCAGGTGTTTCCAATGTTCATGCACCACACATCACAATGTTGGAGAGCTCAGCAGCCCCTTTCGTTCATGAGGAGTTCTTGCAGTCCAACCGTGACCTTAACGACCGCCTTGACAAACTGGAGGCCCTGATTATGGAAAGTACATGGGCCAGAACCGCTTCTCCTGCCAGGGTAGCCCTGCTTGAGCACGACCAGCCAGGCAATTCATCCACTCATGCGCCACCACTGTGGTATCCACCGTCGCAGGCCCAGGCAGCCCCAAAGCCCACCCCGGTTCAAGTTGTTCCTTCAGCAAACCCTTTCCCGGAGTATGTCACTGAATCCATGCTACGTGATTTCTTCATGAAGCATGCCCCATCCGCCGCACGCGCGTTAGTACTATGTACGGAGCCTCCGTACCCAAAAAGTCTGGCTCAGACTCCGTACCCACAGGGGTACATCATCCCAAAATTTCCCAAGTACAACAGTGTCAAAGGGGATACCGATGAACACTTACAGAGATTCATAGAATCTCTGGGCCAGCATAGCCACGACGAGATCCTGCGCCTTCAGAAATTCTCCAAGTCCCTCACAGGCTCGCATACAGATGGTTTCGAAGCCTTGAGCCAGACTCGATTACCACTTGGCAACAACTCTCCCAAAAGTTCCATGACAAGTTTGGCCAAGCCATCGAGAGGGTCACCACCCTCTCACTAACCAAAGAAACACAAGAGCCTCAAGAGGAGCCCCTTAAGTTTATCTCTCGTTTCCAAGCCCGTGCGAGGGAATGCTTTGAGGATAACAACGAAAGGGATCTGGTTGATATTTGCATACAGGGCATGACTAAGACTTACAGGATACACTTGGTCAACTTGGGACTTAATAGCTTCAGCGACCTCACCACAGCTATACGAAACATTTGCAAGGACCTTGCACCTCCCTAAGCAGAGATCCCTGGACAGGTCACTCGCAAAGACACGCTGGCTGCTCCTCGCAATGACAGAGCAAAGAAGCACTGCAAAACAGATGCCAGAGTTAATGGATCTCGTGCTGAGCGAGCTAATGATCCTCCCCCATTCCCAGTATGTATGGAAGAAGTTGCTAGCACCCTTGAACAATGGGTCAAACATGGTGTGGTCGTGCTACCTGTTCCTCACAAAGAGCCAACTGGGCAAGATCACACCAGTCCAAATTTGTGCATCTTCTATCAAGCTACCACACATCCAACGAGCACCTGTAGAACTCTAAGGCAAATTTTTCAGCAGCGGCTTGAGGGTGGTGATCTCGAGTTGACTGCACCAAAGGATGTGCGGTGCAATCTGTATACCCCTCGATTCTAGAGCCATGGGTGATCAAATTCCAGCACAGATCCGAGGGATACTAAACAATTAAAATATATATACGAACACAGAATAATAAAAGAGAAATAAAGAAATAAATATTAAATCTGAAAAGAATTCTAAATGCGAAAATCCTCCAAAAGCATTATAAATTTATATAATTTCATCTTCCAATCTGTACAACTCGGGAATCCATCCAGTGGACCCCTAATAATTCCAAATGAACAAATATTACAGAACCAAAATCCAAAACTAAAATAAGAAAGGAAATCCTATGTAGTCAGAAGAGTGAGTGACTGTATCTGCTTCATCACGATCAAGCTCTAAGCTTGGTACTGACGAACACTTGAAAAATAAAAGTGGGTTAGGCCCACATGCAAGTTCCATCCTACTACAATCCATACATAAACCCGATACGCAGATATATGCTAGATAGCTCAGCAATAACTAAAAATAGTCCATATAGATATAGATACACACTATAGGACGCTCACTAGCCTATAGTGTAGTTCAGCCTGAATAAAAGGTAACATGTAACTCACACATTACGGTGTGCATGTGCCCTAGACCTAGCAGGGAACATCAGCTATATCTAGTTACTCATCTTTTGCGATATATGCACCCTAACCATGATCCTAAGACTCAAGCTCATATCACGGTATATATATATATAACTAATTGGGGCCTCTGGGGAGGCTGTCGGTTCGCCATCAAATTTTTGCAAGAATTCTCTGGTAAGAAAATCTGATACCAAAAGGGGAAGCGCATAATAACTTAAAACAAAGTAAACATTAAATTAAATAAGGCGGTGTATAACCGACCAAGTATATATATAACAGAGTAAATTAATTAAGGCGGTATATAACCGACCAAGATATATAACAAGATAAATAACTAAATGTTAAACTGATATTAAAATCAGAAAGTAATTACAACAAAAGGTTACTGAAATAAACTTACAAATTAATGTAACTGATAGAGGTCTGAAGAATACAACATATTGGTGAAGTATTACACTCAGAAAGGGTAAATAAACAAGAACTGAATATTACAATCGGAACTGGATAGGGAAGCCTGAATACTCTCTCTCAAAGTCTGGAAGAGTAGCCTAAATTACAATGGGACTGACCACTGCATTTATAGGCGAGGCTGGAGACATCTGAGGCGTGATTCCCTGCTTTTAAAAAGTAACTTTTGACTTTTCAGACTGCCTGTAACTGTTGGTGAATAGTGAGTTACTGTTCCCGTCATTTATGCTGACGGTTACTGTAGATGAATAGTGTTTTGTCGGGAGCACTGTTGAAATAGTGATTCTGCCGATAGTTACTGTGGAAATAGTGACTTTGTCCTGTTACTGTAGAAATAGTGACTTTGAGTCAATCCAAGTTTTATCAAAATGGATCATTTTGGTATGGGTCTTGACTATCCTGGAATACAGGGTCATCATATAAGTGAACTGGGTGACTAGACTCAGCTTCAGAAGATGCATCATCAGCTTATTCCTTTTCTTGTGATAACTCTTGGAGGCGATCAGTTAAGGAAACAGCTAGTTTCTTGAGCTCTTCAATCTCCGACTTGGGAGATTTCTTTGACTTAGAGGTGGCGGCAGAAGAGGTTTGTTTCGGTCGAGTAACTGGTTGTGGTTGTAAAACTGCTGTGACTGGTGCTGTGACTGGTGTGGAGAACTACTGGGGCTGGGGAAATTCTCCCTCAACGTAATCAATGATTCTGTCAATTTGGAATGCGTCCCACCATTTAACATAGTGATGACGGATAACTAGAGTGCCTTGGATATCATATTGCCATTTGAAAATCCAAGGAACTTTGTATTTGCAGGAGAACAGAAAGAGGATAGGGAACTGAGAGTTGTGTTTACTAACTTTGTAAACAGTGTGGAAATATTTGATTTGGTTGGCAAGAGTTAGGGGCAAGATTTTTGGAATGGAGCCGTACTGAGACCACCATTTTATGAACCAGGTAGGGATGTGAGACTTATAATTGAATTGGTTATCAAAATTGAGAAACCAGGAATGAGTGAATGACTCATTTTGGTGAAGCGGGATGATGAACCAGGCATTTATGTAATCATGGTAATTAAAGACATAATCATGATTGGGTAATGGTTTGCACAAAGCAGGGTGACTATCCCATTCATCTAAGGACATGATTTTTTATATATAGAGAGAATGGTAGAGAACCTTTGTCTTATCAATTTTATCAAAAATTTTGTTAATACGGATGAACTTTGTGGAATACAGAATATTTTTGTAAAATTGGAATGACTTGAAGGGTTGACTGGAAAGGTAATGAATATTAGGAGGAAAATAGGACCGGGCTAGTTCAATGGGGTCCTGTATGTGACTAAGAGAGGGCTCAATGTAAAATAAGGGTTAAACTGGTTTTTCAATATAGTTACTTGGTGATTTGGTAGTATTTCTTGGCATAGGTGACTGGTGGGGGTGTCTAGTATCATCTTGGAAAGGATCAGGTGCAGGATCAACTAGAGCGGACTTGAAAGAGGGTAACTGAGAAGTAAGTGGTTGAAACCTGTTAGTGACAACTAGAGCAGAGGACTGTTGTAACTGGGATTGTGATCTGGTGACTGGGGCTTTGCTTGGGCAAATATCAAATGGTTTAACTAATTGGGCCTCTGGGGAGGTTATCGGTCCGCCATCAGATTTCTGTAAGAATTCTCTGGTAAGAAAATCTGGAATAGAATTGTTACTTCCTTTGATATATTCTATATCAAAATCGAATATACTTAATATAGCTTGCCACCGGGCAAAAATTTGTTTAGAAGCAATATTTTCAACATCTTTTTCTAAAACATATTTTGCACTTTGACAATCAACTCGGAGTAAAAACTTTTGATTCAAAATATCATCTTGAAATTTACTAATAAATAAAACAATAGATAAAATTTCTTTCTTAATAGTACTATAGTTACTTTGTGCTTTTGTCCAAACACCAGAATGGAAACGAACTAATTGTTCAAGTGCATTTGGACTGACGCGTTGCTTGAGGATGCCACCATAACCAATGTCAGAGGTATCGGTTTCAATTATTTTAAAAGAATCATTAGTTAGAATGCCAAGACAAGGCAAAGACTTGACATAACGCTTAATAGATTTGACGATATCAGTATGGACAGAAGTCCATGGAGGGGGGTTACTCTGAAGTCGATCAAATAGGGGTTTACATTGCTTGCGAAGATCTTTGTAAAAATCAGCAATGTAATTTAAAGACCCTAAGAGTCGCTGTAACTGTGATTTCTCTAGAATTTGATCTGGGACTTTATCAGTAAATTGAAGAGACCTATCAATGGGACGAATTTGACCTTGATAGATATGGTAACCAAGAAACTTGATGTTGGTTTGGAATAACTTAATTTTTGTAGCAGAAACAACAAGACCATTCTTTTGAATTATCGCTAGAAATGATTTCAAATGTTTCCAGTATTCATCAATTGACTTAGAATAGATAAGAACATCATCAATATAAACAATAGAAAAGTGACTATAAGGATTGAGAATATCATTCATGATATTTTGAAATTCACTAGGAGCATTTTTTAAGTCGAAAGGCATTACTTTCCATTCATAATGACCAAATGGAGTAGTGAATGCAGTTTTGTATCTATCTTTCCTTCGGAGACGAATTTGCCAAAATCCTGACTTCATATCAAATTTGGAGAAAATTACTACTTGACTAAGGCAACTAATAAGATCTTTTTTATTGGGAATAGGATACATAATCCACTATAAGACCTTATTTAGGGGTTTGTAATTGATGACTAGACGGAGAACACCTCTTTCTAGTTCAGAGTTTTTTGAACATAAAAAGCTGGACATGACCAAGGTGACTTGCTTTTCTTAATAATCTTCTTATGTAGAAGATCATTAATTTCGTTTTTGCAAAATTCCATGACTTCAGGACTCATTTGAATTGGTCTGGCTTTAGTAGGAATTTGCCTTCTTTTGAATCCTTTAATATATGGTAACTTCACAAAATATCTTTTTCTGTGCCAAAAAGCAGTGGGTAGATCAGAACAAACTGTATTTTTAATTTGTTGTTCAAAATCTTGAATTTTTGTTTGGAGAATTGGTTCAGTTAACTGAGTATCAATTCTCTTGTAATTAACTTCTTCCTTCAAAAAACTCAACTGTTGAGTTTTACTTTGAAGTAGATTGATTGATTTAGACACAGAAGAATCAATTACTGATTTTAATTCATTTCGGGAAGGAGGACTAAGGAATTTAAATTGAACCTTGTGTCCAAAAGGTCGAGTGACTAAACCTTCATTATCAGTGGTGAATGGATAGAGGAGGTAGATGAATGGAACACCTAATATGAGCTTATCAGTTATATTTTTGACCAAGACAAATGATGTCTTAAAACATACATTGTTTTGGCAAATATGAGCTTTAGAAAGCTTGTATTTTATATCCATTTTACTACCATTAGCTGAGCTTAGCCTTTCAGAGGTTTTTTCGTAGTATTTAGTTGGTACAAGACCTTCCTGAATGCAATTAAGATCAGCTCCTGTATCAACCAAAGCAACGACTTCAAGCTTGAAATCTTTGTTGATGATAAGGGTAACTTTAGTATACCATTTCTGGAATGAAATGTGATTTAAAGTTTGGAGTTTATTAGAGGATTCAGAACCAAAGGGGTTTGAATGTTTTAATTCCGTTGAATGAGTAGAAGTTTCTTCATCAGAGGATTCAGAAGATTCTTTTCCGATAAAAGAAAAAGCAGGATTTTGCTTTAATTCTTGAATATCATTTTTGGTAACTTGGTGATCTGTCTTAAGATTTTTAATCTTAGTTTTTATTATGTTAATTTTTGTTTCCAAATCTTGGATAGTGACTTCTTTAGGTTTGTTATTAAACCTTTCTAAAGTTTTATATAGACTAAAATTGGGCTTACTAATTGTTGGGGCTTCAGGTTCTGAGTTACCTAATAATACCTTAAGTTTTTTAAGATATAAGGTTTTTAACTCAGGGTCATCTACCTTACTGATTAGATCAATGAGTAAATGTTCTTGTTCATCATTTTTTGTAAGAACATTAAGTGACTTACTAGGATTGCAGCAGCTATCTTTACATCCTAGGGTAATATTGGGAGAACTAGAAGAATCATCAGATGACTGGGAAGAGGAACCAACTGCTGGATTACTACTGCTATCATCAGTGTCTTTTAATTGGAGAATTTGGTAAATGGATTCTTTAATTTCACTAGGGATTTGTAACTGATTGATTTTGGTTTTTGCATAACAGTCTTTTGCAAAGTGACCTTGACGACCACATTTGTGGCATTTATCATTTGTGGCAGGGGTATTCTTTGTCTTAAAATCCTTTTTCCTAAATTTCTTTTTAGGTTTAGGCTTTTGAGAATATAATTCATTATTTGGAAAGATTGGTTTCCTAGTTTTGTAATTTCTACGGTGACCTTTGTAGTTCTTCTTTTGTGATTTGGGGTTTTGTCTGGAGAGACCTATGGGTGGAAGACCATATTGTTCACAAAAGGTTCCCATTTCATACTTAGCTCTTTTCCTATCATCCTGTAACTGATTACTAATTTTTATGTCAATACACATCCTTAATCCTTCCTTTTGGATTAAGCTGATGATATTGCCATATGTGAGATTATCATAATCAATGTTACCTGTTGCTTTACTAAGAGTATCTCAAATCTTATGAGCAAAAAGGTTGGGTAAACCATTAATGAATTTTTCTTTTCAAAATGGTTTGTTACTGTCATCTCTTAGCATAACTCTGGACAAGAATACATCTTTATACCACCTGAAATCACTCATGGTTGGACAAGAGAGATTGGTGAGCTGGTCATGTATTCTAGAGGTGATGTTACTAGGAGTTCCTATAAAATGGTTTACTATGGTGTAAACAAGGGTATTGACTCCATCAGGGATGGCTCGTCCTAAGGCTTCATCAAAAATAGGAAGACCATCATTATCTTTTTGAATAACACTTTTGATTCCTGTTCGAGAATCTTCAGTTAGATGTTTTTCCCACCAAGATTTTAACATCCCTGAAAATCTCGAGGCAAGAAGATCAACTATTTCGGGTTGACTAAGATTATGTGTGGTAACATAATTATTAGCCACCATGGAAATATGACTGAGTTTATTAAGAATTTCCTGTTCTGATAAACCATCAATATTCCATTCATAGAGTTTATCAGAGGAAACAGAAAATTGATTTTGAATATTTCTTTCTTCATATTGAAGGTCAGGAGGTGTCGGTCTAGGGTACCAATTTTTGGTAAGACTAGTCGGATTAACACGTTTATTAACTAATCGATTTAATTCGAGATTAGAAAAAGCATGTTCAATTTGTTGAATATCAGAGGGGTAACTGGAGGTAGAAGAAAGACTATCAGAATCATCAGTATTATTGATGACAGTGAGTTTTTTATCTTCTTTAACGGCTTTGCCTTTTTCCATGGTTTTGAGAAGAGTCTCAATCTGGAGAATGACAGAAGGATCAGGAAGGGCTTTAGGAAGGCCTTTTCGCTGTGTAGGCATAGAAATAATTAGTGACTCAAGTGGGGTGGAAGGGACAGGAGGAATAGAAGACAGAGTGAGGGAAAGCTCAATCTTATCAAGTTGAGTCCCAATAGTATGCAAATATTGATTGGTAAAATTGTTTTGTTCAATTATTTTTCTTGTGTCATTATCAGTGACTGTGGTGGTAACTTTTAAAGGGGAGGCAGGAATTTCTGTTCCCATATGATCTAGAACTACAGAGTCTAGAGGGGGATGGGAAGAGGAAATTACTGATTTATCTGATTTTTTCCATTTGACTTTAGTTAACACATTGACTTGATTATAACAGTTTTCTAGATAATCAAAAATTTTGATTTCTAGCTGGTGGTCTGTCATAAATCTTTGCCAATGACGGAGGATTCTTTGTTGTTCCTTCTCAGTATGATTTTTTCGAATTTTTTTTCTTTTTTCTTTGTTTTGCTGAGAGGAATATTCATCATGTAACTTGGGGAGATTATATTTAAAAGGTTTACTAATGATGTTTAACGAGGGATCAACTGGGTTGATGTTACCAATGAAATTTGAAGGTGTAGGTGAATTAGGTGCAGATTGAGACTTGGCTGGAGGAGTCTGTTCATAACAAGGATGACTAATTTGTTCTTCAATGTGAATGCCTTTTAACTTAAGACCTTTGAACTGGGGATTAAGTCTTGAATTTTTTCTTTCAAGAGGAGGGACTGAGTTACTCTCTTTGTCATGATCTAGTCTGGAGGAAGTAGAATGACGGAAACGGGTCAGAAGTCGTTGTTCATCAAAGCTTTTTATAACTGTTCTGTCAATATATTCCTGGACTCTATCAAGACTGCAGATATCATTTTGTATTTTTAATGGATGATTTTCATTCTCAAGAAACCACTCATTGGTAAAGAAATATCCTTCCAAGCAATAGTTTTCTTGAGTTGAATATTAGCATCAGCAGAGCTACTTTCAATTAATAGAGTATGGCCCTTAGCATCCTTTTTTATGGCCTTAATATTGAGATTAGTTCCTCGTGTCTTATAATAGATGTGGTAGATAAGACCTAGAGGTTGTGAACCAGGGAGCATTTTGTAACTAGAAGTTTTAATATTAAGGGTTAAGGCTTTTAATAAATAAGGATCAGTGAGGCTGAGGGTTAGATCAGGGTAGCAATTAAAATGAACTGGACCATTACAGAGACTGGTTTCAACTATTCCTAAGAGACTATCATCATATTTTAGGAATCTAGCATCACGAAGAGCTAAAAGTACTGAGGCACTGAGACCAATACCACAAAATGGATTAATAGCTACTTGGACTAATCCTATGTGAATAAAATTGGAACCACGATCTTTGTGTTTCTTAATTGCTTTACTAGTTAGTAACTGACATCTTTCATGTTCTTTGGACAATGAGTAGATTTATTCTACTGTTTTAACTATGTAGTCACTAAGAAAGGTTGACTTGAAGAAACTAGTTTTGTAGATTTCTCTGGTTAGAATACGAGGAATACTCCAATCACTAAAATCTAAACTAATATCTTCAACTTGGTATTCTTCTTCATTAACTATGTTTGGAATAGGGGGTAGGCTGGTTCTGGATCTAGAACTCATTGAAGAGGAAGACCTGAATAACCTATTCATGGTTACTTATCTCAAACTATCTGTGGTTGGTTGACTGGATAAAACATACCATTGTCATGATTCTCTCAAAGTGGTATCTAATTCATATCCACGCACTCATCCGCTCATGCCATCCCGCTCAGGCCTCTCTTGGGTCTTACTGTTTGGCTCGGGTCTTATTGTTTGGATCTGGACTTATAGGAAGGAATAAGAGTACAACAATTTAAGAACCAATAAACAGAATGATTTAAACAGAACAAACAATCAAAGTAAATAGGAGAGAAGAAGACACAAAATAGATTATACAAATATTCACCAATATATATATATATATATATATATATTCCATCCAAAACCAATGTTGTGTCGGTCAACTGTTCGTCACCAAGACACGACATATAACTAGGATTTAAATGTTTTAATTAAATCCTTATCCTTCCTAGTACAGAAAAATAAAGCAACCATCCGTTATGTCGTTCAACTGCTTTAGTTGACAGGACATGCATCCATGTAGGATTTAACTGTTTTAGTTAATCCATTTCGTATGTATGAATGGGTAGGAATTAACGTTTTGATCTAATCCGTCCCTCCATATGCCACCGTCCCATACCGGTGCATATAATGCATATAATCCATAAATGATGCACACTCAAATGAAAATCAAGTATATCCAGAAACCAACATAATAGAAATCAGATATAGATAAGATCCTATCATGCATCCAGTATATGATTATAATCATAGATCCTTTTTTTAAATTGTTAAAATAATAATAAACAATTTAAACCGTCCAATTCCATATAATTGACAGAACATAAATTATAACAGTTCAGCAATTAACATCCATAGCATGATATAATGATTATCAGAATTATAAACCGAGCAACAGTATACTAGAATTCCCAACCAATTCTTTCATACTGGTTCATTCACATTGATAAAACGAATACTAGCATTTAAAACCTTCTCAATTTTTGACGGCATGTAAATCAATCTTCAAATCCTATGACGTCCATTTAATCCCCAATAATAAAACCTGTGCATGGTATAATGATACTCAGAAGTCTAAATTGCACATTATATGAAATCCCAACAGTATTTTATACTAATCCATTTAAATTGGTTAAAACACAACCAGCGAGGGAAACTTCCTCAACTCCTGACAGCACGCAATTTAGTACCTAAAGTTCATGATGTCTATAACCACATCCTAAATCAACCTTTCTGGCCTTCATTAAATTATATATATCATTTATATAACATCCCAGAAATAATTTAACACCAGTCCATTTAAGTTGCTAAAACAAACTAGCAATTTACACCTTCTCCTTCTTTCTTTGACAATATGCCTATTATTTGTTTCTGTTTCACGATGCCCCTTAGGATTAGCACCCTAGCATAAACCAACTATTTTAAGGCTTTAACAAGTTAATTTTAAACATTTAAAACCCCACAACATTTTTCAGAAATTCCATTTAAGCCCCTGGACTCAGAAAATTACTCGAAAACAAATTATGGGCAATTACAAAAGGTAGAGCCGGCTCCAATTTTAGGTTGAGCCGGCTCCACCCACCTTGGAGCCACCTTAACACCTTATGGTGCCAGCTCCACTTCAATGGAGCCCCCTCCATTGGCTCCATTGAAGGGTGGAGCCGCCTCTACTCACCAAGCCTCCGTTTTTCCTTCTCCGCTTCCTCTGTTTGCTTTCTTCGTTTCCTGCAAAGTTTCAGTCCTCTGTCCTACTTTTGTTAAAGATTTTTAAGGTTCAATTTAAGTCCTAAAAATCCTAGAAACTTCTCCAATTCTAATATGAATTAATTGACAAAAACATTAACCATAATCGAAACAGTTTAGGCTTCATCTGTTTGTCTTCTTCGCTTCCGGCGAAGTTCAACCCTCTACTCCAGAGTGTTTTTCTTAAAGTTCTTAGGGTTCAATTAAGTCCCAACCATTCTAAAGACTTCTCAAATATCAACAAGCATTGCTTGACAAAAATTTAAAACCGAACAAAACAGTTTATGCAAGAAACACAATTTCAGTTCAACTAAACATACGAACAGTTTAAAGTCTGTTAACATGAATCAAAATTCCGTTTTAAAGTTTAATTAACTTCTTGGAGACTATATAGAATGCACAGAACACAAGTTTACAGGAAGGAGATAGAATGAAACTTGCCTTTAAGTTTCGTTTTGAAACCTTTCAACGCCGTCTCTAAGTTCTCCGACGAACTGACGACTACTAGCAACCCTCCTACTGCTCCTGTTTCATCTCACAGTCAACCTCTTCCTTCCTCCGTGGTACACCTTCAGTCCATAGCTGAAAGCCTAATTGGCTCTCCCAGTATCCCTCTAGATTATACAGTGTATATATATAGGCTTCCACGAAACCCTAATTCTAAACCTCAAATAAAAATACAAGTCGGCGATCACAATTACATAAAACAATAAAACCCTACGACACAAATAAATTATATAAGTTACCAAATATAATCTACCAAATATAAGCTACCAAATACACATCAATTAAAACATCACTAATCAAATAACAATTAAATTAAAATAAATTCAATTAAACCATTAAACTAAAATAAATACACCCTTAATCAATTAAGCAAATAATAAAATAAATTCACCATTAATCAATTAAGAAACCAAAGCACATAAGTCACATAATTAAATAAAAATGCAATAAAAATCAAAATTAAATTCCCATTTTATCCTTTTGAAAACTAGGGGTATTACACAATCCTTATCCCCGCCATCGCGGTGTGGCTGTGGTCACGTATTATGATGAGCTAGAAGAAACCAATCCCATGCAGCCAAAGACTCAAGCACAACACAGTGAAAAAGAATTCTGCACAGTCGCTTCGCTAAGTCAGCGCACCTCCTAACATGCCCCTTTGACTATTTCCTTTTTCGAATTTGACAAAAGGGTGTCTACTCATCAAAATCGTCCTCTCTATGTCACTGCGAAGGACAACGGTAGGGAGTTCTGGCGCGCTTTTCTAGATAATGGATCCTCCATTAACATTATGTCATGGGCAACTTTTCAGAAAGCCGGTTTGCCCCAAGATTGCCTTGTCAAGGAGGTCATCGAAGTTTATGGTTTCGGCAATAAATCCCACTAGACCCTCGGTTATGTAAATGTCGATCTAGCAGTCTGCAGATTTTGCGCTCCCACCAAGCTTCATGTCATTAAGGCCGATACTTCTTACAATGTACTCCTCGGACAAGCATGGATGCACCGTTTCGGCATAGTGGCCTCGACCTACCACCAATGTTTCAAAGGTATTTTGGGCAACAAAGTCATCACGTCCCATGCTCAGATAAACCCTTTACCAAGCTCGAGCCGCACTTTACTGAGGCCTTCTTCTTTGATGAGTTAGACGATGAGGATAAAGAAGAGGAGACGCGTATCATTCGTACTCCGCTACCCAAGTGGGAAGAGGTACAACAAGGAATATTTTACCCTTCACAACCATATGTTCCCCATCGCAGCACAAAGGTCATTATTCCTCGGGAATGTAAACGGGTTTGGCTGCTAGATGGGCGATATGTCTACTGTCTATGACGGTGTACGGGCTTAGCTTCGGTGAGCCCTGTTAACGAACCCATACTTACGGACGCAGAGTCACTGCAATCGCTAGATCTTAAGGAAGTTAATCTCGCACCTGTTGGACGAAAGCCACGGACGACTTTTATCTCTTCGCAATTGGACTCATCGTTGCGTTACATCCTCATCTGCCTCTTGAAGGAGTTTTCAGACATCTTTGCTTGGACTTATAATGAGATGCCAGGCTTAAACCCTCAGCTCATAACACACTATCTCAGTAACATCCCAGGCTCGTGCCCCGTCAAGCAAGCGCCTCGAGTTTATCGTCCAAAGCTCGAGCTACTATTCAAAGCAGAGGTCGAAAACTTACTCCTCGCGGGTTTCATCAAACCAATCCTGCACCCTACATGGCTGGCAAATATCGTTCCTATGAGAAGAAGAATGGGCAAATATGCATTTGTGTTGACTTTCGTGATCTCAACAAAGCATGCCACAAGAATGATTTCCCTCTCCAAATCATTGACACACTAGTCGATTCAACGGTCGGGTATTCGCTGTTTTCCTTTATGGATGGTTACAGTGGCTACAATCAGATACGGATGGCCGAAGAGGATACTTACAAAATTACATTTCGAACACCACTTGGCAACTTCCACTACACGGTCATGCCTTTCGGGTTGAAGAATGCCGGTGCCACATATCAAAGAGCCATGACTGCTATTTTTCATGATATGTTGTATCACACAATAGAGGATTATGTCGATGACTTAGTGGTCAAGTCCAAATAACGGGAAGATCGCCTTCAAGATCTACGTCAAGTATTCGAAAGATGCCGCATGTACGACCTACGCATGAATGAAATCGAGGCAACTTTCTGGGTTTCTCAGTGCATCGTCAGGGGATCGACCTAGACCCTACTAAAGCTCGCGCAATTGAAGACATGCCCCGCCCTTGCTCTTTCAAGTAATTCAAGAGTTTTTTGGGCAAAGTTTCATATTTGCGTCAGTTCATACCGGCACTTGCGGAAGTCTCTCACCCTTTCAGCTCACTGATCTTTGGGTAGCGCCAAATTTGTATGGACAGCAACGCATCAAGCAGACTTCGAGAAGATCAAAGCCATCCTTAGCTCCTCGACTATAATGCACCCACCAGTCAAGGAGCAGCCACTGCTGCTTTACCTCACCTCGACGGACAAGTCTGTTGGCGCTCTCATCCCGCAAGTAGTAGTAGGGCAAGAACGCCCAATTTATTATCTCAGTCGACTTGTTCGAGAGGCTGAAACTCGCTACTCGGCCATTGAATGCCACTGTCTAGCGCTTGTCTTTACTGCACAAAAATTCAGACATTATTTCATGGCCCACCCCGTCCATTTGATCACATGATGTGACTCGTATAAACACTTTCTCTCCAAACCCATCATCTCTGGAAAGGCGTAGCGATGGCTCCTGGCCATCTCGGAGTTCGATATTACATACTATGCACTGCGAGGTATCAAGAGCCAGGCTTTGGCTGTAATACCCCTAGTTTTGAAAGGGATATAATCAGAATTTATTGTTTATTTTATTATTTTCAGTATTTATTTTATTATTTTTTGGTGCTTATGTGGTTATGTGTTAAATTTGATTTACGTGATGTGTGAATTGACTGGTTGGTTTAATTTAATTATATATTTAATTGGTTTACTTGTTTATTTGTTTTATTTTGATCTCACTGTTTTGTTTTATTTTAATCTCACTGTTGTAAGGAATTGTTTAATTAGGTAATTAAGTTAAATGAGTTTTTTTTTAATAACCTTCAGTACTTAGGGTTCTTTGAGAAGTCACGTATGTTGGCCGACGTAGATTTTAAATAGGGTTTTCTATGGACCGACTAGGATTTAGCGTAGGGTTTGAATTAAACCTAGGTCTTGTGTAAACCTATAAATATAGTTATGAAGTTTTACCTAAGGATTTAGAACCCTATTCACGACAGTGGAGGCAGGGAATGAACAGATGAGGATTTCCTAGTTCGCCGGAGAAACTTAGAAGATGACGTTGAGATTTTTGAACCGAAATCTCAAAGGCAAGTTCTAATACTAACTCTATCCCGTTGACTTGTGTTCTTTGCATGTCTAATTCAACTCCAGGATTAAATAAGAATCAAACTTAAACTGGATTACATGTCTCTGTTATTTTCCACTGAAAGTAGCCATGAGTTATACTGCTTGTTTTATGGTTTTTCGTATTTCAACACATAAAATAATTCACGTAACGGGATGTATAATGCATGTGAATTGATATACAAGGAATTAAATTAGCTTGTAACACTGGAAAACATTAATTTTAAACTGGTTTGCATGTTTTGGATCGTTTACAACTGTATACATTTTTCATATTTCGTATTGCCTTGTTTTACTTCTTTTTTGAATTTTTCTATTCTAATTAGAATGGATTTAAGATTAAAGGTTTTAAAATATTTGGGGCATTGGAACTTAATTTTTAATCAGCAGAAATCATTGGAGTTAAGGACTGATCAAACAAGACGTCACCGGAGAAGATGTAGTTGAAGAGAAGAAGCAGGAGGAGGGGAAAAAGTTGGAGGCCTCTCCAAAATATTTTGGAGCCGGCTCAAAGTGACTTGGAGGGGGCTCCAAGTGGTTTGGAGCCGGCTCCATCTTGGTTGGAGGCGGCTCCAACTTGTTTGGAGCAGCCTCTCTTCAGTTTTTCAGTTTTCTGGGTTTTTGGGCGACTGTTTGGGCTGTGATGCTCGGATTTTGGGATTTTTAAGTTCTGGCAGAAGTTGTATTGAAGTGTTTTGAGATGATCTAAGTTCATATTATAACTTTCAAGAGTTAATTACTGTGTATTAAAACACCATTGTTCAGGGTGATACAGAACCTAGGTCGGTTTATGAAAATCCGGATACTGTCATTGGAGATGAAGAGTTTAATTGCTTAAAAACTAATTTAGTAGATTACTGTGGATAGTTATTCTATGTTAATCATGGAACTATGGTAGGAACAAGTATGCTTAAGCTTTAATTACTGCTAGCTACGGATTAACTAACGTATAGAATTTAACTTGTCACAGTTAGTGTTGGGTTGGCATAAAAGGAAGCATGTGAATTGGTATATTCTGTTGTGCTATCTTGGAGTTAAATTGATGGTTATATGTATGACATGTATGATCAATTACTGGAACTTAGTTACTCTGTTATGCTTAATGGGAACCTAGTTGCTAAATATACAGTATTGTGTTTTATAAACTTACTGAATATCTTGGAATGGTTTAAAGTGAGCATGTAAATTCTGATAATATTATTAATATGCTCATAGTGAATTACAGAATATATTATACATGTTCTTCGTGTTTTAATCTTATTGGAGAATCATGTATTGGTAGAATAGAACAAGCATGTTATACATATATACTGGTTATACATGTGATGGACTCTTGTTATTTTTGTTATGGATTAGTTGGTATTTATATATATATTTGTATTATCATCTACTGGATGGATGGATTGTATGCACCGGTATGGGACGGTGGCATACTAGGGATGGATTAGTAAAACACTAAATCCTACCTATTTTGGAATGAGTTGGATTAACTATAAAAAGTTAAGTCCAACTTATATGGATGTCTATGCACCGGTATGGGACGGTGGCATACATTGGATGGCTCAGTACAAAACACTGAGACCTACCTATATTGGGGATGGATTAGTTCAAATACTAAGTCCTACCTATATTGAAATAAGATGGATTAACTACAAAAGTTAAGTCCTACTTATAACTAGGTGTCAGGTCAATAAACTTTTTGAATGACACACTTGGAAACGGACTTTATATATTTATGTTACGGTGCCACGATATGAGCCTGAGTCTCAGAGTCGTTGGCTAGGGAGCGTATATGCATTGGGATGCATAGTGTGTACCCTGCTAGGTCTAGGTAGTCATGCCCACCTCAGGTGCGTTTTGCATGGTGCCTATTAGTCAGGTTGAGACGGGCCTGTAGTCCAGTAAGAGTCCTGTAGTGTGAATATATATATATATATATATATATATATATATATATATATATATATCTCTACAGACTATTTAGTTATTATTGAGTTGGTTAGAATGTATATGCGTGTCGAGTCTCTGCTTGGATTGTAGTAGGTTAGAACTTGTTCGTGGGCCTGACCCACTTCTATTTTTCAGGTACTCGTAAGTTCCAGACTTAGACTTGGTCGTGTTGAGCAGAGACTACTACTCACTCTTCCGACGACGTAGGACTTTTCTCCATGATTTACTCTGATGTTCTTTAAGTAGCTTTCATTTCAGTTTGGATTATTATTAGGGGTCCATTAGAGATGGATTCCCGAGTTGTATTAGAATTGGAGAAGTTGGATGTATCAGAATAATTCTTTATTTATTAAATTTTATTCTGAGGGTTTTTTCTATAAAGGATTTTCATTTTAGTTTCTTTCCAGCAGTTTTTATTTAATCCTGTTTATCTTAATTGTATTCTGTGTTCATTTATTACTAATTGGTTTGATATCCTCGGGTAATCGGGCGTGGGCTTGGCCAACCCGCATCCGGAATCCGGGGGTATCACATTGGCTGATCTACTTGCCCAATTCCTAAAGCAGAAGCACAAACCCCTCGATGATGCATTACCTTTTGACGAGCTCCAGGTGGCTGCCATACACAACACTCTTGGTGAATGGTAACTCGCCTTTGACGAGTCTTCCACTAGCAAGGGGGGAGGAGCAGGGATCGTCCTCACATCTCCAACTCAGCAAGTCATCGCGGCCTTCAAGCTCACTTTTCATTGCTCGAACAACGAAGCTGAGTATGAAACGCTAATTCTTGGCCTCCTCGCAGCCTTAGACAAGGGCATCTCGAGGTTCTGCATCTGTGGGGACTCCAAGCTAGCTATTAAATAGGTGACCGGTGAGTATGCCATTCGCGAACCATCGCTCGCATCTTATCGTACCATCATTCAAGGGCTCCTCGCCAAATTCTCTTTCGTCCGGTTCGCACATGTACCTCGCTCTTGTAATAGATATCCGGACGCTCTTGCAACATTGGCCTCTAAACTAGCCATCATAGATGACACGACTCAGGTCCACATTACCAAGCGCATCGGTCCGGCCACCATCACCGAGCTTTTTCCAGCCATGACTGTTTCAAACGATGACAGGCAAACCCCAATCATTAATCAACTCAAACAAATAGTAGGACCATTGCCAACCATGCAATTGAAGTTATTCCAACTTTTGCAGGGGCTGTTATATTTTTGCCTACCATGCGGAACATTGGCCCGATGTTTAGACACCCAAGAAGCTGAAGCAGCCCTCAGAGCGACTCATGAACAGCACTGTGCTACACCCCTTACGCTGTATCGACGACTCCAGCGTCAGGGTTACTATTGGTTAGATATAGTAGTATAGGACAATGCCCTACAGCGCAACTGTCCACAATGTCAAGCCATGATGGATAAGACATAGTCTTGTATTCTCCAGGTGGCTAATTGGTGTCGCCCATTCATTGAGTTCCTCTCGCATGGCACCCTTCCAGACGATAAACAAGTTGTTACAAGGATAAAGGGGAAGTCTGCACGATTCGAGCTTAAGAAGGGTGAGCTTTTTTGTCGTACCCTCAATGGTACGTACTTGCGATGTTTATCTCACAGCGAAGCCGTGGAAGTTCTCAAGAAGGCTCACTAATTAGAGTATCAGGGCTCGCGCAAACTCTTCGCTCACTTATTAAACAAGGAAGTTTATTAGTCCACTATGGAGCGCGACGCCAAGTCCCATATACAAAAGTGCGGGTTTTGCAAACATCACCATCATCAGATTCATACTCTAGTTATGCCCCTCCATCCCAATGAAGTCCCTTGGCCATTCCACACATGGGGACTAGATCTTCTTGGACCAATCCATCCACCAGTGCGAGGTCATATGTGGATCCTCGTTGTAACAGAACTCTTCACTAAGTGGATTGAGGCAGTCCCCCTCAAGCATGCCACCGGTAAGGCCGTTGCTGCTTTCATATAGAAGAATATCATCTGTCGCTTTGGGATCCCTCAGTGCCTTCTCACCGACAATGGTACTCCTTTCATCAATCGTAGAGTTAAACGGCTGCTCGCGCAATACAATGTTAAGCATAAATGTTCATCGCCATACTACCCACAAGGTAATAGCCAGGCCGAAGCCTCAAAGAAGAACATCATCCGAATCTTAAGTCGAACCTTCGAAGAAAACCCTACCACATGGGTAGAGCAATTGCCCCTAGCACTCTGCGCTTATCGCACTTCCAGCAAACGCTCTACTGGTTAAACTCCGTTCTCCCTTATCTATAGAACCGAGGCTATCTTGCCAGTAGATATTGCAATCCCTGCGGCACAGCTCGCATCGCGAAGCGGGATTCATATGTCTCGAGATAACGAATTGGAAGCCCTCGATGAACGACGAGAGGCAGCCCTGCAGTATCTCCAGTAGTATCAGCGCAGCATAGCGCGAGAATACAACAAGCATGTCTAGCCTCGACAGTTCAAGCCAGGCGAGCTCTTCCTTAAAGCCGCCCCACAAGTTATGCGAGGTCTTTCAGCCCCCAAGTTCTCACCTAATTGGGAGGGCCCCTACATTGTCAGAACATCTAGTGATAGTGGTTATTGTACACTCGGGGGCTTTGATCACAGCCCCTTTAACAATGTCTGGCTGAAGTCCTACTTTTGTTAAGCTTGGTTATCCCAAATGAAAATTTGTCTTTCTTATTTACATGCCTCACGTTTTTTTTTACTAAATTAAATCATGGCAATGGGGGGAGAGAACAAACAAAAAGAAAGAAAATCACAACTTTTCTCATTCAATGTTTTAAATTACAATTGATGAGTCCTCGACTCTTACATACATCAATAACAAAAGAGCGACCTATGAGTTTAGTCCGTATACGAAGACATTAGTGAGTAATCATCGTCGAGCTCCTGTGAGTATGCCACCATTATCGCCAAACTTTCTCGCTCCTGTGCCAGTTCCCCCTCCAACCTTTCAATGCGAGCTCGTGTTTCCTGAAGGCGTGGTTCGAGCAGTCGCTGCTGGAGGCATTTCTTAGCCACATATAGTCATTTTTGCAACCATGAAACAGAAACCTCGAGCCTCTGAACATCATCCAATAGGAGTGTGGCTTCCCTGACGAGGTCTTCATTGGTCGAGCCCTATTCGATCTCCACAAAATTTTTCAAAATCTTGCCAAGGCATAAATACATGGATTGTCGTACATATGGATGGTGCGATGATATAAATTGTGACACCTCAGGGTGGTGCGCGAAAGCTTTTTCAAGAAGCTGTACATAGGCCCGAGGGAGTTACATGTCCATCCATTCCACCTCCGCACCAGCAGCATGTGTTCTCACGCTAATATCAGCGACTTGCTCACTTACCAAAGTTAGCTCACCGAGTGGGCGTGAGGCCTGTTCTGTTAGAGCAACAACTTGTTCACCACCCGAGCCTATCGCAGTTTGCTCAACAATGGGAGGTGTGGACTGTCTCGATTGGGTACCCACGGCATCCATTATATGGGTCTCAGTTTGAGACTTGGGGAGGTCTCTCAAGGTATGCAATTCTGTCGAGAGAGAAAATGCGGACCCCCCTCTGTCAAAGCTTCACCATGTGTGAGGGAGTTTTGCTCTGCCCCTTGTGTTTCTAAGGGCAAAGTTTGACCCTCGCTATCAGGAGAGCCATTTCTCTCGGAGGCAATCTGTTCAACCATGTTTTCATCGCCAGATGGCGAAGGCTCTCGCACCTCCATGGAAGAGCTCGGAGTTATTTATGCACTTTCTCGAGAAAGCACCTCCACATTTTCGCCCCTGGGTAACTCATTTGTAGACTTGTCTCGAGAAATTGTCACCTTAGGAATTGGGGACTTAGATAGGTGCTCGCCCTGTGTTTGGATATTATCGCGAGCAGTGCTACCCCCCTCTCGTGGTAGTTCCGGCTCCTCAGTAATGTTAACATTGTCTTGAGGTAGCTCTGACGTACCAGCATAATCTCGCATCATCTCCGCCACCTCAGCAGCGTAAGTGCGCACAGGCATTTCTCGCATGATAACGAGGGGCGAGACATCCAGTGCACATATTGTCTCTGTCCCTGTCCTTGTCCTGCTTTAGGACACTGCCTGGTAATATGACCATACTCTCCACAAGTGTAACAACTACCCTGGAAAGTACCAAATGGCCTCCTCTGTTGGTTAGCCTGTGGCTGACCCTGTCCTGCCTGTGGTCCCCCATTCTGTTGCCTCTGAATAGGTGCCCCATTCCGGTGAGCATCTGAACCACCTTTGTGCTTCTTCTAAGGCTGTTGTCCTTGGAACTTGCCTTTGTCATTCTGCCGGTGACCATTGCCATTCCCCTTTTCAGCTGACTGATTAGTAGAGTCTTTATCTCCCCGCTTCTCACCACGAGCCTGTCTGATGTCCACAGTCAACTGATACTGTTGTAGAGCGGCGTCTACCACCTGAGCATAGGTAGTATAGGCTGGACTACCTGTAATATCTCTCTTGATAGACCACATCAGTATCTTGACAAAACTGTTGCGCTTCTTCTCCTCTGTATCCACCTCCTCTGGTGCAAAGAGAGACAAGCGTGTGAACTGCTGCTCATACTCCGCCACTGTCATGTTTCCCTGCTGCAGACTTAGAAACTCGGTCTTCGTAGCTGCCCTGACTGCATAGGGAAAATATTTCTTATCAAAGCGAGCACTGAACTCATCATAAGACAATGTCATCCTCTCCTCTGAGGTGGTAACTGACTCCCACCACTGTAGTACATCCCCAACTAGCTTGAAAGTAGCAAACATCTGCTTCTGAACCTCCGTGCACTGAACCAAACGAAGATGACGCTCAATGTCCTGTTTCCACTGATGAGCTGTTCTCGCATCGGTTGAGCCTGAGAACACAGGTGGACTCTCCTTTGTGAAAGAGCTCCTAGCCTTTCCCCAAGAATCCGTCTGAACCACTGGTGCTAGTACAGGTGCCGGCTGTACCTAAGGCTGATTCCGAAGTGCAGCTATTACCCCAGCCTCTATAGCCCGAGCAATGAGGTCATTGAGGTGAGGAGGAATCTCTGGATCTCTGACCTGGTCCAGAGTCTGTTGAACATTCTCCTGTTCCTCCTGAAACTGATCCATGTCATCTTGAAACCCAAGCCTTTGCTGCTCTTCCTCCATTTGCTGACGCCGTAGGAGATATTGTTGCCTACGTGCCGTTCTCCTTTCCTTCCTAGTTCCTTGCATGTTCTGTCCATTTCTAGCGTTAACCATCTGTTAACACGAAAAGACAGACGTCAGTACCCTTTCTATACGAACCATAAGGAATACAATGAATCCTAACTTAAGCTCTATTCAAGAGAAAACGCTACGCGGAAGACTTAATACGAAAACATCCTAGAGACACTTGAACCTGGAGTGCTCTGATACCAACTGTGATACCCCTCGGATCCGAGACACGGGTTGATCAGGCCCAGGCCCAAACCCGAGGGAATATCAAACAATTAATATTTTATAATGAACACGGAATACAAAATAAATTAAGAAATGAAATTAAAGCTGGAAGGAACTAAAAATAGAATCCGCAAAATATTATAATTATTAAAATCCATCAAACCCAAACTCCAAAACTCCATTAATTTACAACTTGGGAATCTATCTCTAGTGGACCCCTATTGAACATCCAAACGGAAGATAGAACAAATGTAATAAACGTCCAGAAATAAAACTATAAAGAGAGCCCTACATCGTCGGAAGAGTGAATAGAGACCTCTGCTCAACACGAACACGTCTAAGCCTGGAACTGTCGTGTACCTGAAAAATAGAAGTGGGTCAGGCCCACGCGCAAGTTCTATACTACTACAATCCAAACAGAGGCCCGATACGCATGTACATCCTAAACAATTCAACAATAGCTAATAGTCCGTAAATATATATATATATAGTCACACTAAAGGACTCTCACTGGACTACAGGCCGGTCTCAACCTGAATAGAGGTAACATGCTAAAACGCACACGAAGTGGGCATATGTACCTATACCTAAACAGGGTACACCTCCAACCATCGTAGCCAGCTACACATCTCGATACATATACGCTCCCTAGCCATCGGTCCTGAGGCTCAAGCTCATACCGAGGCACCATAACAGTACATATATAAAATCCATTCAAAATCCCTGGTATTGCCGCTCAACAAGTAGTTGCCATGACAATACAAATCCACGGGACTTTTAATCTCCTGTGATACCCCTCGGATCCGAGACACGGGTTGATCAGGCCCAGGCCTAAACCCGAGGGAATATCAGACAATTAATATTTTATAATGAACACGGAATACAAAATAAATTAAGAAATGAAATTAAAGCTGGAAGGAACTAAAAATAGAATCCGCAAAATATTATAATTATTAAAATCCATCAAACCCAAACTCCAAAACTCCATTAATTTACAACTTGGGAATCCATCTCTAGTGGACCCCTATTGAACATCTAAACGGAAGATAGAACAAATATAATAAACGTCCAGAAATAAAACTATGGAGAGAGCCCAACATCGTCGGAAGAGTGAATAGAGACCTCTGCTCAACACGAACACGTCTAAGCCTGGAACTGTCGTATACCTGAAAAATAGAAGTGGGTCAGGCCCACGCGCAAGTTCTATACTACTACAATCCAAACAGAGGCTCGATACGCATGTACTTCCTAAACAATTCAACAATAGCTAATAGTCCGTAAATATATATATATAGTCACACTAAAGAACTCTCACTGGACTACAGGCTGGTCTCAACCTGAATAGAGGTAACATGCTATAACGCACACGAAGTGGGCATATGTACCTATACCTAAACAGGGTACACCTCCAACCATCGTAGCCAGCTACACATCCCGATGCATATACGCTCCCTAGCCATCAGTCCTGAGGCTCAAGCTCATACCGAGGCACCATAACAGTACATATATAAAATCCATCCAAAATCCCTGGTATTGCCGCTCAACAAGTAGTTGCCATGACAATACAAATCCACGGGACTTAACTTTTAGTTAATCCCATCCTTATTCCAAGTATTTGGGTAATGGTATTGTTTTAAAAACCAAACCCATCCTTAATATGCCACCGTCCCATACCGGTGCCTACTTTCCAATCATCCAGTAGTCAATAATACCAATAAATCAAATATATATCAACTAAATTCCAACATCCAACATTCAATGTTAGCAGTGATAAAATAAGCATTGATAAACAGGGTCACAACAACAACATATACATGCCCAATTTAAGTTGTTCCCTTTAGTCTGATATAAAGACAGAATTAATTAAAACTTCCATTTAACACCTTATAAATGACATACAGATATGTAGGGTATGTATCACAAAATCCTAACCTCCACAGTTGATACTAACTGTGATAATGTAAGCATCAAAACAATATTCACAGTATGTATGTAAACATGCTCAAATTATAGTGTTCCACAAAACCGATCTAGTGTTAAACTCAAATCCTCCTAGTATTTAAGTTCCAACAATTGCTATTACAGAAGTTAAGATAGCTATCATCTAAACCCATCCTTCCAATAATTTATACTAGCAGTGGTAAGGAAAAACGTGAACCACAGAACCACAATGCATCCACAAACATGCTTAGTCTAGGTTGAACAAGCATACAACACTACTGTAACTACCAGTTTCATAGCAAAACAGATATCATTTTAGTTTGGTTTAATCTTCATTAATCCTGAAATCATTTAAGAGTGCAAAGAGTATGAAGCCTAAGGGAAAGAGTAAGGATAGAATATTGCCTCAGAAACTTTTGTTCGAAGTTTCAACGTCGTCTTCTTAAAAAATCTCGGCGAGTTCCAAAACCCGATTACTGTTCATGGGTACGAAATACTATTCCTAAACTCAAAATCTGATCTCCACCGTTCAGATTGTGCGACACTGAGTCATGAACCTATCCTCCAAATTTCAGCTCGATCGGACCACGGACGAAGCGGGATCGGATGCTTGATGAAATCTGGGCAGAATGGAAAAAAAACTTGTGCGACCCAGTTACTGTTCACGAGTACGAATCACTGTTCCCGAGGTCAAACTCTGATCTTCACCGTTCAGATTGTGCATCACTGAGTCGGGAACCTCTCTTCCAAAATTCAGCTCGATCGGACCACGGACGAAGCGGGATCGGATGTTTGATGAAACCTTGGCAAAATGTGAAAAACTGCGTTTTTCCTTCTCCACTTCCACAAAACGTGTGCTTTGTTTAAAAAAACCCTACACAGACGTCTACCTTATACTTATAGAGTTTTCCTAAACCCTAGGTTCATTTAAGTCCAACTCACAATCCTAACCGGCCCATCCAATTAACGTAGAAACCTACGACAGCTATAATATAAAACCCTAATTTATACTGTAATTAAAACCCTAGTTAGATGTATTTACCTAATTACCCTATTCACCATTAAATACTTAACAAATAATCTAATTGAATAAAATAATAATTAGTAAACCAAATTAAACCAAATAAGACGTACATAAAATAAGACACACATAGAATAATTAAACCAATTACACTTAAACCATTAATGCCAATTAAATAATTAAAACACTAACAAGTAATTCCAATTAAATAACTAAAATAAATATCATTTAAATAAATTAAATCACCACAAAAGAAATAATTAAGCACCTAATAAAAAAATAATGACACATAATCAAATAAAATGCACTAAAATAATAAATTAAATACCATTAAATACCAGGAATATCCTTTTTAAAATTAGGGGTATTACAACACCCCTATCAAAGGTTGTAGGGGGCCTCAGTGAGTAGTCCTCCACATAAATCACTAACGCCTTTGCGCATTGGGCAAGACTTGAGTAAAAATCTTTCCAGCCCGCTAGCTCTATAGCCCAGAGCGAGCGAGAAACCCCGTACACCTAGGGACTCTACCTTTCCCTGGCAAGAAGAGAGCGTCAACCCCTACACGAAGCAGCCCAATGTGATCCATAACAAACCTCGCAAAGCTGCCCTTATAGGAGTCCTCACTCCCGACAAAGATGTATTGCGAAGGCACCCCTTTATCATAGCCAAATTGCAGAGGTACTCTGCGAGGGTTGTACGTCTTTAATATTTGACCACCCTCCCAAATGGTAGGCAAATAGCCAGGGTTGGTGACTAGCAGGAATACTAGAACCTCGCTCGCATTTAATCGATGAGCACCTGCTGAAATATGCTCATCATCATCAAAATACATGGGCATGGTCAATGCCCCAGGCAGGATCACAGCGTAAGGGCGAGCAACAAATTGGAAGTTTTGATCTAAAGCGTACCCCAGCCACCCTCGCGGAGAGTGTCCATACCACCTCATGCCTTGCACCACCTCTTCATCCAAAGCCAAGTATGCCGGGATGGGAGCATAAGATTGAAATCTCTCGTATAAAAACATCTGTAAGAAGAGGGTAGATGCATAAGAGCAATGGACATAGCGCCCCACAGACCGTACCATGTCCTCTCCCACCATATCGAGGCGATGGTACAATGTCCCCAAAAATAGAGGCACGAGGGCCACTTTCACACTGCTCGCTAGCTTTATTGCGAGGTCTACAAGCCGCGGTAGCGGAGCATCTTCAAGGGTGCCCTCAAAGTACGTCTTAATAGCCAGCATAGTAAGTAGGCTGTGAGACCGGAAGAGTGGTCAATCCAAGGACATGGAATTCCTTTTATTCCCTCGTCTGAGAGATTTTTCCTCGACATTGGAAAATCTCTAAAGTAGTACCGCACCAAAGCCGTGAGAGTGGCTTTGCGCGTACCCTTACTTCGATCAGCATGGCGAACACCCTGTGTGCCCCACAATGACCTGAAGTCCTTGGTTTTCTCCAAGGCTTCCTCGAGGTCCTGCGCTAAAGTCTCTTCAGTTGGCGAGAATTCCCAAGAGCCAGGATTCTCCACCCCCTGAAAAGGTAGACCCAATAGCTAGCTCACATCCTCAATAGTGGGTGTAAACTCTCCCCACGTAGTAACAAAAGTGTGCGAGCTCGAGTTCCACTGTAAGGTCAATTCCCATAAACCGGCAGTGTCGTGAGGAATTTGTATTTGGCAAAACAGCTTAATATAAGGTGTCAAGCTAATCGTATCCAAAATTGCCTTGTACACAGGGTTAGCGAGGATTGTATCAGTCCATTTTTCCCAACTATGGGTAGGACTAATGTGATTATTGAAATTCATATAAGACCATGGATATTGCCCTTGCTCGACCCCAAATCGTAAAATGGTATCAGCAGGGATGCGAGGAGCTAGGTTCATCTCAACCTCCTCCTCCATTAACTCAACCACTTCAAGTGGTTCGCATGCAACCATAGTCTTGCTTGCCCGACGCCAAAACAAGTCATTCTTCCCAAAGAATGGTGCCCACCACCATTCTGAATCTTCTGGCACTTTAGGGGGAGGACAATCCTTCTTAGCTAGTTCTTGTTTCTTGCTAACCATGATGGTAATCCTATAAACCGAGTAAATAAGGGCAAAAATTTTAAGTTTTTGTAAGCACTTTTCGCCGGCGACAATGGACACAAAGGCAAGAACAACAATTTTTAGTTCTTTTTTTTTTCACGAATAACCCTTTACATCGGTGCCCCCCCTTTTTAATAACTCCCTCACCTCGAGAACCCCCAAAAAAGAAACGACAACACACGGCGCATTAATGACTGGAGGCGACCTTTCAAGGTCCCGTTCTTTCAATCTCCTCGAGAAAATAAATGACCTAGCCTTGCACGTGCAATAATTCATTCTGAATCGTCGCATGTGCAGGGGGGCAAAATGTGGGCGTCACTTATTAGAAGCTGACATGGCTTGTTGACAAGTCAATACGACCCTAGCCAAATCCTCAGTGGCAATTTGAAAAGTCAAAAGTCTCGAAAGATCAAACTTCGAATACCTCAATCCCTGGTATCGCTCCAGGCCCATCAAGCCTCGAAAGATCAAACTTCGAGCACCCTAAACCCTAGCATCGCTCCAGGCCCATCAAGCTTCGAAAGATCAAACTTCGAGCACCCTAAGCCCTGGCATCGCTCCAGGATCATCAAGCCTCAAAAGATCAAACTTCGAGCACCCTAAGCCCTGGCATCGCTCCAGGCCCATCAAGCCTCGAAAGATCAAACTTTGAGCACCCTAAACCCTGGCATCACTCCAGGCCCGACAAGCCTCAAAAGATCAAACTTCGAGCACTCAAAACCCTAGCATCAGGCCCAACAAGCCTCGAGAGATCAAACTTCGAGCACCCAAAGCCCTAGCATTGCTCCAGGCCCATCAAGCCTCGAGGAGCCAATCCTCGAGCACCCTAAGCCCTGGCATCGCGCTAGGCCCATCAAGTCTCGAGAGACCAACTCTCGAATACCTTGAGTCCAGGTGTTATGCTAGGCGATATCACTTTGAAGGATTGGAGCCCTAGGGGGTTCGCCATCAGGGGATTGCGTATAGTACGAGACGAATGTAGGGTCTTCGCGACTATAAGGAATCTATGTTTGGGAAACTTAGGAGGATCTTGAATTGGTGGATGAGAAGTCAAGAAATGACTTCGCTCTTAGCGAGGCCCGATTAACAAGATGATGGGATTATATGTGATACCCTCGGATTCCCGAATGCAGGTTGGCCAGACCCATGCTCGAATACCCGAGGATATCAAAAACAAAATCGGCAATAAATGAACACAGAGTACAAAAGAATAAATAAAATACTAACAAGAAACTAAAATGATAATCTAATAATAAACCTCAGAATATATTTCCATTAATTAATAAACTCTTCTGATACAACTGATCCTCCAAAATACAACTCGGGAATCCATACTGTGTGGACCCCTAGAAAATCCAAACTAAACAAATAACAGCAATAACTGTCTAAATCAGGAAACTGAATCATAAAGGAACTCCTATGTAACATCGGAAGAATGAAGTAGACTGATCCCCGCTCAGCACGAACAACCTCTACTCCTGACAAACACCTGAAAAATAATGGTGGGTCAGGCCCACAAACAATTTCTACTCTACTACAGTCCAAGTAAAAATCCGATACACGTATACATCCTAGTCAATCCAACAGTAACTAGTAGTCCATATATATATATATATACACACTAAAGGAACCTCACTAAACTATAGGGTTGTCTCAACCTGAATAGTAGGCAACATGCAAAATGCATATATAGTCGGCATGAGTACCTAGACCTATCGAGGTACACAACTACACTATATTTAGCTACACATCCTTGGCGATATACGCACCCTAACCACTGATCCTAAGACTCAAGCTCATATCATGGCACCATACTTATATATATATAATCTAGTAACCATCCTATTCAGTATAAATTAATCCTCCATAAGTCATTCAACTTGTTCAGCTGACCTGACTTGAATATAAGTAGGACTTAACATTTTAGTTAATCCATTTCCTTATATAATAAATTAATCCTCCATAAGTCATTCAACTTGTTCAGCTGACCTGACTTGAATATAAGTAAGACTTAACATTTTAGTTAATCAATTCCCATATATAAAATAGGTAAGACTTAACTGATAAGTTAATCCGTCCTTAGAATGCCACCGTCCCATACCAGTGCATTAAACCACACAATCCAACAATTGATGTAACGATTAAGGAAATACATCAAACAATCCAGAAATAACTATGATAATATGATATCAAGTTATCACAAAATAAGAATGACTTATTATTTATTTAAGCTTCCTATATCATATGTCCTACATAAACTGAATCTTATACATATGATGATATTTTATTATACCGTCAAATAAGCATTCTCCATATCCAATTCATCCTACACATTTAATCTCAATTGCTAAAATATATTAAAAGATTAAATCCATTCGTTTGTTTAAGAAATTCAAATAGCAAGTATCATTATGATTGAGTCTATTTAAATTTATTTAAACCCAAACCTAGTTCCTATTTAATGTTCAGGAATCCTAGGCATCTTTCTACGTTCCATCATTCCACAGATATGAAAAATACATAATTTAAACATGTAAAAATTCACACCGGAAATTGTGATACCCCTCGAATCCGAGACACGGGTTAATCAGGCCCAGGCCCAAACCCGAGGGAATATCAAACAATTAAAGTATTTTAAAGCGAACACAGATGACAAAATGAAATAATAAAGGAGTGGGTCAGACCCACGAGCAAGTTCTAATCTAACTGCAATCCATACAGTGATCCGATACGCAGATACACCGTAGACACCTCACAATATCTATCTAGTCCATACGTATAAATATATCTACATTAAGGGACATTCACTAGTCTATAATAGGGGTCTCAACCTGAATAGAAGGCAACATGCGAATACACACCCAAATGTGGGCATGAGTACCTAGACCAAACAGGGTACACCTCAACCTATTATAACCAGCTACGCATCCACCGCATATACGCACCCTAACCAACGAGTGTGAGACTCAAGCTCAGCTTGTGGTACTATAAACATATATATAAAATCCATCCAAATCCAGGGTATGTAGTTCAACTATTTGTTAAACTGACATACAATAAACCAACCAGTTAGTCACTCAACTTATTCAGTTGATATAACTTAACTACAATCTATTAATCCAGGAAGTCATCCAACTTGGTTACAGTTGATCTGACTTAGTCACAATTAGGATTCGATATCTTTCAATCCATTCCATTAATCCATTAGGTTAGGTTTAGGCGTTTTGAGCTAAACCGTCCTTAGTATGTCACCGTCCCATACCGGTGCATACAATCCTCCATATCCTTGTAAATTACATCATATATAACATTTTAGTAATTTACAATCCAAAACTAATAACCAAATAATTGCAGAAAGAAGTTTAACAATCTAGCAATTAAAATCCCATATTAATCCATGTACTGCATTGAATAATATCATATTCTAACAATTAACATCCAAAAACATGCATAGTTTAAATTTGATATAACAATGACCCTATCATGTTTTTTTTTTAAAATCAGTTCAATAATAATATTATAGTCCAATAAATCGCTAAATTAATTTAAGCGATTTAGTTCCTTCTACCCGGTAACAGCGTACTAAGTTGTATACTTATTTTCTGTTTTACCCTTTAGCACCGGGCCACACACTAAGCCACAAGTCCAAAATATTAAATAAAAGACTTCATCATACATCTAAAATTTAATTTAGATTCATATTATAGCCCCTTAAATTGTCAAATCAAAATTAGACAATAAATTTCCTTCCAGCCGTTAACCGTACACAAAGTTGATAAATAATGCACTATTAATTCCACTAATACCAAGAGAGTACTTGATGCAATTCAAGACCTTTATTACATCATAAATTATTTATTTAAAAGCCCATTAAATTCTTAAAACTGTTCAAGAACCACAAGTGCCCAAACAATAGCCAAAAAACACTGTACGCATAAAAAATGAAAGAGCCTGCTCTAGAAAAATAGAACAGGCTCTAAATCAGCATAGAGCCGGCTCTACCACCACCTTGGAGCCGGCTCTAAGCAGGTGGGAGCCGGCTCTTGGCATTCCAGAGCCGGCTCTCTCTCCCCCTGCGAGCTTCTCCTCTGTTTCAGCTTCGTTCTGACCTCTGTTCCAACTCCGGCCAGTTGCAATCTTTCTGTTGGGTTTTAAAACTAATTTAAGAGTCATATTTAAGCCTAATAGCATCCCCAAAAATTTAATACAACAATTTGAAACCAATTACAGAGATTAAACGAAGCCATTAAATTAGTATGCTTGAAGAACAACACTGAAAATTAATTTAAGAAAATTTCAGTTATCTTCCAAACCCTCTATTCCCCTTTACCACTGAACCTAAGGATCTTATTTCAATCCCAATAACATCCCCATGGTTCATTTACAGAGATTAAAAGCAATTCCAAAGACTAAAGTTACAATAGAGCAACATGCTTAAAGAACAGAAAACTGAAACGAGACATGCATGAACTGTAACAGATTGATTTTCAACATAACAGATCATTCACATGACATATATTAAACATATATATTCCAATTATTGATTGGTTAAACCCTAGAGATTATCTAGGTGCACAGAACACGAGCTAAAGAGAAGGAGAAAGAGAAGAACTTGCTTGTGATTTCAGTTATGAAATCTCGGCGTCGTCTTTAAGTTTTCCGGCAATTACTGCAACACTGTCTAGCCTCCTATAACTCCGTCTTTAAACCTTACACAACCTCCTTGATCTTCTCTGTAAAATTCCCCTCAAGCCTTGCTCTGTTTCTCTCACAACTGCTCTCTATTTCTCCCTCTGTATCTTGGGTACGTGACAATGTTTTTGTATTCTAGAACCCTAAATCCATACACTGTTCTATTTATATATAGAGACGTAAAATAAACCCTATTGCCTGTACGTGTAGAGACAGAGCCCTAATTATAATCCCCGTTGGCCCATAACAAAACCTACGTCGTAAAACAGTGTCGGCTACATACGAACTCCATTATACAATTAACACTATAACCTAATGCAATAAATAAAACCTTAAACTTTATCCAATTAAAATAACCCACGAAATTGAAATAATTAAACAAAAATAATTAACTAAAACAACCAACCAAACTAACACAAAACAAATAACAAATAATTAAACAAACAATCAAAATACAACAATTAAAATCATTAAATAAAACAAACAAAACAAAACAATTAACAAATAATTCAAATTCTAATTAACACAATTAAACAAATAATTAAATAAAATGCAACCAATAATAAAATAAATTCCAAGAATATCCTTTAAAAATTAAGGGTATTACAGAAATCAAATCAAAATCATGCATTTATCAATTCATAACATAAGAACAGATATGAACCAAATTCATAAAACCTATGTTCTAATCCAATTAAACATGCATAATTATTTAATTTTACATGTTTAATAAATCCTAGAATTTCCTAGGTATGTACAGAAACACGAATCAAAGGGAAAGAGATAGAAGAAGAACTTGCCTTAAACTTTTGGATCAAAAGTTAAACTTCTTCTTTCTTGATCTTCTCTCTACAGGGTTTTTTTCCTCCTTCCTTCATTTTCCTCCTTTCCTCTCTAACTCTCTAGAATATATCACGTGAATATATCTAACCCCCTTTTACAACCTATAACTATATATTTATAGGCTAAATAAAATAATCCTAACCCTTTTTCCAATCCAAGTCAACTTAAAAAAAAAAAAAATATTAAAATATTAAAAAGGTAAGTAAAATATGTTACGTATATAATTTATGTATATCTTTATTAAATAAATAAATTATATATATCCCATTATTTATTAATGGATTATCCAATAATACTTAAATTACTGAAATATTATAAAGTAACTTAAAACATAACACGTATCAAATCTATGTGTATTTTTATTATTTAAATATAAAACATATAAATTAAATATTACTACCCAAGTTACCATAAAAGTAATTAAAAAATTACTTTCCCTTTTATATATATTAAAAAGGTAAGTAAAATATGTTACGTATATAATTTATGTATATATATATATTAAATAATTAAATTATACACATTCCATTATTTATTAATGGATTATCCAATAATACTTAAGTTACCATAATATTATAAAGTAACTTAAAACATAACACGTATCAAATCTATGTATATTTTTATTATTTAAATATAAAACATATACACCAGATTAAATATTACTACCCAAGTTTTCATAAAAGTAATTAATAAATTATTTTCCTTTTTATACATGTATATAATATATATCTATATATATACATACACAACTATCCATGGGTAATAATCCATACACATCCAACCTCCTATCCAAGTAGTCCATGGAATCCAATTGGTTGGCCCATTACTACTAACCATAACCATAAAAGAAAAATAAAATAAAATAAAATAATAAAAGAAAAGAAAACATTTAATTTACAATTAATCAAAACATCATTTAAGTACATAATCTAATTAAACAATTAACACATAGACAAATACAAATAATACATAGACACATAATCAAATAATCAAATAATACATAATTCAATTAAACACATAAGCAATTAGTCAAATAATCAATTAAATAATTAAAAATATAATTAAAACAAACAAATAAATACTGAGACTATCCTTTTAAAATTAGGGGTATTACATTCTTTCCCCCTAACAAAAGGAATTCCGTCCTCGGAATTCGCCCTTACTTTCTTTCATTATGCTTGGAAACTGTGAGCGAAAAACATCCTCATATTCCCAAGTAGACGCAACCTCACTATAAGAGCTTCACTTAACTCCAATATACCAAGTGGTATACAGGGTTCCTATATTTTAAGAAACACAATAATCATACGATGCGTAGGTTGTATCAACGTAATCCTCCCATGTCGACAAGGGAATGATTTACATGCCTCCAAGTGCCATAAAATATGGGCACAAACTCCTATGCACCCAGCGCTAATAATTTGGTAATGCTAATTAAGAGGCGACTGCCTTAATTGCGAAACACAATCCTTTAAAAGTCAATGTAATAAGTAAAATTGACCTTTCTCCAAAAATCGCCTATCTTCCTACATGGAAAACAGAACGAGCAAACTACTCCCTGATAGAAAAACTCTAGTATACGAGTTCAACTATTTACAACATCCCACTGTCGCCTCCCAACCGCGCGCAGTTCAATACAAAGGAAGGTATCTCTTTTCGGCATATTTTTAAATAAAGTCGAGGTCTGATTGTACAACCCTTACTTCCATTTCCAACCAACAAATGAGAGGTATGCATTGTGAAAGATAGAAAACCTCCAAAGTTATCACACTAACCCTCCTTGTGCCAACAATATCACAGACAAAATTCCGACAAGTGAAGTAAACACTTCCAACTGTCCATGAAATCTAGGATACACACCTCAAACATATCCTGTATGGTCTAATTTAATCTCTCGATTAATTCCTCCGTTTATAGATATGAAGTAGAGCTGTTGTTCCAAAATCTTCATAAAGCTTATTCGAAATAGCACTTTGCATCCACTAATATGGACATCCACATGCTATAACACCACTATCACTGAACTATAGAACTACTATGAAGTTCTAAAATAAGCATTACTTAAATTTATGTCCTCAAGCGATTTTTCTCAATCCACCACTCGGATTCCATATGAAAAATTAAAATTCCAAATCAATGTCGATCCTTCCCACCGACCGTCACTCCTGTTTAGTTCAACTTCTATATTTGTTATAGGAAGTGGCTAAAGATTCTTATGATATCCGATGATCAACTTTCCGCCTTTGTAACAGGTTTTACACTTAGGGTAATTATATACATGTCCCTATCCATACCTGTTCACCAAAACTGACATTTAATGTCGTGATGTACCTTCTAACCATTTGGGTGTACCAAGAAAAATTATAAATTTCCATCTCAATCGCCCGACCGTCATATCACTATTTATAGAAACTACTAACTCTCCTCCAGTACCTTAAACTCCTTCTCTAGGGTCAGCTCCAATATTTAAAATTGACCCTCTGAACTACCTTGGTAATAACAAGTGTTATTATTACACCTGCTATACATTCAACTGATAACTCATCAACGTACCGAAAGATTTAAATATCTTATCGGTTGTTAAGAGCATCCACTTCCATAATTGCTTCCACCAGACGGAACTTGATATAAAGTGCGAATCACCACTTCTATCTATCTAAACCGTCTCGTGATCCATTCTATTTGTATGAACTAAAGTCTTACCAGTTCGAAATAAACAAGAACTAAGCTGACCTAACTTATCAGTCAACCAATATCCCATCCAGAATCATGACCCTTGTGCAAAGTCAGCAATCCTTTAACTAAATTCGTGGAAAATGCTTTCTCATTTCCACTTCAATATAGGGAATAACTGTAAATGATCTAATGATCTCTGATGGTCCATCTTGACTATCTAATAAAAATTACAATGGGAGACAAAATCACTATGTCCCCCCTCCTGCCTGTCCTCTAAACGTCTGCTTCATACCGTGAAGCATCATGTTTCCACTAGGATAAATAAAGAACTAAGAGTTGTGAATTTCATTCCTTGCACCCTCCATCCAATTTGTCTGCAGAAAGTATCGTTAATCCGGCACCTCCTGCTTTCGTCTGTACCCATTGTTTAAATTGGAGCATCTTCAAAAGCGAATTCTGCAACTAAATCTATCTACCACTGATCTGTGATAAACTTACCGATATTGAAAATCATTCGGTAATTCCATTTATCAATAGTCAACTATGACTTTAACTCAACAAAAGTCAACAAATTACGACATTTCCATACATACCATGCACCTCATCTTTATATAAGTGTTTGGTCTCACCAACTTGTCTTTGACACACCCTGCTCCTTTAAGACAAGTTAATGACAATCCGACTTCTTTGTCTAACTTCAAAAGAATATGAAATCTTTCCATCCTCTACATAAATCATCAATTTCCTAGCAACAACTAATTGTTGTAAATTGTGACTAAAAAAATAATTCCATATTATTTATGGAAATGAGGAGACTTAGTTTCCTCCTCCATGTGCAACATCGGCAAATTCCTCCTAATGACACACCCTTGTGAATAAATTCTTGATTAAGAATTTACAGATGAATATTTATTCAGTCTCTTATCCTCACTCGGTGTCATTCCAATAAGTACTTAATTCAGTACTAAATCCTCCTTCCGACTTGGTAACAACTTCTGAAATTTTCAAGAAGATATTCAGCAAATCCAGCACCTCTGATAAATCATCATGGTGTTACAGTGATCTTTATTTACCACCACTTCACGTATACCGAAACATTAACAACCACCAATATCATGGCGTTGTAATATGATACGAATCCATACTTAACGTAAAGTATATCAAACTAATCGTTCTAGATTGTTTGACTCGTAGTGATGGTTTAACTATCCCATCCCAAAATACACCATAATGACACATGTCCAGGTCCAATAGATTGGCTATATTTATGTATATTTACCAAATCCTACGACTGTATGCTCACAAATCTAGTGTAAATAGTGCTATTACTCTATGTTATTAAAACAACAGTTGGTTGATCACATACTTGTGTCCCCAACTAAACCACATACCAAATCCCAAGTAATTAACAAAAAAAATAAAACAAGTATGATAAACACAATAAAAGAAAATATACTCCTACTTAGGATATCGTTCTTTCTAAAAAAAAAAAGTCCCTTTTGAAATCCACCTTATTAGATTGTTTCAAAATTTCCTTTTATAGTTTCGTAAACAATCATCCAAACACGAAACATGTCCTTTAAAACATAGCTTAAAAACACAAATGTTTGCCTAAGCAAATACCAAGGGCTTAACCCTCATCCTTCTTATATGCGAAATGTAAACTGTCTGACTTGGCTTTATAAAGCGAATTAGAATGTCACAACATAAAACCAATGCCCTCTTGTATGTGATTTAAAAATTATGTATTTCGTTCTGATATGAACACATCCGATCCCCAAACTCCTGAACAATACTTCTTATATACCTCTTTTAGAGATGATAAGAAAGCTTAATTATTTGTAGATTGATCAACCCCAATTCTACTAATAACATTCGCTATACTGCTAGCAATTCAGATCACCTCGCGCGATTATCCTTCTTCAAGATTTAGTACCCTCTCTATTGGATGCACATAAATCTCCTCCATTAGGATCCTCTTCGGTTCCTACTCCTTGCTTGTCTCCTTTTTGAGATCAACTGAAGTCGTATTGGCCCCGATATATGGTGACCTATCACGTACACCTAAATCCTTCCTTGACTTATACTTTTAAAGTAACACCAAATGAACCTAAACCATCGATCCCTAACTCTACCTTCTGGCAACGAAATCAATAACGTACTCCTTTACTCCTTTGGGTTTTTATCGCTTTCGCCTTGAACCCATCCTTTTCCTAGTGCCAACCATTCTATGACTACAGAATATAATTGACATCAGTTCCTCCTAACAAACTGTAAATAGAGTACAACGAATCCTAATACGGGCTCTAAGTTTTAAGAGACGCAACGCGGAAGTCACATAACGAAGACACTCCTGAGGACACTTGAACCTGGAGTGCACTGATACCAACTGTGATACCCTCGGATTCCTAAATGCGGGTTGGCCAGACCCACGCTCGAATACCCGAGGATATCAAAAACAAAATCAGCAATAAACGAACACAGAGTACAAAAAAATAAATAAAATGCTGACAAGAAACTAAAATGATAATCTAATAATAAACCTCAGAATATATTTCCATTAATTAATAAACTATTCTGATACAACTGATCCTCCAAAATACAACTCGGGAATCCATACTGTGTGGACCCCTAGAAAATCCAAACTAAACAAATGACAACAATAACTGTCTAAATCAGGAAACTGAATCATAAAGGAACTCCTATGTAGCATCGGAAGAATGAAGTAGACTGATCCCCGCTCAGCACGAACAACCTCTACTCCTGACGAACACCTGAAAAATAATGGTGGGTCAGGCCCACAAACAAGTTCTACTCTACTATAGTCCAAGCAAATATCCGATACACGTATACATCCTAGCCAATCCAACAGTAACTAGTAGTCCGTATATATATATATACACACACTAAAGGAACCTCACTAGACTATAGTGTTGTCTCAACCTGAATAGTAGGCAACATGCAAAACGCATATATAGTAGGCATGAGTACCTAGACCTACCAGGGTACACAACTACACTATATTTAGCTACACATCCCTAGCGATATACACACCCTAACCACTGATCCTGAGACTCAAGCTCATATCATGGCACCATACTTATACATATAAAATCTAGTAACCATCCTATTCAGTATAAATTAATCCTCCATAAGTCATTCAACTTGTTCAGCTGACCTGACTTGAATATAAGTAGGACTTAACATTTTAGTTAATCCATTCCCTTATATAAAATAGGTAGGACTTAACTGATAAGTTAATCCGTCCCTAGAATGCCACCGTCCCATACCGGTACATTAAATCACACAATCCAACAATTGATGTAACAATTAAGGAAATACATCAAACAATCCAGAAATAACCATGATAATATGATATCAAGTTATCACAAAATAGGAATGACTTATTATTTATTTAAGCTTTCTATATCATATGTCTTACATAAACTGAATCTTATACATATGATGATATTTTATTATACCGTCAAATAAGCATTCTCCATATCCAATTCATCTTACACATTTAATCTCAATTGCTAAAACATATTAAAAGATTAAATCCATTTGTTTGTTTAAAAAATTCAAATAGCAAGCATCATTATGATTGAGTCTATTTAAATTTATTTAAACCCAAACCTAGTTCCTATTTAATGTTCAGGAATCCTAGGCATCTTTCTACGTTCCATCATTCCACAGATATGAAAAATACATAATTTAAACATATAAAAATTCACACCGGAAATCAAATCAAAATCATGCATTTATCAATTCATAACACAAGAACAGATATGAACCAAATTCATAAAACCTATGTTCTAATCCAATTAAACATGCATAATTATTTAATTTTATGTGTTTAATAAATTCTGGAATTTCCTAGGCATGTACAGAAACACGAATCAAAGGGAAAGAGATAGAAGAAGAACTTACCTTAAACTTTCGGATCGAAAGTTAAACTTCTTCTTTCTTGATCTTCTCTCTACAGGGTTTTTTTCCTCCTTCATTTATTTTTCTCCTTCCCTCTCTAACTCTCTAGAATATATCACGTGAATATTTCTAACCCCCTTTTACAACCTATAATTATATATTCATAGGTTAAATAAAATAACCCTAACCCTTTTCCCAATCCAAGTCAATTTAAAAAAAAAAAAAAAAATTAAAATTAAAATATTAAAAAGGTAAGTGAAATATGTTACGTATATAATTTATGTATATCTTTATTAAATAAATAATTTATATATATCCCATTATTTATTAGTGGATTACCTAATAATACTTAAGTTACCGTAATATTATAAAGTAACTTAAAGCATAACACGTATCAAATCTATGTGTATTTTTATTATTTAAATATAAAATATATATATCAGATTAAATATTACTACCCAAGTTACCATAAAAGTAATTAAAAAATTACTTTCCCTTTTATATATATTAAAAAGGTAAGTAAAATATGTTACGTATATAATTTATGTATATGTTTATTAAATAATTAAATTATACACATTCCATTATTTATTAATGGATTATCCAATAATACTTAAGTTATCATAATATTATAAAAGTAACTTAAAACATAACACGTATCAAATCTATGTATATTTTTATTATTTAAATATAAAACATATACATCAGATTAAATATTACTACCCAAGTTTCCATAAAAGTAATTAATAAATTATTTTCCTTTTTATACATGTATATAATATATATCTATATATATACATATACAACTATATATGGGTAATAATCCATACACATCCAACCTCTTATCCAAGTAGTCCATGGGATCTAATTGGTTGGCCCATTACTACTAACCATAACCATAAAAGAAAAATAAAATAAAATAATAAAAGATAAGAAAACATTTAATTTACAATTAATCAAAACACCATTTAAGTACATAATCTAATTAAACAATTAACACATAAATAAATACAAATAATACATAGACACATAATCAAATAATCAAGTAATACGTAATTCAATTAAACACATAAGCAATTAGTCAAATAATCAATTAAATAATTAAAAATACAATTAAAATAAATAAATAAATACGGAGACTATCCTTTTAAAATTAGGAGTATTACATTATACATGTCATGACAGCAAACCTTAAAATCACAATTAATGCTGTGTCAGACTTGACCAACCGACGGCCAAGCAACATTTAATGCCCCTGATTAAGGGAGATCTTTCAGACTCCTAAATCTCCAGGATTATTAGGAGTAATGCATGCGAGGAACCATGTACGGAAGGGACCATTGGATAATAACCAATGGAATCCGGATATATAAATAGTACTATCCTATGAAGGAATAACCAACCCCGGAAGAGGATGCTGTCATAAGATATTTTATATTTGCCCTACCACCATCTTTGTTTTGATAGTTGGTCTTCTTCTCCTCTTCCTACACTGAGCATATCTTCTGTCTTTCCTTTGTAATTGTATTTCTGATATCACCATTATATTATTGTTTATTACTTGATTAAAAAAGAACCCCTACAAAGGTCAACAGAAATTGTTTCAAGATACTTCATTTTTGAGGCAACCTGTTCGCTAGCTCTAGCTTCAATCTATCATCTCAAACCATTTTCAATTCCATGAGCCATAAGTCAAAGAGCAAAATCTGGTAAGTCAGTTAACTCCTTTTTTTGAATTGAATCCATTTCTTCATTCAATTCCAAACCGATACAAAGACATATACACACAGGCATATATATATACCAAGGTTGTTAAAATCGGGATTCTATGTAGAATCGTTTTGAGTTTCGTAAAATCGGAATCGTAGAATCGGATCGTGAATCGTAAGATTCTACCAAATTGTAAAAAAAATAATTGAAACTAACTTCCTAAACAATAAGATATCTAAAATATAACCAAAATAAGGCCAAAACACACCATATTACATATCCATGACTTCAAATCTCAAATCTTAACAATATTCTAAAGTCCGAATATAAATAAAAGTAAAAGAAAATATTTCAAAGTCTGAATATAAATAAAAGAAGATGTAACACAAAATTGATCACATCATTCATTGTTTGTCCTAGAGTTAAGGTTCTATTTGATATTCATTTCCCTCAAAATATGATACACATCACTAGCTGAGGTTAGCTTCCAAATCATGACCTTGCTTCTCTTTAATTTTTGTTTCCAATTTAAAGATGCCCAAATTAAAAAAATCTTTCCAAAGAGTTAGGGCATATGTAGAATCCGCATTTGTGGTGGAGTCCACTTCGTATGATTTTGGAATATTCACACTGATGAAACAAATGCCTATATTACAAATCAAATTCATTTTGTCACATACTTTTAAGTATTGCAATGTTACACTGTTCCTTCTTACTCACTTTTTTTTTTTGCTTATTTTTCCCTTTCTATTAATTTTTTTCATAAATAGTGATTTGCGCACTCATCCTCTGCACTCATCCTCCGCATTATTAAATTTTTTAGTTTCACAAAATCACTATTTCAGTTTCATAAATAGTGCTAAAAAATAGTGATAAAAATTTAAATGGCCAGGTAAAATTAAAACAAAAACTAAAGAAATTGGAAAATATAGTCAGAAGACTCAGAACTTAAAATTAAAACTAAAATTAGACCATTAATGCAAAAGATTATCAAAACATGATGAATAATTTCTAAGAACAAGTAGATAAAAGGTTAGAATAATCAAGGAATAATCAAGGTTAGAACAATCTTAGAATAATCAAACTACGAAGGGTTATAGAGATTAGAAAAAACTCTAGAAATTTCTTGATCAAGGAAGAACATACCTAGCCGAACCTGCAAGCTGCTGTATAGATTCGATGATTCCGATCTACTCGTTATAAGCCTCTGCACTGCCGCCTCCTTTCAGTCCTCGTTCCTCTCCTCTCTGAGATAGGGTCCCCGTTTCTAATATTATAATAGAGTAGGTTTTGTATTTTATGATTTATAGAATAAATAATTAAATATATAATTTAGTAAATTTCTACACAAAATTTGGGCCAGGCTTTGGCCCAAACAACTAAAAGAATAAAGGCCCAAAGACCAAATAGTATAAAAGCCCGCCCAAACACACATTTTGGTAGAATCGGTAGAATCGTATAGAATCGTACAATTCTACGATTCTACCAACGATTCTACCGATTCTACCCCCGATTCTACCAATTGGGCGATTCTGATCCGATTTGAGTCGATTTTAAGAGCTAAGTCGTAGAATCGTGCGATTCTACGACTCAGAATCGCGATTTTGATAACCATGATACACACACACACACACACACACACACACATACACACACATACATTACACAGATATATATTTAGATATAAATACACAGACATCCGCCGCCGTTGCCACACACACAAACATCAGCCATCGTCGCCGCCACCCACACACACAAACATCAGCCATCGTCGCCGCCACCCACACACACAAACATCAGCCATCGCCGTTTGTCGGGAATCTGATACCAGAGGTCCGAGGTGATGATGGCGTGGGAGAAGAGATGTCATTCCATCACAACCTCTAGGTTTGGTAGTGGCCGGTGGTTGTTTGTGGATGAGAGAGGGAAATTTTGCCTGCCGACTGTGGGGGTTGGGGATGGTGGTGGTAGTAGCACCGGTGTGGGGGGTGGTAGTGGCCCGTCGACTGCGATTTTGACGGTGTTAATGTCGATTTGGGTTTGTTTGTGGGAATGATTGTTTCAGATAAAACCCAATCGGAATCGTTGCTGGTTTTCGTCATCTTTGGAATAGTTCTGTCGCCGTCGCCGTCGCAGTCGTTGATGCAAAGGCCACCGGGCTTATTTGTATGTGTATATATATATGCACACACATATTTTAGAGAGAGAAACTGTTGGGGGCAATGTTGTCTTTTTCATTTTTTTTTTTTTTAATATTTTAGCTAAAAATGAATTTTAAAAATAAGGGTAAATTTGTTTTTTCGCATGTTTTTAACGGTGTTAGTGACAAAAAAATAAAATTGGACCTAAGTGATAATAATTTTTAAAAGTTATTTTAGAGTAATATTTGGTCAAACTTAAGTGGTTGTTAGTGAAATTAATCCAAAGATTAAATATTGTTGTTGAACTCTTGTCGGCAGTGGTTAGAGGTTTTGAATCCAAAGGAATTTGTTCAATATTCAACTCTCTGTGTCCTATTACCATTCTATTTAATCAAAATCAATAAAGCCTTGTAAAAGAAACAATAAATATGATTGTTGGAGAGTTATTTTATTTTATTTTTTTCCGAGGTTGGAGAGTTTATTAATACACAACAAGTAGGTTAATGTGGGTGGAGTGCTTGGTCTTGAAAGAGTGATCCACGTCACTTCTCGCTTAATTTCATTTCATTTCACTCTATTTTATTATCAAATGAAACGTGGTAGTTAAAATTTATAATTATTATCATTAAAAACAATGAGCAACAAAGGGTTATGATTTATATATATATATATATATATTTCACAGCCTACAAGACATATTTAGATTTTTTATTTTCTTTTTAAATCTGTTCCTAATTAATGCTTTGTTGGGTAATAAAGAAAAAAAAAATTAAATGCAATGGAGAGAAGAAGCAATGTATGATACATCTTTGTAGAAGAGATTGCGTATTTTTTGTTTTCTTTTTATTCGGTTGAATAGATTAAAAGAGAATACATTCATAATATTTATTATTTTGTAATAGTGTAATTTAAAACTTGTATAATTTAAGATATTTTTAAACTTAAATTTTTTATAATAGTTCATTTATCTACCCTCCTTCTTGTAAAGGAGTCATCCTTCCCATTTTTCTTTATTTCATTGTTTTATCTCTATCGATCAAAAGAAGTCCGTTTCTTTCTTTCTATTTTCTCTTCACACATCTTATTTCTTTTTTTCCCATCGAACACAGCATAAAACTTACTCAAATTTTATTTAATTAGAGATAGAATGCTCAACGTTTCGCCAACATGAGTTAATTTGACATTTCTTGTTAAGGATCACAAATCAAATAAAATTGAGTTGTTTAGATACTAACTCTTTTATTTTTTGAACTAGGTTTGAAGTTATGAGAAGCTCAAATGGACTTGTAAACCAACTCACTTAGACTCATGGAAGAAAATTTATTCTGAAGGTTTTCTTTTTCGGTTAACGGTAAATAATTTCACAAGCACTGCAATAAATGAAATTATGGTTGAAAGGGACTGAGTCATTTATTTACGGGTTAACAAAACTCGGACTTCTAATTTTGGTTCAGTTAACCAACTCTAAAATACTTCTCTAAATATTAACGGTTTCTTTTTGATGTGTGCTTAAGATAATACAAAATTTATCAAATATGATATAACTAAATAGTACTTTCTTACCTGTCAAAATAATAAATGTGTAAACCGTGTTTGAGTACTCGTCAAGGAAATGACAGAGTTTGTAAGGTTTTTTTTTTTTTTTTTGGTGGCTAAGGTAAAATAATAAATTTATTTTTATTTTAACGATGTGATATATATATATTTATGTATTTATTTATTTATTTGGTAAGGAAGTTAATGTGTGTCTCACAAAAGCTTTTTGAAGAGGGGACAAATATCAAAATATTCCCATATCCACCAAACCAATAAAATAGAACCAGAACTCCTATGAACAGTTGCGAAAAGCGCAATGATAGGCTAAGAATCTGAGTATTTAAGCTTTCAAGATCATAGGGCAAAGGAAGGGTAACATCATTCGTTCCAAAATGGCAACCAAAAAATAAATAAATAGCCATGGGTTGACTAGCATGATCAACTAGTAGAATGAATACAACAACAGAAGTGACTCTAGGAACAAAAAGTACCACAATTCATAGCATATTTGGACAGTGTTAACCGCCAACCGGCTTTGAGAGGCACAATATTTTATGAGATTCTAAGCGAATGTGAGGTCCAAAATTTTGAGAGACATCAGTAATACAAAATTTTGAGAGGCATTAGTAATACAAATTTTGGGGCCCAAATTGGAGGCCGTCGCCTACGGCCAGGGCCAGCCCTGGTGTTAACTGGAAACACAAAAAAATCATAGAAATTTATGATTTCATCAATCAATTAAGTATCAAAAACACACTTGGATGAATGACATATAAAATCTTCAAAATCAAAATTTTGAACATTTGCTTTGACATTCTAAATGGTTTCACTGAAAATCATGTCAACTAATACTTTTAAGAAATAGTCTCATGAACACGAGTGCAGTCGATGTGGGATAAAGAGAGCAAGAAAAGCAAAACAAACCGAGAATATCACATGAAGAACCTTGAATTGGCACCTTATTAACCCTGCAACTGTTGATGGTGAAGGAGATACCATAATAAGTCTATTATCACACCCGCAGAAGGGGCCATCATAAGAATTATCCTTCCCGGGGTGAGTTCGTATCAACTTGCTGCTTGTGTCCTCGAGTATACTTCTTCCACCATAAGTAACTTACAGCAGACATTATTATCACCCCAGCTGAACATCCAACTGATATTCCAACAATTTTTCCAACGTCTTTTTTGTCGCGGTTGGAAGAACCAAAATCATTGGACTCTACAAAAAGATCAAAAGGCAGGGCATGAAAAACAGTAAAAAGTTAGTTAAACTAATTATGGAAGATGAGAGACTGATGGACTGTGTGGTTTGATTTAGAACCTTGAGAAACATGGATAGCTGACACTAAAGGTCCATATGTGCTATAAAATGGAATGCAGCATGTGCCTCTCCCAGCCCAAAAGAAATGGATGTCCATGACTGTGTTCGTCACGTTTGCCTCAAATGTTCTTACCAATGCTCGATGGGATCCACCTGCTTCTTTTTGAATGTTGAAATCTTGAAGAACCCTTTCGCCCTTCACGTAGCAAGATCATACCGAAGAAAATAGGCACAAAAGATATGAAATTAATCAGTTGAAAAAACAAGAGTGCGACAACAAAATCACTAGAGAAAAACTACAAAAAGTCTTTTTGTAGTGTTATATATGCTGCCGTTTCATAAATTTATCTCATTTTCCTTTGGATTCCTAATACAAGAACACAGAAATCAAATGGCTTATGGTTTGTGGGAAAAAGTGGGAGCGGCTGCCATTTCATTAAGGTGTCTCACTGATTCAAAAAGCTATTGAAGCAAGAATAGTGTGAAGTTTAAGAATTGCATAGCAAAGATCATCCATAAGTAAGGAAAAGTTGAAGAAGCAAACCAGGTGGGTAAAACACGGCACATGCTGTACAAAGGAAGCAAAACATTTCAAATATATATAGTAGAGGACTCAGGAGAGTCTTTCTGCTTTTGTAATCAGTTTGGGCCCGAATTTGAGTGTCTTTTTGACATTTGGATAAACAAGGCTATTTAGTACTATTGTGCGCTGTGATTTCAAAGTACCTGAATGTAAACATCAAATAAGCGCCTCCCCAGACCTTTCCAAGACCGAGAGTCATCCATTTGGATCTCTGCAAAGTGAAGCTCAATGCTGTATTTCCCATTCTTCAAACCAAGTCCATAGTACCTCAACGAGGTAGGTGAAATCCTGGCTGTTTTATATAGTTCAGACTCTGAAGTCTCTGTTATATGGAAACCTGTCTTTGCTATATATTGAAGTTCATTTGGGTTCTTAATGAAGATCCCGGTGTTGCTTACTGCCCACTGATTATCAGAGCTAGCATACAATGAGGCAGCTCCCAGTGTTTCTGAATCATCACCAAATATGATGCTAGATACAGATACTTGTTCCGTGCCTCCACATTTGATAGAAAATGAAGCTACAAAGAAAATAAACAAACCCAATGGAATTTCAACATCAATTTAAAGTAAGAAAGGTACACCAGGAAAACATTTATCTTACATAAACATTATCAACAAGATAACATCCTTTCGTGCATGTTGTTTGCCGATGACATACTACTACTGGACACTTCTAAAGAAAACTTAGCAATTAATTAAACTAGGAAGGTGGAGAAACATGTTAAAATCAAAAGGGTTAAGGGTTAGTATAACTAAAACCCTAAAATGGTTATTGGGAAGATGGATCACTCCCCATCCCATCGAGGACTTCCAAAATTGTCTGCAGAAAGAATAAAATGTGGATTTATCCTACAAGGGTATTAATATAGAGAATGAAAATTTAGTGCAGAATCGGATATTAACGAGGTAATGATTACACTTCAAAATCAAAGAATTATCCAAAGTGCACACTTTCGGTATTTAGGGTCATTAATACAAAAAAGATGGTGAGATAGATAGTGATATAACTAGTAGAATTGGCCCAGGTTGGACAAAATGGAGGCAAGCTAGTTGCGTTTTGTGTGATAAACCAAGCCATATAGACTAAAAGGAAAATTTTATAGAACAATTATTAGGCCAACTAACTTATATGGCACAGAGTGTTGGACTTTAAAACAGAAGCTAGAAAAATGAATTCATGTAGCTGAAATAAGGAGGTTAAGATGCATGATAGGACCCACTAGAAGAGAAGGGGTTAGTGGGTTACAAACCAAAATGTGAGGGAGAAATTAGGTGTGGCACCTTTTAGTGATAACTGATAAGATTTGAGATAGTAGACTTAGGTGGTATGGACACATACATGGAAGATCTATAGATTCGCCAATGAGAAGAGGAAGGTTAATTTGCATAGAGGGTAGGAGGTGGACAGGGCGCCCGAAATTAACATGGGATGAAATCATTAGAAATGATTTTACAAAGTTCAATATTAGAGGAGAGATGGCTTGTAATAGAAAGAATGGAAAAAGAGAATTCATGTGGCCGACCCCATTCATAAGGGATTAAGACAAGGATGATGATGATGAAAATTATCAACCATTCTTTCCCCTTCTTCAATTACAGATATGAATCTTGCTAGTCTCTCACAAAAACAGGAGAAGCTGCAATTTGGAAGACTAACTTAGAGCAGCAGAATGACTTGCAAGAACAAGACCTACAAACTTTTATTAATTTATGGGTTGTTTTCAGGACATCCTATAGGAACTGAATGGAAGTCAAATCAGTTTGTCATGTTACATAGCATTTGAAATTAGATGAATCCGTTATTCATATGGACGTCCTAGGGTCTTGAGAAATGTCTCCGTTTCAAATGCTAAAAATCATCTGTGGTACTCCATTTTAGAAATAATTCTGTTTCAAATGCTATGCAACATACATTGAAGTGATTCAGTTTATGCAAAAAATAAGTTAGAAGTCATTCTTCCTGAAGCTGTCACTTAACATAATTAAAAATTTACAGTATTGGGTAAGTTCAAGTCCGAGGAATCCTTCTTTTCAGAAAGGCATGTACTTACTGGCCGGAACTCTGTTGCTGCACTTGTTATTGTCTTGGAGGCAATTCAACATCATGGATGTTTTCCTGCACCAATCATTGTTAAGGAAGTTAGGAAATTCACAAAAAAGAAGCGCCGAGAGAAACCACTACTTTACCGATATGACTATTTTTAGGACAACTTTTTATTTAGTCCTTACTCTACCCTAATTACATGAAAACTTCCAACAAGGCACCCCAAAGGGAAGTTATGGCTAGAAGATTCTCATCATACTTGCCAATACATGAAATCAAGTAAATAATTCAATATTATTATAATGTTTGCTACACGGTACATACTAAAGGAAAAAATTAGTTAAAAACTTCAAAATCGTGTAATTTAAAGCTTTTTTTTTTTTTTTTTTAGCATGAAACTTCTATATAAAGTACCGTAACACTTTGAACTTTGAAGTGCAAAAAGCCAATAACTATTATAGTGCCACAGTAATCTCTGCAGTTGAGGTCATGGCTGCTAGGATTATGAGGTAACTTGCTCGTCATTTGCAAACAACCAAAGAAAATTTTGGAACAGATTTCCAGTAGAAAAGATACATATTCCATCTGTTGCAACTAAGAAATCAAATACAACTAGTTCAAAGCTTTCACTTGTAGACCTTGGCATCATTAGAATTATTTTATTTCACTTCTGTCAATTTCAAAATTACAATACAAGAAATCAAGAAAATAATTCAATATTATTCTAATGTTCACTACACGGTAAATAATAAAGGACAAAATTAGTTAAAAACTTCAAAATCATGTAATGTATAGCTATTTTTTAGCATGGAACTTCTATATGAAGTAACACTTTGAACTTTGAAGTGCAAAAGGCCAATAACTATTAAAGTGCCACAGTAATCTCAGCAGTTGAGGTCATGGCTGCTAGGATTATGAAGTATCTTACTCGTCCAGTAAACCGTCTGCATTGATGGAAGTTCCGACTACATTGCTGAAAGAAAGAGTAGTTAGTTTTTCAGAACAATGGCACCACGAACGGGTTCCAAGGTGGCATGACCAAATTAATTATTACTTAATAATACTAATACTTACACAGATAATCCTGCTTTGGAAGAATGTTGTGGTAAATTTCCAGAGATGGAATTGAAGGAGACATCTCTGCCGCATAGTGACACAGAATAATGGATGAAGTTAGAAGCATGAGTGAACTTCTAAAAGAAGCAGAAATGGGAATGCATAACATTATGCTGGCTCTATAGAGTCCCCATCATTTTTATAGTCATGTTTTAACTTTTTAAAGAAATTCAAGCGGGTTTCTTGTAGCTGAATTGTGTCATGCTTGCTTTATAGTCCCCATCATTTTTATTCTCACATTACCAACTTTTCAAAGAATTTTGGGTGGGTTTCTTGTAGCTCATTGGAGCAGATATTGTCATACTAAACTTATCACCCACCAAAAATTCTGCACAGGTATTATGAAATTCATTAAGAAGTATCTTCATGCTAACGTCCAAAACACATTCTGATATTTAACTTTATTAACCAGAATACCAGTGCCTTGGTCATGATTTACATGCGTTAGCGAGGCCTGTTTAGGTCCACCAAGGAAGAAAGAAAGTTGCCGCTATTTTTCTGCATATTCCCAAATCTTTTGGGCATATATATGTTTTGCCTACAATAGTTTCTCATGCAATTTTTGTTTTCATTAAATGAAGTCCAAGGGTAATGCATAGCAGAAAAGAAAAAAAGTTGGGAAATTTGAGGCTATTTTGTCTTGGAGTTGAATTTCTTATTCTCATCCTTTGCTCGATTTGGGATCATGTTCCGCAAAATGCAACTATCCCTTTAATCATTCAAATTGACAAGATAATTTCCATCAACTTTGTCCATATAATCTAGAAAGAAGAGCAATCCAAATTCAGAGGTCATGACTTACAATGCAACAAGCTTCTGATTTATAATATTTGGAGGTAGCTCGCCGCTCAAGTCATTGCTTCCGAGAAATCTGTGATATAAAAAGAGCATCTTTCATGGAGGATAATCACACAGCTCGATAACAGAACGGAACTAAATAAATCATCAGTCCACACACGAACACATGCATGTTGTAGCTATGCCTATGCAAAAGCTTGGGTAGACAAGCATAAGAACATGTGTTTGAGCATGAAAGTCGATATTTTGTGCAAAATAATACAAATGCTAGGCCAGTCTATATTCCGTTTCTCCCAGCATTTGGTGTAGGTATGATCAACATAGGGTGTTGAAGCTTACTATACATATAAGTTTTTGGCCAGCGAATGTATATATGTACCAGACAGATAAACATTTTTAATGGTGCACTTAAGAAGGGGAAAGGCGATTGAAAATTGCCATTCGAGGGCATGAGAATCCAGATGCACTAATTCTAATATTGAAAATTTTCACTCTCTGCCAATTATCTTTATACTTGTTTGATTGGTTATTCCCCTCTGTTCATATCTCTTTTTCCAATTTCAGTCTCGATTAGTTCACAAGATTGAATGGCCTATTCTCCTCCAGACCCCCGACTGGATTGTTTTCAAGAATGTTGAGCCACGTATGTAAGCCATGTATATGGGCTAGTGTAGTAGATTATATTATAGGTCATTCGGAAGGGCTCCGTATAGTTCTATTTTGGGGCTGATTTTGTGACTTTATCAGAAAACTGTATAAAAATTACCAAAAATTGAATAACTCACAAATATTGTAGTGAAGCAAAGTCTTGGAATGAGTTTGGTATTTGACCTGTCAACTTGTTGAAGCTCAAATCCCTGTCATCATAATGGTATTCCAACAACAGGCAGAGTCAGAAGCTTAATATTGAAAAGCTAAAAAGATGATGACTAATGAAAATGAAAATATAAGCCAATCTCCATGGAGGCCTTCTTCTGAATGACAAGAAGAATGAAACAAACTATGACTAACAGAAATGACATAGAGCAACTCCAAGGATATCAACATATATAATATAGAGCTGATTCAATGTTGAGGTAACACACAGGAGTCGCAAGTTCGAGAAGGTGCTAAGTTTTTCCGGGAGTTGGCCAGCCACTCGACAGTTTCTCAAGGATCTATAGCAAATATAAATTGTTATGTCAGTTGTACACTAAAACTGAAAATGAACAGAAATTATGAGAGAGAGAGAGAGTTGTACAAAATCTTACAGTATTGACAAATTTGTCAGGTTCTCCAAGAAATTAAGCGAAGAATCTTCCTCACCAAGATCACCTATTCTCCTGTACAAGAACATAAAAAGATAAGAAGCCTTGACTTGTTATTGAAAAAGTTAATCGGATTTCCTGTGAATTGGATCCTATAGTCATTTTTCATGAGCAAGAGAAAATTCAGAGAATATCAGCCTGACATAGCTATAAGAATATACCACTCAGTTCAATTCATATGTGAAGATTAAATTAAAAATTACAGCAAAAAATTTCTGTTTAATTATAAAATTATGCTGGTGCCAATCACGGACAACAGTAGTTGCAGTACACACAGCAACATGGCAGTTTAAGAACTGAAGATTCCACTTAATTGGAACATGTAGCATGGTTTGTGTAGTTTTTTCTCACTGGATGTTCACTCATGAAGGCATCAATTTGAAGTACAATAATTTAAAATATTTCCACAATTCAATATGTCTATTAGCTTTCTTAGTACAATTACTTGAGAGTGTGGAATCATTCATATGAAGCAAAGAAGGAATTAAAAGCCATGCCCTTCGGTGATGCGCTTGTCTTATAAAAGATTAGTAAAATGTTAAGAAAGCTACTACATGACCTTACAGATTCTCCAGTTTTGTTAGAGCACCATAGCTATTCGGAATTGGGCCTTCGAGCTTTGTTCCTTGAACTCTCCTGTTGATGACACAAGGGCAATGGCCAACATATGTTTCAATACAACAACAAAATTATCATGAAATGTAAAACTGAACATAGTGTTGCATACAGGTCCTTGAGAGCTGTAAAAGTTCCAAAGAATTCAGGAAGCTTTCCAGTTAAAAGATTATCAAATGCCCACCTGAAACAAGAATAACAAATTTGAGCCAAATGACCTGTATAAACCATCAAACCTAAGATACTAAGAGATCACCATATATTTAATTAAAGGTAGTGACAAAGAAGTACAGAATCTGGAGGGATTTCAGATTTGATAGTTCTAATGGGATCGGTCCACTCACTCCACTGCTACCGATGTACCTGAATGAACAACACGTCATTAATCAGAATTAATGACCACGAAAATGGTCTGAACTTGTTGTGGTTCATTAGTCCCCCTAGAATTTTCTGGAACAAAAATCCAAGCCAATTAACCTATCTTGGCCATCCACCAACCTTATCATGTTTATCTAAATTAGAAAGCTTGGCTAGTTTTCCAAGAAGTGTCTTTTTGAACAGTTATGATGGAATGAAAATATGCAATTTAATTTCGATCAACTACTTACAGCTGCTCTAAGAAGGTTAAATTTCCCAGCTCAGTGGGTAAGGGTCCATGGAAATTGTTCTTGCTAAAACTTCTGTAACAAGAAAGAAACTCAAACTAATGGACCTAAAAGGGAAAAATTAGGCAATGATTGAATATGTGAAGGATAAAGATATTTTCTTACAGAGAAATCAACTTGGTGAGATTGCCTAGCTCAGGGGGAATGCGACCAGTCAGATTATTTGTGTTTAGGCCCCTGTTGCAATTCTCAATAATAGAACACAATCGTGAAAATGTGTTGACTCCAAATCTTCAAATTAAGTAATGTGGATAAAAGATTGTAACAACTGGTTCAATGACCAAAAAAAACAAACTAGAAGTGAAAAAGAAGATCACGGATTCAATCATCAAAGATTTGAGTTACAGGTATTGCAAATTAGAAAACTGCCCAATTTCAGCAGGGATAGGGCCACTTAAAAAATTCTGACCAATATTCCTGCATCATGATTGAAGATCACGGATTCAATCATCAAAACTAGAAGTGAAAAATAGTTCTTACAAGTCCTTCAGCACAAATAGATGTTGATGTCTTACAAGTCCTTCAGTTCCTTCAGCACAAATAGTTCTTTGGGTATTTCACCAGAAATGTCCAAAGCATTTACCCACCTGAAGAAAATTAGAATCAGAAATTTTCTTAGAGTATAACAAGAATGATACAATTAAGAGAATGGCGGCGATGATGATGATAAACTGACAGAAGGGTAATATGGCAGGTGGTTTCTGTGCAGTTATCACAAACGATTCGGGGATTTGCATTCTCGGCTGCCCATGGTGCATTCTGGGTGCAGGGGTCAACGTTGAAATTTGAACTTATTCTCAAACTCCAGGAATCTAACGTCTTATTGAGAGCAGCCACTGAACAAAACAAACAAGCAAACAATGAATCTAACCTACTTTTATAAACATAATTACATGTATAAAAAAACATAAATGCATAGATATAAGAGAGAGACCTTCATCTGGAGGAGTGACTGGTTGTGCAGCTACAATTTCAAACATACAGAGAACAAAGAAAGAGAAGCTCAAAATCCCCATAACTCACCAGCAAAACACACACACAAAGACACACACACACACATACACAGAGAGAGTCTTGACTACAAGGAATTGACGGACTAGGCCAACAACAAAACAAAGATGGAAGTTGGATTTTTCTATGTTGTATCACATGACACAGTACAACTTTTCTATGCATGTTGCAAAGTCTTCTATTTTTGACAGTTTCAGTTGAAAGCAAACTACAATTGTCTTCATTTATCATAAACTGTGACAATAAAAGTCATAACAAATTTTTACCCAATCAACAGATGGACCAAATTAGCGCAACAAAGACAAAAAGGGTAAGAAAATAATAACATCCCAACATCATTATTAGTCAGTCAATGCTTGGCATTGAGTTCTGAATGACTAAACTTCTCTGGGTAATTATATCAAACAGTTTGAAGCTTCAACCCCAATATTGTGAAGCTTTATAGGATGACTAAACTTCTCTGGTGTGGCTTTAATCGATCAAGAATTTCCAAATTAAAGTACATGGGGGCATACATACATACATACATACATATATATACACACACACACACACACAATCGTTGCATAATAGACCAAGCCCTCTTTAAACATCCAGACTTTGTTGTTCCTGGATTGAAGTTGACAATGACATTCTCAGCCATATATATAGATGATTATAGAGAGAGGCTGAACTGAATGACCAATATATATAGTTCACATATGGTTGCCAAACTTATTCCAACAGCTAGCAAAGCAAAGATGAATAAGCAACTTTTTGTGACAGCTAGCGAAAATTACGTTTTTTTATCGTTACAAGTGATTCACTCAAGAATCACTTTAACTTCTCCCCCTTTCCCTCCCAAAATTTTTAAAAAATAAATAAATCTTGAAATCTAACAGCTCAATGGTTATTATTATTATAATTTTAATGATTTTTTAGAACTCTAATTTTTAGTTCTTTGAAAACAAAAAATTGTTATAGATAACTGAATCAAGTGCAAATTTCCTCCAATTTCAATTTTAAGAGGCTAATTCAGTTCTAAAAAATGGAACATAAATATTTTCATGAAATTTAGCATTTCATAGTAATCATGAATTCTTGTCAAGTTGTCGGTGCAAGTGGGAGGGGGACTGAACACCCACTCGAGGAGTTGAGCGCTCTACCAACCAGGCCACTGGGTAATAACCGTTGGACATTGAGATTTGATAGAGCTGAAGGGAGAGTTATACAGCGAACAGATGAGGCAAGGAAGAGCCAGGAATGGAGTCTAAGAATATGGTTAAAGCACTAAATTGGGTTTAGGGGGAAAAAAAAAAAAAAAAAACACGGTTAAAAACTGACTTGGATGAATGACATATAGAACTTAAATCTTAAAAACCAAAATATTGAAAAGGATGTTTTGACATTTTGAATGGTTTCACTGAAAATCATTTCAACATATACTTAAAGAAAACATTTCCATGAATATGAGTGCAGTCGACGTGGTATAAAGAGAGCAAGAAAAAAAGCAACAAACCAAGAATATCACAAGAGAACCTTGAATTACTACCTTATTAACTATACAATTGTTAATACATCAGGCCAATGTGGTATTCGGATCTGATTCAACTACAGTACAGGGAGTACAGACCAATGGCATACACTTTCAAAACAAGACCACTTCAAGCAGACATTGTTTTTAATTCTGATGAAGGAGATAACATAATAAGTTTATAATCACCATAAATTTATAAGGGATCATCGTAAGAATCATCCTTTCTTCGGTGAGTCTGTCTCAACTCGCGTGTGTCCTTGAGAATACTTCGTCCACCATAAGTAGAATACAGAAGACAATATCATCACCCCAGCTGCACATCCAACTGCTATTCCAACAAATCTTCCTATGCGTTTCTTGTCGCGATTGGAAGAACCCAAACCATCGGAGACTATAAAAATAATCAAAAGGCAGGGCATGAGAATCAGTAAAAAGTTTGTTAAAACATTGAAGATGAAAGTCTGATGAAGTATGTGATGTGAGTTAGGACCTTGAGAAACATGGATGGCTGACACTAAAGGTCCGTATGTGCTTTGAAATGGAATGCAGCAACTGCCTCTCCCAGCCCAAAAGAAATGGATGTCCATGATCGTGTTTGTCACGTTTGCCTCAAATGTTTTTACCAACGCTCGCTTGGATCCACCTGCTTCTTCTTGAATGTTGAAATCTTGAAGAACCTTTTCGCCCTTTATGTTGGAAGATCATACCAAAGAAATTCATGAACTCAAAAATGATACAGGAACAATACAAATGGTATGAAAATTATTAGCAGCATTAAGGAAATTCATGAACTCCAAATTACTGAATCCAAATATTTAGGCATTTTTGGCACTTTGTAATTGCATAGTTATAACAATCGCGGCTCAAGTGGTTCCAGGCTAGATGGGGAGAACCGAGAACTTGATAATCAATTTGGGCGTGTCTTTCTGATACTTAGATAAACAAAGATACCCAGACCTATTTTTAAACTCAATTTGACAATAAAGCTTTGTCCAAACTAGTAGAGATCGGCTACGTGAATCTTGTTTTATCATTTTGTTCAATACCATTCATTTCTATATTGTGCGTTGTAACTTCAAAGTACCTGAATGTAAACATCAAATAAGCGCCTCCCCAGACCTTTCCAAGATCGAGTGTCTTCCATTTGGATCTCTGCAAAGTGAAGGTCAATGCTGTATTTCCCATTCTTCAAACCAAGTCCATAGTACCTCAATGAGCTCGGCGAAATCCTGGCTGTTTTATATAGTTCAGACTCTAAAGTCTCTGTTATTTGGGAATCTGTATTTGTTATATATCGAGGTCCATTTGGGTTAGAAATGAAAATCCCAGTGTTGCTTACTGCCCACTGATTATCAGAGCTAGCATAAAATGAGGCAGCCCCCAGTGTTTCTGAATCATCATCAAATCTGATGCCAGATGCAGATACTTGTTCTGTGCCTCCACATTTGATAGAAAATGAAGCTACAAAGAAAATAAATAAACCCAATGGAATTTCAACATCAATTTAAAGTTAGAAAGAAACACCACAAAAACATTCATCTTATATAGAACATTATCACACTTCTTCCCCCTTCCTTTTTTTTTTTTTTTTTCTGTATTATTTATTATTTTTGTTTGCTACTTATTAGCTATTAACTTGTATGGTTCCCTTAATCTGGGGGTGCTGGGAGACATAAATTGGGTACAACCCTAACTTTTGGCATTATTTGCACAAAATGGCCATCATTAGGCTCGAACCGGCATTATCAGGTTTGGCCTGCTTGATAGCCCAGTGTTTACCACTGCACAAGCAATCATGGATTGTACCTCTTTCCTTTTAGCTGCTTATCAGCTCATGATATATATATATATATATATATATATATATATATATTTTCTCTTTTTGGTAGGTTATCAACTCATGAATTGAATTACCATACCTTGTTTTTATAAATAAATTTTGAGTACTTAGAAATTTCAGCATCTAAATTCCCATATTAGCAGTTGAACTCATTCATCAAACTAACTCCTATACATTTTTTCATGCCACTTTTGCTTTTGAAAGTATTGGGAACAACTCAAACAATTAATCCCCACTTATAATTAACCGCCCATAATAAAAACTATCCTTCTTTCATCCTTTCAGTTCTAGACAGTTGAAAAATAAGATAAACATAAAACACATATTTCAAACATGGTTCAGCAAGTTAGGAATACAAATTGCATTGTTCACCGTAATAAAAGAAAACATGAAAATACAACAGATGAAAAATGCCATTTTCAGCCAAAATGAGAAAAATGGTGCTACTAGCTGTCTAAAATAAGAATACCTGTTGAAAGAGTTGCCAATTCCAGTTAAGAAGGAAATCTTAGTAAGAAAATTAGGGAATGACATAAATTAATTTATTGGAAAGACTAATATGTGAATTAAAACAATAGCAAGCACAAGATGACATTCGTTGGAAAAAAGATAAAAACATCACGCATAATTGCGTAAACTTTTTTTACGATACAATTTGCTCATCACAAGTTTCTTTCTACCATATATTAATTACCATGCTAAGGGAGGGCAAGTGGGTGAGTGGGTGTGCTTTTTGCTGCGGGGTGGAAAGAAAGAAAGAAAAAGAAAAAAAAAAAGAAGAAGAGTGACTTATTCAGGAATCAGTTTCCACACAGAAATATTTTTTCAATTACAGATATGAACCTTGCTAGTCTCTCACAAAAACAGAAGCTGCAATTTGGAAGACTAACTTGGAGCAGCAAAATGACTTTCAAGAACAAGACCTAGAAACTCTTATTAATATATATAGTACTTTCTGGACATCCCATAGGCACTGAACGGGAGTCGAGTCAGTTTATCATGTTACATAGCATTTGAAATTAGATGAATATGTTTTTTTGGTACAGATGTCTTAGGGTCTTGACATGTGCCTTTGTTTCAAATGCTAAAAATCAACTGTGGTACTCCATTCCACATTATGGCTCCATTATAGATAACGAAATTCTGTTTCAAATGGTATGCAACAGAAATTGAAGTGATTCAGTTTATGCAAAAAATAAGGTAGAAGTCATTCTTCTGAAGTTATCACTTAAAATAACTTTAAAAATTACAGTATGGGGTGAGTTGGTCTGAGGAAGCCTTCTTTTTAGAAGGGCATGTACTTACTGGCTGGAACTTTGTTACTGCACTTGTTATTGTCTAGAAGGCAATGCAACATCCCGGATGTCTTCCTGCACCAATCAATGTTAAGTAAGGAATTTTACAAAAGAAGTGCCGGGATTAGTTAACTGATTTGACTATTTTTCGATAAACAACTTCTTATTTAGTCCTAACTCTACCCTTATTACATGAAAACTTCCAATAGCGCACCCCAAAAGGGAAATTAAGGCCAGTAGATTCTCATGATACTTGAGGGAAAAACATTTGTAAACAACCAAAGAATATTTTGGAACATATTTTCGGTAGAGAAGGTACAGATTCCACCTGTTGCAACTAAGAAACAAATAAAATTAGTTCAAAACTTTCACTTGCAGACCTTGGCGATTGTTATATGTTCATTAGAATTATTTTATTTCACTTCTGTCAATTTCAAAAATTCAATACATGAAACCAAGAACATACTCTGATTTTCACCACACAATAAATAACAAAGGACAAAATTAGTTAAAAACGTCAAAATCATGTAACCTACAGCTATAAAGCCTATAATTTCTAGCATGAAACTTCTATATGAAGTAACACTTTGAACTTTGAAGTGCATAAAGTCATAACTATTATAGTGCCAGTGTGCCACAGTAATCTCTGTAGTTGAGGTCATGGCTAGTAGGATTATGAGGTAACTTACCCGTCCAGTAAACTGTCTGCATTGATGGAAGTTCCAACTACATTGCTGAAAGAAAGAGTAGTTAGTTTTTGGCACCATGAAAACTTACAAGGTAAGCTAACTACAGTTTCCAAGAGTGGCATCACCAAATTAATTATTTACTTGATAATACTAATGCAAGGGTGAGCTTGTAAAGCTTGAAGAGATTAACTTACACAGATAATCCTGCTTTGGCAGAATGTTGTGGTAAATTTCCGGAGATGGAATTGAAGGAGACATCTCTGCCACATGGTGACATAGATAATGGATGGAGTTAGAAGCATGAGTGAAATGCGAAAAGAACCAGAAACGGGAATGAAATTTTTTTATGATGGCTTTATAGAGTCGCCATCAGATATTGGTCTACTACACTTGCCACCCACCAAAAATTCTTCACAGGTATTATGAAATTCATCAAGAAGTATCATCACGCGCATGTCCAAACAACATTCTGATTTTTAAATTTATTAACCCGAACATCAGTCCTATGGTGATATTTTGCAGTCATTAGCGAGGCCTGTTTAGGTGCACCAAGGAAGATAAAAAGTTGCCACTATTTTTCTACATATTCTGAACCCTTTTGGGCATATATATGTTTTGCCTATAATAGTTTGCTCGTGCAATTTCTGTTTTTATTAAATGAAATCCGACGGTAATGCATAGCAAAAAGAATTGGGAAGTTTGAGGCAAATTTGTCTTGGATTTGATTTTCTTATTCTCATCCTATGCTCCATTTGGGATCATGTTCAGCACATTGCAACTATCCCTTTTAACTATTTCAAAAAAGGAGCAGAATCCAAAATTCAGAGATCAGGACTTACAAGGCAACAAGCTTCTGAGTTACAATATTTGGAGGTAGCTCGCCACTCAAGTTATTACTTCCGAGATATCTGCAATATATAAAAAGCATCTTTCATGGAGGATAATCGCACAGCTTGATAACAATATAATGAAACTAAATAAATCATGAGTCCAGACAGGAACACATGCATGTTGTTTATATGCATATGCAAAAACATTTTTAATGGGGTGCTTAAGAAGGGGAAAGGCAGTTAAAAAAATGCTATTTGAGAGCGTAAGAATCCAGAAGCAATAATTCTCTTTATCAATCGAAAATGAAACTTTGGAAAGGAGTTTCTCATTATTCAATGCATTGTATGTCATTTTATTGTGATATTGGCAGATAAAAGGTTCCTACAAAATTTTCTTTTTTCTATGGATATCAATCCAATAAATCATCAGTCCGCACAGGAAATATGGATATCAATCCAATAACCCAGAAAGCTGCCTCCTACAAAATTTATTTTTTCTATGATATTGGAAGATAACAGGTTCTAATATTGCAAATTTTCACTCTTTGAGAGCTGTTACATCAGTTGTCAATCATACCAATTTTCTGGATCTAGTCTCCTAAATGGAGCAAAACCTAAAAGTCGGTTTAATCATGATTTTTATCTAATACAATGCTTCAATCCTCATTGATTAAGAAAATCTCTGCCAATTATTGATCCTCCCAAAGTGTTGTCTTGTTTAGTCAAGAAAAAAGCCAACTATATACCGAAATTACATGACTGGTGGTTGCTGAAGTGTTGAGGAACTGCAGTAATTTTGAAAAAGGGTATTATTTTTAAATTTTCAATTATTATTCAACCGTGCATTCTGGCTAACTTTATGCCTCAGAGACCAGTGGACCATTTACTAACTCATTACAATTCTTTCGAAAAATTGGATGTATTCAAGTTTATGTTGTAATCTTATACTCATGTTTAGGGTAGTACTATTATATTACTGATTTTGTAACTTTATCAGAAAACTGTATAGAAACTACCAAATAATGAATAACTTACAAATATTGTAGTGAAGCAAAGTCTTGGAATGAGTTTGGTATTTGACCTGTCAACTTGTTGAAGCTCAAGTCCCTTTCGTCATAAATATATTGCAACAAGAAGCATAATCAATAGCTTGTATTGAAAAACAAAAAAGATGATGACTAATAAAAACGAAAATATAAGCCAAACTCCATTGGGGGGACAAGAAGAATGAAACAAACTAAGACTAAAAGAAATGACATAAAGCAACTCCAAGGATATCAACATGAATAGAGCTGCTTCAATGTTGAGGTAACATACAGGGATTGCAAATTCGAGAAGGTGCCAAGTTTTTCTGGGAGTTGGCCAGCCACTCGAGAGTTTCTCAAGGATCTATAGCAAATATAAATTGGTATGTCAGTTGTAATAAATAACTGAAAATGAACAGAAACTATGAGAGAGAGAGGGAGAGAGTTGCAAAATCTTACAGTGTTGACAAACTTGTCAAGTTCTCCAAGAAGTTAAGCGAAGAATCTTCCTCACTAAGATCACCTATTCTCCTGTATAAGAACATGAGAAGATCAGAAGCAACTTGTAATTAAAAAAGTTAATCGGATTTCCACAAATTGGGTCCTAAATTCATTTTACATGTGCAAGAGAAAAATTAAAGAATATCAGTTGATACAACCAGTGCCTGATATATCTATAAGAACAGACCACTCAGTTCAATTCATGTGTGAAGATTAAATAAAAATTACCGCAAAATTTTTCTGTTTAACCATAAAATTATGCTGTTGCTGGTAATCACGGTCAACAATAGTTTCATTGATTGGAACATGTAGCATGGTTTGTGTACTTTTTTCTCATTGGATGTTCACTCTTGGACACATCAATTTGAAGTACAATAATCCAAAATATTTCCACAGTTCAATAAGCCTATTTGCTTTCTTAGTCCAATCACTGGAGAGTGTGGAATTACTCATATGAAGCCAATAAGGAAAAGCCATGCCCTTCGGTGATGCGCTTGTTTTATATAAAATTAGTAAAAATGTTAAGAAAGCTACTCCAGGTCCTTACAGGTCAGCCAGTTTTGTTAGAGCACCATAACTATTCGGAATTGGGCCTTGAAGCATTGTTCCATGTATTCTCCTGTTGATGACACAAAGGCAACGGCCAACATATGTTACAATACAACCACAAAATCATCATCAAATGTAAAACAGAACATAGTGTCATGCATACAGGTCCTTAAGAGCTGTAAGAGTTCCAAAGAATTCAGGAAGCTTTCCAGTAAAACGATTATCGAATGCCCACCTGAAACAAGAAAAACACATTTGAGCCAAATTTCCTGTACAAACCATCACCCCTAAGATACTAAGAGATCACCATATTATTTATTTAAAGATAGTGACAGAGAAGTACATAATCTCGAGGGATTTCAAATTTGCTAGTTCTAATGGGATCGGTCCACTCACTCCGCTGCTATCAATGTACCTGAATGAACAACACATGATTAATCAGAATAATGACCAAGAAAATGAGAAACAGAATAGTCAAACAATACATATTCAGAAGGCCCGTCCCCTTTTACTGATGAGCTGAATGATAAAAATTGGTCTGAACCTGTTGTGGTTCATTAGTCCCCCTAGAATTTTTCGGAACCAAATTTCAAGCCAATTAACCTATCTTAGCCATTCACCAACCTTATCATGTTTCTCTAAATTAGAAAGATTGGATAGTTTTCCTAGAAGTGTCTTTTAAACACTTCCGATGGAATAAACATACAGCAACAACAACAACCATGTTTCCATTATGCTCTATTTAAGGTCATAGCCTCAATCAATTAACATGAACTTATGCAATATAATTTTGACAAACTACTTACAACTGCTGTAACAAGGTTAACTTTCCCAGCTCAGTGGGTAAGGGTCCATTCAAATTGTTCGAGCCAAAACTTCTGTAATAGGAAAGAAAATCAAATTAATGACCCTAAAAGGGAAAAATTACAAAATGATCAAATGTGTGAAGGAGAAAGATATTTGCTTACAGAGACAACAACTTGGTGAGATTGCCTAGCTCGGGGGGTACTCGACCAGTCAGATTGTTTATGCCTAGGCTCCTGTTTCAATCCCCAACATATAGAACACAATGGTGAAAATGGGTTAACTCCAAATATTCAAAATAACTAATGTGGATCAAAGATTGTAACAACTTGTTCATTGCAAAAAAAAAAAAAAAAAAAAAAAAAAAAAAAAAAAAAAACCAAGAATAGTAGGGTTTCAAAAGGTTTAAGTGGTAATTACAGGTATTGCATATTAGATAACTGTCCAATTTCAGCAGGGATGGGCCCACTTAGTACATTTTGACCAAGATTCCTGCATCATGATTCAAGATCATTAATTCAATCATCAAAAGTAGAAGTGACAAGTAAAAGCTTAAGATGTTGTTCTCTTACAAGTCCCTCAGTTCCTTTAGCACAAATAGTTCTGTGGGTATTAGACCAGAAATGTCCAAAGCATATATCTTCCTGAACAACACTAGAATCAGAAAATTTCTTGTAGTATATAACAAGAATGATACAATTGAGAAAGTGTTGGTGATGATGATGATAAACTGACAGATGGGTAACATGGCAGGTGTTTGCTGTGCAGTAGTCACACATGATTTGGGGATTCGCATTCTCGGCTGCCCATGTTGCATTCTTGGTGCAGGGGTCAATTGTGAAATTTAACTTTGTACTCAAATTCCAGTCAGCTATCATCTTATTAAGAGCAGCCACTGAACAATACAAACAAGCAAACAATGAAACTATACACCAGCCTCAATTAATATACATAAATACAAACATGAATGCATAGATATATGAGAGAGACCTTCATCTGGAGCAGTGGCTGGTTGTGCAGCTACAATTTCAAAAATAGAGATAACAAAGAAAGAGAAGCTCAAAATCCCCATAACTCACCTGCAAAACACACACACACACACACACACACACAGAGTCTTGACTATAAGTAATTGAAGTACTAGGCCGGCTACTAGTAATAAAAATACATGAAGATTCGTATCATCCAAAAAACAAAAAAACAAAGCCAGGAAAGTTAGATTTTTCTTGGCAACAAATATATGTATTATCCAAAAAACAATAAAACAAAGCCAGGAAAGTTAGATTTTTCTTGGCAACAAATATATGTATTATTTTTAAATTCTTTTTCTGGGTAGTGCTCAATGCACTTCTTTGACTATACTGTTCATATTGCAATTGAATATGTGGACCATATAGATAATAGACCTACACATGTTGCACACTTTTCTATATTTGAGTTATTAGACAGTTTCAGTTTAAACTCTAAAGTAAACGACCATTCTCTTATGTTTTTTTATAGACCTTGACAATAACAGGGATAGCAACCTTTTGTCCTTTCTGTTTGTCTCTCTCTCCCATATTTGCTTTCATCAAAAAAGAAATACCAATGGTCAGATGGACCAACATCTAGATTTCTGATCAGACAATGGGATAAACCCAAATTAGTGCAACAAAGACAAAAAGGGTAAATTTGTTTTTTGTTTTTCGCAATGGAAGGAAATTTAGTTCAAATTAACCGAAAAATAAATTGGATTGAATTGGACTAATAAGCTACGTAGGATTCATATGCTCATTGTGGAATTTTCTTTTTTCTTTGGCTGTGTGGTCCGAATAGAACTTAATTAATCAAGTCCATTATTGTTTGATCTAAGAACATGTGCAATTGATTCATAGCCACCATGGACTAGCCTTGACACCACCAAGTGTTGAATACAAAACCTCTATATAATGTTCTGAGAGATCTTATGTCAACTCAGCTATTCCGTGTGAATTTTAAAATTGAAAAAAAAGAGTACAACACGAGGTCTTACCTCGGAGTCACCCAAAAAAATAAGAACATCCCAACAAGCATGACAGAATTCCAAGCTCCCATACCATCCAAAGTTGAACTCCCACAACCAAATTTTCAAACAAACATCGAATTCTGAATGACTAAACTTCTCTGGGTAAATTTATCAAATAGTTTGAAAGCAGCATCGACACCAATATATAAATATCTCTGACCTCTCTGGGTAATTTTATCGAACAGTTTGAAAGCAGCATCAACACCAATATATAAATTTCAAGTTTAAGCATTAAAAATAGACAATTTGGAATGAAATGACACAATCCCAATTGCTTCAACAATCAAGAAGGTGAAGAAGAAATGCAATGTAGTGGTAAGGTTTGTTTCCAGTGACTAGAGAGTAAAGTGGCAATGATAATTGGTGAAGTCTCGGGATATTGATAGCTGCTGATTTTTAAAGTCATGTACACTCAAACCCCGTTTTTCATGCGTTTTTTTTTTTTTTTTTTGGACAACTACAGTGTCTATTTTGACAATAAAAGTATATTTGGTGCGGCTTGTTTTATTTTACGTGCTAAAATACTTCGTGAATAGTTGACAATAATCAAAACACCAAAAAAATATTTTTTCTTATTTTGATAACTGTTCATGGCCCAAAACTATAACTATGCATGTTTCTATTTCCGATATTTCCACAGAAAAACATTGTTCTCAATCATGCTTCCTATTTTTTTTTTTAAAACACTCTTACAACAAAAATATTGTTTCTGTTTTAATCAAAAACAAAATGCCTAAAATAAAGCGCATGTCAAACGGGTCCAAAGGAATAATTGTACCCTATGAGTACTTCTTCGCCTTCCAAATTATAAATATATATATATGATAAATAGTCCAACTTTCATACTAACAGAGTCAACAGACTATTTGATGTGAGTGGGGATTAATCATAATAAAGTCATTCTATACATTACATGCCTCAACTTTCGGACTCCTATCACAACTCCGAAATACTCCATAGGTATTAAAGTTTCCATAGTCTAAGGAAAATAAATTTTTGTATACTTATTATGTATAAGAGATGCTATTTGGTACTTGCCAAACATGATTATATATAAATTCAGTTTAAAATACATTCCACAAACTCTAGTCTGTAAGGATAATAACAAGCTGGTGCAAATTTTTTTTGTTTCCTCCCTAATACCACAAGCATTTAAGCTACTCTGCACACAACTTATTTTTTACAATCACTCATACATGCTAATTACTATCAATTAACTCCTGCTAAAAGTAGTAAATAAGTAGATCGAATTATGATCTGCAACTCCATCATCCTGCACTCCTGAGTATCTCCATACGCTGCACGGACTCGATGAATGTTCTGCCAAAAAAATCATCATTTTAGCATCAATTTTAGATACCATCTTCGGTAAGCAAACTACTAAGTATATGTATGCATGTGTATATATTTAAATGGCATGTTCTTGAGATATAAGTCTCCTATTATGACAGTTTGAACATATATATATATATATATATATATATAAGGAATTATTACATATAAATGGTGTTAATAACCCATATTTACTATTTGATGAAATCAAAGTCTTATAGTTTGGAAAAAAAAATAAAATTAACCAAAATATTAATGTGGACATGAAAAATCATTATTCATTTACCAAAAGGTACAACTTCTAGGCACATGCGTACCATTTTTGGTGCACACGGGTAACAATTTTTTGTCATCAGATATCACTTTTATTTTAGGTATAGAGGTATCATTTTTTGTGCACATAGGTACTACTTTTGTGCACACATATACTAATTTTTTGTGCAGCACAAAAAGTAGTACCTATATGCCTAAAAGTAATCTTTTTTGACAAATAAATATTGTTTTTTTTATGTTCACGTCAATATTTTGATCAATTTTATTTTTTCAAAATTACGAGATTTTGACTCATAAATATGAGTCATTAACATCATTTATATGTACTAATTCCTATATTTCAATTGTTGTTCAATATTTCCATATGCTTAAACGCAAATTAGATAACCCACCAATTGGTATATGGTCTCATGCAATCCCATATACATATTGGCGTCATGGTGTGTATATATCTATATATATATATGATTGTATCAACTAAAAGTAGTGTATCAACATGTAAGTAGTGACTGGAGAATATATATATATATATATACACGTACTGCCATGGAACATCTCCTGCAAGCAGCCAATCTCCGTCTTTATCTTGATAAGTGAGTGTATAACGGACACCATCTTTGTCACTTTTTTGGTCTATGCACACACAAAAACAGAGCCAACCCTGTTAAACTCTGTTTCAAAACTTCCTAGAATATATATATTGACAATAGTGTTTAGATGGGTTTATGAAATTCACTCATTAGTGTGTGCGTGTGTGTGTGAATAATTGAATCAATGGACTTACATCTAGCAAACATGGTGATCAAGGTGTTTGTAAGTGTCCCATAAGAGTGATAAAGCCTTAGATCAACTTTTCTCCCAATTGCCACTCCCTCCATTTTCACCTTCACATACATAGAGTTTGATCCACCTCTTCCCCTCTCAGCCGTCCGATTATTATTGATCATGATCCGACCAACTTGATGGTCATGATCAGATAACAGCTTCTTCCTCCATGATTTTATTGGTGGCCATCCCACTACCTGATTTTCCTCTCCCTTAATACTACTGCAATTTCAATATTCAACGAGTTAGATGGGGTAGCCAATATGGTATGGGATTGAATTATGCATAATCAAATACATGTATATATGTATATATACATAATTTTCTCTATGTAATAATGTGTTTCATGTCATAAATTATCACTTCTTTAGTGTAAATTTCTATTTTTACTCGTTAATTTAATAAAAACTCTAAATTATTAAGCTTTTAATGAAAACGACGACTTAAATGTATTAAATTATTTTTAAAAATTTACCAAAAATACTAAAATTCATTAAAAGTTGATATTTATTGAATTATGCAGTAAAAATTATGTATCAGTCCATTTTTTATTTATGTGAGAGTACAAAAATGTCCTTGTCTGATGTAGTACAATTGGATGGTAGGACGAACTTTTAATGTCTCCACAAAACATATTCAGTATATTGAGTGTAAACCCCGTGCCCAAGTGTTAATAGGACTGATACCAGTGGAGTCCCACTAGGTCATTAACAAATAAAATTAATGCTCTGTTTTTGTTTTTGTTTTTGTTTTTTTTTTAAAAAAAAATTAATACTTGAGAAAGAATTTGGTGACTTGGAGCTAGAAGAAAGAGGTCTAAAATGGGCTGGGCCGACCCCAAAATACTCAGGCTGGGACCGACCGGAACAGCTAAATCTTCGGGCTTATACCTTCAAGGCCCATCATCAAGGATATTTAAGCATTGGGCTTAAACAGGTTGGGTTTGGGCCTTTGAAAAAATAAAATTTGAAAATTAAAATTGATTTCCAGACTCTGAACTTTATTCTAGAGGGACACATTGAACATGATAAGAAGAGAGAAAAATTAGTTAGATTTGATAGAAATTCATTAGGAGAAGAAAAAAAAAATAGAATTCGATCGAAGAAGGTAATGTAAAAATTGTGTGTGTGTGTGTGTGTGTTTTTTTTTTTTCCTAGAAACATCTACGATCTTGGTGTTTAGTTAAAACTTGTATAAATATCCAATTCGCTTTTATCATAAATATATATATATATATATATAGCTTTGTAATCTTGGTGATTATATAGTGTATATATATATATATATTTTGAAATTATATTTATAAATAAATCCAAATAACTACTACGAGTACTTACTTGTCAGAGTTGACAACAGTAGTGACTCTTTTGTTTGGTCCATTGGGATCATCATCTTCTTCTTCCTCGTTTGGCTGGCCATTCCACAGCAATAAAGGCAGCAACACTTTGTCAGAGGCGTTGTCATGTGATCCAAACGCCTCATACACACTGCGTTTCTTTTTCACGTAGTAGACGTCCTTCATTGGATTTTGGGTTGGAAGTGCCAAACTCAATTGAAGCTCCATATCCAACAATACACAACAAACAAATTAATATATATATGTGTGTGTGTGTGTGTATATATATATATATGATGGATCAAAAGAAAAGAAAATTAATGGGCCAAGACTAGACGAGAGCTTTCTTAAAGTACACACTAGTTTATATGGAGCTACCACTAGTGCTTGTTTGTTTGAAGTTGATTTATAATATTACACATATACATATATGTGTGTGTGTATATATAGTGAGAGAGAGAGAGAGAGAGAAGGGGGGGAGATGTAGAGAGAGAAAGTTAAAATTTAAGGAACATTAATGTCGGGTATAGAAAAGGATGAAGTCAGGGACAAGATTGTAGTTGGGTCGGGAAAAAGTGTGGCAGGGATGAGGACAGGTGAGGAACTGATGCTTTACCGTGTTAGGACCGCTTGACCCATTCCCTTCTTTCACTCCTAACCCCAACACCTATTTTCTCTGTGTCCCCACTTCCATTTTTTACCAACCTCTCTTTCACACTCACACACACACACACACACACACACACACACACACACACAAAACAAATCCTGGTGTAGTTAATTTAATTCTTTGGTGTGAAGAAAAAATATTTAATTCTTCATATAAATATTGACCAACTTTACCTATTCTTTTTAATTCTGAGTTGAAATGTATACTTTGTCGAAGTGATAAAATGTAAGGTTTTTAGTGTCCCAGATCTTAAATTCGATTTTTTCTCTCTCAATTTGTTACTTACTAGTCATTGTCATGCAAATATAAACCTTGCCTGTTTCAATACGATTGGGTCATATGGAAGTAAATTAACTAAATTAATTGGGATCAGTTTTTTTCTCTCTTTTTTTTTATAGATTTTTTCACTTGCGTATTAGGGGATGGTTGCTAGTTATAATATATATATATATATATATATTCTTAGCAAGAAACTCACACGCGTTGATGAGATATTATTGAATTAACTACCATCCTTGGTGATTCACAATATGATTGAATAATGTGAAAATGAATTAACTACCATCCTTGGTGATTCACAATATGATTGTATAATGTGAAAATGAATTAACTAGTGTTGCTTCAATACTTCAAGTATAAATCCATTAACTAATAATTAAAAGAAAATTTGAATTTGATAAAAATTGAAAGTTTTATTTTAAATTTGTGAAGTGCGACCACTTAGCTAGACTAAACGTACTTTGACAATTTGTAACACTAATTAAGTGCGGCCGGTGAAAAATAGGACCAACTGGAGTAAAATAGGTCAATTCTATTATTTGAATCGGTTTGTATTAGGTCTTATCTCAACTAGGCTCGTCCCAATTTATTACATTTACAATTTACAATTAGGGGCGGAGCAGGCGTATGCCAGGGGAACACATGCCCCTTGGCCTGCGGTCAATATTGAGTGCGTCGGCATACCACGTCAATGGTATACCTAACCAATGAAAATTTATATATAATGCCCTCTAAGAGTTAAATTTCTCTTCTTCAGTCAAATTCTAATTTTTTTCCTTTCAAAGTTCTCATTTTTTTTTTTTTCTTCTTCTCCTTCTTTTGTTTTTCCTCCTACTATTTAAAATTCTTCTTTTTGCCTAGTATGTTATTTTTTTCTCTTTTTTTATTTAAATTTATTACTGTAATTTATGAAATCAATGGATGTAGTTTTCATGCATGGCTTTCAACATATTTCCAAATAATATTTTAGTTCTTATATTGGTGAAGTATTTATATTTCTTATATTAGTAATTGATTTAGCATATTATTTTAAAATATATATATTTCATGCTTTGCTCCTCGATTTGAACCATCTATATTTATCACCTGAATTGAATTTTTATTATTATTTTTTTTTACACACACATAAACTTACATTCAAGCTTTTCAGATTAAAACCAAAGAAAGTTGGTGAGACTAGCGGATGGGCCACTAATTGAATAGTTTTACTTAATCTGTGACGCAAAGCCACATTATGTTTACTAGGTTTTGCTTTATTCTATATCAAAGAGACACAGTAACACAACGTGGTTTGAAGATTTTTGATAAAGATAGGGACAAAATTACCTAAACATAATCATGATTAGCCATCTAATCATGATTTTTGTGTCAAATAATCTTTTACCATTAATCAAAAACCCTCCTTTTAGTACAAAATATTCCACAAACGTGGATTTGATTTTCAACATTTGCGACGTGTCGGCAGATGGCCGTCAAGCTTTGCATGATGCATCCACTTTATCATTCAAAACCTCCATAATTGCGTTAATTTGGTACTACTCTCAACATTTCTTCATCAACATCATCAACTTAAATCATTAATTCGGCTAGAAATTATGTCTCGTGACGCGTATTCCATGACTTAGATGCCTCTTTTTGTTTTGGAGTTAGTCTTTCACGGTGTATTACGGGAAACTTTCAGGAGGTCTGGACAAATTAAACCACGGTAATCTTTAAAGTTTTTATTTCTTCAACCTCTCCTGATGTGTGTTATGTACGGAGTATGGTCGGCAGGGCATTTAGTATTTTCTTTTCAACGGAGTTATTGATTAAAATTTATAAAATGAAAATTTTACCATTCCCTTGTATAAAATATAATATAATATATTATATTATAATAATACAAGGATATGACTGATTTTTCACACTCAAAATTATTTTCTTGTCGTTGGCTAATGAATTTAAGAAAAGTCAATGTAATATACGCTAAACGGTCTACCTATGAGTAATTTAACCAAATCTTAGAATAGGTAAATGTAATTTACCCCCTATTTTATTTTCTCTCACGCCAAAATAGTTAATAGACGTGTCTAATTACCATTTGATAGAATATCGCATATAAGCTGGAGCAATTGAAATTCTTGCACGAAGGAAATCGCAAACCAATGACAAAATTAAAGAATACAAAGATATATTTGGTTTAGCTAAAGTATATGTACATCTTCAATGAAAGATTTTTCACTATGCAAAATAAAATAGGCGATTATAAGTTTCAGCCCCAAACTTTCACTCTTATTAGTCTCTAATGTGTGGTTTCCAATGTCCTCTCATACCACACCTCAAATTTTAGTCACCCTTATATGTCGGGTTACGTAAGAGTCCTAAAACTGAGTCCATGAGGAGCTAAAAAGAAATGGGTCAAAACCCACACAAACCTCTCTTTTTTAGGTTAATATCGGGTCACGACTTCATAAACCCAAATCGAAATCGATTTAAGATAAGGGGAATTGCATTAACCCTCATCTGATTTGTAGCATTTTGCAGTGAACTTCCTTTTAGATATTTTTTTGTTAAAAATATCTTCAATTACTTTTTGACTTATTGTTAAAAATACCCCTCCGAGGTTAAAAGAATTTTTATGCAATTCACCCAATTGTGGGAATTTGATGCGCGTGTATTTATTAATTACATGTATTATCATACTTTAAATTTAAGAAAAACATAATATACATATATATAATAAGATTCATGATGGAAGAATTGTATAAAACCTCCCCTCCCCACACCCAATTGACTTGGAGGGAATACTTTAATAAAAGTAATCCCTCTTGGTTAGTTGTGGGGTTATTTATTATTATTATTATTTTTTTTTTTTAAAAAAAAGAAAGGTTTACTGCAAAATGCTTATACCATTCACCTTTAAGATATATACCTCTTACCAAACTAACTTGTGTCTTTTGTCAATTAAAAATATTTAAGGTTTATGATATATATGACAATTTTAATACTTATGAGCAACATGATGATTAATATGGGTTGTCATTATTTTGCATGTCCGTGAACTCATCTCAAGATATTAATTACACTTACCCAAAAAGAAAAAAGAAAAAAAAAAACATTCTCTTGATCTCCTCCAAATATAATAATAACATGATTCGAAACTTTTCTCTTGATTTCTTGATATATAAAAAATAGAGATTCTAGGTATTCTCTTGATTTTCTTGATTAAAATAACTATGATTCCTTTTGTCGGAGTTCAATTCAACATTTTAACCAATAATACAAAGCAGAATAGAAGAGGGGTGGGGTGGGGGGAATGACCCTAGACAAAGCAACCAACAAATAACACATCTACATATATATATATATATGTGTATATATGTGTGTGTGTATATATATATATATGTATAAAGAATAGATTCAATAGAACATTAATAAGTGAATAGTGAATATTGTTTGGAAGAAAGGAAAGGACAGCTTGTGGAGTTCACGTGGTGGGCAGCATGGTGGCACGACAAGCTAGTCCATGAGCTTTCCATATATTGGTGGTAAACACAGACATTGAAACCAGCTATATATAACTAGTACTCTCAACACGATCAGTCCCATCTGAAATCTGCTGGATCGCACGTGCATCCCATCTGGTGGATCCCAACACATAAACATAGCTACCACTTTTCCCCATTATTATTAACTCTCTCTCATCTTTAGCTGGCATTCATTCATTATTTTCCAACCCACTTGCAGTTCGGTACCTAATATTTGAAAATGTTACTCAATTTTCACAAAATCATCCCTAAATTCATATCAATGTTGACCAAATAATTGTTAAAAAAAGTGTAATTTAATTATTTATATCCTCACTTGTAGTGATGGAATCGAAACATAGGTACCACAGTTGCCTGTTATGAACTGTGATATTTATTATACCAAAACCTATAACATATTAATATTTTCTTACCTTTCAAAATATAAAATGGAAAGTTTAAATCCTACTAAAAATAGTGGATGTACGAATATATTCCTTGTCTTAAAATAAAAATAGAAAAACAAGTTTAATTATGTATTGATTTTGAATCATCCAGCTAGGCCCATAAACTTAATACTAAAGTCTTTCGAATGTTCATGATTGCAAACGTTTGCATATTTTGATGCTTGTTGAAGTTCCCACAATTGATTTTTTATTACTTTCTTAGGTACTTTTGTTATGTATACATGTTCACTAGACCCCTGATAAGCCCCATTATTTATTTCTCTTTTTTATAGAAAAAAGTTGATTGAATGTTATTGTCATTGCAAGTGACCCATAATGGTAGATGCCTCCATAATTTAATGGATTAATACTTTTGATAAATTTTAGAGTGTCAGGTTTCGACTCTCTGCATTTAGTAATTTAACTTGTAACCATTTTTGCTTTGTAAGAAAGAAAAAAAAATCATAAAAAAAAAAATATTATGATTAATATCTCAACCTACCAAAACCCTAATGCTTTCTTCAGTACAAAAGAAAATACAATGGAAGAAACAAAATTTCATAAATGAGCATTAATTTCTCAACCTAACAAAACCCTAATGCTTTCTTCAGAAATGGTATAGCCTGACCAGGCTGGAAGTGTGCCGACGAGAACGCCGGGCTTCCTAGGAGGTGGATTGTGACGACTTTATGGACGGGTGTAATATAGGCTGGTGCAAGGCACTAACAAGCTACCACACTGGGCGAGTTACGGGTACACAATCCCACATCGTTTGGATAAAAGAAATGTGAAGTGTTTATATGTGGTGATGTTATCTCTAATTGGTAAGAGGCCTTTTAGGGTAAAACTCAAGAACAAAACCTGAGCCCAAAGTGGATAATATCATATTATGTAGTGGAGTGAGTTTTTATAAAAGAAAAAATATGATAAAAGAAACAAACTTTTTTTATTCGTAGAGATGTCATATGTTATTGTATAAGTTTTAAATTACAATATTATAGATATTAAAACTTTCTCTTTCTTTTTTCTCCTAATCAATATAATTTTGAGTTTCCTAATCAATAAATTTTGAGTTTATTCTCCTATATTCCATCCAACCAAATAAAACTAAAGGAATACAATAATCTCTTCCCTAAAGATGTCACACCCATCCTTTCTTCTCTCTCTTTCATCCAAATATTTTATTTCCTACTGCAAAGCAAATAAATATATATATATTTTAAAAAAAAAATGTAAAAAGTTCAATTGCATCTCCTAAATTCCTATCCATAGCAAATATTCCACATTTACTAAACCTTTTTTATGGTTCCAAAATTAAATAAGATTCCTAGTGAAATGGTAGACCCCCTAAATGGCTTTTGAAGGATAGTTGGATGCTTTTCATGTTCTTATCTCTGAAAGAGGTCCCCATTTCCCCCATTCTAGAGAACAAAGGCATCCCAATAGAGAACCAACTCATTAAAGGAAGCTTCCACTTTGGCTTTAATTCAAGATAAGGAACTCCAATCTTTCATAAAATCCAAACCCATACTGCAAATACAATTCAAACTATTTCTAATACCATATTATATCTCATATATGTCTCATTCAACCAAAGACTCGTCACTCACTCTCACCACTATATGTATATATATATCATGCAACCATCTTTTATATATACATCTATAAATGTTTGTAACATTATTGATAGAATATGTCCTTAAATTGCCCTAGCAAGTCCATATGCTCGACGCGCACGCGTAAGAAAGCAACAACATCTCATGAAATTAAAACTTTTTGTGATTAGGGTTATCACTTGCTCATCAATGGGGCCATAAGGCGACACATTTTCCGTCTAGGACCAACTATATATAATAACACTAGCTGCGAATGCATCTGCATGCACTGCATATATCAAGCATCATATAAATAGGTTGTACCCACCATTTCACGAAGCTATTATAACTAGGGTTTGAGCTAGGGTTGATATGATATTGCATTGGATTTTTGACATTTGGAACTTATTATTAGGCTGCAGGTTCATGAATCGAGTTATCGGATTCGAATCATCACTACCCGGAAAGGGATTAGACGATGGATCTACAGAGAATGCCTCATCTAGCACTACATGTGGACGATACCAAAAACAACTGCCCCCACCATTTTCCAGAATCAAATGCTAGGGTTTGAACTTTGAAGCTTTGACATGACTAGTCATTGAGATCTTTTTAACTGTTCAAGATTAGTATAGGTTGTTGATTCATGCATGAATCCAGAACCGTAGATTCATTTGATTGTTTTAATTCCTGGGACACATTTAACTAGGATGGTCAGTTTACAATAAGAAGTCCAAATTCCTGGGACACAATTAGCAATTAATGGTCAGTTTTACTAGACATGTTCTGGACACCAAGCAACAACAGAATCAAACACGTAGCATTTTTTTTTTGACAAATGATGATTTGAGTGACATGTGCAGCATGTGCTTGCATTCATAAGTTTTTTTATTTTTGTTTTTTGAAATTTAAGCAAATATGTATATAATTGTAAAAGGTAAATTATACACTCCTCATATCAAGCCTAACTACACACTGTGGTCAAAATAAAGTCTAATATGACCATTAAAGATCAAAGGGCTTCTAATTCAATAGTATCACTCCTTCATCGTCAAAGAAAAGGGGAGGGTTCGAGCACACGGGGCAAAATGTGTTTGAGTGGGCCCCACCCAAATGAGATTGAATATAATTGTAAATGAGTTAATGGGCTTGGCCCAACTGATGCAGGAAAAACAGGTTGTCTGACCCGTTATTAAGGCCCGAACCAAATGAGATTACTACTTTAATCAACAAACAGTTGAGCCCAAGCAAATAACTGATATTTCAAACTAGCCGTTATAACGGAAACTTGAACGTCATCTCATCTCTGTATTTCAACTCCCAGTGCTCTGCTTCAGCATCCGACTACAACAGCCAACTGGTCTTGTTGGCTCACAGGCACTTTCCCCTTTTTTTTTTTTTTTTTTTTTTTTTTTTTTTTGTGAAATACCTCTGGGCCCTGTTTGTTTAGACATAAAATATTTTACTCGAAAAAGATTTTTTTTTTTCAAGTAAAAGTTTTTTTTTTTTTTTTTTTTTTTTTTTTTTTTTTTTTGGCAAAGGTCTAGGTTGAGTCTATCAGGTGGGACGTATTAAATAACTTGCTGAAAATTGATGTGTAAGTTATTATTATTAGGTTTTTAATTTTTTTTCTTTTTTCTCTTTGTAAATATTTATAATATTCAAATACCAAAAAATAAAAAAATAATTTTAAAAAATATTTTACATCCAAACAAACGGAACCCTAGTGTCATTCTTTTTATATTTTAAATTAGAGTAAATTTCAATTTTTTTTAAAAAAAAACCATACTATTTTAAATGAATAGGAGAATAAAAATGTTACAGAAAAAGTAAGACTCCGACTAAAATGAGGTATGGCCTAGAAAATGCAAAGTTGTCGGCTAACATTGAGTTGTTACTGTGCTAAGTTAGTAACATGTGCGACGTCAAGTTAAATGCAATCGTTCCATGTTCATGTGGTCTAGCGAACTCGATACAAATCATGATCACTGCCCAGAAAGGGACTGGACGATTGATCTACAGAAAAGAGCCTCGGCTAGCACTTCGTGCATGCGGACGATAGTAAAAAGAACTGCCCCCACCATTTCCAGAATCTAATGCTAGGGTTTGAACTTTGAAGCTCTGACATGACTTGTCACTGAGATCTTTAACCGTTCGAGATTAGTAGTATATAGGTTGGTTCATGCATGAATCCAAAACCTTAGATTCATTGATTGTTTAAATCCTGGGACACAATTAACTAGAATGGTCAGTCTACTAAAGATGTTTTGGACATTATATATGACTTGCTTTTTTTTGGACAATTGATGATGATTTGAGTGGGACAAAGATGTTCTATGAAGTTGGACCTTTATTGTACAAAATTTAACGGGTGAGATTAAATTGATAAATGGGAGCCACTATTGATGATGCAATCTCACCCGTTAAATTCTGTACAAGAAAGGTCCGGCCCTTGGGTACTGGAGTCGCCAAAGTTATGAATATTATTATTATTATTATTATTATTATAAAATTAAGCAAATGTATATAATTGTAGAGGGTAATTACATTCACACCATTGGGCCTAGTTACACTCTGTGATCGAAATAGGGCAAATGCTATAACAATTTTAACCAAGTACATTAATGTAATTGCAAATGGGCTTGGCCCAACTGACGGAGGCAAAACAGTTCATCAGACCCAAGCTGACAAATACATGTTGTTAATGCTTTTTGGGTATGGGTATCTTATATTAAATGCATAATGTTTGTGAATTCCTAGATTCAAGTTTAAGCCAAACTTTTCTAAACAAATATATAGTTACAATCTGAAATTTTTTTTTTTTTTTTTTTCTCCACATATTTTTACCACATATGCATAGAGTGAGTACGGCGAAATGCAAATATTGAGATTGATTTGCAGCAAGATTAGAAAGGATAGAATTATAAATGATTACATTCACGAGAGGAACACAAATAGGAGATAAAATGATTAAAAAAAAAAAAAAAAAATCGGTTAAAATGGTTTAGACATTGACAAAAAAAACCTTTAAATGACCCAGTTAAAAAAAGCGACAAAGTTTACATTAAGGATAATACTAAGAAAAGAAGAAAATCAAAGGTAGTATGGGTAAACGCTCCCAAATTGTTCATTTGATCGCACGGTAACGAGGGGGGGACCCACAAGCAAATGTTACCGTCAGAGTTGAAACACCAAGGTTTAGAATGGTGAGTTCCAAATAGTCTTCACTTGAAGAAGGGTCACCAAAAGCGAATTTAGGTCATTGCAGCTGAAATTGTTGTACGTTAAAACCTTGCTAGTTCAGACACTCAACAGTTGTAGAACACTCGAGTTCCTAACCCAAGGGTACAAAGCCCCAAGCTATCCCATCAAGAGTGTCGCCCCTTCCCTTCATTAAATGCGGCAGCCCCGACATCCCAGTAGGGATCAACTTTTGCCCCCTCACGCGACCCAATGCTAATTTGCAAACCAAGGATTGATCTCAGTCGTTTATGAGAATCTAATCCAACGACGAACGTGATTCAGCCTTAACTATAAATAGAACTCATTTACGCCTTGGCAAAGGTCTGCAACACCTGACATTTCATATTGTCTCTAGTGGGATCCAACATTCCACACTTAGTATTGGTGAAACATACTCCTGTAGTGTAGCTGAAGGTGTATACCTTGGTTCTCTCCAATTATCTTTAGAGTTTTAATGTTCTAGTGTAGCTTAAATTCCCTTGCATTTGTTGTTTTCAGTTCATTAATGTTGTAATTGTTTGTTTTAGTTGTAACTTTACAGGTTGAAAACAGAGTGTAACTAGGACCAAAGCATTGTCACGATCAAGAATTTGTAAGTGATCTTCATCCGCTGTCGAGTTTGTAAATGATCTTCATCCACTGTCCTAGTTAATGACGAGATTGTTACTTTTTGCTAGAACTGTTGGGAGGTCTCTCTCTCAAACTAGAAACCACAAAAATATAACTCCTCGCAAGCCAACAAAGCCCTCTGAGAAGAGCCGAAGGGGCAAGAACTTGTGAGAGGAAGGTTATTTATGCTCTCCATGGGCACCTAAATTAGCCAAGGCAAAGACTACAGGCCCACGCGATCATAGCAATAAGAATATTTGCTTATCCTTGGTCCAAGCCAGCTTCGTCACAAATTTGGACCTTAACGGTCTTGACACGCTCTTGAGCAAGAAAATCTCATTTACATTCCGTAAGCACGATTTGAACCAACCGATGGGTAAAATTAGTAAAGAAATATTTGATAGCATATGATTTGACTGAGGCTATGAGCTTATATAGAACATAAGGAAAATATGTTATTATACTTTTATACTATGTTCTGAAAATTACATAAATTAAGTAGAAAAAATTTGAAACACAAATTCATTGAATTTCACGAATATACATACTTTCGCACCCAATACTTTTTGAAGAATATTTATGAAATTATTAAGAATGAAGATATTATAGAAAAAAATTGTTAAGAGGGGTAAGTCAACGCCTTTAAAGGGGAGGTCAGTTTAATTTTTTTTTTTTTTAAAAATAGTCCAGTGGTATTAGGGCAAACATTAGGGAGATCAGTGCTAATTAAGCACTATACACTTCGAAGGCGCGTGAGTGAGTGGAGACCGTTAACCCTCTATGAAACTGTATTCTCCCTCACAAGGCACAAAATGGGAAGAGAGTAGAGAGAGAAGCAATCGTCCCGACAGAAGCTCAGAATCAGGTGCCAAAAAAAAGGAAAAAAACCCTAACCCTAACTCTAACTCTAACTCAAACTCTTCGTTAAAAAACCGATGCGTGTTGTGCTCTCTCAAGAATCTCCATTTCATCATCTATAAAAGAGTATGCTACTTTATGATCGAATCATGGTCCAATCGGATCGCTTCTAGGGTTACGATTGAAGACTACTACTATTATGCAAATCATCAAGCACAACGATGATTTTGTTCCTAGAGTTTCGTTCGAGAGGCATCGATCGTCCTATGTATGTCCTCTCTCTCCGTTATTGCTCATCGATGGTCTCTCTCGGAAGAGTCTCTCCTACAACAAGCTCCCTCAGAAACCCCTCAAGCTCACCGTTCTCAAATTGGATGACTCTTCCTTCGGTAATTCTCTATCTCTCTCTTTAGAAGTTTCTCTATCTATAATTTTTTTTTTATTTTATAAAATTTCACTAATTTGAATTTCGATTTGAATATGTTGATATGTTTATTTGTACAGATATTGAAGTTGCGAAGACAGCTACAATTGCAGAGCTGAAGCTGGCCGTGGAGGCTGTCTTCAATCATATGCCGAAGAAGGGACCTGGCAAGATTTCATGGTATGGAATTATTCTTCTTTTTTAAAAAAATTTTATTTTTGGTATAAAAATAGCAATAAAATTAAGGCTTACATAAAATTAGCTGAAATGTGAAGATTATACCAAGGACAAACAAAATACTAGTAAATGACCATGAAATTTCTAATCTCATCCAACAGCATTGGTTGTAATAGTGGCTTTAAATTTGTAATGCTGCCCTCTACACAATGACTCTGTTATTTAAAATGCTACGTAAACCAAAATGGAACCATGCAATTTTCATCGGGATCTGATATGACATTTAGTACTTCTCTGCGTTATTTTATTTTTCTATTTCCAATGGTATGGCTACACAAGGAGATAATGGCCCCTTACCCATAAGCTCCCACGCTGTTCCATGTCCTTATATTGGGACTTAAACCGTGCACCTTTCCTTAAAGAGGAGCAATGGAGCAGAAGATAGGACTTCAGCTAGACAGCTGGTGGTTTTTTTATTCAATTTGTCAAATTTTATCATCATTATTTGCTGGTTAAGTTGATAATAGGTATCTGTAGAGTGTCTTATTTAAGTTGGTTCTTTCCTAATACAATTAATATGGTGATGTTGTATTTAAGTTCATAACTGGACACTTGTATATATATATATATATATTAAGTTTTTTTTTTTTCAAGAAAATTGATATAATGTTCCAATTGTTTATCGAATGCTCACTTGTATTCTTTATCTTGACTTGGTTTTTAAATCAAATTTATACACGGAGGCCGCACGTGTGGGGGCATTTCTGCTTATGTTATGATGGTCAGAAGCTACTTACTGACAGGGACTGTATTATAATTTATGGGATCAAGGATGGTGATCAGGTCAGCGTTGTGTTTCTATAAATTATTTTTTTGTTACCAAATAATATAAATATACACATCAATTCCATATCGAAGAGATATTCCAACTATTATTATCTGCTCAGTTGTACATAGTTTACAAATTCCTTTCTACATGTGTATGCATATTGCACGTTCTTATATATTTATATATTACATCTCTGCCAATTGGTTCTGTTGGAACTCGCAATGCTTCATGCATCTCATATTTCCATTCCTGAATGCATACTTAGTACTTTATTTTCAACTCATGTGTTTCAAATTTATACTTGATTTGAGACTTGATTAAGAATTGGTTTGGTTTTTAACTGTTTTTGAACTGGTCTTGTCATGAATATGTTGGCTTCTTAATTATTTTGTAGGAAATCAGAAGCTTCTTGCCCGTGTTTAACATGGGTTCTCCTGATTTAGATTTTTTATAAATACTTTTAAGTTTTTTTAAGATTAATTATATCAAAGAAACATAAGAAGGAAATATTTGTTCATGCCCAAATTTTCTCACCCTTATATCACTTAAAACAAACCACTCTATTCATTAAAAGAAATAGCACATCATATGCAGCAGAATGTTCTTCAGTGCATCACTAAATTTTATCATTTCCTTTATCGTCTCACTGAAGGTTATTGTCTACAGAAAGAACTTGCTTATGGAATTTGTTTGTTCATTGAATTGAGCTGATATGGATGTCTACAGCTATCCACACAAGATATAAAATATAATCCCTACCAAAAAAAATTAGAGAAGTGAAACTGCAAAGCCTTGGGGGCTAAAGGAGAAAGGAAAAGGACCTTCTTTAGTGACCTTACACTGAAACAGAAACACAAATATAACATCCAATCTAACAAATTAGTAAAATATTACATTAATATAACAGATGATAGACGAGTATAACTAGGACTGCAAGGTTCAGTAGGATAGAAATAATAATTGAAAATTAGAAATCTGTTTATATCAACTTGTTTCCTATTCACTGGGAAAAAACTTACATGTTTTAGTAAGAATTTCCATGTGCAATGCATGAATACAATCACTTGCCTCATATAATAGTAGTATTTGTGAATTATAAAGAAAAGTTTTTCATACAAAATATGGCAAATGGTGTGTAGTGTTAAATTTGTCATGTGGTTTGTCATCAATTTTTGCTTTTGTCATTGCTCTCCTTATGTACTTTACATGGACTAAAGTACATGTTTTTGGTATGGGTACATGTCTAAGCTTTGGATATTTTAAATCCTCGATTCTTGATATGAGGACAGGGCAACATTGATAACTTTTATTATTATTCTTTTATTTTTTGGTGTAAAGTATTCAATAATTGGTTTCGCTCATTTTCAATATAACACAAGTAGCACAATAAGAAATAATGGTAAACTTTTATTTACAATTACATAATAAACTTGAATTACCTGATATGTTTTTTAGGTGATAACAGGCATGGGAGCTTCACTCATTTAAAATTCTATGTAACAGAGCTCCATAGGAGCTATTGATGGGTATCTGGTAAAAAGTGCAATGTACATATGCATAAGAGGTGATATTCTTCCCGTGATAATCTCATTATGAGATGCAGGCTGTGGTTTTGGTGAGGAGCTAAAAATGGATGGAGATAGAATATGTGTGTAGCACAATTTGGTAGCCTGACCCTTGATTAAGGCATGGATAGAATTGCTTTCTGTAAGAGGTTTGACCCTTCATGCCTCAGGTATACTAATCAATGGGTCCCTGGAATTCGCCAAAGGTCATCATCCCTTGTAGGATGGCCCTTCTTAAGATGTTTGGACCCTTTACGCCTCAGGAAGACCAATGGCTTGGGTTTTTACTGGGTCTTCAGCAGACAGATGCTGTTTGCTAACAAATTCTAATTCTGTCAATACATTGGATGAAATTTTCTTTCTTCTGAGAAAGAATTACATTTTCCTTTTTTTCAGTGTACATGTATTTGCACCCAAATGTGGGAAGCTCCATGTTGCCATATTGATCGATGAACAGAGACTAATTTCCAATTATAGAAACAGTGGTGATATTTAGGCCGATGAGTTTGGCAGAATTCTTTAACCGATTGCCCTTGATTGGTCATTTATACAAGAGATAAGCAAGTGGGGGTCCCACTTCCTTATATATTGCATACATTGACCAATTAAAAACATTCGGTCAAAGAATTCTGCCAAACTCTTCGACTTTAAATCATTTCCCTTATAGAAAAGTTATTTAACATTGTTCTTTAAAAAGATGATCATATGGCTCAAGAAGTTGTGAGACAATATGTTAAAGTTAAGCCAAAGCAACAAGTGTGATATCAAACTGGGTTTAGACCAGTTGATAAAATAAGAACTCATGCGAGATTGGTCTTTAGGGGGCTATCGGTTTAAAGACAAATACTAGTGAAGCATTACAGAAAATCGGTCAAATAGATCAGACCGATTTAGGTACATGGAGTGCCAGTAAAGTGGTCCAGGAATTTCCAATCATAACACCCGGTGTCACAATTCCATCGATAGAAGCATGATATATATGAGACCAATTAGGCATTCTAGGAATTTTTTGAACCTAAACACTTGAGAAATGTTCGGAAAAATATGAAAGACTGAGGTATTCCATGTAGCTTTGGTCAGACAGCGCTAAACACCAAAAGATTAACATCAGTCTGTTCACAAGAATATAGACCAATGACAAGTACACAAACTTTTTAAATATGTGAAAATGTGCTGAAACGGACCACATAACTTCATTGGTACCCCAAGCTTGAACCAGATCAGTTACTTAAGATTGAAGGCTATGAGGTGAATATTATACGCCAATTGATAGACAGTAGCCAAAACAATGGTCTTACAACATTTACTAATTTCTTGAGCAAGCAGACTAGAAGACTAGATAAGACCGAGAAAAACAAATGTGACTAGAAAAACCAATTTGCTGGACATATGTAACTAAGATCGGTCAATTGGAATTACCTCTAATGACTTGTAGATGGTTATTGTGGTTGCTAACATTGAGTAAGCAATTATAGTGTGCAAAGTGGGGGTAAAATCAACCAAAGCAGTGTTGGTGGTCAGTTAAGCAATTGCCCCACTTCATCCACAACCCACTTCTCTAGAATAGTGGATCAAAGACACTGGACATGTGCTCAATCAGGTAATCACTAAGAACATGATCCTATGTTCCAACAGATAAGGAAGAGTAGCCTGAAGTCATGGTATACATGCCAAAAGAGGACCCGTCCACCTCAATAGAGATAATTGCTCTCAACTGCACGTAACTGCACCAATGAAAGCTACAGATAGGGGAAGTATTTAGGGTTCCCGACATTAACTCACAACTATGTCTTTATCTTGTCTTCCATAGCTTATAGATTTTATGTCTCTTTTAACCTTCATAGGCTAGTCTTAGTCTTATAGCCTTAGCAGTAGCTTATAGCCTCATTCTGTAGCTTTAGCTATAACATTCTAGTTGTAATCCAATACCATCCCACTTAACCTTTGTTATGTCTTTAGTTTGTAGTCATTAGCATTATTAATGGAATCCGTTCGTTAATTCATATGCCACTCCAAATGTCAACACATTCTCATAAATAACATCCATGCATGCATAGGCAACTGTCCAAAAATCAAATCATCACAATTATTCGATAAAAAACATGTGGGTGGCTCTGATACCAGTTGAAGAAAAACAAAAACGGTTTTAAAAAATTTCAAGATCTTTACCACGTGACTTTTCATCAAATCAAAGCCACTAAGATTGAACTAGTACCTTTGGAAGATTAGTTAATCGCTTTCCTTGAACACTAGTGAAGCTTCACCACTATGTCCTTTTAACAGATGACCTCGGCTTGTGGGAGTCTCTTAGACTCGCTCTCTGTCTTTCTCTGTTAAGAATATATCACATATGTTATTCTTAACAAAGACCTGAGAAATCAATATATATATACACCATCTTATCAGAAGGGCTAGAGATAAGGATCAAAGGGTTTTCTAATCCTAAATCTGATTGGAAAGTGATTGAGTTATCTCATAATTCAATCCTATCCAGTTAATTACAATAATTACCAATATTTTATTGTCATTGCACTCTAGGATTTGGAAATTACAACAAGAACTTGATATAAGTAAGCCTTAAGTGGGACAATATTTGATTTTCCTAGGGCTACTTGTGGATATTTGATAGTGGAGGGGCTTATACCCTAGGTGGGATAGTATTAAGTTGTCCTCTATGGCTGCTCTTGGATATTTGGTAGCGGAGGGGCATATACACAATTACTTAATACTACGGAGCCTTGGTGTAATTTTTAAATTCTATAGAGCAATTAGAATAAAGTAGTAATAATTATTGTAAGTAATTGGATATGATAAGAGTTATGAGATAACTTAATCACTATCCAATTAAAGCTAGGATAAGGAAAGCCTTTAATCCCCTATCTGATAAGATGGGGATATATATCTATCTCGTAGGTCTCTGTTGAGGTTAACATACATAAAATATTGTTAATATAGAAATATAAAGAGTGAGTATGAGATACAGAGATGGCTCCCACAAGCCTAAATATCTGTTAAAAGGACATGGGGTGAAGAATCTCTAGTAATCAAGGCTGAGATTAATCCTTGTTTTGTATATCAAACGAACATAAAATCTTTGAAGGTATGAAATTAAATCCTTTGAATGTTGATTTGACGAAAATCACGTGATAAAGATTCTGAAAAATTTTCAAAATCGTTTTCACTTTCCTACATGGTACCTCTCTCTTATTTTGTGTTCTATTTTTTCATATATTTGATAATAGAATAATAACCTAATGCTTTGTTCAGTAGGAAAGAAAAAAATTGGATGGAAGGGAGAGAATAAGGGATGGATGAGACATCCCTAGGGAAGAGATTGTCTTCTTTCTTTTTGTTCGGTTGGATAAAAGAGAAGAGAATGAGTTCATTCGTTAGGAGAGAAGGATTAATAAAATTTTAATTTGTTTTTACCATTATGTCCAGTAATTCATAGAGGATAGTACTGTAATTTAAAACTTGTGTAATTTAGGATAGTATTTAATTTAAAACTTCTACAATAATCCACTTTCTTCCCCCCTCTCTTCCACCCATTATTGGACGGATGAAAATTTGTAAAGAAGAAAGGATGGCACATCCCTCCTATTTTCCTTTCTTTCCTTGTATCATCCTTATCGAATAAAGAAAGTTTGTTCTTTCCTTCCTATTTTCTTTCCACACTTTCTTCCTTTCTTCCTACTAAACAAAGCATAAGAGAGATAATCGCCTTTTAAATAAATCGGCTAGAGATGAGGATCCAAAGAGTTTCCTTATCTTAGCTCCAATTGGATATTGATTGTGTTATCTCATAGAGGAGTGCTAGGGACAGTAGCGCCCGCGACTTTCCCTCCATAGTCGTGCACTATGATTGGATAACCAATAACAAACTTGACAAGTTTCCTTTTTCATTTTTTGATTTTTTATCACAATTTTCTTATACCCTCACTTTTTAAAAATATTACAAGTACTACCATTATAAAAGTGAGAGTATTACTCTTACTTTTATAATGATAATACTTGTAATATCTTGAAAAAGTGAGTGTATAAACAATAAGATCATCATTACTATCACTCTTAAATATACCATTACTTTTGTATAATATTACAAGTACCACCATTATAAAAGTGAGTTAAAAAGGGAGTGTATAAGAAATATTTGATAAGAAGTCAAAAAAAACAGAAAAAGGAACCTGTCAAGTTTGTGATTGGTTAGCCAATCACAGTGCACGACTGTGGAGGGACAGTCGCACGCACTCCTCTATCTCATAATTCTATCATATCCAATTAATTACAATAATTATTGCAATTGCACTTTAGGATTTGGAAATTACAACAAGAATGTGTCCTACTAAATAATTGCATAAATTCCCCTACATATCACATAATAGAGGGCCCCTCTTTTCTCAATGCTCATGGAAAGAGGCACCTGATAGAGCTAGTCCCCGCTGGAAATAGGAGAGTGTGCATTCATGAGGGCCAGGACAATGAGGACACTGGGTCTCAAGTGAGGGTGATTGTGACATTCCACATCACATGGGGGGAGAAGTTGTTGGCACTTATAAAGGGGAATGCCTCCTATCTGTATGGACACGTTTTGAAAATTGTGAGCACTTGTGTAGCGCAAAGCGGAGAGTATCTACACAGCGTGGACCGGATCCTAAGAGATAGTATCGGTCTATCAGAGTCAATCATCAACCAGAAATAAGAGAACGTGCACAAGCCCATGAGGGTCAAGCCAGCAAGGATGTTGGGTCCAACAGGAGAAAGAAGTTGCTGGCACTTCTAGGGGGGGTATTCACATCGCTTGGGGGGAGAAGTTGCCCCCACTTATAAGGGTCATACCTGTGTAGGCGCATTTTGAAAAACTGTGGGCATCGAGAGAGTTTAAATCGGACAATATACACACAACATGGGAAATGGGAGGAGCATGCACAGACCCATTCTTACCACAATGATCCACCCATCACCTATGATTCTCCATCATCACGTGCACAAGCCCATTCTTACTGCAATGATCCACCTATCACCTACGGTTCTCCATCACTACTCCACAATTGAGCACTGGGAGAAATATTAAGTCCTTGGTACCTCCTTAGAATTGCTTGATCTGCACCTCCGCATTATTACAAACCTTCCCTAGCCATGGTCGACCAAAAGAATTATGGCTTGGCACACACCCCAAGTTCATGTCATGTTTTGCCAGACCTGCGAGAGTCGAAAGAAGTTCGAACTACATAAATTTGAATAGTTTGATGTTTAAGGTGTTGGATTGTATATGTCTCAGGAATGTAGGATTGTAATGTTATGCTCTAATGTGGGAGTACGTACAGGTCCAAAACTAGACCTAAAGGGGCTGAATAGCTGTTAAAATACAGTTAATCGATTTTAAATTTTCAACTTCACAATTAATAGAAATTTAAATCATATATCAGTAGGCATGTAAAATAAGTAGAGTGCAAAAATATAAAGCATAAAATCATCCATACACTAGAACACCAATTTTTATGTGGAAAATATCAACGGAAAAAAAACCAGGGACCTAGTTGAGGCAGATTAAATGCACTATCATAGAAAGGTTTACAACTAGGTTAACCAAACTCTAACCCAAGAACCCCCTATTTACTTTTGACCTAGACTCATGTCAGATCATGTAATTCGATCTCTACTATTGCTGATAAATGAAGCCCTTACACCATTTTTTTTTTATTATTATTATTTTTTATGTGAAAAGCCCCAGCATGAAAAAGTCATAGAATCTAGTCCAGGAAGATCAAATCCACAATCAGAAGGTTTACAACTACGTTAACCAAACTCTAACCCAATAATCCCCTAGTTACCTTTGACCCAGTCAACGAATCTGCTCCTCATAAGATCCACTCTTCAACCCGTTTTGATCTCCAAAACATTGATTGTTGGTTAGTTGTGTGGCACTTGATGTTGTGTTAAAATCCTAAAGTCATATGAATTGTATGTTTCAACACTCATGAACACTCACCAGCTTTATGAACCATGAATGATAAAAATAAAAAAAGTCTAGCAATTGGATAGCTAGAATGCACTCCAAATTGCCTCAGAAAAATATATGTTGCTCAATATATGCTTAGCTTTGTTTCTCTTAGCGTTGGTTTGTTGAAGACTAGTGGTCTTTATATAGACCCTGGAGGCAAAAGAAGATCGTGTTAAAAGAGTACAAATCAGATTTGGAAACTGCTTTTTTGCAACTTGCGATTAATCAACCAAGAACTTCGATCGATCGAACTCCGAGTTGTAGTTTTAGTAGGATTTGACTTTCCAAAAATGGTTTAATGCATTCTTAAATACAACTTTGAAAACCAAAACATGCAATTTGAAAAATCTAACAGGCTTAATAAAATAGTTGAATGCATATGAACTCTAAGTTGGTGAGTGCCCAATTTTTGAGTTAAATTAACCCTTTCGCCCTCGTTGAAGCTTTGAATTCTCCCATGTGCTCTTGGGCAGAGGTTACCACAAAAAAAAAAAAAAAAAAAAAAAACACCTAGAAATCAAGATTACAGATTCCGTTTTGTATGAAAGCTATCAACCAAGTCTTATTGACATAACAGTATCGTTTTTGCTTAAAAAATAATCTGATAAGTGAATTTCAAAGGACACAAATAATCTTAGTTTGCGTGACCTTGTAGAGGGGATCACCTTCTGGTAGCATACTTGTTGAGCACAGCTTTGATTTATTCTTGCTCTTCTTTTTATTCAGTTTGATGCCATTATTGGACATAAGATGTCACTGCAGTTTGTTCTTGTTATTCCTTGCCTTTCCTTTTATGAATTCATGGATGTTTATTATGTTCATGTTTTTCATTGTTTGTGAAGCCAAAATACGTTTCATAGAGAAGATCTCTGCTTCTTGTTTCTTCTTGTTTGCTAATATTTATTTTTCTTGGCACTTGCAGCTTCAATTTATCCGGCATGTCTCCATTAACTACAATTTTATAAAGAGCCGATCAAGTGATCAGGAGTCTGATTCGGAACAACCCGGGATGTGAGGCTCTCTAGCTTTTCCTTTTCCTTGTTTTCTAGTTTTTGATGCGCAGTCATAGGTTATTGACTACGTTAATAACTGTTGCCCTACAGCCAGTCTATATAACTGATACCCAGGAATGGGGAACGTGTTCAAGTGTTAGACAGAAATGACAATTCACATGTCACCACTACTGGCCTGCCATTTGTTTAATCTCACTCACAATTCACAAAAATTCAAAACCAGGTGGCTACAACTGTCATCTCAGTTAAAAGCAAAAGATAGACAGGCAGGTATACCACTGGGAATAAGTCGTAATTATGATGACCTGGTGTGCTGGACATCGGCTTAAAGAAGTTTCTAAGTGCTTGTTATCCATACTTGTACACATGGCTTCTAAACAGGATTCTCTCGTTTCCAGTTGCTCATTAAGCATCCCATTGCAGAAGAATCCTGTTCTATAGACAATCTGCCAGCTTATTGGCTCAAAATATGTTTAAAGTCCCTTTTTATTTATTTAACAATTTTATTGATAAAAAGAAAATTGACTCCTGACAAAGTAAAGCTCCTGTCAGAAGGTCGGAGAATCTGTAATAGTTGACTGGGGCTCTGTGATCTGCTGAGTTCTTGGAAAATGATTTCGTAGTTTAAGAACTTGGATACTCACCAAGCACTTGTTGAAACTGTAGATGATGATAATGGGACTAACTTCATGGTTTAAATTTCATCATGCAGGCCGGACAGCTGTGAAGAGAGAGAACATAATGGCGAGAAAAAAGATGGCTGTGATGATCAAGAAAACCTAGATCACTTGCAATATGACAATCAGGTTGAGGATGGTGTTAGACCCAATGCATTTAATTGTTCTCTCTTATTGGGAGGGTGGTTCTCATATCACAGTCTGGCAAGCTCGCGAAGGAGATTTGGAGCCCGTTGTTTGCCATCAAGATTCACTGATGGTTTCTTGGGGAGTTTTAAAAAGATTTCCAGGCATTGCTGTAAGAAATTATTATATCGAAGAGAGTCCCGGAAAGAGGTTTAGTGTTTTTACACCTGCATCGCTGGAACTGCCTGAACTAGTTACTGGAATATGAACTTTGGTACGCACTCAAATCTCATTGGAGCTCCAAATTTTTATTGTTCTGATCCTCCAACAAGCTATGAAAGCTGTCCCCTTTGAGACCTTTTTGATTACCTACCGAAATAACTAATAGGAATATTCCTATTGGTTCCATAGGTATTCAATCCATCCTTCATGGCAGCAATGGTATCATTGTTGTTAATGTTGATAGTCCCATTCTCTTAATTACCAAAGAGAAGGGTGAGACTCAACTGCAATTGTGACAAAAGTAGCCCAATATTTGTATTTGTAAATATTTTTCAAGACATTGAGATATCTGAAAATTATAAAGAACATTGTTGGAAGCAATGAGTTATTGCTAAAAGCTTAAATTTTAGTTTCCATTTTGTTACGAGACCACGTCCAGATTAAGGCATTATTCAATCTGGTCTTGGGGGGAGAACTTGTGACAGAAACATTTGAAATTTCACAAAGTGGCTGCTATAAGTCTCGAACTCACATCAGTAATGCCAATACTTACGTACGTTACTGTTGAATCATAAAAGTAAGTAAATAAATAAAGTAGTAAATCCTTATAATATAACCATGGTTTTGAGACTCGGCCAAATCTACGCGGATTGTCCAGAGTCCAAATCTGACACTCACCGATATAATTCATCCCACACAATCACAGTCTAAGCACTTGTATGAGTTTACCAAGTCAATCCCAAACAAATCATAACTCGTCTCAACTCAGTTTATCTGTAGGATATTGAACCGAGTCAAATGCGACTTGATTGACAGGGTATTGAATTGATTCAAAACAACCAGTAATTTCTTATTTATATTTTTTGTTTCCTTGATAAATAGATTGGATTATGAATGACTAAAGAACTCTGTTGTTTACTGCACAACTATGTGTACTGGAGGAATACCGTATATTCTTGTGACATGCTTAGTTTTGATTCTTCTGAAATGGTGCTAACTTTTAGTGTCACGTAATGTTCTTGTTAGCTTTGTTCATGGTATTTTTATTTGTGGGTTTTGCTCAAATTCCTTATATTATATTCTGTCTGTGTCTGTGTCTGTGTGTGTGTGTTTGTTAGTTTGAACTTTAAATTATTTGTTCATTGTCTGTGTTCAAGCTTGAAGGCACTCACTTTGTTTAAATAATCTCAACTTTCAGGTGAGGTTGATGGCCGAAGTCCCCAATAGAACAATAGTGGGTGTATTGAGTATGTGTCTTACCTATCCAAAAAATGTACACACACACACACATATTTGTAACAGACCAGGTCTTCATCCAGTTGGATCCTCATTATCATCAGTACAATTGTATGCCATACAACTCTTTGATGGTAGAGGTGACACAGAGAATTTCGTATATATATATATATATATTTCTTTCATTTGAATGCTTACTTCCTGCCTTGTTGATCATTTGTGCATATGCAGCTGGTATCGTTTTAGTTGCTTGTGTGTTGCATTACCTTAAGAACTGTTACTTGTTAAGCATAAAGTCGCATGAATTTTTAGCAAATTCTGATGGTAAATCCCAAAATTTTCCATTTTCATTCTGAAGTTTGGTCATAATGTGGCCAAGAGGAAATTGGCAAACTTGCCAGTTTTTCACTTCCATTTGCATTCCTTCAGGTATTAACCATTTTGAATAGAGTAGTGATTTACAGACCGAGTTTGGCAATCACCGAATCCCATATTCAGTAACTGCCCAATTCGACTCACAAATCATTATTCTTTTGAATATTGGTACAATATATTGTTATATAAGCTTCATATAGTCCAACCATTTCATTTTTCCATCCATTCCTTGTGAAAAAAGAGTTGTCCGCATTCATTGCAACAATTATAGATAACTTGTCTTATGTGGTTGCCTCTTTCTGCTTATATGACATTTTAGTAATTGGTATTTGGGACTCTTGAACTTAATTCGGATGAGAAAATGGGTTTTTGGATTTTTTTTATTTTATTTCTCTTGACAACCCTGAAAATCAAACTTTCTTCTAAAGTTTGTGTTTCTTAATGTTTTTAAAAAAAAAAAAAAATAAGGATAGCTTAGCTGTGCTTTTATGCCCTAACCAGTTAGGGTCATTGATTGTAGACATCCAAGTTTAGCATTCTAAGGTACCCCATGTTATTGGGAAAATTGTTGTTGAAGATTGTTAGGAAAAATAAAATAAAATCATTGTATTGTATATTAAACTGTTTTATATGAGTCTGATTTTCTTGTTTAGTTTTGACTTATGAGCTTTGTATCTTAAGGTTGTCAAGGCATATGCCCTCAAATCAAGAAAATGAAGAATAATGATATAAAAGAATAGAACTTGTTCCAACTTCCAACTTCCAACTTATGTGTTGTATACGTTATACATACATACATATATATATATATATATAGAGAGAGAGAGAGAGAGATGGCACAAGCCGCACAAACACTGAAATGAAACTGACTGAAGATTGTTTGATACTTTCACGCCACTCCTTGATTCTCTCCATTACATAATTTTGTAGTGTGCTTTATCGTATTGTGCATTTAAGTTTAAAAATTATTTTTCTAACCTTTTGAGATGCAAAATTGCTTATATTAAAATTTTGTATTCAATATTATTTATTTTTCAATAAATAATATAGCTAGTCTATTTAATCTTTATACTAGTTTCTCATGTTTTTGACTTATTCATATTCAAATTCACATTTTTTAGTAGACATAGTATAAAATAGGAAATTCTTGCAAGTAGAATGATCACTCTTTATAATTAAATATATACTAAGATTTGTAAGGGTAAATTCTAACGTAAAAAAAAAAAAAAAAAAAAAAAAAAAAAAAAAAAAAAACAATTGGTTATAGGATCATTAAGCGTCATCCAATTTATTATGAGAGAAGAAAAGTGTGAATGAATACGAAAATTCGTAGTAAGAGAGAGAGGGCATGAATGGACCAAAAAGATTAGAAAAGAGAAAAAGTAGGAATATTAGGACGCTTTTCACAGCAAGTTAAGGTTAAATTTAAAGTTTAAAACCTATCAAGAGAAAAGGCAATGTAAAAAAGAGAAATAGAGAATTATATAGAAAACTTTATGTGGGGCTCATCTCGTAAGGATTTTTTTTAATTGCATAGTTGTCTGTCACGTGTCCATCAATAATTCACCCCTTGACTTTTATCCGTTTGTAAAAAACCACCCTTATGAATCAAAATATTCCCCTAAACTATCCTACGGGGGACTTTAACTGATGTCCATTTAAATGATTTGCTAAGCCATTTTTTTGGACGAAATTGCCTCTTAACCGTAAAGGACTTTTTTATTATTATTATTTACTCTCTCGCCACGTCAACAATTTTTTTATTGTTTTATTCATACAATAGTGTTTCAATATTATAATTGAATTATATATTTTTATGGGGCTTGTTGAATGTAAAGAGTGTTTCAATATTATAATTGAATCATGTATACTATAATACTATACACGTGTGTGAATATTAAATCAAATTTATTTTATTTACTTTTATCCTATCAGTGTGAAACCATATTATAAGTCAAGTTTATTTTATTTTTTATCCTATTTTATTTACTTTTATTTTGATTTACTTGGTGTAAAACAGTGAATCGATTCTATAACTTTTGTAAAGATTGAGTCCAATCGTGAACAAATGGAAATAAAATTCATTTTAGGCTGTCACCAAAAAATATTAAGAAAGCGTGGATAATTTGGTAATAGTGTATATTTACTAAACAGGCGTTAGTTAAAGTTACCCCTTCGGGATAGTTGAGGAGGATTTTTTGCTAAAAATATTCATAAAGGGGATTTTTTGCAAACGGGTGAAAGTCAAATGGGCTTTTTTTGGCAATTCGCCCATAATTTTATAATTGAGTGAAAGTATCGCATTAATGTTAATTTTTCTGTTAAATTTAGAGTAAAGACTCGTGTCTCGTTCTTGCTTGGTAAGGGTTGATATATATATATATATATTCGTAAAGTACGTGTATCAGGAGTGCGATTCGAAAATAATATCTCAAGGACTTATCTCCCGAATCCCTTCGGAGCCAGGATTTAAATTCGGTGGGCACAGTACCAAAAAAAAAAAAACAAAGATAAAGTTTAAGAAGTAGAAGAAGGGGAAAAAAAAACAAAGAAGAAGTTAAAGAAAATTTTGGAAACTTAATATTTTTAGGGTATGATTGAATAAAAAAAAAAAATTGACTTTTTTGTAAAAGAAATTTAAAAAGTAAATGAGGAAAAAAATGAAAAGTTAAGAGAATTTTAAAAACTTAATATTTTTAGGGGGGTATAATATATAAATTTCTATATATATATAAATAATTTTAAAAATTCATACATATTATATCAGGCGGGGGCATGTGCGCCCTCTGCATATGCTGGCTCTACCCTACCTACCAACGCGACTATGCCTTAGAGACAAAAGTTGATATATTTTGGAGATGAAAATTTTGAACATTCTGTTGGATCTCATGAACTCTTTTTTGGCTTGTAATGTTATTACAGTCCCTATAGATCTAGTTAAGAGTAAATTTTAGCATTCCACGATACAAAGACATGCCTATCACTAGACATGGATGTTCTCATATGCCCAAGTCTCTTTTATTACAATTGATTGACTAACAAAATGGTTTCATTATCTTGTTTTTAATAGTATTTATTATTTGACACATTTGACCTTGGCTAAAAAAATTGGATTGTAGCCTACTTGGCTACTTCCATTCTTTAATGTTTTATTTATCCTTCAAAAAATTGGAGGAAACTATGGAAAACAATTGGAGAGTTTGTTATTACCACTTTGTCCCTCTGAATTCTTGTTTGTTTTTGTCCCTCATAAAAATAAATCAATTCATTTCTAAAACATTCTTTTTACTAATATGATTAAAAATAGAAAGAAGAAGAAGAGAAGAAATTACGTACTATTGTTGGTGCAAAATTCAACACAATTCAGAATTGAAGCATTTGGAGCATTTCTTGCAAAGGAAGAAAAATAGGTGACCGAAGCACCCATTTAATGGTCAAGTGTTATGAATATAATTTAATGGGTTTATACGACTACTTAATAGTTTTGGGGTAAATAAATAAGTATCCACCCGTTATAGTTAGTATCAGAGTCACACCTAATTCTTAATTCGGTGCCATGCCAAGCAGCCGACCACTTACTGAACTTTAAAAAGTTAATAGCATTACGCTAACTTCAAACTATTTGAATTTCGTGTTGGCCCGACTGACTTGAGCTACAATATTCTCTATCAACTATAATCTTATCTTTTCTTTCCTTTCCTTTTGTTTTCTTTTCCTCTACTTTGTTATCCAAATATGAAAAAGAGTTTAATTAACACTATTTTATTTTCGGTATTATATTTTCCTTGCATTTTTTCTTATTTATCCAAACACATATATTTTTCGATAAATATATTCTATTATTAAAAAAAAAAATTAATAATAATTGGCGGAAATAACCACTCTCATGTAAATGAGGAGAGAATCTGATGGGCCCACCCTCAGTGATGGTAAGCTACGGAACTGGATCATAAATTAGCTGTTCTTTCGTCTGCAGTTACTCCGCTTCTCTCTCGCTTTCTCTCATCGATATTTTCTTTCGTTGACAGCTTCCCACGAACATTAATGAATCAATTTTAGTTTGATTTATATATATATACATATATATACATATCAGTTTTCAATTCGTCGACAAATCGGTTCATTTCCTTCAATTGCTCTCTCTACGTATCAGTTAAGTGTTTCTCCGTTTATATTTTGGTTTTATTTTGAATGATTTTCTGTTTGTCGGTTGTGTGAATTTTTCATGTATTATTTCTTACCATTTGTTTGGTTGCTGAGAAACTGGAGGAAACTAACAGAATTTCAAACCCTGATTCCTTATTTGTGTACGTGTTCCTCTAATTTTCTCAGCAACTCAGAATAGGGATTAAATCCTGTTCGTTTATATTAATATTATTAGGATTTGGATTTTAATTATTATATTTCTTCTGATTATGGAAGTTTCTGTGTACGTATTGGTTGAACTTTGTCTGATTTATTAGAGTCTGGTAATTTAGAGAGTGACAGAAAGTAAACGGAGATTATTTTTTCTGAGAGCTTTTAACATGATTTGGATGATTAATTTGTTAGAAGTTTTGAAACATAACCACAATTAACAGTGATTTATTTTGATACTTGTGTGTATGGAGGTGAGAGTAAAGTTTTGGCCAAGTTGTGAATTAGGTAGCCGTGATTCTAGTGGAACTTGGCAATGGCTTTTACCAGAAAAATTATTTTTGGGGTCCAGAAGAATTCAGCCGGAGAATATATGTGTCTATGTATATACTTCTCGTGTTGATCCCTACATTTTGAAGCCTTTTCATACATTTAGGCTCAATGTTTGATCTAAAATATTTTTTTTTTGGTGTTTGGTTGTCATAAAATATTTACCAAAAAATATATATATATTAAAACCTAACAAAAATAACTCAGGGTCAGTTTGGTGCAATGGAAAAGGGAGGAAAGGAAAGGAAAGGAAAGGTGATGGAGGGTGATTAAAAAATTGTGTTTGGCAAAAATAGTTGGAAGGAAAGGAAAGTAGAGGGAAGGCTTTGGAAGGTTATCAATAGGTTGAAACAGTAACTTCCTTACCCTCCCAAAAATGGGAGGAAATGGAAGGAAAGTGAAGGTGAGGCTTGATGTATCATTTGTGATGCCAATTTTACCCTCAAGATTACACTTGATTTTAGGGCATGTACACATACAAGTTAGTAGTTGCAGAGAGAGGGGGGCAAGAGAGTTGAGAGAAGGCGGGCCAGTGGCTGAAGCTTGCGAATGGCGAACCCAAACTGGAGCAGCGGGCGATGGAAACTGAAAGATATGGGTTTTGATTTTTTGAACAATCTGAAATGATATGCCGATATGGGTTTTGGTATAGGTAATAGGTGTTGAACTTTTGATTCTTGCAGACAGATTGATAAGCTCAAATATATGGGTTTTGAACTTCAGATTCTTGTAGATTTTGTAGTTTGCAGTTGCACAGAGAGAGAGAGAGAGGCAAGTTCAGAGTTGAGAACGATAATTGAGATGGAGGCGATTGGGGAGGCTGAAATGATTTGCCCTAAAATTTTTTTTTTTTTTTTTTGGGCCTATAAAGTTTGAGGCCCCATAAATTTATCTTTTAAAATATAGAAGGGCATAATAGTAAATTTACTAAAATACCTTCATTTCCTTTCTTTTCCCAAACATAATTATTATACTTTCCTTTCTTTTCCTTTATTAATCAACCAAACACTATAGGGGATTAAAATTATCCTTCCCTTCCCTTCCCTTTCCCTTATAACTAATGTTATCTTTTCTTTTCATTCCCACCATACCAAACATAGCCTTACCTTTCGGCAAATTTTTTTACACGCCCCTCAACCTAGACCTTTGCCAAACACAAGAAAATAAAAAAATAAAAAATAAATAAATTTACCTGGGAAAGAAAAATATTTTCGAAACAAATGAGCCTTAATTCAAAATAGCCTCAAGAATCAAGAGATTCATAGTTTCTTTAAAACTCTCTTTCAATTAAGTCATGAGTAATAATAGAAAATTATATTTTGCCACCTCAACATCACAATAACACGGCAATGAAAACCACAACTCCCACAAACTCTTTGTGCTAAAAACAAACTACCTTAAAAATTCTCGAATAAACTTTTTGATCTGAAAATATGCGAAAATTTTACCCTAGGTATGGAGCATGCTCATAATGCATACTGCCTTCTAGTCCTTTTTTATTGTGAGAGTTTATCTTAAGAATATATGATCTCTCTCAGTTATCTATCATTGCCTCACCCTGTTCAGTTTTCAAAGTTCTTTCCCTTTACTCATCCCCTTTTTTAACTTGTTTAATTGAGAAATTTTAAGACCGACTCTTCTAAAAGCACAAGTTATTGTTCATGAATGGTGGCGGCTTCAACGAATTCTATGTTATCAGAGAAACAGCTTTCTTACCCTCTGACTTCACCTGCAAGTCTTAAGCATTTAATTTGAAACATTTTTAGTTAAAGTCTACATGTATGGCCAACCTTGGAAGTGTGAGATCCATTTGCAGAAATGTTCTTTTTAGTGTTCAAAGGAATTCAGAATCTGAATGTTCAGTTCCAAATTATTTCAAAAGGTGTTTGTTGCAAGTGGTGCCTATTGCAGCTGAGAGAAGTCAAGTCGCAGTGAGAACATGTGGAATGATATCAGGTCCTTTCTGCTTCATATGCTAAAGCATCTCACTCTCTGAGTAAGAGATGCTTGAGCTTGTAAAGCACGGTGTTTCTGCAACCTTTTATTGCATCTTCGAATAATTATCTTTTTCCAAGTTGATTTAACCCTGGCTAACTTTCATGATGCATGAACTGTGGTCTCTCTGCAATCTTCTCTCGCATGAATTCAATGTCGAAAGAAGTTCATGTATGCTTGAATCCTGATTTTAAAAAGTTTTGTATCTGCCTATGCCTTAGATAGACTGAATTGACATTCTCACACCTTACTTAATGAGCTCTTTTCCAAAAATAATTATCTTAACCCTGATCCATTTGAAACAACCATCTCATATCAGCTTGAGTTTTCCTTCATAATGATTTATGTGATATTGGCTTTAGTTGAACTGTTCATTCAATGTTTAGTTCATGATGTTTCAGAAAGAGGGATGGCTGGACAAGTAGTTAGCAATAGACCAGCGACTTCCTTTGAGTTTGAGCTTGTTGAAGGTGATCCTGATCACCCTAGGAATGTTGAAGCATCGCCAAAGTTGATCAATCCATGGATTGACCCTGCAACAATAAAACTGAGACACAGAATTGGTAGGGGTCCCTTTGGTGATGTTTGGCTAGCAACTCATCATCAAACAACTGAAGATTATGAAGAGTATCATGAAGTGGCTATCAAGATGTTGCATTCTATTAAGGAGGATAACATTAAGGCTGTATTAGGTAAGCTTGATAATCTGTTTTCTAAGTGCCAAGGATTAGAAGGCATTTGTTGGCTGCACGGCATTTCAATTATAAGTGGAAAGGTACGTCTTCTTTTAAATTTGACGATAATACAGTATAGTCTTTTTTTCATACTTATTGCTCAATGTTATATATGTCCTTCAGATATGCATTGTTATGAAATTCTATGAGGGATCAGTTGGTGACAAAATGGCACTCCTTAAAGGGGGCAAGCTATCGCTGCATGATATTTTGAGGTGACATTTGTCTTGTACAGATAGGATTAGATCTTTTCTTCTTCTTGTTTCTTTAATGTATAAAATAGAAAGGTGACATGTAATCCTCATTTTATGGTGATGTTTACAGGTATGGGATTGATATGGCTCAGGGAATTATGAAGCTGCATTCAAAAGATATCCTGGTTCTTAACCTTAAACCTTTTAATTTCCTTTTGAATGAAAATGACCGAGCAGTTCTTGGAGAATTAGGGATTCCCTATGTACTGCTGGGAATTCCATTACCAAGTTCAAATATGGCTCGAAGACTTGGTACTCCAAACTACATGGCTCCAGAACAATGGGAACCAGAAATAAGAGGACCGATATCCTTTGAGACCGATTCATGGGGGTTTGGTTGCAGCATTCTGGAGATGTTGACTGGTGTTGTGCCTTGGTTTGGGAAGTCTGTTGATGAAATATACCGTTTAGTTGTGAAAAAACAAGAAAAACCGCAAATTCCTAGTGGCCTTCCTCCTGCAGTTGAGCATGTCATTATTGGTTGTTTTGAGTATGACTTAAGGAGTCGTCCCTTAATGGAAGACATCTTGCATGCTTTTAAAAGGTATCCCTTCTATTTTTTTGTTTTCTTTCTAGAGCTTGAGAAATAGAAAGAATTTTTTTTCTATATATTGTTTATGTTTCTTAGTAGGTGCGGGCATTTTCCATCCTTTTGCATTTGGATTAGAATGCTTTTCTTATTGGGCTGCATTTTGGAATTTGACTGAAATAAAGACAGGTTGCTACTTGTTATCACTTCATTCCATGTCCACGGAATGAACTTCTCTACAGCTAATTAGGGGAAGTGGTTACATGGGTGAATGGTATGTGAGTTTGACCATTCAAGGAAGATTGCCTTTGACTTTTTGTCCAGTGAACTGTTGATTCTACAATGATCTATTACATGATTAGAGAAGCAGTAAACTATTAATCTTATAGGCCTATAAGTATGAACATGAATAGAGGTCTGAGTTCTACATCCAATTATTATTGGACACATACACCCTCCTAATTCGTGGATCCTCACAGGAATATTCCATCGGACAATCGTTCATTCCATCATGAATTAAATAAAGAATCCCACCCCCCTCTCTCTTCCTTATGGTAGTTCCTAATCATAATCACATGACTCCTAGACTTTAATCATGATGAATTAGGAGTTACTACTCATAACCACGTAACTTAGACTTGCATCATACTAGAGGTAACCCATAAGAGTCAACACTTTTAAACTTCTTAACCCCTGACTTTTATACTTTTAACTATACTTGCAATGCGTTTTGCGAACTTCTGAACTCATGACTTTTATTACTCATTTCTTTTCTAAAACCTTTCATATTAGATCTCTAGGTTCCATATCATAGGCTCTATCTAAATCAATGAAAACCATATCAAGATGTTTCTTTCTCTCTGTATATCTTTCTATTTGACCTCAATAAATAAAAACCATAAAGGGTTACTATGATCAAAACTTTTTTTTTTTCTCTCTATTTGGTTGTGTAAAGTATATTTATATGAAAGTTCTATTTTCATTTGATTTCATAATAGCCTAAATGACTTTCTATCTTTAAATAAATTTTGAAATCCATTTAATTGTTATATTGATATGGAACTATCTTTATATTGAATATTTGTACATGCATATTACTACGGAAAGATATATAACAATTTAGTATCAGTATACCATATGCAGAATAAGTACAAATACACACAACATGAAGACACTCCTGTTCTATTTTCATTTGATTTTATAATAGCCTTAATGTTTTTCTATCTATTTTCATTTGATTTCATAATAGCCTTAATGTTTTTCTATCTTTAATTTTGAAATCCATTTGATTATTATATTAATATCGATCTGAATCTTTATTCTGATTATTTGTAGATACATATTACTACAGAAAGATATATACGAATTTAGTATGATTATACCATATGCAGAATAAGTACAAATACACATTATATGAAGACACTCCTGCTTTCCAAAAACTTTATACCTGTTCAATCCCACTCTCTTTATCTCAATTCCGCTTCTGCTCCGTGTGACTGAGATTACGATTGATTCTTAGTAATCTTTGACAGTATGTGAGACTTTGCCACATCTGAATTAGGTAACCACCACCTTAAACAAATTGTTTATCTTTTGAGGAAGAGAATCATTCTCCTAATGACATTCTTAGTCACCGCCATTCATTTCTTCCTCAATTTTACTAAACCAATTCTCTACAAAGAACAACATCAAAAATCTGGAAAATGGTGAACTATTTGGACTCTGGTTATGTTTTGAGGATTTCAGTAAGTTTATTGATATTTATAATGCCATGTAGTTTGATGTATCTTATATCAAGATATCTCTCAAGTCAGATGCTCTTTTTCATTTGTGAGAATGATTTTGAATTTAAAAACCTCAAGGGGTATGAACTTTCGACTCTTGGTATGGATATAAATATTTTTTATTTTTATTTTTTTCACTACTTGCTCTGTTTGGTTGCATTGGAGGTTTAAATTCTTATTAAAGTTTCCTATTTCTTTCACACCCATTGTATTCTTGGCAACTGAACCGAGAAATCAAAATGGTCTCTTACTCTTTTGCCATTTGTTAACATTGGTTTCCAAAGACAAAAATTCACTTACTACTAATCACATTATCAATGATACTTTTACTTACACATGGAAAGTGCACAACTGCATAAGGATTACATTAGCATCTGTCCTCAAGACTATAAGAGATCCCCATGCACCTACTAATAGTTGAAACTTCTCCACAAACCAATTTGTGTTTTGGGGTAAGTAAATAATAGCACAAATTAATGATTATACGTGTTAAAGTTGGTTTTCATTAGAATCCTACTATATTAGTGAAGTAAACATTTACATGTAAAAGGGTCATAAGGGTCATTACCTAGTGTGTTCCCTTTAATCAAGGGTGCTAGGAGGGGTGAACTGGATGCAGACCTAACCTAACCTTTGGCTTTATGTAGACAAAAGTGGCAGACCAAGAAAAGTATGTAAGTGTCCTTTTTTTTTTTTTTTTTCGCGCTTATAGGCATGCAAAACTGACATTGATGAGTCCTTGCATCACTCCTGATGGAGCTAACAAGCTCAGCATTTCTTGTTGTGGCCCGAAGGGAACTCCAAGCATAAAATATTAATCTGCGTAGGTGCACTCTGTGCTGCAACCTTACAGGGCAAAACTTTTCAGTCTTCCACATTGAGAGTGTGAGCAGTGTTAGATACAGAAAGACTGACTTACTGAGGGTATAACATTCATTTTGGCCATATACTCTTCTGGAACAATTTTTATTACAACATTTTCAACTTCAAACATTGTAATTATTTTGCAACAAACTACATATTATTTGTTCATTTCTTTTCATTTGTGTTAACATTTGTTATCATACTTGCAGCTCACAGAATGCAGTTTATCGTGATGGCGGCTGGACAGGTCTTGGGAGTAGAATGATTACAGACAAATCGAATTCCAATGGGTACACTGAATGGTTCCTCTCCAAAGATCATCTTCAAGTGGGTGACATGGTGCGGTCCAGAAAGCCACCAAACTCACGCAAACCTGAAAACATGGATGTCCCTGAAGGGACCTTAGTGGGTTTGGAGCAGGACACTGATCGAAATGGGTTTGTTTTGGTGAGGGTCCATGGCATCCATGATCCAATAAGAGTTCATAAATCTACATTGGAACGGGTCACCGTTGGCTTGGCTGCGGGGGATTGGGTACGTGTAAAGCTGGAAGACAAGAAGCACTCACCAGTGGGTATTCTTCATTCCATCCAGCGTGATGGAAGCGTCGCTGTTGGATTTATTGGAGTGGAGACTCTTTGGAAAAGCAATTCTTCAGAACTCCAGATGGCAGAATCTTACTGTGTGGGCCAGTTTGTGAGGCTGAAATCAAATGTATTCAGCCCTCGATTTGATTGGCCTCGAAAAAGAGGTGGTGAATGGGTCACTGGGAGGATTTGTCAGGTCCTACCAAATGGGTGCCTTGCTGTTAATTTCCCAGGTAGATTAACATTCGGAGACGAATGCAGCAGCTTCTTGGCTGATCCAGCTGAAGTGGAAGTGGTTTCTTTTAATACTTGTCCCAGCATGGTTAAAAAGTATGAACATCTCGAGGATTTTCACTGGGCTGTTAGGCCACTTGTCATTGCACTGGGTCTATTTACTGCCATGAAGCTAGGCTTCTTTGTTGGGAAGAAAGTGGGGAGGTCAAAGGCAAAGGGACAGAACACTGCAATGGCGTGCGATGCTCAACATATGGATGGAAACGCAGCATGGCTTCCTCCAAAGGTGGCAAATATCATCTTTAGAGATGGTGTCGGTACAGGTGCCACTCGATAGTTATCTAACCTAACTCAGATGCCCAAAGCTAAAATCTAAACCGAATTTTTTTTCCTAAATGAAGGAAATCTAAACAGAATTGCATAAGGAAGTTGTTAGCTTCTTAGCTTTTAGGGCATTTGACAGATTATTTCTGGTAAAAGAGTAGGGAATAGAACCCTTCAATTATCTATATGGTGTAAATATATGACTCTGTTAGTTTGATTACCTTTATAGCTGTATATATACTACTTATTCAGCGACTTCCCTACTGTGAATTTGTTTTTCAATTTTAGTTTATTTTATAAACATGTTATATCTTTTACAGCCAAATAAATCTGATGTATCAAGCAGTCCATTGATAGGGTCATGGTTTAGTTCATGACAGATGATGAATTAGATTTCTTCAGGGTACTTCCTAGGTAAAATTTGACCTACAGTTTAATCTCATGTACTCCAGGGGACTACTTTACTTACATTTTTCCATCTCATCAAGGTCGAAGCTACTTTCAGACTGATGATCCGGTGCGATTATTCCATTTTCGCCTTTCTCTTTTGATTTGTTCCTGATGTAGTGTAATGCTAGAAAAAATTCCGATTTCTGTCTTCCATACCAGTTCCAGTTTGAGGTTGGCAAGCGCGTAGTAGCTATGGTTCGGTCGCCCAGTTTGACATGGATAATCAGGGCTAAAACTACGGCTTTTCAGAGACAAGCTATTGGCCATTAGCAACAGCCATGATACAAACAAGAATTTGGACATGGTAAAAGAACAAGCTCGAGTTGGAGTTTGGTATGAAATTCTTCATTTGAATTATAGAACTTCCAATGTGATGGTGAATTTGTTAATTCAAATGGTTGAGAAAAGACTTTATTGGGTTGAGTTTGGTCTAAATCATAGAACTTTCAATGTGAAGTTGTAGCAGACTGATATGTAATGTTGGCACTGAAAACTCTCCAAACGGTTGAAAACACGAACTGCAGTGAAAGGACAAACGCTCCTGATCCAACGGCTGAAAGCAGAAGCTCACAATGAGAGCCCCCTCAAGATAGATGACAATGCAAACCAACTGAATGATTTTGCATATTTCAGTTTTGAAGTTGTTTCTAAACTTTACCAGATGCCAATGCTGTAATGCAAGAGAGCACATTTCCAGTAGCATCAAACCAGTTTGGAAAAGGAAGAGAGAACAAAAACAACACTCTGATTTTGATTCCTTCTGTGGAAGTATGTTGAAGTAAAAACAATGTTTAACATCACTCATAGGGAGAGACAACAAAAACAACCCTTTCGTTTTAGATCCTACCGTGGAAAACATGTAAAAGTAAAAACACAATCTAAAATCACTCATTATACAGTAACTACTAGACACAATTTTGAACAACATGATGTTGCCACACCGGTTTTGTTGTTTCCAAGTTATCTGCAACAGTATACAAATCGGTTAGACATCTATACAGACCGGTCACTAGCTTAAGAAGTTACCTCTATATAGTTTGTGTCACCTACAATACCAGCATCTTTTACAAGCTGCTCAGACAAAGCAGTAAGCCGGGCAACTTCTGTTTTAACTTCGCACAGACATTTGTTGTCAAACACAATTACCCTTGGATCAGAGTCATTATCCTGGAAGGTAGTGAAATCAGAATCCGCCTCAATGCTCAAGCTAGCTTTATTCAAAAGCTCTCGACTCATTGTGGCAAGTTTTTGAAGGGCACAAGTCGCAGCTTCAACTTCCAGTTGAGCTGCCTCTAATTGGAGCTTCTCAATTGCCAGGTCCCCGATACTTTTCTCACCAATTCTTTCTTGTGCCAAAGCATAAAGTTTATTTAGATCATTAGCATCTTGATTGATTTCTTCCTTCATATTCTGTAGTTCCTTCTCTCTTACATCTAATTTTCCAAGAACCATTTTGAGCTCCTCATCTTTGATTGTGAGAGCTCTCTGCGCAGCTACAACTTCCATTTCTTTCGTTCTTAGGCTCTCTCTGGTTGACTCAAGTTCGGTTTCAAGCTGTTTCTTCTGCCACTTGAAATCATCGGTTGGTTTTTCGAACAGCGGATGCAACAACTTGTGTTCCATGTTGTCAAACGAGCTCATTCCATCATAATATTCATCCTTCATGGAAAAAACCAGTTTGTCAGTGAGCTCTACGATCCGCTCCACCACAGTTTCGGCTTCAGATATTTTAAGCTTTGAATCTCTCAGCTCACGTCGCATTGCCTGAACATGTTCCTCTTTCTCCTTTAGAATGGAAGTCGCTTGAACAAGCTGGTCTTCTTTACCGCTCATAAGCATCCTTATATCATCAATTTCCTGGTTTACTTCCTCCATTTTCTTCCTTGCATTGAAGAGTTCTAAATCTCTCCCCTCTAACATAAGCAGAAGAGAAGCCTGCTCAGACTTCAAATGCTGGATCTCCAGTCTAGCTTCAACCAATTCTGACTCTTTAACCTGAAGAAGATTGCGTGTTTCTCCAAATTCAGTATCTCTCCTGTCTACCTCCTCTTGGAGAAAAGACATCTCTTGAGTTGCCTGTTGCAGAGATGACCTCTCTTTATTCAATTCCTCCCGTAACTCTTCAATAAGCTCCTTTTCCAAACTTAAATCTTGCTCAAGCTCCTTGTTTCGAGCCTCTGCAACCCTAAGCTTCACTCTCTCGCTCTCTACTTCTATTTGGGCATCTTTCAAATTTGTCATGTAAGACACGATACTTTTCCTTTGTTCTTCAAGTTCTATGAGTTGTTTCTCTAGCAACTGTTCTTGACCTTGCATTTTCTGTCTAGAGGAAGCCAGAGCTTTCTGAGACGAAACTAGCTCAGACCTGACATCAGCAAGAAGCCTCTTGACTCTTCTAAAATCCTCTAAAGTTTCATTACCTTCTCCTGCGTGCTTACATGCTTCCTCTGCAAGTTTCTTCAACTCTTCTTGTGCTAAAAGCCACTCCATTGTCTGCTTCTCCAAATTGGCCTCAGAAACGTTTAGCTTCTCCTCTTCAAGTTTACGCACTGCCTCAGAAATTTCTAGCTCTTCTTCTTTCACTTGGATTGTTTGCCGGAGTTCTTGAAGCTCAACTTCTTGTTTCTTCACAATTTCACTGGCTTCATTCAGGAGCTGAGCCTTGGATTCAAGTTCAAACTCTGTATTGGCAGCTTCCTCACTCATCTTCGTGAATTCATTTATCATCTTGCTCATTTCATCTTCTTTCAAAGAAAGTGCAGATTGCACAGCAGAAATTTCCTGATCTTTCTCCTTAAGTCGAAACTTTAGATCTTGTATTTGTGTGGCTTGTGAAGCCAAGTTAAGATTAGCCTGCTTCAGCTCCTCTTCTAGTTTTTCCTGCTTAAAATAAGCAGCTGCTATTTCTTCCTCTTGCCGCTCCAACTCCTCCTTTGCACGATTTAATTCAGAGTGCTCCAATAGGACCTTTCTTTCCGCATCTTGTAGATCTTCTTCTTTCTTCTGCAGGGCTTCCAGAGCAGCCTGAAGATCAGACTCCAGGATTCCAAGATTAAGCCCCAATTGAGCATCCTGAGGAAGACGAGAATCTCTGTTCATCTGTTGTTCCAGTTTCTGTGTCCGGGCAAACAACCTCTCCAGAAGAATCCTTGCAGGTTCAGTTGCCCCATTGCCATTGAAGCTGGACATCCTGTCATCCAAGACAGATTTAATAATCCATGAGGAATGCCCTTTTCTTTTGGGGGCTGTAATAAGAGCTATTCTCTTTTCCTTGCCATTGAGCCTAAGAGAGAACAACTGCAGAAAACATTTCACCAATTCAAAACTAATCATATATCTATTAAGAAACCAATAAAGCCAAATGCACAAACATTTTACTTGTATGGTAATGACCTAATCCTTTAGGAAAATGCACTAGTTTACCAGTCAAAGGAGCTAAAAGGGACGTGTACATAAAGAAAGAAGCTGAGTGACAAGGGAAATGGCAAGCAATGTGAAGACAGGATATATGAACTTAAAGAGTGAGCCAAATATTTATCATCTAATATTTTAGGAGTTGAAAATTTTCCAGCTTAAATCTGCAAAAACATTTAAATATAAATTCCAAAAGAGCCAACCAGTAACAAATTTAACCATTATCAGAACTGTTTTTTCCAGACTTGTCCCAACTACGAGAAACTTTGGTCAAATTTTGTTGTTGAATGCATCGGAGCCCCTCTAATTAATTGTGTTCCTTTCAAAAAAAAAAATTAAAAGATATGAATACCAGCAATATTGGGAGAGAGTAATCTGGCCTTTAACATGCTATGTGGGAGATTGAAACCCGCTGATATAAGCATTGATCTGTGGAAGTCTATCCACAGAACTACACATACACGAGAGAGAGACAGAGACAGTGAGTGAGCTTAAAATTTGTAAATTGAAGAGAAGGAATAGAAGAAAGTAGCAGAACCTATAACTCCTTCAGACCCTACTACATAAAATATTTTGCCAACATCACAAAAAGATTCTCAAGGTTTTTGCAATTAGATAGTCATGCAAAGCTGAGTTCAAGCTATAGAAAGCATTAGTAGCAACGATAACATCATCAACCGAAAATGAAATAAATGGGCTGACTTGTTAAGTAGTATTTCAGCTTCTAGCAAAATTACTCAATCCGCAGAACTCATGATCAACAATATCTAGATATAGGATTCAAAATAACCCCTTTTTTCATATTAAGAAAAACCAATAACATAATTAGTACTGAAAGTATGGATGTCATCAATGGCTATCTCCAAAGCTGCTACCCCCAATTGTCACCAAAAACCATCTAAAAGGATCCAACTCCAAAGGCTTTCAAACTAAGCCCCAATAACAGTGACACAGGGATAATCCAATTCAAAGGCTGAGATGAAAAACCTAAAACAGCCCATTATCTCTTTATCTAGTTCAAGAAGCAAAAATACACACACACACACACACACACACACACACAGTACTCAAAAAAGTATATCTCATGGTGCCCATGAATTCAACGGAGGCCCTCAAGAACATAGCCATAGACAGCCCTGCAACTCCTAGGGTTTAACAATTGCAAATGAAAATAAAGTTCTGAATCCCCTTTGTCCAATGAAATAATTAAAGATTAACCTAACTCAGAAATTGTTTTTCAAAGATTACCTTAAAACCCTAAAAATCCCAATTTACATCAAATTTTATTACAATTTTCCCAAGTCTTGATGTGCAAAACACTAGTCAGTAGGAAGCTTCTTCATTACATGAATCAAGAAATAGCTTTCTTTTTTTTTCCAAATTCTTTCATTAAATTTTAACAAGTCAATCAAGTTCTCTGATTCAGCACGAAGTCTGTTATTTGCCCAAAAGAATAAAAACTGAGAAAATGTATTATATATTATATACATAAACATACATATATATAGAGAGAGAGAGAGTACCTTGGATTGTTGGAGAGAAGATGTGGCTGAAAGATTGGCGTGCAGAACAGCTGACAACGCCATTTTTTACCTACAAACCATCTTTTCTGTCGCAAATATATACACACATATTCAAATCGAACTCAGTAATACAACAGATCAGTAGAATTACAAGATGTAGAGAGAGAAAGTAGATAGAGAAATGAGAGACTTGAAGGTGGGGGAAGGGATTGGATTGGAGGGAAACATAGATAGGTTGACGTTAGCATCACCGTTCACACAGGCTAAGTTGCGCCGCGCTTAATGTCATCTTTAAGACAGTAGAATGCGCTGTGCTACGTTTTTTCTTTGATATATGATTTGTCATTAATTTTTATAGAAAATTGGTTCAATAATTTATTTTATTTTTTATTTTTTTTGTAGTCTTTGGTGGTGTTGGTAACTTAAAACATCTCGACCGCCAAACATTTGTAGTCTCTTCATAAATTGAGTAATTATTAAAAAATTATAATTTTATAATAGGATTGATTTCAGAATAATTATGATCGAAGTAATGCTACATAGATCAATTTTTTATTTAGATGACTCTAACAAGTAACTCATAATTTTATTCCAATAAAAAATATGTAAGCAGCTACAATCAAATCGTATTTTATCATCTCTTAAAAAGAAAAAGACTAATGATTTAAATCTCTATATAATCCGTTATATTTTATCATATCTTAAAGAGAAAGAGTAATGATTTAAGTCTCTATATAATCCAAATATATATCTGCATGAGTTTGTTTTCATCCTATATAATAAAAAATAAATACATAAAATTTTAAATATATATATATATATATATTATGTTTCTTAGTCACTATATCAATTATGATCAGGGACGGAGCCAATTAAGGCCTAGGGAACACGTGCCCCCTGAGTTGACCGACAATCTATAATATATGTGGTAATTTAAAAAAAAAAATTTCATATATATGAAAAAATTTATATAGTACCCCCTCAAATTTGTAGTTCCTAAAATTTTTTTTTTTTTTTTTTCTCTCTTTTACTCTTCATATTTCTTAAATTTTCATAATAGAAAAAGTCAAGTTTTTCTTCCTCAATTAAAACTTTTTAATTATTTCTTATTAAAGTTCTCTCATTTTTCTTTCCTCCTATATTTTAATAATTTTCTTCTTATTTGTCTTTATAAATTTTATAATTGTTATATATATATATATATAGATATTCCGTATTGCTTTTTTTTTTTTTTTTTTTTTTCTGACAGTGTGCCCTCTTCACTTAAAATCGTACCTCCGTTGCTGATTGTGATGAAATAAATTCAGATAAGTATCCATATAAACTGAATTAATCAGCTTATATAAATATATAATAAGTATCAAATTCTTAAAATGGAAGCTTTAGTGGATGAGCTGGCTAGAATTGTGGTGCATGTGGTGGAATGCCTGACGCGTGTAACTGTTCTAACCATGGAAGACCAGGCCACTTTTGTGACTCACGTGTGACCATGTTTAAAAAGCTTTCTCACGTGAAACTTGTATTCAAATTTAGTTATAATTCATGTGGTTCAGAAAACATTCTTGATTTGGTTATTATTAAGATTATTATCCAACAATAAAATTTGGATTGACAAGCTTAAAAATGGAAATTTATTAAAGTCTTGAGAATATCTATTTTGTACAAAAATATCAGAGCTTAAGTCTAGATATTTTGTACCTTTCTTGGTCATGGACCCATTGTGTGCTCTTACCCAATCTATGAGATGGAACATTCTTTGTATAAAGAAAATGAAAATTATATATATTTATATATTTTATTAATTTATATATGTTTATATAGCCTAGTTGTAATTTTTATTTATGAGTGTATAAGTGTGTTTCTTTTTTTCTTTTCTTTTTTTTCTTTTTTTGAAATATGTTTTTTGTTAATGTATTAGTGCCTCCGATAAATTTTAAGAGTGCCAGGTTTTGACTCTTTATACTTACTAATCTAACTTTTAATCCTTCTTGCTTTATAATATATATATATATATATATATATATATATATATATAAAAGAAAATCTATAATTTAAAAGTAGGTTTAGAGGTCCAATGGTGTAAGTTTTAACGACTTTGGGTTTAATTTAGGGATGCAGGTAGTCTCCAATTGATGGATCCAAAAATTTGGGTTGCGGAATGGGTAACCAAAAAGGATGACTCAGTTGGTGACTGCAGGCCCGCCTGCTTTTTTAATTTTTGTGGCCCAAAAAACTGTAACCCAATAATACTGTAGCCCAAACTTAATTGAAGGGCGTGTTTGGTTGTGAAATTTTTTTTCAAAAACCAATTTTTTGTATATATATTTTTTTCTTCAACATAATTGAACCAAAGAGCCGTTGCCATAAAGGCTTTTTTGGGCAAAAAAAAGTTTAAAAAATGGAGAAAAGTAGTATAAAGGCTTTTAAAGCATTGTATTATTATTATTTTTTCAAAAATTCATATCATATTGTATTATTTTATTTTTTTATAATTCATAATAAATATTGTATTGTTTAATTTTTTTTTTTTGTGTAATATAGTCGTTAGAAATATAACCATTAAGAAAAAGTTTTAAAAGAAATTTATTAAAAATTTAAAATATATGAAAATATTAATATTTTGGGTTAATTACACTCACACCCTCTTAGGTTTACACTATTGACAGCGAGATGAAAGTTAGCCTCTTTTTGAACACTCACACCTCCTATCAGAAATTGCAGCCAAACAACCCCTAAAAAGATGTAAAATGACACTATTGCCCTTCAATAAAATAATAATTCTTAATCTAAAATATCAGAGTAGTTAAATGACCAAAATACCCCTCAGCAGTATTAAATTGCAGCCAAACAAGTCCTCACCCTCACCTACCACTGCCGCCTCCCAAAACTCGGCCACCACTACTAACGCCACTTCTCAAAACTCCTATACGCCTTCACCACAATGGCCGCTACCACCTCCTCCCGCCATGGCCAACTTATGAAACCGCCGCCTTAATAGTAACAAATCGTCGTTCTTATCTGTGTTGAAGACGAGCAACAAACGTGTATGATGTGGAGCCAAATCAGTCAGTTCAAATTGAGTTGAATTTCGGCGCCGGAGGTTTCAGAACATCGTCGTCATCTAAGGGAAGGGGATGGAACTGTTGGGTTGGATCACCCTTTTTTGGGCCCCAACCTTTGCCGGAAGGGGCATCACACACCCCCACTCACCGTCAATGCGCGTGGGGTTGCACCACCTATGTACCTTCATCTTCTTCCCAACAAACTCAGAACGCAACCACCAACCCACGTCGTCATCTTTATGGGCGTCGTCACAATATTGTTGCAGCGTAAGCAGTGTGATTCGCAGTCGACGTTATTCCCGGGCATAGTCAATTGCCACCGCCTTTCTCCATTTCCACCACCACCACACAAAAACTCAAATAATTTATACTCAACCATGCCATCAAACCCAAACAAACCCCACAACACACTGCCACCACCATCAACAATTGCTAATCTACATATACAAAGAAACACAGGCACCCAATTCCACCAAAATTTCAGAGACCTCTGACTTGATATAATTTGTTGTGTGTGTGTATATATATATTTGTGTTTGATTCTCTCTGAATATGGGATATATATATATATATATTGTCTATAGAATTTATTTTTGTATGTTGTATGTGGATTTGGACTTGATTAAGCTGGGATTTGGTGATGGATGTATATGGGATTGGCGGCAGTTGTGGAGTGGTGGCAGCGGCGTCTATGATATGAAGGTAAGGGTAAGGGTGGTTTGGTCTAATAAAATGAGTAGTAAAGGTTAAAAATGTAATTCCAAGGTCAAAATAGGTTAATTATCAAGTCAAGGGGCAATAATGTTATTTCATTATGTATTAGATGTGGGAGGGGTGTCTTTGTCAACTTTATCAAACCTGAGGGGTGATTATTGTTCAAAAATGAGTCAACTTCCATCTGACTTTCAATAAGGCAAACTTCAGGGAGTGTGAGTGTAATTAACTCTAATATTTTTGAAGAGTGAAAATGCACAGAGTACATGCAATAACTAAAATTTGAAGATTACAAAATACTGATGTGATTCTTAAAAATGCTAACGTAACTTTTGAAAAATGATGATATGGCAAATCCAGGGAGCCAATTTTTAAAAACTGTATTGGAGTTCTTTTACTAGGTCCAAGGGCTAGAATATTCCATGCCCGACCCAAACTAAATTATGGTTCAAACTACTACCCAAGCCTAACTAATACGGTATATAAAATGGTTGGACTTGATCTGAACATTGGGTTGCACAAACGGGCCCAACCCAACCAAATTATTGTGCATTCTTATACTGAGATAGAGGGTCATGGTCTCATGGACACTTGAAGACAATTTGATTTTTTTTTTTTTAAGGATATGAGAAAATTTTAATTGCGCTAATAGTGTTAGTGACGTGGTATCACTAATTAATTATATATACGAAGTGATAAGATCTATAAAAATAAAATATTTTTACTTATATGACAAAATATAATTGATTAATTAAACAAATAATGAAATACAAAAGGTACAAAAAAAAAAATTCTTGTAACTCTTTTTCGTACTATTTTTCTTTGAGCCTCTTTTTCTTTAAAGAGGGATGAAATGATTCATTGTTATAAAGTTGCATATATATTTGGTTGTTGCTACTCTGATTAAATTATTTGTTACTCAATAACACAGTGCCATGTCTAAACTTAGTGAAAATTTGTTTTATGCTTTGCAGTGTCTTCATGAAAAATTCTTTGGCAGTGCCCTCATAGAATTGGAGAATTAATTCTTCTTCTCTAAAATAGTTGGCTTGTGATTAATGGTATCATCTAAAGTCAATTTGAAGTTCTTCGAGTTGCTTTTCTGTCTTGGAAGATAAATGTAAAATATTTTACGGATAAATATGGAGAAACAACTAATATTTTTCATACATATATACATATAGCAATAAGATGTGAATCATGTGACATTAAATTATAATTACTGTAATTTTTTTTCTTTTGAAAAATAACTCCTGAATGCTCTTTAGACTTAACCCTCTATTTTCAGCTTTGAAATAAGAGAAGATATCACTAAATCACGTGTTTTGATAATAGTATGACAAATTTTATGTTATGAGATAGGTATCTAATTAGTTTTGTACGTGGAAGAGGAGTTGATAATTTTTTTTATTTTAAAAAAATAAAGAATTTTACCTGTTAATTTGTTTAATTTTCATGATAATAATGGGTTACAATCGCACATTTTTTGCAAATCATAATTGGCCAAAAAAGGCAAAGCATCCAGAGGATTATTAAAATAATTGAATGATTAATCAGAGCAACAACATATATGAAACAAATTACACATCAACAAGGCAAACAAGTTTGCCTGGTTATTGGAACAAATTAATCACAACAAATCAACAAAAAAAACAAAGCAAACAAATTGAATGATTAATCACAGCAACAACATATTCAAAACACAATTGAATAAGTTAAGAACACAATGTGCTGATCAACTTGGCTTCTTGAACCACCATTTCGATCCTAACCGCATTGGAAGCCCGGAGGAATGGATTTCTCACATGCACTAAGGAGCAAGCTAAGTGTAACAGGCACATTTAAGTTAATTCCGAGCACGTTGGCCTTAATGGCCGTGCAGAGGCAAGCCGCGGCCTCCAAGTCAGCCAAGCCTTCGAGCAAAGCACAGCATTTGCTCGAAGGTGGCGATCCAACGACAATGTTAACCAGCCCCCCAAGGAGGTCCACGCACGCCCCGAGCTTCAGGGTGTCCCTAGGGCAAAAAGGGTTCACCGGGGGAGCCTTCGGAGGTGGCATTGGCTTAGGCTTGGGCTTGGGCATGCATGGGATACAGTCAGTAGAGAATGTTGAGAATGCTGAGGAAAAGAGAAGGGAGAAGATTAAAATGGCAACAGAGAGCTTGTTGGTAATCATGGCTGGCTAGCTAGATTGGTTTAGGGTATGGGGCCTTATGGAAGGGATGGTGCCCTTTTTAAGTAAAATCGTGAGGTGGGTATTGGGCCATTGGGATTTTGATTGAGTGGAAGAGAACATAAAAAGATGAAATGTGCGTACAAGTTGGATTGGATTTTTGTAAGCTTGTGGAGTAGTTATCTACAAGTACTTTGTCATGTCACTGTAGATCACAATTGACCATGCCGGTGTTCTTGGCATAGATTGATTCCTAAATTCATTAACAGACTTGGTTGTGATAGAGACTCGAAACTGATAATATTTATGACGTTATTTTTTATTCACATACAAATAGTTAGATGTGCTTGAAAATTATCGTCATTTTTATACTCATATAAATGTAGTCTGATTCGACTTTCGAACTACTCATCGTAGAGATTTAAAGGGGAATGGAACCAAGAGTTTGAGGCCAAAAATGGGGTACAGACCATGGAGTACTAATTTGCCTAATTTGGATAGGACTTAGGAGGGAGCATATAAGATCAATTTAGGCAATTTATTGATTTGGACCTCACAAATGGGTGCCAGCTTCGTTGTTGGGACAACTCTGGAATTATGAAGTCCTCCTTGTGTTTCCTTGTCTTGTCCTTTGTCTAGTTTGTGACTCATATTTCAATTATTGAAGCAACATGGCCCAAAAATTGAAGATTGATAGGACTGCAAAAATATCGAAAGTCGATCTTAGGAATTAGACGTCGTATTACATGAGAGTAAATTACACCCAACTTCCATTAAGATCTGAGTATTACAATCCTACACTAATAAAAAAAATTAAATTTATAATACTTGTCAATCTTTTCATATAATCTCATTTTCTCAAATAATCTTATCTTAATGCTAGAAATGTCCTTACGGAGACTATAATATCTTAGGCAGCATGAAATTAGAGTATTGGAATTGGAATTGGAATTGAAAAAAAAAAATTTGTTCAATTTTTTGAATTGCTTTTCTTCAATTTCATCAATTCTAATTCCATGTCCACCAAACATAGTAAATTTGGTGGAATTGATATCATTAAAATTATTATTAGGTACAATATATTGACTTACCGGAAAAGAAAAAAAAAAAAAAATCATTATTAGGGGAAAACTACCATCAGCTATTAAATGCAGATATAACAGACATTTGACTTGCCTTATGATTTCATGTTTACCATATACTTGGTACATTAAAAATTGGCAAAATACAAATTGAAAACCAGAAAATTTTGAATTTGCCAATTTTATAATAAAAATTTGAAAACTAAATACATATACATATTATTTGTCAATTTTCAAAAATCATAATTTTTTTACAAAGGGTAAAGTTTTATTTGAAAAAAAAAATAATTTTAATTATATATATAATATATATGAATTTTTTTATTAAAGGTATGGTATTGAGTCTATGGTTGCTAATTTTACACACGCATACACAAAATGGTGGTTGTGTGAGGTTGAGGATACATGACACTTTTGAATGGGCCATGCTAATCTGGGCCTTATGGAGTCTGCATGATGGGCTCCTGGATTCCTCTAAAGTAGTATATCTCTAAAGCCCAGAGTCAATGATTTTGTGAACTTTTCACCCAAGAGTTCATGGGAATTGCATTGCGTGAATTTCTTCTTTTTTTCTTTCAATTGTGTAGATGTGTGTATTTGTTGATGTTATATTTTAAAAGAAATGTCTGACAATATAAATTCTTAACACCTGTCACCATTTATTTATTTGTTAATGAAGGATCTTAATCATCTTATGATCTAAAAAATAAGTGTCATATTGTCAAAATATGCAAGATTGATGGGATAACCATCAAGTAAAATTGTCTTTTAAGTAATGAAGCTATTTCATAGAATGATGGTTGTACTTTATGGATGTTTTACTAGGCCTGTAAACGGATCAAATTTGGATTGGAGCAGACTTGATTCGGTTAGAATTTGATAAGAGTTAGTTTGATCCGATTCAATCTAATAATTGAAGGATTATTTAGAATTCAATATATATCCATTTGTTATTAATCGAATATCTGATCTGAAAATAAATTTTCTTTTTCTTTTTTGTTAAATAAATTCGATGTATAGAGAGATTAACAAACAATGATTAGAAAATATATATAGAGAAAACCCGAAGAAGAAAAATAATATATAAATAAATAAGAGTATAAATGAGGTATTTGACTTTTTATTGAAGGGAAAAGAACAATAAAGAAAGACAAAATAGAGAGGGGAGAAGAAGAAAAAAATAATGATAAGCAATATTGTAATGATGCGTAAATATTATAATTATTACTTCCTCCGTCCCACAAAAAATGCCATATTTGGGGAACCCTGAAGAACAATAAAGAAAGACAAAATAGAGAGGGGAGAAGAAGAAAAAAATAATGATAAGCAATATTGTAATGATGCGTAAATATTATAATTATTACTGCAATATTGTAATGATGCGTAAATATTATAATTATTACTGTATTATAATTATTACTATAATAATTATAATATTTACGCATCATTATAATATTGCTTATCATTATTTTTTTCTTCTTCTCCCCTCTCTATTTTGTCTTTCTTTATTGTTCTTCACGATTCTCCAAACATGACATTTTTTGTGGGACGGAGGGAGTAATAATTATAATATTTACGCATCATTACAATATTACTTGTCATTATTTTTTTCTTCTTCTCCCCTCTCTATTTTGTCACGGTTCCTCAAACATAACATTTTTTGTGGGATGGAGGGAGTATTATTTTTTAATAGTAAAGCAAATCCACACACCCTTTTGCCCATATTCAAGCCTGAACCTCCTTCCTCATCCTCAAAGTCATATTACTTGACCAAAGGCCTTTTAGTTATATATATTTATAGCATATTATATAATATAGGGTGAACTACATTAAACCCCTCTTTTCTATCTGTATTTTTCACTAAATCCCCATTTTCTATTTTTTTGTCAAAAAGCCTCCCTCAACTATTAGAGGGGGGTAATTTAACTAACTTTCGTTAACTAACTATTAGAGGAGGGTGATTTAATTCTCAAATATATATATATATATATATATATATATATATAAATTTCAAGAAAAAAAACCTAAATTTATATTGGAAAAAAAAAATTAGGCATTATTTCTGGTAGTATCCCTTTAATAAATCTATATAAAATGAAAATCAATAAAAACCAAATAAATGAATGCACAATATAATTCTCAAATATATATATATATAGAGCAAATAAATTTCAAGAAAAAAATATAGATTTATATTGGAAAAAAAACCATTGCAACAACATGTACTCTTCTTCTTGTTCAACTTTTTTTATTTACACATCATTATAATATTATATATAATTTGTATCATAATATAATGGTATATATAATATGTATCATTAAATATTATTTAAATATATTTTCATTTCCATCTAGCCTTCAGACTAATATAAATCTAGTTTTTTTTTAATTTAGGAAAAAAATCTTGGTGTTTTTTTTTTTTTTTCTTGAAATTTATTTGCTATATATATATATTTGAGAATTATATTGTGCATTCATTTATTTGATTTTTATTGATTTTCATTTTATATAGATTTATTAAAGGGATACTACCATAAATAATGCCTGATTTTTTTTTTCCAATAGGTTTTTTTTTTTTTTTCTTGAAATTTATTTGCTATATATATATATTTGAGAATTAATTCATCCCCCTTTAATAGTTAATTAACGGAAGTTAGTTAAATCACCCCCCTCTAATAGTTGAGGGGGGTTTTTTGACAAAAAAAATAGAAAAGGGGGATTTAGTGAAAAACACAGATAAAAAATGGTGGTTTAATGTAATTTACCCTATAATATATTATCTCGAATTGAATTATTATCAAACTAGATTGACCACAATCCATATCCGATTTGTTTTACTTACGGATTATCGAATCCAGATTGCTAATAGGTTATCGCATTGAATGTTCCAATCCGTATCCTAATTATTGGCTTCGATACGAATCGGATTCAGATTAAAATTCGATTCATTAATAGGTCTAGTTACCTAGCTTTGCCAAGTTGAATTGACCAGGCTAATATTCAAAAATAAAAAAATTGAATTATGCAAAGGCAACAAGTGTTGAGCTTGGAAACAATTTGCTCTAAATTTTTTCGTAACTGCACATTATTCAAATTTAAAAGTATAGATGAGTATCTCAAGTCTCAACCCTCTCCATGCATAATTCTATTGTATAGATTTGCTAGCATCAGTTGCTACTAGACTCCTAATATGATTAATGCTCTGTTCAGTAGGAAATAAAAAAATTGGATGGAAAAGAAAGAAGAACGGATAGATGAGACATCTATAGGTAAGAGATTGTGTATTTTCTTCTTTTTGTTTAGTGAAGAAAATAAGTTTATAATTTATTATATTAGTCAGGAGAGAAGGAAATATAAAGTTTTAACATTAAAAAAATATATATAAAGTTTTAATTATTTTTACCATTATATCCAATAATATTTATAATAGGGTTAATTCCACTTACATCCCCTGACGTTTGCTTATATTCCACTTACACCCCCTCTATGTTTCATAATTTCATGAAACCTTAATTACTAGACTTTTAACACTAAAAAATAACCCTATCAAAATACATTTTAGGCAAGAGTAATTACAAATACATGGAGACCAAATAACCCCTAATTACCTTATGTAATTTACTAAACAACCATTATTCTCTTTCCATCTCATAAATCTACTTCACTAATCTATTACTTTTTCTGTCACTGTTCACCTTATCTCTTCATACCAAGGGCACACCATTACTATGCTTTGTTAGTCGCTCACCGAAATTAAGCTCACTGTTATATTTTTTTTCACCGAATAATGTAAAACTTGTACTTAAACAAAGTAAAACGGGTAATTGAAATAATGTAAAATATACATCAAGCAACTCTCAAAATGGATCTTAAATGGAGCAATCTGGTTGGATGACTATACCTCTTCACCGATTTATTCGTTGTAACTCCACGGGTTGGGATGCTGATGTTGGGATTTATATGCCCTGGCATAGCAAATTCCTATCTGGATTATAGTGACATATGTTCCTGACATATCTGAAATATTTATGATTTATATAATTGGTGAATTCAATGTATTATGTTTCGATTCACTATGAAATTGATAGTGTCCATGTAATTACAAGAAATATTTATATATATGTATGTGATGGCAATCAATGCATGATATATAAATAGTAATTATAAATTGTTCATAGTCGGTAATTATGGATGGACTCATAATTAATTAAGACTTGAACTGGATCCGCGTTAGGTTGAGATATATTGCGAGAACCGTCGTATGCAATTACTCCCTATCACCGTCATGGCATTTGACTCTTAAGCATGAGAAAAGTATAGACTCTTTTATTAATTAATAATTATTTTGATTTGTTCGGCGGATTCTTCGGGATCCTTAGACCGACACTTTGGGTAGTTATGTAATTAATAGTTAGAGGGTTATATTTTCAATATTTGCATCATTGCTACTTGTATTTATTTTGTATTGATTATGGTTGATCACAGAGTAAATTCGAAGGCCTTCGTGTGTTTTTAGACAAAAATGATTTATTATATATTTATTTATTTAAATTATTATTTTTGTCAAACAAATGTTTTATTGTGATCGAGTCAGAAATAATCAGAGGTACCAAAATAGATATATTAATTAAGTAGTCGGATTGATGGCTTTATTTATCCGATAACTAATTATGCATAGAGGGGTGAAAGTGCAATATTGACTTAGAGGTTATTTATTATTTAATTGGAGTTCAATTAATTTCTTTTAGTGGAGTAGAAATTAATTTATGAATTAATTGAATTGGGTCCATGGACTGGGCCAATTATTAATTCATTGTAGCCAATAAAATAATAGGCCCAATGGATTCTCACTCATAGCCCAACTTGATATTGGAATCATATTAGATTTGAGACATATGAATTAGAGATGGAGAAGGATTTGTTGTTTCCTTTTCTTTATTTTTATGTTGCCTATAAATATACATGGTCTATGTATATTTTAGAGGGTGATTTTTAATGAGAAGGAAAAAGGAATTTATTTTCTCTCTCTAGAAAATTAGGAATTATGTTCTCATCTAATGGAGGCTCCCACAAGCCTAGTTTTCCAAGGTCATTCATGGAGGCTTATGAGTGATTCCTAAAGGCAAAACAATTACCAAGAAGATGGAGATCCAAGAAGAAGGCATCTTGCTAAGGGATCTACAATAAGTGAGAACATTCACTTTGGAGGAAAGTTTTAAAGGTTTACTCAGACCTTTGATGTAAGTATTCAATCTGTTAATTGAATGATACATCATATTTTTATTTTTGCGTAAAACTTGTCTCTATGTGATGAATCAAGATCTATGAATCAAAATCCCAACAGTGGTATCAGAGCATGGTTTGATTCATTACTAGAGATCATGTTTTTATCAAAATTCATCATTCATGAATCCAATTTTGATATGCATATATATTTATTTATTGATGTATGTTGATGTATGATTTAATATGTTGATATATCTTGATACATGATGATGTATGAATAATTGTGAATGAATGATGATGTATGGTTGAGCCATGGATGAAGCTTATAGGTTAAATTAATTTAATTTTATCTTTGGATGAATGTAATTAAGGCTTTGATTTAGCCGTTTGAAAGTTCAATGATGTAATTTATTTTCCCATTGTATTTCAAGTTGTAAATATTTTTAAAGCCATGGAATATTCATCAAAGGATGCTATGAAGTTTCAAGAAGGTCCAAAAGGGTTAAATTATGCTTCAGTAATTTTCTGGAATTTTTCCGAATTTTTTAGAATTTTTCTGGAATTTTTTGAGGCTTAATTTAATTTTCTAGGAATTTTTCTGGAATTTTTCGGCGTTTTTCCGGTGGCCAGAGCATCGCCGGCGGCGAGAAGAGGCGTCGGAGGAGGCTGGAATCAGATATGGTGCATAGAGGGTGAGCCTGGCGCGTGAGGAACACGCGCCAGGAGGTGACATATGCTAGCGCGTGCATTGCACGCGCCAGCCAAGGTTGTATGACCTCCACACGCGTGCAAGCGCGTGGAGGCTCGTCCCATGCACCCCACGCGCGTGCCAACGCATGAGGGCGCGTCCCACGCGCTCCAGGCGCGTGCCAGCGCGTGGGGCGCGTGTCTTCACCTGCAGCATGCCCCAAGCGCATGTGGGGCCCTCCAGGCGCGTTCCAATTGGTGTTTTGCTTCTCCCGGTGCGTTCCAGCCTTATGTGGGTGTTTGCAAGCCGATGGATGATCTTCCCGGAATACTTAGAGTAGTTAAATATTAAAAGCTGATTCCATTGGCCATTTTATTTGCTTTATCTGTCATTTATTTATTTATGCGATGTATGAAATGCATGGAATATATAATTGTTAATTAATTATTATTCATGCATTGGATCAATGATATTTATTTAAATGGCTTGATTTATATTAATTAAGTTATGAAAATTAATTGGATCTGATTACTAATTAATTTGAGGGCACTTATTGGGAAACGCAAAATTATTTTTTGTAAATTATTTTTAAAGTGTGCTTCAAATTAAATATTAGTGAATCGTTTAAAGTCCAAATATTTTCTAAATTTAATTGGATTAAAATCAAGACGTTTTGCATGCATTATATCATGTAAATGAATAAAATGAAAACCCTAATTATGGATGATTAAAAATTGAGTGGGAGCGGGGATTTTTATACATTGCCCCATGGCCTTCGTTATTAACACCATTGTAATTAGGTCTTCAAAAATAAGGCCCCACGCATGATTTGAAGAGTCTTAATATTACAAGAATGGTTATCTCATAAAAATAATAATATTAAATGATCATTGTAATTAGATCTTTAAAAATAAGGCCCTACGCATGATTTAAAGAGTTTAGATTATAATGACAAGATATTTAATGTTTTATTTTTCATTAGAGCTTTAATAACGTTATACACTCAATCTAAAATCAATAGTGTTAGCTCCCCAACGGAGTGGTCTATACTAGGTGATTTTAGAAAGGCTAAACATAATCGGAAATCATTTCATATAGATAGACAAGGCATTGTCTTAAGAGATATGGAAATGATGGGATTTGCCTGCCAATAGCAATAATGAACTTCACCAACCGAATAAATTATTGGCGTATTGGTTATTCGATTTTTCATGCAGTGGTTAAGGGACCCACATATTATTATTTTAATGGAAGTGCTCGCCTAATAGCAAATGAATCTCAATAATAGTAATAATGAACTCCTCCAACAGGATAAGTTATTGACATATTGATTGGTTGATTTATTATGCTACAGAGTTGAGGGACCCGCATTAATTAAAAGGGATTGTTCACCAATAATGATAATGATCTCTTGTTCGATTGAGATTAATTGTATTATGTGGTTAACAAGCTCATTTTAATTTTAAATATGCATGACATTATTAATAATTCACCTTGCATATTGTATGAATGCATTTATATTCAGATTAATTATGTCTAATCCAGTTTATCTGCTTGCTTACATATTAAATGTAACTGGATCTCATTAATATTGACTGAGAAAGGAACTTAGATATTTTAATTCACAATGTAAGGGTACAAATGTATTTACTACTTCTAAACCTAATCCTTTTACTTTAAGATACCCAAGATAACATTAATGCTTTGAATAAGTGAAATAAGGCAAATGAGATGACTTGGTACAATATTCTAGAGTTTACCTCGAATACCCTCCAAAGCTAACATTTACATTATTTTATTTTCTTCAAGCATCATGTTAAAATTTAATAAGATGTTTTGGTGAGATTAGATAGAGAGTATGCCAAAGTACTATGTCAGACTTGAATAACATCAAGATAGCCTAAGGAACTCCAGTATGAAATCAAATTTTGAAAAATGATTGTTTATTATTTAAAAATTAGCTGGAGATCAATAAGGCTGACTTGGGTGGTAAGTTTCAAGTTGACATGATTATTGCCTTGTTACCAAACTCGTTCGACTCTGTTAGAGTGAACTAAATAAGGAATCAGTTTGAGTTCACACTCGCTGATATTCTTATAAAATTGGTAACAGATGAAGGGATAATCAAGAGTATGGGCGTTCCTATCAATCTAACCTAGTCTATACCATCTTCTTCTAGGCCCAAGTGGACGGGCAAAGCAAAGAAGAAGGATGATAATAGGACTAGACTAGCACAAAACATGGGTATTCAAAAAGGTTAAAGGGAATAAGGCAGTGTATGTTGAGGGCGAAGAAAACTGTTTCTTTTGTCGCTAACTAAAACACTAAAGGACGAACTGTTTAAGCAATGACGTGGCATAGGAAAATATATATTTAATCATTGAGCCATGTTATGTGGTTGCGTCTATTAATTCCTGATGGATAGATTCTGGAGCCACTAAACATGTTTGCAATTTATTGTAAGGATTTCAGGAATCCAGAAGCCTTGATGATATGGATATATATTTATCTTTTGACTTGATGCCAAGGTTGTAGTTAAGTCAGTGGGAGTATTACATCTGAAATTAGAGAGTATGAGGATATTAGTATTAGAGAACTATCTTTATGCACAGAAGTGAAACGCAATCTCATTCTTATTTCACTTTTGGTTTATAAAAACTGTGTTGTTATTTTGTAAAACTGGTTTTATAAAATTAAATAGATATGCGATTGCTTCTGGTGTATTGAAAGATGGTTAATATACTATAATCACAAACTCTTAAGATTTGCAGGATGTAGAAACTAATGTTGCATCTTCTAGATTGAATGTTAAGAGAAAAATTGTTATTCCTGACTCATTGTATTTTTAATGTCTATTTTTGGGTTGTTATCAATCAAAATAAGATTCAAAGATTGGTCAAAGAAGGTTAATTACCTAGTGAGGCAGGGGAGCCTAAACCAAACTTGTGAACCCTGTTTTGAAGGATAGATAACTCTTAGGGCTTAATCAGCCAGATGAAATAGACATAAAGGACAATTGGAGTCGGTACACACTGACACGTGTGGTCTTATGAACATCCAAGCAAGATTACTCACGTTTTGGATAAGTTTATCTGATGCAACACAAGTCTTAAACTCTTGGTATTTTCTGAGAAGGTTAAGACTGATGTGGAACACATATTATGTAAACTTATCAAGACACTTCGATCTGATCGAGGATATGAGTATTTCTTGGGATAGTGCAAAGACTATATGGTCAATGAGGGTATTATGTACCAGTTTTCCGTAATTGACGCTAAATGTATTTAGGTGTCAAATAGGAATAACAGAATTCCACTTAACATGGTTAGATCTATGATCAGCTATGCTGCATTATCTCTTTTATTTAAGAGTTTAGCGTTAATGACATCGATGCGCATTATTAACTGCATTCCATCTTAGTCTGTCTCAAGGATACCGTTGAGCTGTGTTTTTTACTAAATATTAGTTTGAATCATATGCACATATGGGGTAGTCTTGCACATGTGCGCTTGATATAGACAAGTAAGTTGGAAGCAGATCATAGGCATGCTAGATTTGATAGCTACTCTAAATGTCACTAGGATGGATTATTTTATGATCTCAAAGATAAAAGTTGATTGTTTTCACTCACTGTTTATCTATAGGAGAATCATATTATGAATCACATACCTAGTAGCATAATGTTAGAGAATTTGGTATGAGTACCAGATGTACCACATGTGAACACACTTATTATAGAGATCGAGAATAATATATGAATTCCCTATTGATGCGTTAGCATCATCAACTACACAGATTCTTGCATCGGTACATTGATGTAGTGGGAGGATTATCATCCAATTTGACAGAATCATGTTTTTAGGTGAGACCATTATGGACAACCCTGTTAAACATGAGTTGGACCCAGTAAGCTACACGGAAGCGTGAACCGATGTGGATACAGATCGTTTTGGTGAGTTACTATAAAATCAGAGTTGGAATCTAGGTATTCTAATAAATTCTGGGATCTTGTAGAACTTTCTAGTAGGGTGATTCCTATGGAAGACAAGTTAATCTACAAAAAGATACCAGAAGATTTCTTAGTGAATAAATCATGAGTGTACAAGGGAATGTCATTATTTTTCTAATTCTATATATATTAATGACATCCTACTCATTTAGAATGACGTGGAAGTTTTGTCATCAATAAAGAGATAGTTGTTCAATTACTTTTAAATGAAGGATTTTCAGGATGGAAGCTAGATTCCTAGGATCAAGCTTTTGCAAGATCAGGTTAAAAGGAAAATAGGCTTATTTTAATAATCCTACATTGATAAAGTTTTGACCAGGTTTGGTATGCATAACTCAAAGAATGAGTTCTTACTTTATTGATATGGATGGCTCTCTCTAGTAAGTAGTTTTTCAAGACTATCAAAGGAGATTGAGCAAATGAGACTGGAACAATATGTTTCGGCATATAAGAGTCTCATATATGCCATGGTCTATACCAAACAGGACATCCGCTACATAGTAGGGATAGTCAGTAGAGATCAGTCCAATACTGGACTTGACAACTGGTTTATTGTGAAAAATATTATTAAGTACCTAAGGAGAACCAATGACATCATATTCATTTATGGATGTGATGATATGGTTCTAGTCAGGTATGCTAGTTCTGATTTTCAATCAGAAGTAGATACTATGAGGTTCATGACTTAGTGTATGTTCACTTAATGGAAGGGAGATCAGTTGGTAGATTGTTAAGCAGATTTCAACTGTTGACTCAAACCTGTAGGTGGAATATATTGCAGCCTTAAAGGCGGCAAAGGAAGCCTATTAGTTTGATCTCACTGATTTAGAGGTTGTGGAGTATACTAGCCTGCCTATTGAGCTATGTTGTGACAATAGTGCAGAAGTAGTCCAAACCAATGACCCAAGGTTCCATAAAGGAACAAGATACACTGAGAGGAAGTATCATGTTCTACATGATATTGTCCGGCAAGAAAATGCACTTGTAGTTAGAACATTGCATTGGAATACAACTTTGTTGATCCATTATCAAAGGTGTCATTGATCAATAATTTTGATCATCATCTGGATAACATTGGAGTTAGGTGCAATTTGAATTGGCTATGAGGGCAAGTGGGAGCTGTTGGGATTTATATGCCCTGGCATAGCAAATTTCTATCTGGATTATAGCGACATATGTTCCTGACATATCTGAAATATTTATGATTTATATAATTGGTGAATTCAATGTATTATGTTTCGATTCACTATGAAATTGATAGTGTCCATGTAATTACAAGAAATATTTATATATATGTATGTGATGGCAATCAATGCATGATATATAAATAGTAATTATAAATTGTTCATAGCCGGTAATTATGGATGGACTCATAATTAATTAAGACTTGAACTGGATCCGCGTTAGGTTGAGATATATTGTGAGAGCCGTCGTATGCAATTACTCCCTATCACCGTCATGGCATTTGACTCTTAAGCATGAGAAAAGTATAGACTCTTTTATTAATTAATAATTACTTTGATTTGTTCGGCGGATTCTTCGGGATCCTTAGACCGACACTTTGGGTAGTTATGTAATTAATAGTTAGAGGGTTATATTTTCAATATTTGCATCATTGCTACTTGTATTTATTTTGTATTGATTATGGTTGATCACAAAGTAAATTCGAAGGCCTTCGTGTGTTTTTAGACAAAAATGATTTATTATATATTTATTTATTTAAATTATTATTTTTGTCAAACAAATGTTTTATTGTGATCGAGTCAGAAATAATCAGAGGTACCAAAATAGATATATTAATTAAGTAGTCGGATTGATGGCTTTATTTATCCGATAACTAATTATGCATAGAGGGGTCAAAGTGCAATATTGACTTAGAGGTTATTTATTATTTAATTGGAGTTCAATTAATTTCTTTTAGTGGAGTAGAAATTAATTTATGAATTAATTGAATTGGGTCCATGGACTGGGCCAATTATTAATTCATTGTAGCCAATAAAATAATAGACCCAATGGATTCTCACTCATAGCCCAACTTGATATTGGAATCATATTAGATTTGAGACATATGAATTAGAGATGGAGAATGATTTGTTGTTTCCTTTTCTTTATTTTTATGTTGCCTATAAATATACATGGTCTATGTATATTTTAGAGGGTGATTTTTAATGAGAAGGAAAAAGGAATTTATTTTCTCTCTCTAGAAAATTAGGAATTATGTTCTCATCTAATGGAGGCTCCCACAAGCCTAGTTTTCCAAGGTCATTCATGGAGGCTTATGAGTGATTCCTAAAGGCAAAACAATTACCAAGAAGATGGAGATCCAAGAAGAAGGCATCTTGCTAAGGGATCTACAATAAGTGAGAACATTCACTTTGGAGGAAAGTTTTAAAGGTTTACTCAGACCTTTGATGTAAGTATTCAATCTGTTAATTGAATGATACATCATATTTTTATTTTTGCGTAAAACTTGTCTCTATGTGATGAATCAAGATCTATGAATCAAAATCCCTCGAAAAGTTTTTAAAACTTGCACGTTTCCCAACAGCTGAAACGTTCGATTTGGTCACTAAAGGTTGGTTTTTATTTGCTCATAACCCATCAGAATCAATGGAACTTTGTAGGTCAGAGCTCACCGTTGGGGTTATTTTCGCCAGTGAGAAGGTCGTAACTAGGCCTCTATAGTTTCACCGATTTGATCTTTATCGCTTATTGGTTGTTGTTTGCTCGGAACTCGGTGGAATCAATGGATCTCATTCGCCGCACTTATATATATAAAATGTTCACTGCATGTAAAACCTTTACTGAAAATATAAAATCTTTACTGAATAATGTAAATTTTGTGCTTAAACAAAATAAAACAGTTACTGCAGGAATATAAAACCTTTATTAAATAATGTAAAACATATAACAAGCAACTTTTAAGATGGGTTTGTCTTCGCCGGCGTGAAGGTCATTACTGGATCCCTGTAATTTCACCGATTTGGTCGTTGTCACTAGCGTGAAGCGAACTTAGTAATTGTTCTTAGATTGGCCTATAAAATAAAGATATGATATGGAAATAGAAGTAAGGGTCTAGGGGTAATTTGGTCTCCATTTGAACAATTGACATATTTGTAATTACTTTTATCTAAATTGTTTTTGGGTGGAGTTATTTTTTAATGTTTACATTATAGTAATTAAGGCTTTCCTAAAATGTTTTATTTATTTATTTATTAAATTAACCTTAAAAATAATAATACAGAGTAATATAATATTTTATATTTTTTTGCCATTATATCTATATAATCATGAATAAAATTACTAATTTGGAATTTAGAACAATATATTTGTTATTTTGGCTTTCTTAAAATTTATATTATTTTTTAACTAACCTATAATATATTTAAAATTGCATTGAATCACATTTTTCTAAAAATAATAATTACATTGAATCCTAAAATTGTTTAAAACTTATTATCCTTATCTTACCTGAGTCTTGTCCAACAAGAAAATAAAATAGTCAAATTTCAGAAATATTTCTAGTAACCTCTGCATGTATCCACAGGCTACTATTCGATAAGTGTCCAATAGAGAAGTATCCATACTACATACTAGTAAAATAAAAATTCAAGAAATTTAATCCAAAAAAACAATATTGAAAATACACAGTATACATTAATGAAAAAAAATTGCATTCACACCGAATCAAAGACTTGTAAGGAAATGTTTAGTCGAATAATTTTTAAATGATTATTTATATTATATATCATTAGGTACAAAACTCTATTTTCTTATTTGTTATGTAGTTAATTAAAAGAGTACGTGGAGTAATTTACTCCAACTAGTCGGTCTACTAATCATTTTTCAAAAAAAAATAAAAATGAAAAAAAATACATAAACTGGGAATGGACCAACTGTCCAAATCTCTCTTGTTAGCTTAGCCCTCCCTCCCCCAACATCATCTCACCATTTTCCTTCTTCTCTCTGCCTCTCTTTCTCTCTCTCTATATAAATGCACACCTATTCATTGTTGATTGATCAAATAAACCAGAGTATATATACATATATATAGATAGATATATACAGAGAGAGAAACAAAACGGGAACAATGAAGCAACAAAACAAGCACCAGCAGCCGCAGAGCTTATCATCATCTGAAGCAGTCTCATCCTCGTCGTTATCATCATCAGATCAATCGCAGCCGTCCCTACATGTGACATCGTCGACGGCGAGAACGCAATCTGGAAAGCCGGTGTTGTCGATACCGGCGGCGGAGGATCCGGCGGTGTCCCGAGACGGCGCGGGTGGACAGGAATCGGTGACGGTGGAGCGGCGCGGCGAGTTTGGGGCGGTTTGTAAATGGAGTGTCTTCAATTTCCCCAAGGTGAAAGCTAGGGCACTGTGGAGCAAGTACTTCGAGGTCGGTGGTTACGATTGCCGACTCTTGCTGTATCCAAAGGGTGACTCCCAAGCGTTGCCTGGTTACGTCTCAATCTACCTCCAAATCATGGACCCTCGAGGTACCTCCTCGTCTAAATGGGACTGCTTCTCCAGCTACCGCCTCGCAGTCGTGAATTCCTTCGACGATTCCAAGTCGATTCATCGGGATTCGTGGCACCGATTCTCGAGCAAGAAGAAGTCTCACGGCTGGTGTGATTTCACGCCCTCCGGTTCGATTCTCGACCCTAAGTCTGGATTTTTGTTCAATAATGATTCGTTACTTATTACTGCTGATATACTGGTTTTGAATGAATCTGTTAGTTTTACACGGGATAATAATGAATTACAATCGAATTCTATTTCATCATCGGTTGTGACCGGGCCTGTTGGTGATGTTTTGAGTGGCAAATTTACTTGGAAAGTGCATAATTTTAGCTTATTTAGGGATATGATAAAGACCCAGAAGATAATGAGCCCGATGTTTCCAGCTGGGGAGTGTAATCTACGAATTAGTGTTTATCAGAGTTCAGTTAATGGGGTTGACTATTTGTCAATGTGTTTAGAGAGTAAAGATACTGAGAAGACATTGGTAATGGATCGAAGTTGTTGGTGTTTGTTTCGAATGTCGGTGTTGAATCAAAAGGGATTTAATCACATGCACCGGGACTCGTATGGGCGGTTTGCAGCGGATAACAAAAGCGGGGACAATACTAGTTTAGGTTGGAATGATTATATGAAGATGTTGGATTTTATTGGGTCTGAGTCGGGATTTTTGGTGGATGATACAGCTGTGTTTAGTACGTCCTTTCATGTTATTAAAGAACTCAGTAGCTTTTCCAAGAATGGGGGTTTGATTGGAGGAAGGAGTGGGAATAGTGGAAGAAAGTCTGATGGGCATGTGGGGAAATTCACCTGGAGAATTGAGAATTTCACAAGGTTGAAGGATATTTTGAAGAAGAGGAAGATTACAGGGCTTTGCATCAAGAGTAGGAGGTTTCAAATTGGCAGTCGGGATTGTCGCCTTATTGTCTACCCGCGAGGTATGCAATATTGCCTAGTTAGATTTTTGTATGTTGACTGAATTTCATGGTTATAGCTTAATAATTATGCATATAAAAATGTCTCGTACCATTCCTCTTTAAACTATACATCTTTTGTACTGAAAATGGATATTGATCATATGGCTCATCATCTTTACACCGATCCTTGTACTTAAAAAATTAGTTTTGTGCTAGATAAGCAGTTGCTTGGTTTGTGGCTGTATATTACTTAACAATTATTTCTACACTATTAGAAATAAATAGCAATTAATTTATCATTTTTGTGATCACCCCTTGCACTTGGAATTAAATGAACTGGACTGACAGTTTGCTTAAGTTGTGCATTGGAAAGTGAATTGATGACTTATTACTGGACTGACAGTTTGCTTAAGTTGTGCATTGGAAAGTGAATTGATGACTTATTATTAATATTTTGACCCTTGTGCTTGAATTTTTATGAGTTAGGTTGAGATTCTTTTAGTTCATGCATAGGAAGTCAATCTGATGAATATTACATTTGTCCTTGATGGTTTCAGGGCAGTCTCAGCCACCATGCCATCTGTCAGTTTTTCTTGAAGTTACAGATTCACGAAATACTTCAAGTGATTGGAGTTGTTTTGTGAGTCATCGGTTGTCAGTTCTGAACCAGAGGGTGGAGGACAAATCTGTTATGAAGGAATCTCAGAACCGCTACTCCAAAGTGGCCAAAGACTGGGGCTGGCGAGAATTTGTGACACTGACCAGTCTATTTGATCAAGATTCTGGATTTCTTCTACAGGATACTGTTATATTTTCTGCAGAAGTTCTTATTTTGAAAGAGACATCCATAATGCAGGATTTTACTGATCAGGACACTGAATCGAGCAGTGCTGGTTCTCAGATAGACGGAGTTGGGAAAAGGAGTTCATTTACATGGAAGGTGGAGAACTTCCTGTCCTTCAAGGAAATAATGGAAACCCGAAAGATCTTTAGCAAATTCTTTCAAGCTGGTGGATGCGAACTTCGGATTGGTGGGTGGATGCTTCTCTTTATCATGCCCTCTCTCCACCGGAATTTTGCTTGCAGTTGTTATTTTTTTCTTAATTGGTTGATGGTTTGACTTTTTTGTGAAGCAGGTGTGTATGAGTCCTTTGACACCATATGCATATATTTAGAGAGTGATCAATCAGCTGGCAGTGATCCTGATAAAAACTTTTGGGTCAGATACAGGATGGCTGTGGCGAATCAGAAAAATCCTGCCAAGACTGTGTGGAAGGAGTCTTCTATATGTACAAAGACATGGAATAATTCTGTTCTTCAATTCATGAAGGTTTCTGATATGCTGGAGGCAGATATGGGATTTCTTGTTCGCGATACGGTTGTCTTTGTTTGTGAAATCTTGGACTGCTGCCCTTGGTTTGAGTTTTCAGACCTAGAGGTTAGTATATATTTGCCAATTGGTTGGTTGGCCCTCCTTTTCTTCACGTGTATCTTGGTAAAATATCTAAAGCCCTAAATAGGCTACACACACCCATAAACATTAATTTATCAATCAAGCAAGAAATAAGTTGTTTCTTTTTCTTTTGATTTAATCTTATATTTCTCTTAATCAACATTATATTATACCAAATTCTCTGCGTGCGTGTGTATATATTGTCTTCTCGATCACTTTTTTTTGCCTTTTCTTACTTCCTATTGTTAAAGGTAGATATTATATGCTATTAGTCACCTGTTTACACTTCCATACTCTCATACCACCTCTCAAAAAACAAAAAAAAAAAAAAAGAAAAAAAGAAAAAGAAAACTAAAGTAAATAAAACATCCTAGGAACTCCTGATTGTAGTCCTATAATGGGTCACTTTCAGTGATAGTATTCCGGCAACAATTATTTTTGTTTTAGGCTCCGTTTGTTTCAACATAAAATAGTTTCTTCTGAAAATATTTTCATGTAAATACTGAGCTGCAACATGGTTCCATGTTACCATCCACGTAAATCAATCCTTTCATTGATGAAAAAAATGCTAATCCACATAAACCAATCCTTTCTACTGAAAAAAAGAGTCCGGTGACAGCAAAAACAAATTAGGATTGTTTAGTGAGGCATTTTATCAAACAGGTGGTGTATGTAAGTCGTGGTTGATCTTCTCTCAGATGAAGAAACCATTCATTGTTGTCGAAGTCAGATGTCAGAATCCATGGTTGCGGTTGTTGGAATCCATTGTTGCGGTCCTTTCCGGCAGTTGACCTTCTTTCAGATGAAAAAACCATCCATTGTCGTCAGGGTCAGATGCCAGAATCAATTGCGGTCATTACCGGTGGTTGATCTTCTCTCAGACGAAGAAATCATTCATTGTTGTCAGAGTCATATGCCAAAATCCATGGTTGCGGTCATTGGAATCCATTCTCGCGGTATTGGATGAAGAGACCGTCCATTGTTGTCGGAGTTACATTCCAAAATCCATGGTTGCAGTCACCGGAACCCATTGTGGTGAACATTACCAGTGGTTGGTAATCGTAATGTTGGAGAGTGTACAGAAGTTGAACTACTGTGTCTTCCGTACTCTTTCATTGAGCCCATCGACTTTGTCAGATGAGTTAATAGAGAGACTTGAGACTCTTCAACTAACAAGTCAGTAACATGATTTATGGCTAGCAGGAGAGTATACTATTTTTGGACTTTTGATGGAAAACATTTTACCAGGTAAAACATTTTTTTTGATAAATTGCAACCAAACATTGGAAAACACAAAAAATTATTTCTCAAAAAATACTTTACGTTGAAACAAGTGGAGCCTTGACAATGCCTCAAATGGGCCCTTCATCTTGTCAATTTATACAGTTGCAGCTACTCTCCACAAAAAAAAAACATTCATTAACTTGACTTTGTATTTATCATATGCTTTCTCTATTCACTTGTGATCATGTAAGAAATATCTATTTCTTTTTAAATTTCTGCATTTTCTTTTTGAAAGTGGAGGAAGTTAGAAAATTCGCATTCCAAGTTCATTGTCTAGATTCATCTTCTGAACAGCAGTTTACTTCTATAATATCCATTAATCCCTTAAATGGCAAAACAAGAACATCTTTATGTATACAGTTTTTACGATCTTAGATTTTAAACGTAACCTTGATCTCTTTCTTGACTAGAAGCTAGAATTTATAAATGACAAAAGAAGTTGCAAATACCGAAGTATGAGATATCCTTCAAGAAAAACTGCCTAAGTCAAACTGAACTGTGATGTCCATCTAACTAAAGCACAACAGTCACAGAGTATTAAAGAAAACATGGAAAAAAGTAAAATAAAATAAAAAAATAGATGTACTCCCAATCAGCATTTCCCACAACATTGGGGGGAATAAATGCGACTTTCGTGCTATATTAATTTGATTTTGGTTTTGCTTAAAGCTTCCATGAACCTTTTCATTCTTTATGCTCGCCAAATCTGGAAAAAAAAGAACCGTGGTTATTTGTATCTCTCTTCCCCCCATTGTCTTTGTGTAATACATCTCATTAATACCCAAAACTCCATCGATACTCTGTTAGAGTGAGTGCTCTTTACTCGCTTTTGTATGGTTGAAGGGAAGGAATGGTAGAAAGGATAAATGAGGTGACAACTTTCTTTGTTTGGTTGGAAGGAAGGGAAGAAGAGACTATATATATTTTTTACCAGTATACACTCAATATACAAACTAACTAAAAGTAAATCTTCATTCCAAATTAGTAGGGTTTAACAAAGTAATTTGGAAAATTATATTTTTTTATAAGTAATTTGGAAAATTATTGAGGGGTAAAAATGGTATTCCATATTATGGAGCAAATTTTATTTCTTTCCCTCCTCTCTTCTGTCCAATTTTGGACGGATAAAAAAGGTGGACTAGGAGGGATGCTTCATCCTTTCCTCCCTCTCTTCCCTTCCAAACAAGCGATGGAAGCATCTTTTATCCTTCCTCCTTACCATTGAGCAGATATTGTTTGTTGTTTGAACTTTGATGTTCTGAAGTGAAAATAGGTACGGAGTTGTTCTAAAGTTGATTTGAGGCTTGAAAGCCATTATAACAATATTGAAAGCGGTAGAACATGCTTGTAGTTAAATTTTCGACCACTTTGCCCTAACGGAAAAAATCACAGGACTTAGTCAAGGTAAACCAGATACTCTATGAGAAAGATTTACACTAGGTTAACAGTTTCCAATTCCTAGAACCCCTAGCCTATGTTACCTAGATTTGAGTACGTGTTTTAAATTTCCAAGCAGGAGGCATGGACATTGCTAAATATTCATATTGTTTAGAGTAAAATAATGTGTTTTTATTAATGTAGTGTCTAATGTAAGCATTTCATTTGTTTTGATTCAATAATATAATAAAATTGAATTATTGGATTGTTTTTAGGAGCAAAAGTGTCGGACACATATCCCATACCCATACCCATGTCCGTGTATTGTGTGTTAGACATGGGTGCTTCGCCTGCTTTGGAAAAGTCCTTGTAACTTAGTCCCTGGCTACCTCTTGATACAAACGGATCCATTACACTCTCCACTCGACTCTCTAGGCACACAATCCTCTCGTCAAGCTATCCGCTCCTTCTGATTTGATCTCCAGTCACTGGCACTCCAATCTAATTTTGATTGAATGATAACTAGTGTTGAACTCTTTTGAATCCGCTACACAACGATCATGATGTCAACACACTCATATAACAGTCACCAATCAAATGCAATTGATGAATGCTAAAAGAAAAATATGTATGCACTCTAATTCCTAACACCACCAACCCCCCCCCCCCCCCCCCCCCCCCCCCCCGGTCAACACACACACAACACAAAAAAAAAAGGGTCTATGTATTTTTTCTGTATGTCTAGGATTTGCCAAATGATGGTGTAGTTATAGACAAATAAGGGTTGTGGAAAGTGATTTTTAGTGTTTAAAGCTGAAAAAGAAACTGCTTTATGGGACAACTCAATTGATTGAGAGACACTTTGATTGATCGACATGACTCCAATTGTCCTTGACCGTACCTCGACTTGATCGATATTTAGAAAAATTTCAGAAAAGGTACTTCTCAAAACACTATATGCAAATCCATTATAATTTCCCCGATCAAATCATAAAATCTCGAAACCCTAATGTATGAATGCTTGAATAATTTTTAAATGTCTAATTAAACCGACAATAAAAACAGAAGTGCAGACTCTAGTTTTGATTCACGAAATATTCTAACCTAAGTCCTATTAACCTAACAAAATGGTACCATTATCTTATAAGCCATATGTATTTAGATGTTGATTAAGATTAATGACATGTCTTCAACCCCAAATCATGTGAAACTAAAGGCATTCATTGGCACCCGAGATGCGGTCGATTAAGATTAATGACATGTCCTCAACCAAAATACTTATTATAAAAGAAGAAAAAAGGAAAAAAAAGAAAAAACATCTTCAACCCAAATGACCAAACCAATGTGGAGTTTGACAAATATGGAAGATGCTCACTTAAGGCCACAAAATTATGAAACTTTGCATTGTTAACCTTTTGAAAATAATCCCACTTTCGACTATGTTGGATAAACTAAAGCTGAAGATAAATATCTCAGTTATGTACGAATAAATATAGAGTGAGGCATGAAAGTGGCTATAATACTTGACACACGTGCTAACTTTTCAATTTCTTACAGATTACAGACAGATATCATGCAGCATCTTAACTTTGATTTCCTTTTTTTTGTTGTTGTCAGGTTTTGGCTTCTGAAGATGACCAAGATGCTCTGACAACCGATCCTGATGAACTCATAGATTCCGAGGAAAGTGAAGGGATAAGTGGGGATGAAGAAGACATCTTTAGAAACCTTCTTTCTAGAGCAGGCTTTCACCTTACGTATGGAGATAATCCTTCACAGCCACAGGTCACTTTGAGAGAGAAGCTTCTCATGGATGCTGGTGCAATAGCTGGTTTTCTAACTGGACTTCGTGTTTATCTTGATGACCCTGCTAAAGTGAAGCGCTTGCTTCTTCCAGCCAAGATTTCTGGCAGTAATGATGGGAAGAAGGTTACAAAGACTGATGGAACTCCCCCCAGTCTGATGAATTTGTTGATGGAAGTTAAAGTTTTTCATCCGGCAATCATTGATATACTTTTAGACAAAATGGTTGACTGTTGCCAACCTTCAGAAGGAAGTTCTAAAGATGATTCATCTGATACAAATTCCAAATCATCTCCAGATGGCAGTGGAGCAACCAGTCCATTGGAATCTGATCATGGAAATGGAGCAACAGAACCTTCACAGCTCCTTGTACATAATAGATTGGATTTTGGGATAGATGACAGCACCAATGCATCTGCTGTACAAAGTTCAGACACGAATGGGATTGATACACCGGAAAAAGCAGTTCCTGGAGAGTCTATTTGTACACCGGCGACTTCTGCTGCTAGTTCATTTGAAAATGCTACTCTTCGCTCCAAGGTGCAGTTAATTATTTCAAGTGGTGCATTTCCTACCTTTTATTTTCTGTTATTGACATATCGAAGAAAATGTAATTTCAGACTAAATGGCCAGATCAGTCTGAGGAACTCCTGGGATTGATTGTGAACTCACTGAGAACACTTGATGGAGCTGTTCCACAAGGTCGTCCTGAGCCAAGGCGAAGACCCCAGTCTGCACAAAAGATTGCTCTTGTATTGGATAAAGCTCCTAAGCATCTGCAACCAGACCTAGTTGCTCTGGTGCCCAAATTGGTTGAGCATTCAGAGCATTCTCTTGCTGCTTGTGCACTTCTAGATCGCCTTCGAAAGCCTGATGCAGAACCTGCATTACGAGTACCTGTAAGTTAATCTGAAAATTGTCTCTCTCTTTTTTTTTTTTTTTTGGTGGGGGGGGGTGGGTTGGGTTGTGGTGGCAGCTAAATTCTTGTTGGAGGTGCTTCCATAGCTGTATTCCAACAAAATATGAACATCTAGCGAAGAACCATCTCAATTTTGATTATATTCTATTTTGATGTTCACACAAAAGTTTGTTTATTTAGTTCATGTTTGCACTTCTTATATCTTAATTATAGAATTTCTGGCCCTCAGGTTTTTGGTGCTCTTAGCCAATTGGAATGTAGCAGTGAAGTGTGGGAACGTGCTTTATTTCAATCTTTTGAACTTTTGGCAGATTCGAATGATGAACCTCTTGCAGCTACTGTGGATTTTATATTTAAAGCTGCATTGCAGTGCCAACATCTTCCAGAAGCTGTATGCATATATTGTGTATATATATAAAATATATTTTTCTGAAAATCCAATTCGAACTTGTTCATAATTTTAGCTGTATTTCTATTATATTTAATACTTTCCTTTGAAGATATATAACTTCTTTTTTCCTTTTTGTAGGTTAGATCTGTCCGTGTCAGGCTGAAAAAACTGGGCACAGATGTGTCTCCCTGTGTGCTTGACTACTTAAGCAGAATGGTAAATAGTTGTGCAGATATTGCTGAATCTATTTTGACAGATATTGATTGCGACAATGATTTTGATGAAAATTGCTCAGTAATGCCTTGTGGACTCTTCCTATTTGGTGAAAGTGGGCCTACTTCTGAAAGATTGCATGCTGCGGATGGGCAGGCTTTCCGTGCTAGTCATCATTTTTCTGATATTTATCTCCTGATTGAGATGTTGTCTATCCCTTGCCTTGCTGTTCAAGCCTCCCAAACTTTTGAGAGAGCTATAGCTCATGGGGCAATCATGGCTCAATCAGTAGCCATGGTATTGGAAAGACGCCTTGCACGAAGAATTAGTTTTGCTTCACAATTTGTTGCTGAAAATTTTCAGCATGCAGATGTGGTAGTAGAGGGAGAAACCATTGAACAGCTGAGAGTCCAACAAGATGATTTTACTTCCATTCTTGGTCTTGCTGAGACATTGACCCTCTCTAGAGACCCCCGTGTGAGAGGATTTGTGAAGCTACTTTACACTATGTTGTTTAAATGGTATGCTGATGAGTCTTATCGATTGAGAATGCTGAAAAGACTTGTCGATCGCACCACCAGCACAACGGATAATAGTCGAGAGGTAGATTTAGATTTGGAAATTTTGGTAATCTTGGTCTGTGAAGAACAAGAAATTATTAGACCAGTTTTGATCATGATGCGGGAAATTGCTGAACTTGCAAATGTTGATAGGGCAGCTCTTTGGCATCAGTTATGTGCTAGTGAAGATGAAATTCTTCGCATTCGTGAAGAAAGCAAAGCTGAAATTTCCAATATGGTTAAAGAAAAATCTAATATATCACAAAGGCTGAGCGATTCTGAGGCTACTAACAGTCGTCTTAAGGTACTTTTTCTGCATTAGTTGATGATATGTTTAAGAGAAAAGTAATTTTTAATTAACTTTCTGGGGATTGTTATAATTGATACCTTCGTGAAATGGCAGTCTGAAATGAGGGCTGAGACGGAACGTTTTGCTCGGGAAAGGAAGGAGCTTTCTGAACATATGCAAGAAGTTGAGAATCAACTTGAATGGCTTCGCTTAGAACGTGATGATGAAATTGCAAAGCTTGCTTCTGAGAAGAAAGTTCTTCAGGATCGTCTGCATGATGCAGAGACACAAATTTCCCAGTTGAAGTCCCGTAAACGTGATGAGTTGAAGGTAAAAATTTCTGTTGTTGCTGTGTGTTTTTGTTCTTTAGCAGTTATACTGCAGGTATTTTCAACAAGCTGTCATTGGCATCATTCTTTTTGCCAAGTAGCTGGGACAATTTTGAAGAAGTGCTTCACTTAAATTTACTTAACACTCCTGATAAAGTGTGGCACTTCCTCTTCATGTTCTCAATTTGAAAATTAGTTCAAAATTCCATTCTGTTGACCAACACTTGCAAAACACTCCCAACTCTTACTCTACTATGTATACATGATAAAGAGTATGGCTTTGACTTTATTTGTACTTTATTTATTTTGCTGGATTTGGACAAACTTTGACTACCATGTTTTGGTTGAGATGGATCTGTATTATTATTTTGAAGACTAGTTACTGTTGAACTGATTTAGCTGATTAATTCAACTGGAACCAGGTCCTCGGACATTGCTTTTTTTTTTTTTTTTTAATTTTAAATTGTGTGCAAATTTTTTTTTTGGGTTGATAATATATATATATTTTGGGACAGTACTTGAGGATCTACAATATCCTCACCTCTTATATGGTCCAATAAAAATAAAACACGTCATCTTTTGCAGAAAACGGATCCTACCTGAATGAGATCGAGTAAAGAGGGTTCAGTTTTTCTTTTTTTTTTTTTTTTTTTTTTTGTTCTTTCTCTTTATTTTTTTTCTAGGGTTCAACATCTGGTTCTCTCTCTTTCCGGCACCAGCCTTCTGCCCTCTCTCTCCACCATCTTCTTCCTAAAGGAACTCAATTTTCTCTCTCTTTATGTTGATATGTAGTACTTGTAAATTAAGGGACTCAATTAATCAAGAGTCTGCTATATTATTCCTAAAGGAACCTATTCATTTTCTTTAAATAGGCACTGAATATAGTGCAGTATTATGTTTACATGGAATTAGCAATCTAGGGGAGGTGGCAGTCAGGATAGTGTGGGTTCACAAACCAGCCGAAGGGTGGGTGGTAATGTTGTGGTGGCACTGGTAAGGTGTTTCAGTATCCTATCAAAACCGAGGAACATAATCTTAGGAGAAATCAGGTTTTTGAGTTTTGTGTGAATATGTATGTGAATCCTTAAATCTAACACATAGGACTCCTTAAATGTGTAAACCAAAAAAAATAGATCATACCTCCTTCAAATATTCTTGGCAATTGAATGATGATGTCCAGGACTAGAAACTTGAGACGAAGAAGATGGTGGAGAGAGAGGGTTGAAGGTTGGTGCTGGAAAGAGATAATAGAACCAGACGTTGAACCCTAGAAAAAAAAAAAAAAAAAAAAAGAAGTTGAACCCCCTTTACCTGATCTCATTCGGGTAGGATCCGGTTTATTGTCTCTTTCTTTATTTTTCTGACTTGTTAACAAAAGATGACTGTGTTTTATTTTTATTGGATCGCATAAGAGGTGAGGATATTGTAGATCCTCACTAGTGAGGATCTAAGTATTGTCCTATATTTTGGTTGATAAATTTTCTCCAACTTACCAAGGGTTGTAGCCTAGTGGTTATCCTCACCTTCTGAAGTCGAAGGTCGAGGGTTCAAGTTCCCATAAGGGCAAAGTGGGTGTGTGAATTTCAGAAAAAAAAAAAAGGTCTCCAACTTCCTTTGATTAAGTTTACAATTATTAATTGTTTACCTGTGAATTGTGGGGATGAATCATCTTTTTTTCCTGTCCCTGTTATTAAGACCCGCTTTCAAAACAAGTCTTGTATTGCCAACGTTGAATATGTCCCAAAGTATTTGTATCGATATGACATGATACGGACACAAATATGGGATACAGCTCGGTACATGGCAACTGTTGTGGACATGCCTGCTGGTATCTTTGATCAAGGGCAGAAGTAGAAGGTAGAAATGAAAAATAAAATAAAATAAAGTAATGAAGGCGGAAGGGAAGGAAAGAGAAAAGGGAAAATTACTCGCCAACTCTCCATATTTGTTGTTGTTGAAGCCAGAAACCTATCTGAAGTAAAATGCCGGAGACATATGTAGTTGCCGACAGTTGCCTAGGTTTTATTTTCTTTTCTTCATTGTGGTATGGGGCGCTGAGAAGACGAAGCCCTTGAACCTAAAAATTCATATCATTCCAGATTTTGCACATAAACCCCTGATCTTTCATATTTTCACTTCATAAGATTGTATCCCTCAATTCACAATAACTAATATATTTTTATGGTTCCCTACTCACATTTTTGTTTTATTTTATCCTTGCTCATCTTTTTCATTTCTTTTTTAAATAACCCACATTCACTTTTTCTGCACAAATACTAAAGAGATTCACTTCCTCATGAATTATCATGACTCAGGATCTTTTGGCTCAACTTACCCCACTTTTGCTGAGGGAGCAGCCCCATTTTTCACCTTGAATTGGTCAAAATATGTGAAATTTCTTACTTTTTGTGGAGGATTAGATCTAGTTACTGGGGGGTATATGGCTGTCCAAGATAACCACCGTTTTGCATCTTTGAGAGGGGATTGAACCTTTGATTATGTCTCAACAAAAAATCTGATTGTAACCTTTGATTATGTCTCAACAAAAAATCTGATTGTTGTGAATAATGTATTAAAGCCTCTTCCTCTCTTTGATCAGATATTCTGTTGGTTATTAGTAAAAATACTTCACGTTTAGCTTTTCTTGGGTGAATCTTATGTTTCACCGCCCCTCTTCTTGATTTTCTCTTTCCTCTTATTCTGAATCGTTGATTAATTTGTATGCCCATCTAGGTACTTCGACACTTTAGCAGTATTCTTGTAGACTTCTCTTAACCAAGTTTTGCCTTGAGGACTTTTTATGTGCATACTTTCTTAATTTTATACTTGTTAAAACTGTTCCACAGATAATTCGTTGTTTTCTCAATTCTTGAATTCTTCCTAACATTTTAGTAAAGTAATGCGCTTTGGAAGTACGATATGGCTATTTAGTTAATATTGGAACTCCTGTGTAATCTATGACCAACCTCGTACTTTCCAGCAACATCTGTTGATGATTTATGTTCTTGACAGATGCAGACCAGAATTTTAATTGTTAAGCTCCATTACTGGAGAGTTTATTTTATTTGTTCTTCCTCCCAGAGGGCTAGGCACTGATTAATCAGTTGTTCTGCGTAGTTATTTTTGAAGTTGTTGATTTAGTATTGAGTGTTGAGATGATGTATTTCCTGACAACAATTTATTATTGTCGCAGAGAGTGGTTAAGGAGAAAAATGCTCTTGCCGAAAGATTAAAGAGTGCTGAAACTGCACGCAAAAGATTTGATGATGAACTGAAACGCTACGCCACAGAGAATGTGACTCGAGAAGAAATTCGGCAGTCACTTGAGGACGAAGTTCGAAGATTGACACAAACAGTTGGCCAAACTGAAGGGGAAAAGCGTGAGAAGGAAGAACAGGTCGCCCGATGTGAAGCTTATATTGATGGGATGGAATCCAAATTGCAAACCTGCCAGGTTTTTGACACGAACATAGCTCTCATGTTTTTTGGTGTTTCCACAATCTACTGCTTAGTTCTTCTGTGGTGCAAATATTTGCACTGTACCCTGAATTTGAACTACAATTCTCTCTCATAAGAACATGATTTGCTGAATGAACCTAATTTAGAAGTTATACATGTCTTTCACCTGCTATATGTATGAGAAAGATGCTCTGACATGGGCCTAGGAGGTCCTTATTAGACTAGACTGTCAAGTGGTTCAGAAGTCCACTTTGCACATAAGCGGAAATAGGCAGAGTAATCATCCAGTTACTGAAAAATCACTATTGTACATAAATTACTCTTTTCAGCATCAAGATAAAATGGGTATTTTGTAGTGTTGTAAAAGTGATACGTTGACATGCAAAAAGTGGTATGTTGACGTGCTAAAAGTGGTATGTTGATGCAGTCTAAGTGCACATGGACATGCTTAAGGTGGTACTCACACTGTACTTCTTCTGGTACCCCCATGTTGGCATATTAAAGTGGAACATGGGTGTACTAAAAGTGGTGCATTGGTGAGTGAAATTGTCATTTGTTTTTGTTAATTACCATCTACTCTAAAAACTTAAGATGTTAGAGAGGGTGTAACTTTAATATTTAAATTCTTCAACACGCCCCCTGATGCGTGGCCTTCTTTTGGTCCAACACAGTGTTTCAATTTTTAATTATCAGGGTGACGGTGAGGTTTGATCCTAGGACCTTGCTTGCTCTGATACTATGTTAATGACCATCCACTCTAAAAAGTTTAAGCTGTTAGAGAGAGTGTAACTTTTTTTTTTTGCTCCCTAGTTGATAATCACACACCCACTGTCAAGGAATTGTTTGTACCCGAGAGGAGTTGAACCTTAGATCTGATGCTTCATGAGACGCATGAAGCACCAGGGCCAAGTGACTTTTCCACTTGAGCCAACCCCTTGGGTAGAGAGTGTAACTTTAATAATTAAATCCTTCAACAGTTTCAAAACTGAAAGGGCTTTTTAGAGAGTGAAATATGGTGAACAGTTATTTTCCATGTCTACGCAATTACTTTACCTAATTCTACTTATCTGCAAAGAGCACTTCTGAATTCGATGGTCTTTGGAATTACTACCTTGAAGGTTCATGTCAGTTCAATTTGTCCTATGGTTTAATCTGTTGAAAAACCCTGCTGACTAATATGAGTAAAATGGAGGAGAAGCCTTATGACCTCATCACTGTCTAATGGTAGACATTGAATAATGTGGAGCAGAAGACGAGGAGCCATTGTACCTCGTCAATTGGTGGCAATTCACTCTATAGTGTCCTCCTACTAATGTCTTTGATTAAGCTCGTCTTTTTTTGGTTCCTATTTTAGCATTTAGTGTTTAGCGATTTAGAATCATAGGGTGATTCAACTCATTAAGTGTTGATTTCTATGAATTTTTTTTCTTTTTTTTCTTTCGTATTATTATTATTTTTTTTTCTGGCCTCCCTGGGTGAATGTGTTAGGGAGTTTGCATCCATGTGTTCTAAATTCTCTCTCCGGGAGAATACCCAAAAAGATTATATGGACTAATGCCCTTCCATTCTTTGCAGCAATATATTCACTCCCTTGAGGCTTCACTTCAGGAAGAAATGTCGCGACATGCCCCTCTATATGGTGCAGGCTTGGAAGCTCTATCGATGAATGAGTTGGATACACTGTCCCGCATCCACGAAGAAGGGCTCAGACAGATTCATGCCCTTCAACAGCGTAAAGGGAGTCCAGCCGGCAGTCCTCTTGTGAGCCCTCACTCCCTCCCACACTCTCATGGGTTGTATCCTGTTGCACCACCTCCAATGGCCGTTGGATTGCCCCCTTCTCTCATCACAAATGGTGTTGGGATCCACAGCAACGGGCATGCGAATGGTGCAGTCGGACCTGGGATCCACAACAACGGGCATGTGAATGGTGCAATCGGACCCTGGTTCAACCATACTTAAACCCCCAAGTCACAGGCCCCTTTAGGTCTCAATATATCTTTGCATCGTCTCTGTGCATTTTAGACTGGTAGGACTGTTGGGTTCATTGTGGGGAAAAGGAATAATACATCATCTCAATGCACATTGTGTTTGAGGAAGTGGATCCAATCAAAAGGTGAGTCCAATAGAAATAACAGTCGCAAATGCCGCAATTTATGCATTTTTTTTCACTTAGATTTATCAAAGGCATTTAGAAAAGTTTTGTTTACTTAGCTTTAGCTTTTTAATGGTCTTCAATTGATTAATTAATTAATTATTCTCTTGGTATTCTGTTTTTGTGTCACTGAAGTAGTGTGATCTTGAATTTCAGTTTTAGATTTTTGACACCCCTATTTTGATTTGCCCTTTGCTTACAATTTGCAAATGTGACATGGTAGTGGGAAGCTGCTAAGTGGGTATTAGGAGGAATGGATTTATTTGCACAAATATTGGACTCCAATCTCTGTATTCATTCATATTGCATGGTAGTCTAAATATACTAGGATTATAAGCACCACTTGCTTAGCTTCGCTATCATATCATCTGTAACAAGGGTCATTTATCTCACATCGGATCCGGATGGAAAAGTGATTGGATATGAATGAGTGGGTATGTAGCACTGCCCAACAACTTGATTTTTTGGATAAATGGGTAAGCGTCCACCCGTTACAGTTGGTAAGTTAGACCCAGTCCTTGATTCGGAGTCACGCCAAGCGCCGGGCCTAGAGGGCATCCGGGTTTTTCACCCCAAGTAGGCAGGGTGGTCTAACCGCAACGAGGGCATTGCGTGGGTTCGGGTGGGGGGAATGTAATAAGGGTCATTTGTATCACACCAGATCCGAATGAAAAGGTGATTGGGTATAAATGGGTGGGTATGTAGTACTACCTAATAACTTAAGTTTTTGGATAAATGGGCAAGCGTTCACTCGTTATACCATCTATATACTGGGATGTTATACCATCTATATACTGGGATGGTAAAAACCATCACATTATGAATTGCATATGCATATATACACATTTATATTATAAATCTATATGTATATTATTTTAAAATTGCAAGGCTTTTTTCTTATTTCTAAATATTTTTACTATTTTGTTTTAAAATCATAATTTGACATTTAAAAAGAACATTTAATAGAGAATTTAAAGATGGTAAATCTATCTATATATATGTATCTTTTTCTTATTTTAAAATATTTTTACTATATTTTTTCAAAATCATAATGTGACATATCTATATCTTTTTCTTATTTCTAAATATTTTTACTATATTCTTTTAAATCATAATGTGAAGTTTAAAAACATTTTTTTTATATATATTTTTATAAAATACAATAATTATAATTATAATTATAATTGTTAATTCTTATTTAATTTAAAATTTTAAAAGACACAAAATTAATCACACTAAAAGATTCCTACGCAATTTATGAACTCAAGTATCAATGTATTCCCTAATTTATACAAAATGTAAAAATAGCATATATCCATATAACTATAATAACAATAGCTATAATTGTTAATTCCTATTCAATTTATAATTCTAATAGGCAAAGAATTAATCACCAAATTTGGTGTTTACGTATTTTCTAATCGCACAATTACTGCCACAATCTTATATACGTATTTCCTAGTTGCACAATCTTACAAATACCACATATGAGACCAAAAATGCGTAATTAAAAATCTAAATAAATTGTTAAAATTGTATTTGATGAATTTGATGTGATTGGTGATTATAGACACTAAAGTTTTAATGGACTTTTGTTTTGATAAATTGACTCATTAAATATGGGTCTAATGTTTAATTAAGTTATTTAATTGGCCCAAGCTTGGTACACTTAAATTATTTAATTAGCTCAGTTCAGATGATTATTTCTAATAAAATATATTTGGAATAATTATTTTTAAGGATAATTATCATAATATAACCGGCCCGGCCCAGTTATGATTTTATCCTTATCAAGAGAGGCCACATGTTATCATCTTATTAATCCAAGAAACTTATGAATAAAGGCCTGGAGGAAGGAGGAATACACACAAAAATTCAGAATTCAGAAATCCAGAATTCCAAGGAGAAATAGAGAAACTCTGCCATTAACACTCATCCCCAACATCCAAACCTGAAGGCGAAAAACACCAAGCATATCAAATCGTGCCGTTCTTCATCAAATTCCACGGTGATCAACAACAAGCACATCAAATTGTGCCGTTCTTCATCAAAATTCTACGGTGATCATTAACAAGAAGCACATCAAATCGTGCTGTTCTTCGTCAAAATTCCATGGTGATCAACAAGAAGTACATCTAAAGTCGTGTCGTTTTTCACCAAATTCAACAAGTCCTCTCTGAAGACGAAGAGTAACAAGCACATCTAAAGTCATGCTGTTCTTCCTCAAATTCAACAAAGAACAACAAACACATTAAAATCATGCCGTTCTTTCTCCGTGATTCAACAAGTTTGACGGATCAAGCTTCGTTAGCTCTCGATCAAAAAACATCGGCGATCTTCTTCAACTACACATACTTGAAGAAGATTGTCAACAACCCGATTCAAGATCAAGTTCTAATAGCCCTTGAATTCAACCAACAAAGGAGATTGAATCAAATGATATGTTCTTTCTTTTGTAAAGAATATCTTAGAGGATTGTATTCAATTTTTATATATTAATAAAATTCTATTTGCTCCCTATTTTGTTCTTTATTTGCAGATTACGAAATTTGTGTGTACAGTGATATTAACAAGAATTGTAAACTTAGATGAATTATTTTATAAATTAACAAGTAGGGATGTGCGGACCAGGAAGATCACTTCCTTTTCCGTCAAATGGGCAGTGGCCGAAGAATTGTGTGACACGCTGTTTGACCCTTGACAAAGTGTCTGTCGTTGAGTCCCAAAAATGATGAAGAGGGCCATGCATCAAAATATTACCACTTTTAATAACGAATTTCAAAATTCTAATCGTAAAATTTAAAAATTAAGCGAATATAAGACCACGTTTGTGTTAAAAGTGTTTTTTTTTTTTAAAAAAATTGCGTTTAGATATGTTTGATAATCATTAAAAGAGCTTTTCAATTAAGAGCTAGGTTGAGATTTCAATTAGAGTTGGGTTAATTTGGGTTGACCATATATGGTCAATTAATTTTTAAAGAAATTATTTGTAATTTTTTAAAAATTTGCAATAAGTTTTATAACTTTTTGTATTTATAAATAATTTATAATTTAATGTGATATTGAGTTAGTTTTAGATTAAATTACTCATTAATGCAAAAAGTTATAAAAACTTATTGTAAATTTTTAATAAATTACAAACAATTTAAAAAAAAATTAATTCTCATAAAGTATTAACATATAATAAATTAAGATTTAAATAAAAGAAGTTGAAAAGAAAAAATGTAATCACAATTTGTATATTATATATAATGTATTTAAAATAAAAAAATATAAAAATAATTATTAAAAATCGGGTTCGGATTGGACTTAGGTTGTCAACACGTCAACTCAAATCCAACCCTAATTAACTTTGAGTTGAGATTTTGTACTCTATTCTGATAGAAATTTTGAAAGTGTGAGTAAGAATAAGAAAATATTTCAAAATTTAAATCACACGACGTAAGTGAGGAAGAAAATCAAAGCCCCAAATCGCATTCACAATGTGGTAGCATTAGTACACTCTCAAACGTTGTGAACCGTCAAAGGGTGTAAAGAGATTTGTTATGCAAGAAGTGTTGCGTGGCAGAGATAATTGTCTTATCCAGATGATTAGGACAATTATTGGATCAATCAAAAGTTAAAAAACCTGACGTAAGTGTTCTCCGCGTCTGTGTCGCCTTATATGCCGCCACAACATACGAAACAAATCCGACATGTGCCTATTTTTTTCTTCATTTTAGATACTTTTAACATTAGAACACTACTACTAATGATTGGACAATTGACGAGTAAGTAATATTTGACATTTCTTTTGCCGTGTTTCAAAACAAGAAACTTCGGTGCCACATAATCTTGCATCCAAACTAGTTGGATTCAAGTTTATCTCAGTCTACATATTAAGTTTCTAGATCTAGGGTGTTGAGTTTTGTTGTATATATTTATATATATGTGTGTATAGGTGATTTATAAAATCTTCTCATTATTATTGACCCTAAAGAAGCACGAATCGACCTACTGGAAGCACCAAGTTAAGAACAGAAAGTCAAATGAGATGCTGCCTGTTATTTTATAAAGATATAAAGGGCATTATAGTAAATTTGTGACCGATTTGAATTTACATGGTTTAGATAAAGAAAATTCTCAAATATTAGTAATAATTAAATGTGTATTTTGCTTTGCGTTACATGTACACGTGTGTGTTTATATAAGAGAAAACCTAACAAAATAATAATAAATAAATAAAAACTAAAAAAAGGGTAAAATGGCATAATCTCATAACTCATGAAAAAAAAAATAGAATAGGAGTCATAATCACTAAAATAAATGGCAAAATTCAGAAGAATCCAAATCGATTCAAACATCTAACAAAAATTTTAAAATATTGTGTACGTTGTACTGAAAAATGCAATTTTGGTGCTCTAAATAATGGAATTTGTCAAAAAATTGGCCTCAGTCAGTGGATAACAGAGCATGGTAAGTAAGTTTTGTTCTTTGAGTCATTTTTAATCAAACATAGGTCTTCGTGGGTCAAAACAAAGTAACAAACTCGTCAAATTTTTATAAAAAAACATGTCAATATGTCCTTTTAAACTTTTAGATACCCAAAGAAATTATATATGTTTCAACAATCCGTTCTAAATCAATTTATATTTTCAATCAATGAAATTTAACCTACTTATCGAACATAGAAAATGAGTTAAAATTAATTTTTAAGAAAGTAGGTGGGAAAGCATTTGTGTTTAGTCATAAAGCTTAAAAGAGAAGTACAATTTATCCTAAATATATATATATATTGAAAGAGTGGAGTGAGAGAAGTTGTAAATCATGTATTTGCATGGTAATTTCCATTCCATCCGATAAGGAGGGGAAAAATGTGGATTAATGATAGAAGTGTGTGACTAAAAAGATGTGACGAGAAGAGATCAATATAAACGTGGCCGATAAATCTGTTTGACTAACTCACCTCACTGATATTTGTAATTCCTCTTTGTCTTTGCCACCCCCACCTGACTTTTAATCTCCACCACTCATTTTTAATCTCTCCCATTTTCTCGATCTATTTAAGCTTAATACACACCCATTCTTCACAAGCCCACCCATTTTTAGCAACTCCACACATCTCTCTATTTCTTTTAATATTTTGTTGGGAAAAGAAGAGCTGTCATTCATTCTCTTTGTTGAATAGCTTCTTTCTTCCTCCTTCATCTAGAGAGAGAAAACTGAAATCATCTTCCTTCTTCTCTCTCCTTATTGCCTGTTTGGTTTTGAGCTCTGTCTCTGTTTGTCCAACCAATTAAACATCTCTCTGTGAGATACCTCCTCTCTCTGTCTCTGCAATTCATCAGTTCTTTTTCTTCATATATAACTACATTAATTCCATACGTAAGCTACTAATTTTTCTTCGTTATCTATATATTTTAGCTTAATTTCCTTTTTTTTTTTTTTATTAACCAAAATTTTCACCATATGTTCATTAATATTTCTGTCCTAAGCAATTAGTAATTTTGCAATAGACTTTTCAAAAAAAAAAAAAAAAAATTTTTTTTTTTTTTTTTTGAGGCAGCCATTTTGAAAATTCCACCTAATTTGAACCAATGGCTATAATTTTCTATACTGAAATATGTTATAATATGCAACTTCTATCCCTTTTTAAGTATGCAATCAATCAATATTGTATTATAGGTATATTATAAGAACTCTCTAAGTCTCTCTCCCTATATCTCTCTATCTCCATTGCAGCATGAACAAAGTTTGTTGGCCTTACTTTGATCCTGATTTCGATAGTCTCCCGGAGAGGATATATGGACCTGCGTAAGTAATGCTTCAATTAAATCCTTAATGCTTATGCATTCTTTTATATATATTGGTTTCTTTAGATAATCCTTGGAATGAAGTTATATGAACTTTATTTGTGATTAATTATTTTCTTAATTAATTTATTGCAGTTGCAGAGTTTGCATTGACAATGAAAGCTTAGAAGATGTTACTGTCGTTAAGGTATATATATATGTGTGTAATTGTGTGTATGTGTGTGTGTAAGAGACAAAGAGAGCGACTATATCAAGATTGAAATGTGTGTTTAATTATTGCAGGTTGACAGTGTAAACAAACAGGGACTTCTTCTGGAAGTGGTGGAAGTGCTGACAGATATGAAACTCAATATCTCAAAAGGCTTCATTTCCTCTGATGCTGGATGGTTCATGGATGGTATGCTATATATATATGCCATCAATCTTCATTACCCTTTATCATTTGATGTGTGCCAATGTATCCTTAATTCGGGATATTATAGTATGCTAAATATACCATATATATTACCATCAATGCTCATTTCCTCTAAGGTTGCGTATATGCTAAATATACCATATATATTACCATCAATGTTCATTTCCTCTAAGGTTGCATACATCTGCTCCTCAATGGCAGAAGTCTCGTGCACTGAGCTAGCCCTTTTATATGTATCACGTACTACTCCTAGTTTATAAATAGAGTTTCGAACTAAATTTCACATCCAACTTACTTTGGCAGTGTCAAAGGATTTAGCCCAAGTTGCCCAACGGCTCGTTTGCAGTATCAAAGGATTGTCCCAATTATTTGGTAGTAAAGTACATGGTTTTAGCTATCATATGTTTAGCAGTACTATCTCAACCCATATTACTTTTGATATATATATATATGTATATATATTTTTTTTCCCTATAGACTAATTCATCTTAATTCATATATATGAATATATTTGAACAATATTATACTTTGTCACCTCCCTTGTTTTTGGACTTGAGATGAGTGTGTAAAGATAAGAAAATCTAGGCATGACACATAGGTAGAATTTGGCAACTCATTTATTTTATAGATAAATAAGAAATATGGACAATTAATGGTGATCCTTAGTTTTAAAATGAAAGGAAACTAATCTAATTCTTCCATATATATATATATGCGTGTATATTAGTAACTTTGTATCTATTTCTGCTTATAAATTCTGTTTTGACTTTAATTAACTTCTATGAATTCGTAAACTCCAATAAACCATACAAGCTGCAATTAGCTTACTGACTTTCTACTTCTGCATATTTTGCAGTTTTCCATGTTACAGATGAGCATGGCAACAAAATCACAGACCAAAGAGTCATTAACTATATTCAACAGGTATTGGGATTTGATTCAATTATCAAACAAATATATCTATATTTATATTCATATATATATATTCAAGATTTTTCAAATGTCTCATGCAATTAATTCTAATGCATGTGAGAAAACCATGCAGGCCATAGGTACAACAAGGGAAACCCCAACGAAGGCGAAGGCTCGGGCTAGTAAATTGTTTGAATCAGAACACCCTAATGAACACACAGCCATAGAAATGACCGGCAAGGATCGGCCCGGCCTCTTCTCGGAGATATCGGCTGCCCTAGCCGACCTCCATTGCAATATAGTGGAAGCCCATGCATGGAGCCACAATGCACGTCTAGCTTGTGTTGCCTACATCTCCGACCAATCCAGCGACAGCCCAATCGACGACCACCGGCTCGCCATCATCGAAGACCACCTCACCACCGTCCTTCGAGCAAACACCTCCACCAGCCCCGCCGGGGACTTCACGAACCAACAGGAAGCAAAGACCGCCGGCTTTTCCGGAGGGGAAGGCACCATGGTCACCAAGGTGGAACGGCGGTTGCATCAGCTCATGCTCTCGGTTCGGGACTTTGACAGACCGTCGTGGATGACTGGGTCACCGGAGATGCCACTTGGATTGGACGGTGACGATGATGCGAGGAAGATCTTGATCGAGAGCTGTGATGAAAAGGATTATTCCATAGTGACTGTCCAGTGTAAGGATCGACCAAGGCTCATGTTTGATACTGTGTGCACTCTTACTGACATGCAATACGTAATTTTTCATGCCTCCGTTGATTCCCATGAAGGTTATGCATTTCAGGTACCTAGTATATACTTCATTGTTAATATATATATATATATGTATGTATTGCATAAAATTTGAGCTTAATCTTGCTTAATACAATGTTGTCACAGGAGTATTTTATACGGCATGTAGATGGCTGCGCGTTGAACACAGAGAGCGAGAAGGAGAGAGTTATAAAATGCTTAGAGGCTGCTATAGAGCGTCGGGTTTGTGAGGTATGCCCTAACTAAATTATTTCTTTATTTTTGGTTTTTTTTTTTTTTTTTTGAACTCGGAACTCCTTTGTGTAAGGTCTTTCGGACCGATCTAAGCTACAAATTGAGAGTGCTGCAACCGACCTCACAACCAGAACATATCAAAACCCAGCCCCTTACTGTACCGCCATCGGTCCATCACCACCCCTTAACTAAATTATTTCTTTATTATTGTTGTTATTATTTTTACTATTTTTTTTTGGTACCACTATTGAGCACTTGTAGTCCTTCAGTCCAACATGCACCAGCTTTAAAAATAGAGCTAGCGAGAAAGAAATCCTCTAATATTTTCTATTATCAGATTTTTTGAGAACTGGTTTTGGAAAACAGAACGGAATGAACTCTACAAATGAATTTACTAAAAATAAATAAATAAACTGCAAGTTGTACTATAAAATTTTAATTTTATGCTTGCGCAGGGTGTTCGGCTAGAGCTATGTGCAAACAATAGGGTAGGGTTGCTCTCAGACATAACTAGGGTTCTCAGAGAGAATGGACTTGTAGTGGTTCGAGCAGATGTGGCAACAAGGGGAGAGAAGGCAGTGAATGCTTTCTACGTGAGAGACATTTCCGGCAACGACGTAGATATGGAGTTCGTCGAGTCAATGAAGAAAGAGATGGGACCGATAGATCTTGCAGTCAAGAATGAAACAACTTCAAGGCCAAACTCACCGGAGAGGTTCCGGTTCTCCATCGGAGACATATTGAGATCCCAAATCGAACGCTTCTCTCACAACTATGTTGCCATCAAGTGATGTATATAATTAAGTAGCCATCAAAATGCCATTGTACATAAATAAACACATGTAATTTATCTTTCAGTTCAATTTCTAGCTTTGTAAATCAAAGAAAATTTTCAGTATCTTGTGATTGTGATGCCTAACTATTAGATCAAAAGTTTTTCCATGGGCTTGATTGTACATAAAAATCATTACGTGCACTTTAAAGGTCAATCTATTGCTTTTAGGCTGTAATATGTGCGTGTGGGCTCATGTATAAAATGCTTGACCCTCAACAATACCCAGTTACCAATGAATTTGGAACAAATTATTACATGGTCCTGCTTTATTAAATAAAACCGACACAAAGTCCAATTGTTTGTTGACGCAGCAGTACGAATACATTTATTTGTCCATCAGCAATTGATTGACCCGAGACTAATGGTGTAAGGATCATATAATAATTTTTTTTGTGTCAGCTAGTTATTAGCCCGAGAGTAATAGTATCGATACCATATAATAATTATTGGATCCATACTAGATAGTACCATTGCACAAGTGGTAGAGATCAATCTCTGTTGAATCAAGAGGGGAGGTGAATTGGTTAAAACCTTTTCTTTTCAAGTCTTCAAAGTAGATAGAACAATCACACAAAGATTACTGAAAACAAGGATTACAAGGAAACCCTCTCAACTAGGGAAAAACCTTAGTTCTTGGTCTCAGCCAATAAAATCAACTATTAGCTGCATGTATCTTGCTACACACTCAGCTGTCTCACACTCTGCACAGACCTTTGTACAAGATTAGACATTAGTTTTCACAACCAATACACACACTAGATAACCACGGTGCACACAGGCACTCCCCCTGTCCTAAGCAACCTTGCTTGGACCAAATAAGCTCTAAAAACTCACCAAATACACTATAGCAGATGTAAAACAATATAAACAAGTCCTTCCTACAATTGAAATAGGTTAGACAACTCAAAATTCCAAGTTACTACCTCAAAACACCATAAAGCTGCAATTAGGGTTTAAGGGGTAAAATTGGAATTTCTTTTCGAGAAAGTTTACCATCACATTCCACAGTCTTGTTTCACTATATTAATGTTTATAACTTTAATCAATCAAGTGTAGCATGAGTTTATCACAAGGTTCAGTCACACTGCTTGAATAAGCAAAAAACAACACAGTTATAGGGTTTTACATAGTCAATACCACAATCTGCCAATATTTTGTCCCACAACCAATTTCAACAGCTTTGATTCACCAAAACAAACTTGCTAGCAGCTATATATTTCATGAAATAGCTAGACATAACCATTTTGTACTTGAATCACATATTAAAACCAAAAAACATGCTTGTATAATGATCGAAGAGTCCAAATTCAATTTCAGCATGTTTTTGTTCAAAACAAAGTACTGAGCAAGTGCAATAAGCTTGGTTATACCCGTGTCAGCCTTCAAATGTAACCACAACAGCTTGGAACAGTTTTTCACTACTCAAACCAGCCCTTGCACCAGCAAATTTGACAGCAGCATCATTTTAACAGTTAGTACACACACAAGGCTTGAATCAGTGGAGTTTTCTGGCTTGGATCATCATCAAACATAACAGAAAAACTTGTTCATATGAGGCTCTCAAGGGTTCTTAGCTGCAACTCAATTTTTAATGTATTTTTAAGGCCTAAAACCCTGAGGCTCTCTTTATAAGAGCATATATATACTAACACTGAGTACACCAACCCTCTTACAACAAAGATATACACCTGTCACTTTCAACCAATGATTGTTAAAGGATAATTCAGATATTTTCGTGAGAGTGAACCAATGGAAGCATGCCACCTCAGCAATTTTGTCTTTATTCACACCAACAATTACAGTACATCACAAAATAAGGCTGAATTTTCATTCTCATCCAAACTTAGCCTCTAAGTAATGCATTTTTCTTGGATGTGGTCTCTCTTTAGGACCACTGAAACGTGTCACACACTTGAGCACAATGTAAGAGGACCAAAATGCCCTTGTAACAGAATTTAATCTTCTCAGCACAATGATAGTCCTAAGACTACATAATTCACAATGTAGGCTTAACCAAGGCTGTTCAATGCAATACAGCTACCTAAACATGCGTGTACACATAGAATACAGCTGAGAAAAGACCACAATACCCCTGTGAACACCTATAGCTAATTTTTAAGTGCTGAACCTCAACAACCATAGCAAATTCAGCTTGAACAGGTATATAAACTATAATGTACTATCTAAAGGCAATGTGTATAATGTGTCACTGAGGAGTAAATGACAATACTACCCCTGTACCATATTTTAAGTCACAATGCTGGTTTAATACACCCTTGAACCCACTGAAACATAACTTTTTGACATTAAACAGGCAAACATACCTTAGGGGAGCTTAGAACCAACAACCTCTACCGAAGGACCTCTAGTCTAATAGTATAACCTCTCCATCTTAAAAAATGAGGTGAGGAAAGACCTGGTATGTGCAAATATATTTGTGAGTACCTGCCGAATCAACAAAGAAATCAACCCGTGGGTACGTGTGGGGTCCAATGGAAGAACTTGGGCTAATATGGCAGTATACATTATAGATAACACACAAACCCTAGTGGTGATGTTAAGAAAAAACATGCTAGAAAAAAAGATATTAGATATTTCTTTCATTCATTTTCTAAATACAAGTATATATCACTAATTACTATCAATCGATCAAAGTCTTAAATTTATTCTCCTAAGCCACACAGAGTGTAATATCATATGAAACACATCAAATCTTTTAGCTGGCTGTTGCAGCACAAAATGTCTCCTCACAGCTCTTAAACCCTCCTTCAGCTTCATATACTTCTCTTCAGAAACAGCCATCAACACCTCCTTCAACCGCGGAATCTCCGAAACCTCAACCTGTATCGAGAATGCCTCCCACCGGAGCACATCACTGAATGGCAACACATAATGATCAGAAATAATCACCGGGACGCATTCAGCGTAAATGGCCTCAGCAATTCTAGGGCTAGCCACTTCATATCCACTAGGGCACAGGCAAAACTTGGACTGTAACATGAAAGAGTAGTAATCTAGGCCTTTGGGGAGGTACTCGTAGACGAGGAGGTCGGTGTCGCGGTCCTTCCATTGCTGGAGGAGGATAGGTCTGATAGGGCCGTGCATGCCACCGGCAAAAAATGCTAAGTGCGGCCGCGATGTGTTTTTGGGTGGAGGGGATTGGAGTTTGGAGGGCATGTTGCCGTCGTAGAGGTGAATTTCAGGCAGGCTGACATCTTTCTGTGGGTTGAATCCTTCAGAGGAGTTGGCATTGCACAAAACCCTAATGGATGTGTTGTAGAGAGTTGGGTCGCCTTGTGAGGCATGTGGAGCCTGCAATGGTTAGAAAATCAGATTTACTATTAGGGTTTAATCTAGTCCTGATCATATATAATTAATTAGGCTGTCATAAGCCTTCAGCTAAATTCAAATTGACTATTAGAATTTTGCAGTTGACAAGGAGAAGGAAAGATTCAAATTTCAATATTTTTAATTTAATATTGAAATTTATATTTATATTGTTTGGAAATTGTATCCTCACACTTTTCCACTACTACCTTTACTTTTACTATTGGATTGCATAATGTCCCTTTCTATATATGGTTATGGGGTAAGCATGCGCAATTTAGTTTTGGATTAAAAGGGGGTCCATCTTCACATCTATTCTCACAAGATGATAAAGTAAAAGATAAGAACATTTTTAATTAATTTTGTGTTCTTAAAAAAATCTTTCCAAAATAAAAAGCTTTAACTGGACTAAACAATGCGCATGAAAAATAATTGAGTAACATTGCAAAATGATGACATATATGAACTCCACATGACCTCTAATTTTTGTTTAATCGATCTAAATTTTTGAATTTATATAACATTTTTGTTTCATGTGCAAACAAGACTAGTGTTATATGGTTAGCAGATATTAACAAAAATTTCTTGCACATGAAGTGCAATATTATCGTGTCATTATCTAAATACTCTATCTGTCTCACAAAAAGTGTTTGAATCTAACTTTTTAAGAAGGTAGGTAATGAATTTTCAAATATATATACCTTTATAGTAGATGCACCACGTAATTTTAATTACTTTTATAACTTTAAGACAGCAAAGACAAATTAGAAATATTAAAAAATTTGACAATTATTTTATAACTAAAAATTAAAAGATAAAACACTTTTGTAGGACAACTGTAGTATCTTGTCACTTGTCATAATATATGTATCTATTTTAGTGATGCATTATTATGTTTTTGCCCGCAGATATGAATCACATAGTGCTGCATTATTATGTTTTTGCTTGCAGATATGGATCACACTATGTGAACAAGTTGACTTATGAGTTATGATTTACTTCGCGGGTGGGTCATCTCAGCAATGGTTATCTAATATCCTAGGAACCCAATATTTTCTCCTAATATTAATATATATATGAACATATGAGGTAGGTAAATAATACATACATACATACATATATATATATATATATATATATAAATGTAATTATGTAAATTTATGAAAAAGTAGAAAGAGAGAGGCATACCCAATCATGACAGGAGAGCATGAAATGGTCAGCCCCATGAGTCCTATTCCAAAACGGATGCTTGGTGGAGATGACCCTCACGTAGTCGGAGACGAAGTTGAGTAGTGGGGCGTGGTTGTGAGAGAGAGGCTTGTAGAGGTACTTGACCATCCAGGTGACACTGAAAGGCATGAAGTACACGTGAGCTTTATGTGGGTCCCTCGTCCTGAACCTACTGCCCCCATGCTCCATCTCGTGTATGAATCTCCCTTCCGTCGTGTATATGTTCTTGCAGGGCCCATCATGTGTTATTGGTAGGTCCCCTTCTTCGTACACGTATACTCTGAACCTTCTTTCCATCTCCACGTAGCTTCTGTAATTTGGGAATAACAACAAGGTTATATCAGTCATTTCATTTACATAAGATAATGTAAAACCATATGCTACTCCATTAGGGCTTTAATAGTGATTTGGGCACTTGACAATAATTGGCAATTACAGTAACGTACATTTAATAATGAGATAATGAGATTGCTATTATGATTTTGATTGTAAGAGATTTCTGGTTCTTTATGCCTTGTGTAAAATTATTATTATTATTTTTTTTAATGATTAAAAAGGGTAAAGTAAAAGAAAAAATGATAAAATTTTACTTAAACTAATATTTTTGAAAAAAGTAACATGCAAATAAAATTCATTGATTAACAGTGTGGTCTGAAAAGAAAAATGCTGAACAAATCCAACTAAGTAGTCAGTTGAAATGGATAAAGTTCATTTGGCTACACACTTTCAGACTGCTTAATTAGTCAAAATTTCTAATACAACCCATCCAATATACAATCAGAATTGTTTCTTATATGCATGGCAGGGGTTTTATTGGTCAATTCACAAATATAGCCATTTCATGGAGAGAAAAAATTTCAATAATTTTTTTACACTTCTTTCAATATACAATTAAGGTTGTTTCTAGCTAAAACATTGTAGATTAGAGATTAATAAGACATCCATTGTATAGGCATTTTTCTACATAGTGGAATGAAAACTAATATATGCGCACATATGTAGAGAGGGTATGTAATTATGAATCACTCTTAGTAAATCTTTTAATACTATTGTATGCGGGTCTCAGCATATGAAATTCGAACTCGTCTAACTTCTTGTGCCTCTATGTTCGAATTCCTTGCCTTTAATTTGTAAGGATAATTTTAAAAAAAAAATTTAAAAAAGAGAGGCTCCTTCTCTTTAATAGTTTAAAAGCTCTGATTTATAATATTGATACATATTATAAAAACTTTATAAAATATTTCTAATATTTTTCATGTTATGGTGATAGTGGTCCTTAGAAATGAAGGTGCCCAGGTAATAGAAGTTGAAGGTGTACTCATAAGGCGGCAACATTCAAACACAGCGTCTTTTTCACAGAAGGTACTGAGTGGAGGGAATGACTAATGAGTGAGTGCGCACTTAACACACCATGCGTCAAGCACAAGACTTCAATACAACCACACAAAAATACGCAAATGGGAATGTAAAAAAAGCGAGATAGAAATATGCACAAAAGGAACGTTAGTGACTTAAACGGAAAGTAGTTAGAAAAGAGGCAAACTCAAGCCTTTTGAATTCTATATACATAACACAATCATACATATACATATACATATACATATATATGTGTGTATATATATATATATATATATATATATATATTCCCACGATTTTAGTTCTTTTATTATTATTATTTTTATTTTTGAAAAAATTTTGGGTTCAGAAAAAGGCTTACTGATAGAATGCGCCGGGGTTGCGGTAGATGTCGCCGGCGTGGATGCCACCGTCGGCGGAAGTTAAGGATAGGTTTCGAATCGAAGCGGCCTTCCGAATCGCAGCTCGTGCTCGAGCAAGTCCTTGCTCGAGTTTCTGATCTTCTCTCTGCAATGCCAATACAAATTCAAAAGAGAGAAACAGAGAGTTATATAGCGAATGTGTAGATTTCTCAATTGCTGAATCGAAAAATCAGTATAAACGAACGTATGTGTGTGTGTGTGACTGTGTGTATATGTCGATTAATACATATTCAAACCAGAGAAACAGAGGTTTATATAGCGAATGTGTAGGTTTCTCAAAGACTCAATCGGTGAATCAGAAAATCAGTATAAACGAACCTATTGTGTGTGTGTAGTAGTAGTATGGACATAAGATTACGGATTTGAATTTCACAATGACGCTTTAGGTGATTTGTGTTCGTAATCTCAAACACATTATTCAAACAGAGAGAGATTAGAATTGTACAAAACGCTCTCTGTTTCTCAAATTATCCATCAGTCTGCAATTTCAAGCAGTTATGAACAATTATATATCTACACACACACACACACACAAAAGAGAGCAGACTCTTACGAGACTCTGTTTTTTCCCAGATCATCGGCCATTATTACTCTCTGCAGCCTCAAATCTCCAATCGGTTCATAATTCATATGTTGTGTGTTTCTATATGTACTTATATATATATATATATATATATATATATATATATATATATATAGAGAGAGAGAGAGAGAGAGAGAGAGAGAGAGAGAGAGAAACAGAGCATTGAAAACTGAAAATTCTTACCATGACAGTTCGGTTTCTAGACGGACGATTGGGGAAGGAAACAGTGGATTGATCAGTGAGAACAGCTTGAACCTCATTGCTGCTACTGGTGATCTTCGTCTTCAACTCCACGATCGGTATTGAATACTCCAATTTCGAACTGGAACGGCCTAAAACCATGAAAACCGCGACGATCGAGAGCACAAGCACCGAACACAGTGCTGAAACAGGGACGACTCTTCCGTAACCCGTCTTCATCTCAAGGACGATGCTCTCTCTCTCTCTAAAACACACACACACACTCTCTCTCTCTCTAAAAACTCTTTCGATGGATAATTAATAATGAAAACGGTCAAGAAAAACGCGGGGAGGAAAAAGCAGCTCTCTCTTTCTCTCGCTTGAAATTTATGGCGCAAAAAAAGGCTGGAAGCGTGACACTATATATATATATATATATATATATATATATATATATATATATATGAATATACATATAATAAACGAAATTACAAATTCATGTAAAGTAGATACAAATTGAGTTGTCTATTGAGTTTACCATGACCAACTCTGTGAATAAAAAGAGTCCCATTTAAAAGGTACTTATATGAGAGTCCTACATTAGTAAAAAATCCTATTTTATTTTATTTTTATCAAGATAAGTATAGTGATATTTATCAATATATATATCAAATCCTATAGTTTTGTAGAAGGTGAACATCATGAGTTACTATAAGTGACCAAATTTATTTCTAATTTCAACTAATCTTGAATTTTGTGGCAATTTTTAATTGTTATTATTATTTAAAAAAAAGAAAGAAATTGTTGTCCCAATTCTTACTTGTAGTAATTGGTATGTTATAGTTCTAAATTTGATGACCAAATTAGTTGATTAAAAGGGTCATTTCCCTTTTTACCTTTTTATTGCATGCATGGTTTATTATATGGTTTCACTTGGTGAACTAACTCTTAATTATTTCTGCAATAAGAATTACTAATATTAGTCTTAATATATATAATACGTAGAACTATTTTCACTTACAAAGAAATTTCATTAAAAGGGGTTTGAAATTTTAAGTAAAAGACTTGTCAATGGACACACACATATATATATATATGCGCTTCTATGTGAGGTTAAAATAGGAACTTCCTATATTTTTCAATAGGGTAAGTAAATTCCGAACTTATTATGGTGTAACAAAACGCCTCCCCATATGTAGCCAAAAATCTAATGCAAAAATTTTAACTGTAACAGTAAATGATATTCATTTGTCAATAATGAAATATTGAAGATAAATATGTTCTTTTATATTAATATTTTTGGTGTTAAAAAATATATATATGAATATTTTTGAAAATTTGTTTTTATAAGGGAGAGAATAGTCTGCAACTCGGATGGGTTGGAGGTATAACTTAAGTCTAACACACCATATGAAATACTAGACCCAAGCCCAACCCTAACCCTAACCCTAACCCTATCTTCAACCTTAACTACTCAACTCGAGCCCAACCCATCCTTCTACTCTTAAATTCTGGCTTAGATTCCGAGTTAAAACTTCAAGTTAACTCGGGTTATTCATATGGCTAATCTTTATACCAAAAATTTAATATGATCTTGAATTAGTTTTAGATTAAAGGGTTAAGTGCATAGAACTCTCTCGCTATATAAAAAATGTGCAAGAAATACCCCTACTAAAAATTAAATGCATATAAATCACTATATTATCAACCTTTTGAACAAATTACTCCCTAATCATCAATTTTGACCAATTTTTTTTTATAAAAACCCTAAAATGCCCTTGCTGATGTAAGGAAAGAAAATCTCTCTTTTCCTTTCTCTCCCCAAATCATCTCTCAGCTCTCTTCTCTCTCCAGTCTCTACAATACAGAAAAAAGATCACCATACATTTTCATTATGTCTATTTTGACTTAAGCAACAACCGATTAACTCTCATCTAAAAATCACTATTTTAATAAATAAATAAAACTATGTATTCTCGCCGAAAAATTACTACTTTGATAATATATATATATATATATATATATATATATATATATATGTATGTATGTATTTATGTAATTTCTAAAGCAAATTTTTTAATATATATATATATATAGATACATATATATAACATAAAACTGAAGATGCAAGAAATTCATTCCCTCTTTCTCTCTCTAGAATTCTTACACTTCAACCAAAAGATCCCCCTCTCTTTTCCATTCCTTCCCCTATTTATAGATATTTACAAGATATTTACGGATTGCTGGATCTGGGCCTGTTCCTCCATAAGTCCTGGTCACCTTTGATGGGCTTATTCGCGTTCGGCCCATATGGCAGTGTCTTTTAATGGGCCGACCCAGCTGTACGGACCGGATGTAGTGCTTGCAAGTCAGATCCGGCCCATGTCGTCCTGGGCCTCCTCAAAAACTAATACCACAAAATATTTAATTGGTGAAGAAATGGAGAGGACGAACAATAAATAAACGTGTTTATTTTGTGAAACTTGAAATATAAAAATTATTAATATTCCCTGAAGATGAGTATTTTCAATATGTGCAGAGTCTATATACATACTTTTACCATAAGATAAATGTTGTGTTGGTTTTGGCATCATCTCAATTTGTTTCAGTTTTAGTTTATGATCATGGAGCCTGAGATGCACAAGTTCAATTGTGCCTTGTTCATTAGTGCCTGTGATTGGATGTTATCTCGATTGAGCTACAGTATCATTTTGTTCAAAAAATTAAATTATATGAACATTGTTATGTATATCCTTACAACCATGCCTACTCCCATATGTTAGAGCGAGAAAGAGAGATTTTGTTTTTAAAACCAGAGTTATTATGAGTTAATTGCATCTCTTTTAATGATTTTGCATCTCATATATATATGACAAGATCAATAAATATATAGAAGTTGCTGAAAAAGAGAAGATAAAGAGGAACAAATATGGAAGTCACCGGAAAGAGAGTCCCACCAGAAAGTGAAAACAAAGAGAGAAATAGAGGGGAGAGAGACCTTCCAAAAAAAGAAAAAAATAATTTAGAGGAGAGAGGGGATATTTTAATTTTTTATTATTATATTTTATATTTTTTTGTATGGGTATTTTAGACATTTCTATGGCTAAATTGACCTAATGTCCTTATTCGCACAAATTGTAAAATGCAGGGGGTTTTATGAGTGGTAAATTGTACATTTTGTATATTATGAGGGGTTTTTTTGCACTTAACCCTAGATTAAATTACTCTCAAATACGAAAAAATTTAAAGACTTTTTGTAAATTTTTAATAAATTACAAAAAAAATTTTAGAAAATTAATTTTTCTAAATATTAACATACAATAAGTTAAGATTTAACAAAAGAAGTTAAAAAGAAAAAAAGTAATCATAGTTTAAATATTATATATAATGTAATTAAAAGTAAAAATATATATGAAAATAATATTATAATTTGGGTCCGGGTTAACTCGGATTGTTAGCACTTTAACCCAAATCCAACCCTAATTAAATACGGGTTGAGATTTTTCAACCCAAACCCAACCCTAATTGTAAAAATAATTGTCAAAACCCGTAAAAAATTGGATTAGACTCAGATTAGTTTGGGTTAGCCAACCCAAGTTGCACCCCTAGAGAATACCCTCTCGATTCAATGGCGGAGACCGCACAAGTTTAATGAGAAAATGTTATGTGGTAGTTTTTTTATTTAAAAATAAATCATTGATAACTTTAATTTTGACATTTATTATTAATCAATAAACGATTAATTGAACATGCTCACAGGTGGTGGTCTTTTTTTCTGAAATACCAAGACTAGGATTGTTTGCCTTTCCGGTCCTCACTGTCCTAGGGTTTCTTACGCAATGAATCCCAATCCTCTTGGGTATATATTTGTGTACATTATTTTCTAGTGTAATTAGCTCAAGAATTTAACACTATTTAAAAATACTGCATTATTGCTTTAATGGTTTTAACACTTTTCTATTCTGATACAATAACTTTTTTGTAAGGTTTAATACAATATGTTGCATGAGCATTAAATTCTCGAAGTAAAAATGTCACATAAGTGTGTGAAGCGGTATTACATACTTGTTATAATTTTGATACTGTATTACGTTCTTAATATAAAATAATATAGGATTAGAATGGATTCAGTATTCATAATGAATCAAAAATACGTTATGCCACAGTGTTAATATAAAATTATATATAACTAAAACCATGTAGAAATAGTAATATATATATGTATATATTGTTTATAATTTGTCTTTTTTAAAGGCTTATTCTAACTATTTGCAAATATTATCCTGTTTTGGTTGTTTACACTTATTTTTCAACCAACCCCATGATCGATCATTTCTAACCTAGTGAATAACAAATTGGTCCCGGTTCAATCTTAAAATTGTTTCAGAATTTTCCTTCTTTTTTTAAAATAACTTTATAGAGACTTGCATTTATTATAAATTATACTACAAGCACCCTTCAACTTTTTGGACTTGGCCTACATGGCAATAATGATGACTTTTACAACAAAATTTGTTCCCATATATATAGAAAAAATGATTACTTTTACAGCAAAAGTTTGTTCCCAATATAGCAAAAATGATGACTTTTACAACAAAAGTTTGTTCCCAAAAATGATGACTTTTACAACAAAAGTTTGTTCCCAAAAATGATGACTTTTACAACAAAAGTTTGTTCCCATATATGGTAAAACATCGAATGCAAAAAATGTATTGAGGACACGTGTTTATCAAATTACAAATTCAAGTAAAATAGAAAGAGAAATTGATACAATGAGTTGTACAAATTAAAAGTGACCATATCATTGAACACAGCCCAATTAAATTCTTGTATAGAAAAGTTCCAAAATTGAACATGAGACATGGTACGTTTTTTTCTATATTAATCCACACGGCCTCAGAGATAGTACTCGAACAAGTTCTATGAAAAAGTCAAAAAAAAAAAAAAAAAAAATATTTTTTTATTTTTTTCCAACTTAACCCACACATCACGCCAAGAGGACTTGATCAAAGGTTTCATATTCATACCATTTATTTTCTAACTTAATCCACACATCACGCCAAGAGGACTTGGTCAAAGGGTTCATATTCATACCATTTCGTTCACTGTTTACGTTCATTTTGGTTTAGACTAGACTCAACGGTAAAAAAAAAAAGCTAACCTTTTGGGCACTTGGACTTGCTTTAGCCAACCAAACTAGCATAAGCGTTTGCTATATGTGTGGCAAGTAGACTCACAACTTCTGTATGATCAAAACTCGTAAACTGATAGCCATCGAAATCAAAATACCATGACAAAATATGAGAATCACAAAGATTGTGACGGGCTCTTAAAAGTAGGCTAACAAACTACCCCTTCTACAAAACTATTGTATCACGTATTCAATAACTAACACATATATATGAAGTATAAACATTTTGCAGATTGCTATGAACTTCAGCAATTTGTGGGCGAGTTCATTAAGGCAAGCATCATAAAAATTGGCATATCCTGATACAAATGCATCACACCATACTTATCTTCATCGATCAACACCGTCCGATTAATGGGTAACACGAGTTGGATTGACTTGCATAGATGAATCATCAAAAGGTAAAGAATGCATGATTCTGAACTCATTGTGCAAGAAAATCTAAGAGATTTGATCAGTCGTATCACACGTAAGCAAGTGATCGACGTGACCAAGTACAGCAGAAACAACACTTTCCAAAAACATTTGAAGATTCATAGTCCATGTTAGATTAGATTGCTAACAAATAACCAGCTTGAGGCATCATTTGACTCAACAATAACTAATGAAAACCTCACCGTTGGAAGAGGACGGGATACGTAGACAACCTATATCATCTTTAGGTTTTTCTTCTTCTATACCTTCTTCTTTCAGAAGATGTAGACGTTTCTTCAAGGATTTTCTTCAATCTTCAAATGTTTCTTCGAGCGGATGAAGGTTTAGGGTGAGTTCCCTGAAAATTTGCATAAGCGAAAAAACTGCCCAGTTTGGTTTAATTTTTCTGAAAACACTCTTCGAAAAATTTAGCACAAACAAGTGGCCATGAATGCACATTCAAGAGAATTATGGGGAAATTATTGGATTTCAAAGCAAAAAAGGAAGCTAAATCTTATTAACATCTACATACCACCAAAAAGATATGGGCTCTCTCAAAAACACCTGTAATTTCCTAAGCCTTACGAATACCGAGTTTTTCTAGTGATGCTCTGATGTCATTGCCATTGCAACCCTCGGATTCAACAACATTAGGGCTGTTGAACGGCACAACATCTTCGAGAGGATAGCTTCTGTTACTATGAAGTTTACGCGCACCAGTGCAAACTCCCTTCAATATCACAGTTTTGTGTACTCCACCAAGCAATCCTTCGAAATCAGTATCCCCACATTCTCCCACGAAGACGACAAATTTTGACAAGTCTACACCCCATCGAACATACAGGTACCTGAAGGGAATGTGTGATTATATAATAGACAAATATATAATGGAAGATCTATAAATCCTAATCCAAATGCTGCTGGGACAAATTTGAGATAATGGTAAACCATGAGCAGTTTATTCAGAAGCTTATGAACGTGAAATTATTCTATTCTGTAAATGCATTTTATGAATATCTCATTAGATTTTTGTCACAAGCTTCCTCCAATTGTAGGAGTTAAAAAAGAACCCGTGACTCATAGAATACAAGATGCATGCCATAACTTTAAGCATTCTGTAAGCAACATTTCATTTTTACTACACTAAAAAACTGACAAGAAACACTACTACGAACACTGTTACATGACCTAAAAGTAACATATTCAATTCGTATCTGTCATATGAAAAAAAAAAAAAAAAAAAAAAAAAATTGTATCTGCCATATGAAAGAGCAGATAATATGCACAAAAGCACCGTGATATCAGTAAATTCAACTCTTAACTTCCACAACCGAGAAAATACACCAATATAGAAGATATAGAAATAAATAAAAGAAACAGTGGGCAAAAATCATCGGGGAAAAACAATGTGATTGGTAACTTAATAATGCAAATAAGTCTCACCAAACTTCTCTCCAGTCCTTACAACTTAGTTACGTCATCAAACCTAGTGATACACTGATACCAAAGCACACTAAAATAAAACTTCCAACTACAGCAACAAGTGAAGTGATCTCACCAAAACTATATGGAATTCTATAAATAAAAAAGGGCTAGCCCAGTGCACGAGGCTCCCGCCATTGAGGGGTCTGGAGAGGGTTAGAGTTTAAGTAGCCTTAACTCTGCATGAAGAGTCTGTTTCCGATTTTGAATCGGTGACCTCTAGGTCACAATGGAGCAACCTTACCGTTGTGCCAAGGCCCACACTCTCCTGCTTTTATAAATATTGCCCCCCAAAAGCTAGTGCCTAGACTTTCTAAAGTCTGCCTTACAGTTGAATTATATCATGAAGGCCCAGTGATGCAGTTCTAACACTAAATCTAAAGAAGACATCCTGTGATAGGTCCTAGATATATTGGCAAACAGTTTTTTTTTTCTTACTAGGTACTGTTAGTGCCTCTTCACACTAGGAAAGTATACTGAAGTCCCCAAAATAAAAACACATCATCGTGTTTCATACCAAATAACTTTGTAATGCTAAGAAGAAGAGAGAGAATAGTAGAGAAATAAATAATCATGATTGATCATTTAGGGAAAAAAAAAAAATCATGATTGATCTCTCCGTATTAACAGTTACAAAGAAATTTATATATCAAATTGATACTATGATGTCTTGTAAAACCAAAATCAGTGGATTATTCTTATAGCTCCAAGAGAATGATACCGTCAATCACATTACAAAGATAATTCAAGAAACCTTAATAACTCCTTTCAAGAAAAATAATTTGGCAACTTAAGGCTTGTGGCAAAATGAACACATGGCTCTTCAAAAAAAAAAAAAAAAAACATTTTCTTTAATGTTATGTTTGGGAGCTCCAAATCGGCACCTCGGATTTGGAATTGGAGGAATTTTAGATTAAACCTCCAATTCCAAATCCAAGGCGCCAATTCTGTGCTCCCAAACACAAGGTTAGTGTTTTTGCTTAAGTTTTTATTTCTTTTTACTTTTTCAAAAATGTTATTTCAACAAAAGGAGAAAAGGAATTTGTTATGGTCTTCGATTAAACTTTCCTTATGGTCCTGAACAAGTACCAAACAATCTGGATTTCAAAGTCATGATACTTGTCCACAATGCCATATTAGAGGGCGATTAAATTACATATAGGAGGATAACTAAACTGTAGTCGGGAAAAGAAAATGAAGGAAAAAACAACATACCTGAGGGCTTGAGATCGAGAAGCCAGCACAGGGATCACATTCAGTTTGTAACCATTTTGACTATAAATAATGTTGCATCGCAGAGCTTGAATTCTTATCATTTTCCGTAGTTCCTTCACATGGGGAACCTGTAGAGAAAATTAACGCTAAAATATTTCAAGTGCACTGCACCAAGTAAATGAAATGACATTAAATAAAAATAAAAAATAAAAAAGAAAGAAAGAAAGAAAGAAAGAAAAGGTGACAGTTTCACAAAATGACAGAGAAAATCCTGCCGTTTTAGGAAGCTTTCCAAAAATAAAATACAAATATATAAATAAATAATTACCAAGGCTGGGTTTTCCACTTTGAATGCATAACAATGTGCAGCTGATCCTGATTTATCTTCTGCAACTACTTGTCCTTCTCGTCCCTTTTTATCGTTAATAGAAGCAGCCCAACGTACCAAAGTTTTCCTCAAACCCTCTCCACCCCAACGGTAATCAATATGTGAATGATAATCTAAGTCTACTACAAAGGGAAGCCCGGAAGGACTATCCCCAGAAGTCGAAGAGGGATAGTAAAGCTCACCGCCACTATTGCAAATAAAAGCATCAAAATCCATAGGGCTCAATCCTCCTGAGTCCAGAAAAGAATGTATCTCAGATATTGTTGAGGCTGTTGATAATATAAAGCCTATCGAGCCTGCACTTCTGTCCACACCCGCAGCCTCACAAATCATTTTGATGATATCAAGGGAATCAGGCATCGTATCACAATCCACAGCAATGACAAAGATGAACTTCCTCCTCCTCAGTCTGGGAAACTTACTTATGTTATGCTCTGTTTTCTCCGAGGACCCAACATTTTGTGGCTGTCCTTTGGCAGCCTTGGACAAAACTGCATCCTCTAATCTGCTCTTTTCATCAGGAGCATTTTCTTCGGCATTTAAAACATTGTCTATGGTTCCACTCCCTTCATTTTTCTCACCATCAAGTGACATCTTTAAGTTTAAAGATAAATCCTTTATATCTCTCAATGAATCATTGGGTGAATCTGATTCTGAAATTTCACATCTATCATCACTTCTTTGCCATTGTGGATGCCTTGATTTGCAGATGGCTATTCGAGACAAGTATGTCTTACAGTGCTCTGGCCATGAAAAAAGGTGAATATTTTTCAACCCATTCTGCCTACATCTTGCCCAAAGTTGCTTATCCGCAACAAGCTTTAGAAGAGCATCAGCAATCGATTGCTGCTCATGAGGGTCAACTAGCAGACCATTATCAAGAACCTGAAAAAGTTCATGGTCAGTATCGTGGACTAGCATGAAACATCATCTTGTTACAGCTCCAATGAACAAATTAGAAAATCCTTCAAGCAATAGGAAAGTTCCACAATGGACGAACCCGATGAATATCAACTGGACCTCCATTTTTTGTTGCGACAATGGGCAAACCATAAGCTGCTGCCTGTTCAGTGAGAGAAGTGGAAATGTTTATCTTGGATTAGCTAATACATGGAAGTGAAAGATAATGCTTTGCAAGTAATAAACAAGGCTAAGCACCTCAATTAAAGTTAGCCCAAATGGCTCAATGAAAGCCGGATTGATGAAGACACCCTACAAAAAAAAATTACTAGAAGAATGAGGAAGTCAAAAACCATATATAACACAAAATATGATCCCAATAAATATTATGCAAAAATAAACATAATTAAATGAGAAAAACAAAACTACTGTATATTAATATGTGCTACTGTTCACCCCAAGTAAATCTCTATACCTAAAATATCCCATGTAAAAATAATATATTCATCCCTTTCTGCTTTTATGGCAACATACCAGGGCACCAAGCCGCAAAGGAAAGTGATCTATGACCTGTAGTTCTTCCCTAGTTCCCTATCTTACTCCTCAAACAGTAATTCTTTTCCTCATGCATATACTGCCTAGAATGACAACATAATTAGCATTAATAATTATTTTGTTTGAGATAAGGGCAGCATTTGAAGCAATGGCTCTTACTTACCCACTTCCTGATTTCAGCTAAGTTCCCTGTAATTAGTGGTGGATCAGAAAATCCATCTCAAGCAGAAAACTTAGCTCAAACTTTCTAAATATCTGTGCGTGTGTGTGTGTGTTGTATATTATCTATAAAAGAAACTTTACAAGATTATCACACTAAAAGGTTGAGTGAGATATACCTCTTAGACTATAAAGAAAAGACCACCAACAAGAAATATATGCTACAAAAAGGAAAAAGAAAAAAGGAGGATGATATACCCACCATCCACCAAAACCACTATTTGACTTCTGTAAAAATGGCCCCTCAAAAAAACTAATGAAGGATTTCAACTTTAGCCAACAAGACAGCTTTCTCATTGGCTGACCAAGGATGAGCGAAGTGACAATGTATGAACTTAAGCTTGACTTAAGTAAATTCATTACAGCATGAAGTTAAGCATTCCCCAAACTTGCCAAAAAGTGGCAGCAGCTTACATGCTTCCTTCATCTCTGTAGTTCAATGGACTTTTTCTTCTTGTCACCACCTTCACAAGGATGATGGACTTAAAAATATGAATATGGTAACTTATTTTCATTAATTTATATGTACATATACATGTATGTTTACATAAAAACCATGACTATCACTCAACAATGTAAAAGTTGTAAAATCAATTTATATCAGTAGCTACATCAAAGAGATGTGATTTTGGTATCACCTTACCCTTTGGCTTAATACAAACCGAAGCCATGCCTATTTAGATGTGTTGTTCCTTATAAAAGGACAAAGAAAAGGCCCACCAACACGAAATATATGCTAAAAAAAAAAACATGATATACCCAACATTTATATTTGACTTCTGTAAAAATGACCCCTCAAAGAAACTAATGAAGGACCATCACAAACTTTGGCCAACAACTCCACTTTCTCATTGGCTGACCAAGGATGAGCAAAGTATGAACTTAAGGTTGACTTAACTAGATTCATTACAGCATGAAGTTAAGCATTCCCAGAACTTGCAAAAAAGTGGCAGCAGCTTACATGCTTCTTTCATCTTACTGTAGTTCCACGCCTTTTTCTTCTTGCCACCAATTTCATAAGGATGATGGACTTAAAATATGAAAATGAAAACTTACTTTCATTAATTTATATATACATATATATGTATGTTAATAAAAAAACCAAGAATCCTTTATTATACTTTCCAAAAACAACGTAAAAGATATAAAATCAATTTACCCTTTCGCTCAATACAAACCTAAGCCTAATTCATGCCTAGTTAGATGTGTTGTTCCTTATTCATGTTGAGGTGCTATATTATATCAAGGCATTTTAGAGTTAAACCAATATTACATCAAGGCACAATTTTCATGATATTGGTGATCATATTAAAACAAGTTGCTTCTTCATTAATAAGATAAGCTCTAAAATGACTTGATATATATATGTCCTCTCGACAATATAAGAACTCAGTAGCACTATCTGTTCAATACAGAGAGTGCTAAGAACTTCCATATTCCTTTGTAAACTTACCTGTTTTTATGGAAGCAATACAGAGATGAGAGAACCCAAGGTTCATCAGAGGCAAAGGGGAAAAAGGTTTTCTAAAAGGGAAAAAGAGGACCAGGAATGCATTTAGAGGACATTAAAAGTTGGAACTTGCAAAAAGGTACAAACCATATATGCAAATGCAAATTTTACAGTGTCTGTAGCTGATTTATATAAATATGCTTTATTGTTACGGATGTGCTACAAATATATCCTTCTCTTACCTCAATTTGAAAAAAGTTCTTCACAAAACTTACCTTCGTTTTTGCTGCAAGACGATATATTTCAGGAACGTCAGACTGCTTGTGGTGTTTAGGATATGCCACATGACCATATAGATCATATTTGTCAATCAGTTTAAGTATTGAAACTAGAACAGATGCATTTGTGCTAGACATTTCATCAATAGCATCCCGGTTACCCATTATTAATGTCTGCAACAACAAAGAAAATGCAAAATACAGTCATACAGCTAAACAAATACCTCAATTAATAAGCCTTATCAAGTTATCAACCACTTGGCAACATTGTTTGCATGTATTCATCAACAAGTGCAATTCAAAGATTCAAACATACAAGGTTAGCTAGTTCTCTCAGCGAGCGACATTCACCAAAAGCCTTGACTAAAGTTGTAATGTTCTTTTTTGGGTCTGCCCTGGCAAGCGCAAGTATCATAGGCTTGCGTGGATTGTTAAAGAAACGCATTATCTGCCAATGTAAAATCACCAAGATAAAACTAATATCAAAATATTCATTAGACATAAAGCAAGTGTTTCATTGTTGATGATGCTCAGCGTCACAAAATATTTTATCAATTCACAAAGGCATAGAATCGGTGGCCAAAGAATAGTTAAAACCTCGGACCAAATAGGTGGGGGAGTCCCAGAGTTATCTTCGCTTCCTTCTGTTTCCCAATCCATCTCACCATCATGCGGAACAATATGTTGGAATTCCATTCCGGGAGGAATTACCTGCAAACCGTTGTGACCATTTCAAATACATATTACATATTTAAGCCAGAAATAGTAAATGCCAAACCCCTACCATCAGCTGAGCTGCATTTGTTAGGACAAAAATTGAGGAAGACAAAATTGGTACTTACAACCATGCGAGGCATAAACCTGCCATAACAGCTCACATTTCGTTTGATCCTAGCTCTTAGTTTGCGCTCTAGTATTGGATCAAAACCATCATACATACGCCATTGCTCATCTATCTCCTGTCTAGTGCTAGTAATAACTACTTCAGAGGCATCAAGAGACAACTCCTCAGCCTCTATACGCCGCATTATTTTGTATGTAGCATTAATTTCTTCCCTTGATTGGCGTCCTTGTTTCAAAAGTTGTTCAAGCTTGTCTCTTCCAAGTGAGTGGCCAGTAAAAAGCATCCGTACATTTAATGCTCCAGACAGAAGAGCAGCAGAGTCACCAGCATCTGCATAATGTCCATGAATCGCAACAGGCCAGACTGGTATCCCACCACCAATTTGCTCACCAAGAACTTTAGACATTTGTAAAATGTGGCTAAGTGCACCATCAACAAATTCAGGAATGCAAGGCCAAAGCAGCTCTTTAGGAACATATTTATCTTTGGGGCCAAATGGTATACGAATTATATAAGCACCGCCGCTCTCCCCCATTTCTTCCATGGAATTTTCTGAGTTAATCAGATTCAGCATCTCAGTTGGTTCACCATAACTCCAATCTATATCTGGCGCCGATACTTGCCTCGTCAGTAAATCAACCCGATAAACCCCGGGCATTGTGCCTAAGGCCCTGGCAAGTTCTACCACATACTTGACCTGAGTACAAAAAGTAAATGAATTAGGAAGTTCCCATGCGCAGGCAACTCATAGTTCTTGCTGATGGAAGTGTCAAATAATTGGTAGCTAGATCCAAAACCATGCACACAAGGATATTTAGCGAGAACTTTATGGCAGAAGCTACCTGACCACCTGTATCAGAATCCCGACCGAGTTCCATGTTTTCACCACGGATCAAACCATGGAGGCTGCATGAAGACTAGTTGTCAGGAAGAAATAAATGTCATCACAAATGTCAGAAATATCATAAGTTGTCCACTCAAAATCAGGACAGATTCTTTGTAACAAAGACTATTTTATAATAGATATCAAAATTATAATATGAATTGGGAGAGGGGGGTTTGGTTTTGGGGTGGATTCCATGCCTTATTAACACAATGTAGAGTTTCTTTTCCTTATTCGGATTAGCCAAGTTTTCCATCACATCAACAGAATGTATCCTACGCATACTTCCTCTGTTGCTATCACCATGAGCCGAGATTTCACTGACCAAGTCTCCTTTCTCTCCTTCTGATAAGTCTTCTGACATATCAGCAGTTGCCTCTCTGCGGCCTCTTTCACGCTCAAGATGTCGCTTAGCTGTATGCTGAGCTTCCTCACCTTCAAGCTACATCAGAAAAACAAGGTTAAAGAATGATAAGGTAATAACACGACAGTAAAATATCATAAACATCAAACCCGGGGCGAAGCTAGAAATTCTCTGTTGTGGGGCCAAAGTAATACTAGGGAAGCACACAGAGCCATGAACAATGTTTTCTAGTTTAAGAAGAACAGTTTGCCTTACACTTCTGACTTTCTTATTTGAACTCTTCATATAAAATATTTTCTGCTTGTTTTGTAACTTTTGTTTGGTACATTCCTCAATAGTAGCCTATTCATAGCTTTTCCCTGGCCCAGATGTTCTAAGAAAGAGATCTCATTCACTAATTAAAATTTTGAAATATATATAAAATTATTATACATTTTTCTCGAAAATGTAAGTCTTAAGAGCATATTTATCTTGTGGACACTCTTACAGTTGCATCCTTGTAATTGCTAGATAGAGAGGCTAAGGTAGATCCTTACTGCCTTGCAATTGAATGATTATAAGTCTGCAAGCTTAGTGAGAGTGCCTTCGTCATAACCGTTTCCTACCCTCAATATAATCTAAACAGCAATGAACATAAAACCTAAAAAAAATGATGTTGTCAAATGTTGAACATCCTTTTTCTCTCTCTTTAAAGTTTAAATTCCTATAGATAATAGATATTATATATGTATATATATATATTTTTTATTGTAACATATATGTTACAGAAAGGACTACCGCAATAATGGAATTACTTATTTTTTGTTAAATATGGAATTAATTTTTTTTTTTTATCTATATTTATACTTTTCAAAGAAAGAATAAAAAACGGTGTTCAAAGAATTTTGGAGGAACCACATGAAAATTCTTTTTCAAACTCGCCCTTAAACAAATTCACAAAAGGTCCAAACTATGCGATTACTGTACCATTAAATTTTTTAAGTTTTCTATAATATAGACAATATCAGGGGTAAGTTCCCTGAATTTGGAAAGAAACAACCATATCAGACTTACAATGACTAAATTAATCTTAAATTGCTGTTAGTTCGTAACAAAGGTTAAATATAAAAAATATAGAAAGGGACAAAAAGAAGATTATGAGAAACACAAGCTACTCACCAATAATCCCAAAAGAAAAATCTCTAACTTGAAGTAATAATAATATAATTTATTATGACTGTGCTTATAAGTAAATAACTGTTGAACATGATGGCCAAAGATCGTGCGAATTAAGGCAAGGTTACCATTAGCATAAAGCTACTTTTCTTAGAGGTTCAGCCATCATTTGATTTTACCACCAGCATATTCCTTTGCAGAAATTATCAGAATGAACCTTAGACTCTGATGTAGAGTTGAGCAAGGCTTGTGATCTAGACCTATAGGAGGGTATGTAAGCCTTAAAAATTTTACAAAATTAAAACTTAGTTTTTTTTAATTGATATTTGAAATATGACATATTAAATGGAATTTAAATTCTAACTAACTAGCAAGTGAAAAATATGAATCAACCATAGTGATTTACATGCATGTGATAACAACAACGCAATAAAGTAAATCAATCAGACATAGAGCACCATATTTTATGTGGAAAAGCCAAACGGGAAAACCCATGGGATCGAGCCAGACAAATAACAATCCACCAAGTAGAAAGAGGTTACAGACTAATTTACCAAACTCCAATACCAAGAATCTGTTGGTCTCTCCCGAATCAGAATTATGCAAACCAATACCCAATCCTTCAGTCGTTGATCCATCAACAAACTCCGTTCCTCACAAACTTTGCTTCTCCATGAATCTTCCATCTTGTTGCTAGTAGCGTACCTTGGACAAGGTACAATAACTAAACTAACTAGACACTCTAAAATAAACAAAAATACAGACTCCTAGTTTTGATCACAAGTTTGCCAACCTAAGTCCTAAATTCTTACACTTTCATTTGTTTTATCCATTTTATCTATACAGTTATTAAAATCTACTCGTCTCAATAAATCATATACTCTGTAACTAACAGCTGAAAACCTGATTCATAACTAATATACAACAACAACCGAGCCTTTTCCCAATTACTTGGGGTTAGCTACATGAATCCCATGTTTCCATTCTGCTCTGTTTAAGGTCAAAGCCTCAGTCAATCCACATGTGATTCATAACTAATATAACTACATGAATTCCATGTTTCCATTCCGCTCTATTTAAGGCCATGGCCTCAGTCAATCGACATGTGATTCATAACTAATATAACGAATACTTTTTTTCTTTTCTCGTTGTTTCTTTTTTTGCAGTAGTGCAAAACTTTGGAATCTGGATGAATGATCTGATGGTAAAATGAGTATTTAAAAACAGAAATTAGTTTGCAGGTTTACATAAATTTGATTGCAAGAGTTTTAATAATTAATTGGTAGAGTGTGGTCTAGATGAGTTCAACCTTTTTCTGACAAGCAAAGAGTTATGACTTACAAAAACATGTAATATAATTAGATTATGCAACAGTATAGTCATTACAAAGAAAGCTAATCTCTGACTTAATTCTCAAATTTTGTTTGTCATAAAGTTTTCCAAGTTCCACCTTTTTTTTTTTCATTTCAAAAATGATATATTCAAATTTTGTAAAGGAAAACAACAATTCATCAATGTAATAAATTTTAGTAGTAGAATCAAGGGTGAGGGTGGAGTGTATTCATTCTATAAATATAAGTAGATAGAGGACAGACTATACTCAATACTGGTTCAAATTAATCAAGGGTGATGGGAGGACTCGAACTCACTTGACAAATCTATGATTTTACCAGACCTACCCCTTATATAAATATTGGCAAATCATCATTTCATTTAAAAAAGCATGAGAATACAAGGACAGCAGCAACACCCACAACCGTGACAACAACATTGGCAGATTATTTTCATTTAAAATTTACAAATGAAAAATTAACCCAAAAACTTTTTATATCCCAACTCTTAACAAATCCCCAACTAACTGACTTTTATATTCACTTCCCACATACCTCATGTCAAGTTTCAAGCTCCCAGACTCCTTATACTTGGATATTGATAAGAAAGTAGCAGATTCCAGTGGTGCCAAAAGGAAGGGAGACCTGGGAAAATGCACTAAAAATTTTGGGCTTCTTTGTGTACACCAAAGAGAAAATAAGTTTTTTGACTACAAATCTTGGGCTTCTTTGTGTACTCCAAAGAGCAAAGAGGATTTCAAATTTGGGTAATCAAGTGTTTCTATATGATACTTCTGGCTAAAGAAGGGTCTAAATCTTCCAATAACCCATGGCTCCTCTCATTAGGAGCCTTAACAGGCATATATTGTAATAATTGATAACAAAAATCCTCAGTGTAAGCAAGCAGCTCTTGGGCCTAGTATGGTAATCTAGTGCAAAGAATTGTTCGCAAAAGGGTTACTGTTGTTTGTATTCTTTGGTGAGAACATATGTATAGAATGATCCCTTATTATTAATAGAAAAAACAAATGCAAATTCATGTGAAGAGATCAAGAGGGTAGCAAGAGCAATGGAGGATAACCACTGTATATGAAGGAGTTTATTAACCCAACCAATCAACCATGGTTGGAGGATCCCACAACTTCGAAACTTGTTCTCATAAGATGAATACGAACTATTAGGTCACTCCAAGTTCCAAAAATAACATGCAAGATAAGTTGATATGACTTTATTCCCCATTTGGTTTATTTTCAATATGGTCTGCATACCTCCCTTCCTAGTCTGATATGGAATTCAAAGCTTCCTCCTAAGAGTATCTAATAATATTCTTCATTTCAAAATTGGATTAACCCATAGAAGCATTTCTCTAGAGCAGAGAGATGCCCTTTAGGCTTCAAAGAGGAGGGGGAATATATCCCATTTCTTTTTCATTGCGAGATGGCCAGAAACACGTTTGCAATTAGTCTGTCTTTGAGAAAAGAGGTTGTACAGAATTATTCGGTTCAAAAATGAATTATACAATATTTTAATACAGGGTAGGGTCTTGAATCAGGACAAGGATCAACATTCAAAAAGTGGTAACCATTTATCGGGCTTTGTGAGCTCATCATGATAACACGATGAACTCCTACCTGTAAGGTGTTGGGGATATTCAAAAGTGAAAAGGTTAATGGTTAACCATACTGATAAGGCTCTTCCCAAAGGGAATCCAAAAAATTCTTGAGAGCTAACTTAGCTTCCAGTTGATAACTCTTTCTTGGCAGCTCAGGCTCTCACTTAAACCAACAGAACTAGCATCACCAATGCCTCATTTTTTTTTTTTTTTTGGTTGGTGGAGCATGAAGGAAGTACAATTGACAGGTTGAGGTTTTTCATCTTTCCAACTAGCGGGTTTCATTGGAATGCCAATCATTTTTCCCTTGCTACGCGGTCCAAGCAATGATCTACACTCTTCGGTTTTGGTTGTAATGCTCTGTTATGCAATGTGGGCTCTCACAATTGGAATGCTACATGGTCTCAGCAGTGCTTCTATACAATCCAATCTCACAAATATTAACTCTTGCAAATGTGATTATCATATAATTTATCTCTTGGAAAACGTCTTCTGGTTTGTAATGTAAAGATTTGCAAGGTAGAACTTCAGGGTACACATAGTAAGGTCCAAGATGACTCTGACTTCTTCGTTGACAGTGCCCTTGTTTTTATATTTGAATAAAGTTCTTAACTTCAAATATATTTATATATATACAACCCCACACAACAAAAAATCTGTTAAAATTAAAAATAAAAATAAAAATAAAAATTCAACTCACTACTGAGACAATCAGTCAATAAAAAAAAAAAAAAAAAAAAAAAAAAAGAAAAGAAAAGAAAAAAACCTGCTTCTTCTTACGAGCCAAATTCCAAATCCTCCAACACATGTTCTCCAATCTTGTGTTCCTTTCCTCTGTGGTTTTAATCGATGCAGCCTGCAAATAAATTAAATATATAAATATAAATGCATAGACATATATATATATATATATTGAATAATAAATTTGAACCTTCTAATCAACGAAATTGAATCTAAGAATGACAGTTAAGAAACTATAATCTAAACAATCGAAAAAAACACTTTTTTCTGATCCAAACTAATTGAAATCTAGCGATGATCAGTCAATTTAGAGAAAAATAAACAAATGTAACAGCAAGACTAATTAGAATGATGGGTGGGTTTGAAATAGAGATGCGTACTTGAACCCAGGAGCGATGCAGATCAGTTTCATCGAAGCCTGTGATGACTTCTTCGACGAAGTAGCGAGTGGGACTGAACCGTCCTCTCTCTCTCAACAGCAACGACGATTTTGCATTGTCAATTCCTGGATCAACGTCCAGGATGGCTTCTAGGTAACTGTTAATCCAGTCGTTTCCCGCCATTGATGATTTTCACAGAGCTCAAAATTTTGATTTTTTTTTAGAGAGAACCCGAGAATGTTAGAGAGAGTGTGTGTCGAATATTAGTATTGATTTATAGATGCGTATGATCTATACATGTAGAGAGAGAGAAGAGAGATGAAAATGGTGTTCATACAGAAATGGTTGTAGAGATGCGGTTGTAGAAATGCTCTTATGTGTGTGTGTGTGTGTATATATATAAAATATGTGTGTGTGGGGGTGGGGGGAAATTGTAAAAGTGATCTGTTTCTGGTACTTGCTTTTTGTTATAGAGGAATGCGACCCCACTAGAGAGAGAGAGAGAGAGAGAGAGAGAGTGAGGGAACTGATTCGGAATTAGTGGCTCTTTGAAGGGATTTTTTATTTCTGCACTTTTTTATCGGGAAAATGGGAAATGGGAAATGGGAAAAGTTGAATTTATATTCCCTATTTCTAAATTTCTGTTTCTTTTCATTCTTTATTCATATCAAGGAAAATAGATATATAAATAAAAAATTTGTGTTATGATGACTTTTTTTAACCCAAATTTGAATTTTAGAATAATAATGCTACCAATATCATATTATTTAGAGGTTTTTTTTTTTTTCCTGATTTTACTCAATATTATTCTTATGTTAATCTCATTTGAATAGGTCAGTTAAATAAATTATATTTTTATTCTTTTCTATTACATATTTACAATTCATCTTTCTTCTAATATTTAATTTTTATAAGTTATTTTTTAAGATTACATCTAATATTAGTTTCACCCTCTTTACTTCCTACCATCTGTAAAAATTATCATTTATTTTCTCAATGGTTCATTTACAGGGCTTCAATAAATATGTACATGTCACTTAAATTTTCTTAGAAAATACTTAAATCTATTTTAATTATCAAAGTAATAACTATTCACCATCTTTGATTTGGTAATCAAATATGACATGTTTATTTATTATTGGTCCACATCAGCGATATTTTGTAGATCTCACTGATGATGACCTAAATATTGTCCAATTTACTTTACCTAATCTTATTTATATCTATACTATTATTAAAAAAAAAAAAAAAATTAGTAATTTGATTTTCTAAATAAACTATATTTGTCTTTGAGCATTCACATTCATGTTTGACTTAACAAATTTATGTTGCGTTTGGTATACAGGAATGGAATGAAATACCCATTTCAACCATTACTTTATTTTGTATGCAATTTAAAGTGTGAATGGTCATTTCATTGGAATGAAAATTCATTCCTCGGAATGAAATTCCATTCCACGATTAAAACTATGGAATGGTCATTCCATTCCCAAGTAATTTTTTTTTAAAAAAAATCAACTTCTCAAAAAACTCTCATGTTCCAAACCCAAAAACCACTACTATCTTTCACCACAACCACTTCCGCCTTTCACCATCACCACCACCGCTTTCCACCACCTCCTTTCGCTACCGCTACCACCACCCTTTGCCGCAACCGCCGCCACCTTCCACATCCGCCACCATATCCACCGCCACCACCTTCCACCGCCACTACCACCACCTTTCGCCACCACCTTCCACCACCATCATCACCATCTTCCACCACTGTCACCTTCACTACCTTCCACCACTACCACCACCATAGTAACCTCCATTAGCTTCTACCACCGCCACCTACACTACTATCTCCTTCCATCACACTACTGCCACCACCTTCCACCAACACCACTATCGCCTCCCACCACCATCGTTACAACCACCTTCCACCATTGCCACTACTGCTGTCTTCCAACACCACCACCTATAGCACTACCACTTTCCACCATCCACCACCACCACTACCACAATTTATTTTTAAAAAATTATTAGAAAATGTCATTTTGTTAATTTAATTTATTTGTTACTAAGAGGATATTTTGGAGAATTCAATTTGAAATTGATTCCATTATAAATTTTAAATTGGTTTAACCAAATACTAGAATGGTTATTATCATTCCATTCCTACACATTTCATATTTACAACCAAATAATAGAATGTGAATGGTCATTCCATTCCATTCTCATTCTCGATCATTTCATTCCCACTTGCATTCCATTCCATTCCTGCACACCAAATGCAGCATTAGTACCTAATCAAACCATCCTTTAGACATTAGTTAATGTAGGTGAATTGATTTCAAGTAATTGAAGATAAAAAATTTATAATTTGAAATCTCATTCATAATTAATAATTTTTTAATACTAGGGTCTGTTTAGAAAGTGTTATGATATTATTTTTCTAATATTGGTATTCAAATTTGGACCCATATCACGTTTGGGATAGCTGATATTGGTTTGGAATAGTTCATAATATATCAGTATTTTTGACAAAAACTCTTATCACTAAATTGGTGATTTTGTGTGTTTTAATACTATAGCGGAGGAACAAAAACAAAATTTTGAATTTCCCAAAACAAAACTGTTCCGATTTTTACTCAAAACACTCCTACAACAAAATGGCTGTTTTTATATTGACAAAAAATATACCTCCTAAAACACATTACATGCCAAGCAACCCTAAAATTTTGATTTCCTTTTAACAAAATGAGATGTTTCACTCTTGGACATTGAAAAGTGATCCATTATGCCCTTTAGCCTAAAATTTATTTTTTCATTTTTTAATAATTTGTACTTATTTATTTTAAATATTAAGTATTTGTATTCCATTTTAATTTTCTCTAAAAGGGTTTGATTTATTTTCTAAAATAGTGATTATTTTGATTTTTTGTATAATTTTAGAAAGATTCTTTATTTTGACAACAAAACTCAATTTTTTAAAAATTATGCAACGTACTAATCGGCCTTTATCCTAAATAACTTTAGGTCTTAACTCTCAAACTCTGGGTCAAGGTTTTGAGACTTAGAAGAAAAAAAAATTATACATTAAAAAAACTAGTGTTTTAGAATGAAAAAATAATAATTTTGTAGCACAAAATTTATAATTGTGAAATTTAAATTGTAATTTAAGAATAAGATAATTGATAATTTGAGAGGTCTAAAACTTACACGAACATTGAAGTCTTATTGAAAATTTATATTTGACTTATAATTGGCGTTTAAAGATAAAAAGTGAGTTCTGATCATTTTACCATGGTAGAAATGATGCATAATCCATAATATATAATGAAAGAATTGATTGATTCTACGGCACACGTGTTGAGAGTGAAAGAAATCTTTTTGGTGGTACAGACAGGTGGCAAGTGCAAGTAATTAACTGCCCATGGCGGGAACAAACTAACGTGGCAAGCATACAGTTATTTACCGTTTTGGCCGCCCAAGAGCTTGTATTGCAATATTTAACAAAGAATCAGCTACGACACGTCTACATGGTTGATCTTCATAAAACAGTTTTATGTGCGTGAAGTGCAAGCAGAATATGCACAAGTTAGAAGAAGAAACACAAAAACCTGAAAGAAAAAAAGGTGAAGTAAAAGAAAAAACAGAGTGAAGTGAATGAAAACTTAATTTGTGTATTTATTTAGCATCAAAATTATAAAAAATTATTCTCTCCGTTTTAAAATAAGTGTTATACTTTTTTTTTAGTCAGCTCCAAAATAATAATTTATTTTCTTTTTTCAAATATTTCACATCTTTCCATACATGTCCTTTAAGTTTAAAATTTAAAATTTTAATATTTAAAACTTAAAAGGGCAAGATAATAATTTTTCAGACAAACAATACATGTCCCCTAAAAATTACTACTCCCCATAAATAACACTTAAATTGGGACGGACCGAGTATCATTTTATAATTTAAATAACATAAAATTTACAATAAAAGAGAAGGTATTATTATAAATTTATAAATAAATTAAAATCAAAATGTTCATGTACTTTTCATAGGAAAATTTTATGAGAAAGTGAGGTGATTATGAAATATATTTTCTCCTTCTGGAAATTTTCTCTTTTTTTTTTTTTTTTTTTTTTTTTTTACATCTAACCGAATTTATCATAAAAGAAAAGCACATATTACTTTCTTGACCAAAACTCAAACATAAGAGAGATTTATTTGTCAAGGCCCACCATAACTTCCTAATCAAATTTCTGTTTTCCCTCTCTCTCTAGCTGATCATTGACTATAACTTGTAGGGTTTGTTGTGTGAGCAATTGGGTTGATGTCATAGTTCATCATTTGACTAAAAGAATTGAAAATGGGGTTCTTTCTATGTTTCTTATTTGGCATGACCTTGAGTATTTGGTTGATGATTTGTTTTGCTCGTTTACAGAGAATTCGATCTGAAAGTCGGTCTCATTTGGTATATGATTCAAATCTAGCTCTTCATACCAATTTAATCAAACTGTTATTGTCTTCTCGTTTGATTTTCATTTGAAATTTCAAATTTATATGCGTTACTTATTAGGCAACAACGGTGGCATCGTTTGCAAGCATGACAGTTAATGATTTTAAAAAAATTCTTCCAATTGGTTGCTACCCTCCTTGGGTAGTCTTTTTGGAACAACATAAGTTGAGTTACAACTCTCTCTCTCTCTACACATATATATATAGTATATTTATTTATTTATTTATTATTTGTCTGATATTTATTATTAATAATTGCAGTTAAAATGGCTTAACGTCCAACTAGAAAAAATCTGGCGTTATGTAGATGAGGTAGCTTTTGGTTTCCACTTTCCACCACCTCTAATGCTTTATAATTAGATCGCTTTCAAGTGGTGCAGTCACTAAGAATTGATGTGTGTTGTGTGTGTGTGTGTGTGTGTTGTGTAGGCAGCATCAGAGCTAATACGAACCCATGGTGAGCCAATTCTTGAGCAATATAAATCAGCTATGTTATCTTCTCTCAAGTTTTCGAAGGTGACTCTTGGTACTGTGCCTCCACAAATTACAGGTTAGTTGGATTGGTAATGAAAAAAGGGATTGAACCAAAATGTTCATGACATTGTTTAATTTCTGCATTTATTTTCATCAAAACAAAATTTAATTCGAACATTTTATTTGCAATTTAGTGTGCAGCGCTTTTCATGATATGTAATATAACATTTTAATTATTTTATTTTTTCTTAAAAATAATTAAAAACCTTTATGTACTACGTTAAATCATGTTAAGCCATGATAAAAGTTCCAAAAGCCGACTAAGGTGTGTTACACATGTTAAGCCATTTAAACTACACAAATAGTCATTTGCTAAAAAAAAAAAAAAATGAGCTGAATCAACCAAGCATTGCAGTCTCTGATTACAGAATCTAGTGCCTTGACATTGCACATTTATGTTATGCCATTCTATCCTCTTGTTGGACTCTAGAATCAGATACTTTTGGTGGTAAAAGATCAAACTGTCAAGCGTGAGAATGCGTGTTAGAATCCCGAGTTAAAGAGGGACACAAAGTCGAGGAACATATTTGGGTAGAGAGAATAGAGATATAAAGTAATGGAAGGAGAGAGAGGAATGGTTTAGCACAGAGAAAGAGAGAGAAATTTACGAAGAGGTAGAGGGGGATGGTTTAGAGGCTACAATTCCCTGTCGGTAAGAAACACTAGAGAAAGATAAAGTTAATTGTGGAAAGAAAGAAAGACATAGAGTTAATTGTGAGTACTATTCCATGTTGGTGAGAACAATGAAGAAATAGAGAGTTTTTTTTTTTTTTTTTTTTTTGACAATCATGGATGTCTGGGCCAACTTGCGAGTACCTTGACTAATTCCATGAGGCTCTGAAGTTAATGACCGAGCAAGCCTCTAGTGGCCCTGAGGAGACTTGAACTGGTGACCATTGGGGAGCAAACCCAAGACCTGACCAGCTAAGCTACTCAGGTTGAAATAGAGAGTTAATTATGTACAAAAATTGATTTAAAAAATATTTTACGGATAGTTAACAAACACAAGAAAATAAAATTGAAAAAAAATATTTTATTTTGTTTAGAAAATATTTTAACAAAAACTATGCTATTATTAATGCATATCCCTTCAAATAAACAACCCTAAATTGTACCATTGTTACATAATGTCCTGAACTAATGGGTGAACAAAAGCGAGTGTAAAGAAGGGGAGGAGGATGAAAATCCATTTGAAGAAAATTCGAGTATGTAGAGAGATGAAATGTTCTCAGTGAATTTATCAGAGAGCTGTTGATAGGAATTCAATGATGATGTGTTGTGTGCAATTTTCAATCTTTTCCTCCAAAATGATAGTAGATCTTTTGGTTTCTGACTCTGTCTAAGTCAAATAAAGTTCACATTATAATTACACTCTAATTAAGTGTAAATTAAACAAAAAAAAAAAAAAAAAATTTGATAAATAATGACTGATACTATATTAGATGTAAAAGTATGATTTCCTATTGATTCTATTTTGACAAATTATACTTCTAATTAGCATATATAAACTTGCTTTCCTTTTTCTTATTTTTCCTTGCAAAAGTATCATATTTCTCCAACTGTTTTGAATGATTCTCACTCTGACATCCTTTGGCAAAAATATACTCTCTTCCTTTGGCAAGTATAATTGAGTAGCCAATTTAAAGTTTTGGGAGGAGGATGAAAATCCATTTAGAAAAAATGGGTTGGTGTAGAGAGAGAGAGAGAGAGGCAAGTATAATTGAGTAGCCAATTTAAAGTTTTGGGAGGAGGATGAAAATCTATTTAGAAAAAATGGGTTGGTGTAGAGAGAGAGAGAGAGAGAGAGAGAGAGAGGGGTACACCCACCTCACCACATAATATGATATTTTTCAATATGAACCTGAGGTCGTTCGGTTTTACTTTTAAATTTTACATCAAAAGTTTTCATATCAATTGGAGATAATATTATTGCATATAAGTACTTTATCTTTCTCTTAACTAGACAATGTGGAATTGTGCACTCGTAACTCGCCCAGTGTAATAACCTGCAAGTGTCTGACACCCGTCCACGGCACACACGCCCGTAAGATCGTCACAGAAAGAGAGTAGAGAATCCAAGAGGACAATATGCACATTTTTATAGTCGAAGGATAAGATTACTCCAAAAAAATAGTTTAAAGGGTCATTATGCAACAGTGGTATAATTTTGGGAGTTCTTATTTAGCCTTTTCCTTTTAACATTTGATACCAAACATAATTTTTCCTTCATTACCCTTCTTTTTCTTTTTCTTTTTCTTTTTCTTTTTCTCCCATTTCCATTTCCATGTCCATCTGTAACAAACTGGCCCTCAAACCCTTCATCTACCTCGAAATCGAATCCCAGTCCCACCGTCGATCTTAATGGCCATACCTCAGTTGGGGCACTCTCAGCCTTGTTATGTCATTGGGGGAGGCAAGTCCACTGACCCTTGTGTCCCCTGAAGATTTCACCGTTCACCCTCCCAACACAACACAGAGTTACAGTTTCCAAAGGACTCTGTTGATGATGAACTGATTGAACCAAGCTCTTATATACGCCTTGAATAATAAGCCTTGGAACTTTATTTTGATAAAGAAATCAGATCCCATATCGGGAGTATTCACCTTCCACGGTTTATGTGTGTGCGTGTGTGTGTGTATATATATATATATACATGTAAATTTAAATAAATTGATTTCACTTGTTAGGCATTGGTTGATGCTCAAACAAGTTGTGCATTTTTTTTAGGAGTTTCTGTTATTGAAGCGGGCAGGGAGGGGATCACCATGGACTTGGAGTTGCAGTGGGATGGAGACACTAGTATCAAACTTGATGTTGAAACCATAGTTGGTGTGGTACTACCTATTAAGGTCAGTCTTCAATCTGTTTCTTATCTCAACAGTAATCATGCTTTCATGCTTATTCTTATAGTAAAATTGATAAAATTATTCTAACACTTTCTTTTGAGTCTACGTTATTTTATTTTTATTTTTTTTTAATTTTGAGATAATTACACTTGCTTCCCCGGTATATAGCCTAAATGACAGGGACCTCACTAGTTTCAAATATAGCACCGACCTCCCTTGTCAATGTTGACTTTGACTTGAATGTGTGAAATGACTATTATATCCTTTGTACTTTTATAATTTCAACATACCGACAAAATAGCATTTTCAAGCTTTCTAAGGGCATTCTCAGACTTTAAGTAAATTTTGAGTATGACAACAACACAAGATTGTTGAACCAGAGGGTAGGTCAGTGTTATATTTGAAATTAGAGGGGAGGTCATGTTATTTACACAATGTACAAGGGAGGTAAGTATAATTATTACTTTTTTCCGGAAATTTAAAAAATTTGGACCATTTCTCAATTTGTGCTTGTCAACCTTGCGCTAATCTTTTATGCACATGTATCATTCCAATTTTATCGGATGTCCCAAAAAGAACTTGACTCTATGTTAGATATTAGAATTGGTATTTTCTGCGTTTACAGCACCAGTTGCATATTTTATTATGTTAGTGATTATCAAAATAGAGAAATCTCATTTTGAAAAGCAAAACCAAGGAAATTATTCTACGGTTGTTCCTGTATCTATATGTTAGAATCAGATTAAAATTGTGACTAATGTACTTATGAGAATATATTTAACAAACGTACTACGTCTCATTCCAATGTGAAAATGTCATGGAGATAATTTGGTGCTATTAAGTTCCAGTGGCTGAATACGTACCAAATAGTTAATTCTAAATTGGTTAAAGGCATTCCGAGTTCCTCGATTTATTGTATAACTAGATATTCTGAATGATGTACGGGCCAAAATTGTTACTCATTTGGTCATAGAACCTTAGCAAGACCTTTAACACATCCGAAACTGAAACCTTTTATTCATTTTGCTTCTCATGTTGTTGTTCTGCTCGAATTTTTGTTGTGAATAAAATGCTCATCCTTCTATGGAACATTAGAGGCATATGCCTCTTTATCTGAATTGTCCACTCAAATTATATACAACTACACTGATTTCATATTCATAATCTACTTGTATATAAAGGAAGCCTGGGATTTTACTTTGAATTTATTTTAATTATTTGAATAAACAAGAGATTTCTTCCGTTTAAGATGGACATCAAGTTGTCATGGCTTTGTTCAGAGCCATCAAAGACTGGAGCTGTTCCTATTCTGCTTATGGATTATTCATTCTGTTTTAGGCATTTGGACATAATGTATTTCGTAATAGCACAACCTCTACAAAGAAGAAAAAAACTTCCTTTTCATCCTTGCCCTTGCCCATAATCAACCTCCTCAGATGAAGTGGATTTTAGTTAAGGTCTCTGGTGCTTCTGCATAGAAACTTTACCGGTAATCTAGCTTGCACCTTCTTACTATCTAATGCCAATTTGAGCAACAATTTGTTTCAAGTTGCACTATGTCTCTGTGACCTTGCACATACTCTGTGTTCTGCTGAACTTCAATCACTCTCTGCAAAGAACAAAATGTATTTTACACATTTTGGACTATACATAAAAAAAAAATAAAAAATAAAAAATAAAAATTGGCCTATACATCAAAAATTTTGGCGTTTACAGCAGAGTTGCATAGGCCAAAAATTTTGCTCATTTTGGACTTTTGTCATAAAACCTTTACAAGACCTTTATGATTAAACTGATTAACACAAATCAGAATCTTAACTTACCAAAAAAAAATTCCAAATCTTAAAAGATTCTTCCATGTATGATCTCTTCTCCAGATGGTTACAATAATGTTTGATGAATATCTGTCATTCTGGTTGCTTAGGGTAGCATACGACTATCTTAGTAGTATATACTCTGCACCCATATCCTTTTATTAATTTTGCTTCTCATATTGCTTTTCTGCTCCAATTTTTCTGTTGAGAATAAAATGTACAGCAGCTGTGGAACATTAGAGGCATATGCCTCTTTATCTGAATTGGCCACTCAATGCATATACAACTACACCAGACAACATATGCGTGATCTCATAATCATAATGTACTTGTATGTAAGGAAGCTTGGGATTTTATTTGAATTTAGTTTAATTATTTTCATAAACAAGAGATGTCTTCTTTTGAAGGTGTATGTCAAGTTGGCATGGCTTTGTTCAGAGCCATCAAAAAGAATAGAGCTGTTCCTACATATTCCGATTATGGATTACTCAATTTTAAGAGATTTTTGGTTTGCAGGTTTCAATTCCCTGTTGGACATAATGTATTTCGTAGTGGCACAACCTTTACGTAGAAGTAAAAACTTGCTTTATGCCCTTGCCCTTAACCATACTCAACCTCCTCAGATGAAGGTGGATTTTAGTTAAGGTCTATGGTAATCTAGCTTGCACCTTCTTACTATCTAATGCCAATTTTGTTGGGCTTTGTGCTTAAGGGAGCAACAATTTGTGTTTTAGCTGCCGTATGTATCTGTGACCTTGCATATACTCTGTGTGCTGCTGAGCTTTAATCACTCTCCTGCAAAGAACAAAAAAATTATTTTGTTCTTCTTGCCTTTGTATGTTCAAACAATCATTCAGTCAATGTATATAAACATATATTCAATTTATTTTACTTCTTGAAGGATTTGTAGATGATTGTTAAATAGGCATTCATGGGGTGGGCCTTGGCGCAACGGTAATGTTGCTCCATTGTGACTTGGAGGTCACGGGTTCGAAACTGGAAACGGCCTTTCCAGATGGAGGTAATGTTGTGTACATCTAACTCGTTACAGACTCCGTAATGCCTGGAGCCTCATGCACTGGACTAGCCCTTTGTTAAATAGACTTTCATGATATATAAATGGGTAGATGATTGTACTATAAGACATCTCTTATAATATTTTGATTATATTTCTTCATCTAGGTCAAAAACATTCGATTCACAGGGGTCTTCAGGTTAATCTTCAAACCACTAGTTGAAGAGTTTCCTTGTTTTGGAGCTGTTTGTTATTCCTTGAAAGAAAAGGTCAGTCATCATGATATTGTTGCTGTTTTTCCTTTATGCTTTGTTTTGTAGGAAGGAAGAAAATTGGATGGAAGGGAGAGAAGAAGAAATGAATGAGATATCCTTACAGAAGAGATTGTATCCTTCCCTCTTTTTGTTTGGTTGCGTGGAAGAGAAGAGAATGAAATAATACTTTATTTGATTGTTAGGAGAGAAGGGAAGAGAGAGTGTTAATTGTAAAGAAAGTTTTGTAATTTAAAAACTTCTATAATAGCCTTGCCTTTCTTCCTTCGCGTCTTCCGTCCATATTTGGAGGGATGAAAATTTGTGAAGGTGGATGGATGACTCATCCATCCTCTTTTCTCTTCTCTCCTTGTGTCCTCTCTACCAAATGAAGGAAGTTTGTTTCTTCCTTTCTAACTTCCCTCCACCCCTCTTCCTCCCTTCCTACCAAACGGAGCATCAAGGATGAAATTTAATAATAACTTGGGAATAGGCAAATTTTCACAAATGTGATAAAAAAAAAAATTAAAAAAAAAAATGCCAATCTAATTTCTTTTTCATTTATTTTATTTTTTATTTTTATTTATTTATTTTGACAAGTGTCCATATGCTTCTGCCTGCAGAAAAATCTGGATTTTAATATCAAGGTTGTTGGTCGTGATATATCAAAAATTCCAAAATTTTCTGATGCTATTGAGGTTGGAGAAAACTTTGTCTCTCTCTTTTTCTTTTTTCCAAAATATCTCACTTGAATATGTGACTGAGAGGGTGCATCTTTAGATGGTTAGATATTCTTTAAATTACTAGATGTTAAGTTCCTTGTCATCTGGAAGTTGTTGAAATTCAATCACTGCCAAGTGCGTTGTTGTCTATGGTATGTGATTGAGAATGAGAAAATCTGGAAGAGCCAGAAACCTGATCAATCATGTGGTATCAAAGCTTGCACATGTGCTCTATAGCACAAAAAATGTAACTCCACACAAGAAACAGAAAATAACATAATTTGGTAATAGAGATTCAGTTGAGTGGCGAATTGACATAAGACAATCCCAACCGTGTGTGTGTGAAAGATAAAAGCTGTACTACTGAAAGGAGAAATGAATGAATGATGAAGAAATGATGGGAAAATAGTTGATAAGATGAAACTAGGAGAGCCATTCAGCATAAGGTCCAATTGGTCCACTCTGATACCGTGATAAATATGAAGAAAGTACAAAAAATGAAACAAACAATAAAGACAGAACACATGATATTTACATACCAAAGAGACTGAGACCTTCTATAGGTGCCTCTCTTTCTGGTGAAGGGGGTGTAAACAGTAGATACTAATATAAGAAATCCTACAAATGGTGCATCAAATTTGCAAGAAGGGACACAATATGTTATAGACTAAACATTTAACATTACAGTGATTGGATTTACTCTTTGATACTGAATTTGGTACAGGTTCTTTGGTTCTTTAGACACTTTTTTTCCCCCAATCATTAGACACATGTTATGGATGGTAAATTGGATTGATAAAACTTTCATTTTCCTTTGTTTAGGAAACGATACGACAAGCTGTTGAAGATCCTATTACGTGGCCACTTCGGCAAATTATACCCATAATACCAGGGGATTATAGGTATGCTAAGTGTTGTGTAATTTTCAATCTACTCACACTCATGGCTTTAGTTTCGGTGTTGGTCTCAGGATCGAACCCCTCCCCTCATCTTTGAGGATGGGGAGGTTATACCATACCTCTAGAGGCCCTTTGGTTGGTCTCAGCATTGTTGACCTAAGAAACAACTCATTATTGAAACTACAACTCAGTATATGGCCTGAAATTTTTTAAAAAAAAGTGCAGAATGAATGAACTAAGATAGGAAAAGGAAAAATAGATTGAAACACATTTAATGAATTATTCAGTTAAAGTGGAAGTAATTGTATGCATATTTACTTCAGGAATGGCCCTATATGCACATCGATGCCTTGTTCCATCACACCATTGCACCATACTTGACTACTAGATACAAATGCCATATCTATCAATATCTTCTTATTCAAGAGAGAAAAAACACACACAACGAATGAACACTTGAGTTTTTGGAGTTTATTCCAAATTGAATTATAGGGTAAGTTGCAATTTTATTTTTTATTTTTATTTTTTTTCTCTTTGAACAACCCAACAAATAATTTTCTGAATCATGCAATTTCTACGTTCTTTTCCTCTATTATGGTCTAGTCTCGTGTTTTCTAGACACTTCCTTGCTTCTCAAATTTGTTGATTTGACACACTTATATTACTTGATAAATCTTACTTTATTTGCTAAATGAAAAGGAACTTATACAAAACTACATCAAACATGGTGTTGAAAAAAAAAAACAATGCAAAAAGAAAGTTCATCTACCAAAAGCAGCAATAGAGAAGTACAAGATTTGATCAAGAAGATAATTTGGCAACTAAAACTTATTATCTCCCTTTGAACTTATTGCCAATAATACATTCCGCCAAACTCACCAAAACAAACTAAAAAAAATTACTGGAAACAGATGCGTAGTGGCAGGTCAAATAGGTCTTGGCAGCTTTTCTACCCAATTCTTCTTTTTTCCTCTTTTTTCTTTTTTCTTTTTTATTGGAACCCACAAAAACCGACTAGTTCAGGCTTATAGTTCCAGACTTCAAATACAATCTAGATTTAAATATTCTCTTAAAAAAATTTTTAATCACGTATGCGTAGGAAAACTTACACAAAGACACCACAAAAGATCTGTTAGACAATTGAATTCCTCGTGCTATTTTTCTTTTTCTTTTTTCCATGCATCTTTCCTTAGGCCTGGTGAGAAATGAAGAACACTGGACATTCATGCAGTATAGCTATAAGCCTCTAACTTGATCAATTTGAATAAGGGAGCATTTTTTCTATCTTGTCCAAACACAGCCTGTTTGTCAATATTTTGGCAGTGGGCTAGATTGAAATCAAAACTACAAGGCCAGATCCTTGGATGCATTTGGTTGATATGGATGTTGGTTCAAAATTGAGGTCTAGATATTTTGTTTCTAGTAGTCTCACATTATTTAAATGGGCTATGAAGGTATATTTCCCCACATAAACATTTATATTTTTAGCCATACATACCTTATTGCTTTGATACATGAACTGGTGTCCATATCACCATTTTCTAGAATATCAGCTGAATTGGCAACATCCTGGTGAAACCTAAGCAATTGGTCCCCTACCTCAGATCATACTCAATGTTGGAGTTGAGGTGTCATCCGTCAGGCTTAACGATTTAAGTTGTTTGTTGTACACTAGGTGTTTATATAAGGAGCAGCTTGAAGTTTAGGTTAATTAGATTGCATTTTGTTCAGAGCTCAGGAAGTCCTTCCCATAACTTCCGTCTAAATCCAATTTAAGAAAGTTCTTCAAATATTTTATTGTTTAGCATAATCTCAGTAAATTTTCCAACCCAAGTCTGCAAACCATACAAGGCTAAAGGAATTATTGACACTAGAGATCCTTTGGCCTGACCATGGAATGGTCTAATGTTCCTTGTGTGTACTATGGGTTTCATGTGAGGCAACAAACAAAAAGCCACTTTATCTTCTTAAGTTACTTTGATGATTAGACTCAAAACATTCAAATCTTTCATGATGCAAGTTGACCTCATTTGTGAATTTGTGGTGTTTTAGTGACCTAAAATTGAAGCCTGTTGGAACATTAAACGTGAAGCTTGTACAAGCCAAGGGCTTGTTAAATAAAGACATTATTGGAAAATCTGATCCTTGTGCTGTGTTATTTATACGTCCCCTGCCTGACAGAATTAAAACAAGCAAAACGATTGTAAGACAACTCATCTTATTTCTCAGCCAATTTCCTTTTTCTTTATTTTGGATTGTTCAGAACTCTGCATTGTTTCTTTAGAACAACTCACTAAATCCAATCTGGAATGAGCACTTTGAGTTCATAGTTGAAGATGCATCTACTCAACACTTGACAATAAGAGTTCTTGATTCTGAAGCGATTCAATCTTCTGAACTCATTGGTCGTGCTATGGTGTCACTGAAAGACCTTGAGCCTTGTAAGGTGATAGACAAGTGGTTCAAACTGGTCAAGGATTCGGAGTTCCATATCGATAAAAAAAAAAGGGGTCAGGTGAGAATGCCAACTCCATCTTCTATTGTGATCTCCTTCTAATAGATTACAGCATTTGGATTCGATTTGTATTTGACCTTATAGTTTTGTATAGGATCTTAAGTATTAATAAATATCAGATCTAATTATCTTTATAACTAAAGTAAAAGAATCATTTGGCTAAGCACAATTGATAAGGTCTTTTGTAAATTGTATGTAAAGTTGTGGTAAGCCATAGTAGAAGGTGAAAAATCACAATGACATGATGGAATAATTAGACCAGAAGTGGTTTTCCACATTTCAGAGACTTCCACCAAAGAACAAAAGCGGATATACCATCATTTACAGTATATGCTGTTTCTGGCCACTGAATTTGGATAGATTTTTTTTTTATTTTTTATTTTTTATTTTGAAGGTCTGCCTTTTTTAATAGAAGAGAATATGTCAATTCGTTAGTCCAAAATGGACAAGGATTAGAAATACAAGCCTCCTACTCATTGTTCTTTAAACTAATATAGGAAAACACACTACCTCAAAATTCATCACTATCTAAGAAGCATGGACCTTCTACATGAAGCTGCCTTGTCGTTGTTGGATACATACACTTCATGGACACTCCTAGACGTCTGACACCTCACGGACGGTTCCATATTTCTAAATTAAATTTTATTCTTCAAACATTTAACCAACATGTAGCACAAAACATCTTCAAAGGAGGCATGCATGATAATCTTTAAAATAAGATGAACAATCTCTGGAGTGTCCAATCTTTCTTTCTTTGAAGGAAAAATGGTATTGTAGATATCACATGACAAGATAAGCATGCAATGTACATTTCTAAATCTAAATCTAAATCTGTATCTATACTACTATTAAAAGTGTAAGCAATTTTTATTTTTTATATACATTTTTATACAATTTTTTTTTATAAGTTTAGTTGTTAAATCCTTGGTCAAAAAATAATAGTAATAATTGTAAACACAAAATTAATCACATCAAAAGTATCTTACAAAAAGTACGTACAAGCGATATTTTTTATATACGTTTTTGTACCATTTTATTGAAATTAAGGCCCAACTTATTTATACATATATATATAGATATATAAACTAAAAATTTATAGATATCTTGAGAACTTTACATCTTTCTTCTAATGGAAAAACTGAAAATTTATGTCACTAAACTTTTCTCTCCCTTTAAATGCAGTCCCCCAATTTATTTTATATCCACATAATATATGCTATAAAGCTCAAGTCTCTATGTATTCCCTGTATACAGGAAAACCAAAAATTCTATGAACAATCCGTCTAACTTTTGTAGACATATTAATTATCACATGCACTAATTGCGATCATGGTGTAAACACACTATTATTTTGTTAAACATTTCCAATCTTTTATTTCCTTTGGTTTTAAAAAAACGAGCCAGAGATTTTTGTATGACCTTCTTCAATCATCAGGTAAAAAGTATAGTTCTCCTTAAATCTCTTAATTTTTCATTTGCCGTGTCTATTCTTTCTGTTATTGCCTGAATCAACTCAAATATTTGAAAACTTTCAGGGTTCTTTGTTATTGGACTGTTTGGATGTTTTTGTTACATTTTTTTTTTTCTTCTTTTGAATTTTACTATGAATTGATTGTTTCTTATTGCCATAATTGCAAGGGGCAAATGGAACTTCTTCCTTAGTTCAAAGGAAAATCACACATTTAATGACCATGTTGGTGTTTATTGGATTTATCCAAAAAAATGCTGATGTCTATTAGACCTAATTTTGTCTGCTTCTTACAATATAGTCCTACTATTTGAATCTTACAATATAGTCAAATAGGTCATACTATTTGAATGAAATTTTCTATAGTCTATTTTGTTTGTCAATTATCCTTTAACAAAATTATTTTTGACGATCCACTCATACAAATTCTTCTTATGATTAGAAACATTCTTATTTTGAACTAGGAGACATTATTTTCGTGTACCAAATATAAGAAGTCTATAATAGTGTCATTTATTTGAATATGTACGTATAATGTCTTATAGTTGTTTTAAAATTAAAATTTCTCATAATTTTATAAGATTTGAATCACGGGCAAGTGAATGAAGTATCTATCATATCAGTCGAGAGGGCATAATGCTGGCAAAGGCAAAGGTTCGAAAGGAGTCAATGCAGCCTAGCCGAGTAAGCAAGCTACCTTTATTCAACAGATCAACTTGACCGTCACCCTCCCATCGAGTCACTTCCGGCGCGAAATATGGTGTTTGTTATATCATCACTCCCCATCCCCTGCTCCACTGCTGAAACAGGGCCTCCCCTTACCTATCCTATTTTCAGGGTCGCCTTACAGATGGATTAGGATTGATGACCACGAACCGCACACGACGTCAGTACATAGGAGATAGCAGTATATATAAAATACAAATCTTAAACATTTTTATATTTTTATCCTTCACATTATGCAATTCTTAGTACAGAAATTAGAAAATTAATAATGTTCTATAATTGTCTAATACAGTATATGCATACAAGTAAAATTCTAATTTATATATTGTCATGTCCAGACCACGTCCTTATCCTCTCTTTTCCAGGATTTGACATGGCAGCATGTCCGTATCATACTGTGTCTGTATCATATGTGCATGCATGTCAGAGAGAGACACAATGATTGTTATTGCATATATCTATCTTCCGAACTGTTTAACTAAATTTTTTATATTATATTGCTTAGTTCATTGTGTGAAGTGCAGTTTCGTGCTTGATTCATTCTAAAACTTGTTCTCCTCTGTCTTGTACATTTGTTGTTGGTTTTAGGTGCACTTGGAGCTTTTATATTGTCCATTTGGCATGGAGAGAAGCTTTAAAAATCCTTTTGACCTCATCTACTCGTTAACTATAATGGAAAAGGTCCTTAAAAAACGAATCGATGGAACTAAAGATGCTGGTATTTCAGAATCTGAAAAACAGAAGAGGAGAAATGTCATCTGCAGAGGGGTCTTTTCTGTGACAGTAATACGTGCTGAAGACTTGCCAGCTGTGGATCGGAAGGGGAAGTCTGATCCCTATGTTGTACTTAAAATGAAGAAATCGGAACAGAAAAACAGGACTAGGGTAAGATTCTGATTGTCCAATTGTGATAACACTCCAATTGGTTCTTGGAAAGAATGATTTATGGAAGAAGAGCATTATGCTTTTCCTTCCATACTTATTTCCGAGAATCAAATGGAGCCTTAAGTTTTGGACCAAAAGGACATAATTCACCTAGTGTATAAATATGTTTCTTATAGGACCTTCTAACTCTCCTAGGTGGATACAATCACCTTAAAAGTTGAAACAACCCCTTCCTCTTTTCCACCTTAGAGAGTTGGAAGTTTGACTTGGTTAAAGTAGACAACTTTTGTTGTACTCTATACTGAAATTACTGAGATTATGACTTCTGTTCTTTCCCTCATTCTCAGGTTGTAAATAACAGCTTAAATCCAGTTTGGGATCAAACATTTGATTTTGTTGTTGAGGATGGGTTACATGATCTTCTAATTTTGGAAGTCCGGGATTATGGCACTCTTGGGAAGGTATACTTCTTGCACTAGTCACATCAATTTCCGCTTTTTCTTGTTGGTAATCTGGTCTTTCGTTAGCGATATCATAATGTTAAATAAGATTTGATCTGTCCTTCAGTTTTCAGAATGCAATATATCATATAATAATTCAATCTAGTTGTTTTAGGATTTTCAAATTTATAGTTGGTACTAGTTGTGAATATATTCTTGCCTCCAATGTAATAATTTGAAAATGTCACACTTAAACGCACAAAGTCACTCCACAATAATTTTAATTTGTAATGAGAAATCATGCATATTGTGGGAAACCAAATATTGAATTCCTTACATATTGGTAAGTATACAATTTTTCATATTTCATATATTAACTTTCATGGCTGTTGAAATGGAAAAAACTAGATAAAGAACCAGCAAATGGTAATATAAAAAATCTCATGAGAAAATTTGTTGGCTTAATTTTTTTGAAAAATGGTATATGATTGGAGCAGTCCAGTAATGTGCACCACAAAAAGTAGCTAACTGCCACCTAACTGGATCACTTAAATTTCCTCCCTTTAGGAAAGGCATAAAGTGTTCGACTTAATTAGTTTAGGCTTAACCTTGTATTATATCTGGTTAAAGTGTAGTAGAACTGTACGATGATCATTAAAAGAAAAGATATTAATGAGATTACAAAATCAAAATTCTTTGTGCATTTGAATGGCCATTGATGTTCACACGGAATTTGAGTGTTAAAAACCCTAATCATGAATGGGACTGCTGAAGAAAATGGAAGCCATTATTACGTCTGATGGTGTCCAATCATGGTTGAGTTTTCACTTGATTTTTTAGTGGCCATTTGTGAACTGGCTTTCGGTTTTTTTTTTTTTTTTTCACTCTATCTCACAACATGTCTATTGTAATCTCTGTGTATTGAACTTTACTGACTATTATGATACTATTAAATCATTATGCTAAACTAATTTAATAAATGTTGCAGGAAATGATAGGAAAATGCAGCATGACACTCACCAGGGTATTAGAAGGGGAGTTCACAGACAACATTGCCCTACATGGAGCTAAATCAGGAATGCTGCATTTGCATCTCAAGTGGACTCCACTGCCGATCTTCGGGGATCACTGATTAACTGAAAACAACACAGCAAATCTGCCGTATTTTAGGTTCTATATTTAATTTTTTCTGCATTTTCTACATCATCATGGAACAAAATTTCACACAAGAAGAAGAAAAAGTGCTTGAACTGGGCTCAGGTGTGGTTGTTTATGTCTATAACAGTTAAGAGGGCAAATTCATAAATTTCATATATGCTGTTGTAAATAGTGTTGTTTGGAGACATTAAGATACCTCATTTGTTTTTTGTTGATAAAAATATCAATACATTCTTTGTGATAACTCTGTTGTTTAAAACTGTATATACAAATGCTTTGGCTTCCAATATGTAAGTAACAAAATTTTCATTGTTTTGGAAATGTTAAATTTCTATTGGAATCAACATAGCAGGTAGGGTAATATTGAAAATTAATTTATTGCTAGATAGAATTTCTATTTTTGTTGGGTATTTTTCATCAAGACCATGTATTACCCTGACAAAATTCAGGTTGAAGCTTGTCGTCACTTGGTTGATATGGAGAAGTTCTACAATATTTCAGAGTACCGTACTTCACGTTTTGAGCCGTTGGTCATTCGTCAAGTTAGAAGATCGTTGGGAGACTTGGAGATACGATTTTCGAATAGAGAAGACCATTGTATTTTGGAGGTCAGTGTCATGGAGGCTAATTTGTCTCCATTCAAGTTCTTTATTTGATTGGTTTATCATTATTTTATTGTTTTGATATGCATGTTTAATTAAATATCTGAGTTGAATATGTAAATAATTTTTAAATAATATATGAAGTATATAATTCTCAACACATATGTGGGGGTATCGAATTGATTTTCCCTTTTTTTACCCCTTATATCGTCACTTTTTACAGTTTTTATTTCTAGAAAGGAAATGAAGATCTTTCCATCATCCTCCAATGGATCATAATTATTTATAGATGTGTGGCCTTCTAGCAAATGAGAGTTTCTAACAAATAAAAAACTATTTTGATTGAATTATATAGTTTTACAGTGAAATTCATCTCATGCAAGAACAAACTGTTCTTAACATTGAATTGTGATGGTTTGTTAAATAAATAATATTAGATAAAATTACCATTAAATTCAACCTTTTTCTTTAAGTGATCAAAAAGTCCCTTCAATTATCAATAGTAATTAAGTCATGTCATACTTTTTTATTAATGTTTCAATATTAATTACAAAGTTCTCAAACTTCAAACTTCCAATTAGTGTAACGACCCTAAACTGATACCATTTAAAATAAAATAAAATAAAAATAAAAAATTTGACATGACCTCCGCTAAAAATAGTTCTACAACAACCTGTTCAAATGAAAAAAAAATACAACGGCCTTTCAAGACCTATCCAACCTGCCCCAACACACAATACAAAAGAAATATAATACATTTCTCAATACCACAACATCAACAACCTCCCCAAGTTAGCCCATCATCGTCATCCCATTCAACTTAAGCATTTACATAATCTCAGTTTACAACAGAAATAATCAAGGATCTTAGTTATGTTGCAGGGCCACTATTTGCAAAAATGAATACTCTTTTACATAGTTTGAGACTATACCAAAAAAAATGGACTAAGATACAAAATATAACAAAATATAACTCCTAATATTCTTCAAGCTTGCGGGGGATTGTCATCCGCCACTTCTTTCCCGTTTCCTGAAAAAAAAATGTTAAATAAAAGGGGTGAGCAAAATTGCTCAGTAGGTGGTGCCTAAGACACACTTCTTGTGTCCCCGTGAATCCAAGCAAGGAATAGGACAATAGGAATCGGGGTCATACTATGTCGAGAAAATACAACATTAAATCCAATCTCAGCATACACAATATGATGCTATGAAATGCAATGCAAACCGATGTCGCTCCCCATTTTCAACATTCAAATCCATCACTTTTAAACTGTTAATATAACCCGCCCTTTGGTGATCCTGCAGCGACACGGGAGAAGGATTGGCTAGTGTCCCTGAACCTTGGTACCCCCGCGGCTTCATTTTGGGCCTAGCTAGCTCAACTACACTAGGGCAATCTCCCTAGTTCCCTCTAGGCTATATTAACACACCGGCCCTTTGGTACTCCCGCGGCGACCAGGTTTTCATAAAACATTTTAATCAAAGCTTCTTCCCCAAAATTCCCTTTTTCATTTCAAAATAATTTTCCCCATTTTCATGCCCAATGACATGCATGAACATTACATACTTTCTCAAATGCCATGACAAATGAAAGACTTTTATATTATACAATTTAACATGCTTCCATTTAACAATTTCTAATAAATTATTAATACCATATGCATGAAAAATTAACACGTATACATGATTTCCACATAGTAAGTTTTAACAAGTTATCAAACACACCAGCATATAAAATCAACATTTTAAGCATGTTTTTCACACAAATCCACATATACACATAATCATGAATTCCATATACAAAGCCAAATCATTTTGGAGGCATTCATCTCAAATTAAGCATGTTTAACTATAATTAACAAAGAATAATTCACAATGGAGTAAGAATCTCATGGATTAGGAACCCCTATCTCACTTTTATGCAAAACCCCTATTCACCTCAAACCCTTAAAATGGGTCTCAATTTTCGGACTCCCTAGAGTGGCCAAAAGCTGAAATTGCTGGTATGGATTTGAACACCTCACCGTGGGCTTCAATTTGCCGCAAACGGCACTTAAAATTACTAAGTATTGAGAGAGTAATCTAGATTCAAAGTTTGAATGAAAAAAAAAAAAAAAAAAAAAAAAAAAAAAAAAAAAAAGCAAACTACGGGTGAGAAAGAGTTAGCCGAGAAAAAGAGGAAAATGAGATCAAAGTCATGGTCTCATGGCCTTTTGTTTGTTAATGGTAGGTCTCATGGCCTTTTGTTTGTTAATGGTAGGTCTCACCTATTTTTCAATTTCTTTTATCTTTTTCTTTTGCTTTTAAATTACACCACACACATACATATATACACATATGCACTTATATTTATAATTAGACACAGACATTACAATTAGGTTTAAAACTTTTTAGTAGAAAAGATTTCAAAGTCTTATTGAAACTATATATAACTTATTGGCCATTAAAAATAAAGGTTAAGTGCCAAAAATTCCTGTAACATAGGTTTTGTGCACAAAAAAGTTTCTCTTTTTTTAAAATGTACATTTCAGTCCATAAAGTTCAGAAAAGGTGCAAATAAGTCCACCTGACCACTTTTTGGTCAAAATTGACATAGAATAATTTTAAAACCCTCATTTACCTGGCCGCCACATCACTGCCACAACAATTGGTGGCTCCACCACCATAGTCGCCGCACCCAAAAACCACCACCACCTCCACACCCAATACAATTAAAAAAATGGTTAATTTTATTGATACCCCTTTAAATTTGGTCAAATATCATCCTCAAATATCTTTTGAAAATCACTATCACTTAGGTCTATTTTTGCTTTTCCGTTACGGTCTCTGTTAAAAACATGAGAAAAGACAACTTTGCCCCTAATTTTTTAATCACATTTATTCCTAAATATCAGATAACCTAAATGACTATTATACCCCTATTTCTCTCTCCTCTATCTCTATCTCTATCTGAAGGACATTTCAGTGTCTCTCTCTCTTCTCTATTGTTCTTCTTTCTCTCTCTTCTCTATTGTTCTTCTCTCTCTCTCTCTTCTCTACAGATACAAGCCACATATTAACAAAACCATGAAACCCTAGTTCCAAAGTCCAAACTTCATACCATTAAGCCCTAGTTCCAGTTTCCATCCACATACATCACCTATCAAACCCATATACCTTCCATCCAACTACTTACGACCGTGCAAACGCTATCTCAGCGTTCCAATATTTGATTTTTATTATTGTTCGCTTCACCCCGCAAAGCTCTCCAATCATGACCAATTCACCGAAGATAGAAGAATTCACGATCTCCGACACGTCCTCCATTCCTGTAAAATCCAACTGCTGAAGAAGGGCCAACGCGACGGTGGTTTGGTCCAGAATCTTCCGGCTCTCCTCCAGGCCCCGGTCTAGCCGAAGCCGACCACCTTGAGCGGCAGCGAAGCCCATAGTGGTGGAAGTGAAGGTGGAAACTTGATTCCAAACGGAGGGCCATTCCATTGAAGTAGATAAAATTTTAATTTACAACGCTTTTTGGCTTTTATATACAGTATATTGTTGTGCGGAAAAAAAAAAATTACTATATTGTTTTCTTATCCAATTATTCTACTTGGAACCAAATTTGGGATTTGGATTTAGAATTAGAAAAGAAATTGGATTGGAAGCAAAACGGGATTTCATATATGTGTCTGGAATAAACTAGAATTTTAAAAAATAATTGAAAATAAAATATAATTTTGTACCATTTAAACCTATAAATATATATGTATACAAGGACGAATATTTATCAATTTAATTTGATCAAACATATGAAATATATATATATATATATATATATATATATATATATATATATATATATAATACAGTATATTTAAATTACCAAAAGAATAGCGCAGTATTAGATATTTAGATGAGACAGTTTCAACGATGATACAGTATATTTAAATTACCAAAAGAATAGCGCAGTATTAGATATTTAGATGAGACAGTTTCAACGATGATAGAATAATATATATATATATATATATATATATATATATATATATATTTGTTTCCAGTAAATATGATGTGATACCTCCAGATCTCCGGATGCGGGTTGGCCAGGCCCACGCCCGATCACCAGAGGATATCAAACCAATTAGTAATAAATGAACACAGAATACAATTAAGTTAAAACAGAAATAAATAAAACGCTGAGAGAGCTAAAACGATAACCCAAAAACTTTTATTGATAAACAAAAACATCTGATACAAATCATCCTCCATCTTATACAACTCAGGAATCCATCTCTTATGGACCCCTAATCAAAATCCAAACCAAAATACAAATACTAAAAGAACATCCAAAGTTAAACCATAGAGAGAAGTCCTACATCATCGGAAGAGTGAGTAAAAGTCTCTGCTCAGCACAATCAAGTCTACGACTGGAACTGTCGAACACCTGAAAAATAGAAGTGGGTTAAACCCACAAATAAGTTCTATCCTACTACAATCCGAACAAGGACTCGATACGCATATACATCCTAACCAATTCAACAATAACTAAATAGTCCGTAGATATATATATAATCACACTACAGGACTCTCATTGGACTACAGGCCCGTCTCAACCTGACTAGTAGGCACCATGCAAAACGCACCTGAGGTAGGCATGACTACCTAGGCCTAGCAGGGTACACATCCAACAATCATAGCCAGCTATGCATCCCAATGCATATACGCTCCCTAGCCAACGACTCTGAGACTCAGGCTCATAACGTGGCACCATAAAAATATAATTAAATTCCATTCCAAAATCCATAGTAGTGCCGCTCAACTATATGTTGCCTTGACACTACAAATAAAATAGGATTAAACTTTTAGTTAATCCATTCCTTAATTCCAGAGTAGGTAAGACTTAGCGTTTTTGAGCTAATCCCCCTAGTATGAAACCTTCCCATACCGGTGCATACAATTCATCCATCAATGATGCACATTCATTAGAACATCAAAAACATCCAGAGTCTGACATAATAGCAATCAGATATAAGCAAGATTCTAATATGCATACAGTACATGATTAAAATTATGAAACATCCATTTAAATTGCTAAAATAATGATATCCAATTTAAACTATCCACTTCCATAAAATTTACAGAACATAAATTTATACAATCCACCAATTAACGTCCATAACATGGTATAATGAATATTAGAATCATAAACTGCACATTATACTAGAATTCCCAACCGATACTTCCATACTAGCTCATTTGAATTTCTAAAACAAAAACTAGTAAATAAATCCTCCTATATCCTTGATGGCATGCAAAGTCATATTTAAATTTCATGTCATCAATTTCAATCTTTAACTATAAATCCTGAGAATAACATAATGGTACATAGAAAATATAAGCTGAGCACATTATATGAATTCCAAAAATACTTTCATACCAGTCCGTGTAGTTTGCTAAGTTAGAACTAGCAACTAAAACTTCTACAACTCCCGACAGCATGCAATTTAACATCTAAAGTTCATGAAATCTATAACCACATCCTAAACCAACGTTCCTGGGACTTAAATATGTTATATACATTATTGTCATAAATTCCCAAAAACTAATTTTCATACCAAACTATTTAGTTTGCTAGAACAGAACTAAAGAAAAAATTTAAACCTTCATCCATCCTTGACAGCACACCTATTAATATCCAAAGAAATCATGATGTCCACTTCCAAAGCTTAAACCAATAATTTTAAGTCTTTAATGTGTTTTATACTTCATTTAAAAACCCTCATCAAAGTCCAGAATTTCCTTTTAGCCCTGGAGAAACAAAAATCACAATATTTCACGTACTGGGCAAATACAAAAGGTTGAGGGGGCTCCAATTTAAAGTAGAGGAGGCTCCACTTGGGTAGAGGGGGCTCCAATTTTAAGTAGAGGAGGCTCCACTCTTCTCAGCCTCTGTCTTCCTTCTCCGACGTGATCCAGACCCTCTGTCTTCCATGGTTAATGTTCGTACTGGTTAATTCTAAGTCCTAGTGTGTTCCAGAAACTTTAAAATTCATCATTCATTAACCGACATCAATCAACACAAGAATTAAGCATGAAAGACTTAAAACCAACAATTACCGTTTCAAGAACATATACTGTTTTAATCTATTCTATCATGCAAACCAGATTAATTCTAGTGTTTCCCATTGTGTTCTAGAACTAATTAAGTTCTTTGTCCATCAATTAACATCAATTAAATTATGAATTGCGCAGGAAAGAATTTAAAACAAGCAATAACAGATTTGTAAAGCATACTGTTTAAACATCTCAGACATGCAAACTAGATTAATTTTAATCTTTATTTAATCCTGGAATTGGGTTAGAGATGCAAAGAACACAAGTCAAAAGGAGAGAGTTAGGAATAGAACTTGCCTTTGAGGTTTCAGTTCAAAACCTCAGCGTCGTCTTCCTAAAGTTTCCGGCGATTCCTACTGTTCCCGACTCCTCTGTTGCCCTTGGTTCCAACCACGAACAACACTCCTTCCGTCACATCCTGGTCCGACCTTTAATCCACGGTCGAAGCATTAACCAGTTCTCTCTGTTTTCTCTCAAGTCCCTCTCTGTTTTCCTCACAATTCTCACTGTTACGTCTCTGTGTCTATACGTAAGTAGGGTTTGTGATTTCTAACCCTAAGTCGATGTCTAATGACATATTTATAGGCTTAAGGAAAACCTAATTCCCCTATCTTAAGAAAAGACTAAGTCGGCTAACCATGAAGAAACTAAAACCCTAAAAGCAAAATAATGCAAAAGAAAACAATAAAACAATTAAATCAAATTTCCACGTAACCTATATTTAAGCCAGAAAAATAATTAAAACAAAATACTCAATTAAATAATTAAATAAACAAATACTACAATTAACTCAATTCAATTAAATACCATTAAAACAAATAAACAAGTAGCCAAATAAACACATTAAAATGAAAAAAATTACAATAGAATCATAAAAAAAATTTCCGAGACTATCCTTTTAAAATTAGGGGTATTACATATGATGATAGAATAGTAGAATTTTTTAAAGTGAAGACAACTTTAATCTAGAGATGAGAGAAGTGAAAAGAGATTTGGTAAGTTCAAATTTTTTATCTGGTCACACTCCAAATCCCCTCAAATTCTGTTGATTTTTCTCGGATTTCTCAACATTATGAAATTTCCATTGAAATCTCATGGAATTCCATTTCGTTTAAAATTCCATCTATTCGAAATCCTTTTTGAAATTCAATTCCCATGAAATCCCATTGTTACAAACACAACGTTAATTTCCTTGTTTTATATTGCCCTTGAAAACATACGTGTTATAGGTTTAAAAAAATTGGCAATTACATATTCAAAAATAAAATTTGTAATTACAAGTTAAAAATATTTTTCAAAATATCACCCTCAAATTTATATACATTTTTTCACATTTATAAGGTTCAAATTAGCAAGCAATTACAAATATATTACTGGTAAAAAAAAAAAAAAAAATTGTACTTAAAGAAGGTGAGTTGATTTCAATAGAAAAGTAAGGGTAAACATATCATTTGGATACTTAAGGAAATAATTTAATTAGTCAAACTAAAATAAAATGAAGGTAAATATGTCATTTGAATCGTTAAAGAAACAATTTAGTGGGTCAAACTAAAGTCAAAGGGTAAGAATGCCTTTTTACATGTAAAAAGTGGTCTGACAGAACTGCTAACTAACTTTTAGGGTGTGAGTAAAAAAAGGAACAAATCTTTGTAACATGAGTGATAATTATTTTTTAAATATATTTGAAGGTGATATTTAGCCCGAGCGTCAATAAAATTACCCCTAAAAATAAAAATAGAAACTCCAACCTCCTCCTCCTCCTCCTCCTCTGTTTCAATATGGATGCTCACTCTCGTCATCAAACCCACCTCTCTCTCTTTCCCTCTCTTTACCTCCATTTCTTGCCCCCGAAAATCAATACCCATTCTTCATCACCAAACCAACGATGAACTCCTCAGAGAAATTATTGTTGCATCAATGGCTGCAATTCGATTTGTTGCGACTCCACGGCTCTCGCAAAGTCTTTAATCGTTGCATTCCTATTTATCCAAAAAAAAAAAAAGGAGAAGAAGAAGAAGAGAGTGAAACTGGGTTTGAACCCAACAGTCCCTCCGGCTATATTCAGCGATGCGCGACGTCGGCGAGTAAGGATTTTGATCGATAGCGAAGCAAGGATTCTGATCGGTAGCAATGCAAGACAGAATGACGGGCAAGGACAGCGATGGTGGCGACTATAAAAGTACACCGGTGTCCTAACATGGGTCGATGCTGGAGTGATTCCGGCGGTGGATGACAACTGGAAAGGAAGTGGCTCAGAGGCTCCGACAAGCTACAGAGAAGACCCGTTTTATCAATACCATGAACTCCGATGTGGAGCTCTGAGTTGAGCTATAGAGAAGACGAGTGTAAGTGATACTGAGGGCGACGCGTGAACGTGACGCACCCTTGTTGTTGGTGCGAGTAGATCTGACGCGCCTTTGCTGTTGGTGCGTGTAGATCATAACGTCCATCACTGTAACTCCGGCGGTAGCCTGGGTCTCATATTTTTTGATGGCAGCGACGAGGTTGGTTCATGGCGACGACAAGTTCATGATTAGTGGCTCACGACGATGAAGGCGAGGAACGACGTCAACGAGCAAGGGCGGAACAGTCGGTGAGCTGGCCGCCCAGGCTAACTAGCATAAAGCAGGCGGGTTGCCCCTAGGGCGACAGACCGGCATGACTACAAGCTTGTGATGATGTGCTTGAGCGATGAGCAAAGAAGATAGAGCAACCGATCGGCGATGGGTTTGATGGGGAAGAAGAGTTACAGTTGGTCTTCTCTGGTTCGGGTGGTCAATGGCGAAGAGATGATTGCATCTATGAGAAGCTGACGATGCGTGGCTGCCTGAATTTTGTGGGTGAGTTTGGAAATTGTCTAAAATGTAATTTTAGATTGCATAAATTTTTTAATATTTATTTCATTTTATTGGCAAGAGGATATTATTATTTTTTTATGTAAAAAGTATTTGCACCAAATTGATAATAAAAGAAAGTTTTATATCGCATAAGAATTTTTTTTTACACTATATCGAAATTTTTTTACACTTAATTCTAAAAATAATTAGTAAGAAAGCTTGATATTTTTTATTACTAATAATTTGACAGAAATTGGCAATAATCCAGAATAATGCCAAGATTCGATTAATAAGCACACGTGTTGAACCAAGACTCTCTCTAATCTCTTTGAATCAAAAGATGGAGCACTTTTCTTGTACGGACAGGTGGCACGTGCAAGTAACTGTCCATGGCGGCAAGAAACCAACGTGGCAGATAGACGGTTATTTACCGTTTTGGCCGACTCGAAGCTTTGATTGCGATGTTAAACAAAGAATCTGATACCACTGAAGAAAAAAACAGCATTTTGGGTCATTTGTTTTTGTTATGAAAAGAGGCGAGTCCAAGTATTCTCCATATTTGCACTTATCCACTGTGTTATTGATATTTTATGCATTCATGTCCCTGTTATTTATCCAAAAAAAAAAAATCATATAATCAAAACATAATCACCTATTGGTTAAGTGACATTTATCCATCTTGTGGGGGTGTTTCATAAATGAGAATGTGATTAAAAGAGCTCCGGAATTCATCTATCATTTAGTAAAAAGAAAAAGGCCTACCATTATAATGGTTGTTCAACAAAAGATGAAATTTGTAAATTTTTAAATATTAATAGACAACACAATTAAAAAATGAAAGGATAGAAAAAGAATTGACCAATTTTGATTGATTTGTCGAGCATCAAGCGGTCACTTTTTTTATAAAAAAAAATTATTTACTTATTCGATAATAGCACATACAATTTAAATTATTTTTAAAATTACAAAAATGAGTATTTATTGGGCAGTAAATCACTCGAAATATACTACTTTATGAAATGGGTCTCACCAATTTTTAAAAATTGCTTTCAACTAACTGCTATAATAATTTTTATTGACCGAATACACGGTTTACCCAAATTTGATCTAAAATGTGTTCAAAATAGAGAATATTCAAGATTACATGGGTGCATGAATAATATGCACAAGTCCAAAGTAAAATAAAAAATAAAAAAATAAATTCATTTGTGGCCAACAAATAGAAAAAAGGAATAACGAAATCTAGAAAGAAGTGGAAGAAGGAAAGAACATATACTTTCCTTATCCTCTTCCTTTTCCTTTCCAAAGCTCGTAACCAACAGATATTTTATTAATAAAATAATCAAATCTTAAATCATTAACTATGACAAAAACATTTGTGCATCCCCACCATAACCTCCCAATCAAATTTTCTCTTTCCCTCTCTCTCCCTCTCTAAAAAAACAAGAATGAACGACCCAGCAAGCTCTGTTCATGGACCTGTGTCAATGTCACCAAAGCTGATCATTTAAGAAAACTGAGTATTACTTCTGGGTTTGTTGAGGGAAAAATGGGGTTGTTTCTTGGTCTCTTCTTTGGTATCGCCTTCAGTATTGGGTTAATGACTTGTTTTGCTCAATTACAGAAAAATCGATCTCAACGTCGGTCTCATTTGGTATTTGATTCAATTCTCTTCATACCCATTTAATCAAATTTGTTATTATCATATATATATATATATATATATATATATATATATATATATATATATATATATTAAGCTGTTATTGTCTTCTTATTTGATTTTAGGCAACAACGGTCATATCCTTTTCAAGGATGACAGTTGAGGATTCAAAAAAAATTCTTCCACCTGATTGCTACCCTCCTTGGGTAGTCTTTTTGCAACAACAGAAGTTGAGTTACAACTCTCTCTCTCTATAAATATTTTTATTTTTTTATTTTTTTAATTATTGTCTGATATTTATTATTAATAATTGCAGTTAAATTGGCTTAATGTCCAACTTGAAAAAATCTGGCCTTATGTAAATGAGGTATTTTTTGGTTTCCATAAAGTCTAATGCTTATAATTAGCTGGATTTAATATGGTGACACTAACAATTGTTGTGTATGTGTGTGTGTGTGTGTGTGTGTGTGTTGGTGATGTGGTTGTGTAGGCAGCATCACAGCTAATACGAACTTATGTTGAGCCAATTCTAGAGCAATATAGACCAGTTATAATATCTTCTCTCAAGTTTTCCAAGTTGACACTTGGTACTGTGGCTCCACAATTCACAGGTTAGTTGGATTGGTAATGTTATTTCATTTCATTTCATTTTATTTTAATATGAAGGGATTGAACCCAAATGGCCATTCATGAGACTGTTTAATTTCTGCCTCTAGTTTCAAGAAAATAAAATTTTACCAGAACCATTTTAGTTGCAATTTGGTGTGGTGTTCATGATATGTAAATATGGTATTTTTACATTTTAAATAAAATAATTAAAGGCCACTCATTATGCATTTTATTCCTATGTTTTCAAATATCAATTAACATTTTCTGGGTAAATCCTTGGGAAATCTATGGTAAAAATCATCTAGATCAAGAGGTTCATTCCGGATTGAACATTGATAGATGTTTATATATGTGTGTGTATATATGTACATGTAAATTTAAACAAATTGATCTCATTTGTCAGGCGTTGGTTGGTGCTCATACGAGTTGTTGATGTCTTTTAGGTGTTTCTGTTATCGAAGGCGACACTAGGGGGGTCACCATGGAGTTAGAGTTGCAGTGGGATGGAAACCCTAGTATCACAATTGATGTTAAAACCAAAGTTGGCGTGGTACTACCTATAAAGGCCAGTCTTCAACCTGTTTCTTATCTCAACAGTAATCTTGCTTATTCTTGATAGTAAAATTGATATACAACTATTCTAACACTTTCTTTTGACTCGGAATTGGTAATTTCTGCATATACAGCAGAATTGCATACTGTATTATGTCACTGATTAAGTCTAATTCCTAATTTGAATGCGGATATGCCATACAGATAATTTGATGCTCTCGAGTTCCAGTGGCTAAAATAAGTACAAAAATATTTAATTGTAAATTTCTTAGGCATTCTGAGTTACTCGATTTATTGTATAACTAGATATTCTGAATGATGTATAGGCCAAAATTGTTACTCATTTTGGACTTTGGTCATAGAAACTTAACAAGACCTTTGTGATTGAACTGATGAACACAAATCTGAAACTCAAAACATTTCTTCTTCTATGATCTCTTCTCCAGATGTATACAATAATGTTTGATGTATGTTTGTTACTCTGGTTACTTACGGGGTATCATACTACTATCATATACTCTGCACCGATAAACCTTTTACTGCATTTTGCTTCGCATGTTGTTTTTCTGCTCCAATTTTTCTGTTGTGAATAAAATGTACAGCAGCTGTGGAAAATTCGAGGCCTATGCCTTTTTATCTGAATTGGCCAATCAATATATATACAACTACACTAGACAACATACACGCGATCTCATTTTCATAATCCTTGTATGTAAGGAAGCCTGGAATTTTACTTTGAATTCATTTTAATTATTTGTATAAACAATAAATGTCTTCTGTGAAGTGGACATCAAGTTGGAATGGCTTTGTTCAGAGTCATCAACTACTGGAACTGGTCCTATTCCGTTTATGTATTATTCGTTCTGTTTTTAGACATTTTTGGTTTTCACGTTGCACTCCTCCAATTAGACGCTAATGTATTTCATAGTAGAATTACCTCTATATAGAAGTAAACCTCCTTTACACCCTCGCCTTACCCATAATCAACCTCCTTCAGATGAAGGCGGATTTTAGTTAAGGTCTCCGGTGCATCAACTCACAAGTTTTACGAGTAATCCATCTTGCACCTTCTTATTTTTTCATATGTAGCTCTAGTTTCATTTGCCTCAAGATAGACCAAATTCCCCCGATTGAAATTGATTCTTTAAGTTCCTCCATTTTTGGGAATTTCCTTTTTTTTTAAATGTTATATTCAGTCTCTTTTACTTCTTGAAGGATTTGTAGATGACTGTTAGATAGGCTTTCATGATATATAAATAATTGGGTAGATGATTGTACTAAAAGACATCTTTTATAATATTTTGATTATATATGTTTATCTAGGTCAAAAACATTCAATTCACAGGGGTTTTCAGTTTAATCTTCAAGCCACTAGTTGATGTGTTTCCTTGTTTTGGAGCTGTTTCTTATTCCTTGAAAGAAAAGGTCAGTCATCGTTATTTGTTGTTGTTTTTTGCTTTTAAGGAAAATTTAATAACTTGGGAATAGGTAATTCTTCACAAATGTAATAAAAAAATATACCAATCCACTTTTTTTTTTTTTTTTTTTCTCTCTTGACAAGTGTCCATATGCTTTTGCCTGCAGAAAAATCTGGATTTTCAGCTCAAGGTTGTTGGTAGTGATATATCAACAATTCCAGGAATTTCTGATGCTATAGAGGTTGGAGAAATTTATACTTTGTCTCTCTCTTTTTCTTTTTCTTTTTCTTTTTCCCAAATATCTCCTAAAAATGGTGCATCATATTTGCAAGAAGGGGCTCAAGATGTTATATAACTAAACATTCATGTTACGTTACAGTGATTGGATTTACTCTTTCATACTGAATTTGGTACCGGTTCTTTGGTTCAGTAGACATTTACCCCTCCCCGAAATAGACACATGTTATGATGGTAAATTGGTTCGATGAAACTTTCATTCTCCTTTGTATAGGAAATGATACAAGATGCTATTGAAGATTCTATTACATGGCCAGTTCGGCGAATTATACCCATATTACCAGGGAATTATAGGTAAGCTAAGTGTGGTGTCTTTTTATACTGTCAATTGTCACTCTACTCGAGTTCATGGCTTTAGTTCTGGTATTGGTCTTAGCATTGTTGACCTAAGCAACAACTCGTTATTGAAAGAACTCCTCAATATTTGGCCTGAAAAATTCGAAAACAAGCAGAATGAATAAACTAAGATAGGAAGAGGAAAAATAGATTGAAACACATATTTAAACAATCATTTGGTTAAAGTTGAAGTAATTTTATGCATATTTACTTCAGGAATGGCCCTATATGCACTCCAATGCCTTGGTCCGTCGCACCATTATATCATTTGGTTTAAATATTTTTATTCTCCTAGTTCATTTGGTTTAAGTTGAAGTAATACTAATATGCACACCAATGCATATTATTTTTATTTTTTTATGTGACAACCTTTGACACTAGAGTTCCTTAGGCCTGATCATAGAATGGTCTAATATTCCCTGTATGTACAATGAATTCATTGAAGCGACAAACAAAAAGCCACTTTATCTTTTTAAGTACTTTGATGGTTACACTGAAACATTCAAACTATAAGAAAACTAGTTCCTTTTTTTTCTGGTATGTGATGCAAGTTGGCCTCATTTGTGAATTTGTTGTGTTTTAGTGACCTAGAATTGAAGCCTGTTGGAACATTAGAGGTGAAGCTAGTACAGGCCAAGGACTTATTAAATAAAGACATTATCGGAAAATCTGATCCTTATGCTGTGTTATTTATACGTCCATTGCGTGACAAAATGAAAACGAGCAAAACGATTGTAAGTCAAGTCACCTTATTTCTCAATCAATTTCCTTTTTCTTTCTTTTGGATTGATCAGAACTCTGCATTGTTTGTCTAGAACAACGAACTAAATCCAATCTGGAATGAGCACTTTGAGTTCGTAGTTGAAGATGCATTTTCTCAACACTTGACAGTAAGAGTTTTTGATGATGAAGGGGTTCAAGCTTCTGAACTCGTCGGCTATGCTCAGGTGCTGCTGAAAGACCTTGAGCCTGGTAAGGTGAAGGACATGTGGTTGAAACTGGTCAAGGGTTCAGAGTTCCATATGGATAAAAAATACAGGGGTCAGGTGAGAATGCCAATTCTATCTTCTATTATAATCTCATTCAAATAGATTACAGTATTCGGATTCGATTAGTATTTGACTGCATAGTTTTGTATAGGATCTTAAGTATTAATAAAGATCGGATCTAATTATCTCTATAACTACAGTAAAAGACTCGTTCAGCCAAGCGCAATTGATAAGGTCTTTTGTAAATTGTATGTAAATTTGTGGTAAGCCGTAGTAGAAGGGGGGAAATCACAATGACATGATTGAATTATGAGACCAGAAGTGGTTTATATTAACAATGATTTTCCACATTTCAGAGAGACTTCCACCGAAGAACAAAAATGGATATATCATCACTTACAGCATATTCTGTTTCTGGCCACTGAATTTGGATGGATTTTTTTCATTTTGAGGGTCTGTTTTTTTCCAAGAGAAGAAAACAGGAATAGAAGAGAAAATCTCAATTCGTTAGTCAAAAATTCACAAATGGATTACAAATACAATAGGTTAAACACAAGCATCCTACTCATTGTCCGTTAAACAAATAGGGTAACACACTACCTCAAATTTTATCACTATCTAAGAAGCTTGTGCTTCTACATGCAGGTGCCTTGTCGGTGTTGGATACCTACACTTCATGAACACTCCTAGAAAATGATCTGACACCTCATGGACGGTTCCATATTTCAAAAATAAATTTTATTCTCCATTCCACTTAACCAACATGTAGCACAAAACATCTTCATAGGATGAAGACACTCTGGATTGACCAATATTTCTTTCTTTGTAGAAAAATCATATCATAGATAATGACCATCACAAGACAAACATGCATTGTACTTTTTAAAATATTATATAAAAATATAATTGTGATGGTAAATATAATAGGAGATAGCAGCATATAAAAAATAAAATTCTTGACATATATATATTTTTATCCTTCAAATTATGCAATACTTAGTATAGAAATTAGAAAGTTAATAATGTTCTATAATTGTCTTATATAGTAGACGCATATAAATAAAATTTTAATTTATATATGTCATGTCCAAACCATGTCCTTATCCTCTCATTTTAGGATTTGACATGGCAGCATGTCCATGTCATACCGTGTCCATATCATGTGTGCATGCATGCCACAGAGAGAGAGAGAGAGAGAGAGAGAGAGAGAGAGAGAGAGAGAGAGAGAGAGAGAGAGAGAGAGAGAGAGAGAGAGAGAGAGAGAGGTTCCAACAATTTTATTGCATATACCTATCTTCTGAAGTTTGTGTTATATTATATTTCTTAGTTCATTATGTTAAGTGTAGTTTCATGCTTGATTTACATTTGTTGCATTTTCTAGGTGCACTTGGAGCTTTTATATTGTCCTTTAGGCACAAAGAGTAGGTTTACAAATCCTTTCGACCCTGACTACTCGTTAACTATATTGGAGAAGGTCCTTAAAGCAGGAATGATCGAAAGTAAAGATTATGATATTTTAAAATCTCAAAAACAAATGAGGAGGGATGCCATCTTGAGAGGGGTCCTTTCTTTGACAGTAATGTGTGCCGAAGACTTGCCAGCAGTGGATCTGATGGGAAAGGCCGATCCCTATGTTGTACTTACAATGAAGAAATCCAAACAGAGAAATAGGACTAGGGTAAGATTCTGATTGTCCAATTGTGATAACACTCCAATTGGTTCTTGGAAAGAACGATTTATGGTACAGAAATTACATCCTCTGTTAAGCCATTTGCTTTTCGTTCCATACTTATTTCTGAGAATCAAATGGAGGCTTTAAGTTTTGGACCAAAAGAACATAATTCACCTACTTATAAACATGTTTCTTATAGGACCTTCGAACTCTCCTAGGTGGATACAATCACCTTAAAGGTTGAAACAAGTATACTTAATTATTATAGATAACTATTGCGGTACTCTATACTGAAATTACTGGGACTATGATTTCTGTTCGTTCCCTCATTCTCAGGTTGCAAATCACAGCTTAAATCCAGTTTGGGATCAAACATTTCATTTTGTTGTTGAGGACGCGCTACACGATATGTTAATTTTGGAAGTCTGGGATCATGACATTCTTGGGAAGGTATACTTCTCTTACTAGTCACATCAATTTCTGCCTTTTTTGGTTGGTAATCTGGCCTTTAGTTAGCAATATCTTATGTTAAAAAATATTTGATCAGTTCTTCAGTTTTTAGAATGAAATATATCATATGGTAATCCAATATAGCTGTTTTAGGATTTGCAAATTTATAGTTGGTACTAGTTGTGACTTGTGAATATATTCTTTCCTCCAATATAATATTGTGAAAATGTCACACTCAAAAGCATGAAGTCACTCCACAAAAAAAATTAAATTTGTCATGAGAAATCATGCATATTGTAGGAAACCAAATATTGAATTCTTTACACGTTGGTAAGTGAATGCATTGGCATTTATGTTTACTATTCTTCGAATTTCTTATATATAATTTGACGGCTGTTGAAATGGAAAAATGTGATAAAGATCCAGTAATAGTTAAAAATTCTGAAAAATGGCATATGATTAAAGCAGTCCAGTAATATCCTAACTGGTCACCCAAATTTCCTCCCCTTAAGTAAGGCATCGAGTGTTCAACTTAATTGGTTTAGGATCAATCTTGAATTATACGGTGGTTAAAGGGTAGTAGAACTGTCCGATGATCATTAGAAGAAGAATTATTAATGGGATTATAAAATCAAAATTCTATGTGCATTTGAATACCGAAGAGGTTTGAATGGCCATTGAAGTTCGCTTGGAATTTGGGTGTTAAAAATCCATAATCATGAATAGAAATGCTGAAGAAAATGGAAGCCATTATTATGACTGATGGCATCCAATCATGGTTGAGTTTTCACTTGATTTTTTAGTGATTATCTGTCAACTGGCTGCTGTTTTTTCCACTCGATCTCGCAAGTTGTCTATTGTAATCTTTGTTTTGAGCTTTACAGACTATTATGATACTACTAAATCATTCAGCTAAACTAATTTCAACTAAATATTACAGGATATGATAGGAAAATGCATCATGACACTCACCAGGGTTTTATTAGAAGGGGAGTTCACAGACACATTTGACCTAGATGGAACTGAATCAGGAAAGCTGCATTTGCATCTCAAGTGGACTCCACAGCCGATATTGCGGGATTACTGATTAACTGAAAAAAAAACAAAAAAACAAAACACACCGAAAATCTCCCAAGTTCCGGGTTCTATATCCAAGTCTTCCAGCATATCCTCTTGATGAAGGGCCGAAGAAATTTCATTGGAGCATCAACATGGAACAAAAAGTTGTTGAACTGAGCTCAAGTCTTGCTGTTTTTGTCTATTACAATTAGAGGGCAAATTTAGAGGGAAATCATGAAGATTTGAAATTGTTGAAGCTGGCACAGTGGTACATATATGCTGTTGTAAATAGTGTTGTTTGGAAACATTAAGATTTGGTGTTCAACCTCATTTATTTCTGTTTATAAAAATATTAATACATTTTTTGTGATCATTGTGTTCTTTTAAAACTGAATAAACAAAGTAGGCAGAACTACTTATCAGTATGTTTTGGGGATAAAAATTTTGAACATCAATTGACCATAAGGGTTAAATCGGAAAGATTTCTTTGTTTTGGAAGTGGTAAATTTCTACTGAAATCAACATAGCAGCTAGAGTAATATTGAAAATTGATTTATTACTAGAAAGGTTTGTGTGTGTGTGTGTGTGTAACGACCCACTCCACCACATGGTATGATATTATCCGCTTTGAGCCTGAGCCCGCACGGTTTTGCTCTTGGGCTTCACCCCAAAAGGCCTCATACCAATTGGAGAAGTAGGTCGTTACAAATAGTATCAGAGCAGCTCTCAACAAAATCAGAGGGGTCAATAGCAGCAGACTCAGAGAAACTGGCAGGGTCAGTCTTGGCAGAGAGGTAGACAAGATTGGCGAGCAGGGAAACGGCAGAGAGTTGGTGAAGGTGAGCAATCCACAACTTTAGTACCAGCCACACCTCATGATGCACAGCCATATCAGTTCAGTGGGTCATTACAAATGGTATCAGAGCCTGACCCAGTCGGAAGTGTGCCGACAGGGACGTCGGGCCTCCAAGGGGGGTGGATTGTGATAACCTTGTGGGCAGGTGTGCCGTGGGCGGGTGCGAGAGACACTGTCAAGCTACCACACTGGCGAGCTACGGGTGCAGTAACGACCCGCTCCACCACATGGTATGATATTGTCCGCTTTGGGCCGGAGCACGCACTGTTTTACTTTTGGGTTTCACCCCAAAAGGCCTCATACCATGTGGTGGAGTGGGTCGTTACAGTGTGTGTGTGTTTGTGAGCAGTGGATGGGGTGTGTAAAAAATGTGCCTTGGATTTTCATACTGTTGAACATGTGTTGTTGACTTCTTCAATTTTTTCCAATGTGAATCATATTTGAAAAAAGGGCAAAGTGAGAAAATTTTCATAATGTTTAAATTTTGGGCAAATATCACCCATAAAATTTATTATTATTTTTTTTTTGGTATGCAAGTGCGTGAAAAAATGATCAAAGAAGGGCTTGAGGTCGCTGTTTGGTTACAAATTTAGTCATGTGCATTGCACATGACATTTTTGATATATAAAATTTTAAAAATACCCTTTTCTCTTTTAATAATGCCCTTATATATAAGGACGAGGAAAAATGTACAAAAAGAGGAACACTTTAGTTATTTCACATTTAATTATTTTTTTACCATTTTTATTCAGTTATAGAGAGACACTTTAGTCTTTTCAGCATTCAGACATTTATTTGCTCAAAAATTAAATGTTATGAATTTTTCAAAACCTATAAGGGGTTATACATTCTATATGCATGCCATATGAGTGTTTTTCTCTCGCAACCCTTGAAAAAATGTCGCCGCACTTATTAAATTCCGCTAAAGCAAATAGTCTCACATAACAGCTTAGTAAATTGTGATAAATCCAACTATTTTACTTAACGGAGTGTACTGGTCACAACTGTTGTAACCAATAATTTCTCGTCCTAAAGAACCCTAAATGTTATTGTATCATGTCATAACATTATGCCACTAAATTGTCATATGAAAACCAGGTTTCACACTATTGGTTTAGATGTAAAGGTGCTCTCTGTTGGATAAATTCGTAACTTACGCCTTCTACCACATTATTGTCAGTTGAAACAAAAACAGCCCCAATTTGTTGAAACAATGTCAAAAACTCTCACAAACCGATGCTCATTCATCTTTTTTTGATTAATAGAGTTATTTAGAAAATGTTTGTACTTTGTGGAATAAACAATGGAGGCTGCTGGAGGAGTGTAAATAATTCACTACAGCTAATTTATTTATTTATAGGTGCATTCCACATGAACAATGACACATGATAGAATTTTGTTCCCTCATGTGTCGTGGTCAGAAATACAAAAATTGGTGTAGTTTTATACTCCATATTTATAAAATATTCATTCTCTTGGTTTTTTTTTTGTTAATGGATGATAAAAGGCTTTGAATAGGACAACTGCTTTCCAATAACTAAGGAATAAAAATTAGGAAAATGATTTTTGTACGAATAGTTGTAATGAATTGCTAAATTTACTCTCTTAATTGGTCAATTATGCAACAAAAAAAGAATTGGAACTCCCCACTTAATTGTATTCGGTATAAATAGTCAGGCAATTCACTGTTCGGTGTGATACTCATATTCAAGTAAAGATTCATCTCTTAAGTCTACTCCATCATATAAGCTCCTCGTCTCCTCGTCCCTTCTACTGCCACACACATACGGCGCTGTTTGGAGGGGCTTCTTGATTCCAAAATTCCTTCTAGGAATGAATTTAGAAGATAAAATTGTTTGGAGATGTATTTTTTGAAATTCCTTTCAAAAATTTATATAGTTTTAATTTGACAATTTTATCCTAAATAATTTCCAGAAAGACTACAAATCTATTGTAGTTTAATTGACATACAGCAGGAAAAAAATTAAAAAAAAGGAATTGACATACAAAAGAGATAAAGTGACGAAGTGAAGATAGCAGATAAAAATAATAATAATAATAATAATAATAATAATAATAAAATATAAAAATATAAAAAAATAAAAAAGAAGAAAGATAGCAGATGATGAAGCTTTTGAAGAATTGTGACCTATCAAAAATTCTCAAAGAACTAGTTTAAATAGGAAAAGTATTTTAGTATTGGAATTTGAATTAAAGTAAAAGACTCCTAACAACTCTCTTTTGTTGTTCATAAAATTTGTTACTAGAGCACTAGATCAACAAGTTTTATGAAATAATAGGTGACAAATTTGTCCATAAAATTTGTTACTTAAAATTACGCTGGCTTCCTAGAGATGAATTCCAAAACCTAATTTTTGACACTTTGCTAGAACAAACTTCCTAAGACTTTGAGGTTGGTTAAAATTCATTTTCTTTTATTTCGTCACACACTACCATTTTTTTAGGAACGCCTTATTGGGCTTGGAAACCCGATTCAAGTCCCAGAAAGCTCCCCCAAACCGGCTCACAATTTGTGCTGGTGAGAAAATTTTAGATGAAATATTTTAAAATAGAGTATTTGATTTGATTACTATAAAAGATAATTTTATTTAAATTTGCTCAATTTTCAATTATAAGTACAATTTTTTGTTTTAATTTATATGAAAACCTATATCATTATATTATATTATAATAGGGAAGATTATTGATGGACAATACAAGCATAATACTTATTTATTTTTAAAATATTAGAGGAGTGAAACCAGAGAAAGAGTGAAGACTAGACATCCTACTTTTCATTATTTTTCTTTCATTTGTGCTCATCTTACTTCACATCTACCGTCTTTAATTAATCTTAGTTCTTCCTTTCCTTGGTGTGCATCCCCACAACAAACACGTTCTCTCTTTTAGATGAAAACATAAACAAAAACTATTGCTGAAAAAATCCTTGGCTCAATCTCACTCACCCCGGGAGTATGGTGCTTCCAAATGACACCCTCATCTATTTATAGGCTAACTACCTCTAGAACACTATATAAAAAATTTAAATATTTAACTTTTCAAAACTCTATACTTTTCTAAAATATCTAACATCTAGTCTTTTAAAATCCTCCACCACTCTACAACACTCCACAAAACATAAATACGGAAGCAACCCAACTCTCTCCTCATGCCATGCAGAAGCAAAATCCCCTACTACATTTTTTTTTCGAAAATTGACAAAATTTCCTTATTTTTTGAGCTCACGCCGAATCAGTGTGATTAATGCAGTAAAAATGGAGGTTGAAAATCATTTTCATTTCTTAAAAGTTCCGAGATTTTCTTTTCTTAAGTACATTAAATGTGCAGTGAAAATTGAGATCAGGAACAAACAAATTGAATCTCTAGCGCGATAACTACATATCAATTCACTAGCTCAGCATACACAGATTTTTATTAAAATTGAACGATTTCAAAGAATAAAGAAAATGTATCCAAGAATTTTTGCAACTACATTCTTCTATATACTCCCCAATGAAAACCTGTCGAGCTATAATTTTCTGCCAACAAGATACTATCAGAAAGCTGCAGTGAGACCAGGGGTCGGCCTCATAGGATCTTTTTTAGTCTTCTCCTTCGCAAATTGCTAGCCCTGGATGACAGACCATTATAGTTTTACAAATCAGTAATGAGAAAACAACTTAAAAATCTTCACCTATTAGATGATAAAAAATATATATATTTAAAATATAAAATAGTAAAAAAAACACCTCTCCACTTCCCGTATGTGTTCATAAATCAACCATGTGTTGTGGCAGTAAAAGCAAGATGAAATGAGTTTAGATGCTGCCTATTAAATTTTAAAATAATTACGTAAAACATAACAGTGCGGGGACCATCTGTTCTGTTTTAAAGGAACAAAATTTTCCAGCATAGGCATACAGTATACATTCCTTGTGTAGAGCTCAATTGAACAAGAAACATGAGTTCCTTAATAAGGCCTTTATTATTGACGACATTCTATGTAATTTTGTGCCAAGTTTTATCCTCTTCATGCAAGCAAACTTTACATGCCACAGACTTGAACAATTTATGGGTGAGACAGACATTCCTGAAGACGCATATTGGATGAGTGCGTAAGTTAAAAAATAATATTCATTAGTAAGAGACACGTGATATTTAATTATATGTGTTCTATAAGTATGGAAAAAAGTACAAGAAGAAGAAAATCAAATTAAAGGGTCATATAAATTTAACCATTTATAGAAAGACTATAAGGCTGGCATGAGAATATGAGAGGAGTCCTAAAATTCTACGAATTATATCTTCTCTATAAGATAAGGATGGCACTATATATTTTATAAGTTACAAATTTACATTAGTCATAGAATATGAAATAATATAATCATATGTATATAATTTTTATATAAAACTATATATTCTATTGTTGTGTGCTTAAAGTGTTTGTGTCTTGCTTTTTAAGATTTGTTGTGTTAACATGTTTTTATTATGTGTCTGTGTCCATTGTCCATGTCCATGCATGTTAGAGAAGTTCAATAATCCTATCAGGATAGTTTACAACTTAATCGATACATTCACGAGCTGAAATATACACTATTGTCATAAATTCACCATAAGTAAAATATTCTTATCTAATGAAAAATAATCACTAATTATATTATAAGTAACATGTATGAGGTACAAACAATAAACTTGTGGAATATATGGGTTGGTCAAGTCAACCCACGTCTAAGTGTGGAAAAGATTTTTGAGATTGCAATATCTTGTATCTCTGCAGATATTTGATTTGCAAAGCTCTAGAACTCTTTAAGTTACTTGTCTGCAATTATGCCCTATGTATACGGTATACCCCAAGTATCTCAAAATGATATGATATGAAAGAAGTCAATAAGAGATATGGCCATTTGTCGGCACTGTGCTATAGATGTAGGTTAGTTGGCTACATCACATGTATAGATATGTATTTTTTCTTCCTTCCACATGCTTATACTTCTTAATTTAATTTACATGGTACCAGAGCGTTTGCAGATCCACACATAATTTTTGTCACAAAACCATATTTTATGTATTTCTTATAGCATATTTGTGGTTTTTCAACCATGTTTTATTATTGTGTGTGGATCATTTTTGTTTTTCTTGCAGACAACAATTCATCACATATTAGACAAAGGGGTGCATTGTGACAACGGTTGATTTCAAGACTCTTTTCAAGTTGGGCACTCCAGTTTAAATTTCATTACTCCAACTTAAGGGGGAGTATTAAACACTTGGGTTGAACAAATTGGCTCCAAATCTGCAGGTGAAGACAATATTTTGTATTTCCATAGATATATGACTAGCATCTCTCTAGGATTTACATAGACACTTGGTTTCCCTATCTGTCCGTTAAACATTCATATTTCAGGTTACCTAGCAGAAAAAGTAGGAGAGAAAATAGTTATACCAGTATTGATTGCGAAATACCACAGAATCAGTTGCTACTTTTCTCCCATCATTATTGCGGTTCCAGTGGTAGAATGCATGGGTTCTGTTCATGATCTCCAATGTAGAATGACCATAACTGGCTTCACGAAATGCAGAATACTCTGGTTGTGGGTCATAAAACCTATAGATCAATAACAAGAGTCACAAAGTGTTTCAACCAAAGGATTGTGAATGTGCCCTGAAAATTAAGAGAAGCTCTTGAGAATTTTAGAGTGATTCCCACCTCTTCATGCATAGAAATCAATAAGGAATACTTCAAAGTGTAAGGTTGTCTTACCTTCCAGCAAGGCCTTCCTGATTTCCTCCATCTCCAACAGTTATGTACACAGGAGCTGATTTATCAGGTATAGGATAACGTTCACCACTCGACACATTGTAATGTATATTTGAAATGCGATACTGCAAATCAGAAACGTTACTCTTTATGAGATACGGTTAAAGAAGACAAGCATAATCTGTTATATTTGATGCAGGATAAAAGTATTTCGGATGAGATCATGCATTGCCTCTAAATATATATCTATTTGTAGATAGTTCGTAGTACTTCAGACAAATTGTTGAATATGAGAGGGATGAAATTATTTCCAACTCAATTACACAATGAAATGTAGGGATGGATGTAATTTATGGTTGTCATTGTGGTTGTGGAGCAAGTGAATGGTGAAGTTCCAATACTGGATGGGATTCTTTTTCAGACATAACTCAAATATTTTTCCGAGTTGCATTTTGTTTAGGAAAAATCCTGTTGAAAATACTTGGGATCTAAAGAATAGTTTTCCTTGTATACCAAGGAAACTTCAGGTAGAACTTCAAATGGATATTTAAGCTATTGGTTGAGATGCCTTATAAGAACAAGAATAAGACCTATGAGAGGAGCTGGGTAAGTGAGGGATTCAGCTTCTTTACCTCACATTAGTAGATTAGAGAGAGAGAGAGAGAGAGAATTCATGGAGAGCAGGGAATGTAGGACGCTTTAAGGCTCAGGATATTGGGATTAAAAGAAGTTGGCATAGTTCAGAAGCCCCAACTTCCCAGGCCTAATAGGGGGATTATGCTCTAAAAGTGGTTTAAATTGCATGCAGTGCCCTTATAAACAGGATTCAGAGTGGCTTGCCCCTATACTAAAACACACAAACATGAACTTGTGTACTAATGTCCAATTTAGGTGTTCATAATTTCTGCTTTGTAATTAGCTCTACATAATATACAGTGGATTATCTCTTATCCTTGCAAGTAAGGAAGTATGTTTAACCACGTTAAAATGTGTTTGCGTAATTGTTTATTGCGTGAGGGGGTGAGGCATTGCCGTGACCAACATTTGTTATGACAAACTTCCCCAACAACTTATAATTTATTTGGCTTCATGAATTGTCTGACTTCAGTATTAGAAACATAAGTGAAAATCTGTAAATTTTGCTTTAACTAGGACAGGGAAGTAAATATGTTATGGAAACCAACCCTGTCCCAAACCCGAGTAGGTTATATTTTTAACACCATCCTCTGCCCATAAAACCGAGCTGGCTTTTGTACTCGTCCAAATAGTGTCGGGACAGGTTTCAGGTTAGATCACACAGTTTCACTTAGTCAAATTACAGTCCAAACAAATATGATAAGAAAGGAAAACAAAATCCATACCGATCTTTCGTAGGCATGAACATGGCCAGCAAAGATGAGATCAACTCTGGAACGGACGAACCAGCTTTCAAAAACAGCTCGCATACTTTCACCCTCCATGTAGTGGGCTACATTACTACTATAGATGGGAGCATGCATGAGAACAATTAACCAAGGTGTCTTCTCTCTATCCACTTTTTTTAGTTCTTCTCTCAGCCATTTCCATTGAGGTGTAGATTTCACTGGGAAAAACTTATCATTGATTTTAATTAGTATCACAGAGAGAGAAGTGACACCAGCCATTATTGAGAAAATAAAAACATCAGATCTCAACAAGGAAAAGTTATGGACGATGTAGCTTCTATTTACAAATGTCCAAATTCCTCCTTTATCCAAATTTTCCTTCTTTTTTTTTTTTTTTTTTTTTTTTTTTTTTTTTTTTTTTGGGTACATAGCATAGTAAGCTAAAAATAAAAGAAGAAAAGTGGAATGTAATGACACCAATATGGGTCTTTTCTTCCTATAATAGTATAGATAAGAACTTCAGTTGTTAAGGAATTAATTCAATCAATGTCCATCAGTCCATGTGCAAAACACCTAACTACAGTTTGATTGAAGTATAAGAAAAGGCTTTAATAGATAATAGAAGATTTATATCGTGATGCATGGCAAGCTATGTCATATAGAATTGGGTATAAATATGTTATAAGCATCTGATCTCAAACTCAATAACACTGGAATATAGCTAAATAGCCAATCTTTAGATTTCTTCTGTTATTTTAAAGGAAAAAAGTGCTTTTATGTAACATAAAGTGTTCAACATGAACATGTTACTCGTTTTGAAAAAATAATGTAACAAACGAAGCATCATAGGAAAATTTTATGCACGATTATATCATAATCTTGAATTTTTTTTTCATAGTTGGCACTCACACACACATGCCTCCACTGAGGCTCCTGACCTCCCTTTGGGAAGTAGGAGTTTGGTACCGCTGGGCCACTGGCCCATTGGTTATCATAATCTTGAATTATTGTATACAGTTTTAAGATGCGTATCTGACCAAACATGTTGATCATATAATCTATGCCCACCACCCTAGTGGGCTGTGTCCAACATGGCTACTCCTTTAAAAGTCCATCAAACATTAATGACAAGTGGGTACACGGGAGAAAAATGAGTAATTTTTTTTTTTTTTTTTTGATAATTGAGAAAAATGAGTAAAATAGAGTAAAATAGAAGTATCTACCAGAAAATTGTATAAATAAAAAAAGAGCATGACAAACAAAGGCGCGTGCATTATCCTTTCTTGAATGTCTCTGCATCAATTGCACATGATCAAGAAAATATAATAAATTCAGTCATCTTGTCCTCAAGTTTTGCCTTCTTGAACTTCTGACAGACAGATTAATTTCTAGTCCACTAAGCAATCTCAATTTCTTTCTATCAATCACACTCATTGTACAGAAATAACGTTCTAACCTACCCACTATTTCTACCTTAATTAAATTTTAAGAACCCAACGAAATAGCTGCCAAAATTTTCCATGTCAAAAAACCCTGATAGTCTTGGATTCATTCTTTCCATCCCAGCTATCAGTCATTATGTTACACTAACAACTGAAATTTTATGTTCTTATTTGAGCACAATAGCAAAAATGATCATGTTTTGCATACTGATAGATCACATCTTCCAAATTAGTAGATCTCCTTTACTTTAAAGCTTCGACGCCAAATGAAATTAAAAAGCAAATGGAACTTTTGGATCAACGCCCCTAATCTTCATAATAATGAAAATATTATTAAAAAATAAAAAATTTGGACAGAATCCCACAGACTCAACAACAGACAAGTGACTGACATATTACCATATGGAGAATAACTGGACAGGACAATAATGTGAGCGGAAGCACGTCGGACAGAATACCAAAGAGGATTGCTGCTTCCGGAGGCCAAATGAGGAGTAGCAAACCTATGTAAATATGATTTAAATGGAAACACTTCCCCCTGAAAACATGTAGTCACATATATGTTAACAACCAATGGACCATAAAGTGGATGAAATACCATTATTACCACATATCAAACTTTAGTTATACTGGATGCTGAACACAGATTAGGGAAGACATATGTAACAGATCATAGCAGAAGTAAATTAGTAATCACTGAGAAAGGATGATGCTGAACACAGATTGGGGAAGATATATGTTACAGATCATAGCAGAACTAATCACAAAGAAAGGATGAAACTACAAAAAAAAGATTGAACGTAAATTGCAGTGATGAAAATTAGTATCCAACTGTCTGAAGTATATGAGAAAACTTGAGGGGAGAAAGACAAAGCAAGAACTTGTAGAAATTACCATGTTTGGCATGTACTCAATTTCATGATTTCCAGCAGACCAAATCCATGGCTGATATGCAGCGCTTTGCTCAATAAAGCGACTCCACGAGTCCCATCTAATACCGACATCATTGTATTTATATCTATCAGCATAAGAGAGATCGCCAACGAATAAGACAGTCTGTCCTCCAGTCTGCATGTAATGCTGGAGAGTAGAAAGAGAATTATATGTTTGACCCAAATCACCTAAAATAAATAATAAAAAATCAATTAAAAATGAGTTTTCTTTTTCTAGTTCTGATCATTATCGAAAACATGTGTAATGCACTCATAAATAAACTTCCATATAAAGAAAGAAACCTGGGAATAGCTGATTAGGGAATGGCAAGAAACATGAAAAGGAAGTGAGAAATTAGAAGATTGCAACAAAAAATATGTTTACATAAATGATAAAAGTCCCAGGGTTTTGACTGCACTCAGACTTAGACTTGTGTCCACTTGTTAGCCTAAGCTACGACAATAATCCAAATCCTAAATCCGCTTTGCTCCCTAACTGCAAATGTAGTCCCTATTATCAAGAATTCTGAAATTTTTTGAATCCAGTCACCTCTGCTGGTGCTATTGTTGTAAAGATTCATTCTGGGCATAGACCTTCCTTCAAATATTGACAAATCTTTACTTGAATTGAATCGGGATCATATTCTTTGGTCATTCTGCCTCTGTATTTGAGGTACTACAAAGATGGATCAAAGAACTAGAGGAAGCAAGAAAGGCTCACAAACTTTATGCAAGATTATAGGATAACAAGATACACATATATCAGATCCTTCCATGAAAAAAAATGGAATTTCATTTCTCACCACTTAATCACGATATTCCAACCATATCATTTTCATGTGGTAGGGCCAACCTCTGAACGTAAAGCCCATGAAAGTTAGGAGAGTAATTCCAGGCACTTGCACATGTAAAATAGCCTTATAACAATCACTTCTGGGAAATCATTTTGAGCATTCTGCCAAGAGAAGGAATCTGCACATGTGCTCGCACGTACACACTAGCAAGGAGTTGCTAATTTTTGAAATTCTGGATTTCAATTAAACTTAATTATATGGATAAGTTACATAATATATATACACATATATCAAGTTGCTTATGTTCATATTTTATACATATATGAGCACAGATAGATATAGGCACACACACTTGTGTAAGGACATGATATTTATATTACTGAGATTTTTTTAAGTATTTAGAAAAATGAGTGGTTTTATTTTATTTTTATTTTTTTCATACTAAGTAATTGGTATTGGAAAAAAAAAATAATAATAATAATTTGAGTGGTTTTAAAATAAGAGATTTATTATTTATCCAAAAATAAATACAGGGTTTAGAATAAGGGGCCATCCCTTACTGCAGAGGTAACTGCCAAGCGCAGAAAATGCAAGTTGGAGTTTGATGGCCTGTCATATTCTACAAATAGTACTAGAGATTAGGTTTCCAACATTATGCATAATGATTTTATAGTGAAAATGTGGCTGCTCATACAATCATTCAACTTAATACACCTTGTTAGTAGGGTACTGCCATATATGTATAAACGTTGGACCTAGATCTGAACTTGGGTGAGTTGTTATTCATGTCCATTTTAAGTAGTAACTTCATAACCTGAAGATAAATTTCTTTTTTATCCAATGAAAAAATAATAATAAGATAAAGTTCAGGTAAAATATTCTAGTGCGACCAAATCTAAGGCCCATTAATATTTGTAACAAGTTACTTTATGGTATGCAATACACACACACTGCTGATTTATTTGTGAAAACATAGAACGATAAGACTAATATAACAACAAAATTAGAAGTTTTCTTTCCTAAAAACAACTTCATTCCGATACAAGTTCTCCTTCCAAAATTCAAGTTTCAAACACAATGATGCAACATTTTAACACATCTTAGGTATCAACCCCAATTTCTCTAATGTAGCCTACTTCTGTCTGTTGAAATAAGGCAACAAGAAAAATTAGGGAACCATTCATTATCTCAAGCATGCCAAATATCTCTGTTGAAAGATAAAAAAATTGAAGAGAGAAATTAAACATGAAAAACACAGGTATACAATGTGGTTCGGCCAATATGGCCTACATCCACCGCACACAAAGTCTAAAGGACTACACTTTAATTAAATTTTCTCTTAATATTGTTTACAATGAGCACCTCTATTTATAGGTGAAAGAATACAAGTGATAAATATGAAAAATACATTGATGGAGGATTCCTAAAATCACTCCAATCAATTTCTATAATAGACTAAAATCACTTCTATGATATTCTCCCAACACCACCCCACCCCCACACACCCCCACCCAAAACCCCCCCAAGTTTTGGTACTCGGAGATTTAAAATATAAGTGTTTAACTTGAACTAAATATGAAATTGTCGAGAGTCCAAGATGAGTAGATCGGGAGATCAAATACGAGTTGATCCAGAGATCCGAGATGAGTTGATCCGAAGATCTGAGACGAGTTAATCCGGAGACCCGAGACGAGTTTAGAACAGGGTATGATAAACCTGCTCTGATACCATGTTAACAACCATCTACTCCAAAAGCTTAAGTTGTTAGAGATGGTGTAACTTAAATATATAAATCTTTCAACAATGTCTAAATCTAATTTGTTTACCCAGAGTCTCATTATAGAACATATAGATTGAAAAGTAAAATCAAATATAATAAAGCTAAAAGCTAATATGATAAGCTGCCCCACCTCAAGGTCGTTACTCGTCATCATAATTAAACAATATTCTTTAAAGAAAAATAAAAGGAGAGTGTGCGTGTGAGAGAGAGAGAATAGGTCACATTTTTTAGTAAAAAAGTATGTCATCAGATAAATAGCTGTATCATGATTATATTGGAGAAGAAAGGGGACATTGGCTATGTGGAATTTAATTAGTGTTTGTCAATTCCGAAAAGGGGGGGAAAAAAAAAATAAATAAAGTGAAATTGCTCATCAGAGAGAGAGAGAGGGGGGGGGGGGGGGGGGGGTGTTACTATAATACAACATACAAATGAATAATGTTAATATATTTAATATTTTGTATATAAACATATAAATTTAAAAAGTTACAGAGAAATAGTTCTTATGCATGTGCTTAGGGTGTAAGAAAGCTAGCAAGTACCATGAACATAGGGATTGTTGAGGACAGAGAGAATCCGTAATAGTCACAATCAACAGATGCAGCAATGATATTTCTGACTCAATAACAGATAGAAAGTAAATTTAAAATATCTAGGAAAATTGGAGCTCCTCTCAGCATATATTTAGCTCTCAGTGAAAGTTATGTGGCTATTCACTAGCACCACGCCCATGCAATGGCAATGCATCATACATCAGTAGCCATAATAAAACTGTCTTGAATTGGTAATACCCATAGTCCTATAGAAGCCATAGATCAATATATTAACGTAGAGCCAACTATAAGGGTGTGATAACGTTAAAAAACTGATGACACATGATCAATGAGGAAAGTTTATGCGGCAGAATTGCAAAGGAACATGGTCACTAGTAATTGTATGTCACAGCTAATACGGCGGACGTCCACAGACAAACTGGAACGCCAATGGTATAAGGAGGCAAATAAGGACAAGGAATGAAATTCCTTTCCTGTGGCATGGAAAGCTTCTTCCCCGTATGGAACACAAATGAGGCCCACTTGCCAGGGATCAGAAGCAGTACCGAGAGTGATCCTCAATGGAAGTGTCCAGGACCATGAAGGTGGACTGATGGGAACCATAATGGGATCTCTTCTTGTAGAATAGCACAGGACTCTGCAATGCTCATCCTGTGGAATATAGCTTGACGAAGCATTTGGCTGTTACTTTCACAGTGGGTAATTCATCCATCATTACTCCTTGGATGTGTCCACATAGGATCAACTCCACAAGGTCTTGTCACAATAAAGAGCCATATGTGATCCTCAGATCCAGCGAGGCATGTTATGGTCCGGCTCACAGTAGCAGAGAGTGTCATGTTACAGGGTGAGAAGGTCATGATGTATATTGAGAAACAACATGCCACTAAAAATCACCTTCAGATAATTCCTTTTTCCGTATATCAAACCGAGTCACTATGACTGTAACGTTGATGGATTTGGATGTCACTGCCAGAAAATCCATCTATGTGGCTCCTCAATAAATAAGGAGGGGACAACAGAAGGACGGACTGAATCTGGCAAAAGTCTAAAGCGCTCAGTAGGAGATAGTGTACTGTTTCTCTCTTGTGCTTCTTCCCTAATCTCCTCACAATCTTGACCTCCTCAAGGTCTCATCTCATTATAAGTTGTGAAATACTCTCTTCTTCCTCCCCTACACTTCAGCAACCCAGAGTGAGAAAGGATTCCCACCTAGGCAGAATTGCTGGTATAAAAAGCTAAGAGAAAGGACCGCGCACCCGCTCGCGCGCACACACAGAAATTGCACAAAAAACTAAATGATTTTCTCAGGCCTTTGGTAGCTTTTACTAGAAGGAAAGGGGAGGTGAGTGGATATCATCAATTTCTAAAAGCCCAAGTTTCTTTGTTTCAATTTTTCCTCTTCTTCATCCAAAAGAAATGGCTTTTCTTCCAACCATAGATTTTTTCATTTACATTTTCTAGTTTCCTATAAGAAAACTCAAATGGTCAAAAGAAAATCTCTCCTGAAACAAAGCACAAAAAATTATTTTCCTGAAACAAAGCACAACCAACCATTCAGGCATTGACACAGCTCAATATCTCAACTATTCAATGAAAAGCAATTTAAACTAGTCTTTTAAGAAATAATGAGGAAGGAATGTCTCACCAATAATACCAAATATATAGGTAGCATCTGGGTCAATTTTTGGAGGTGTCTGAAACCAAAACTCACGTGAAGAGTCACCCGTCCCAATCTTGTAATAGTACTTGGTGTCATACTAGAAATACAAATTAATGTACCATCAGTTAATGAAAATATATAAACAACAATTAAAAAGTTTTAAATGTAAAGAAGAATTTAGAATAGCAAAATCTAATATATGGTAATATTTCCAAAGTTAACATAAATATGAATACTTCAACAAAATCAGACCATATATAACTGGTGGTGACACTGTTTTCAATGGTGGTTATAACTGTTATAAAGGCATCTAAGGAACCAATGAAAGAGATGAAGCCCTCCACATAAGCACACAATTACCTATCATACTATAAAAGTAATACAACCACATTTTATATTCATAAGGTTATAAAATCCTGTCTACTCTCTATTAAATCAATAATGCTATGTCACATTTTCCAAGCCATACTTTTCTATATTAGATATAATGGAATGAAATTAGATACTTATTTTGTCACTGAAATGAACATTAATGATATTTTGTTCACCTAACAAGGACTGGATTTTCTGCATATATTTTTTTTTTATTTCTTCAAAATATGTCGAAAATCAAAGTATATGATACAATATACACTATGACACAATACACAGACCATACCAAAATCAATACTCTGACATGATAAGCAACAAAACAACTATGCATAAATGCATGAAAATAAACCAGTGCCTTAACCGATCTCCCAAATTTGTAGCAAGTGCTATCATTGTTGATGGCCTAGAATTGGTGCAGAACACTAGCACGTGTATCTCTTTCAAGAAACAGGATATCGTATCTAGAAAATAAAAAATGACACTAGCAGGAACTAGACCCCAACCCCTGTGGATTCCTTCATCACACCATAAAAAAGACAGTGATATTGAACCAAAACATATGCAAACACAAACGAATGCTATTTCACATTTAAATAAAAATAGGAATATAGCTAATTAAAAACTATAAGTTCGTACACTCAACATCAGCCTTTTATCACTTGTATAGCATAGCGAGATTTACTGGCGTTGGTAAGTATTAACCTGTCCCAACTCCAAAGTAGGGCTGTTGCTTGTTGCAGTAATAAAAAACTTGAGCTGTCAAGCGTGAAAACGCGTGTTTGAGCTTAAGAGTACCAATTTGTGCAAGTAAAACCAAAAGTTAGGTTTGCATCTAGGTTAATGCTATCGAATCCCGCTTTGGCAAGACTACTGCTTGCAACTTGAAAATGGCCTTCTTTTAACTAAGTATAAATACTTGGTAATAAGGCACAATTAAGGTTGAGATAGTTTACTGTGTCTTGTTTCATCATAGAAGTTACTATAATCCCTACATATTTGGAACAAAAATTGTAAAGAGAATTGGGAGTGACAACCGTTAACGAACAAAAATTATAGAGATTAGATTTGGTACTCAGAAAAGAAAAAAAAAAAAAAAAAAAAAAAAAAAAAAAAAAAAAAAAAAAGGAAAACTATTGCAACATCTCCTCTGATGGCCCCATGTGTATCAGTGACAGTTAATCCTCCGTTCTTATAATTAAGTAGACTCAGCAGCATGATTCTGGAACCGCTTCGTGATGTTATAGAATGATTTTATGGCTGGGAGACCTTACCTATACATTATTTCTTTCTTTCTTTTTTTCCATCAAACATATTCTTTGAAAATGAATGTATTAATAAGCACGCTATATTCACAGTTTATAGCTTTCATAAAGGTAAACTAACCAAGTAATCACATAGTTACTCGATATGTACAATATGATAACTTCCATCTCCAATGATCTCTAGTATATTTCTTGATGCTTGTGAAGGTCTATCTACCACATATGCATGTGTGCGCACCATACATAGTGTATTGTAGGTGAGGGACTGTGGATATAGGTGTATACAATGTATGCTTATGCATAAGCAAGCTTACTTATGCATGTCATCATCAACTGACCTGAAGCATACCTCCTGAGGCAAGTAACTACCGCTTGTCCATCTCATGCCAAAACTAATCTTGGTCCAGGCCTCATAGCCAATAATACAGTCCTCTTAGCCAAATCCATGTACCAGCACTTAGTTATGAAAATCACCCAACAATCCATTATGAGTCACAGACAAATGTGCCTGGATATTGCATGCAAAGCCAAGAAATTTTACGCCCTGAGAGTTAATCAAGGGCGGCCACCTTGTGCAATCTGGCCTATAGTCCCCCTTGAGCATGCAGATAGAAAGAAGGCCATAATCCCTTTAGCATGTAGACACTAGTTACTCATAGAAATAGACATACAAAGATATGAACACATGCATGTTCACAAATATATGTATGAATGTATGTTAGTTAATTCATATTACTCTAGGAAATCAACACTGAAATTAGTGACAAGCACACATACATTAGATGAACACAGAAATGAGAAAGCTCTTTCAGACTACAGTAATTTAGAAAATATTTGACATGAGAATCAATTGGTTCAATAATATCTACCTGAAGACCATCAACAAGGCAATGATGTATATAGCCAGATTTGTATTTGTAAAAGGTGTAGTTTGTCATTGTGCCATCAGCACTAAAATCATATTTCTTCTGTGATGTGCCATATTGTACTTTGCTGGACCCTGGTTCATCAGTTGTAACCCAAGATATTATGACAGCCTTCCCATCATAGTCACCTTGGATAATATGCACCTGCAGGGGAAATTCAAGGAGTAAAATTAATTCGCAAGAAAAGTGTTTAACATAGATCCAATATCCCCACAGGAAAACACAACATAAATTTTAAATAGATAATAGATTGAGCACAACATTATTTGACTCAAAATCTACCAAACTATGAGATAAGCATCTTCAAAATGAAAAATTATCAGTAAAGCAATTTTATTCTTGTACCAACTAACCCACTCTTCCTTGAGGTCATTATACAAAGAAAGAATTATCAAAATTCAAAAATTCACCGAACGAAAGTTCCATCGCTATTTGGCTTTAATAACAACAATAAAAGGATTTAGTGAAAAGTGTTCAAGCCACCAAATGCCACCACTATTTAAACATAATTCACCAAATTGTAATACATAGAACAAATCCCTTCAGGTCTTAGTTCTTCAGAGGTTTTCTAACTTTTCTCACCCTTCAGTTCACATTTTAAGAAATTTCTCATAAGTTTTTGTTGGAGTTCACCATAATGTCTGGAAATTATTTTGCTGTAGCACCTTTTAATGTGCTCTATTTTTCAGCTTCTTGCTTCCTGTTTCCATTCCAGTCATTTTCGATTCCCATTTCCAACTAAAGGCCACTTCCCCCACAAAAATTACTAAACAAATAAAATTTACTGGACACGCCTTCAATATAGCAGTAGGCAGGTGTTACTTCTGAGCAACAAATGCTAACTAGCAACATAAAATGTGTTTTTGCATCAAATTAGGTCTACAAACAATAAACCACACAGACATGACATTTTTTTAAAATCCCCAAGTATAACAAAAAATGAAAGTTGAGAACAATGAATTAATAAAAATAATGCACAATCCAAAATCTTAACCTACATAAGCTTATATTTACCAACTCATTAACACTCTTTTTTTGGGAATGGAATTTAGAGAGCTTGGAATGATGGACTCATTCATAAAAATAAAAATAAAAACTTTACGTTTTAAAGTCATATGTCTAGATCTATTTGTTTCACTGAAGAGTGATGCTAGTCAAGCCAAAAAACATAAACTAACTGACCAACACGAAGAATATGACTAAAAGATTTATCCACGCAGGTCCACATGATGTCATCTCATATGTCTATATTGGTCATTTTCCTTTCGCATCGTTTAGTTGGCTTAGTTTTCCTGTTTGAGAAGTATTTTTCGTCCATAAATATCATATATTAAGGCTTGGAACCACAAATTTGAAAACATGAATGCTTACTTGCTGAGGTGCATTATAACCTTTTGGAACTTTGAAAACTTCATTGTCAAGTGGGACATCAATGGACGGCCATTCAGAACGAATAAAAGTACTTGTGATCCTTGCACTCCCATGTTCCACAGAGCTCGAGGCAACAAATAATATATATAAGAACCGAAACGAAGTTAAGCGCTGCGCATATGCCCACAGCATTATTGTATGTAGTTCAGCCTGAAGACGACAGAGTTCAGTTAATCCACGAAGGAATACCAATGAACCAAATGAAATCAGAAACTAGCAGTACAACAAATATTAGTGCACCCATAACAATAACATTAGTGATAATAATCGCACTGAGAGAAGGAGGAGGCCAAAACAATGTGGATTTCATTGTGCAACCAAAAAAAAAAAACACTTTGGAGTTGGAAGTCTTGGGACTCAATTGGCGTCTTATCTCGAAACCTTTGGGGATTCTGAGATGGGTCCACTCAATTTTATTAATTCCAGACAGTGGTGAAATAGATTCAATAATCTAACTCTAGGCAATCAAGAATCAACCCGACCACACTCCATACTGATTTAATAGCACTGGAATTCACATAAAACTGATAATTTAACTCACTTGTCAATTTGTTTTTATATTATTTTTTCTTTGGCAATTTCTTGATTAACACAACCTCAGTCAATCTGCTCCATCTAGTTTCAACTCTCAATATCCGGGCTAATTAAACCAAACCATTAACACTTAGATCCTTCTTAACTCCCTCTAATTAATGGGGAAAAAAAAAAAAAAATTAACAATTTGAAAACAAGACAGGTGGTTTAAACATTTTCCCAAATATTAAAATCGACAAAATAGGGCAAGTAGACAATTAACCCACTTAGCAACAAAAATTTGCTTCAAAAAAATGCAAACAAGTTAAAATTGCATGCTCTCTATCAATCTTCAACTAAAACTGATGGATATTTTTGTGGCTTTGAATATTCATTTCTAAATTTTCCTATCTCTACACTTACACAATTTAACAAATATATATTTGTTATATATATTCGCCGTTAAATTAGGCGGAGACACTCCTTAAACTTCATAACATAAAATATATGTACTTTTTTTTATTATTTATTGTTATGTTTATCTGTGGAGAGAGAGAGAGAGTGGTACCTGAAGCTTTGTTGAGAGAGAGAGAGAGAGGGGGTTGGAAGGGCCTTTTGATCGGTGACGGAATTTAAATGAGGAATGGGAAGCGTAAAGTAGCAGCAGCGGATAAAAACATTGAAGTTATGGTGGCGTAAGGTAGCAGAAACAGAAACTACTTACCAACTGAACAACGGGTGAAGTGCACACCCCAGGGTAGAAATTGACGCGTTCAAAAAAAATAAAAAATGGATCTTACTCGTTCAAATAGACTTAGAGAGTATAATTCATATGAAACCCATTTTCTCTATATCCCTTGCTCTTACGGCGTCGTTTGGATACACAGGAGGGAAAAAAAAAGTAAACAGGAGGAAAAAAAAAGTAAAGGATTATGAGAGAAAAGAAAAGAAAAGAAAGGAAAGGATTATGAGAGGAAATGATAGCTATAATGTTTGGATTAATAGGAAAGAAAAGGAAGGAATTGATAATATTATTGTTTGGATAAAACAAAGAATAGAAAACAAAGGAATTGACAATAATAAAATTATCATCTTACCCTTTCTTTTTAGGGTTAGAGGGCAAAATCAAATCAGCCTCCTCCATCTTTCCATTCTCGTTCTCACTCCCCCTCACTGTCTCTCTCTCTCTCTCTCTCCTACTGCAAACTACAGAATCTACAAAAATATATTAATGTCAAAACCCATATCGACTCTCTCTCTCTCTCTCTCTCCAACTGCCAACTACAAAATCTACCAAAATTAGAAGATCAAAACCATATTTCCATAATTGTTGATTTCACTATTGTTGATTTGGGCATCATCTTCTTCGATTACTGGCAGACAAGGCTATAGATTCATCTTCCTCCTCCGCGGCAACTGAGAAGCCTGTTAGCGAAGAACCCGAAACTTACCACATTCGAACCCTAGCTTTCGTCATCGGCAGGTTTTAATCTCTCTCTATATATGGGTTTTATTTTATTTTATTTTATTTTTCTAAAATCAACTAATCAAGGTCTGTAATCAACTTCCAGCGACTTTTCCGACGATCTCTGCAACTTCCGGCGACTTTTCCGATGATCTCTGCAACTTCTGACGACTTTTCCGGATGGGCTCCAAACGTCATTTGCTCCCTTTTTCTCCAAATCCCTCCAAATCTTGTCAATATTGGAGGGATTTGGTTTTACTGTTTTGGAGAGATTTGGAGGAATAGGTTATCCCTCCAAATCCTTCCCAATCCTTTCTTTCTATCCAAAACCCTCCATCTAAACACACCTATCCCTATCCTTCCCGTTCTTTTATCTCCAAAACCCTCTAAATCCCTCAATCCAAACGAGGCCTAAGGGTGTTCAAAAAATCTGATAAATCAAAAAATCGGACTATAAAGTTAGGATGGGTTCTCTCTCACGAGAGTTCTCAGTTTGGCTGAGTTCTTGTGATATCAGAGTTCTGTTTTCTTTTCCGTTCTTGATTTTTTTGTCCCCGTTGTGGCTTAGGCATGATGATTGTTAAGGGATATTCGCGGTTCCATTTTCGCTTAGGTCAGGAGGTTTTCTTTCTGTGGTCATGGTGGTGTGTCCTCCCTGTGCTGCTTCTCTGGTCTCCTTTTTTTTTCTTTTGTCTTCTTCTGTTGTCCTCCATGTGCTGCTTCTCTAGTCTCCTTTCTTTTTCTTTTGTCTTCTTCTGTTCTTTGTTTGGTTGAAAAATAACTTGGTAAAATTGGCGTACTCAATTTGAGAGCCTGACTATCATTATATACAAGAGGAAAATTACAAATATGGAAAAGAGAATAAAATCAAATAAGAATAAAGAGAATAAAATTCCTAAACATTAGCTTATAATGAAGACCCAATAAATCTGTCACAATCATTGAGTCAACTTATAGATATGATTTCCAACACTCCCCCTCAAGCTGGAGCAAATATGTTAACCAAGCTCAGCTTGACTGTAGAAGACTGGAGAAAAGAAGGCCCAACAGTCTTTGTGAACACATCTGCAGTCTGTTCTGAAGAGGGAACAAAAATAGGATTAATGATACCTGATCGAACCTTCTCTCTAATAAAGTGAATGTCTACCTCGATATGTTTCGACCTTTCATGTAAATAGAATCGGAAGCAAGTATAATAGCTGATTTATTGTCACAAAACAGCTTGAAGAACCTTTCTCTACAAGACCTAACTCTCCTAAAATTGATTGGAGCCAAAGGAACTCACAAGGTATTTAGCTTCAACAGAGGATCTGGAGACAACAGCTTGCTTCTTACTTTTCCATGATATGAGATAATTACCATAGAAAGTACAGAAGCCAGAGGTAGAACGTCTATCTGTCTTATAGCCATCATAGTCTGCATCAGTAAAGCATGAGAGTCCAGACTGATTTCCTGAGGCATAAAACAGACCAAGACCAGGGCACGACTTAAGATACCTCAAAATATGATAGACTGCATCCATATGAGCTGAGCGATGGGCATGCATGAATTGACTAATCACACTAACAGCAAATGTCAAATCGAGCCTTGTGTTAGTCAAGTAGATAAGACAACCTACTAAACGTTGATACATGAATGGATCTGGAAGTAATTCTCCTGACTCAACAGAGAGTTTGAAATTGGGGTCTATAGGAGTGGAAGCGAGTCGACACCCAAGCATGCCAGTATCTTGAAGAAGATCCAAAACATATTTCTTTTGAGATAAAAAAAATTTCACAACAGGATCTAGCAACCTCAATTCCAAGAAAATATCGAAGGGGACCTAAGTCCTTCACATCAAAGGACTTTTGAAGATGAAGTTTCGCCTGAGCAATCCCTGAAGTATCATCACCTATGATAATGATATCATCCACATATATCAATAACATAATGCAACGACCATCATAGCGACGTCGAATAAAGCAAGTATGGTCTGAGTGGTAGCGCATAAAGCCCATGGATAGAACAACATCGCTGAAACGACTAAACCAAGCTCTAGAAGATTGCTTCAAACCATAAAGAGACTTCCGCAGCCTACAGACTTTCCCAGTATACTCCCCCTCAGCTCGAAAATCCAGGGGGTGGATCCATATATATAGTCTCAAGTAAGTCTCCATTAAGAAATGTATTCTTAACATCTAACTGATACAGAGGTCAAGAATGGGCAGCAGACAAGGAGATAAGTAGTCGCACAGGCATCAACTTTGCCACAAGAGCAAAGGTAGCACCAAAGTCTTTGCCTGGAATCTGAGTAAAGCCTTTTGCCACCAACCGAGCCTTATACCGATCAATAGAACCATCGGCTAAGTACTTCACATTAAAAACCCATTTGTAGCTAACCGTTTTCTCCCCAGCAGGTAAAACAACAAGTTCTCATGTATTATTATGTTGTAAAACATCTATTTCTATTGTCATAGTAGACGCCCAATTGGGATCCCGGAGGGCCTCTGACACTGATCAAGGAATAGAAACGGTCATAATCTTACTCAAGAAGGATTTATATGTACCTAAAAGACCATCATAGGAGACATACTGGGAAATAGGGTGGTTAGTACTACTAGAGAAACCATACCAATTAGGAGGGTGACGATCATGGGTAGGATAACGGGAGTAGTAGGAGCCATAGGAGAAGGAGAGTTACCTGGACCTGGTTCTGAAGATGATTCTGGCAGGGGAGGTTGAGTGCAATGGCGACAAAAGTAAACATAATTAGTACTATAAAAAGGAACAGTTTCATGAAATGTCACATCAAGAGAATGATACATATGTTTGGCCATATGATCATAACAACGATAGCCATTTAACATAGCAGAATACCCCAAGAAAATACACCTAATAGATTTATCATCAAGTTTATGACGAAAAGGACTGCAGTTATGAACAAAACAAGTACAGCCAAAAACAAGAGGCAGAAGGTGAAACAATGTATAATCTGGCTGGAGAATCTAAAGTGGGGCCTTACCACCCAAAACTCTACCAAGAGTACGATTAATTAGAAAAGCAGCTGTAAAAACAACCTTGTGCCAATAGAATTTAGGCACATGTATACCACTCAAAAGACATCGGACCACAGACATAAGATGATGATTTTTGCATTCAGCCACGCCATTTTGCTCAGAAGTGTAGGGGCAAGTGAGTTGATGTAAAATCCCCTTTTTATTAAGTTCAGTCCAGATCTCATTCGAAACATATTCACGTCCATTATCAAAACGAATATTACGGACAACAGTATTATACTGGGTTTTGATCATTTGAAGAAACTGAGTAAATAAAAGAAACACATCAGATTTCTTTTTCAATAAATAAATCCAAGTACAACGAGAATAATTATCAATAAATGTCACATAATATTGATGTCAAGATAAAGCAATAACTGGGGAAGGGCCTCAGACATCAGAATGAATAAGATCAAACATACTCGGGGCACGACTCATATGAGAAATATAGCTAGTTCTAGTATGTTTAGAAAGCTCACAAATTTCACATTAAAACTTATGGTCCTTACATGCTTTATTTAACGAATGAAATAATAGACATAGATACTGAAAGTTTACATGTCCCAAACATGCATGCCACAGACTAAAAGTGCGAAAAGAAACATCATAAACACTAGAAGTAGGTAAGACAGAAGCTTGAAGACTCATTCCTGGTGGTTCCCCAAAGTAGTAAAGCCTATCACACTCATGACCCCTGCTAAAAATCCTCTTCGCACAAAGGTCCTGCAACAAACAGTGATCTGGTAAAAATATAACTGCACATTGGAGGTTTTTTGCAAGCCGGCTAACAGATAAAAGGTTAAATGCAAATTCAGGTATGTTAAGGATAGATGAAATAGTAATATCAGGAGACAGACAAACATCACCCTTATTATGAATATAAGATGTAGAGCCATCTGCAAGATACACAGATTGGGTAATAGGTATGACATTGGAAGAAAAAACTGATAACTCACCAATCATGTGATCATTGGCCCCAGAATCCAAAACCCAAGTGGGCTGCTTGGCCTTAACATGAAATGCAGTAGGAGTACTTATAGCAATAGTGGCAGTGGGAGCAGCTGAAGGAGCACCAACTCTAGAAGCAAGGGAGCCAAGCTGGTCCTTGAACTACCCAATCTGAGACTGAAGCTGGCTCAGTCCAAGAAATACAGTGATCCACCAGTAGTAATAGAAGTTTCTACAATAGCTGCAATACGAGAACAACCAGTTCCAAATAAACGGTTCTTAGAAAATTTTTGTTTCCGTTCAGGATGAAGTTTGAAGCAACAAGCCTTAACATGTCCAACCCCTCCACAAATGGTGACAAATAATCTGACCTCCAAAAGTACGTGATCCAAAGTTGGCTGCAAAAGCCATACTATCCCCAGCAGGCTCAGACACTGGTAGAGGAACAAGTGAGGGCTAAATTAAACGGTGCCTGCATGCTTCACCATCAACAGTAGCAAAGGCTTCCAACAGGGATGGCATTGGTGATGTATTTAAGATCTAAGACTTTAGTGGTTCAAATTCTGAGCGTAATCCCATCAAAAATTGATAGGTATGCTGACGATCAAAACGTTTGACAAGAAGAGAGGCTGTCTCGGAAGGAAATTCACTGAGAGGCTCATATTGAACTAGCTCCTCACAACGAGATCTCAAATACCCAAAATAATCAGCTACAGACAAATTCAGGCCTTCCTACGAAGCCTTGGCAATATCTTGGTATAATTCAAAAATACGAGTATCATTCCTAGAATGAGCATACATTTGATTCAAAGCAGTCCACAAGTCATTAACAGAGTCATAAACACATGAATATATTATAAATGAGTTTCTCCATAGAATTAAACATCCATCCTAAAATGTTGCAATTGTCTATATCCCACTAAGCATATTTAAGATCTTTAATATCTGGCATCTTTTCAATACCCAAAGTCCACCCTGATTTGCCTTTTTCCACCGACATAGAGGCGGAGGGAACGAGCCCAAGATGCAAAATTATGGCCATTCAACAGCACACTAGTAACTTATTGAGCCGCTGTGTGTTGCGCCGAAGAAAGAGTTTCTTTATTATTACTTGATTCAGCCATAATATTAAATAGAATAATTCAACCGATTACCAATAATTTCAAATAAAGGAGGAATAAACCTGATTTTGCTGGAGACACGGCGGTCTGATCCGAAAATGCTGCATAATATCCCAGTAGCCCCAAAAAATTACAAACACGTCTTCTGACCCTTAGTGCATGAAAAAGACCAGGGGAATACCCCTACAGGGGTCGAACCTAAAGGAGATTGGCTCCCCTTAGGACTGTGGCAACAACAGTTTAAAAGAGAGAGAGGGTCTATGAAGAAAAGGAAAAAAGAAACAGGGAAGGGGTTGTGACGAGATAGAGAGAGAGAGAGGTCAAAAGAGGTGGTGAAATAGAGAGAGGGGGGAGGCGTAGGTTTGAGGCTCTAATACAAAAAAGTAACTTGGTAAAATTGGCGTACTCAATTTGAGAACCTGACTATCATTATACACAAGAGGAAAATTACAAATATAAAAAAGAGAATAAATTTAAATCAGAATAAAGAGAATAAAATCAAATTAGAATAAAAATAAAATCCCTAAACATTAGCCTGTAATGAAGACCCAATAAGTCTACCACAATCATTGGGTTAACTTATAGATATGATTTCCAACATGTTGGTTTATCGGTGGCGAAATCTGGTTTTTGTTTTGGCCTATGTTCCTTGCTGGCCTTTGGTCGGCCTTCTTTGTCAGCGCTGATCGTGGTGGTGTTCTTGGTTGGTGTGGATATGGGTTTGGTGTGGCTTGAGTGGTTGGGACGACATGTGGTGGGCCCGGTCAGGTAAATCCTACGTGGGGTGCTTATTTACCTCGCAGTCCCCAACTATCACTTCTTTCCTCGTTTAGATTCTATTACAAGTTGTGGATCGGATTAAGGCACGTTTTTCTGCAGCTGTACTTACTGTCATCATTATGCTTTAGTGTGATTAGGAAGTTTTACTTGGCATCTAAGTGTTGACTGGCTTCTATGTTATTCTAGTATGTTCTCCTTCTGTGCCCTTACACCGACAGAGAAAGTTACGGGTCTTATTGTGTTGTACTATTCTTTCTCTTGTTTTCTTGGGTTGACGGAGTCCTCTTTGATTGCTCAAATGAATGGTTTGACGCTTGCGCGTGAGGAGAAGAGGCCTATTCACTTATTGACTGAGGATACTGCCCAAGGGGTGACTATGTGATGTAACAGTTTGTTTGGAAAGGTTTGGGCTTCGAAGACTATTACACTAGCTGGTGCTAAGTACACTTTTGGCAGGATGTTTCACATGCTGTGGCCCAAGGAAAGACAAACTGAAGCTATGTCATCACATCTCATTGTATATAAAATTACAAGGAATTTGTTTCAACTTATCATTCCGGATGCTTCGGTTCGTCTCACGATCCTTCAAGGTTGTCCATGGCTGTTTAATGAGCATCTGCTAGTACTAAAAGAGTGGAAGGATGGCCTTCTCATTTATGAGTCGGCATTTTATCTCTCACCATTTTGGATACAACTTTTAGATGTTCCAGCTAATTACCTCTCTGAAAAGGTTGGTCGTCGCATTGCCGATGCTTTTAGCTAGTGTTTGAAAGTGGAACTACGGGACAAGGGTATGATTGAAAGCAAGGAGACCTTGCTAGTTGATAGTAGGGTTCTCCGCCTCAAAATAGAGTTGGATATTACTAAATTGCTTCGTCGGAATGTGCGGTTGTTAGGTCCGTCGGATACGGATTTTTGGATTGAAGTTCGATATGAAAAGCTTCTGTCCTTGTGTTTTGCTTATAGTCTTATTGGGCATAATTGGAAGGTTTGTTCTGTTGGTGCCTCCCGGCCCCCTGTGGAGTTGATGGAGTATGGCCCTTGGTTAGGTGTGAAGGGCTATTTGGGGAATGATCTTTGGAATCCCGGAGGTGATCGAATTGAATCTTTGGCTGTGAGTACCGGGAAGAACTGGCTCTATGTCGAAGGAGAAGATTCGGATGGGGTCTTTGGCAACCTCCCTTTGAATGTGCCTCGTGGTCGGGTTCTTTATGATATTGTTCCTGTTATGAAAGGGGCGTTGTCAACTGTGGGTGAAGGTGCCTTGGGAGCAGTTAGTGCTAGTCAAGGTGCATGTTCAAATTCTCCACTAACGAGTTCTCCTTTGGGTGCTACCGAGGTTGTGGGTTCTAGTCAGTCTTATAAGTGTGTTCAGGTGGGGGTGGGTGTGTCTAGTCAGGCTAATAATGGAGTTCACGGCTCCTCCTCTCAGAGCTTTGTTGTTTTAGCTCACATTGAGGAGCCAGTTCAATGTGTGCCATCTGTTTCTCAGGGCCAAGGGCAGGTGTTGCCTTTGTCGAGGTGGGATCAACTTTCCAAAGGTGGTCGTAAAGGTAAACGTCTGGCGGTACTCCGTAAAGATAAAGGTCTGGCAGTACCCCGTAAAGGTAAAGGTCTAGCGGTACCCTGTAAAGGCCGATCTTCTGATTCTTTGGCATCCTCTCAAAGCCAGGGCTCTTTTCCCGCGAGGAGCAGCCGTAAGTGTCGCCCACTCACTCCTATTTCGGGCAAGGGATCAACTCCGATAGATAGGAAAAAGCCTAAGGTTTCAGTGGCTCTTCCTACGGCATGTTTGGTTACGAATAAGTTTTCGTTTGGTGCTGCGGGTAACATTCCTCTTGTTACACAGACTGGCGATTCTGCTCATTCTGACTTATCTCCATCGCAGTTTTTTGCTACGCAGCTAGCTCTTTTGGTTGGTGATGTCCAACCTTGAGTTGCCACTTCAAACTAATCGGTTCGATGTCTTGTTTTTGCAAGTCTTGTGATTCTTGTTCTCTTTGGTTGTTCAGTTGTTCCTTTTGGTTGTGGTTTGTGTTTTGTTATTCAATCTCTTGTAGATGCCGTAGGGCGTTTATGTTGCTAGGCCAAAAAAAAAATATATTGGACCGAACTGAACTTTGTGGTTTGGACTAGTTGTATAGCGGTTTGGTTCGGTCTTGAGGCCAAAATTATGAAATCGTAATTTTTCGGTTCGTTCCTCGTTTGGGTCCTAGATCGGCCTGGCCCGGACCGAACTGTTATATATATATATATATATTCTTTTCAACTTCATAGTGATTAGTGAACTAAGTTTATATACTTTTATCCATGGCAAGAAAGAATTATGATAGCTATGGAATTCAAACATTAGTTATTCCGTACTTGATCTTTCTTGTTTTTTAAAATTTTGAGTTAATTTTTTTTTTTTTCTTGTCTCAATACTGTATTTTTTTCCTTATGGTTATCTGGTCACTGTCTGGTTGTTTACACAGGTGCCTGATATTATTGATAATGCATATGTGATTATTATCTGGTCATTGTCGGTTCCTAGATGTATTATATACAGGAAAAAATAAGAGATTTTGTTTTTAAAAAATAAAATAAAAAAGAAATCAACTTAAACCAACAAACCGAACCGAACCAAACCGGTTTTTTGCGGTTTGGTTTGATTTGGTTCCATAGGCATTATGGTTCGGTCTGGTTTAAAAAATAGTGGAACTGTTATAAATGGCTTTGTTCCAAAAAGCTCCTAATCTGATCCAAACCGGACCGTGTGAGCCCCTACTCTTTTGTTTTCTTTTCCTCTTTTACCCTAACTTAACAAGCCATCATTGCTCTCTATTCATTCTTTTACGGGCAAGAGAGAGGAAAACACCATTAATGTTTACATTTTGGGCAAATAACATTTTTTTTTCATTTTTTTTCTGTGTATAAGTCCATTAAGTTTGAAAAATATAATTAAGAAAAAAAAAAAAAAAAGTTTGAAAAATATGACAAAGAAGGGTTTAATATCTGTATCATGTCAGAAAACAATTATTTTAAGTTATAAAATTCTTAAAACACCATTTTTCTCTCTCCCGAAATGTCCCTTATACCATTTTATATATAAACCACATTTCCCTCTCTTTTCGCAAACCCATCTCTCCCTTGTTTTGGCATCTCTCTCTCTCTTTCTACTCCCAAATTCTTTCCTTCTCAACGACATCTCTTTACTGCACTCTATTATAAGTTGTTCCCTCTATCCCTCCCCTCCGCTCCTTCTTTCTTTTTATATATATATATATAACACCCCTAATCGTTACATTTTGGGCAAATTGCATGCATATTATTTACATTTAGTGTTAGGCATTTTACACTTTTTCTTTTTTCTTTTTTCTTTTTTCCCAATTACATAAGGGCACTTTGACTTTTTAATTGGTGCACCGACAACAGGCCAGTGTTCATATTAAAAGTAAATGTTAGGAACCTATAAGAACTTATAAAAAGTTATATATAAAAAGTTATTGTTAGTGATCCATCTTTTATTTAAAACCACATTTTCACATCTATTTGATTTTCGCTTCTTTCTTCGAACCCTTAATCGTCAGCTACAAATATACTTAAAAATGGTTGAAGTCTATGTAGATAAGAAAACAATCTGGACCATCGTTTATATGAAAAAAGTTACAAATTTAAGAAAATCTAAATCACCCTCGTTTAATGTAAACATAAAATATTATTTATTCGTGAGAACACCAATAACATGATACGACCGAATAAGAGAGCCTTCCTCTCCTTTTACCTCATGTTTTTTTCTTTTCTTTTCTTTTTTTTTTTTTTTTTTTTTTTTTTTTTTTGTCGGTGTTGAATTTTGAAAATATAAAATTTTAAAAAATAAAATAAGATCTTTGTTCGATAGAAATTCGGTTGTGCGCGTACAACACACACTGAACTTTGACCGGTTGGTCCTGCCTTTTTACTCAGACTGGTAGCTGGAATCTTTACTTCATCGACGGTACAACACACACAGTAAACTCTCTCTCACTCTGTCTCCCCTCTCTCTCTCAACACACCTCCACAGAGCTTCGAATCAGAGCAGCCATGAACGCAAAGAATCAAAACCACCAATTACACAAACTCAGACTATTAGAAGCTCTGAAGAAAGCTTCTAAAGACCTACAAAACAAACCATTTGCTATAATATACACCAGCACCAACTCAGCCACCATCAAAGCTCTGTTAGAACTCGAAACCGAAGTGAACACATTCCTCTCCACAGACCCAACTCTATTCAAGCTCTCTCAATCTCTGTCTAGCCTCAAAACCCACCTCGAAACGCTCCAACAATCTCAAGATTATAGTGTCCGATCCTTCATTCGCCGCCAAATCACTTCCCATAAGATCTCCAGAACCCTGAGCTCAATCGTGACTGAAGTTCGAGAATTGACCGACCAAGAAAGCATTCGGAATCTGGTAAGAGTTCTCGGAGACTGTGTTGATGAATACGAGGAGAAAGTTGAGGCTTTGAAGCAATTCGAAACCAGGGTTTCAATGGGTTTCGATAGAGATTTACAAGAAATTATTTTGAGAGCTAAGGTTTTCTCAATTCTCGAATCAATCGTAGCTGACTCAGAGTGTTCAATGCGAGTTCGTGAACAATCGGCTCTTGTTATAGCTGCTCTGGTTCGATTCAACACGAGCGTGTTCGTTGGGCAAGTTTTGATGGGTTCAACAATTCGAGCTCTGTTATCGATGGCTTCGTGTGGTTCGATTCAAATTCTTTCCTCTCTCATTCAACTGATCAGGAGTCCTTTGGTGTACGAGATGGAATCGAACGGTGACATCCCCAAAATCATCACCCTTTTGAGCTCAAAAGATGTGTTGATTCGAGTGTCTGCCATGGATTGCGTTCTTGAATTCGTTTATTTCGCGAGAAAAGAAGCGATTCAAGCGATGATTGAAGAAGGGTTGATTGAGAAACTAGTGGAATTGCAGAGATTGGAGTTTGGGAGTGCGGTTGAAATGGATCGATTGGATGGTGGTGAAAACAGAGGAAGTAGTGGAGAAATGGAGTTGGAGAAGGAAACGGGGAAGGAAATGGAGATGGAATTGTTAGGGAAATGTGCGTTTGGGAACTGCGTTACCGCGTTTGTTGCACAGTTGGAGATGGGTGAGGGATTGGAAAAGGGAGAGAGGAGAGAATTGAAGAAGGAAATATTGAAGAGAGTGAGAGAAGCCTGCGTTTCTGAAGCAGAGGCTACTAATATTGTTGCTGAGGTATTGTGGGGTTCTTCACCTTAAGTTCTGAACTGATCACAAAGCAATGGTACCACATAGTTGCTCTACAGATACACTCGGGCATTGATTGCCATAGTTTTATTTTGTTTTGTTTTGTTTTTGTTTTAAAAAGCAATAGAAGAGAAGCGCTTTTTTTTTTTTTTTTTTTTTTTTTTTTTTGGCAAACAAAGAGCACGGTATATAGAAGAACCATGTTTAGTTGTTTACTATCATCTAAACAGGGAACAACATATCCACATTGATACAAACAAGCACCGCATCAAACAATGACTAGTATGAATGTTAGACACAGTAGCATCCACTGGGCTTGGAATATCATATGCAGTAACAAATTGGTTTGAAGGAGGCACTGAGCTCACATTTTGGACAGGCCTATGTGATTTGGGCCCTCCTGCAACCACTAGAATATTCGCCCAGGCCCAAATCTCCTCTCCAAGGGTGGTGAACACCCGAAAGCAAAAGCGCAATCATTATTTAATATGAATACACAGCTGTCTAGGGGCACGTGCCCTTTTTTTTTACTTCCTTATTTTATATATATACTTTCTTATAATATGTGTATATTTTTTGAAAATGTATAAAAATCCCCGCCCCCGCCCCCCCTCAAATTTCTGCATCCCTTGTATATTCGATATGTTTCCTCAAATTTCTGCATCCCTTGTATATTCAATCTCTATATATATCCCACTTATTTCTCTTTATACATATACACTCCAAACACTATTTTATATGTATGTAGTGTATGAACAAATATTTGGCCTAGATAGTGAAAATGGAGAATTTTTCGGCATGTGAACGTGAAGATCAATTTCATGTCCAACATACAACCAGCTACAATCTTGTGAATCGTTGAGAAATTGACCCGAATTGCAGCCAACATTTGTACCTCCATGGGCTTGGAATATCATATTTGCAGCCAACATTTGCAGCCAACATTTGTTTTTGTTTTAAAAAGCAATAGAAGAGAAGCGCTTTTTTTTTTTTTGGCAAACAAAGAGCACGGTATATAGAAGAACCATGTTTAGTTGTTTACTATCATCTAAACAGGGAACAACATATCCACATTGATACAAACAAGCACCGCATCAAACAATGACTAGTATGAATGTTAGACACCGTAGCATCCACTGGGCTTGGAATATCATATGCAGTAACAAATTGGTTTGAAGGAGGCACTGAGCTCACATTTTGGACAGGCCTATGTGATTTGGGCCCTCCTGCAACCACTAGAATATTCGCCCAGGCCCAAATCTCCTCTCCAAGGGTGGTGAACACCCGAAAGCAAAAGCGCAATCATTGTTTAATATGAATACACAGCTGTCTAGGGGCACGTGCCCTTTTTTTTACTTCCTTATTTTATATATATACTTTCTTATAATATGTGTATATTTTTTGAAAATGTATAAAAATCCCCGCCCCCCCCCCCCCCCTCAAATTTCTGCATCCCTTGTATATTCAATATGTTTCCTCAAATTTCTGCATCCCTTGTATATTCGATATGTTTCCTCAAATTTCTGCATCCCTTGTATATTCAATCTCTATATATATCCCACTTATTTCTCTTTATGCATATACACTCCAAACACTAATTTATATGTATGTAGTGTATGAACAAATATTTGGCCTAGATAGTGAAAATGGAGAATTTTTCGGCATGTGAACGTGAAGATCAATTTCATGTCCAACATACAACCAGCTACAATCTTGTGAATCGTTGAGAAATTGACCCGAATTGCAGCCAACATTTGTACCTCCATGTCCTGAAAAAACCATAAGAGGTTTCTTCAGATTCCATGTCCGACCAACCATAACCAAACAAGAGTGATGGATTTTTAAGTCCAGAGGTTCCCAAAATTGCCTTGATTATACGCTTGGAAACGCTGAGAGGGACATGGTTGGAATGTTTGATATCGAGAGGGCAAGGACAAATTGACTTTGTCCGCATCTCCATCATCGGAATCACTGACCAAAGAAGCAACGCCAAGGATAACGATCTGTTGGAGAATACATGCTTTAAATGACATTTAAAATATAACTAACTTTATACTAATATGTCATAAGATAATTAATAATATGCTAAAAAATAATTAATTAAATATACAACTCTGATATTTAATTAAATATGCAAATTAAAGTAATAAAATAATAATAATAAATAAAGAACATGAACTGATGATAGGGTTCAAGCCTAAAGAATGAGAGAGAAGAAAATGAATTGAACGAATTGCAAATGGCAGTCCAATGGGGTATTTATAGAAATACAAGTGTCTTTTCGAATTGTGTATATTTCTTCATCACTGGACATAACTATTTATATGTGTCTTTTTATCACTGGACACAATCATTTATGTGTGTTTATTCATCATCAGATACATCCATTGCAATAGTTCACATTGAATAAGTCATGTCTATTGGTTTTAAGTTGCATATTTTCATTTCACAACCAACCAGTGATCACACATGTTCAGTTAAAGCCATCTGTTGATAATTGATGAAACAATTTTCATTCAAAAATTCTAACACAATCAACTGAAGATCCATTAACCAAAAGCTTGCCTTATTTACCAAGAAGTCATACAACACCCATCCACAGGGGCCATGGCAACCGGTTTAGTGACATTAGTGACCCGCAAATGGAGAGAGAAATATGCAGGAAAACAAAGCAAACTGGAAGCAAAAAAACACAGAAAGAACGTGAGAATTGATACGAAAACAAATGAAAGTGTAACAATACCCAGATCAAAAGGAAATTAAGATCGGTAGAAATTAGGCATCAATGCGCAAAAACCCCGTGGTTATGGCCCACAGTGGTACCCATCCGGCCATATAACGTCGAACTTGATAGGAGATAGAAGCCATCCCATATCAAACACACTATCTTGGAGAAATCTTTAAACTCTGATGAACAGAGGACCTCAACATAGCGAGAAACAAGAAACTCTAATCAACAAAAGATAAAACAAACTGATCACGAATTGATCCAAGGAAGAATTTTGATGGAAAAGTTGATGATATGAGTAGAATTTAATGTTTCCCTCTCTAAATGTTGATGATTATTTATACAACCCTTTTTCTTTTTCTTTTTTAATTCTCATCACAGTTTTGAGCAAAACTACGATGAGTCTTCGTGTGGGATCAATGGACTAATTAATTTATTGATTAAACACTCCAGATGTGAACTAACTTGTTGGATCTGCAGTGTCATCTCATCTGAAAATGAATTGGTGGTGTCCAATAAGGAAAGAATGCGCCTTTTATGGCATTCGACACCACGGTCCACCAGTACAAAGAACCGCATTATGTGTTACACCAACTAACAACCCCTCCCCATGCCTGGGTATCGAACCCATGACTTGGTGGTGTCTAATGGGAGAAAAACATGCCTTTTATGGCATTCAACACCAAAACCCACCCGTGCAAAGAATTTTTTTTTATGACATTCGACACCCGGACCAACTCATGCAGGGAGAGGCATTGCGAGTTACACCAGCCAACATAACTTTAGTAAAAAGTAACAAATTGTTTGGAAATTATAACAGTTAAAGAGAGAACTCTTTAAATAATTAAAGAATATGAGGCTCTGCTTGGATTGCTACTCTCAAAACAGTTTTATGTTTTGAGAGTTACAAAAATTCAAAAACATTTTTTTTGTCCTGCTTGGATCAGTTTTTAAAGAACAATTTTTACAAAACTGAGTTAATAAAGTGCAGGTTTTTAGAGAACAAAATTGTTCTCGCTTTGGTGAAAACACGGAGAACCATCTCACCCACTTAAATGACGTTACCCACTATCTCGTTTATAAGCCATCCTTATCTTTTATCTCCTATTCCTCTCAGTCGTACACCACTCCCCCTCCCTCTCTATTCTGTTATGCAAATCTCCTCAATAAGTTTCTTCGGGTGGCAGATCGGGTTCCTTTATGCTTGTTCTTGTTGATCGATCGAAGTAAAAACAAATATTAGCATGTGCGCTTGTGGTATGAGAAGAAATATAATCAAGGATAACAATGAAAAACAAAGAATTAAAGGAAAAAAGAGAGTGGATCGTACAAGATTGACGTTCTTGTTTCCGATTCCTTCCAAACTGATGCCTTTGCCCACTATGTTGTCTCTAACTCTTATAGACGCACTCTCTTTCTAAAATATTCATACAAAAACAAGAAAAATCAACGCTTGAAGAAGAGATCTCTTATGTATATAACTCCTTTGTCTTTTTATATATAAAAAAAGGCAAATTACACAAAGCACCCTCAAGCTTTTCATCTGGTGCATGTAAATAGACTTTAGAGCAATAATACAGAAAACTCCATGTTGACCGTTTAAGTATAATGGATAGGTGTAAATTTACATTTTTGACCTTATAATTAAATCATTTGTTTATGATGAAAAAATTAGAAAAGATTGTGTTACTAAGTTACGTTTTTGCCCCTCGAGAGATCTGGTTGGGACTTATTTTTTTTCTTCCCTCTTGTGTGTGTATATATATATAAATGTGGGGTTTTTGACAAGAATAACCCTATTTATTACTCTTCTTATGTTTGTAAGTTAATACAATTATGTAATTTCGTACTCATGAAAAATATTTTATTTTTTAGTTTTCCTTCTCTCTTTTTCTCCAGAGTTCATATTGTCGGCAAGCAGTGCAAGAAATATTGTGAGATCGCCATCGCTCAGGGACATTGCAAGACCAAGCAGTTGTCGATTCATTGAATTCGGCCGGACTCAATATTTTAATTCTGGCTTCTCACCGGAATTCATAGATTCCAATCGGAATAATTCTCTTGTTGTCGATCTCGTCTTATTGAACATGGAGTAGTAAAATAAACTATGAGAAAGTTGAGTTCTATTGATTCCAATCTGAATCCATGTTACAAATCTGGTCTGTATACATGGTATCACGAATTTGATTTACAAGCACTTTTATTTCAATGTTTTCTTTCTTAGAAGCACAAGAAAGCTCACAGAAGAAGGTTCACAACGGCAGTGGCAGGCAATGGAATTTAGAAATAGTGAGAGAACGCCAGACATAGACTAATGGAAAGATAAGAGGAACCCAGTTATATTGTTGATACAAATGGGTCACTTTTTGTCCATTAAAATAATAATATCAGTTTAATGAATGAATAATTTAGTTAAGGTTATTTTTGTCCAAATCTTTTTTAACCTCTCACTCTTTTGACGTTTAACATGTATAAGGAGGTTGTGTGTCAAGTCAATGAAATTAGAGTGGTAGTTGACCAATATATCGCCCCAAGTTCTATCTGAATGTAGAAGATGAAAAGCTTGAGGGTGCTTTGTGTAATTTGCCCATAAAAAAAAAAGATTTTATGATAATTTTCCATCTTCCTCTAAAATAGATTTAAAGTCATGTTCCCAATAAATTCCAATTCAGTGGTCCAGAAACATCTTTATTTTAATTTTATTTTTTATCTACAAGAAACATCTTTATTTAGTGTGTGAAAAAAAAAAAAAAAAAAACACACTTGTAATTAATATTTGTACAAGTGGACTATTGGTTTAATGCTCTAATATTATAGGTTAGATGCGAAATCTCATGTTTAAACTTTAGTCTATCATATTTTTTAAAGAATTATATTTAATATTATAATTTTATTTAACTCTTTTTTTTAATAGTAATGACATAATCACCTAAGATTTAAAATATATGTATGTATATAGCATACAAACTAGTGCAAAATTCAATGGTGTGAAATATGAGACACAATAACAATTTTTATTTATTTATTTAAAATTCTTCTAAATTCATAAAACTATTTTTAGACAACCAAATAGTTTTTTGAATTTTTATTCTCTGAAAACTGTTTTGTAGTTTTACCAACTAAGTAGATTTTTAAACTGAAAAAAATGAAAACTGTTCTCTGTTCTCGTTCTCTAAAAATTGTTCTTGAAAACAATTTTGAAAGAACAAAACCAAGTAAGGCCTAAAATTTTCAAATCAGACCTTTTGTTTTTTTTTTTTTTGCTATTTTCAAAAAGCAATTTTTCAAAAGTGAGTGACCTAATCAGTTTTTTTTACTGTTTTTTTTTTTTTCAAAAATAAATATTAATGTTATGTTTGGATGCAAGAAACGACGGATAAAAGAAACTTCCATTGTTTTGTTAGAAGGAAAGGAAGTAAGAATTCCTAGAAGCCAATATTTTAAAAGGCTTTTTTATCCAAATTGGGCCGAAGAGAGGAGAGAAAAATAAAAAGGCTAATTTACAAATATGTAACACCAATTTAATCTTTAATTATTTACAAAATCACTTATTAAACCCTACTTAAATTTATGTGACTTAGGTCACTTGAGACTAAGACTAATTTGAAAGGAAAACACCACAAATAAAAAGCACTTATGACCAATTAGCCCCACAAGTGAGAGAGTAACATGGAGAGAGAGAGAGAGAGTATTTGGTAGTAAAATAATTAACATTTGGTAGTAAAACTATTTTTAGACAACCAAATAGTTTTTTGAATTTTTATTCTCTGAAAACTGTTTTGTAGTTTTACCAACTAAGTAGATTTTTAAACTGAAAAAAATGAAAACTGTTCTCTGTTCTCGTTCTCTAAAAATTGTTCTTGAAAACAATTTTGAAAGAACAAAACCAAGTAAGGCCTAAAATTTTCAAATCAGACCTTTTGTTTTTTTTTTTTTTGCTATTTTCAAAAAGCAATTTTTCAAAAGTGAGTGACCTAATCAGTTTTTTTTACTGTTTTTTTTTTTTTCAAAAATAAATATTAATGTTATGTTTGGATGCAAGAAACGACGGATAAAAGAAACTTCCATTGTTTTGTTAGAAGGAAAGGAAGTAAGAATTCCTAGAAGCCAATATTTTAAAAGGCTTTTTTATCCAAATTGGGCCGAAGAGAGGAGAGAAAAATAAAAAGGCTAATTTACAAATATGTAACACCAATTTAATCTTTAATTATTTACAAAATCACTTATTAAACCCTACTTAAATTTATGTGACTTAGGTCACTTGAGACTAAGACTAATTTGAAAGGAAAACACCACAAATAAAAAGCACTTATGACCAATTAGCCCCACAAGTGAGAGAGTAACATGGAGAGAGAGAGAGAGAGTATTTGGTAGTAAAATAATTAACATTTGGTAGTAAAACTATTTTTAGACAACCAAATAGTTTTTTGAATTTTTATTCTCTGAAAACTGTTTTGTAGTTTTACCAACTAAGTAGATTTTTAAACTGAAAAAAATGAAAACTGTTCTCTGTTCTCGTTCTCTAAAAATTGTTCTTGAAAACAATTTTGAAAGAACAAAACCAAGTAAGGCCTAAAATTTTCAAATCAGACCTTTTGTTTTTTTTTTTTTTGCTATTTTCAAAAAGCAATTTTTCAAAAGTGAGTGACCTAATCAGTTTTTTTTACTGTTTTTTTTTTTTTCAAAAATAAATATTAATGTTATGTTTGGATGCAAGAAACGACGGATAAAAGAAACTTCCATTGTTTTGTTAGAAGGAAAGGAAGTAAGAATTCCTAGAAGCCAATATTTTAAAAGGCTTTTTTATCCAAATTGGGCCGAAGAGAGGAGAGAAAAATAAAAAGGCTAATTTACAAATATGTAACACCAATTTAATCTTTAATTATTTACAAAATCACTTATTAAACCCTACTTAAATTTATGTGACTTAGGTCACTTGAGACTAAGACTAATTTGAAAGGAAAACACCACAAATAAAAAGCACTTATGACCAATTAGCCCCACAAGTGAGAGAGTAACATGGAGAGAGAGAGAGAGAGTATTTGGTAGTAAAATAATTAACATTTTCACGATTCATATGCGCACACAAATCGGGACAAATTGAATTTAATTGAAGAGAGAAAGAAAAAAGATTAGGGCTAGTGAAGGCAAATTGCTACAACCGAAATATATATATATATATATATATAGTTACAGAGAGAGAGAGGAGAGAGAAATATATTTAGTGCAGAAAGAATAAGAATTGAAAAAATAAATAAGAGTACCAACCACAAGGGACGTATTGAGCACTGATAGTGATGTTGTACTGGAAAATGTAGTTGTTGCCAGAGAAGACATGGATGCTCTGGATGTATAAGACAAACCCAGCACAAGATTTACAATAATGCCCCACCACTGAGACATTTTTTTCCTTCTTTCTTTGTTTGTAAATATAAACCAAATCTTTACATCAATAATTAAGAGGTGATTTGAATCCTCAATATTTAAAACCCATTAATGCAAACTTAAATGGTGATGACGTGATTGACTGACAACCTGTAAAATTACTTCATCAACCCCTTCTTCATTCATCAAATTTGGACGCTTATCAACACAACTATTATTATGAAATTCCAATATTTGTCCTACTAATTCAAACAAATGGGTAAATTCTACTTACTCTACATTTTATAACTACACATACCTTTTTTATCAAGTCATTCAACTCATGGGGATGTGATATAATAGTCCAGTGGCCGAAGGCCCAAGTTCAAATCCTTACTCTATCGTCATAAACTTACTGGAATGTGTTATTTTATCATTTTCATAATAAAAATATATGCTATCATTTTAGACTTTAAAAGAGGCAAAACTAACTTTTTATTAATTTTCTGTCATTAGATAATTATGTTTTTTTTTTTCTGGCACCAGAACTCATCTGCCCAGGTTACAAACCAGGGATGTTGTTTACGGCTCCACACTTCGGCAACAATTTCAATCGAGTGTTATAATGGCGATGGACGAGTTCGAACTTGGGACATGAGCGCTCTCAGGTCGTTATCTTACCAACTCGGTCAAGTCCGGGGCATCAAAAAATAATGTTGTTTTGTTAATCTGTTATATAAACCAAAATATAAGTGTAGATAAGTGTGATTGTGAAATTACTTCATCAACCCTTAATTCCATTCAACAAATTTAGAGGTTGTATCAACAACTAACTATTATTATGAGATCCCACTATTTATTTGTCTTGTTAATTTAATCAAATTGAGTCAGCCTTTGTTTAAAAAAGTGCGTTGAACTAATACATATTCTGTATTATTTATTCCATCATTACATTATTAAAAACACAAAATAACAAAATGCAACCAAACGCCCTCCTAAAAGTGAGCATTTTAAGTATTTTAAATGAAAGACCCACCTTAACTTCAATGGAACGTTGTCTCCATCACAAGCTTAAACAAGTCACGAGATTGAACACCTCACCTACAAATCATAGCATAATATAAAACTTTAATGCTTAAATTCTAAGGTGGACATATCATGATCCTTTAAATAACATTCTATACTGCAATGGAACATTATTTTGGTGCCTTCTTGCATTATACTGTGGTTTTTTTTTTTTTTTTTTCTTCTTAGAATTGCAATGCATCAATATATTAATTCAACGTAGAAGTCTACCCTATTTATGGTCCATGACTCTAGGCCTTGTTTGGTATGCATTTTGTTTCTACTGTTTTTGTTTTTAAGCTACTACAGTGTCAATTTTGACAACAAAAGCATATTTGATGTGGTCTTGTTTTATTTTACACAGTGCTAAAACACTTCGTGAACAGTGGGTCAAAACCAAAACACCAAAAAGATGTTTTACAACTGTTCATGACTCAAAACTATAACTGTGCATGTTTTTGTTTCCGACATTTTCACAGCAAAATATCGTTCCTAAACGTGTTTCCGATTTTTTTTCGAAACACTCCTAAAACAAAAACACTATTTACGTTTTAGCCAAAAACAAAACGCTTAAAACAAAGTGCATGCCAAACAGGCCCTAAAATAATTCCGAAAGAATAGAGATAAATAGTCTGAAACTAAGACACACAATTATTCTAAACAGGTGCCCTCTCGTTCTCCTGCACATGTTCTCACTCTTGTTTTTCGCTCACGCTCTTACTCCCGATCCTATTATGCGTGGTTTAAATTTTGTCACTTTCACGCTCCGACTCTTGTATTCGCTCCCGCTCCGACGCACACTCCGCAAAACTTAGATCCGAAAGTCTAGACACATGTTCTCACTCTTGTTTTTCGCTCACGCTCTTACTCCCGATCCTATTATGCGTGGTTTAAATTTTGTCACTTTCACGCTCCGACTCTTGTATTCGCTCCCGCTCCGACGCACACTCCGCAAAACTTAGATCCGAAAGTCTAGACACTGAAAAACAATATTATCGTGATGTCGTCCGATGGAACTAAGATAAGATCACAGCATCTAAATTTAATTTCTGTTTTTAATACTATGGTCCATGTTGAAATTTGAAAAAGTTTATTAAATGTTTTACAGAATATTAATCTTTTTCATCCTATCAACATTATTTTAGGAACTTGCATTCTCAACCTTTACTTTAAATGCAATGTAGAACTCGATTAGACTCCATTCATGAGAAGGGTTATTAATTTAATACATTTAAATCATACAATTTGTAAAAAAACTCAAGGTTATTATTTTTTCAAATGAAAAATACAAAACAAATTTACACGCTTGAGTTTTAGGTAAACTATTAGATTTAATATATATATATATATATATATATATATATATATATATAATTTTTGGCCTTCTGGTTTTAGTTGCTTTTTATATATATTGTATGATGGATAGCCTATTTCTTATAGATCACTGAACAATAAAACATGGAATGATAACATGATTATTGTTAAAAGTAGAGTAGAGTACTTATGAAAGACTTTTTATAAGTATTCTAAAAAATTTGACTAAACCTTTGCTCATTAAAATACTTTTGGCTACTTTAATAAAATTTTTAATAGTAAAAAAATGATGAAACCATTATAGCACAAAGCTAACGTATGATGTAAATATCGCCATGTCTACTAGAAATTAATGAAGTTATCGAAGGATACTCCTATGATCCTATCTTATTTGAATACCTTTTAAAAAATGTTTATACTTGAATATAATTGAGCTTAAATAAATAAATACGATTGTATGCTTACTTTTAGGATAAAATAATACTATTCACTTGCTTGAAATACATACATATATATATATATATATATATATTTCAAGCAAGTGAATAGTATTATTCCCATTATGGTATGTTTAGTAGTATAAAAAAAGCAAAAGGATATTTGACCTTCTATTAATGTTTGTTTCATAAACAAATTAAACCTCATCCAAAGCAAGATTACTTCGTTTATTAATTATTTAAAAAACTAAAGAAAAAACATATTAACTTTGAAGAATTTACAGGATGCTGTAGTTAAGGAATACTTATTCTATTTAATTTTGAAGTCTCACGAGAAAAGAAAAACATATTAATGCTATATAATTGAAAAATGATTAAAAGACCGATTAGTTTGGCCTATTATCAAAGTAAATTTAGTAATTAAGATCATTGATTGCCTGGGATCCTACTAATATCATGATTTTTCATAAATTTTCAAAATTACCTTTTTTGGACCGTTACCAGACAATTTTTTTCCTTTCCTAGGAAAATTAAAATTTGGTGATTTTTTCATGAAAATAAAATACCTTTAAAAAAAAGAAAAGGACAAGGTAGAGATTGCATTCAGACATAAAACCAAGAAATAGGCAGGCAGGCATGAAAGAGATGAAATTAAATTAAATTAAATTAAAGACGTAAAAGAAGATATCAAGATATGAGCGAGAAAGATTCGGACGTTTTATAGACTAGAGATGGAGATGATTTAACTAATAACCAACAGAACTTAAATTTAACATATTACCTCGTTCCCTCTACTATTTGTCTAAACTTTTTGCCTTTCCTTCCCATATTTTCTCTCTCTAAGCTCTCTCTCTCTAGTCCCGAGCACCAACAAGCTTGGTATCAACGACCACCCCTTTGAGTCAGCTACCCATTAAAGTTTTTTTCCCTTTTTTTTTTGTGTCGGTGGCTGGTTAACTCGAGATTTAGCTAAAAGATCTGAGAGAAACACACAGATCTTTGTTGTTTATTGTTTGAACACATATATATACACCTTTGATTTCTGGGTTTTTGTTGGATTTGTGATGGGTTGGAAATATAAGGCTGGTTTGTTCCTAATTGCTGCTGTTGTTATCATTTGGGTCACCTCTGCTGAAGTTACCCAGGTCAGTAGTTCTCCTTTGATTTATTTCTTCTAGGAATTAAATTTATATTTTTGGTATTTTTTTTAATTTTATTTTTGTATGCATATGTATACAAATATATGTTGAGATTACATAAATTTTCATAATATTGCTAAATAGATGTTTGGTTTGTGTTTGGTGGATTGGGTGTTCTTGTTTTTGATTGATACTCCTGTGAAGTTTTGGGGTGTTTGACTGGTAGAGTTTGGGCATGTGTTGTACATATCCATTAGCTGAATATCCCATTGGGGTTTCAATCAGTAAAGTTAAAGTTACATAATTGGATTCATCATTTAAAAACTTTATGAACTTCATAGAAATAAGTCAATAACTGAACTTCACGGCCATGCTCCTTTTAATTGCTGGGAAACTGAAAGAAGATGAAATAATATGTAGAAGAACCATAGTACTTTTCAGTATTAAGATTTCTGGAAGAAGTAAACATCAGTGTTGTTGCTGTTGCTGTTGCTGTTGTATTAGTGTTTGGCTGCAAGTTTCCTTTACTTTTTATTTTTATTTTTTATGCAATGAAAAATTGGGCTATTATATTTGATGGTAAACTCAAATGTCAGTAATCCCAATAAAATCATGCTTGCTTGGGTTAAACTAGTTTGTAATTACATTTTGGATTCAGAGATATAATAAGCTGTCATTTAAATTTATTTTAGTGCAAAACCCCATCACAATGTCAACTTTTTGTGTCTTAGACGTGGCAATATAATTATCAGAAAAGAGCAAGAAATATTCTGAACTTCAAATTCTGGTCTAAGGGGGAAATCATATTACATTTGGGAAATTGTTTAAAGAATCAAATTGGACTGTACTTATGCTGACTCCCCACCCTACAAGTAGATATTGGGTGCGCCGGGCATACTAGGTCATCGGTATGCCTGGCCAATGAAAATCAATATAGTAGTTAGTGGAGAAAAATAATCAAAAACAGGTGGGACCAATTTCCTAGAATGATGTATTTCTATTGTCTGTTGTTAAATCCATTCTCATAACACCATCCCATGCCCCATCCTTTTACAGAATTTTATACTGGTCATTTGTTAGTTTTTATGAAGCATCAATGAAGAATTGGAATTTTTATGTATTTGACCCCCTGAAGCCTGCAGTTTTATGAATTTTAAGATTCTTAACAAATTTTTTTTTTGGGTGCTCATATGCACAATATTTTAAGAACTTGTAATAATTTCTATAGATGTTTTTGGCAAAGTGGTGTTCCTTGTGTCATCAATTGATGATAAAAGATGCCTGCTTTCTTTTTTCCCTTGTTAAAAAAATGATTAATTAATCCATTTGTCTGCTGATTTATTGTTTTCTTATGATTAAGTTGCTATTCTTGTGCATAATATTTATTCTGTTACATAAACTTCTGTGTGACACAATATTTGTAAAGTGACTATGTTTACTTAGATATATCATTTCAACAGGGTATTTATACAAACTATAAGCAGCCATTTGCAGTGACGTATCTTGGAGCTTCTCTAATGGTGGTCTATCTTCCAATAGCATTCATTAAGGATTGGATATGTAATTCACTAAGAAAATGCTCTGGTAAAAGTGCAGCAATGGGTGATGAGTCATCTGCTGGACTTAACTCTCCTTTAAAATACATTGGGGGGCATAAAATCTTTGAAACGGAACTTCAAGGGAATTTGAATAGAAAAGACAGTGAAGCAGATCTTTCTGCTCAGGAAGAGGGAAAGCTGTTGCTTCCTAATCGCAAAGATGATACCGACATGCTAAAACAAGATAAGGAGCTTACGACCAGGGAGATTGCTACTTATGGATTTTACATTGCCCCTATCTGGTTTATTACGGAGGTAACTAACCATGTTGTGTTATTTCTTCAAGATATCCCTTTATTCAAGTTTGGTTTGTGAAGCATCTAACTTGAACTTGTGTGTGGTTTGTGGAATTTTTTTATTTTTTATTTATTTTTTATATATATAAAAATTTGAAAGAGAAGGAAAAGAATCTCTCTAATTTTTTTCCTGCTTCGAAGTGTTCCTTTAAAATAGTACCTCTTTTTTATCATATACTTTGTCTGAAATGTCAGTCCTTGCAACATGTTCAAGATCTAAACGTATCAATCTTGTCATATACACCTCTTTACCTAAGGTTAGGATTCTGGAGATTAAACATTTCAATCTTGTCATGGTTTCCTTAATACATAAAACCTTTTGAAATCAGTTTGTTTCCCACAGTTCCTATTGTTCATACAAGGGAAGGGTTAAAAAATATGTTTGTCTGGCAGATATGCTTGGCTGTATCAGAAAGAACCCAAGGTGAATGGTGTCATTCGGCCATTTAGTGCGCCATTTGATAATTGGCTTAAATGTCATGGCTTGGAAATCCAAATTAGGCTATCTTTGGACCAGGGTCTGCATGGGTTGTTGAGTCTTGATCGCATGTCGCAATGCATCAACACATCCACACTTCGGAATGTTGACTATGGTTCACACTCATGAAGTTGGTCTAATCAAAGTATCAATACAAATACATATTATATTTAAACACTTGTAAGATCAAGTGGTGCTCATTTGAAACCATGTGAAGCTATATCTCCTGAGTTGCCTTGGTGCTACCAATATGACTCGCTCAACCTGTATCGCTATTAGATAAGTGTCCTGAGTTGCCTCGTTGCTACCAATATGACTCGCTCAATCTGTATCGCTATTAGATAAGTGTCGGGATTCATTGTGTGATATTTATTGATAGAGTATCATTTTGGTTCATTATGGTATTGAGTATCTTTATTGGATTAGAAACCAGAAATTCGTCTCAGTATCAGGCTATATGTCTTGGTATAAAACACTGCGAACAATGCTTGTATATACATAAGCATATGTGCATGGTATATTATTAATTTACTCAGCATATTTATCTGAGACTTCGTAGCATTATTGATTTATTCATCCCTCCCTTACCAAATGAAAACTATTTCCTGAAATGTATTTCATTTCTTCCTGATCATAGTTTGGGTTGATGCGATTACTAACCCGGAGTACTCGCTTCTTGTTTGTTGCTTTGCAGTATTTATCAAATGCCGCACTTGCGCGAACAAGTGTTGCAAGTACAACAGTATTGTCCTCAACTTCAGGACTGTTTACTCTTTTCATTGGTGCATTTCTTGGACAAGATTCTTTGAATGTATCAAAGGTAGTTGCTGTCTTTGTCAGCATGGCTGGTGTTGCCATGACAACTCTTGGGAAAACTTGGGCCACAGATGAGTCACAATCAAATGATTCTTCGTGAGTCTTTCCTCTTCCTCTATCCCTGTTGAGTTCATTTTAAGATCTGTTTGTTCATCAGTACTGTTGGATTTTGACGAAAGCTCTATTTCTTTATAAATAAATAAAAAGGTTGGATTTGGCATGTTTTGGTATGCATACTTGATATGGTGAATCATTGTCGTATGATTTGAGGCCTCAATAGAAAGCCTTCCTAAAAATCGGCACAAAATCCCTCATTTTGAACATTAGGATTTATGAAGAACATATTCCAAAATCATTCATGTCACCAATACCGTTTTAACAAGATGTTCTTAGAAAGTATTCTTCGTCTTCCCCAGTAGCAAATGCAGCTTTAATTCCTTTTATGTTCAGTAGACTGTATTACTAATAATGATGTTGTACAGCATACCCTATATATAAAAAGTAGTTAACTTCAAGGGGTTGGCTCAAGTGGGTAAGAACTTGGCCTTGGTGCCCCAGGAAGCATCAGGTCTAAGGTTCAACTCCTCTTGGGTGCAAACTATTTCTTGGCCTGGGGCCGGGGGGGGGGGGGGGGGGGGTGTGGTGGGTTTGTGTGAGTATCAACTAGGAATATATATACACACACACACTTTATAAAGTAGTATCTATAAATAGAAAAAGAGAGATTCAAATTAACGCTGTTTTATATTGATGAGTCATGTTATGGAACTTTGGACGAAATTGTTTGAACAATGACAGATACATGATATAATAGTGTTGGAAAATCAATTTGGATTATGTTGGGGCCAGGTCAACAATACAGTTATTTACTTACTGTGGAGACTAACTGAAAGCATAAGAAGTGGAAGAAAAAATCTTCATAGGGTTTTTATAAATTTGGAGAAAGCCTATGGTTGGGTTTCAGAAGATATAATATGGTGGGTTTTGAAAAAGATAGGAGTCAAAAGTATCTATATTGACATGGTATAGGATATTTATGATAGAGCTTTTACTATGGTAAGAAAATTACAGGAGAAATAATCGTATCTTTAATTACTGTAGAATTACATCTAGTATTAACATTAAACTTCTATTTTTTCCCTTGATTACAGATTAATTAAGAAAACACATACTGGATTTAGGTTTCATGGTCTGTGCTATTTGCTAATACTAGTGTTTTGGCCTATGCTCGATTATTCATAAATGGAAAGATTGGAGATTATATTTCTAATAGAACTAAAGCAGGATGTGTTAGATAGATCAATGTTTCTAGCATATTTTGTTATCAACGTATGCATCTAAAATTAAGAGTTAATTTTTTATAGAATTATTATTAGACTGACTATGATCTGTCACAGAATGTTGATAAGAAAACATGTTAATAAAATGAGCGCGGTCAAAATGTGATTGTTAAGATGGATGAGTGGTAGTATGAAAAAAATAAAATTGTAAATGATCATATTTGTAGACTGCTTGAAGTAATATACATTAAAGTTAAAATGAGAGAAAATCGACTAAAATGGTTTGGTCATGGGTAGAGAGACCCGATAATTTTATTACTGGGGCGAAGTGACATGGTCCATATTAAAGGTGGATGTTAGGGGAAGGTAGAGACCAAATTAACAAGGATTAGGATAGTAAATAAAGATATAATAGAGTGTGATTTAACTGGAATTATATGCTTAGATGAAGTATAAGTTAAGAAACATGATGCATGTACCCGACTCCCAATAGTTGGGGCAAAGGATTTGTTGAGTTGAGTTTATGGTCTACGATATATTTCTGATTTCTGTTATTATGCAAAAATAGGTTTCAGGAGGTTGGAAAATGGGCAGTTTGTGCAATGAGTTTTAATCTATTGAACTTTCTAAAGTTGACTTCTGTTCTGAGTTTTATTTGCTTATCAAAAGAATTGTAGAGCATGATTTCTGTGGCCAGAAGCTGCTCATGTTCCACTTCCATTATATGCGAGTCAGAGATAATAGAGGCCTTGCACATTATAAATGCATTTCTTTTCATTATTAAGCACTTAAAGTTCTTAAGTCATATTTGTGTTTCTTCATCAGTTTGTTTTTTGCATTGCATGTATCAGGGCATTGACTGACAGTTGAACTTTTTGTTTATTTTAAAGAAATGGGAAACACTCTCTTGTTGGAGATCTTTTTGGCCTTTGCTCAGCCGTGTCATATGGTCTATTTACTGGTCTGGTATCGTTTCGATATCTGAGTGCTTGTATATATTTTTGAAGTGTATATAACGATAATTATGCTAATACTCATTCTATAAATAATGCTTCAGTACTTCTAAAGAAGTTTGCTGGTGAGGAAGGAGAAAGAGTTGATGTGCAAAAGTTGTTTGGATATATGGGATTGTTTACACTCGTAGCATTATGGTGGCTTGGTAAGAGTGGTTTTATTAATATGTGCTTCTGGTCTCTCTGTTCTGTTTTTGCTTGATTCTGTTGCCCTATCTTGCATATTTTTCTCATCATATTAGGATACATATTCTTCTTGGGGCTCTAGTGAGAATTTAGTAATGTTACAAGATTAAGAAGAAAGAAATGTTGACCTATAGTTTCCCAAATGTATATATACTGTTTCTCTAGCCTCATTCTTAGAAGTTAGATTCTTTTGCGTCTTTTTGTCTTTCAAATAATGATTCCAGCAATGATGGCTCAACCCACCCCCCCCCCCCCCCCCCCCCCCCCCCCCCCCCCCCCCAAAAAAATTATAACGCTGGTAACAAATAAAAATGGGATCCTTGAGTGACGTGTTAACCCCGTGTTTATTCAAGGTCATTTAAGTATTTTAGGGAAGGGTTTCTCATAATACAAATGTGTTCCTTTGGCACCATCTTACATTTCAACTATTGGGATGGATAGCTTGTGTGACTAAGAATTATTCTTTTACATTTTGATTATGTTTAATGCTATTTGATGATGTTTATTTTCAATCCTTTCCTTTTATTTTAATCATGTTTGTTTACTAGAACTGTACTAAATTTGTTTGGTATTTTAATTTACTGTCATTGTATAATATTATCTTGTGGCATGCCATAATCATATGTATGTAGCAATCCTAGTATACTCCTAAATTTTCTTAACTCATAAACTACAGATACAAGGAATAAGCCTTAAGACCTATGCCTTGATCCTTGTGGCTTGTGTTCATCTTTATGCTTATGTCCTTAATGAACACTGTGTTCAATACATAGGGAAAAATTACTAAATAAAATACTAAATCCTTAATGTGTCCTCGAATTTTATTTAATAAAAAATGACTTAAAATTTATCAAGAGGTCGTATTTGCATCAAAGGCTCAGCCCAGAAAATTTTGGTGCCTTGGTGGAATGGTAGGTTAGAGGTGGCTCTGCGAGAGAAGGTATTCAAGAGGTTTAAGGATTTGAGATAAAATTGGTATTCTAATGGATATATTACTACATTGCTTCTCTCTCCCTGCTTGGATCTCTAACAATGCAATTGTCTTCATCCTTTTATTGGTCAGTGCACGCAAACTTAATTTAATTAAATTAGACTGACATACACTAGGTTAATTGGTCTGTGCATGTAAACTTAATTTAATTAAATTAGACTGACATACACTAAGTTAATCCATCTAGAAATTTGTTTAGGCAAATTACTTATCAATATATTGTTTAAGCAAATTAGTTGAACAATCAATGACAGAACATGCAAAAGTTCAAAGTGGAGCACTTTGATTGCATGATGTGACAATGCCATGCCAATCAAAGTTGTGTAATATTTGTCTCTAGTTTGGGTAGTTTGTATATTTGAGAGCCATAATTTTAAAAGGAAGTGCTCTGTTCAGATAAAAGCATCCGAGCAAGATTTGCTGTCAATTCACACAGTGAGGTTTTCTAATTCATAAATTGCAACCTGCTGGTAGTTTGGCAACTAGATGTTTCCAATTCTTTACATTTTTTTTTTTTTTTTTGATAAGTAAGAATTGTATAAAAACGCTCAAAAGGGGAGCGCATCCCAAAGGAACAACAAAAAGCAAAAATCACTAAGCCTTCAAATAGGCCAAAAAATCTACAATGTCCTCAATAGATCTATAATCTCTACCCGAAACCCAACAAAAAAGAGTGGAAACAATGGAGAATTTCAGAACAGAGATAGGTGACTCTTTTCCCTCAAAGTATCTCCTGTTTCTCTCAAGCCAAATGCACCACCAAATACAAAGAGGCGCAGCCCTCCATGCCTCTCGAATGTGAGCCCCCACAGAACAGCCTTTCCAAGCCTTAATCAAACCTCTAGAAGAGCCAGGCATGACCCACAGAAAACCAAACAGGCCAAGCATCAAATCCCAACATTCCTTGGCCAAAGGACAATGCAAAAGAAGATGGTCCACTAACTCTTCATCCCGATGGCACATATAACACCGATTAACCACCACCTGATTCCTTCTTCTCAAATTATCCTGAGTCAAAATCTTTCCCAAAACAGAGGTCCAAGCAAAAAAGGCCACCTTAAGAGGAGCCTTAGAACGCCAAACTGGCTTCCACGGGAAAGGACCTTCAGGCTCTTAAGTGAGACACCTGAAGAAGACCGCACTTCAAAGCGACCGTGAGCATTGGGAGCCCAAATCCAAACATCAGACTCTCCGACCATAACACCCTGCCGATACAACACCTCCAGAAGACGAATGGCATCGTCAACTTCCCAGTCCTAAAATAGACACCTGAATCAAACATCCCAAACCAATCTCCCATTATCAAGATGATAACAGTTGATCACCCTGGCTTGCTTATCCGAAGCAATCCTGAACAGTTAAGGGAAAGCAAGAGCAAGAGGGGTGTCCCCACACTAGACATCCTCCCAAAAACTAATCCGCCTACCATCCCTGAGACGAAACCGAACATGATTGGAAAAATCAACCCAGCCTTGACGAATAAACTTCCAAACCCCCACACCCCTAGGACCATGCACCTCAAGAGAGCAACACCTCCTCTACTCTCCCCAAATCTGCTCACCACGACCCTCCTCCAAAGCCAATGCCTCTCTACCCCAAACCTCCATAACCATTTCCCAAGGAAAGCTTTATTGAAAGGCACCAATCTTCTAAGCCCCAACCCTCCATACCGAATCGGCCTACAAACTTGCTCCCAATGAACCAGGTGAAACTTGAATTCCTCCCCTTCCCCCCCCCCCCCCCCAAACAAAAAATTGCGCTGCAAACGCTCAATCCTCTCTGCCACCGAGGAGGGAATCTGGAACGGAGAGATAAAATAGGTGGGAAGACAAGAAAGGGTACTCTTGATTAGAGTCACCCGCCCCCCTTTGGAAAGATACTGCTTCTTCCACCCCGCCAACCGCCTCTCAAACCTATCCACGACTGGATCTCAAACCCCCACACACCTCGAAGGAGCACCCAGGGGCAACCCTAAATAAGAAATGGGAAAAGAGCCTGCATGAACTGTTTTCAAGATGTTCTGGTTAATGATTGTTAAATTAGTCTGAACTTCTGATTTGATAAATATGCAAGGGCTAAAATTATTGATTTGGATTCCTCATAATGTAGAGATTCTGATTGCAAAAGGCGATTGAAGATTTAGTATTGTGAACATTAAAAGGGGAGAAAGTGTCTGGAACTCAAGAATTGTTAAATGATATATGTGCACACTCAAAAGCCTAGATATATATAATAAATAATCTTGCATGTGTAAGATCTGGATCAGAATGGTTTTTGAAGCTGACTTTGAGTCTAGCTTAGAGCTTTCATTTGATTAACTGTATGCAAGGAAGATGAAGTTTTGTTGAGAAATTGCCGATACAAAAATATGGTTCATTGTTGCACAAAAAATTATGTTCTTGATTATTCTTGACACCCATTGCCAACAATAACCAAAATGGCTAAAAATTAAAGGAAATATGATTGTGACAAAAAAGAACCAAAAACAGAAATTCTGCATGCCTTGTGTATATATCTTAGAATATTCAGAACAAATGAGAAAAAGAGAGAGAAGAACATTGAATGGATTATCCAAAACCTGCCTCCGCCACCGTAGCACGAACCATTTATGTTTCAACAGTCACTCCAAGTCTCAAGACATATAATCACTTCTTGTGAACATATTGCCTGAATAGTCTAGCAAAAAAGTTTCATGTAGCTGCCTGAAGTAAACGGGACTAAAGCCTTATTGACTCGAGTTAAGGACTATACAGTGAAATTGAAGACACATGGTATTGTTGGGGATATTAAACTCCCTCCAACCCACTCAATGGTCAGTTGTTGTTGAGACTTAAATCGCTTCTTCGTCACACATGGCAGAAGCATCATCATATCACATCAACACAAGCTATATATATGCATACCAATAAATGAAAAACGAAAATTTTGAAACACATATGTACAATGATGCTATGTATTGTAGTGTGCGGTAAGTTATAGTCTCTGCCAATCAAAATTGAACAATACAATATATAATACACTTTTGGTTTGGTCTGGTCTGGTCGGGTTTGCTATTTTCAAAATGAGGTTTCAAACTCATCTTCTGCATTCCAAATTTCTATGATGTTCATTATATGGAGAAATTTCTTGTAACATTTGTTTGATGAAAATTTCAAAATCGCATCATGTTTTGTTAATTATTTATTTTATTTATTTTGTTGCTTGGCTTTCAGTGTTGCCGTTAACAGCATTAGGAATTGAACCCAAGTTTACAATTCCTCACTCTGCAAAAATGGATGAAGTTGTCATTGCCAATGGCTTTGTTGGCAGTGTCCTTTCTGACTACTTCTGGTATGTAAAGCAACTGTTTCCAATTTAAAGCTATGCGTTGAAGATTTCTTTTCTTCATATCTGAACCTTCTTCTTCATAGGGCATTATGTGTCGTTTGGACAACTCCACTGGTGGCCACCTTGGGCATGTCTCTCACCATCCCACTTGCTATGGTGGCCGATATGATGATTCATGGCCGTCATTACTCAGCCATCTACATTCTCGGTTCAGCTCAGGTAATAAGATTTTCTGTGAAATGCATAACATGAATGGTGCACTTAATTTTTAAACCTGAAAAGCTAGGTTTCAAGCACAAAATCAGAAGGCCTGTCAAAAGGGCTGAGATAACTCTCACATTTTATCTGTGGATTTTTTTTTTCCATCTGCTGCATGAAATACAATGAATTGATTCAAATTTTCATTTGGGACCATCAACCATACCTGATTGTTGCAGGCTACATTTATCCCTTCTTTTTTCCCTTCATGTTCTCTTGATTTTGTGTACAGGTATTTGCAGGATTTGTCATAGCTAATCTTTCTGATTGGTTCTCGAAAAAGTTGGGATTATAGCATTTAATTAAATCCTATTGCTTGCTTGGTAATCTTAATTCTTTCTTGGGGGCCATAAACTCCATCATTGTTGATTTGAAGCCAACAAACTGAAGTAATGTTTGAGAAAAATTCTCTCTTGGGTGGGTTGGCATTTGCAAAGAGGAGAGAAGACATAATGCAATGTTGTTGTATAACTATTTGTGCAAATGAAATTTGTAGTAGTGATGTTATTTGTCAATACGGTCATGTTTTGATTATTTGGCCTTGAATGAAATACACATTTTAGCTTCACGTACTTTGCTTTTCTTTTCTTTTCTTTTTGCTGCTTTTGTAGTGCCATTTTTTCGAATTTTTGTACAAACCCTTAAAGTGCTAAATACCAAATATTCAAATTTGTGCCTTTTGAATTAATAGCAAGTTATTTTCCAATGAATCCTTTGGCCTTTGTTATTGTTATCCATGCATGTGTGTGTGTGCGCGCGCATTCTTATATATTAGAAAGTACGTGAATTTAAGGATGTGATATTTTCAGACTTTTTATTTTTTCAAATTATACCATTATTATATAATCCAAAGGTAGATGATACCGTTTTGTTTTTTTCTTTGAATAATAGTGAGTGTAAAATGCCAGTAGTATAATTTAGTTCACCATTAAAGTTTTTCCAAGTTTTGCTACCACTAAACTCATTTATATCCATTATAACTCAAACTTGTAACGCTCTCGTTGTGGTCAGACCATGTTGCCTGCCTAGAGTGTCACACCCGGACATATCCGGCCAAGGGTGCTTAGCGTGGTACCAGATCAAGGACTAGATTTGACTTGAATACAAGTGTAACAGGTCGGGTGTTTCGCGATTTAATTCAAAAGCTTAAGCTAATACTTTAGGTTAACACCTGACCTATTTATATTTTATACTCATCACACTTCTCATCCGAATTCAATGTGGGACAAAGTCTCTTTGTACCAACTATACTACCATCTAATCCATCAACAACTCTAAATTCTAAGTTGTTAAGTTATTAATAAAATATAGAGCAAATTATATAACTTTCCTTAAAATTTGGCATGCTCAATAACACTTCCAACGGTTTTATTTTCATCATAGTTGTCCACCAAATTTTATAAAATGATAATTTTGTTTTTCTCTCTTGTATTAAATGTAATAAAATATATTATTATAGTATAAGAACGTTATTGGCTTTTTACTTTCTAAGTCACTTACTTTGCTCTAAAATCTACAATTTCCCCAAAATAAACAATTTCACCCTTTCAGCATAATAATAATAAATAAATAAATAATATTTTTACTGATGTAATTTGAATATCATTTAAAATAATAAATTTTATTTCTCACTGCAAATATCGAAGATTTATGAAAGAAGGGGTAAAAAAAAAAAGAAAAAAAAAGAAAATGAAAAAGGAAACGCAAGACACTGGCGAGTTGAGCGCGAAACGAAACAAGAGAGTAGAAGATAACGTTGAGCACTCTAATTTCTGACTGCAGAAAGCTTCGAGAGAGAGTGAGAATAGGCTCCAAATGGGTACTCTTCTCAAGTGCTACAAACCCTTGATTCTAATTCGTCGTCCGTCTCTATTCTCTTTTCTCCCACAAAGGCCGTTTCACATCCACCATCGCAGACTCTTCATCGTCAACAACAGTACCAGTAGTACTACTAGGGTTTGTTGTTCCAGTTCAGTGGGGCAATCTCAGGCTTCGATCCATGAGAGAAGTTGTAGAGACATTGACGGTCATAAACCGGAGCACAAATCTTCTTCCTCTTCAGAGCTATGGTTGTACAATACAATGAGCAAACAAAAGGAATTGTTTAAGCCAAAGGTTCAGGGTAAAGTCGGCATGTATGTGTGCGGCGTCACCGCCTACGATCTCAGCCACATCGGCCATGCTCGTGTCTATGTTTGCTTCGACGTCCTTTACAGGTTTCCCCAATTCTCTCTCTCTCTCTCTCTCTCTCTCTCTCTCTCTATAGCATAGTAGGATCTACCATGTGTTAACTGTTATTTTTTTTTTTTTCTCTAAATGTAGAGGAGTTGATCTTCATGAATGATAATTTTAGGATTTCAAAGATTGTAGGTGTTTATCACGTAACAAAAAAAGGAGAAAATTGACAAAGGCTGTGAATTGAGAACCAGAAGAAGATATGCATGTGATATACTTAACACCATTCAGCATTTAATTTTTAACAAATGAATCGATTATTCAATTAAACGTGTTTGATAACACAATTTGAATATCATTTAAAGAAATAAGTGCCACTTAAAATGTAGTAAATTTGTATAATGCTAAACACTTAAAATCTGAAAAAAAAAAAAAAAAAAGTATAATTTTTTTTTCCCTCTCAATTTGCAGTTACCACTTAAAACTTCAGCTCTTGAAAATTTCAATTTTATCAAACAACACCTTCGTCTAGTTCAGACTTTTATTTTCTTAATTTATTTTATTTGTTTTTTCATGCTTACCATAACCAGATGTTGTTGCATAATTGGCGTTTTGGAATTAATTGGCTTTTTTGGTTTTGTTTTTGAATTAGGCAGATACCTTAAGCACTTGGGATATGAAGTGAATTATGTACGCAATTTCACTGATGTTGATGACAAGGTCAGTTGAACTGCTCCACCAACAAAGCTGAAATTATGAATGCAGCAAAATTCTTTCTTTTGTGTTTTATGTACTGAATGATTGGTAAAACTCTGGAATTTATAAACTTTGTGATTATCATTAATTTTGTAATAATGTGTCAGATTTTTCTATTCAATTTATTAATGAAGTTCTAAATGTGTAATTCTTTGCATTCAGGATATGATCTAATTCCTTGCATGGATACTATTTTAAGCTTGAGATTGGTTGTTGACAATAATTCAAGTGGTTTTAACTTTTGTATGGGGCTGAATGGGGGAGTGTTTGAGACAGTAAATTGTTTGCATGTACGTGGGGTCCTTTGGGAGTGAATATAAACTTTAGGATTGTGCAAATTAAGTAGCGAAGAGGCTATAATCTCCAAATCAGTAATTTCTTAATGTTTTCCATAGATTTGTTTTTTAGGTGGTGGGTGGTGGGTTAAGGTATTTACCGGATATTATGAAATGAAAATTGCCAAAAATTCTATTGGAATCTATGTTGCATTGTATCTTTCAAATGCATGAAATACCTGTGTTGGATATATATGTGTATGATATATACGTCCGACATGTTTGGTTGTTCATTCACCTAATAAAAAAAAATAAAAAAGTCTTGTAATCTATGATTTGTTTAAAAGAAATGTAAATTTACCAATTCCAAACAAGTAATATATTCTCAGTTATAAGGTGGACTGTGGACATTAATTAGATAAAAAAATAACTGACATTTATTAGAACAATCAAAACTCAAAAAGTTCAGGAATAATGCCACAGTATCACAAATTATGATGAATTACCATATACCGATTTATTCCAAATTACTATAGATTAGCACTATTTATTTTATAGAGTGCCTAACGAAGCAATCACAAATTTTGTTAACGAAATTAATTACACACGCATATAAACTAACTAATTCAAAAAATGCAACAAGAATACCAACTAACTCAAATGCACCAACATATAAACTAATTCGGCCCACTCAACCAGCCCAAACAGTACGCACAAACAGATACACACACACACATATCTAAAATCCTGGTAGGCTAGATATATAAATGTGATATACAAATGCACATCAATCCATAAACTTAATGTTTACTGCATATAGTATGTATATATATTTTTGCATGTTTATGTAAATTAGTGTGTGAGTATCATTAATATATATGTATCTATATGTTAAAAGAGGAAAATTTATCTCCGGAAAGACCATCAGTGAAGCGATTGTGTGTGATATGATAAGAGGACAGGAAATCTGCAGTTATAAGTCACCGACGTAGTGTCTTAAACTGTGGTTCATATGCTTATTTTTTGATCTTCAATGGAAAGTTTCCCAAGATTTTTTTTAAATCTCTGTACAAGCTGTACAAGATCTATGGTATATGTGATATACTTTAAGGTTTGTCATAGGAATAGGTCTTATACAATGAAGTGAAAAACTGATCAAGAGGGAAATTGATGAGATGTTTGAAATAGGGATCACTGGAGGAAGTAATTAGCCCCAAAGAGAAATCTTCTTGGAACCAATGGTCTACAATCTTCTTCTTTTTGGCCCCAAAGATCATTTGATCGTTAATGAGGGATGAGAGAGAGAGAGAGAGAGTGTGTGTGTTTGATCAACTTGGAAAGAAAGACAAAAGACAAAAATGACTGATATTTTACACAAAATGACTAGTCACTGAGGCTCAAACCTGCACCTTATTCATAGCAGCTCGAGTTTTTTCCATTACATTGAGATATGATCCCCACATTTATTCCAGACTAAAATTTAAAATGATCATATTTATTAAAATTTCCTTCACTGCTTATTAGCTTTTGCCTTAATGTAGGAGAAGATACGAGGGATCCATTGAGTAATGGAAATAGTTTGAAAAACTTCAACTCAGCAATTTTTTTTTGCATTAGTTGATTAGAAAGATTAAAACTGAATCATTGAGCCAATCCTAAATGTACTTTTAAGGGGTTTTTGTTATGTTTGATATAAGTTTAGCCTTGTACATATTGTCTTATCAAAGTAAATTTTGCTGGCTTGGAAGTCAGAACATAAATAGCATTTGAAGTTCATGCTTCAATTCTGTAACTATTGCGAATGTGACTGTTCCACTGTAAAATATTTTTCTTATTAAAATGCCCTTGTCCTATGCATGTTGTTTCTTCATTCAAACTCTCCAGAAACTTGGATGTTCTGGTCCACAACGTCTTCTGTTTGCCTCCCACTCTTTGAATCTTCAGTGTTTGCAAAAAGGGGTTATCTTAAACAGCATTTCTTAGTTACATGGCATTGATTGCAAATATTTTGACTTCGATGGTGTGGTTAATAAATTTGTTGTAGGGGTTTGTTGTTATTACGCTGCATGACTTGGATGCCAGGTACCAACTGCTTGTTATATATGGATGACAGGATAGCTGAGTCTGCAATTTTCAAATTCTGTAGATTATTGCCAGAGCAAATGAATTGGGGGCTGATCCAATTAGTTTGAGCAGACGCTATTGTGATGAGTTTCATCAGGATATGGTGCATCTTCACTGCCTGCCTCCTTCTGTGGAACCTCGTGTCTCTGAGCACATGCCCCAAATTATCAGTATGATTGAGCAGGTACATTACTGATCCATTTATCTCATTTTCCTTGTGCTACTGGACCTTGATTTTGGCGGTAAAGCATTGGGGTGGAAATAGGTCTTATGTTGAATCTTTCCTTCCAAACACAAAGAAAAGGATCTGATGTTCATGTTTTCATTAGTTGCAAAGAACTATTTCTTACACCTTGCAGCTTAGACACTGCTGTAGAGGACATCGACTTATGTTGTGGTGTGTTTGAGCTGCCATTTTTATTGGGTGGATTGTCCTCCTCACACTCCCCAGAACTCTTACTAGAAATCGATTTTGTTGAAATATTTAGCACGATATCATACAAGGTTTATCATTATCGAGCAAAAGTTTGTGTTTTTTTTTTTTTTTTCCATGCTCTTTATATTTATCACGGTTACTTAATAAAAGAAAAAAGAACAAAGACTCATGGTGAATAACTGCTTTTCAGTGGTTGAAGTGACGACCTAATAGTTTCAGCAGGCCTCAATTTATAAAGTATGATTGATTGAAATTTCCTTTGTAACCTTGAAGTTTTAATCTTATGGTGAAGAATAAAGCCTGTTCCAACAGATAGTATTTACTGCAGTGGCAGTATTGACTTGTAATAGGCATGGTTTTTTCTGTTGCGTTTTACTTGTAGAAGATACTTGAGATTCAAAAAGGAGCAGGCTCTTTGATTTTATAATATTGGTGAAGAACTCCCATTTGCCCCTATGAGCACTTGAACCCTCACCTTCAGCTTTGGGAGGTTGAGGAGATACCAGTACGCTACAGCCCTTGGTATATTGAATGAATTTTTTAGTGCGTTTTTCTTTATCAATTACTGCAATCAGGACCATGAGCTGAGTAGATTGAAGTCCAGTGTAATAAGTCCTTAAAGCAAAGCTTTTGACTAGAAAATATCTCTTTTCTTTTTCAAAAAGAGAGAGGGAGGGGATTGGTAAAATATATACCGATATTTACGGGAATTCTCTGATATCCTGGCATTTTAAAAGTATGATTATCCATTAAGAGCATACTAATGTAAGAACTTAGGAGCAGTCATAAGTAGTTTACTTCTAGTTGTCTACCTTCAGTATTCCATTCTTACATTCTAATTATTAAACTCAAGTCATTGATATGATATTAAATACTACACTACTGGGCCATTGGCCCAAGTGGTATAACCTCTTTCCCCCAAAGAGGAGGTGAGGGTTCGAGCCCCATAGTGGGCTTTTAGGGTGTTTGTGTAATTACCTAACAAAAAAAGAAAAGAAAAGAAAATAAAAAAAAGAAAATGGTGAAGTACCACATGAGGGTCATTCGACTCTTATCTCATTAATCTTTATTATACACACACACACTTTTGAGTTCGTCTTTTTCTTGAATCATAACATTAGTATATAAGAAGCTGGTTGATTCCTGGAAAAATGTAGTATATAAGGAATCGAGGCTCGGAATATACCAAGACTTCCAAAGTTCACAAAAGAAAGTAGGTAACAGAAAAAAGCACGCCAAAGAAAGAAATCTTAGGTGAAGCAAAGAGTTGTGAGATGGATAGCTCAAACATTTTAAAATTATCTTCAAGCTATAAGACCATTAATACTTGCCAGACCAGAAAAGCTATAAGACATCTCAAAATTTGAAATTCTCCTATTTACTTTCCTTCCTGAGCAACCTTTTGAATTATATTTTTCTTCCCATTGCCATACTTGCACAATGACCCATTCACTAATTAAGCATCAAACTCTATTAATTGAATAGATTCCAGGCAATGAGACATTGCACGTAAGTTTGTAAGCCAAAGAACAATTGAAAAGTAGATGATCCACAATATAAGTATTTATTCTGGGCATGTGAATCTTTAGAGTGGTCTCCTGGTTTGGTTGACTTGGTTGCTTATGTCCCCAGTTAGGCAACTTGGTACTTGTACATCTTTTAGTTAATTTCTGATATTTTTATGATTTGGAAAGTTGAAAGTTGGACTTCAAGAAACGCTCCAAGATGGGTTTTGTCAGATTAACTAAAATATGGAGTTTTTTGACCTCTTGTATTTGCTTAATTGGCAGATTCTTGACAAAGGGTACGCCTACAGACTTGATGGGGATGTATACTTCTCAGTGGAAAAAATTTCAGAATACGGACAATTATCAGGGAGAAAATTAGAAGATAATCGAGCAGGCGAGCGGGTGGCAGTGGACACTAGGAAGAAAAATCCAGCCGATTTTGCTTTATGGAAAGTAAGTGTTGTAACTAATAATGCAAATGCACCTACATCAGCTATGTGCATCATGAAAGTGTTTGGACTCGCAAAACCTGATCTTACATGTGAACATCCCCATTTCTTTTTCACCAAAATTTTAGCAGTTCATAATTAATTTAAAGTCATGGAACATGTTTTGACCGGTTATTTAGGGTCATCTTTAATTATTCTGTTTCACTTGAGAATTTTGGTTGACTTAGAGCCAGCTGTTGGCAGTTCAACATCCTAAGAACAAGCCTAGATGTAAAGTTTCAAATTCCGTTGAAAGGAAAGAGAGCTAGTCTTTAAAGTATGGCTTTATCCTGCTCTCATTTATGATTAAGCAAACCTATGGACTTTTTAATCATACTCATTATACTAGGTTCTAAGGTAAGCAACACATTGTTATGTGTTTCTCATTAGCGTTCTGTTTACGACAAATATCCATATTCTAGTCTTCTAGGTAAGGCAGATTTTTGATGGAAAAGTACATGTGAATTGTCACTGCTGTTTGTTTTCAAAATTTGGATGGCCCTCGATTAATTCCCTTATAATATCATCGATGTGTGTAAGTCCAATTGGTTTAACATCTATGTTACTGTGAGGTGCATCAGGCTGCTATTTAGTTGCAAGATAGCAAAGAACTAAATTCTCTTGGCCAACAAAGTTGGTTTCCAGTGAAGTATTAGATTTACAGAAGTTTGTTAATTTTTCTTGCAGTCTGCAAAGCAAGGAGAGCCCTTTTGGGAGAGTCCCTGGGGTCCTGGGAGACCTGGATGGCATATTGAATGCAGTGCCATGAGTGCTGCTTATTTAGGTTACTCTTTTGACATACATGGTGGAGGGATGGATCTTATTTTTCCCCACCATGAAAATGAAATTGCTCAGAGTTGTGCAGCATGTGACCAGAGTAATATAAGCTACTGGATACACAATGGATTTGTCACTATTGACTCTCAGAAAATGTCCAAATCACTGGGAAACTTCTTCACAATTCGGCAGGTAAAGGAATTTCGTATGGGTTTATTTATTAGTTTGTCTGTTATGCTACCTGATTTATGATTTTGTTTTTAGTATATATATATATATTTTAGTTTCAACTTTTGGCTTGATCCTTCTTATAATTACATTTTTGCTCAGGTTATAGAGCTATATCATCCACTAGCTTTGAGACTTTTCTTGATTGGGACACACTATCGGTCTCCAATAAACTACTCTGATGTACAGCTTGAAAGTGCATCTGACCGTGTTTTTTACATGTATCAGGTATTGGAAAAATTGCTCTTCACTTTTACTATTAGTCTTTATCAGTGAGTTGAACAACATTGTGGAATATTCGCCCAAAATTCTAGGAATTAAAGAATTCTTTAGCGAATAACATTGGAGGCGCATTAGCTATTATTTTGTGATTGATTGACTTTCAATTGGTTGCAGACCTTACAAGACTGTGAAGATGTTCTGAGCCAGCATGATGAAGCAAATTTGAAGCGCTCCATTCCTCCGGATACCATGGATTGCATTAATAAATTTCACAATGAAGTTTTGACTTCAATGTTGGATGATCTTCACACTCCTGTTGTTTTGGCTGCCCTGTCTGATCCTTTGAAAACCGTTAATGATTTGCTTCATACTCGCAAGGTATTAGGTTATAAATATTTTTTGCAGACATGAATACGTGCAGATTTATTAGGATCGTTATATCTTTGTTATGTGGTATATTATTTGTCCCAGTACCCCAGCCCCCACCTGGTGTGTGATTAGCTCCTAGATTGCTGCTCAGTTTGGGTATGGTTCGTTCGACACTATAACCAAGTTGAGGGTGCAGAGCATCAATTAGTGGTAGTCCATGCCAGAAGTCCAACAATGAATACCACAAGAGAACTGGATCAATTTTAAACTAGTGGATAGGGTCTCAGTTTGGACACACCTAAGTTGTGCCCCCTGCTGGTTGCTGCAATTTTTTTTAATTGACTTTGGAAATTTAGTCTCTTGGTTTTAATCAGAAATGTTCATTTTAATCTCTTCAACCCTGCACTACCAACTTTTATCTTCTTGAAATATATGACTGGATGTTCTGTGCAGGGGAAGAAGAAAGAATTGCGAATAGAATCACTTGCAGCTCTAGAAAACACAATAAAAAATGTTCTGATTATTCTAGGACTCATGCCAGCAAGTTACTCTGAGGTATTTAACTTGTTTTAAATTTTCTTATTTAATCCATAATGATATATTTCTGAGATTACCATACCATATGTGTACAATTCTAGCATTTAAGTTCATAAGATGTATATTACTTGAAAATGACATGAATTATTTCACGTTATTATGAAATCCACATATTACTTCAGGTAGTTTTAATTCCTCATTTCTATTGACATGTTTTGTGTCCTTCGATAAAATTAGTTCATGATTCTCCATAACCAACTCCGTTAATCCGACTGTCCTTACAAACCCTTGGACTGCTGATTAGCAAACTTTTGAAGCCTTGTGGAGTTTGTTTTTTCAAAATACTGAAGTAGAAAAAGCCTATTTTGGCACTACCTATGTGAATAAATTGAGTGGCTCACCATGTTAAGAGCGTCAAGTGGGGCTGCAAATGACCGCAGCACACGTTGGAAGGGTTTTTCATCTCAACTCTTCTTACCTTTTAATTACAAAAGCCAATTCAATTTTTTTTATATATTTTATGTATGTTATAAGTACCATTTAATTTTGTCGAGAAAGAGGTCAACACAAATCGGTAGATAGACGTCCCAAAAATATTATTAAACTCGAAGTCAAATTTAAAGTAAACTATTAAGAGCCAAAACCTATTCTGTGTTTGGATGTTCCAATAACAATTAATTTAACAAGCTCCAATGGGTTTTTATACTGGACTTGAAGATCATCTAGTGCAACCCACTTTTAATTCCTAAAAATGGGATATCCTGGATAATAAATCTAGAACTCTATATCATGATCTTATAGTTTGTCATCACTTCGAAGCTTTTCATATTTCAGGCTCTGCAGCAGTTGAGGGACATGGCATTGAAACGTGCTAAGTTGACTGAAGAACAAGTTCTTCAAAAAATTGAAGAAAGGACCACGGCAAGAAAGAACAAAGAGTACGAGAAATCAGATACAATTAGGAAAGATTTGGCTGCTGCGGGAATTGCTCTCATGGACAGCCCAGAAGGTACAACTTGGAGACCAGCTGTTCCACTTGCCTTGCAAGAATAATAGGTTTTAAGAACGTGAATGGGCGGGCAGTTTTCATCGTAATTTAGCAGTCTCTTACTGTATTAAACAGTCCAGACAATTTATTCTCGCAAAGAAAATTTAAAATGTGAGGTAAATTCGCTGGGTGCGGTTTGTTTATATGCAGTTTGAGTGGACATAGAAGAGTAAATGGGTTGAAAATTTAGTTGACACATGGTGAAATGTTTGGTCAGGCTATGTTACAGTTTTTATTTTACCCCTTTTTTCTATTGAGATTATACACTTAATTTTTTCTTGTCTTATTCTTTATTGGTAATTTTTTCTTCTCTTGTTCTTGTAAGTGATTGATTTTCTTTGTTTTTTGTTTTTTTGGGGTGATATTTTAGACAACTAATGACGAGAACACTGAATTGACCCTGAAAGTATGATCGTTAGTGAACAAATTTCCCCAAAGAAACTTGAGATATTGAAATATAGGAGTGGATGAACCCTAATATTCACGTATATGCACAATCTGTTCATTAATTCACAGAGTTGGCAGTTGGCAATTGGTTGGTCTCCGGCCATCTTCAAGAACTAATTAAAATTTGAAATCTATCAAAGAAGTTGAGAGATGAAATTATGAATGACAAAGACAAGCCGTGTATGTCTCCTATAATGATCACACCCAGACAACTGGAGAGATTGGCCTTGATTGCCTAGGAAGCTAGGTCTTGACGAACTCAGAGACAATTGGTTGGGATTGGTGGGTAGGGCATTTTCTCATTGTCTTCAGGTCCTGTTTGGTCCAGATTCAGGTATGCCAACAGAACGCTCCTTACAGTGGACTGAACAGATAATAGTGGGTTGTATGAAGATTCCAGGTTAGATGTTATGCACTGTTGGAGGATCCATTACCATAACAGAGGAACTGCATGTACTAAAGTAGAATCATTTTGTTTATTTTTTTCTTTTCGTTCTTGCTGTCAAGTTATTATTGTCACTGTCTCTTAATTTTTCTTTTTTCACCTTTCTTTGTTTCTCAGAAGGTCCTCGTCATTGACACTTGTGTTTCGTATATTTTCTGTCTGCGTGAGAGAGCCGTCCTCTCCATGTGAGATGCAAGAGGATTTGTTTTTGTTATGCATTATTGACGAAAGACCTTATAGCAGAATGTTGGATTTTCGTTCCATTCACAATGTACTTGTAGAGACTTAAATCCTCAACCTCTCTCTTTGAAAGTAGAGGAGATACTAGGAACACATGCCCTTATGAACTAATATATGGCTCAACATATTCTAAAATATATATTCTTGTCGCCTGTTCTCTTAAAGCTCACTACTATGCCATGTGAACCTATTTACCCTTCTCCTGTCCACTCCATTTATTCTACCTTGGAAAGAAAAAGAATGAAAATTCGTTCTACATCTTGATTTATGGAATGGTCATTTTATTCCTTAGTTATTTTTTTTTTATAAAATAAGAAATTACATTCCCAAAAATATGCTTACGTTCCAAGTCCAAAAGTCACTGCCCCAAAAATATGCTTACGTTCCAAGTTCAAAAATCACTGCCACCGTCACTGCCGCCACCACAATTGTTGCTGCCTACCTCCACCACCACCGCCATCACCATCACCATCACCGCCACCTCCATTGCCTTACACCACCACCGCCTTCCACCATGACCGCCGCCACCCTATACTACTAGCATCGCCTTCCACCACCACCCTACACCATTGTCAGCCTTCCACTTACACCACTACCGCCACCACCGCGCCGATGCCTTTCAATTTATCATTGATATTTCGTATTTTGGAGAATTCAATTTAAAATAATGCCATTCTAGGTTTCAATTTTGGACAAAAAAATTATAAAAAATAAGTAATGTCATTCCATTCCTACTTTTTTTAATATTTGCAACCAAATAATAAGATGAGAATAACCATTTCATTTCTTCGTTTTAAACGCAGCTTACTATGATAAAAAAAACAGAGCTTTAAAAGTAGAGATACTAAACAGGGTTCGTCTACAACAACCAAGTACTGCAAACTTTTCTACGTCATAAAAAAATATCTGAATCCTGCCCCCTCTCATCCTAGGGACTAACCCAAAAGACAAAACATGACATAAGAAAAGAAAAAAAGTACTCTCATTTTCTCTTCTTAGCAGGTGGCTGGGGAATCTCTTCATCTTCCTCTTCCTCTTCATCCTCCTCTTCTTCCTCAGCACATTTTCTCTTCTTAACAAGTGGCTGAGGAATCTCTTCATCCTCATCTTCCTCTTCATCCTCCTCTTCTTCCTCATCATCTTCATCGTCGTCATCCTCATCTTCATCGTCGTCATCCTCGCTTCCACCATCACCATTGGCCACAGGCACATCCTCAGGATCCCCTTCATCCTCATCATTTCCCTCTTTGCCAGGCAAATCATCCTCCTCACTACCATCATCATCATCATCCTGATCTTCTTCACCATCATCGTCATCCTCGTCATCATCCTCTGTTTCGCTGCCATCTTTGTTCTCAGGGCCAGGCTTCTTCATAGTGTTAATTTCAGCTAATGAAACCCTGCAAAAAATTCAGTACTCTAATTGTATTCATTCCCCCTCTTGCAATTGAAGCAACAAGAATGGGTGTTATACCAAATGAAATTATGTCACTGACCTTTCAATTTTTTCAGGCTCCCATAGGAAATCAATACCATTCGGAAATTTTCCCATCTGAAACAAACCAAACACATCCTGAATAAAAGGTAACAAAGAAAAGTACTCATCTAAAATGCACATATTTGTAGACAATGAATAAGAAAGTATAGGAGACGTAGAACAACAGCGAGAGAACCATATTAGATGGCAAATGCACATCAAAACATATCAATAAGTGACGGAACAGTTTTGACACAAGGTGCATTGTTTACAGCATATATGTAAATTCGAAAAGGTTAACATAAATGATTTGCAACAGCTACTTCGATAATAAGAAACCACCCCGGAAGCACACGCATTCAAATTATTCCAGACCATTAAACTAGATTTGTTTGAACCCAAAAAAATCCACATGTGCTTCATGGATCGTAAGCAATTTAGATGGTGATACATCAACATCCCTGAGTTGTAATTGGGGTAAAATCTAAAGTTGCAAATTTACCAACTGCCAAATGCTAGGAAAAAAAACCAAAATATGTATCATACCATATTGTTCAGTATTTAAGCACTATGCTTCTAGGAATCACTTCATCACTACACAAGCCCAAAATAATAAATGCATAATATATATATTTTTCGTTTTTTGTTTCTTTTTTCTTTCCCAAAAAGCCAATTGCATAACTTAATAAGAAACAGAACAATTCATAGAGAGAGCCTCAAAGCTGTACACTTTTGGGGCAATCTAATTACTGAGGAAGATAAACTTATCATACCCTAAACCCCAAATCCACCTAATGTACAAGAAATATACTCAAGTTGCCATAAATAAATAATAATACCCACAAAAAACAAAAAATCCAACAGCAATTCTGGATAAGTAATTAAGCCAAAAAAAAAAAAAAAAGCATAATAAAACCAATTCGATAAAGAAAAAAAAAAAAAAAATTTCCCCACAATACAAGTAACACTTTTACAAGGACGAAGTCAAACGTAATAATAATGAATTCACGACAAAAGTAAGTAATCGAAACAATTACGAAACCAAAGAAAGAGAAAAGTATGCGGTTGCGTTATTACCATGAAGAGAAGGCAAGCAAGAGATTTAGCAGCAACAATGGCAGTCTCAGCCACAACAGCTTCTATGACAGAAGACACAAACCTATCCAAAAGAACAACATCACGGGACAAGCACTCCATCTCCACTAAGTACAACAACAACAACAAAGCCTAGAGAGAGAAAGAACCAAGCTTTAGAGAGAGAAAGGGAAGAGAAGCCCTAAAATAAGAGAGACAAAATCAGAGGAAGAAAGAGTGAGATTCCACAAAAACCCTAGAGAGGGTTTCCAATTTGGGAAGGTTTTATCCACTTCCTACTTTATTGGTCCTCTCTCTCTTTCGTCTCCCACTGGGAAAATACTACTAGTAAATCCTAATTGCAGCAACACGCACTATAGTGCGAGTGTGACGCTCAAAATCTAAGATTCAATAATAGCAAGTGTGTTGATAGTATAGTGTCACAGGTGGCTGTTATTGGAAGGTGACGGCACAATCAAACGTTCGTATTTTTTATTTTATTTTAGTCAAACGTTCGTATTTTTTATTTTATTTTATTCTAGTGATATGATTGAGTCAAGTTTTGGCTGTGATATTGCAAGGTGACTCTTGCAAGTATCTTAATACTCGTAATATTTTTAATTATGATTAGCATACAGACCTTCCAGATGGCTTTCTATTTGAGAGATCGTGCCCATTCATTCATTCCACGTCTAATGCAACAACTTTGCCTTCAATATATCTCATTTTGTTATAATATTAGGGATAATTACACTAATCTTCTCTGAAATTTCATCAATTTACACTAAACTCTCTTCGTATTTTTTAAATTACAGTGACCTTCCCTATCAGAGCTTTTAGATAGATGGCGTTAATAGTTCTATCGAAATTACTTTTTGGCAGATCCATTTTTGGGACAAGAAGAGAAACCCATTTCAGTTTGAGAGAGAATGGCGGTGGTGAAGGTCCTGGTTGTGGTAGTGCCGTGGTGCAGTCCTTGCCTTTGCTGTTGCTTCGCCTGTAGTTCCTAAAATATTTGACCCTTTTGTGCTTGTTGCATTGTCAATTTAAAATTGAATTAAAGATTTTAAATTATTAAATTAAAAACTTAGCACATTCAAGATGTAAGTTATTAAGTTAGGTGGTGTTTGATAAAATTAAAAATTAAGTATGGAAACTTTTAATAACTGAATTTTAAGTGTTAGATTGAATTGAATTATCAAGAAAAAGACTTTATTTCCTTTTTCTTTTTCTTTTTTCGGAAGGTAACAAGACCTTATTCTTGAGTTGCAATATTGTTCTTGTTACTGCAACACTTTCAACTTGGATGGAATTGAACTATACAAGCAATTATTCATTAACCATATATATAGAGAGAGATGAAATTGGGGGTTCGTGTGTGTGTGTGTGTGTTTAAATGAAATTGAGTTGAACTTGGACAGGAATTCGAATGACCATTTCAATGGGAAAGAAAACGGACCAATTGAATTGATACATGTCATACCAAGGACAACAGTCTAGTAGCATCTTCTCTGCTTGCCATGGTGAGATGGGATTCATTTTTCCATAGAAACAAATGGGGGTATGAAATTCTTGCTCAAAAAAATTAATAAAAAAATAAATAATAATTGAGACATGCCATAGCCAAAATCATGCATACAAAATAAATAAACCAAGGTTATATGTGAGTATATCACCCAGTGGTGTGTGTAAACCCATACTTCACAAGAATTTAGACAACCAAATAGCTTAGCAATTGCACTCTGTTGCCTCCAAATTACTTCTCTATGATTTGAGAGTTACAATTGGATGTTCCAAGCATTCAAGCCCTAGACCAACATCTAGTACCACTGGATTGGCAAGATAATCGGACCAAACATTCAAATGATTAACCTTTAGTAACCATAGTTAAGTAATGAAGTCATTAAGTAACCATAGTTAAGTAATGAAGTACATCATCCCCCATCTTTTCCAAGGCTCCAACTAAATATTTCACAGCAAATATGGGATGAAAAATGTCACAAGAAACTAAACTTCATTTTTAGGGCTTACAAAAATAAAACCTTATATGTAACAATCCAATCTTCAATCCTACAACACGCTTTCAAATGGACAAAAAAACAACTTATACTAACCGATATAGACATAATGATTTAACAAGTTATCACATCGTGATAGAAATTTATGATCCCATCTCGTAATCTCATGCCCATGGACAACAGAAAGCATAACAAATGTTAGTGAAAAGTAAGACACTCGTATATGAAGAATTACGAAACAGATGAAATCAGAAGGGAGATGAGCCCTAGCACTGGATGGATAGTGAATTTGTAAGAGGATAATGTTATTTGGATACCTCCTAGGGAACTATTTAATTTGACAAAATCTAGGGAATGTGAAGCACTTGGATGTAAATCTAAAATTACCATCCAACTTCGGTCGGTGTATATGCTCTCAAATTTGTAACAAGAAGTGCATCTCTGAATGACCCTTTAAGGTAAACTTGACTTGATTGAGAAAATATCAAATTAACAATCAAATGAAGAAATAAAATATAAACAAAATTGCAAGACAAGGAAAATCAAGAACATCCAATTGCATGATGAAGTCATTAATATGAAAATGAATTAACTAGGAATCCAAGATAAAGATGTGTTTTTGCAAAAGAGGGTAATAAGGCTAGATATTACAATCAATGCAAGAGAACTTCAAACTGATACCCCCTCCCCTCCTATGCAGGTACATTTTATGCATGAGTTCTTACAAATTTAGGCATCCACCTTTGCTGCTGCAGATGCATAACTGACACTGCTGTCTCTCATGCTTTTGCATTGACTTGATTGTTCGTATCGAAGAAACTTGATCTTTGTTTTTATGGAGCAGTTCCTCAACATCTGGTTGTGTTTTAAAAGACAAAATAACAAAAAAAAATTAGCAAACCAATCAATGCAGTTAACTGATCAATGAAAAAATGAAACTGAAGGAAAGAACATAGATATAAATAAAAAATGAATAGAACAAATAAAGATGGGGGAAAAAACATATATGCTGTCTTTTTAAAAATTTGGCAAAACCTATGAGAATATCATCCGATTTCAATGCACCTAAAATATTATTTTGATGAATTTCACCTAGAAAAATTAAATGGAAGGAGGAAATGGTAAGCAAACTTGCACAACATTAACTAAATACTTTAAGCTCTACATTTAGGTGTTTATGATTTTTTAAAATTGTTAATATGCAAATTTAGCATTTTAAATCGTGTCCTGATGACTTTTATACCTAAGACAGGATGGACAGAAAAAAGAAAACCGATCCTGCACAAAGTTCTGTGGGTTTTGTTTAACAGCAAGGAAATTAGTGAAAACAACCAAGGGTATAGTCTAGTGATAGTTCCTCTACCTCCCAAAATGACAGTTGAGTGTCCAAGTCCCTATGGTTGAGCGTACAAGTCCCCATAGGGGCAAAAAGTGTGTGTGTGTTTTATTTAGCAGGGGAAAAATTACTGAAAACAAACCTTCCCATAAATTAAAAATAAAAAAGAAGAAGAAGAGGAGATATTTACATGGAGAAAAACACTAATTGGATGGCGTCCACAAATGGTGTTATCAAACTCCAACAGGTACTTTTTAAATGCATCTGCATCTCCGGTTTCTATTATATCCATGCCCATCCTGTCCAAGGCCTCGATAGATTTGTAGATAGCTCCATGTTTTTTGTCATAATGCGTGTAATTGAACCTAACACAAAAAAATGAATTTCAGTATATGTGAAATGGAAGCCTGTTATGAGCACTGGCAATGGGAGTCTAAATCGAACAGAAACGTCCCCATCTTGGTTGTGATATAAAGACAGAAGATTTCACTAGAAAACTATATACGTCAAAATCATTTGCTTTTAGGACTGCATAAATGTATATAAATGATCATGTTCTCGACATACAAGAGACAAAAATATTAGAAAATACTCATGAACGGAACATACCGGGAGCCCCAGTGACAAAAATCTGAGGATACAGAAAAGAAATTATTTGGATCATCTACATATTTGGCTAACATCCGTCCGTACATGGCTTCATTTTCAGCATTAAGAGCGCCGACCAAAATGGGTACAATTTTTACAGTGTACCTATAATAGTATTATCTAAATATCAGCCTCAACAAAGTAGGAGTAGAGACAAAAGCTTTAATCTACAACTAGACTTACCCATGAAACACTTTCGCAAGATATGGCAAGTGCATTTCCATGCTATGTTCAGCCTCATCAACGTGAAGATCCATCAATTCAAAATTCCCAGTAGCTTTTAGCTCCTCAATGACTGTGCAGAAACGAGCTTAAATGTGAATGAGCTTTGCTTCAAACAAGCAATGCTAAATCATTATTGAAATTTATACCGTACTACTTCTTAATAATATAATTCAAATAGTTAATTAACATAATCTACATAAGATATAACCACCAAAGTACCATAACAAAACAGCAAATCATCATATTTTCCATTTTAGTGATTCCATTATGATACCACCCGTGTGATTCTTTTTATGAACCGAATTGATTCAACAGTTGTGGCAGAATCCAACAATCTGGATTGCACTTTTTTTAATAACCATGAACGCCCCATCCTCCTCTCAAAAAACAGTCGCAAACGGTAGGAAAGCGCTGAAATGTTCCTATAGAAATATTTTACCAATTCCGTTTGGATTTTCCAGCAAACAGTCTAAGCAGGTCAGTGAATTTGAAAAAGTTCATTAATATGTCAATTTCACCAGGGTTACCAAATTTCATTCTTACAGAAGAACTTCTGAGAAAGATTGCACTAAAAGATGAAAGTCAAAATACCTTCCAGATCAATAGGCAGGTCCCCTATTGGTGTCTTGTAAACTGTGGCCCTTGAGAGAGCACATTTTGGAGTGTAATAGTGGTGAGATGGACCGAGAAGAAACACCCGAGAACTGAAAAATAAAAACTCACAAATTTGCAACAAGGAACATGTAAGCTTTATTGATACACAACTACTCAAAGATGATCATCTCATATAAATATCAAGAGAACAAACTCACATTTTTTCTGGGTCTATGTTTGCAAATGCAAAGGCTGCGGCACGACCTGAATAAGAATACCCTGCATGACTAGTGGGTTCAATGCCACCACAAGAATGATAAATACATTAGAGCTGTTGTTGTGGAATAGTGATGGTGGGTGGTGCATAATAACTTACGGAGCAATCACACCTCGAACATCAGGAGATTTTGCCAGGCCAGATGCAGCAAGCCATTTATCAAGCTCTTCCGTTAATTTTTTTGCTGACAAAGCAATATGTTAGCATATATGATACCACGATTTATGGTATGACTTACCATAATAGCATAAATTTGACTATGCATATAATAGCATATATGATACCACGATTTATGGTATGACTTACCATAATAGCACAGATTTGACTATGCTATAGAATATGCTTTAGAATAAGTTGTGATTTGATTTTGATTTGATTTAGTTTCCTTTCTTGTAATATGAGCATGTGCTCATTTTATCTATAAATACTAAAGCGGTGAATGAGTAATTCATATCATTCAAGCCTTTACGCAATTCTCTCATTTCTCTTCTTTTTATATATTTCTACTTAGTATCAGAGCCAACACCTTTCCACACCTTTCAGCAGCCTTGCTACTTGTGCGACAGCTACCTTAGGCTGTTTATGACATCGTGTGACGTTGCCTACACATTTTTTTCTGTGTTGCTGTTTTATGATCGAAAACAGATATTTTTAAGTTTTACAATTTCTTTTTCACTCTTCTAGGGTTGGGTAAATTGGGATAGTTGGTTTCCAACACCTAGAAGGGCTTGGGTAAAAAAAAAATAGTCTACAAAGAGGTTCCGAATATTAAGAAGGAGGTTGTCTGGCTATACGTAAGCGAGCAGCGCTCCTTAAAAAAGGTATGTATTTGGATTTTTCGGGAATGGTCTGAGGAGACATTGTTTATGGTCTGAGGAGACCTTTTGATTTATTAACAGAATTTGTGGTGTTTTTGGAGTTTTTTTTTTTTTATTGTCGTGTGACAGATTATGGCAGATTCAGTGGTGGTGGTGCCATTTTTCCCACCAACTCATCAGAAAATCCAGGACTTCAAATCACCACAGTGAAGTTGGATGGTTCTAACTATTTGATTTGGGCACAGTCTGCCAAGATATTCATTAGTGGCAAAGGCAAGATTGGCTATATTACTGGTTCTAAGAAAGAGCCAGCTGAGTCAGAGAAGGCATGTCCACAGTGATTTGCAGATAACGCTATGGTTATGTCTTGGCTAGTCAATTTGATGCAACCAAACATAGCTGTTGGCTATATGTTTATGAAAACTGCTAAGCAGATTTGGGATTCAGTTCAACGCACTTATTCTCAAAGGTAGAATAATGCACGAATTTTCCAGCTGGGGCGAGATATCACCAGGATTTCTCAGGGTGACTTGATAGTTTCAAGTTACATCGCCAAGCTTCGTGCTATTTGGGAGGAGATGTCATAATATGATTCCTTTCCCTCTTGGAAGCTTCCAGATGATGCAGTTTTATATGCAGGAATTGTGGAGAAGAATCGAGTGTTTCAGTTTCTTACCGGGTTGAATGACGAGTTTGAGTATCTCGTGTTCATTTATTGGGCTTATCTTCATTCCCTACTCTTGAGGATGCATACTCCTATGTGTTGTCAGATGAGAGCCGCCGAACTCATCCATTAGGTGTTGCTTCTGTTGATCGTTCTGCTATGGCAGTTCGGGTTCCCAACCTTTCAGGAACTTCACCATCTCGGTCAGTTCAGAGCACTACCACCAGTCCTCCTCTGGGACGACAACGTGGACGGTGTGACCATTGCGGAAAAATTGGTCACATCAAATCTCGTTGTTATGCTCTACATGGACGTCCACCGCAACAAAAACAACAGCCTCGATCCTCTGCACATTCTGTTACACAACCAGTCTCGTTGTCAACTCCTGACAACCCTGCCTCGACATCTTTTGCCACAGTTACCTTGACTCAAGCTGATTTGGACAAGTTCAAGCAATTCTTCAACCAAATGGAGGCATCATCTCAGCCAACCTCCACTTATGCCCACTCAGGTACTATTGCGTCTGCAAATAGCGTATCTACATCTTCAACACCTTGGATCATTGATTCTGGTGCTTCAAACAATATGACTAGTATGTCCTCACTCTTCCAATCTTATAGTATCTGCTCTTGCCAACGCAAGGTCCGCCTTGCTGATGGCTCTCCATCTTCCATTGCTGGGAAGGGTCACATATCAGTTACTCCTTCATTAACTTTGTCAAATACACTTCATGTTCCAAAGTTGACTACAAATCTTATTTCTGCTAGTAGCGTTACCAAACAATTAAATTGTAGTGTAACGTTCTTTCCCTCTCATTGTATTTTTCAGGATCTGGTGTTGAAACGGACGATTGGCAGTGGGCGTGAAGTGGATGGTTTATACCTGTTGGATGCTCCTTTGTCACCTCAAGCACGTTTAGCTTCATTTTCTGATATTGTTTCATCTGATAAAGCCCAGCTTATGCGTTAGCACGTGTCTAAGACATTTCTTTTGGTTATTTGAAACATTTATTTCCGTCCTTATTTTATAACGTGGCAGTGTCAGATTTATCCTGTGAAACATGTCATATGGCTAAACATGTTCGTTCCAATTATCCTGCTAGTAGTAATAAATCTGTTTTAACACCTTTTGATCTTGTTCATTCAGATGTGTGGGGTCCTTGCTCAATTACTTCTAGTCTTGGATTTCGATATTTCGTGTTCATTGATGATCATAGTCGTGTTACTTGGGTTTATCTTATGAAAACCAAAAATGAGGTATAAACCATTTTTAAAAATTTTATGACAATGGTTCAGACTCAATATAGTCGTACCATTAAAAAATTCCGATCTGACCAGGGTACAGAGTACACTTATGGGGAGGTACAACGGTTATGTACAGAATTTGGGATTGAGAATCAGATGGCTAATGTTAAAACTCCTCAACAGAATGGTCGTTTTGAGAGAAAGAATCGCCACATCCTTGACTTAGCCAAAGCAATCTGCATTGGCATGAATGTTCCCCAGTCTTTTTGGGGAGATGCAGTTCTTACCGCTATTTACATCATTAATAGGACTCCTTCTAGGATTCTTAACTTTGCAGCCCCACTCTTAATCTTACATCCCAATTCATCTCTTTTTTTTATTCCTCCGCGAGTCTTCGGGTGTGTGTGCTTTGTTCAGCAGTTGGGGCAAACTCGTACAAAGCTTGACCCCAAGGCTTTGAAGTGTGTGTTTTTGGGCTATTCTCATTCTCATTCTCAAAAAGGTTATAGGTGTTACCATCCTCCCCGTCGTCGGCAGTTTATATCCATGGATGTTTCTTTCTTTGAGCATACACCATACTATAGTGGTTCAGTTGGTTCTCAGAGTGAATGGTTCCCATTGAATATAATGGATGATCACCTTCTTCCGTCTTCAACTCCTCTACCATTACCTGTTTCTTCTTCTATGATTCCTCCTAATGATACCCCTCCAACAGCGGGAATTGTTCCTTTTTCACAGGTTTATAGTCGGAGACAACAGGTACAAGCTTCTACTCCCACGATCGACTGCCCTGCTCCTTCGACACTAACTCCGCCTTCTCAAGCTATTGTTTTGCTTGATGATCGCCCCATTGCCCATCGAAAGGGTAAACGTTCTTGTACTTACCCTATTTCTAATTTTGTTTTTGATTATGCTCTCTCACCCTCCTATCGAAGTTTTCTTGTTTCTGTTGCCTCGGCTCCTGTTCCTTCTAGTGTTGCAGATGCACTAGCACAACCTCAATGGCGTGATGCTATGACAGAAGAACTACAAGCACTTGAGAAAAATCAGACTTAGGACATGGTTTCGCTTCCTATTGGACGAAAGGCTGTGGGTTGTCGTTGGGTGTTTACAGTTAAGCATAATCCAGATGGGTCAGTTGCTCGTTACAAGGCTCGATTAGTTGCCAAGGGTTATGCTCAGACTTATAACATAGATTATCAGGAGACTTTTGCCCCTGCTGCCAAGATGAATACCATCCGTGTATTATTTTTCGTTGCTGCAATTCGATCTTAGCCTCTATTTCAGTTAGATGTCAAGAATGCCTTTCTTAATGGTGATTTGCAGGAGGAGGTGTACATGGTTCCTCCTCCGAGCTTTCGTTCTCCTACTCATTCTGGTATGGTATGTCGTCTTCGTCGTTCTCTGTATGGCCTCAAGGAGTCTCCTCGAGCTTGGTCTGATCACTTTGGCACTGCTATGCTCAAGTTTGGTTTTCATCAAAGTGCAGCTGATCATACCTTGTTTTTACATCATTTAGGCGGTAAGACAGTTGCTCTCATTGTGTATGTCGATGATATTATTCTTACCGGTGATGATACTACCGGAATTAATGAGGTTAAGAGCTATCTTGGCCGTCAGTTTGAGATTAAGGATCTTGGCCCCCTACGGTACTTCTTGGGCATTGAGGTGGCTCGCTCCAAGTCTGGCATTTTCATCTCTCAACGCAAGTATGTTCTTAACTTGCTTTCTGCTTCTGATCAGCTTGGCACTCGTCCTGCTAATACTCCGATTAAGCAGAATCATCGGTCAGCTGATTCTGAGGGGGAGTTGTTGTCAGATATTGGTCAGTATCAACGACTTGTAGGGAAGCTCATCTATTTATCCATGACTCGACCTGACATTGCCATGCCGTGAGTGTCGTGAGTCAATTCATGCACTCTCCTCGTACCCCACACTTTGATGCAGCTATTCGGATCCTTCGCTACTTAAAAGGGTGTCCAGGCCATGGTATTTTGTTTGCCAATCATGGTCACTTGCGTGTTGAGGCTTGGACAGATGCTGATTATGCAGGATCAATTTCAAATAGGAGGTCTACTTCAGGTTATTGTACCATTATTGGTGGTAACTTGGTTACTTGGCGCAGTAAGAAGCAAGATGTTGTCTCTCGATCTAGTGCAGAGGCAGAGTATAGGGCTATGGCTCTTGGGGTAGGTGAGTTGTTTTAGCTGAAAACCTTGATGACAGACTTGTGCCTTCCAGTGTCGCTTCCATTCTCACTCTACTGCGACAAGAAGTCTGCCATTAGCATAGCAGCAAATCCTGTTCAGCATGACAGGACTAAGCATATAGAGGTGGACCGTCACTTCATTCGAGAGAAGATCATCTCTGGTCAAATTTGCACTCCATTTGTCACAAGCTCTCAGCAGCTTGCAGACATTCTTACAAAGGGCATCAGCAAGATTGTGTTTGAGAATGCATTGTCCAAGTTGGGTGTTTCAGATATTCACGCACCAACTTGAGGGGGAGTGTTAGCATATATGATACCACGATTTATGGTATGACTTACCATAATAGCAGAGATTTGACTATGCTATTATATGCCATAAAATATGCTTTAGAATAAGTTGTGATTTGATTTTGATTTGATTTAGTTTCCTTTCTTGTAATATGAGCATGTGATCATTTTATCTATAAATACTAGAGTTGTGAATGAGTAATTCATATCATTCAAGCCTTTATGCAATTCTCTCCTTTCTCTTCTTTTTATATATTTCTACTCAATATAACATAACATTAGGAGAACTTTTTCAGAAAATAAAATGAACTGTTAGCTAATTTAGAAAAATTCATCTTTCCCCATGGTCAGTGCTCTGTACTAAGATGTTTTGTATTGACTTGAGTGCATCACTTATGTTTATCATCATCAGAAATACAGTTCCCAAATATGACCTTAATGTGTGAGAAACAGGGAATCACAAAGCAAAACAGCCATGCAATATTGACCAGTAGAATGAGTTGAAAACATCTCTTTACCCTTTTTCTCAGATACACAATAAGATTCCCCAATGTGTCAGAAGAATTAGGAATTAGTTGTGAATGAATAATTTATTCAGTCCTGTAGAGCGTTTTGGTCTAAGCTTGTCTTGAATGAATATAGCCCTTTTGACAAATTTTCATAATAGACATTGATTTTATGCCTCGAAAGAAAAGCCTGTAGAGCGTTTTGGTCTAAGCTTGTCTTGAATGAATATAGCCCTTTTGACAAATTTTCGTAATAGACATTGATTTTATGCCTCAAAAGAAAAGCCTTTTTGCATATAACTCCAGCATCGATAAAAGAGCTTCTATGAACAATTAGAAACATTGGTAATATTTATGGTTAACAATGTTAAAAATAAAGTAATTTCTGTGCAAAAATATTGAGATTTCCCTAATGCCCTTAAAGAAGTTATAATAGTTGTCAAACTGTAAACATTATACCAGGGGTTCATATAGTACTTAGCGTGTCATGTCCATCTAAAGTTTACTTGCACTCATACAGGATACAGCTAAATGAGAACTGCTTTATAATAAAACATGAAAATTTTATCATTTACGCTAAGAATACCAGGTACTCTTGTTTTGTCAGAATCACAGCAGGATAGCACCATATATTATTTAGCTTATTAGATCCATAGCCTGATATTCAACTTTATATAATCAGGAATGAATAACTTACACTTAGTTGTCAAAGAAAGGATAGGTAAATGTTGCATAATTAGTTCTCTAAACAAATTTTTTTTTTTTTGAGCTTCGGTTCATTTTAAAAAGAACGAAGTTGAGTGCATCACTGGAATTTTTACTACTAAATATCCCTTTTTTAGCATATACAAGTATAAGACTAATTATTTTTTAATGTAGCTAACAAAATGAAAACTTATTTTACCATACCACCCCACCATGGGTTGGTGGCCATCATGGCCATCATCAACTCTCATGAAAAAGATAATAATAAAAATAATGATAGTCAATCCACAATCTATAGCCCCAAAAGTAGAGTTTCATAGTATTTTATAAGGAATAATGCTTTCCACTTTCCACGTATCTTTTCTGGAGTTATCATGATCTAACTACCAGGCAAGGGTGATTCAGAGATTTCTTTAGCTTTTCAAGATTCAATTTTCATATTAACTGGAAGGTTGATTCAGAGTTTTCTTCAGCTTTTCAAGATTCAATTTTCATATTAACTGGAAGGTCCAAACCTGAATATGACACTTTTAATGATTGCTTCTTTTTTTTTTTTTTGGTTAGGTAAGTACTCACACACACATTTCACAAATTGTTCACTACGGGGCTCAAACCCCTCACCTCACCTTTCAGGAAGGAGAGGTTATATCATTGGGCAAATGGCCCATTTGGTTAAAAATTGTTCGAGAACCAAGATCAACAAACTATAAACGAAATTTTCAGAATTTTAACTTCAAACTTTTGATGCTTTCACTGACTTGTATCCAAGAAAAAAAACCTGAATGAGCAACAAAAAGCCTTTCTCCAACTGCTGAGCATCAGCAAAACAATTCCTTTTCACCTTTCAAATCTGTCAAACGCCATGGGTTTAGTTAAATGATAAACCATCACATCATTTACCCAAAACCTTGAACCACTTCTTCCACCTACCTTCTCCTTGTTGTGAACCACCAGTTATTTTTGCATATGACTCAACAATGTTAATTGACACTCTCTTCTTGTCCAGTGTGATTACTGCGTACTACATTCTAGTTCCATTGAATGTTAAAACTAATCTACCTTAACACCCTTGATGCGTAAAGGCTCATTTAATGTTGAAAAATATTAAAAAGATAGCTGGTCTCATATCGAAATAATACTTCTTTTTTTTTATCTCCTATATACTAGTTTGAAAGTCTCACCAACCAACACTGATTGCTAATATAAAGGCTTTAAATATCAAAAACCAAGAAAAAGGCATCAATACATAAAATGGAAAGAACTGAAAGTTAATAAGAAGATAACATTAGAGGGAAAAAAACATTACAAGAAAGAAAATGAAATTGGAATGACAATGCAAATAAATTATAGGGAGTATATTAGGACTATGGTGAAAGAGACTTTGGAAGAGACTAAAGGGAAGAAATTTATTTAAAAAAAAAAAGAAATGTGGAGGTGGAATGATGAAATATAAAAAGTAATATAAAATAAAAGGAGCTTTAAAGAATGGCAAAAAAGGTAAGAAGAACTAGAGAAATACAAGAAATTAAAAATGAATCTAAGAAGATGGTAGCTAAAGCCAAACAATATTATATTATGAAAAAATAAGCACAAGTGAGGGTGAAAAAGCTAGCTACAAATTGGCAAAAGTTGATAAATTGACTAGAGATATGGATAAAGCTAGATGTATTAAGGTAGAAGATTAAGAAAATATTAGTCAAAGAGGATGACGAATTGATGGGTGGCAAAATAACTTTCAACAACTCTTGAAAGGGGAATATTGTAAGGAGGACATTAAAGACAATGAGTGCAATCTTGAAACAATTGATAAAATCAACAATAAGGAAATAGAAGACACATTGCAAAAAATGTAAAATAATAAAGCAGTAGGATCGGATAACATCCCTGTAGAGGAGTGAACCTTAGCAAGAGTAGGAGTTGCATGGCTAACAAATTTATTTAATAAGATCTTAGAGAAAGGCACGATGCCCAATGAGTAGAAGGAAAGTACTAGAGTACCCATTTCCATTTGCGCACACCAAAAAAAAAAAGAGAGAGAGATGTACAAAATTGTGGCATATATCGAGGAATTAAATCAATGATTCATACCATGAAATTATGAGAAAGATAATATAACAAAAATTAAGACAATGATGTTCGAAATGCGAGGGAGATCTACTGTAGAGACCAATTATTTATTAAATCAATTAGTGAAATATTGTCGAAGCAGGCGGAAAAATCTACATATCATTCTCATAGACTTAGAGAAGACATATGACCTAGAGATATAGTTTGGTGGGCTCTATGAACAAAACATATTCCTATAAAATTTATAAACCCTATCCAGGATATGCATAAGGATACAACAATTAGAGTTAGCAGCATATGTGGGGAGACTTGATTTTCCTATAAAAGCAGGATTATGTGAAGGATCAGCCCTAAATCCAATTTATTCACAATAACCTTGGATGAAATAACGAAAAGCCTATAAGGAAACACCCCATGGTGTGTGTTATTTGCTGATGATATAGCGCTATTAGATAATTCTAAGGAAACCATAGCAATGAAATTAAAAACTCGGAGGAAGGCTTTAAAGTCAAAAGGTATAATAATATGTCAAACTAAAGCATAATATATGAAAGGTAAATTTAGTAATGCTATAGAAAATAATAATATAACGATATCAAAATAATCATTTACGATATTCAAGATCATTTATACAGGAGGGCAGGGAGATTGATGTTGATATAAGTAGTAGAATTGGAATAGGATGGACAACATGGAGGCAAGCTAGTAGTGATTTATAAGATAAGGGAATATCAAATAAGTTAAGAAAAATTATAAAGGACGTTTATCAAACCAACTACCAGAGTGTTGGACGTGAAAAAAGAAACAAGAATAACTCATTCACAAGGCTAAAATGTGAATGCTAGATGGATACTAGGATTAACCAAAAATAGATAAGATCAATAATCAATGTGTGAGGGAACAATTAGGGTTGTACCAATTAGTGAGAAAAATTGAAAAAATAGACATATGTAGTATGGGCTTATTCAACATAGACCGATAGATGCACTTATGAGAAGAGGAAGATTGGTTTATATAGAAGGTAAAAGACAAGGTTGAACAAAACTAACATTGAATGAAATAATAAAAACTAATTTGAATATATATATATATATATAGTAGCAGAAATGACTTATAATAGAAAATAACATAAAAAATAATCAATGTAGCCAATCCCATTCAAACGGGATAACGGGATAAAGGCATATGCTGGTGTGAAATGTTTGATCAAAGTATACTTCAAAAGTAGCATTGCCAGTTAACTATTGTGCTCCAATTCAATGGAAATCACCTCTTCGGGCAGCTCAACCCAGCACTGCCATTGTGAGTTTGCCAGCTCATCAATACCCAAGAATCTTTAAACCCATCACTTTACCCTTGAATACTTACATTCCAAGGGCCTTGCTTATCGCCTTATTATTAATCATATTTCTAGAACTGCTCCACTTTCATTAAACTTAAAGGGTGAAGTCATAACAAGCCCAACTATAACCATTACATAAACATGACAAGGTGCTTGCAATCATAAACTTTAGAGCAATTAAAAAGGGCTAACCCGGTGCACGAGGCTTCAGCCATTCCGGAGTCTGGTGAGCTACATTTATAGTGTGATGAGGCAGCAGCTACATTTACTTCAATTTTCCTCATCATTTCATCATAATTTACTATTACAGGGCACCTCAAAAACACTACTCGCTTCAAATATCTCCACTGTAACTCCCTGTTTTGACAATTGATCCAAATTGTCCAATATATCAAAAATGTTCATTCTTTTACACACCTCACATCCATCAATTTTCACAATTCTCTCATTCCAATTGCTGATTTTACTAAACTTACATTTTGGTTACGCAATAAAACAATTTCCCCTCGTGTATAACGGAGCCTCAAAAGAACTCACAAAAGGTGGAATTCGTACATATCTATATAGATTTTACAGTAAAGATTATCAATCTACTAAAACATTCGAAGCTCAACAAAACACATTAAACTCCAAAGCTCTATGTGTGTGTTTTAAATCGGTAATTGTAAAGTCAAGCTTGAAAATCCACAGAAATGGGGACTCAAATTACATGAAATTGAGCAAATTATTGGAATTTGACTTACGATTGTCAGTGTACCATGAACCTGCATGCGATGCTCTTCTGATTTTCTCCATTTGTGAATGAAATAGAAACCCTAACACAGAGAGTTTGCTTTTGAATAATGGGGATGATGAGCACTGAGATTGCTTGTGCGTGTGTATAGAATATATATTATATAAAGGCTATAGAAGGCACAACTAAGGTGATGGTGATCGCTCTCTTTTCTCTTCCCACCGCTCTCAGTAGGGTTCCAGGTAATATACGCTGCAGTGGGGGTGCATTGTATCCAATGGTCCTGAGGTCTGTAGCCAAAACCGTGGAACCGAACCGATCTCTTCCAACGAGGTTTGGTTCAGTTTCACTAGTCTTAACGGTTCGGTTTGCTGTTAGTTTGGTTAGCTCAACTGGCTAGAAAGAAGAAAAAAAAAAAAAAAAAATTAATTATTTTATAATTTGATTAGCGTAAAATAGAAAGTTTTTAGGAAACAATGTTTCAATTTCCGTAGAAGTTGTATCATTATATGTTAGTTTTCAATTATATCGTTGTCAATTATTTTTCTTCCTTCTTTTTGATAAATTAAGACTTTTAATTATATTACAACTTTCTAACTCTTTAAATTAAGATTCTTAATTAAGTTATAATTTTCTTACTCTTTAAATTAGGACTATATATATGTGTGTGCACACACATATATTTTTATTCATAAAATAATTATTTATATATTTTCTGACTCTTTAAATTATGACTCTTTATATATATGTACACACATTTTTTTATTCATAGAACAATTATTTATATTTTTTATTATGCTGGTTGCATGATGTATATTACTTAGTAGTAAATTCATAAGAGTAGTTTTGGCATATAAATCATTTTCTTTTCACTTTCTTACTAGCCAAACTAATGAAACAATATTTTTCCACAATTTTTTTACAAAAAAATTATGCTAACCATAGAAATACAAATTTCTTTTCTTTCGCTTCACTTTTCACCATCAGTTTTTGGCTAACCAAACAGACCCTTGTAGAATTTTTATTTTCAAATATTTTCAAATTAATTTGAATCCAATTGTGTGCAAAATCTTTTACACTTTTGTAATGGTTTTTAATGATCATAATGATGATGAAATCCCTTTTCTTGTCTTAGAAAGATTTGAACTTACATCATCCTTATAATATTTTTGATTAATTAAAGAGAGCAACTTATCTCTTCAATATTGATTTGCGTTTGATTTGCGTTCTGATTATTATCAATTTCAAGATAAGGAGTAAAATATTCCTAAGAGAGCATTTCTCACTATATATGCTTCAAGGAAATGCAGTCCCTCGTTTTCTTTAGCATGCCTAATCATTTTCCCAGTAAGAAGATCCTGAAAAACACATTTATGTGATGTAAATATAGATTGAATATTTGAATTAAAATACCTCAATCAGTTACCTTTTAAGTCACTAGACCTTTAAAATATATAAAGAGTGAATTTTTGAAAGAAAAAGAAAGTTTCGAGTTACACTTAGTCGAGTTAAAGTTACAAATAGTATTTTAATGAGTAAAGACTGAAAAGGAGAAAACAACTATTCTCAGTGTCAAACAAGGTAATACTTTTTAAGTCACACATTTTTAATATATAAAGATTGAATCTTTAAAGAAAAAATAGAATTTTAAGTTAAACTTATTCGAGTTTTCATTAAAATCACAGAGAGTATTTTAATATGAGTGAAATTGTATGTAAACTACATATATCATTTAAGTCTCAAAATGTTTGAACCCTACGAAAGTAGAGTTGAAGACATTTGAATTTGTAGTTATTTCAATCTTTTTATTTATTTAAATAAAATAAAATAAAGGTTAAAAAATATATATATATTTACCAAGTTTTGGGATAAAGTGTTACCTTCTTTTTAAATATATATATATATATATATATATATATATATATATATATATATATTCAAATTTCTCGAAATTTGGCCCTGAGTGGGTTGAGCCGTTGGACCAATTAGGTTTTACTATGGCTTGGGCCATTACCAAGATGGACCAAAATGAGCCTGGTGATATTCAGTACAACAACTTGGACAAGATGTTGTAGTGATTCGACTGGTTGAAAATGGACTTATATCCTCATGAGCACCTCTCAGATTAATTGGGCCTGGTTTGTGAAGGTAAAGTTGTTGGGTTGATCTAGATCCTGATTATTCACAAACCAACTGATATATTGACATCCAAGTCATCCTTTGGATGGATGAAGAGATATCAATAAACTACATTATCGTTTGTTATATAAATATACATATATTATATATAACATGAATTACTTGAGGACATTTTTAGTTGTTTTATCTTGATAATTTGATTTTCTTTGAAAAGCACGCTTAAATTTTATAATTATTCCAAAAACTAATTTGACACTCCACTTTTTAAGGGAAAAAATTTCAGGTAAGTTGGTTAGCAACTACACTTATGAGGCTACACGTGGCATTGGAGCCGTCCAAACTCCTTAGGGACACTCTAATCATCACCATAAGTAAATAAATATATAACAGAAAAGAAAGAAAGAAAGTCATTTTTCTATAAGTTAAATCGATCAAGTGCAAGTGTATAATAGTTGATAGCCAAACATTATATATCTATATTTAAATAGAAGCCAAAATTCTCAACTTTTTAGCCCAATTAGGTTATGGTTGATTTGGAATTCAGAAAATTTGTACCAAAAATTCTATTTGGTTCAATTTTCTAAAAAGATGTTTTGTGAAACCTCAGTTATAAAATAACCTGCTTTCAAAGAACTGTTTTTTATAGTTCTCTTAAAATAATTTTCTGTTTTCTAAATTTTTAATAATTGTTTTCAAAGTTACTAAACCACGTATACCCTTACCTTTTATAATTGTCTTTTAAAAAATATTGTGTTTAGAAATGTGTGTATTATTTTGTTCAAAAGATGATGTATCAGTGCATAATTTTGTTCAAAAGATGATGTATTGGTGCAAAATTTTGTATACGAGATCAAGTTTTAATGTAGAATTGTGGAATTGATGTATTAAAAATAGATTACGTACTAATAAGTGATTTTGTGCACAAAAGAATGCACAATGATTTTTTATGTCCCTAAAATTATTTTTCAAACTACCATTTTAGAAAAAGTAAAATATATATATTTTTTTTACATCATACTAATATAAATTTGCCCCCAAATATTCATATATATATAATTTTCTCAAAGAAAAATGTGAATTTTTTAAAAACTTTAACAAGTTTTGGGAATTTGAATCGTTAGGCTTTATGTTGCTTGTAGTTGTCGACAGGCAAGGCAAAAAACAGCTCACATTGATGGTATAATGCATACAACGAACATAACATATTTATCATTCTGTGGAATTTTTATAAGATTAGGTGTGATTCTGACACCTAATATGCACCTTCCAACCGCCAAATCTGCAAAGACAAAGGTTACTTTCAGGTGGTCCCCCCCCCCCACCCCCACACACACAGATATATATATATATATATATATATATATATATATATATATATATTCAAAAGCTTGTCAAGAATCTAAACACAGATGATCACGTGATATACCTAAGTTGCCAAGTTACCTAGTGTTCCTTTTGATCAAATCAGCCACAATCGCAATATTAGATTAATGTGATTGGACAATATTAGATTCATGCGATTGGATGGAAAGTCACTTCAAAACCCACCCCATATAGATAGAAATAAGTAAGAAAATAAATAAAATAAAAAATAAGTGAAGTGAACGAAATAAAAATTATTTTTTAACATATATTTAATTAAAATAAAAATTTATTCAAGAAAATTATAAAAAAATATTAATTTATTATTTTAGATAATATGAAAGTGAAAAAAAAATCAATTGAAGATACCAAATTTGCCCTTATAATTTTAAATACTAATAAATAAATGAATTTGTATATGTTGATGTATATTTTTAGCAAGGAAATAGTAAAATAATGGATTATTAAATTTAATAATATAATTATTTATAATTTATTTATATTTAAAATAAGACTTCATAACTAATTATTAGTGTATGAGAAACAAAACTTAAAAAAAACATGGAGATGTATTGATGGCAATACTAATTTTTTTTTTAGAAATATTTGATTGTATTTTGTTGTTGCGAGTTATATATGAACTTGTGGAAAAACAAAGAAAGGTGAAAAAAAAAAACAAACAAAAAAAAAAAAACAAACAAAAGAACAAACAAAAATTGTTTTGCAGATAACTTGCCTCTTAGAAATTCAATATAATAATAAAGGAAGAAATTGTTTTTCATGATTAAGTTAATGGGTAAGTTAGGTATGTCAAATAAAAAGGCAAACATTTCATGCGAAAAAATTATTTCCCTTTATTATGTGCATGAATTTTTTTGAGAGAAAATAAACAAGTATGAAAACAAACTTTCTTATTAGTTTTCTTTTTCTATCAATCCAAACTCTAAAAAAAATAAAAAAATTTCTACTTCCTTTCTTTTCTAGATGTTTTTACCTAACCAAACAAAGCCTTAGGAAAAAAGGAAGGAAGAGAAGTAAGATTGTTATAAAAAAAAATATTATACTAACACCATTCATAAATATTATATAAACTTAATATTTTAATCTCAATTTTTACTGCTTCATCTCCTAACAAACAAAGTAATGTATTGTACCATTAGTTTTTCTTTCAACCAACCAAACAAAAGAGGGAAGGACAATGTCTATTATCTAAGAATATGTCTGATTCATCCATTAATTTATCTCTTCCATTCAAGTTTCTTCTTTCCTACTTGACAGAATATTATTTTTAACGAACTTGAACGACCTTTGTTTTAATTAAGATTGGATTTAAATTGAAAACTCTCACCCCGAATTTATTAAGGTGAGGTGACGTTCAACCTAATCCCAAATTTTAATCTTCTTTTTAATATATTATATAAATTTCAAATTATAATCACCCATTTCTTTTCAACTCCATTTTGTTTAAATTTTAATTTTTGTATATTAATGCTTTAGATATTTAATTCTCTAAAAATTCTTTTCCACTCACTATTCCGAGCTCACTCGGTAATAAAAATTAAAATGTGAATTTCTTTATGCATACACGTATGTACGTAGTAGTGTGTAGTAGTGCAAAAAACTGTATTGTGTGGGCAATGTAGGATTTGGAATAGCTTTTCAACCAGAATTTAGGCGGAGAAAAAGAAAAAAAATGAAAACATTAGTATAAAAAAAAATAAAAAAAGAAGAAGAAGAAGATAGTAATCACGTGTAAGGAAAGAAAATAAAGGAAACTAATTTAATGATTTTTCAGCCATACCATTTCTCAAAGATTTTGTCTTTATAAAAATAAGAATAAATTTGATATTAATAATTTTCATTAAAAATACTATTTTTTTTCTTCCATTTCTTTTCATTTTTAAGCTACTTTCATTTTAGGGATGCACACAGTGGTGTAGCTAGAAATTTCCTTCAGTGGGGACAATTTTTAACAGCAATAATACATATATATATATATATATATATATATATATATATATATATATTGTTTGAACCAAAATAATATATGTAAAAATTAAACAGTACTAAATATTTCAGAATAGCAGTCGAGTTTTCAAAATGTTCATGGCATAATAATAGTAAATTTAGATGAAACAAAAATATATATCAGATTACCTGTCTTCGCACTGTAGTGAAAATGTGATGGAAATTAACAACGCATTTGTTTGTGGTAAAGTCAAAAGTGTGAAAGAATATCTTGTATTTTTGGAGAAAGTGAGAAAGAATATAATATTTTGAGAAAGTGGAAAAAAATATCATATTTTTTGCAAAAATTATATTCCTTTTTTTTTATTTTTTTATTTTATAATTCCGTGAATGGTCATTTGGTCATATATATATATAATATATTATATATATGTGCAATGTCAATTTTTAGTGGGGATAATTATACAAATATAAAAATCTTTCCATATAAAATTAAAAAAAATTAAACAAATTAAAAATTTAATGGGGACAGCTGTCCCCACTTGTCCCTATGTGGCTACGCCACTGGATGCACACAATTTGGTTCGGCATGGTATCATACTAAATTGGAACCAAATCAATTCCAACAGTTTCTAAAAAGTTAATACAGAAACTGTTGAGGCTTGGAACTGAACCGCAAAGCTTCCATTCAAAACCACTATTCCCTTTTTTTTTTTTTGTCCCTTTAATAAAAAATAAAAAATAAAAAATAAAATCCTATTACCAACCACATTGATACAAGTTTGTCAGCTATTATCCTATTTTTGTGAAACAAATATAAAGTTATATTCCTTACGTAGTTCAATACAATTCCTATTGATTCCACTATGCTAATTGTAGTATATATTTGTGCACCTCTAAAACCCTAATTCATACAGTGTATCCCTCCAAATCTTACCTTAATACTTTTATTTTCTTTTGTTTTCATTTTATAGTACCAAAATTTGATTAAGCAAGATCTCAAAAATTTATCTCCTAAATCCCTACCAAACCCACCCACCATAAATATAATTCATTTCATTAAAATTAATTTATACTCCATTACTAGTGCTTTTTCAGCCATCTTAAAGTCCAATTACTGTCCAAAGACAGAAACCGCTCTCACCTCTTTCAACCTTTCTCTCTCTAAACTAGTCTTTGTTTTCTTCCTTCTCTACTCCCTACCATGGTAGTGGGGAGTTGCTAACTGTCTCTCGCTGTAGTAATAAACTTAATGTGTGAATAAATGCACACTGTGAGTTTTTTTTAAGTTATTTTTGTTTTTGTTCAGCTAGATCTGTTCATGTTTGTTGTTTTTGTTCGGTTAGATCTGTTCATATTGGTTTCGTTTTCGGCTCGCCTAGGCAGATCTGTTGTTTTTCTCGGGCTAGATCTCTGATGTAGGCCGGTTTGGATTTTTCCCACATAGATTTGATCTTTTTCTTCTTGATTGGATTTTGTGCGAAATTTTGTGTGCCGAAATGTCTTGTGGTTGTAACTTTGGAGCGATTATCTCTCCAATTTGCTGTGTTCTCCTATAATGATTTCATTTATAGGGTGTTGAACTCTGTTTCATTCACAAATCTGAAACCTACTTAATTTATTTGATTTGTTTCAAATTTATATGTCTTTTTTAATTTGACTTTATAGTTTGCACTGTAATATTGACTTTAGACCTAAAAAATAATAATAATAAAATAAAAAAGGGAGTAAGTCCAATGACTGTAGCCCTCAATTCATGTATCCCTCCGAGTCTGCTTTATACTCGGTCCTAGCTTTCTCAGTCAATGTTAAAGTCCAATTACTGTAGAATGTAGTCCTCAAGTCATACCTTTCCCATTTTCACTTTTCCCTCTTATCAGTCTACGGTTTACTTTCCTTTTACCTTTTTCACTTTTCCCTCTAACTCCGTCTTAGTTCCCGCGTAAAGGTAAAACGGTTTCGAAATTCAAGTTAATTATTCAATTCCTTGACGTCGTACTCGAACCTGCACCATCGCAAACAATAAAATAATTAAACAAAATAAAACAACGAAAAAAAAGTGAGGAAATAGTAACTTACACGGAACAGAAGCCAATACAAATTGCCGGAAGAAACGACTACCGAATAAGCACGCACATAAACCCACTCCACGGAAACCGTCAAAACGGAACCGCCAAGATAACGGCACACGTAACAGACCTCCCAATGCTCTGATGCATAACAAGCATAATAAGTACATGCCTCTTCACAAACCAAACCAAACCAAACCAAGAACAAATCCAAAGCTCTTAATCGAATCTCAAATAATCATCTATCTTGATTAAATTTTAGTCCAGATTTTATTTTTTTAAATACGTTCTAAGTGCTATTTTGCTGAATCAATATAATGTCCAAAATTTCCTTCAATTGAAGCAAATCATATGTACAAAGGGGAATTTACTTCGTGCTGTCTCAATATTTCCAGTTGCCGGAATACAAAAAACTGCAACCAAACTCGCCGGTATCTAACGGTCGTCTTCCACGGCGAACGAACTCTAGAAGCCAAAAAAATACGATAACATAACCGACCTGTGATCATATATCGTCAGCTTTCCACATGACCGAAAGCCGACTCGGCCTCGGCTGAAACGAGGCTCTACGTTTCTGTTGATGCGACGATGGTCGAATCAGAGCGGATAAAGCTCGCTTGACCAAATCGCCTTCAACAGTTCCGATCCGAACAAGCGAGTTCGTCATCGCTGATCTTCGAGCATTCAACCGATGCGGCGAATACGAAACCGAGTGCTGATTGTTTATATTTTTGTGTAGACTGCAACGGAACGAGCCTGGATGCGTCGTTGGCGAACACATACATGACTTCTTCGGGATGTTGCTCTGTCTGCGAACGACGTGATCTCGCGGAGACACGGCCATCGAACGGCCAGGAGACCTCGATCTATCGATCGAGAACCGAACGGACGGCGCGGGAGAAGCGAGTCCATGGAGATTCACGCGACTCGGAGAAGTGGATCGGTGGAAGAAACCAGTGGACGGAGAAGAATAGAAACTAGAGCTTGTGGATGAAGCGAATGACGAAGACGAATACGACGACTTTTCTGACGAGAATCGACCGGAAGGTGAGACTGATTTCTGAAAGGAGGAAGTCACCGGTAAGACCGGTCCGCTTGACCTTCTAGATGAGACCGCCATTGTTGCTTTTAGTGAGAGAAAGTGTGTGTATATATATTACTATATATATGTTTAGAGAGAGACAGAGACGGAGAGAGAGAGGAGATATTTTTTTTTTCTTCTAAAGGGCGCTTGGCTCTTCAGTTCGGCAAACCTAGCTCGCCTTCAACGATTCATTTATAGGAAAGCTAGTAGTGGGCGAGTTGTAATTAATGGCATTATTTAGGGGTTTTTGTTTTCATAATTATCCTATGAGTTGAGCTGATTGTGCCGAAACTGTGGTTACTTTCACCCACAGGTTTTTTTGGATTCTGATCCAACGGTTAGGAATGGACGAAGTGATCAAAATGACGGATCCTCAGCCGTTTCATTTCTCCAAACAGCGTGCCATGTACAAAGTTTCCAAAAAGGGCAGTGATTTACTGCGAAATACGAGAATGCCATGTTGGGTTCAGGAGTCGATATTTGCTATATGCCATTGACCTCATACATATCCCAAAATATCCTCCATCTTTTGGACATATAACTGAAAACCATCCTGGACGACTTTGATTCCAGTTCTTTCTGTTTTTGCATCAATTTAAAAAAATAATTTTAAAAACACATTAAATGATTTTTGTCAAGTACAGTATTTTTTTAAAATAATTTTTTGAGAAATAAACAATTTCACTACATAAAATTTTCATTCTACTTATGAAATTTGAACTTCTTTGTTACCCAAAACAAAAAATTTGAATTTCAAATTTATGTTTTACAAAGTCAAAGTCTGTTATTTAAATATACTTTTGTAGTAAAAAACCAGTTAAATATGAAAAAAAAAAAAAAAAAATTCAAACTAAAAGTGTAACTACCTACTCCACCTCATGGTATGATATTGTCCGCTTTGGACCTGAGCCCTCACGGTTTTGCTCTTGAGCTTCACCCAATGTACACCTGTAACTCGCCAGTGTGGTAGCCGCTCACAAGGTGGTCACAATCCACCCCCTTGGAGGCCCGACGTCCCCGGGCCTCCTCGTCGACACACTTCCGGCTGGGTCAGGCTCTGATGCTATTTCATTTGTAACAACCCATTCTACCACATGGTATAATATTGTCCGCTTTGGGCCTGAGCCCTCACAATTTTGCTCTTGAGTTTCACTCCAAAATGCCTCATACCAATTAGAGATGACACACTTATATATAAGCACTTCACCTTTCCTCCACCCAGACGATGTGAGACTGTACACCCTTAACTCGCCAATGTGGTAGCCTGACAATATTTCTCGAATCCGTCCATAACACACCCGCCCACAATATCGTCACAAAAAGTCTTTTATGACCGGTTCAACTATAATGGCAAACACTGGTCTTCGCTGAAAATGACACAACAGAATACTGATAAGACTTATTCAAAGTTCAAACTAATTTAATTTTAATTTTTTTATTTTCAATTCAAACTAGTTTTATTGGCCTTCCTATTAAGTAGATTCCAATTGGGTTGCTTCATTCATGATGTATGGTCAGCATAGAGTGGACCCTCGTGGAGAAAAGTAACACCACAGAGAAAAGGCCGCCCACAACCATAAATTTGGTCGACCACTCCAAAGTTGGTCCCCTCATTCATACCACCAATTGTTAGATTGAATGTCACCTTCTTTTTAGTTCATACTAGAAAATTGCAGAGTTTATGTTTCGGTTGGAATGTGAATGCTTGCATGTTACTTATGTATATATATATATATATATATATAAACACACACACAATATCGATCAATTATGTACTCGGGCAGTTTGACTGAAATGACCTTAATTATGAAATCATTCAAGCCATGGTTAAACTACACTAATTTTTTTTAAGTTTGAACAAATTATATATTATTTTGATCTTTTATGAGATTTGGCACACGAGTGTACTAATCAGTGACGAAACTAGAAATATACTTGAGTGTGGGTAAATATTGACAATAATGTTATAAGAAATTTTGCAAAAAAGAAGGGGTCTTTTTTTTAATTTTTGCGGACATGGGTGTTTTTCAATTTTGAAATTTTTGTTAGACAAATAAGTTAGAAAATGAGGGGTCTTTTAAATTTTAACTTTTTTTTAGAGTCTTTTTATGATTTTTTTAAAAACTTTAGTGGAGGTAATTTCAAAATTTGTATATACAAAATATAACCAACTAAAAATTCCCTATGCCATTGGTGTACTTAATGATAGCACTGTTAATCAAATTTTATAAAATGTCAATTTTATCCTTTTTCCTTATATAAAAATACAATAATAACCTTCTCTATTGTAATAAAGTGATTAAAATAATATAAGGGTATTAGTGACTTTTCACGTTCAAAACCACTTTTCAAATGCAGACAAACGAAGTTAGGGGAAGTGAAAGTAATGAACTATATGCCTGCACGTATGAATGCTAAGTCTAATTTACCTTCTCATTTATCTAACAAAGAAAAAAAAAATTGGCTATTGTGATTGAACTTGTATGTATAATAAAATAGTGACTTGATATACATTTTATAGTCATATTATATGTTTAATGTCGTATGTATTATATATATATATATAAGGGTAATATATATATATATATATATATACAAAACCCTTTTAGTGATGTTCTAGAATACGTGAAATGCCAAGTAAAAATGTCCACTTTCATGCATAGAATAGTATTTTGGTAGGGTAGATGTCATTATATTTAGACCTATATTCTAAATGATAGGGTAATATATATATTTTTTGGTAGGGTATATATCACTATATTTAGACCTACATTCTAAATGAAAGGGTAATATATATATATATTACCCTTTCATATATATTACCCTTTCATTTAGAATGTAGGTCTAAATATAGTGATATATACCCTACCAAAAAATATATATATTACCCTATCATTTAGAATATAGGTCTAAATATAATGACATCTACCCTACCAAAATACTATTCTATGCATGAAAGTGGACATTTTTACTTGGCATTTCACGTATTCTAGAACATCACTAAAAGGGTTTTGTATTTGTGTGTTCCACAAGAATGCTAGTAGTTGACTAGAGGTGTTAACTCAATTATTAGTCTATAACTATCAATGCTTGTAGTTATAGATGGTTAAAAGACTTGTCTGATTGATTCTTTTAAAAATATATTTTAAGAACTTTAAAAAATAAAAATTATTTTGAGAAAATTATTAAAATAACAAATTTATTTATAATTTTTTATTTTCAACTCTCAGAAAATAGAAATTATTTATAAAAAGAAAAAAAGCCAGAAATATTGATCAAAAGATATTTATTTATTGCCTTTGCATGTATGTAAATTTTAACATATTATAATTTGAATAGGTTGATCTTCTAAGTTATATCTCCATACCTGAATGTACCATTGTATATTATATATGGTATTATTTTAACTTGCAAACAACTAAATTTTGACAAGTTATTCCATTATATTATATGTAAAATAAACGCCAACATTGAGTATGCTATTAACTTTGTGTATATCCACAATTTTGTTTTGGTTTGAGTGGTCACATTAGAGTGCATCTTATGGATTAGGTTAGCAAGTTATTATAAGACAATCTAAACTTCTAAGATTATTTGCTGAAAATTTCAAGAAAAAAATATAATAACAAAATATATATATATATATATATATATATATATATATATAAAATAATGAAAGTATTACAGTTGTATAAATTGAAAGTGACTCATGAAAGGCTCATCTTGCTCAATTATCGAAGAATTTGAAAATTTTATTCTAGGATCTTTTAAGATGATATTTGACCTTTCATTTATGATAATATAAACAAACAGTTTGAAAGATAATCGAGAGGCTTGGAAAGGGATAGCTTGATTTACATCTAATGCCCATGTATAGTACAAGTTTTATCTCTTTAAGCTCATTATTTTGTATACGTTCTGTTTTAACACGTAATAAAATAAGTATTTTGTTGTAAATTATTTTGAATATTAATATAAAATATGTTTAAAAATGTTTATTTATTACAAATTTTTTTGAAACAAAAAATATGAAAACATATTTTGTAAAAAAGTGTTGCAAATTTGAAAAATATAATGATTTGTTTAAAAGTGTTATTTAAATATATATTTTTTTAAATAAATTACTCTTCATCGCTGCTATAGTACCAAATGTTACCATGCGAAAATATATTAAAACGTGAAATTGGTGTTTCGAATTTTTTGTCACTATTTACGAAACGTTTCATTCACAGTTTATTATTACAATACTTGATAAAAAAAAATTGTGTACCAAACAGAACATAAATTTACACCCTTATCAAGGATAAAATATTGGAATCATTTACATGATATTCATATTACTATACATACACGAATTCACCTAATATTAGTCATATACTATTGTATTTTCAAGCATTCTGAATTAAGGTATCCGTTTTACCTTTTAATGGAAAAGTGAGAGTACGTTGGAGTCCGTAAGGATAAAACGAGTGTATGAATTTCTAGTTAATAAACACAAAAAAAAAAAAAAAAAAACCCAAAACTTTTGGGAGTTTATGAAAATGTTAGGTGAATGATTAAAACGATATTTCTATAGTTGATATGTTATATCCATAGACGTATTTAATACAAATACAATACATTACATTATTTGTGCAAACTACCTGTACTATATATTCTAATATATATATTAGCAATATCGAAATCTTGCCGTCATGATTGAAATTACTATATGTTATTTTAATTTTTAGTTAGGTCAAACCATGCCAACTATATTCATCTTCTTCACTAAATTTAATTAGGTCAACAAGGAATAGCTAGCTCCACTTTGAAGACTCCATCATAATTTTTAATTATTTATTTATTTTTATTTTTCTTTTTCTTTATATATATATATTTTTTAAATAAGAGAAAATATCATTAGACCAATAGACTTTGATGACTCTCACATTATTAATATAAGGTGGCCAAGTAATGAAGAAGCTTCTATGATAATTTTATTTCTAAATCATGTGTATGGTTTTACATTAATTATGGATCAAAATCTTTAATTGTAGGTTTTGGGCATATCGCCATATCCCTTTTGTTTTTGAAATATAATTTGAATGTGGGACCCACATTTTCATTTATTGTGATTAGGGCAGCAGCCTAATATATAGGCCGGCTTTGGGTGTGTAGCCAAACATCAAGGCATGTTTACAACTAATATATTCTTGGTTGTGGTTTGCCTCGACAGTTGTAGGAACAAAGTCCTTTAACCTGTAATTTTGATTTTGTTGTTCACCAAGATTCACGTAAGTCCAAACCAATATAAACATGTAATACAATCATGTTAAATATTATAAGTGGGAGATTGTTTTATAAATGGGAGTTTAAACTTTTGAGTAAATAGATAAACGTCCATCCATTATGCAATATGTTGTAGGAGGATAATTTATTTTTTGAGGATCGACAAGCATTAATAAAAAAAATCAAAAAATAAAATATTGGGATTGAGAGCATAAAATTAATGTAAAATAATGTCAAAAATTACGTTAACAAATACCAAGAATTTAAAATTTATAAATAACAAATTTCTTCATTCTTAGCAATTAAATTTATGAGATATGATAAGACTTTTGAGGCAATTGTTTATGTGCAATGCTATTGCGAAGTCTACCTCGTAACAGTTGACACGAGAATATTATATTAAGGCGTATATCTAATCGTATAATAGATAACTGTAGGATTCTAATATCAAAATATCATATAAAAATTCATTTACCGTATATTACACGAATCAATCAAACACTTATACAATTTTTATTATTATTATTTATTATTTAGTATTTTTTACTTTATTTGACCAAATTACACCATCAATTTAGACGGTCTTATATAAATTTTGAGCTGGCTATTTTATGGTGAGATTACTTTAATATTGGATATATGGCTATGTAATTTGTGTAGTATTTATTTATTTTGCTCAAAATGTGGTAATTTAAAGAAAAATTCATAACAAATGCAATGAGACTTCTCCCAACCCTAGAAAAGTAATTTCCAATAAAGTCAGAGTTCCATCTGAAAATTATTTATTCTGATAATAAAGGAGGTTAGGAGCAAGTAGTTACAAATTAATGAAATCAGGAAGCTCCATCTATTAGTAAAGGTGAAAACTGATGGGGCTTGGTTGATATTTTGTTATTTAAGAAATGATTTTTTTTTTTTTTTTTTTTGCTTCTCTAAAGTTCAAACAAATACACATCTACTATCCTAATAATTTTTATTTTTTTATTTTTTTGTACACCAGCAAAACAAGAATATTTATTAAAAAAGATAAAAAAATATATTTTAAATGAATTATATCCAGTAGCCATTGGGACCACACATCCCATATTTTCATAGTAAAACAAACCTGCTGGTTTGCAATGAAATTTTCATCAATTCTCAATAAAATGGCATGGAACCAGTCTCATCATTGGAAAGGGAATTAGTCTAATTGTACGGCTATAAATATATTTTTTATTTTTTTTCGATGTTTGACAAAGATTTAGGTTGAAATTGAGACTGAAGTCAAATTGATCCATTGAGACGTGTAAAATAGCTTACTGAAAATTGATGAATCAGTTATAGGGAAAACTACACTTAAATAGATTTAGGAGTCTTAAATGACAAATTAGTTTATTTTTAAAGTTAATTTTTCAGTTTAGTCGAGTTAGGTAAAATAATTGTACATGCATTAAAAATTATTATGTAGATCCAAAATATCCTCCAAACTCTTATTTCAAGACATCCTTCCTAAATCAAATAATTATTTCATTCATATAATTTATAAAAATAAAATTTATGAGTTGACTTTCAACTTGACATTTCTGCATATGGTGTATATATTACCAAAATAAAAAAAAATAAAAAAAACAACACATATATATATATATATTAGATAAATTTTGTGCAAAAAAAACTTTAACAATATCTCCTAATCCATATCGGCTCAAACCTGCAAATATCAATTTAGAAATATAGAAATAATTTAGTAGAAATTCATTATGTATATAATTTTTTTTTTTCAGTAAGTGGAAATTACATATATGTATATATATAAATTTTATTTGCACATAACTTTAACCATATCGTCTAATTTATACCAATATAAACCTACAAATATGAAAACTTTTCATTGAATATATATACACACACACATACATACAATACACACGTACGAGAGAGGGAGATCATGAAAAAACTAAATGGCGAGAGGGGGAGATCATGAAAAAACTAAATGGTTGCTTCAGTAAATGATACACCAGCAATCATTTTTATTTTATTTTTTTATAAAATAAGTGTAATTAATTGAGTCAAAAAATTGATGATCAAGGCATACACCACAACAAGGACGATTTATATATTAACCTTTGATTTTCTCTTTTTTATTATATTAAATCTTTTTTATTATTTGTATAAATTATCGCGTGTGTATATATAAAAGTTGCAGCAATATGTTTAAAGTTAAAGGAAAAAAATTATTTAAAGAAAGTACTTGTATAATATTTTAGGTGAATAATTTTTTTTCGTATATTGGAATAAGTATTTTGAGGGCATTTTGGACTTAAACAATAGTTATCGATGCATATATAATTATTTTACTTAATTAAACCAAAGTGAAAAATGAACTTTTAAAATAGACCATTTTATTATTTAAGGCTCCTAACTCTATACAAGTGTAATTTTCCCTAAGTTATTTTTGTAGAGTTTTAATATATATATTTTTTTCCTAAATATTTTAGGACAAACAAACACCACAAAATATATAAAATATTTTTTTATACTCGAACAAACGAAAAGCAAACTCAATGCTTTGCAATGTTAATCTGTAACTCGTTGCCCGAATTGAGACCACTTTAGTCAGAGAGCAGATTTGAATTGTAACTAGTTGGGATGCTCTACAGTTTGGGCCTGGGCCTTACCATTGACATTCTCTAATGTTTTGTAACTCTGTCGGCCCATAATCTGGACATTACCCTTTTTGGGCTTTTTCATTTACTACACTTGATGCATATTTAACCTCTATCTTTTTTATTTTTTATTTTTAAAAAACAAATTTACTTTTTCTTTTCAAAATAATAATAATAATAATAATAATAATAATAATTACATAATATAAAGAAATAATAATACATGTAGCCACACCACATGAGTAAGATTGAGACAATTCATAAACTAATTTGATTTATGTATTTTACAATCAATATCATTTTGAAAAAATCTTTTGTTCTTATTAAATATAATTGAAATTATAAATTCAAAAGAAATATATAAAATTATAAATTTAATTGACATTAATACAGTAAGTAGAAGAGGTTTTGGATGTGATTCTTTTTGTAAAAATGTTTAAAATTCAGATTTTAGTAGAATAAGAATTTTCATAATATACCAACTCTTAATTTTAAATAGAATGTGAATTTCGATTTAACATGCATATATTTTATTGATGGTGCCAAATTGTTTTCATAGATGTGATATAGTATAAATATAGGAAATACATATTATGTCACGATCTCAATGTCCAATAATAGAATCATAATTCCAATCCACGTCAAAGTTCAAAGGTAAGTAAACTTGTTTTTCAAATTTTAAATTAAAATACTATCTTAAAATTATAGATTGGACTTTAACATATACACAAATATTGATATGTTTTTTTTGAAATACACAATAATATATAAATATACATGCCCTTTGGTCAAATTTTAAATTTTAGAGTTTTTGTACTTTCACTTTTACACCTGACACTTACTTTTATTCTCGTTAGACTTGTCTCAATAAATTTGCTTACCACTTCTTATTTTTGACTAATTTGACAAAAGTAATGTTTTCAATGGTAATGAATTAAAATATTTATTAAGTAATTTTATTTGACCTTTTATCCATCTTAAAAAAAAAAAAAATCTCAACCTAATGATTAGGAAGCATTACTCTATTTACAATTATGAATATATAAACCTTTTTTAGGGAGGGAGAAAATATTTTATCTATTAAGAGTCCTTATTGGACTCAAATTTTTAAAATTTTTTAAATCATATATAGAATAAAATATGTTAGTATTTAGAGAAGGGGAGGGAGATAAATCAGCTTTCAGAGTTCTTCTTTTGCTCAATATATTGTCGTCCTAAAGCGTTCTCGATCAAGTCTTTCAGGTACCTTTTCCTCCCATTCTCGTAGATCATTGATTCTGTTGTTGTCTCGATGTTTTCTTTTCGAGTGTTCATTCATTGCATGTCCTTTTTGTATACAATTCTAGGGTTAGTCAATCCTGTTTCTGATTCAGCATACACTAAAAAACGAAGAGATTATTTTGTTCATCCATTGATGCCCAAAAAGATTGTATTTTTATGGTCGCTCACAAGTGCAAGGGTTTTTGAAACTTATCATGCTTTTGTCAATCAGCTGACGATAGGATTCAAGACTCAGTTTTTATTATTTTTTGTTACAGTGTTTGTATGTATTTAGTAAAAGTCCGAATATATTGGTTTTGTTCAGTGCTATGTTCTACAGAGGTTAGATCGAGTTTGCAAAATTTTAACATAAGAATGTTCACCCATTTTGGATTGGTGGGTTATATTAAGTTCAGTGTTCAATAATTTGAAAATTGAGTCTTTTATTTTGAATTTCCGAATGCTTAGTCATCTGGGATCATTCGGAGTTATGAATGCTTAGTTAACTGGACTCTATTGATTTTGTTAATTTACAGTGTTTTACTGTTAATGTGGTTGAAATTTGGTGTTTTAACTCTGAGGGTTCCATACTTAGACAGAACTTTGGGGCTACAGTGAATTATTAATATTTATTTGTTACCTGCCATGTTTTATTGTTTCCTTACCCTGTTTGTTTCATTATTTTCTAAGGCGGCTTTTATTTGGGTGATATGAGGTTGTCATGTACTCTTATGCAAAAGGGCCTACTGGTTACTGATGCCACTTATTGGTGGCTTCCAATGGGTCATTGCCACTATTCTCGTTGTGTTTGGTATTGGAGGATGGTATTTTGCCAAGTAAATCTGTAGAGAAACAGAGTGAGGCAAGGATTTGTTACCCGCGTTTGTACATCTATAAATGAGCTCAAGGAAGTGCATTGATTGGCTTTTCAGTATGCAATTTTCTTTTTCTTTCTTATCTCAACCTGTCTTGAAACCTTGACCTATGGCTTGAAATTTGAGACCCAAAGCCACTAAGACAATCTGCCTTTCCTTTCATTAGAAAGTACAGTTAATAGAGACCACGGGTAACAAGTATGTACATAAATCCTCTGATATTTCCTTTTAATCAGTACGAGTCATTGATATTTTGGTTTTTCTATCTGTTAAATGACCTTGTTTTTCTCTTGGAGGTTAGCAGTCTCTGGGAATGGCTTTGGCTAGCACCAATCTCAAATCCCTGAAGCTCACACTTCTTGTGATTCTCAAACACGATGCATGGCATGTCTTAACCAAATTAGATTTCTATGTGCATGATGAAATATTTTTTTACTTCTTTTCGCATCCTTGTATAAGCTTGGGCTTTCAAACATTATTGCTCTTGTAGTTTTATTTTGGTTAAGTATTATTGTTCTTGTAGTTCACCTAAAGATTTCTTAATTGCACTCTATAAGGTTAGGTTATTGATTGAGAGAGAAAATCTGGGTTCGCTTGCAGTTTGTAATAGCTTTGCGTTCTGTATGCTTCTGTTCAAATGTTTCTCTTTTAGGCCGTCGCCTTTCAAAACTTTGTTTTATGAATTATAAAGGAATTTACTCGGATAACTATCACAATTCCCAAAAATAACATCTACAATCTGTTGAAGAATCCACCTTTATATTTGGCAGAATTTATTCAAATTTTTTTTTTTTCTTCCAACTGTTCTTGATTGGAACATCACTTATTTTGGCTAGGAACTTAAAACGTAATCATGAATTAGAAGTTTTATTATTTTTATTTTTATTATTTTTTTATGCAGTGTGTCCTGTTTCCCATGCTGTTTCCATTCTGTTTATCTTCATCAGATTGTGGTTTAGAAAAGAGTACTCAACCTAGTTGTACATTGGTAATCTCCGAGTTTAGATTAGTTTTTGAAGGCTGCTCACCGTCTTAAAATTTTCATTTTCGTTATCATTTAGGTGTGTTTCCTTTCTTCCTTTTACGACACTTGTAATATTTTTCAGTCCTTGGAATGTTTTATCCTCATTAAAATATAAAAAACTGTGAGAAAGGTCCATGTTTAGAGGTGTTGGAAGCAGTTGATCATATGGATGTGGTTCATTAGTTGTTTTTCAAGGGTGTACACTAAGGCATAACATTTATGGTTGTATGATAATAAAAAATAGATATTAATGCCTTTTGACTTATTATGCATTTAAGTTCCTCTCTTATGATATGTTTGGTTGGAAGGAAAGATTGGGGAAGGATAGAAGAAGCTTCCCTTGTTTTGTTGGAAGGAAGTGAAGGGAGGGAGGAAGCAAGGAGGGATGCTTCATCCCTCCTACCCTATGCTTTTTTATCTGTCCAAAGTGAGGCAGAAGAGGAGGGAAAGAAAGAATAACTACCCTACAAATATGTAATACCAATTTTAATCTTCAATTATTTACAAAATCACTTGTTAAACCCTACTGAAGTTCTCTCACATATAATGAGGGTATATTGGTAAAAAATTATAAAACACTACTTCCCTTCCTTCCAGCCAAACAAAAAAAAGTGTCACCCCATCCATCGTATGTACTATTTCTTCCATTCAACCAATGAAAGAGGGGGGAAGGATGGATGGATGAGGCATCCCTAGGGAAGGGAAGATGTCTTCTCCAACCAAACGGAGCATTGGTTTTGTTGTATTCAAATTTTCAATTGAATGCCAGACTTTAGAATTTTCATAAGATTAATTTAATGGGCATTTTCATTGTTGGTCTCATTCATGCGGTTGAAATTGGCTTTTACAAATTAATTGTCTGTGAAGCTTGACTGCATAAACACTCCTCTTGGGAGTGATGTGGTGCTATTGGACACGTCCGACACTAACACGTGGGACACAGCTGGACATTTGTCTGATTCCACTGCAGAGTGTCTTGGTGTTTCAATGAATTTCTTTTTCTCTTTCTTTTTTTTCTTGGGCATTGTTGAGACACGTTAAGGATCATTAGGGACACGACAAACAGTTATTTAATTATTCTTTTGAAAAGCAAGGATCCCATGTAATTCTGGAAAGTATATGGCTTAATAAATGATAATCCAAAATTTGGAAAACAAAACGAATAGCACTACCCTAAGCCCTAAGCCCTAAGCCCTAAATCACTATCATCTGCCAAAGTCCTAGACAGAATCTGCCTTAAGCACCACCACCAATTCTCATGTGCTCCTTCACCACCAATTGCTGAACAAGGTGAGAAGGAGGAGAAAGAGAGGGGGGGGGGGGGGGGGGGGGGGGGTGTGTGGGGGGTGGGTGGGTGGGTGTGGAAGCCCCTCCACAACCTGGTATATTTTTTTCACATCTCTATCCGCACCCATTCACCTTCCTCACCCACCGATTGCAGATCCTCATCACCATTACCACCACCAACATATCACCCATTTTTGCCACCATTAGTTGCTATTTCACCACCACTGATCACACTTCACATTCACCTATCACTATTAATACTTGCCACCTCCACCACTGTTCACCTTAACCAACCACCCTCTCGGTCCTCATCGCTATCTTCTTTGTTGCTTTCCTTTCTGTGGTTGTTTCATTATTGAACTTGTGGTTATACATATTGCTTGATCAATGACGAAGGATGAACTTGATGGAGGTTTCTCTATTTTTAGTTTGTAAGGTTTAGTGCTTGATTGCTTAAATGATGAAATGAATTTCTTGTGGCATGTAATTATTGAATGACCAAATTAATGATTAATTTCCCGGTATTGTGGAATAAATGAGCAGAAATCAATATTTTATGTGTCTATAATATAATATTTATTATCTTATTTATTATTGCCGTATCCTTGCGAAGTCCATGTCCGTGTTTCACAGTTTCTTGAATAAGAAGTCATCTGTGTACTTGTTGTTCAGGAGGAATAATCTAAAAATTTATTTGACTTTGTCATGGAATGTATCCTTTTGGCCTTTTTAAGCTTAATAATATATCATATAATTATATCTATCATTATTGTTAATATTTTTTCTGTTGTGGTATTCCTAATCTCCAGGTTTCTTGTTGAATTGTTTAGAATGCTAACTGATAGTGTTGAAATTATTTCAGGCATCAAGCGGAATTATAAAGAAAATGGGAAGTAATGGTGGTGATGAAGTTATGGTTTCTGGGAGCACTGAGGCCACAGTTGAGATAAAGATTAAAACATTGGATTCTCAAACTTACACTTTGCGAGTGGATAAATGTGTAAACACCATATTATTGTCCATTATTTTCTAACTAAGGATCCTTTGCCTACATTGTCTAGCTGAATTATATTAAAGTTGTATTGAATTTTAATGTTCATACAGGATATGACAGTTTTTTTTTTCCTTCTATCCAATTCTTTTTTAATTTGTTGACTTTCTTTATATATGATTATTTCTACACAAAGAAGTAAGATTACACTTGCACTCTGTGGCCTTCAAGGACACTGGAAGTGTTCCTTTACCTCCTTTGGGAAAAAAAAAAAAAAAAACTGAAATTTGTTTCACAGAGAAAAAAGAACATAAGTTAGAATTCAGTTGTGAAAACATCTGTTCCCTTTCTGTTGTGTGTGTGTGTGTTTTTTTTTTTTTTTTTGATAAGTCTGTTGTGCGTGTTTATATGCGCATGCGTGTCCAGCATACACAAACATTTATGCTTATATACATGGCCTTATGCAAATAGCATTAGAATAATCAATATCTGTTAGTTGCAGTCTTGCAGATTTTGGTCAAAATCTTACTGGAAGACGTGAGACTATTTTATGATTCCCATACTTCATGTTGTCTGTAAAGTTTTATTTCTCGGATTTTTATTTTATCTTATTTTAATTTTTTTTCCCTTTTCCCATTTGTGAATGCCCTGCAGGTGCCTGTTCCAGCATTGAAGGAACAAATTGCTACAGTTACTGGTGTTTTGTCTGAGCAACAGCGCCTAATATGCCGTGGAAAAGTTCTGAAGGATGATCAGCTCCTTTCCGCATACCGTATCCTGCTGTTTAATTCACTTTTTGGCGCTTAAGATGAATCTTTTTCTTTTAAAGACTAGGGATGATTGATTTTTGCTAAGTATGCTTATCTTCTTATTGTTGGCTGCATCTATCTGATGTTCTTCATTATTTGTTTTACGACACTTCAAATGTACAATGTTGAATCTGTTTGGTTTAGTTACTTATTGAAAGCTTTATTGTGATGTCCCGCATTGTCTTGCGGGAGAGGTCATGTCGGTTCTCCATCAGGGTGATTGTGATGTCTCACATCGCCTGGTGGGGAGAGGTTGTTCACACTTATATGTGTGGATGCATCCTAACTCTATTGACACGTTTTTTTTTTTTTTTTTTTTTTTTTTCTGTAGTTGGTACTGACACACACATGCCTCCACCGAGGCTCGTACCCTTGACCTTCCTTTGGGAAGTAGGGGCCTGATACCGCTAGCCCACTGGCCGCTGTTCTATAGACACATTTTTAAAGTTGTGAACTTGAAAAGTGTGCAAAACAGACAATATCTACACAGCAGGGCTGGTCATGTATGTATAAGAGAAGGGATCTGTTACTTAGAGTTGATTAACTTAAGGGTTGTCATCCAAGGTGAGCGTAGGAAACTAATATCTCCTTGTGATGGCCCATTACATTGATGGCTATGCATGCTGACCTACCATGATGTGGATGAAAATCAGTGTTATGAGCTGTATGCTATGCTTTGTTATTAGGAAGCGACAAATAAATTTTCACATATATTAAATTTGATATTCAGAACAATGATATAACATTAACGAAAGGTCAGAAGAAGATTTTGATGAGTTAAAATATCTTTTATATATTTGTTTTTTTGATTTCAATACTTGCTGACTTGAAATGACTTGCGGTTTTAGTTTCTAATTTTTTAATTTTCTTCTACTGACTCAATGCATTTGAAAGAAAATTTCTGGTTTGTGAGTTTCAAGAGTTGACATATGAAAACATAAAAGAAACTTTCGGAAAGTAAAATGCTGTAATAATAAATGTCATGGATATATTTATTGAACATACTTCTATGGATGCTGTCAAAGTGAAGTTTCTGTGGTGGCAATATGAAAAGGAAGAATATGAACAGATTGTTGATGAGAAATTTGAAGCTGTTATGAATTATATTATGTCCTAAATGGTCCTGAAAAAAGGAGTTGTATCGGTGAGTTGTAATGACTTGTAATATGTTGTTTCTTTCAATGGACTCTTTGTGTTTGGAGGATCACAATCAATAAGGATTTCCAATATTTGATTGTGATTAATTGAATGCAGCATGTACTTTGAAAGCTCTATATAGCATAAGTGTTATATATATCAAAATTGCATCTCCATTCATTTGTTTTTTAGAAATGTAGAGACCACAGGGTGTGTCTGTTTGAATGAAAAGGTTGAGCTGATGAATTTATATACAGCAGAGATGGTACTTGAATCTTGTCTGATGCTTACCTTTTGCATAATTTCCTTGATTTGTTTGGACATTGGATTTCTTACTGAATTTAACATTTAGATGTTGAAGATGGTCATACTTTGCACCTGGTTGTGAGACAACCAATTCCCTTATCATCAGAGAGCTTGCCTAATCATTCAGGTTTGCTGTCTTTCAGTATACTTATCAGCTTCACCTGTATTTGTAATTTAAACAATATCAATGCTTTGTTCTGCTCCTATAGGCTTCTATTTCGTTTTTTGTTCATGGTGATTTGTGATGATTATGAAATGGAAGCATTACTGTCGACATAGAAGAGGTCCCAAGTAGATTGGATTAGGTGGAGGCTGATTTGTGTGAGGGAGGTTGGCAGTGTAAAAGCTACTAGAGATTGTGTGAGGCAAAGGTCTTGACCAAGGACCCCATAAATCAATGTGTATGGATCTCATCTAAATCTAGAGCAGTGGGTGGAGACTAGAGGTTTGGGTGATCTTGAGGTGCAAATGAGGTGGAATCTTGAAGTTAAACTGAAAAGAGATTTTAAAGGAATCTATAGGTCAAGTGAGGTGAGATCCGAGGTGAAGTTGAGGTGTAACCTCGAGGTTAGGTGGCAATTGAATCTTGTTTTCAAGGTAAGTGGGACTTCAGAGGTTAATGTGTAAGTGGCAAGAAGGATTCTAGAGGTCACGACTTTGAAGGAATGTAAAAGGTCAAGGTAAGAGGGATTCCACAGGTTATGGTGAGAGAGACATTCTAAAGATCATGGTGGGGTGGTTCTCTTCTCTGGGTCGCCCTTCTGGTCTTCTCTCTCAATGCATGATAAAGGCTTTCTTATAGTCCGTGGATGAGTGTTGGCAAACATCAGGTTGATTTGAGGGAATACATCTAGTCACGACACATTTATTTAATATGGATGGAAGAAACAAAAGCATGTAGTAAAAGGCACTTGATATTAACAAAGTAAAGGTATGACAATGAAAAGGTAGGGAAATGATAAGATATGACAAGAACAACTATGGATTGTCATTGTAATGGTAAAAAGATAATTATCTAATGTAGCCAAGGAAATTTTTGGTATGATAGACCAATGCCAAATGGTAAGACCTTTTAATGATATATTGGTATCAAGTCAAGCATTTGTTGCTTGATAGTCAAAGTGGTTTTGCTCCCTCTTTAAGTTGGGTCAATGTGGATCTCCAGGAGAGGTTACTTCGATGAACCTTAGACTTCAGCTACCGAACCAAGTAACTCGTATGATTTTAAAGGCTTTCGTTCATGACTTTCTCCCAATGGATTATGACGATCAGCCATGCACTGAGTTGTAGGACTCATTTACCTAGATGTAGAAGCCATTGACTCTGGCTCCTTGATCAAGTGGTGCATAGTATAGTTGTTTTTAAGTTTGTTATGGTCAGGTGAAGAGAAATGGGTGCATTGCCACATAAGGGGTTTTTGGATTGTAATTTTGCCATTTTCACTTTGACATCTCTACAAAACTCTTGGTGTGTTACTTTGAAATATTGCTTTGATCTTTTTAGTTGCTCAACTTAGCAAGCGAGACTTGGTTTTCTAGCTACCTAAACTTGTCATAACTAAAATATCTTAATAAAAAGCCGATACCTCCCTAAGCAAGAGCCTCAAAAAGTGATTGTCCACCGCCCTTCTGACGGAGCTGTACGTGGACGCTGCTTTTCATACAGCTCCCAGCCAGCAAGCAGTCCAATCTTCAGCCTTCAGACTTGGAGGAAACAAGAAAGCAAGATGACTTGTCTTTAGGGGATCCTTGCCACTTTCTGTAGCGAGATCTTATGACGTCCTTTGCAAGAGTTCCCCTCTCTCTACCTTTTAACTGGGAGTACCCTTTAATCAATGCCAAATCCGGAAAGAAGACAAAACCTTCTTTCAATCTCTGAACTTAACCAAAGTGTAGGAAGGATTGGAGATCTTATGTTACTCCTCTTGGGCCCAACCCCAGGGAATTTACCCGATAATTGCCCGGTGCGTGTGGGATTTTGGGTGGGGGGGTGGGGGGGGTGTGGAAGCTTGTGCCCGGTTGTGCATTATGGGGTGCTCTAAGAGGCCCAACACCACAATCGTCGAACAAAAAAAAAAAAGAAACTGTATTTTTTTCTTTGTACAGAAATTTCTTTGTACCATGATGATATCTAACAGAACAGGTCCTCTCTGTTTGGGCCATTTGGACACATCCCATTTGAACTTAGAAGGACCTATTCTGAAAGAGATTATAAGCAAAGAAATTGCTGTACTCAAGTTTGTACTGCATTTAACCATTTTTTTTTATATGTATTTCATTGTTTAAGTAACTGACAGACTTTGGTCTAGCTAAATTATATCCATACTAACTGTTAAAGGGGAAAAAAAAAAATATCCATGTTACTCAGAGATTTGCCGTATGCTGAAATCTACTTTAAGATCAGTTCTTGGAGGTCAGACAACTCATCATGTAGGATAGGTTATGTCAACCGGGCTCTGTGGTGGATATCTCAAAATTGGAGTTGCAAGTTATTGATTGCGAACTATGAGATCCAGCTGCATTAATTGTTTGAAGAAGACAAAAAATGTAAAAATAAACTCGACAACTGATCTGGATTTGAATTTTTTTAGTTGTCATTCAGAGTGAGCGTTGTTCCTGGTCATGAGTAACATCTGTCGAATTTTCGGCAATAGAGATTCTTAATGTAGTAGACCACCTATATGCTGTCTTTTTTTTCCCTCTAGCCACAGTACTTTTTGTCCTATTAAGTTCTAGTACAGGTTTGTCCTTAGAACCAGATGCCGATACAGAAAGCGATCCAGAACCAATATTCTGAATTCCTTCTTCATCTTTCACCGTTACTTCTGAAGAAGATGGAGTCAAAATAGGTGTCAACTCCTGATCTAACAAACCAGGTTCTGCAACTGCTTCTTCCCTACCCATGCTATCACTTCTACTTGAAGAGACATCCAAAATTGCAGTCTTATCACCATGAGAAGAAGTAGATAAGCCAAGAGTCGATGGAGAAGTTCCTATGGTATCCAGCACTTTGGAAGTGGGCATCAGTGAATTAGCAGCCACCCTGTCATCTTCTGTACAACAATCTGCAGGTGCTTCAAGCTCCCTCTGTGCAGTCTCCAAGGATCGAACCTCATTGCCACTAGTTGTTACGGATATCTCAAAATGGGAGTTGCAACTTATTGATTGCGAACTATGAGATCCAACTGCATTAATTATTTGAAGAAGACTGAAAATGTAAAAATAAACTTGACAACGGATCTGGATATGAATTTTTTTAGTTGTCATTCAGAGTTAACATCTGTCGAATTTTCTTCTTATGTTCCACACATTGCATCCTTTTTTGATTTGCTGGGCAAGTTCAAATGCTTTTACGTGGTTTAATATATACATTTGAGTATTCTTTATAGATCTGTGCATATCTTGTGTTCATTAAGAGAGTGGTTCATGGCCATGACAGCTAGTTTTTGACCATGTAGCATCATCACTTTGCAGCTACTGATCCAGCATCCAGTACTGGTCCTGGTGAAGGCAATCAAGCTGGTCCCAGCGTAGTAGTAGGAACTTTCAATATATCTGAACAAGGAGATGGTGTTTTTCCAGATCTTGATCGGGTAACTATATGATTTTCTAGGAATTCTGTTCTAATTTTCAAATGCATGCTTAACTACTAGTATATTGGTTCTGATTTATTCTTCTCTCTCCCTCTCTCTCTCCCCCACCTCCACACGCTAGGTTCTTTCAGCAGTTCTTGGTTCCCTTGGAATAACAAATGTTGGAATTGGCAGTGAAGGAGCTGATACTAGAGTAAGCTTCAATAGTTTTGCTTCACGAACCAAGTATATGAAGTCTATTTTTACTATCACAATAAAGCTTCAGCTTGGTTTACTTTTTACTGTGCATGCTTTTCTTCTCTCTCTCTCTCTCTCTCTATATATATATATATATTTAAGTATGAAGTTTTCTCTCTCTCTCTCTCTGTATGTATATTTATCTATTAGACTATTTTATTGAAAATGACATATTAAATGAGTAAAATTAAGGTCATGAAATTGGCATGGTTGTGCAGTGTGAATTGATTATGTTCATAATTGTGTAGATGATGTGTTGTTGTTTAAGTTCGCTTTTTGTTCATTTGATTTTAATTGCCAGGAACCTGCACCAGAAAGGCTTTCAAGAACATCTGGTCTTGGTGGCTTGGGAAATTCCAGTAGACAGCAACCTGATTTGGCTGCTACAATGGGTCAATCTAATCCACATGATGGTGCTTCTACTCTTGGAACTGCTGTTCCTTTGGGACATCTACAACCACCAGTGAGTTTAGGGTGTCTCATTTTCCTAATGCAACTTTATTATCCTCCTTTTTTGTAATGACTTTTCTTCATATTTCCAATTCTCGGTTAAGTATTTTCTAGTGGAGGAACCGTTTTGTTTTATTCATCTTTCTTTTTAATTTCCTTTTCTCTTTTTTTCTTTTTCTTTTGTGGCATCGAGAAATATAACTTGCTTATCCTGATATACGCAGGTGATTCCTGATTCTTTGACAACTTTGTCCCAGTATTTGCGTAGGATGAAGCATGAATTTAGTTCCAGTGGTCAGGATTTATTGTTAGATCTTTTATGTAGTCTGCTGACTTTTGCTGTTATGATTACTTTTACACTGAGATGTTAAGTTTTGAGTTGGCAGTCAGAGGCCAGAGTTCTCATGCTCCTGGTACTAATGGTAATGGTGGGCAAGAGTCGGATGCTGGCTTGCTTTCAGCTACTGGACGGGGAGGGCTCCCTACACCAGCATCCTTGGCAGAAGTGATGCTATCTACAAGACAGATACTCCTTGAACAAGCTGGAGAATGCCTATCTGTAAGTGCTTTAGTTTAGAGGTGTTTCTTCATATTGGTGGATGTGTTTTAATTTTTAATTTCAGTTTATGCTATAGTTTCTGTTTTCCATACTTCCAATGTGAGAATTTTACCTTTGCTACAAGTCAAACGTAAAGAAACAGGCCGCAAGAGGTTGGTTTTGGGTGGTGTGGGTGGGGGGGAATTCGGGGGGTTAATCCTTGTCCAATTTTCTGTTTATTTGGTTATCCACTTGTCTCAATCACAATCACATAAAGAGGAAAAATAAAACAGAAACACATTTTTATGTGAAAAACCCTAGAATAGGAAAAACCATGGGATCCTCTGTCCACGCGTAAACAAATCACTTTAGAGAGAATTATAACTAGGTGTCAGACTATGACTTGCTCACCTTTGATCTATAGTTACGCCAGATGTTCCTCTTCAGGTTCTGCTTATGACAATCAACAAACTTGCTCATTCACTAGTCTTCTCTCCATGATTGTTACTTTCTTGATCTTTACAAATCGTTGCTTGATAATAGTCTCTGATATTTTACTTGCTTTGATTTACTCAACCACAGAGTATTTTGTTTTATGAAATTTTAGATTGATTCTCAAAATGCTCTCCAAAAGAAATAATTTTTTTTTTAGTAATGTAAAATTACACCCTAGACTAACTTGAACCTCATAATTATAGCCAATAGAAAAGTCCTATGTGAAATAGGAGAGTTAAATCAGTTAAAATATTGATTTTCGTAAGTTTCTAAATCATTTATGGTCTGTTCGATCAAATCCAAGACAAATTCGATCGATTGAACTCCCTCTTGTAGCATTCAAACGATGTGCTTAAATTTTTGAACTTGAATTTCTGGAGACAGATTTATGACTGCTAAATTAATATTCCCCATTTTCTTAAATTTTGATTGTAATGAGGCCTTAGATGTCCAAACACAGAGCTAAACAAAGTATACAGTCGGTCTATAAACTTTTTGAACTTGAATTTCTAATGACAGAACTCTCTTCAAAGCCAGTTTTCCCTGGACAGTCAGGCAAGTAATGATTCTCTTTTGCAGTTTCCCCTATTGAAGGTAGCGGTATCATGTTGCCATGGTCTGGAAAAAGATCCAGTGTTTTTTTGCGTTCAAAATTTATAGACAAGACTTTTGACATTGTTATCTTTAACTTTTGCAGCAACTTACGAGACAACTGGAGGAACATACAAATGTGACTGATCCGATTGCACGAATGAACATTCAATCCAATGCTGCAAGAACAGGTGTTCTTTTGCAAAATTTAGGTGCTTTGCTTCTTGAGCTTGGTCGCACAACCATGACATTGCGGATGGGCCAAACACCGGTGTGTTTATTTGTGCTCACTATTTCATATGTGTGATTTCAGCTTACTGTTGACTCTGCATATGCTTGTGTTTTAACGGTGTGCATTTGTGGTCTGGAAGCTCACTATTTCATATGTGTGATTTCAGTACTGCACTGCTTACTTGTGACTCTGCATGTGCTTGTGTTTTAACGGTGTGCGTTTGTGGTCTGGAAGGGCACATGTTCAAATGATTGAAAATTTTAGTTGGTACTTTTTGATAGGACTATGATTAATCTCCTTCCATAGGTTGATGCTGTGGTTAACGCTGGACCTGCTGTCTTTATATCCACATCTGGTCCCAACCCCATAATGGTTCAGGTAAAATGCTTAATATTAATGAAAATTGTTTTTTCTTTGCAGACAGATCTTTACATCTTTTCTGTATTTATTTTTTTCCATCACTCCAATTTGGATTATGAGCAGCCACTTCCTTTTCAACCGGGAACAAGCTTTGGGGCAATTCCTGTGGGAAATGTACAATCTGGCTCTGGATTTTCTGGTGGATCTCTAGGTTCTGGTCTTCTTTCAAGGAATATTGATATCAGAATACGTACAGGTGCAGTACGTAATGTAGTCTAAAGTTTTAGATTTTACCTTTGCTCATTCCTGGTTATTTTGTGAGTGAGTTTCTAAGTTTTTGATGTTAAACATATCGATGACAATTTTACCATTAGGTTCATTAATGCCCTCAGCCGCTGTTAGCCAAATGGAACAGAGTGGCGCACAGCCATCTCCAGGGCAAAGCAACCAAGCAACTTCTGGTGGTGGAAATTCTGTTCGTCTAGCTTCCACTGGAGCTTCTGGAAGTCCATCATCCACCAGGGAGTCTGAAGTACGGGTAGTTCCCATAAGAAGGACTTTGGTTGCAGCAATTCCTGCTGCTGTCAGACCCTCACCTTCTGATTTATCTCGTGGCTCTGTGGGGTTATTATATCCGATTCTAGCAAATGTTCAACATGTAACTACTGCAAATTTAAATAGTGCTAGAGGTCCTCAAGCGTCTAATGAACATCACTCTGGTGGTGCTAGAGGTCCTCAAGCGTCTAATGAACATCAGTCTGGGCATCTGCCAATTCCTGATTCTGCAGGACAACAACAGAGTGGATTGCCTAGAATGGATGGTAAGTTTACAATTACATTGATTCCCTGCTCTGTTTGTCTTATATGTCATTGTAATCGGTACTTAGAATTTCTTTTGGTGGAGAAATTTGGCGGGCGGTATGTATTACTACAAACTATCAGATCCACTGATTAATTGTTGACTTCCCACTGTTGAAGGGCTTTGTTCTTAAATAGGTTGACTAATTTAATATTTTCATTTAGATCACCCATTAGTTCCATGCCTCTGTCTGGGTTAAAACTGGTTGATGTGGAACAGGGTCATAGCAAAAGTAACTTATATGATATTTGTGGATGATCAGATTTTTAATCTGTTGTTTTCTCCATATGATAGTTGATGCGTTGAACAGTCAACTCAACATTTGTCCGCTGTCCTCAGGTCCAACACCAATCTTATCACTTAAAAAAGTCCAATGTTTTCTGTTTCAAGAATGTGTAGGGAATGGTTTTTCGATATTTTTTGTTTGATATCTACAGACATAACGTTGAAGAACCTGTATTAATGGTTGAAACAAAGGCAGTCTTTTGTCTCTTGGTTTGTAGAGTGGTGAACGACAGTTTTACTAAGTTGTTTTTTCATTTTTGGCCTTTATTTTATTTTTTGTTTGTTGTTGTTGTTGTTGTTGTCTCGCCCATTGTATTTTCCTTTTTGTCACAAGTGAGTAGGCAGGTTGATGCACATTATTCAGAAGTATGTTTAGTATCAGTTGCTATTGGCTTAATTAAACAGCTGGCTTTAACGCGAGACATAAATTTTTTGTTATTTTTCAAGTTACACTTGTAGTCTTTGCTATATTCGATAAGTGCAAGGCATTTGAACAAATTCAGGGACACATTGTAGGGTTCACAATTCAGGCTCCAATGTGTTTTTGTGTTGCGTGTTCTGCTCTTGAGGCTTTGAGTTATTAATGCCTGTTTTACTGTGTTTACATGTGTGCATGTTTGTGTAAATAGACTAGTTCATTAGCTTTATACTTGTTATTCAGTCATAAATTTACGGGTTTTGCATATAATTCATTTGTATTTATAATAAAAGAGAAGGTAAAGAGAAAAGAAAGTATCCGCATTCACCAACATCTACTTTGTGCTAGTTCACATATATGACTGTGTTTCATTTTGTGGGCATCACTTATTCAGGCGGTGGGACGCAAAACGTTGAGGGCTTTTCCACACAGTTTCACAGTGGACTTGATCAGTTTCTGAGTACTATATTTCCTGGTGAGCATATGGATGTTGGTAGTAACAATTTTCAGGGGATGGATGCGGTATCTGCTAGAGGGGTTGGGGGAATGACTCAAGATGCTGCAAATACTCAGGAGGCAGCATCCAGACTGAATGATGAAGGAACTTTCTTGTCTAATGTACTACGTCAGATCATGCCCATTATATCTCAAAGCTCAGCCACTGGATCAAATAATGCACCTGAAGAGGGAGCTGGTGATATTGAGGTTAGAACTGCACACATCTCGTCAATACTATTAGGAATAGTTTACCATCACGTTTCTTATGCTGAAGATGATACTTGAGACCTTGTATTCTTTTGCTGGTGATATCAGTTGAAAACTTGCTACAAACGGTGCTATTGCTGAGTATTGTTCTATGTATGTGCAGGCACAGGAGAACTTGGATATAGGAACTTCATCACGTCGGCGGGGTGACCCTTCATCCCCACCAATCTCAAAACGTCAAAAGGTAATTTGCTTAATATTTATGTGTGTGTGTGTGTGTGTGTGTGTATGTACATATATCATATGCATGCACATACCTATGTATATTAATTCTCAGGTCCTCAGCTACGTTAGAGCGCTAAAACCTTGGTGGTTTTTCCTATGGTAAGTAATTAATGGAGGCACCTAGCACAATTACAATGTGAACCAGTCTCCAGAAAACTATTTTGGGACCTGTTTTGAAGTTGTTTTAAGTTCTTAATCTAATCCCTATAGTGAAATTTATTGACCTGAATGGAACACTATGTAGATTATACAATAGGGTAGAAGAAGATTTTAGATCCCAGCAACCGTAAACACCAAAATTTAAAATTTTTGAGCATACAAAATTTACAGGATGGATGTTGGTTGTTAAGTTTATGCTCGTCTTGAAATGGCTTCTGGGTTGTGACTTAAAATCTGTATGTCAAAATTGCTTGTCTTGCTCTCATTAAGTTGTCATATTAGTAGTGATTTGAGCTTTAATCCTTGCTTGCATTATATGGTGGATAAATGAATAGATTATGGATATTCCCATTCAAAAATGTTTTGTAGCTCAAAGATCCAGTTTTGATTTGTTGGAACAACCTTTGAAACATTCTGCACATGTTGGATATCGGGGTGGTGGCTTCTTTCTTGGGTCTCTATGAATAAGTTCGTCTCTAAGCGACTTATTATGGCCCATTATTGATAACCTATCTGAGGTTAAAACATGTTATGGTGAAGAGTCCCTGGTCATGTGACCCATGTATCTTTAACAGGATATTTTTCTTTTAAACCCCAAAAAGAAATTATTCTGCATCTCCAAATTGCAGCCCCTAACAGCTTATGGTTCCGAGTGCTGGTTGAATTGACTTTATATGGAAGTTTTTATTCTACTAGGTTTCTTTCTTCCTTGATATTGATACTTGTTTCAGGCGACGGATTTTCATTTTAACTAAAATTCTACTGCTTATACTGCAGAGGGAGTGATTCATCTCAAGAATCTCACAGTAATGTTCCCAGTAAGACACTGCTACGACGCCTTTGCTGAAAGTGATGTATGGACCTGTATAATGAGGTTGGATTATGAACATTCAGTTGGCGGCTGCAGCAGTTCACATTGTGAAGCAAGTGCTAGATAAGACAAAATATATATAGTTCTTTTTCCTTTACATTCTCCAGTTTTTGTTCCTTATGTTTAATTTATTAGACATTGTTTGTGCAAGTCCTTGGCACACTGAAAGCCATATGTAACATTTCAAGCAAGACCGGCTAAATTATTTCGTAGGAGCTGGTAATAGACACTCTTTTTTTTGGCACTTGCTTTCTCAGCTTCGGCTCTTCACCATTTGTTCAAGTTCGAGAAAGACAGAGGCTCAGAAAGTCAAAATTCAAACTTTGAGGCTTTATCTATAATTTGTACAGGCAACATGTAATATGACAGATTATGCCATTGAGAGCTCCAGACTACTTGTTATGGTGGCACTATATTTAGCATTTATATAGCATAAATACTCCCCGATATATCTATATTATTTACTAATTCCTATTAAAGAACAGCTCCTGGATTCGATTTTCATCACAAAAATCATAAATATAATATATATATACATATATATCACGGGTGCTGGAATAGAATTTGGGTTATTCTTTTATAAGGTCCGCCCGTTACGGAGCTGGTATGAATGTTTGCACGTGTCAGCTGGGATCTGTCTTAATGCAGGGGCAGTTTTTTTTGTTAATGAAAAAAATTAAAATAAAATTTGGGTACAAACTAGGTAATAGAAAATTTAAATTTAAAAATCAATTAAAATACAATAATATTTGTAATGGTTTTTACTTTTATTTATTTATGCATTTTTAATGTATATTTCTAGAAGCATGCTTGTCTATAGACTATAATTGATATGGAAGGAAAATTGGAGAAAATAGTTGATAAATGAGGTGGTTAAAGTATAAAACAATATTTTTCTCTCTTTTTTAATTCATAATAAATAAAATATATGTGGGTGTGTCTGAATATATATATATATGTACACACACATAATATGTACGGTGTCTTTTGAATTAAAAAAAAACATTAAATATCAAATAACAAAATCCCAACAAAAGGACTACTTTGCATATCCGTTTCTTCTTATCGAGCAACGCAATCCCAACTTTGGGACTCCATTCCACATCCATTTCTCTTGATAGAAAGCGCCATTTGGGAGTGCGCCCAACTGAAACAAAATTGTAATAATGTTTGTTAGTGATGAATTTATGATATATTCGTGGCGGGCAAGGATGATATACTGTTAGACTGACAGGTCGAATAGAACCTTTGACTCTTAGGGGAAAGGAATTGAAGGGATTGGTTGAGGAAAAGATGATGAAGTGTTGATTGCCCTAGTTCTGGTCCTAGACTTTATCTTTATTTCAATCGAGGAGTTCGGCAATGCCCCTTATTGACTGAGACATGATCAAGGGAGGAACCAGTAATGGGCTAACCTGGGCTATAGCCCAGGTCCAATTGAAAAAAAAAATTTAATACTATTGTTCCTATAAGCCTATGTACTATTCTTCCTCTTCCTATCAAACCCAGCCCAGCCCAGCCCAATCAATAGTATTTCTATAAATAAAAAGAGTAATAAAATTTACAAAAGTCAAGCCTTAAATATGAGTAACCCCACGAATCATAGACATGTCCAATCACAAAATAAACCACAATAAAATATAATAGGACCTAACCCAGTAAATCAAACGCATTGTTAGTCTATGGAAGAAGACCTAAACTCTTCGTGTATAAGGCACTAAGGCATAGGTGGATGGATATCATGAATTATTATCGTGAATCCAATGAAATATTGAATTTTATTTTTGGAAAGAGGGGGGGTTAATAACTAGTCAGGGGCAGAAAACATAAGTCTTACTTTCTAATGTGAATTTATTGATAAAAAACATATATATCTTGCATTCTTGTAGTTGTTGGTTTTAATACTTGTATGAAACAAACTTCAATGAATTCTTGACTGTGAAAATACGTCAGAGTTTGGAAATGTAAATGTGTTAAAAGGTTATAAATTATTGGGTTTAATTGAATAACTGATGCATGATTATTATATATTTAGAGCATGGATGACACAAGCAATCATAGGTTTAATTGTTTTTAGCCCTCCCTACTTTGCAATCTTAGCTCCGCCCCTAGATATGATCCCTAGATAATTGGGGTTTAAACTTAAAGGAACCTTCTCCTGTGTGTGCAGACAGACTCTTAAGTGCAAAAATAAAATACAAAGTTAGATAACCAAAAATCAGAAAACTGACCTTTTATCTTTAGAAGCAGGCATTTGACCTTTGGAAGCAGGCATTTGACTCAAAAGAGCCTAAACAAGACAAATATATATATACATATCATTGTTTGAAAGTCTGTATAATTAAAGTTACCATTAAATAATATATAAGGTACCTTTTCTATGCTAGAGAGTGAGGACACAATTGTTTTGCAATCTTCTCTTTTTTCCTCATGCCATTTCCCCTTTTATTCCAGCCATTTCCTCTTTATCTCTTGCCATTTCCGAAGGCTAGAGTCTCTTTTTTAATTTTTTTGTGCTGAACCAGTCCATTAATCTGAATCCCAAGTCCACCAATAAAACTACCAACCCAAAAATTGCCACGTCTGTGTTGATTCTCTCCAACCAAAGCTTCAAAGCTTCTCTTTTCATATGTGAAAAAAAAAAAACAGAAAAAAAATTATAGTCCACTTTGGATTCTGAAAAAAATTTAAATCCCTCTCTTTTCTTTTTCGTTTTCACAGGGAAAAAAAGATAAGCTTAACTACATACACCTTCATTCATGGAATACTTCTTTTTCTTCCATGTTTCTGAAACAAAATTAAATCCCACTTTTTTCTTTTTCGTTTTCAAAGAGAGAAAAAAAAACGATAAGCTTAATTTCGTATACCTTCATTCCTGGAATACTTCTTGTGCCGCCCAACCTTACGAGTCTTCCGTGTTTCTGAAACAAAATTAAAGCCCACTTTGGATTCTGATAAAAAAATTAAATCCCTCTTTTCTTTTTCGTTTTCACAGAAAAAAAGAAAAAGAAAAAAAGATTAGCTTAACTGCATATACCTTCACTCCTGGAATACTTTATTTTCTTCCCTTCCTTGCCAGTCTTCCTTGTTTCTGAAACAAAATTAAAGCCCACTCATTTTAGTTCCCGTGGTCAGGATTTATTGTTAGATCTTTTATGTACCTGCTGACTTTTGCTGTTACAATTATTTTTACACTGAGATGTTGAGTTTTGAGTTGGCAGCTCCTGGTACTAATGGTAATGGTGGGCAAGAATCGGATGCTGTCTCAATCACAATCACAATCACAATCACATAAGGATGAAAAATAAAATAAAACATAAACACACATTTTTTATGTAAAAACCCTAGAATAGGAAAAACCATGGGATCCTCTGTCCATGCGCAAACAAATCACTTTAGAGAGAATTATAAACTAGGTGTCAGACTATTACTTGCTCACCTTTATTTTGTTTTATGAAATTTTAGATTGATTATCAAAACTCTCTCCAAAAGATATAATATTTTTTTAGTAATGTAAAATTATACCCTAGACTGACTTGAACTTCATAATTATAGCCAATAGAAAAGTCCTATGTGAAATAGAAGAGTTAAATCAGTTAAAATATTGATTTTCGTAAGTCTCTAAATCATTTATGGTCTGTTCGATCAAATCCAAGACAAATTCGATTGATCGAACTTCCTCTATTAGCCTTCAAGCGATGTGCTTAAATTTTTGAATTTGAATTCCTGGAGACAGCTTTATGACTGCTAAATTAATATTCCCCATTTTCTTAAATTTTGATTGTAATGAGGCCTTAGATGTCCAAATGCAGAGCGAAACGAAGTATACAATCGGTCTATAAACTTTTTGAACTTGAATTTCTAATAACAGAACTCTCTTCAAAGCCAGTTTTCCTGGACAGTCAGGCAAGTAATGTTACTCTTTTGTAGTTTTCCCTATTGAAGGTAGCGGTATCATGTTGTTGTGGTCTGGAAAAGATCCAGTGTTTTGCATTCAAAATTTATAGACAAGACTTTTGCCATTGTTATATTTCCCTTTTTGATCTGCTGGGCAAATTCAAATGTTTTTACTTGGTTTAATATGTACATTTGAGTATTCTTTATGGATCTGTGCATATCTTATGTTCATTAAGAGGGTGGTTCATGGCCATGACAGCTACTTTTTGACCATGTAGCATCATCACTTTGCAGCTACTGATCCAGCATCCAGTACTGGCCCTGGGGAAGGCAATCAAGCTGGTCCCAGCGTAGTAATAGGAACTTTCAATATATCTGAACAAGGACATGGTGTTTTTCCAGATCTTGATCGGGTAGCTATATGATTTTTTAGGAAATCTGTTTTAATTTTCAAATGCATGCTTAACTACTAGTGTATTGGTTCTGATTTATTCTTCTCTCTCCCTTTCTCTCTCCCCCACCTCCACACACTAGGTTCTTTCAGCAGTTCTTGGTTCCCTTGGAATAACAAATGTGGGAATTGGAAGTGAAGGAGCTGATACTAGAGTAAGCTTCAATAGTTTTGCTTCACAAACCAACTATATGGAGTCTATATTTACTATCACAATAAAGCTTCAGCTTGGTTTACTTTTTACTGCGCAAGCTTTTCTTTTCTTTTTCCCTAGTTGGTACTCACACACACGTCTCTTCTGAGACTTGAACCCCTAACCTCCCTTTAGGAAGTAAGAGGCTGATACCGCTAGGCCATTGGCCCGTGGGCAAGAATCGGATGCTGCCTTACTTTCAGCTGCTGGACGGTGAGGGCTCCCCACACCAGCATCCTTGGCAGAAGTGATGCTATCTACACGACAGATACTCCTTGGACATGCTGGAGAATGCCTATCTGTAAGTGCTTTAGTTTAGAGGTGTTTCTTCATATATTGGCGGATTTGTTTAATTTTTAATTTAAGTTTATGCTATAGTTTCTGTTTTCCATACTTCCAATGTGAGAATTTTATCTTTGCTACAAGTCAAAAGTAAAGGAACAGACCGCACCCTAGTCTCTAATACTTCAGAGTATGAACAATCCAATCCAGACCTAGAAGGGAAGGGTTGGTTTGGAGTGGGTTTGCGGGGTTGGGGGTGGTCGGGTGGTTAATCCTTGTCCAATTTTCTGTTTATTTGGTTATCCACTTGTCTCAATCACAATCACATAAAGATGAAAAGTAAAATAAAACATAAACACACATTTTTTATGTGAAAAACCCTAGAATAGGAAAAACCATGGGATCCTCTGTCCATGCGCAAACAAATCACTTTAGAGAGAATTATAAACTAGGTGTCAGACTATTACTTGCTCACCTTTATTTTGTTTTATCAAAACTCTCTCCAAAAGATATAATATTTTTTTAGTAATGTAAAATTAGACCCTAAACTGACTTGAACCTCATAATTATAGCCAATAGAAAAGTCCTATGTGAAATAGAAGAATTAAATGACTTAAAATATTGATTTTCGTAAGTCTCTAAATCATTATGGTCTGTTCGATCAAATCCAAGACAAATTCGATTGATCGAACTCCCTCTAGTAGCCTTCGAGCGATGTGCTTAAATTTTTGAATTTGAATTCCTGGAGACAGCTTTATGACTGCTAAATTAATATTCCCCATTTTCTTAAATTTTGATTGTTATGAGGCCTTAGATGTCCAAACGCAGAGCGAAACAAAGTATACAATCGGTCTATAAACTTTTTGAACTTGAATTTCTAATAACAGAACTCTCTTCAAAGCCAGGTTGGATTCTGACAAAAAATTAATTAAGTATAGTTCCCATGAAGGGTAACTGTACATACCTTCTTTTTGGCAGTCTTCCTCTTTGTGCCTTGCTTCCCGAGCATTTTGGGGTTCTGAAACAAGTTCAAAGAGCTATTTTATTCAGATGTTAAAAAAAAAAGGGAAAAAAAACGAATTATAACCAAATCAAAATAAAATATATACCAGTGTACTTGCACTTGTTGCTATAAACCCAATTTTTGACGACCTTCTTCTCTCGTTCCATACGCAAGCTGAATGTAGTGACGACCGTGTCCTTCCCCCGTAGATTCCATCCTATTTGATCTGCAAATTGCAGCACCATAGCTTTTTGATCGGGAGTAAACTTAGTTCGGCGAAGCGGTAGCTTGTTTTCCAGGGGTGGGTGCGAACCTGTCAGTCAATAAGTATATCAGTCAGTGTCTAATGAAAAATCTTCTCTAAAATCTAATGAAGGCAATGTCAAAAATCTAATAAAGTACCAGAATACTCCCTCTTGTGGTTGTATAACCATCTCCAAATTATGCTCTTATCAAGTTCCACTTTGCTGCAAAATTTAGCAAATTCTCCCTTATTCCCTTGCATCTTCCATCCAATTTTTTCAGCGAATTTCAGCAATGTTGCTCTCTGATCCAAATTTAATTTAGTGTTGATTCGCTTCGATGGATGATTGTTCTTGAGGTGTGGCGACTCTGTCAGTCAATAAGAGTGTTAGTTAACGTTTTATGAAGATCAAAATCAAAGAAAGAGAATATGGTGTTGTGTACGTACCATTATATTTTTTCTTCTTGTTATAAATCCAAGAATTAAATACCCTCTTCTCAATTTTCATAAGGATACAAAATTCCTCGACTTGTTTTTCCTGGCTGCGGCAATTCCACCCAATTTGTTCAGCGAATTCAACCATCATGCTAGTCTGATCGGGACTAAATCTGGTGTAAAATCTCAGCCATATATGTAGTGATGTGGGACTGTGAGAGACAGAAATAGGTACATAAGAATTAGTAATAAAGGCCCTGCTAGCAAATAAAGCTGAAGGAAAATGAATCAGAATTGCCAATAACATAGTGGTTTCCAAGAAATGCATTTCTTGGCCCTTTGTTTTTCTGCCCATAAAAAAACAAAAGCAAAAGATGGTCACTACAAGAAGTTGACACAAAGTCGGCAAAATTATTTACATATAACTATGGCAAGTTAAACAAGAAAAATTAGGGCTATCAAATTTTTTTTGTAGCAAGTCAAATACATGAAAGCAAGGTGAGAGTAAATAGACTAAAGATACCAACTACCAAGACCCCTTTTGACTCTTATGCCCAAACCTCTTCTAACAAAACACCAATCATAACATTGCTAAGAGCCATTTCTCCCACACAAAATAGTAAATATTTATTTATATATATATAATATAAATAGACATGTTAGAAATTATTCCCGGACTAAAATTAAGAATCGAATATGGGATCAATGGATTCCAATGTTGCTGCAACATATGTATTTTGAGCAGCAACCGACTAACATGAATCTGCCACTACTAAAGGGAGCGAAGCTCATACCAAACAAAAATAATAGAAGCGAATAGAAGAAACCTTCAAAGTTTTACCAGCTTCCATCAGAGTAATTGAACACAAAATAATGGATACTATGAGTTACATATAATGCCACTAAATGAAGCGCAATTCAAAGATTATAATAGAATTTTCCTTTCCTAGATATTCAGACAAAAAACTAATATCTTTCCAAAGGGGCATTTGTTTCTGAGTAAGATGCTGTGACGAATGATCTGAATCATCAGGCAGTTATATGGAAGAAGATTGGAGGCATACAAGGTCATAAAATGTATGTGGTCAATGTGTAAAAGGTTTGAAACTGGTAGAAATCATAAAAAACGCGTGAGGTTGCTTTACTCTGTGGCATGTATTTCACATGATTTTCATTTGGCAAGTCATATAAGATGAATTAGGGCTTTCAAATCAAGTAAACTACATAAAATCAAGTGATAGATTCTTAATATTGTTTTCCATTTTCTTATACTAATTCACTAAAAATAGTATACTTTCATGCACAGGACTCTTAGTTCCAAAAACAAGAAGAGAGCCCAAGTAGATGAATTTACACATCATTGTTTCAGAATTTCAGGACCTTGAAAAATCGTGTGAAGTGACCAAATATTCTTGTAACTAAAAGAAATAGACACTATGCTCAATAGTATGTCTTCAACTCTAAATTTCCTCCAATTCTAAGTGCTTTGACTTAATTTGAGTGCATCAACATATTATCAACATCATCAGTCGTCATCACTAGAGTCAACGTTGACATCAACGTCCTTATAACGTTGACATTAACATCCTCATCTAGAATCGTCATCTAGAATCACATAATCCTCTTGCATAGATATTCATTTGATTAAGATAAACTGAAAAGAGACTTCCTATCATAATTGGTCATTTTAAAACCAACATCACTGCTACAACGGTGAGGGGATTTATATAATTCAATTAGGTAGGCAAAAAAAACAAACCTCTTTTTTACAGCTCCACCCATTCCCATCAACTCGCTTCTTTGAGAAAAGATTTTAGAAAAGAGACCTATATTATTAGGACATAAGAGGAAAAGTTTTAAAAGCATTAATAAACTTGTAAAACATATATTCTGAAATTGAAAACTAAATTTCCAAGTCTTTAATTCTCATTAATAAATTGTTCGAGCATCGCATCATAACAATATTATAAATATGTATGTAGAAACAAAAACAAAAGCAAAAAATCAGTATGTAAAACATGAATAAATAAACGTAACTAATAGCTAAAAATGCCAATTAAAATTTTAGAAAACGTAATGAATTTGTTACCTGATGATTGAGGAGGCATGTTTCTTGAACCTGTTCTTGCTAAATGTTAGGGCCCGATGCTAACCCTAAAAATAAGAAAACACTCAAGTTGCGAAGAAGAGGTTTCACAATCTCACTCATAACAATTAAAACACCATCATCTAAGTACTATCTCTATCATGTATCAACCCAACCCAACTATGCTTTCAATCAAAATGTTGGACACCTATCCGTAGAAAGAGGTGTGATTACAGATAGGTGTGATTAGCACATATTACACATCAGTTTAGGAATAATTTTCAAAATTAACAAATGAATATCCGGATATTTTGCATTCTAATAACAAAAGAAAATCAAAAACCAAAATTTGAAAATAAAAATATGGCAGAAAGATTGAATATTTCTTTCGTGCATTACACCAATTGTATTTCCTTGTGAAACAAAACATCCAGGATTTCTCAATAGGGCGGGCTAAATCAAAATATATCAACCAAAATCAACTATTGTTTAATTCAATTTTAGTTAACTACTGATTAAGGCATAGAAAATCCTATTTGGGTAATTAATATAAAAAAAAAAAAACCAATTTATTTCTGAACAATTCACCACTCAATACCCTATCTCTTCTTTTGACCAATTTACTAATCCTATTTGAGAATCTACTAGTGGAAGCGAGTGTGGGGTAGTTCATGGCAAGCCCCTTCCAACACTATGGAATTCACTCAAAGAAGAGAGTCGTGTGTGTAAATATTTTAATTTTCAAGCATGTTTTTCGTAAGTACTTTAATTTTCAAGAAGTAACTTTCGAGTTTTTTTTTTTGTGTGTGTGTGTGTGTGATAAGTAGAAGTAACTTTAGAGCTTTACCTATATTGAGTACTTTTGCTTGTCAAAGTTCTTGCTATGATTTTTTTTTTTTTAGTTCTGAAAAGATTTCCAACTTCAAAAAGCTTGGCATGTTGATTAAAATTGTTTCAGATTCAATCTCTGCAGATTTCTAATCCGATCCAATTCAGATTCTTTTTTTCTTTTTTCATGCCCAGATTCAAATTTTCTTGTAGACATAATTAAAAAAAAAAAATCCCAGAAATAGAAGTATAGAAATAAAAAATATATATTTCTTTTGCTGAAATAAAATGTAGATTACGGTGATTACCTCAAAATGCAATGCAAATTTTGTTACTTTATATTGTAAAAATAAATAAAATTATATAAACAAGATCATAAAAAATTTCACCAAATAGGATTTAGTTTGCAAAACAAGAATTACAGACCTTAATTAGTTGATTTAGAAAAAAAATTAAGACAAAACCCATACATACAAGTTAGCAGTAGCATAGAGAGAGGGGGGCAAGCTTGAGAGTTGAGAGACAGCGGCTGAAGCTTGCGAACGGCGAACCCGAACTGGAACAGCGGGCGATGGAAACTGAAAGATATGGGTTTAGATTTTTTAAACAATCTGAAATGATATGCCGATCTAGGTTTTGATATACGTAATAGGTTTTGAGCTTTTGATTCTTGCAGACAGATAGATAAACTGAAATATATGGGTTTTGAATTTCTGATTCTTGTAGATTTTGTACTTTGCAGCTGCAGATATAGAGAGAGGGCAAGATCGGAGACGGGAACGAGTATAGAGATGGAGGCGATTGGGGAGGCTAAAATGATTTGCCCTAAAAATATATATTTTTGGTTACCCATCATCCATGGGCCTAGAAATTTAAACGCCCCATAAATTTTGAGTCCCTAGGCGGGTAGGCCCTGCGCTTATTTGATTTGGGCTTTTTCTTTTTCTTTTTCTTTTTCTTTTTTTTTTTTTTTTTTTTTTTTTTTTAAGTATGGTGATTTAGTTAACTTTGATTGGATGGACTAATTCTATTATTATTATTATTATTTTTGGACTGAGCTAAAATTAGTATAGTCAAAAAGAAAAAAATTAAGTGGATTTCAGCCCATCAGAGTTCACCTTTACATCCGCCCTTGTCATTACTCATAATAATGTTGGTATTTAACACATACCATGACTCTGCAACATAATGAATCAAGTAGAAATCTCAATCATTCATAATTTTCATACAATTCAGGTTTTCTTTTAATATTTAAACAAAGAAATTAAAGAAGATTATATAAAATATCTATGATTAAACAATTAAGCATAATGCAGTGACATCTTAGTAGTGAATGACATTGAATTTAGTCAATCTACTTGTCATACAATTCAAATTGTCTTTTACCATTTAAACAAAGTAGTTAAAGAAGAGATTACGCAAAATATCTATGACTAAACAATTAAGTACAATGCAGTTAGAAAGTGATTTTTAAAAAACACTAAATATCAAATTCCAACCAACTTTGGGACTCCTCCTTTCCATATCCCTTTCTCCTGATAGAATAACGCGCCATTTGGGAGTTGGCCTAACTGAAACAAAATTGTAATAATGTTTGTTAGTGATAAATATATGATATATTCGTGGGGACAAGGACGGTGTACTATCACATCGACTGGTCGAATAGAACCTTTGACTCTTACAAGCAGGGGAAAGGAATTGAAGGGATTGGTTGAGGAAGAGAAGATGAAGTGTGATTACTCTAGTTCTGGTCTTAGACTTTATCTTATTTCAATCGAGGAGTTGGGCTATGCTTCTTATTGATTGAGACATAATCTTAGTATAACTAGAAGATCATCCACTTAAAAAGAATAAGTTGAATGTCAATGTCTCGATAATTCAAGTTATGACAAGTGGAGAGGGGTTTACACTTGAAGGATTATTCTCCCGTGTGCATAGACAGACTCTCAAGTGTAAAAATAAAATATTAAGTTAGATAATCAAAAATCAAAATCTGCGACCATTGATCATGTTCTTTTGTCATCTACCAACACTTGATGATTCTGAACTCTTCTTTACTGTGAAACTTTATACTCATTAAAAAAGACGATGAGGAACTTTATGTTTATCCACTTTTTTGAAGCATTGCTATAATAGAAACAAACTGCATCGGGATTATCACAATAAATTCTTAATAGTCTTGTGAGAAAATCCACAACTTTAATGTCGTTCACTGAAATGGGGTCTATTTGCCCCAAAAATGGGTCTGGAGAGGGAAAGAGGGGGAGAAGATCAATGACAAAAAAACCAGAAAAAGTCAGCAGCCAATAAAGGAGTCTGCCGGGGCGAAAAGTTACAAAACATAACCATGAAATTCAAATAAAGAAGTCCGGGCCGGGGCGAAAAGTTATAAAACATAACCATAAATAATAGTACCATGGCATGTGGTTTCTAATTTTGAAACCATCACCATTGTAAAATTTAAGTTGGACCCATATTTAACCACTGTATACCTTGAAAAGATTGTGTTTAATATGATACCATCTTGATTTTGAAAATTGAGAGTTAAAATCTGTTTGGCGCCACCTAGAGAATTTCCCGGATAGATGTGGAAGGGGACTGTATGGTGGTGGATTACTAATGCGCACAACTTCTTCATACTGGGGAGACATCCAACTTTTCTAAAGTTTGGACCAAAGTCAAAAATTAGACTTTCGAGCCTGGCCATCCAGGTGAATCGAGAACTCAAAGTAATGTTCCCAGTCAGACACCGCTACGACGCCTTTGCCGAAAGTGATGTATGGACCTGTATGATGAGGTTGGATTATGAACACCATGCAGTTGGCGGCTGCAGCAGTTCACATTGTGAAGCAAGTGCTAGATAAGAACTCAGACAAAATATTTGTAGTTCTTTTTCCTTTACATTCTCCAGTTTTTGTTTCTTATGTTTAATTTATTAGACATTGTTTGTGCAAGTCCTTGGCACGCTGAATGCCACATGTAACATTTCATGCACGACCGGCTAAATTATTTCGTAGGAGCTGCTAATAGACACTGTTTTTTTTGGCACTTGCTTTCTCAGCTTCGGCTCTTCACCATTTGTTCAAGTTGGGGAAAGACGAGGCTCAGAAAGTAAAAATTCAAACTTTGAGGCGTTATCTATAATTTGTACAGGCAACATGTAATATGACAGATTATGCCATTGTGAAAGCTCCAGACTACTTGTTATAGTGGCACTATATTTAGCATTTATAAAGCATAGATGCTACCCGATATATCTATATTATTTACTAATACCTATTAAAGTGCATGGTGAGCCAACTTTTGGGTTCGATTTTCATCACAAAAAATCGTCAATGTATAATTAATTAATATATATATATATATAGCAGGGTGCTGAAATTTGGGTTATTCTTTGATAGGTCTGTCCCCTGTGAATGGCAATTTAGAGCTACGGAGCTGGGATCGCAATACCAGCAGTTAGACGTGTTAGTTGGGATCTGTCTTAATGCATGGGTACTCAAGGCACCAAGGGTCGATCAAGTAGTATCTTTTTTATTTTTCAAAGTGGATAATGATGATTCCAATGTTCAAATGAACAAAATGAGTATGTGTGATTTTTGTAAAAAAAAAAATAAAATTTGTGAACAAACTAGGTAATAAAAATTAAAATTTAAAAATAAAATAAAATAATATTTGTAATGGGTTTTTTTAATTATTTTTATTTATTTATGCATTTTTAATGTATATTTCTAGAAGCATGCATGTCTATAATTGATATGGAAGGAAAATTGGAGAGAAAATAGTTGATAAATGAGGTTGTTAAAGTATAAAACAATATTTTTCTTCTCTTTTTAATTCATAATAAACAATATATATGTGTGCGTGTGTGAATATATATATATATATATATATATATATATATATATATATATATATAGAGTTTTAATTTGTACTCGATCTGCATTTTGAAGTTAGCCAGAATTATAATAATAATTAACAAGTTTTTTTTATTAGATTTAAAAAAAAAAGAAAAAAAAAGAAAGAAAGAGATTCATTACCTTTTTTTACAGAGTATTATGAGTCCTAGATATTTGCCCTCTCAATCAATCCCCAATTTCAAGCGGTATGAATTGGTCCCTCTTCTTTATTATATTATTTAGATTCTTATTTACGAATAATGGACTCTCAGGCTCTGTTTGTTTGGATGTAAAATATTTTTTAAAAAATATTTTTTTTTATTTTCTGATATTTGGTTGTTGTAAAATATTTACGAAGTAAAGATTTATTAAAATTTAACAAAAATAACTTATCCATCAATTTTCGGCAAGTTATTTTATGTGTCCCGCCCGATGAACTCAACCTCAATCGTGAATTGATTCATATTCTTACGAAGCACATGCTAAGACTTAATTATATCTAGAGCTCAAAAAGTACATGCAGATGATGCAGATAAATCGGGAATACCAATTAAAGCAACTGTAGATTTAATGAGCAGAGAAGTTAGAGGACGAGAGCATCTTGGATTTTTGGATGAAGATTACATAAATTACATACATACAACAATGGAAAAGTGTGATGCTGGGGCTATATTGCAATATTTTCAGGAGGGGCTATATTGCAATATTTTCAGGAGATGCAATCAGAGAATTCATCTTATTTTTATTCACTTCAGCTGGATAAGGATGATATGATCACCAATATTTTTTTGGGCAGATGCACATTCAGTGGCTGATTATGGCCTCTTTGGAGATGTTGTTTGCTCTGACACAACTTATCGAACAAATAATTATGGCCAACCTTTTGCACCATTTATTAGAGTTAATCATCGTAAGCAAACAGTGCTATTTGGTGCAGCTTTATTGTATGATGAAATCGCAGATTCGTTTAAATGGTTATCTGAGACTTTCTTGGTGCCATGTATGGAAAACAACCAAAGACAATCTTACAGATCAATTTGCAGCAATGGCCAAAGCAATTTCAAATGTGTTTTCTGAAACTCACCATCAATTGTGTGTTTGGCACATTTATTAGAATGCTGCGAAAAATTTGTGTCACGTGTTTCATAGATCAAGCGAATTTGCTCACGATCTTAGCGTGTATATGACTATGAAGATGAAGACGATTGGTTATTGGCTTGGAATAACATGCTTGAGAATTATTGTTTAAAGGAGAATAAATGGTTGAAGGATTTATTTGAAGCACGAGAAAAATGGGCATAGGTGTACGGACGACACACTTTTACTGTAGATATGAAAAGCACATGACGCAGTGAAAGGATGAACAATGTTTTGAAGAACTACTTAAAACCTAGACATGACCTTTTAAGATTCTTCAAACATTATGAGAGGGTTTTGGCAGATCGACGGTATGAAGAATTACGTACAGATTTCAAGATGACACGAACTACACCAATGTTATTAACCAATGCAGATATGTTAAAACATACAGTAGAGGTTTATACCCCACATGTTTTTGAATTGTTTCAGAAAGAGTATATGAGTTGGGGCAATTATTGTATATATAGAGTTGGTAAAGTTGGGATGACATCTGAGTACAAAGTATCTTTTGTTGGCAAATCTAGAGAGCATTTTGTCACGGACTTGAACCTTTTCAAGCTCCCGTGCGGCCTTAGACACTTTCAAGTCCCCTTGAAGCGCTAAGTCAGCCTACCCGAGTGTGCTAGACAACTCCACACTAATCTAGAGAATTCCGGAAAGTTCCATACTTGTGTAGAGAAGTCTAGAAAGCTCTAGTCCATGCAGGCTCTATGTCATCGTCTGCTGGGCGCCTGAGTGGCGCCTGCGTGGCAGAGCCTCTTGGTAGCGGGGTGTGACAATTTGGTCAAATTTGAGGGTTCAACAGAAACAGTCAGTCACGTGCAGTTGCATGAAGCTCACTTTTGTTGGCATACCATGTGCACATGCATTGAAGGTGTTAGATAACAAAAATATCAAAAGAATTCCATCTCAATACATCATGAAGAGAGGTGGACGAGAGATGCCAAAGCTAGAAGTATCATTAATTATCATGTGATCAAGTCTAATGATAGTCCCAAGGAGTCTATAGAAAAGCGTTATAGTAATTTGTGTCGCAATTTTCGTGAGATTGCAACTTTTGCAGCAGAACACGAGAAGTTATCTGCATATGCACACATGAACGTTCTATTCAATTGCTCAAGGTTTTAGAGTTAATGAAGAAAACACTTTCTCTAGATGATGGAAGTATCGGGGATCCACTTGCCAATTATGTGCCAAAAGAAGTTTATGGGGTCAAAAGGAAAGCCACACTTGGACGTCCACGCGGTCGACTTAAAAGCTCACTTGAAATATATATATATATAGATATATATATATATATATATATTATAACTTGTATAATTTTATTTATTTAATTTTTTGGTTATATTTATAACTTGCTGATTCTTATATGCACTTCACTCGTCATTTTCATTTAGTTGTTTCTTTCTTAGTGAGTAGGGAAAAATAATGCAACATAAAATATCATAGTAACTTAAGCTGAAACTTGTTAGATTTGGAATAAGCTAAAGTGAGTCGAGTGTATTCTAAGCAATGCCTTCTAACGGTATTATTCATGAGTTACTGTCAAAATTAGAGTTGAATTATCACTAAAAAACCAACTGTACTGTAGAAAAATAATTTATGTTTATATTGAACTTATAATTAAATTTCTAGCAAGAATCTTGTCTGGACAATGGAAGCAATGCTCCATTATCAACTAATTTGGCAATGACCTGAATATTCTGGTGCGACTGCAACTTAGCAAGTTGATAAGACTTACACTCAATTACTTCATGTAATTATGTTCTTCTACATATATATATATATATTTAAAACTATTCAAGTTAAATTTATCATATTGATACTGTATTTTATTATTGGCAGGAATTTAAAGCACCTTTAAGTAACCTTTCAAAAAATTCAAAAGGAACTGAAAATTGGGCATGAGGTTGGTCTTTTATAATTTGATTGTTCTTGTTTTAACTAGTATTACCTTCCTAGTCATGAGTACTTATTCACTTCTTTTTTTATTTGAACATAAGGAAGATTGATGTCAAATGCAATGTTTTACGGCTGGATTTATTTGCCGAAGCTGATTAAATAGTACCTCGCACCTACAAGGTCATCATTTTATGGAACATTGGTTTTGAAGCTGATTTTTTATTTTTTCTTTTTATTATTATTTTTAACTATACACTTAAATTCTCTATGGGGTTTTGGCATTTAGGCTATGGTTTGTTTCACGTAAAATATTTTTTTTGGAATTTTTTTTTTCAGTTAAAATATTTTTTTATTTTTACTTTGTCAGTATTTGGCAAAGGTTTATGTTGACAGTCGAGTCCATTGAGCGGGACATATAAAATAACTTGCTAAAAATTGATGAATAAATATTTTACGACAACCAAATACCAGAAAATATTTTCCATCCCAACAAATGGAACTTAGTGATTTTGATCTCAAATAGCATATAACCACGAGATGATTTTCTTTCTTCCAAGTGTTTTTTTTTTTTTTCTTTTCTTTCACAGTAATAATTTGTTGACACTCTTCACTTGACATGAAATCAACTGAATATCCTCTATATGCAAAAATTTCCAGGCAATGCTGTCATGACCAGTACTAGTAACAAGTGCTTATAATATTGCAAATTAAAACATCCTACCCGATGGTAATTGGAGTTGACATTTTTTTTTTTCTCTTTTCCTATTTAGATGTGTAAAGTTTACGTCTTGGAAACTAGAAGTGACTTTTCCCCCAAGTGGAGGAGAATCGAATGGTGGTTTCTTTATTCCATCGTGTTTCAAAATCTCAACATGAGATTGATCATATCATTTTGTCACTCAAATCGTATAAACTAATTGTAGACCGTTGGTGTCATTATTGAACATAGTAGCACTCTAATAGACAAAAGATGATTTACAAACCAAACAGTTTTACTAAAAAAGACATAACATGGTCCAAATAATTAACAAACCTATCACCCTCAGAAAAAAAATTACAAATCAAATATCTTTACTAAAAGGAGAGAATATAGTCCAACAACGACAATTGACTTTGAAACCCTATAGCGATTGATACTGACTCATTGATCTGAGAATTTCCTCCTTGATAGTTTCTCTTCCGGCCAAAGTTGCATATCCTTTTGACAAAGACTCCAAGAAAAAACCACCGTTCAAAGAGAACTACAAGACAAAACCAAGAAACAAAGATCATGTATTTTTTCAAAACTGTTTAATTCTTACAACACATGCAATTTGATTGTCATGATGGACAATGATTTGATTAAATTTGCAATCACGAAATTTAAAACACGTGAAGAAATTAACCAAGAGGGACCTTTCATCATTCACTAATTAGGTGGTGGTTCTTCATGTGCAACTCCCAATCAGTCTATAAGTTACAACTCCCTAATTCAAGAGACTATTTACTTCTCTTCTTCTTCTTAAAATATAGTGTGTGGTAAAGGGAGAAGCTGGATATTGAAGATATGGTAAGTTCTGACACGTCCACTAAGTTCATATTGAACTCATCCAAGAGAGCTGTATTTCACTAGTTTTTTTTTTAGAAAAAAAGTGTTCAGCATATCTATGCGGTGAACCCTAATAAAATAACTAAAACTGACATTTATATGGTTATATATTGTGATACTTTTGCTGGTCATATATAGTCTATTTTACTTGTACAAAACTAAATAAAAGTAATTCTACAATACTAAAAAATTCATCTAAACCAAACATATCTAAGATTACATGGACAATCTTACTGCAAATGCAATAGGTTTTTTATGGACAATCTTAGTGATTTTTATTTTTATTTATTTATTTTTACGAAACACAATGTAGTACATGTCATTACCGAGTATTTTGTCTTTAACAACTAACTGATGATTACCAAACTTCCCATACATATATGATTCTTGCAAGTTAGATATTTGAAACATAAAATCAGAAGAGGGCATCTAAATAATTGATCCCACGAGAAATCCAATACCTAATTGAAGAAAAAATATACTTGCTTACCTCAAAACTTCTTAGTCTTCTCTTTCCTCCTCTGCATCACTTCTCTTCTTCTTCCAGTTCTCCAACGACACGAGTGGAGTTTCTCTCTAAAAATATGAGAGCGTGAGAGAGAGGGAGGGGGAGAGGCGGACGAGATTAGGGAAGCGTGAGAAAGAAGAAGAGAGGAGAGAAATAGAATTTGATTCGGATTCATTTGGGTTTAATCCGAATAGTTATCAAATTATTTAATTTTTATTATTTTAAATGTAAGAACACTTGTGAATTTAACATTGCGCCACATACCATATTCTCTTTGTTAGATCTGATCTTCATAAAAGGTAAACTAACACTCTTATTGACTGACAGAGTCACCACACTTCAAGAGCAATCCTCCATGAAAGCGAATCCACACTAAATTGAATTTGGATCAGAGAGCAACAATATTGAAGAGTAATATTTTGAATGTTCTACTTTTAAGATTTACATTAGAGAGAATTTCGACTTTCGAATACCAAGTTACCAACCCCTTAACTTCGTGGGTTTAGTTGGTGACTTTGACCGGACAAACACCCTTTTTCTTGGACAAGAAGCCTAAAAGCCTGTATAAAGTCGATACTACCCTTCCTCAGATCTCAGACTTCATAATTGCTCGTAGGCTGAAACAGACCTTTCCCTGAGCTATTTAATAATACTCACCAAGAAGTAATTCAAACTTTTTGCGGTTCGATACCACGAAGAGCTTCGTACCCTTTCCAAGGATTGAGGAGAAGAAGTGAATCCGTTATCGTGTTGCGCACTGACGATGAGCATTGATCATATTCATATGACGATGCATTTCTGATCCCTACTCATTCTAGGGTTTCCACACTCACCTTCTTCACATCCTAAGGTAAACTAATTCATTCACACATATATATATACACACACACATACACGGTATATATTATGTTTATATCTATATGTATCATAAGTTAGACCTTCCCATGTAAAATCAATATACGAGTTTTTTTTTTCTGCCTACTTTTCTTGGATTTTGAAGGATTAACTTTGAGCATGTCTGTTCGAGAAGCTGAGAATATTTTGATTTAATATGTTTTTTTGTTATATATATACATATATATTACCGAGGTTTTCTAGGGTTTTTGAATATGGATCGAGATTTTCCCAAGGTCGGATTAGGGTTTCTATAATTTGACGCTTTTGTTTTTCTCTGTGTTCTTTGCTTTAAAATTTACATGTTGTTTGGTTGGTACAAAAGGGTGCTCGTCCAATTATGCGTGAAAATTTTGAGCCTGATCACAGGTGCTTTAAATTGGTTTAGATTTCTTGACGATTCAGAGTCATGCCGACCTACACAGCAATAGCTTTGGACAGGTTATTTGAACCAGGGGCTTCAAAATCCATCCAAGCAGCAAAGAATGCTCCTCATTCGAAACTCGAGAGGAGAAACAATGCTCCTAATTTGAATCCGGAGAACAGAATGAGTGCTCCTAACTCGACATTGGAGGGGAGAAACAGTACATCAATGGTGACAACGATAAATCAGAAACACCACTGGGCTCGGATGTCACCAGCACTCTATGCCACTCCCGAGCCAACACCGCTTCCGGATTCTCCAACTTCATTCCCTCCGTCTCCTTACATCATCAATCACAAACGACGTGGGCCACGCCTTCTCAAGAGTTTCTCTGAAGTTGGTGTTGCTACTTGCAAACAAGCTGTAGATGAAAGGGATGTAAGTGAGAATGTAAATAATCCTGAAAAGGAGGTTGCTGACAAGACCAATGATGTTACTTTTACTGTTGCTGTTCCTAGTCCTGTTGAGGAGGAGCATGTGAATGGTAGTTATGATGGGGTACTTGGAAGAAGTGATTTGGCATTGACGAGTGCCAAGAGCAACACAGAGGCTGAGAGTAATAATGGGGTGGGAGTGGAACAGTCTTTAAATCTTACGCCACCAATTCCGGAGTTTTTTGATGCTTGGGAAGGTACCTGCGCTTTGCTTCTGTCATTTAGATGGTTTTATCTGTATTTGCTTAAGCCATTGTCTATAGCATCTGAATACTTGACAATGTGATTAGATGTCCCTGTTCATATGTTAGCATACTTGCATATGTTAATGTGTTGTCTTCTTGTTTTCTTTATCACATATAAAGTAGGAAGTATTGCATTGTAATTAGATGTGTTCACAATTCTTACAGAACCCTTTAACCCCACTTCATTATTAAAATATTATTCTCTAAAACTTGTATAATTTTGGCTTCAACATTTCCATGAAACCACCTTATTTGTTATATATTTCCAGTAACATCACAATCATATTATTGTTACTGCTTTCCAATCTTGGTAGGCTTACTTGTATTTCTTACTTGTTTGTAGAATTGTCTTCTGAGAATGGGCCGCAGGCTTCCCTGCCTGATGTTGAAGAGGAATTGCGGGAAATAAGATTGAGTTTAGTGCTGGAGATAGAGAAGCGGAAGCAAGCAGAAGAAACCTTGAAATATATGCAAAGCCGGTGGCTTAGGATTCGGGAACAGTTGTCTCTTGTAGGGTTGACACTTGCAGATCCCATTGATGTAGTGGAGAATGAAAAACTGCAGGTTGATCCCGCAGAAGATCTGTCCCAACAAGTTCATATTGCCCGGTTTGTCTCAAATATCATTGGGAGAGGAACCGCAAGATATGTTGGGCTTGAAAGATACTGGAATATCGTTAGACAACTCCCAAAATTCTTGTCCATCTCTCTCTTTTGGGATGTCCCAAAATACATGTCCTATTCCAAAAATGAATGTTCTATTTTTTATAACATTCCCAAATTATCCTTTTGACTAAACAGCGGAATACTATTTTGACTTTTAACAAAGATAAATTTGTAAATTCACTCTTATCAATACAATAAAAAAGAAATAAAAATCACTAAAATAAAAGGTTGGATTCCCCAAACAGCCCAATAATTTTGAGACACAGGAAGAGTATATATATATATATATATATTACAAATGCGTTTAAGAAAAAATATAAGAAAAAATTAAGATATATAGTCAGCATTTGACAAAGTTACAAAAATCAGCCTATATGTAAGGTACATTTTTCTCTTCTTATTGTTCAAATGTATAAAGCCCATCTTTAAGTAGATAAAGAGGTTTTGAATTTTGTAATATTGGCATATCAGAATTTTGCCCCTTTTTTTATCATTAAATTTCCAACCATCATACTTGTGTCCACGAAGGGTGACTATAATCTAGATATATCATAATACTTGGAATAGGGTCGTCACAGATTTGGTGATCATAACCTTTTGTTAGTTTTATTTTTGGTAGATCCTTGATATATGTAACTATGAATTTGTGATTTTTCATGACTGCATATATTAAGAGTTGGGTTAAACTTACTCCTGTTGTTGAAAATATACCTTTATAAGCTTATAGGGCTCATAGCTTCATAATTCAGAAAGCTGACTTGCTGATTTCTTTCATTTTGCTCTTCATACTTTTCAAGTCGATTGTATATGGATTAGGGATAGATGTCCAAACCAAAGCTCTTTACTACAAAAGCAGAAGTTAACTGAGATAAGGCTGCAACACGGGTGGGTTGGATCAGGTGGGTGTCAGTCTTGGACTCTTGGCTCAACCCGAGAACTAACCCTGCTCATCCAAGCTCTGTACAGTCCAACCCTCAGCTTGAGCTACTACGTCTGGCTGGGCACAAAGTAATTAGACAGGTCTGGTTGCTCTCAAGCGGGGTTGAACGGATTGGATCAAGCCCTGACATTCTTTTCATTCCCCCCTGGGCAGTTTTACTAAACAGTTGAGAGCAAGTGAATATAGGAACAATTGGAAAATGAAAATGGAACAAAACAAACATAATTGAAATTCAAGGATTGGTGAAAATTGACAATAAGAGTTTAAAATTGATTTGTGTGCATGTGTCTGCAGAATCAGCACTAGGTTTTGCTTCGAGGATTCTGGAGAATGGATTGTGGCAATGGAATTGGAAGAAAATGAGTCTCTGTGATTGGAACAATTATAGGTGAGACGATGGATAAGGTCGAGAGATAGGTTGAGCCATTGAGGAATAGTAGGGTTTGTGGAGAAGTCATCATCTTTCTTATTTTTGCTTTTTTTGTTGTGAGAAATCTGAGAGAGAGATTATCTTACCATAGATGATCCCAGAGTTATTGCATAAATTTATATATATATATATATAGATATATATATAGATATACATAAATAGATCGGACCTAAGCTGACCAAATTAATGTCAAGAGTTTGAGTCGAGTTGAAGTGATGTGTGTGTGGCTGTGGCGTGCATCTTTTCTGTGTCTACTATAAATAGTTCTGATGTTTTCCTGCTATTTACTTTGGTATAGAGATGACACGGCATCTGAGGCAACAAAGGAAGAAAAGGCATTGGTGGGTGTGGGGTTCTGTTTCTGCTGCTATTACACTTGGCACGGCTACCTTAGCATGGTCTTCTTACCAATCAACTGTAAATGGATCATCTTCTTACCACGACCATGCAACCAAGTGATGACCTTCCAATCGAATTGCTAACTGAATGTAATACTGCATAAGCAAGTAAACAAGAGGTCAGACATGCCATCTTGTGAATACCACCAATGTCGAGCTATTCTTTTTCTTCTTGTTGCATGGTTTCTGTGCCGTAGAGCCTCTATGCAATCAGATGATTGGGGAATAGGTAAATTACTTGGAAACATTCAAATCTGCTGGATGTTTCTTCAAGTAGTTACTGAACTAAGGAATAGATAAAATGTCCTGCTCGTGGAGAGGGCTTTTGGATTCGACTGATACGTCACCCGTTTGCATCTCTACTTTACGGTCCAACTGATTTGTCATGCCTCTTTGAGTAGTGCTATGGGGTTATGCAACCAAGATGATGAATCACAAGAATCAACAGCTGGTAGAGTACGTCTATAATTACCTTTGCACAGCTTTAGCATGGTTGCTAATTTGAAATATTTATGATTCTGTATTTTTTAACCTTTTGAGTACAATTTACTTTAATTTTATTGGAGCTCAATTCCACCAGTCTAACAAAATTTAATTGAGGTGTTAATGTGTTGATTTCCCACCCACTTTCTGGGTCACTGCTGGAATAAGATCAACCTTAAATCTGAAGGAAATTATTTTTTAATTGGCCTAAATCCTCTTATGTGAGAAAATGTTGGATTGTATGATCATATCCATCCGGTTGGTGAACCAATATAGCACTCGGGACAGGTACTAAAGGTCAAATTAAATACTCCAAGATATATATATATATATATATATATATATATATATATATATATATGAAATGCAGATGTCTGCCTGACCCAGTTTGATTGTGTAGATTACTTATATGGGAGATATCAGATACGGTAATGGTGGCAAATGGCAATGGACCTGGCTGGCTGCCATTGTTTCTCTTCATAATACTGCTAGGTTTCAGGTGTCACGTCCTGGAAGAGACTTGGTGAAGAAAAGATGTTTGCAACGTAGAGGTTTATGGAGTACTCATCCCACTGCTTGCTTGCGGGAAGTAGTTTCTGATGCTTCTGATTCTTCACCTCTCCGATCAATCAGGCATTTATGGAGTACTGTTTGGTCTTGTTGCTGATACATGTCCTCTTGTGGGCTTATATAGCTAGGAAGAATAAAGGCGGAGAAGAGCATAGTCTAAAATAAGTTAAAAAACGTTTGAAAATAATGAAAAAATTATTGATTGGTAATAAGCACCTATTGGCTTTTAATTGTTCCTTGGAGTTCAAATTTTCTTCCATGAATCTCTGTTTTGCGGCTGAGAATTTGCTGCTAAATTGATCCCCAACTTATAATGAGAATTTTCAAACCAGAGTAAAAATAATTTATATTATTAAAATGCAATTTGGGCAGTTAATCCAAACCTAATCTGAGTTGAAGCCAATTTTTTGAGAAGTGGTGTGGTGTGTTCAATCAAAATTTTAAAGGTGTCAATAATCATTTGAGCCTAGGGGCACAAGAAACACATACGTTTGCTAACCGTGTTACCAACTCATTCTAATTCTGATGCCTCAAATCTCTCATTCATTTTCTCCCTCTGGATGTATTAATGTTCTCTCACGCCTGAAATAAATGGTTTCCTTATCAATATAACTCTAACTATACACTTAAATCCCCAAAATCATAAAACACAAGACTTAGTAGACACAAGACTTTATCCACAAACTATATATATATATATCTATATATATATATATATTTCCAAGACCAGAATGAAAGAAAAAGTTTAGAGAAGAGTTAGTAGACATTATTTTTTAAAAAGTTTTATTCAATTGGATGATGCTGTAACTAAGCCCTCAAATATAGTAGAATATAATGTTAGTAATTTAGAGAGATTTCAAATTATGAATTTTTTTTTTTTAACTTTCTTTTATTCAAATTTTTAAGTAAAAATTGAAAAGAAAAAAAGAAAAAAAAGAAAAAAAAAAACTCTGAAGTCAGAACAACTCATTATATTATTTTGTAGCCGCTACAATTATTTTGTCATTATCTACCATTATGTAGCGGGCCTAGCGGCTACATTTATGTTATGTTATGCATGTAATAGCTAATTTATATGTTGGAAATATTGTTTGAAATCTGTTAAAAAAATTTGAAATTGAAAGCCTATTTTTTCGTAGCACCAACACTTGGTCAATCCAAGAATGGAATATTTAATTGTGTTTGAGTAATTCTATAAAATGATTTACTTTTTATTTATTTACTTTTATTATTGGTTTTATTATTATTATTATTTTTTTATGTCATGATTTCATTCATGTAATTGAACAAATCATTTGCATGTAACAACAATTATGTTTTCTTTGGTTTCTTACCATCTTAATAACAAGAATTTAAAACAAAAAAAAAATCTTAATAATAAGAGTGAATAAACTTTCTAAAAATTACCCCATATACTTCCTCTACATGGTATGTAATTTTCTAGTGGTAGTGGAATCAAAACAATTTCCAAGAAATAGGTGATGGAATCAAAACAATATATGATGAGATGATAAATGTATTTATCTCAAACTAAATGACTTAAATGTCCATTATAATTAGATTCTTGTGAATTAAATAGAGGGAGCGATGTCCTTTCACATTAAAAGTGGTTATATTTTTAGATTTTTAACTTGAGTAAGTCAACTACAACAATTTCGTCTAAAAAAGATACTTTGGGGAATTTGTGTTCACAAAGTAAGTAAAAAAAATAAAAAAATCCATTTTTATTTCTATTTTGAAATGTTCAACTTTGGGGTATTTTTGTGTTCTCGAAGTAAGAAAAAAAAAATTCAAATTTGAAAAAGAAATTATGTTACTTTTTAATTGCCAATTTTAGTCCACTAAGGAAAAGAAAAAAATTGGACACTAAGAAAACATGGTAAATTATTATAATGGCCGGTAAAATCAAGTTAGTTTTTGAGCTGTTTAATTTTTCCATTTTCTATTCCAACACCATGGAGGATTTTTTCTATCCTGTGCGGTTGTACTCAATTTTATTTTCTTAATTATATAGCTTAAATATAATTTTATTGACTTTCCTTTTTTTTTTTTTTTTTTGGGAATTTTTCTTTGCTGCTTGACATACCTTGCTTAATGGAGAGAGAGAGAGAAGAGAAAAAAAATCTATTAAGGGATAATTTTTTTCAAAAAATTATCTCAAATAATCACTTAAATAGACATTATTAGTTAAAAATGTCTCTTAAGATAATAGAGGTGAGTTTTTTTTATTAAAAATATTCATAAGAGAATTTTTCACAATTATCTAATAATAGTTAGAATCTTACTCCCACAACAATTAGTAGGCATACGTTACTGATTTGACATTTCATAAGCATGCATATGAAATACTCCAATTAATTTATAAATTTTTTTATTTAGATTTATTTTTCCAAATTCTAATGTCAAGTAATGATTATAATATGAGTATTTTAAAAGATTAAGGATATGGAACAGTAAAAAATGAATTAATTTTATTTAAGTAGAGAGTAATGTCATAATATTAATGGTAGAATAATAATCAGCTCCACTTATATATATAATATTAAAAACTAATAAAGAATAACTATATAAGAGGAATTTATAAATAAATAAATTATAAGAGGATTAAGAGATTTCCTATTTTATCCCATGTTTTTTACTTCCAAACCAAGATACCATTAAGTTAACTTTTTACTTTACTTTCCTAAAATTATAGACTAACCGCCTTCAATTCCCTCTCTCTCTTCTCCATCTGCGCCTAATCTGTCTCCTCTGCCAAATTAGTAGTAACCGCCTTCAATTCCCTCTCTCTCCCCTCTCCATCTGCGCCTGATCTCTCCTCTCTGCCAAAGTAGTAGTAACCGCCTTCAATTCCCTAACCCTCTTCCTCCAGGCTCCATCTGCGCCTGACTCCTTTTTATTCGCTTGCTGAGCATGACTTGTTTGTCACAAATAGAAAGTCGAATCCATCGCATCAAATAGAAGGGACAAATCATTTGCTTATTCATTCATTGAGCACTGCCTGATCCAGTTCCAAGAAACCAACCCTATAAGAGAAGGTATAGTTGGCTGTACTCATTCTTACCTCTTAGTGATCACTCATCAACCCCAAGCAGGAAAGGCCTTCTTTGTACGGCGAATCGCCAATAGAATTCAAATCTGACTGTGGTCCATACTTCGCATCCAAGGGGCACTCCTGCCCATAGAGCATCATCTTTCTCCCCCATCTGCGCCTGATCTCTCTCCTCCATCTCCGGCCCTCTTCTCTGCTATGGCCGCCACCACAAAAAAGCTCTATGTATGGGTTAACGGCTATGGTAATAACGGAGGTGATGATGGTAAATATCTGCCTTGCATCAACGTCGAATTCAACTTCCGTGTGGAGCAGACTTATCAAAGCAGAACCAGAGGCCTCATCACCCGACACGGTATCGGAGAGATCTCATCACGACGTCCATACAAGTACTTCACCTATGATTTGCTCTACACAATGATCCATGGCATGAAAATCCCCTTCCCTTTAGAGAAGATGCTCTGTGAGCCAACTGAGTTGGAGAACACCAACGACCTAATCCTGCATGTTTTGGACGTGGCTAGTTGCACGGTCAATAGATTTTGCAACTCCGGTCAGAAGCTATTCAGATTGGACATATACATTGTTAATAGACTGATTTTACCCCATGCTGAATTTGAAGCAATAAACCTTGCAAAGGAGCAGGTAGAACGTTGGTTTCAACTTCATCAGAAGGTTAATCAGATGATACTGTCCAAATCATTTTCAGACTTTGGTTTGATCCACGGGGAAATAGGAAGAATAGTGAGGGATACAGCTCATGATCAAGATTTGGAATTGTCATTGTTGGAACTAGCTATGAGGGAGTACTTTCAGGAGACAGTAGAGCCCGTGAGATTTGAAGGTGATATTGATGATCATGGTGAGGAGGAGGAAGTACTCTGTGTTATATGTAAGGATGAAATCGTCGTTGGGTCTCGAGTCATTCGGATGGCATGCTCTCGTATCTACCATGTCCAGTGCATCGCAGAGTGGCTGCCATTGTGTCGCTTCAAGTCGTCAATCAACAAGTCTGAGGTATCTTAGTAGTTAGTGGTAGCATTTATGGATTTCAGTATTTGTAATTAAACACAAGAACAGGGTGCTCTGTACATTCATAATTGTGAATTACTGACTTCAATGTAAAAGAATTAGTATAGTTTTGGTCAATATAGTTACCAGATTATGGATTTGATTCATTGTTTAATTTGCTCTCTTCAAATGGGCTTTTGGATCGTTTCTTTTTTCTGGCCTGCATATGTATGGAATAGAAAGTGGTTCACTGTATTGCCATGGTTAAAAGTGTTTAATATGTTAACTATGTTGGGAGTTATATATCTCACAAACTAAGTTATCAACAACAAAAAAACATTACACCTTTGTTTTTATTTAATTTGAATCATTTGTGTGTGGATATGAATTTGGCACATTAATCCAAATTAAATCCACATTTCAATGCAACTTTAGGATCCCATAATTGGATTGTTAGAGAATGTTAGTGACATCCTTGATTGGATTTTATATAACGTAGCTAGCTAATCCGATTTCTGATTAAATTGACTTATGGAATGCTCCACCTATAGAACTCAGAATTTCCTAGTATGGGAGTCATCTTAAGAATCTCACTCAACATACATTATCTCAGACAAAAGGTGCTTTCAATTTTTAATAAGCCAAATCTTTTCTTAAGAGGAAAAATGTACGGATCTTTACTGCTAGGGATCATTTATGATCTTTAGAGGAGCTTCACACACATTTCAGCATGAAGTGTTACAATATTAATGGAACAATTAAATTATGCAAACATGAAATTTTTTAATCTTCTGAAAAGTGGTTCATTCTACTGCTATATATCGATCAGCCCTCATCAGAACTATTATAAAAAATGTTCCACTTGCAAAAGAATACCATAGATTAATCACATATGCAGGGGATGGGGGAACATGAGTATGAGCCTCACACAAGATATAGACTATTATCCAATTTGGTTAATTGCCAAAACTTTCCTACCAGTTAAAACTTAAAGGAGGCATTAGGAGGTTACCTCTGCTCTTCATTACTGATACTGTCTCTTACTTGTTACGTGCATTGCTCTTGTAATTAGGAAGGGGGACTTTGCCCGACTCAATGCATTTGATGTCGCTTAGAAGCATCTCATATTGCATCTTTACTTCCTCCACACTTTTCCCACCAACGGCCTTGGCTATGTTGTGCCACCGGTCAGGGGTGTCCTTATCATATATTGCAATAGTGTTCTCAAACAATTTATTCTGCTTGGCTGTCCAATTTGAGTTGGGAAAGCCTGAAGGATGACTGGATGCCATTTTATAGCAGATTTATTAGAGCGAGTTTAGATGAGGAAAATGGTGGGAGCAAATTAAGAATTATAATGTCGATTATTTGCTGACAAATGAAAGGAAGTGAATGGAAATGCCAATGGAAAGAGGTGTGGAAGGCTAGCTTTACTGAGTTTGAGCAAATGTAGAAGACTCTGGTGAAGGGATAATGAGTGAAGATATGTCCGTTTTAACAATTTCAATTCCAAGATTCGTTCATACTTATGGTAGGAGGGAACCTTAAGTTATTTAGGAATATTTAATCTTCTATTAGACACACATGATGCTGATGTATTGATTCAACAGTTTAACACACATACCTGTATTCATGGCATGTCATTTCTAACATGGATATGTCACCTAGTGGTGAAGTGCTTATGTAAAACATTTATTACTCAACTTCACAAAGACCTCATTGTCGGTCTTAGCACCTTTGGCTTGAGCCTTGAATTAGTCACTCCTAATTAGTCTTGTCATCTTTCTTCCACATGACTATCATCCGAGCTGCCCTTAAACAGTAATCAGATGCTGATGGGTGAGGTGGTTGGGGTTGGCCTCAGGTCCTGATAGCTTGAAGGACCATCCATCTCAGTCAAGTTTCTCTCTTCTTGTTCCAGATTGTTGCCACATTTAACTTTTCACAAATTTGTTCCTTTTTCCCTTTTTATTTCTATCCTTGTCTTGGTTCGCAGTTTCAGTATTTGTCTATTGTTTTTGCTGAGTTACGGATATTTAGTTGACTTCCAGCTTTCTTTATCATTGAGTATGGTCTTAAAACCATCTTGTATTATTAGAATCTATAACAAATCTTGTAATGAAGAATCCAGGAGATTTCACCAGATTTTTTTGTATCTGGATTTGATACTTTTTGAATGGATATGGCTTTCATCTAGAAGTGTTTATGTAACGCTTTTGCTGGCTTGCTTGGATGAAAATTTAGAAAGTTAAATACGTATTGTAATTTTCAATGTAATTGTAGCTTCTTGATGTTCAATTATCCCAAAATATTATGTCCTTTCATTTTTCAAGAAATCTGGTATTGGATTTTGCAGTTTCTCTATTTTGACTTGTAGAAAACTTTTATTAATTTCTGATTTCAACTTTTTACAGCTACAACAATAGGAAAAAGAGATTCTGGAACTTGGTTTTTTATTGCTCTGCTGGGAATGCTCATTGCCAGGTTGGATGAGTATGCACATTCCGTCATTAGAAATTTGAATTACTTCATCTATCGATGCTTATTTATCATTTTGTAGTCTAGGGTGCACCGTTATAATGTTTATGGCATCATATGAGAACTATCCTAGTGGTTATGCACTAAAAGATTTGCATCGGATGGGTGAGCTCTCTCTCTCTCTCACACACACACACACACACAAGCATCTTATGAGCCAATATGTTCATTGCCATGAAGTAGACATTCTCTGTGTATTAAATGCTGATGTGTGTTTTTTGTCCTTTCCGAAAACCTGCTTGATTAAGTGCACCTTTAATAACTATGCATTCGACCATGGAATTACATTTGAAGGCATGATACATACTTAGAAGAAGATCCTTCTATTGCACGATTTCCTTTGTTATCATAGCTTGAATGATGTACGAATGTGCAATTAAGGAATTAGTAGTAGATGAAAAATAATTTACAAATAATGAATTGCAATAGATGGAGAGGAAAGATTAAGATATAAAAAAATAAACCAAGGGGTTGGCTTAGTTGGAAAAGACTTGGGCCTGGTGCCTCATGAAGTATCAGGTCTCAGGATCGATTCGTGTTAGATGCAAACAATTCTTTGGAGGGGGGTGTGTGACTACCAACTAGGGGAAAAAAAAACAAAAAGTATTAAGATAAAAAGGTAATGGTATTCTCCCACTAGTGCTACTTCTAAGGTTTGCAAAGCTGACTACTCTGATTGAAACCAAATACAACTTTATATGTGTGTTGCTAGGTTGCTAGGTTTGAGCGAGCAAAAACAATTGAAAGGTTATTGGTATTTCAAAATCATGTGGTTATAAGGAGCTTTATGTGTAAAATCTGTATAACATTGTCTCCAAGTAAAACTTTAATAAGATAACTAAATGAACCTTAAAACATACTTAGTGAGACAAGTTGAAAGGTTTAATATATCCAGAGGTGAACTACTCAAAAGAAGGGGTCCTGCTAACTTCTTTCTCTCTCTCTCTCTCTCTCTCCCTCTCTCTATATATATATATATATATATTTATATTGTTTATTCTTTCTGATATGTAAAGAAGATAATCGGAGCCGTCTAACAAACCATAATATTTGTCACCTAAAAATAGAAAGTATTGTGAAAGTTGGTGCGAGTCTTGGAGTAATATTTTACAGACTATTATACAACAAATATATTGTAAAGCAATTGGCATGCTTTACCATTCAGTATGTAGGTAAAAGAAGCCGAGACAGTGTACATTCATCTAACTATTTGTCAATCTTGAATAGTTTTTTGAATCATCTACAATATATTTGTTTCAATCAGAGTAGTTACCAGATTATGGATTTGATTCATTGTTTAATTTGCTCTCTTCAAATGGGCTTTTGGATCGTTTCTTTTTTCTGGCCTGCATATGTATGGAATAGAAAGTGGTTCACTGTATTGCCATGGTTAAAAGTGTTTAATATGTTAACTATGTTGGGAGTTATATATCTCACAAACTAAGTTATCAACAACAAAAAAACATTACACCTTTGTTTTTATTTAATTTGAATCATTTGTGTGTGGATATGAATTTGGCACATTAATCCAAATTAAATCCACATTTCAATGCAACTTTAGGATCCCATAATTGGATTGTTAGAGAATGTTAGTGACATCCTTGATTGGATTTTATATAACGTAGCTAGCTAATCCGATTTCTGATTAAATTGACTTATGGAATGCTCCACCTATAGAACTCAGAATTTCCTAGTATGGGAGTCATCTTAAGAATCTCACTCAACATACATTATCTCAGACAAAAGGTGCTTTCAATTTTTAATAAGCCAAATCTTTTCTTAAGAGGAAAAATGTACGGATCTTTACTGCTAGGGATCATTTATGATCTTTAGAGGAGCTTCACACACATTTCAGCATGAAGTGTTACAATATTAATGGAACAATTAAATTATGCAAACATGAAATTTTTTAATCTTCTGAAAAGTGGTTCATTCTACTGCTATATATCGATCAGCCCTCATCAGAACTATTATAAAAAATGTTCCACTTGCAAAAGAATACCATAGATTAATCACATATGCAGGGGATGGGGGAACATGAGTATGAGCCTCACACAAGATATAGACTATTATCCAATTTGGTTAATTGCCAAAACTTTCCTACCAGTTAAAACTTAAAGGAGGCATTAGGAGGTTACCTCTGCTCTTCATTACTGATACTGTCTCTTACTTGTTACGTGCATTGCTCTTGTAATTAGGAAGGGGGACTTTGCCCGACTCAATGCATTTGATGTCGCTTAGAAGCATCTCATATTGCATCTTTACTTCCTCCACACTTTTCCCACCAACGGCCTTGGCTATGTTGTGCCACCGGTCAGGGGTGTCCTTATCATATATTGCAATAGTGTTCTCAAACAATTTATTCTGCTTGGCTGTCCAATTTGAGTTGGGAAAGCCTGAAGGATGACTGGATGCCATTTTATAGCAGATTTATTAGAGCGAGTTTAGATGAGGAAAATGGTGGGAGCAAATTAAGAATTATAATGTCGATTATTTGCTGACAAATGAAAGGAAGTGAATGGAAATGCCAATGGAAAGAGGTGTGGAAGGCTAGCTTTACTGAGTTTGAGCAAATGTAGAAGACTCTGGTGAAGGGATAATGAGTGAAGATATGTCCGTTTTAACAATTTCAATTCCAAGATTCGTTCATACTTATGGTAGGAGGGAACCTTAAGTTATTTAGGAATATTTAATCTTCTATTAGACACACATGATGCTGATGTATTGATTCAACAGTTTAACACACATACCTGTATTCATGGCATGTCATTTCTAACATGGATATGTCACCTAGTGGTGAAGTGCTTATGTAAAACATTTATTACTCAACTTCACAAAGACCTCATTGTCGGTCTTAGCACCTTTGGCTTGAGCCTTGAATTAGTCACTCCTAATTAGTCTTGTCATCTTTCTTCCACATGACTATCATCCGAGCTGCCCTTAAACAGTAATCAGATGCTGATGGGTGAGGTGGTTGGGGTTGGCCTCAGGTCCTGATAGCTTGAAGGACCATCCATCTCAGTCAAGTTTCTCTCTTCTTGTTCCAGATTGTTGCCACATTTAACTTTTCACAAATTTGTTCCTTTTTCCCTTTTTATTTCTATCCTTGTCTTGGTTCGCAGTTTCAGTATTTGTCTATTGTTTTTGCTGAGTTACGGATATTTAGTTGACTTCCAGCTTTCTTTATCATTGAGTATGGTCTTAAAACCATCTTGTATTATTAGAATCTATAACAAATCTTGTAATGAAGAATCCAGGAGATTTCACCAGATTTTTTTGTATCTGGATTTGATACTTTTTGAATGGATATGGCTTTCATCTAGAAGTGTTTATGTAACGCTTTTGCTGGCTTGCTTGGATGAAAATTTAGAAAGTTAAATACGTATTGTAATTTTCAATGTAATTGTAGCTTCTTGATGTTCAATTATCCCAAAATATTATGTCCTTTCATTTTTCAAGAAATCTGGTATTGGATTTTGCAGTTTCTCTATTTTGACTTGTAGAAAACTTTTATTAATTTCTGATTTCAACTTTTTACAGCTACAACAATAGGAAAAAGAGATTCTGGAACTTGGTTTTTTATTGCTCTGCTGGGAATGCTCATTGCCAGGTTGGATGAGTATGCACATTCCGTCATTAGAAATTTGAATTACTTCATCTATCGATGCTTATTGTTCATTTTGTAGTCTAGGGTGCACCGTTATAATGTTTATGGCATCATATGAGAACTATCCTAGTGGTTATGCACTAAAAGATTTGCATCGGATGGGTGAGCTCTCTCTCTCTCACACACACACACACACACACAAGCATCTTATGAGCCAATATGTTCATTGCCATGAAGTAGACATTCTCTGTGTATTAAATGCTGATGTGTGTTTTTTGTCCTTTCCGAAAACCTGCTTGATTAAGTGCACCTTTAATAACTATGCATTCGACCATGGAATTACATTTGAAGGCATGATACATACTTAGAAGAAGATCCTTCTATTGCACGATTTCCTTTGTTATCATAGCTTGAATGATGTACGAATGTGCAATTAAGGAATTAGTAGTAGATGAAAAATAATTTACAAATAATGAATTGCAATAGATGGAGAGGAAAGATTAAGATATAAAAAAATAAACCAAGGGGTTGGCTTAGTTGGAAAAGACTTGGGCCTGGTGCCTCATGAAGTATCAGGTCTCAGGATCGATTCGTGTTAGATGCAAACAATTCTTTGGAGGGGGGTGTGTGACTACCAACTAGGGGAAAAAAAAACAAAAAGTATTAAGATAAAAAGGTAATGGTATTCTCCCACTAGTGCTACTTCTAAGGTTTGCAAAGCTGACTACTCTGATTGAAACCAAATACAACTTTATATGTGTGTTGCTAGGTTGCTAGGTTTGAGCGAGCAAAAACAATTGAAAGGTTATTGGTATTTCAAAATCATGTGGTTATAAGGAGCTTTATGTGTAAAATCTGTATAACATTGTCTCCAAGTAAAACTTTAATAAGATAACTAAATGAACCTTAAAACATACTTAGTGAGACAAGTTGAAAGGTTTAATATATCCAGAGGTGAACTACTCAAAAGAAGGGGTCCTGCTAACTTCTTTCTCTCTCTCTCTCTCTCTCTCCCTCTCTCTATATATATATATATATATATTTATATTGTTTATTCTTTCTGATATGTAAAGAAGATAATCGGAGCCGTCTAACAAACCATAATATTTGTCACCTAAAAATAGAAAGTATTGTGAAAGTTGGTGCGAGTCTTGGAGTAATATTTTACAGACTATTATACAACAAATATATTGTAAAGCAATTGGCATGCTTTACCATTCAGTATGTAGGTAAAAGAAGCGGAGACAGTGTACATTCATCTAACTATTTGTCAATCTTGAATAGTTTTTTGAATCATCTACATTTTCAACAGTAGCCAACTATTCAGATACAGAAATCATTTTTGTGTTTAAGTTGTTAGTTTGCATTTGCATTCAATTCTGGTTGTGTGTGTGTATTTGAATTGCATTATTCAGTGAAAATTGATATGATTGTTCTGGCAGGCTATGCCGCAAACAATTCAAATGAACAGTGGGTCCACATAGACTCCTTCTCAGCGATGAATGGAATTTCTCGCTTTTGTGAAAATGATTTCCCATGGAGGTATACTTGATTCGACTTATTTGTATCGTCTCTTAAATTCCATGATGGTCTTTATCTATTTCAGTGACTGGTTTCTTAGGATAGTTTGATCTATAGCAAAATAGTGGATCGTCCCTTGGGTGTAAGTACCAAGTCGTAAATAGTCATGGTGATATATTTTATTTATCTTGGACGTTATACACGATTTGTTGGAAAAACTGATAGATTTTTTTTTTTGATAAGTAGAAAAACTGATCGATTTTACAATTTATGTTGTAACATTTCCTCTGCAGGTGGAGTTGTTGGCTTGTTTTTGCATTCCCTTTGTCCCTAGATTTACTTGGGAGTTGTATGTTGTGTTTTAATCTTTGAAGTGTGCTCTGAGGAAAGACTGTTACTTGTAACTTTTAGAGTCGTATATTATTTAGATTTGATGGCTGATTAAGTTGGTTTTACTTTTATAGGGTAAATGGTTTTGGTATCTCCTTCACAAAATGGAGTTCCTAGTCATGTGAAAAAATAGATGCCCTTGGTTGTTATGTGCACTGCTCTTAGTACTATATCCCATGAGATAATTGGGCATGTCATGAGTAAAATGATTTTTACAAGTGCACAAAATTTGAAACCAACTACTGATATATTCTGTAAAAGTATTGGAATGGGGCTCAATATAATTATGACAAGCTTTGTGTGGTTGATATATTTTAAAAACACCATTCTCTTGGCATATTAAGTAAGAATTCTATCAATTGAAGAGAATTTTTGTCCCTTGTCTCATTTTCCTTCTTCTTTTCTTCTCTCCTTCCTTCCTTTCACTTTATCCTTCAAATTGGGTTTGCTTCGCATGCTTTAGGTTGCAGCAGTTGTCATAATGTTCCTTTCGGAACACTTCACTGTCATCACTCACTCAAAGTAATCATTCCTTAAGAACTAAAAGCTACCTTGCATTGCTGTTGGTATGAGCATTGGTATTTGACACGATGATTTAGCAACCTATAAAGTGGAAGGGAATGAGGGAGAACTTGCTGAATTATGCAGCAACGTGGAACTTGATAAGAGTGTCGATGGATATATAACCATAAAAAGGAGTATTCTGGTACTTTTATTAGATTGAGACATTGCCTTCATTAGATTTTAGAGAAGATTTTTCATTATACAATGACTGATATACTCATTGACTGAAACTGAAAGGTTCGCACTATAATTGCTACTTCCGTGTTGATTCCCATTAATATGATCTCCTCTTTTCATATGTGAGAGAAAAAAAAAAAAAACACGAAAAAACAAAACAAATAACAAATAACAAAAAAAAAAAAAAAAAAAAAAAATTATAAATAAAATGTAGGTGCTATGAAAGTTTAACTGCATAAGATAAGCTTATATATCATATACCTCATTCTTGGAATATTTCTTCTTACGCCCTCCCTTGCGAGACTTTTGGGATTCTGAAACAAATTTAAAGCCCTCTTTATGTAGGTGACAAGAACGGTTTAACTGCATAAGATAACTTATATATCATATACCTTTATTTGAATCCTCTTTCTTGTGCCCTTCCTCATGAGTCTTCCGTGTTTCTGAAACAAAATTAAAGCCCACTTTGGATTCTGAAAAAAAAAAAAAAAATTTAAATCCCTCTTTTTTCTTTCTCGTTTTCAAAGGAAAAAAAATTTATAATTAAATAAAAAATTATAAATCAACTATAGGTCCCATGAAGGGTAACTGCACATACCTTCTTTGTTGGAGTCTTTCTCCTTGTGCCTTTCTTCGCGAGCGTTTTGGGGTTGTGAAACAAGTTCAAAAAGCTATTTTTTTCAGATGTTGAAAAAAATAAAAAAAAAGGAAAAAAAACGAATTATAACCAAATAAAAATAAAATATATACCCGTGTACTTTCTTTTAGAGTAATTGTTATAAACCCAATTTGTGAAGACCTACTTTTCTAGTCCCATACGGAAGCAGAATGTAACGACTACTGTGTCATTCCCGCATAGATTTCATTCTATTTTATCTCCAAATTGCAGCATCATAGCTTTTTGATCAAGAGTAAACGTAGTCCGGGGAAGCAGTTTCAATGGTAGCTTGTTTTTCAGGGGGTGCGAACCTTTCAGTCAATATAAGTATATTGTATAATGAAAAATCTTCTCTAAAATCTACTGAAGGCAATGTCTCAAATAAAAGTACCAGAATACTCTTTTTTATGGTTATATATCCATCTCCTAACGATGCTTTTATCAAGTTCCACATGGCTGCAAAATTCAGCAAGTTCTCCCTCTTCCCTTCTATCTTCCATCCAATTTTTTTGGCAAATTTCAGTATTGTTGCTCTTTGATCCAAATTCAATTTAGTGTGGATTCGCTTTCATGGAGGATTGCTCTTGAGGTGTGGTGACTCTCAATAAGAGTGTTAGTTTATGTTTTATGAATATCGGATCTAATACAAAGAATTTGGTGTTGTGTACGTACCACTATATTTCTTTTTAATGTTACAAACCCAAGAATTGAATACCCTCTTCTCGATTTTCATAAGGATACAAAATTCCTCTACTACTTTTTGCTGACTACGTCGATTCCACCCAATTTGGTCTGTGAATTTAACCATCGTGCTAGTTTGATCAGGACTAAATTTTGTGTAAAATTTATTCCATTCAAGTTGGTGATGTGGGACTGTGAGAGACAAAAAAACGGTACATAAAAATTAGTCACTATAAACATATGTTATGGATTATCAGCCACTCATGCAGTAATAAAGGGCTTGCTTGCTTGGACAAATAAAGCTGAAAGAAAAAAATAAAATTGCAATTTTTTAGTGTGGTGTTAGCCACAATAATTTCTACCATCACAATTGCCAATAGCATATCGGTTGCCAAGTAATGCATTTCTAATGTATAATAGTTAGGCAAAAAAAACATACCTATTTTATTCTTTCCTACTCCACCATTCCCATCAACTCTCATCTTTCAGAAAAGAGACCTATATTATTAGGACATATGAGAAAAATTTTTAAAAGTGTTAATAAACTTATAAAACATATATTCTGAAATTGAAAACTAAACTTCCAAGTCTTTAATTCCCATTAATAAATTGTTCGAGCATCACATCATAATAATATTATATATATATATATATAGGAACAAAAACAAAAACAAAAAATCAATATGTAAAACATGAATAAATAAACGTAACCAATAGCTAAAAATGCCAATTAAAATTTTAGAATATGTAAGAGTTTGTTGCCTGAAGACTGAGGAGGCATGTTTCTTGAACCTTGTTCTTGCTAAATGTTAAGACCCAATGTTAACCCTAAAAATAGAAAACACTCAAGTTGTGAGGAAGAGGTTTTACAATCTCACTCATAACAATTAAAACATCATCATCTAAGTACTATCTGTATCATGTATCAACCCAACCCAACTATGCTTTCAGTCAAACTGTTGGACACCTATCCATAGAAAGAGGTGTGATTAGCCCATATTACACTCCGCTCTTATGTTAAATTAATCCAATAACAAAGTACAATGCATCAGTTTAGGAATAATCTTCAAAATTAACAAATCAATATCCTGATATTCTGCATTCTAAAAACAAAAGAAAATCAAAAACCAAAATTTGAAAATAAAAATATGGGAGAAAGATTGAATATATCCTTCGTGTATTACATAGATTGTATTTCTATGTGAAAAAAAACATCTAGGATTTCTCAATGAGGTGGGCTAAATCAAAATATATCAACCAAAACCAACTGTTGTTTAATTCAATTTTAGTTAACTACTGATTAAGGCATAGAAAATCCTAGATTCTTTTTTCAAAGCCAGAAGTATCACTTCAGATTCTTTTTTCAAAAAAATTGAACACGGACATGGCATGGATACGGTGATACGGCAAATTTCAAAAAATTTGAATACGAACACGGCATGGATACGGCAATAAAATCATAATATAATTTTTATTATATATAAAAAATATATTTATATACTTTTACTTAATTTCTTATATATATTAATAAATACAACTCATTTAAATTAGGCCAACCATCTTTTTTTTTTCAAAAACATAAAGTCAATAGTACACATTCCATTAAAAAAATAAAAAAACAAATATATATAGACCACTATTTATAAAATAAAATATAGGTATATATATATATATATATATATATATATATAAAATAACACAGATAAGATGACCCACGTCTCTGCTCCTATCGGCCATTATCTGTGATCCCCCTCTATCTTCACAATTTGAGATCTATAAACACAAAAACAAAATCAATTTTACGCCTTCGTATCCCCCATCGTTTCCGGTCATTCTCTTACTTCTCTTTATCTTCACAATTTTTACGTCTATAGATACATCAAACTAGTTCGATTTCAATTATATATATATATATATATATATATATATATATATATATATGATACCATGTTACACTGGTTTGGCTCATTTATCAACTTTTTCCTCTCTGGCTCTCTTCATCTTCTTCCTTCACTACTTCAGGCAAAAGAGGCACGGTGAAATAGCTCAGTCCTGAGATGAGAATGTCATACTTCGATACATAGGAATCAGATTAGTGCGTGTCTGATTGGTGTCCATCGGTGTCCGATTGCATCGAATATATTAAAAAATGCAGAACACGGTTAAAGCGTGTCGGACACGTGTCCAAGCTTGGGATACTCGTGTCCGTGTCGGACACGTGTTCGACACTGGTACATCGACCCTTAGAGATGTGTAGGTGCTTCATAGACTAATTCTATTAATATATATATATATATATATATATTGAGTTGGGCTAAAATCAGTATAGTAAAAAAAAATTAAAAAATTTGGAGTGGCCTGAAGCCCACCAGAGCCCACACCTACATCCGCCCTTATCATCACTCGTAATAATATTGGTACTTAACACATAACATGACTCTGCAACATAGTGAATCAAGTAGAAATCTCAATCACTCATAATTTCATACAATTTAAGTTTTTTTTTGTTAATATTTAAACAAAGAAATTAGAAAAGATTATGCAAAATATCCATGACCAAACAATTAAGCATAATGCAGTAACATCTTAGTAGTGAATGACATTGCATTGTGATGGTAGAAATTGCAGCTGACACCAAACAAAAAAATTGCACTTTTATTTATTTTCCTTCAGCTTTGTTTATCCAAGCAAGCAGGCCCTTTATTACTGCATGAGTGGCTGATATTCCAGAACATATCTTTATAGTGACTAATTTTTATGTACCTATTTCTATCTCTCACAGTCCCACATCAGCAACTTGAATGGAATAGATTTTACACAAAATTTAATCCCAATCAGACTAGCATGATGGTTAAATTCGCAAATCAGATTGGGGTGGAATCGACGTGGTCAGGAAAAAGAAGTCGAGGAATTTTGAATCCTTATGAAAATTGTGATGACCCTGTGTGCGGGTGTGCCGTGGGTAGGTGCGAGACATTGGCAGGCTAGCACACTGGCGAGCTACGGGTGCATAATCCCACATCGCTTGGGTAAGGGAATGGTGAAGTGCTTATATATAGGTGTATCACTCCAATTGGTATGAGGCCTTTTGGGGTAAAACCCAAGAGCAAAATCGTGCCGGCTCAGGCCCAAAGCGGATAATATCATACCATGTGGTGGAGTGGGCCGTTACAAATGGTATCAGAGTTTGACCCAGCCGGAAGTGTGCTGAAGGGGACGTCGGGCCTCCAAGGAGGGTTGATTGTGATGACCCTATGTGCGGGTGTGTCGTGGGCGGGTGCGAGACACTGGCAGGCTACGTAAAAGAATGGTGAAGTGCTTATATATAGGTGTGTCACTCCAATTTGTATGAGGCCTTTTGGGGTAAAGCCCAAAAGCAAAACTGTAATACCCCCTAATTTCGGAACACGGGTTGATCAAGTCCGCGCACAAAATCAGGGGATATCAAACCAATTAAAGTATTTAAACAAGCACAGATTACAAAATAAAATAAAGAATAAAATAAAACGCTGAAGAAATCCAATTAATAGTAAATCCATTAATAACTTCCAAATGGTTACAACTCGGGAATCCCGTAACTCAAGGACCCCTTAACCAAAAGTTACTATTTAGAATTTCAACAAAATAAGTACTAATATCAACTGAAACAAAACTAATATCCTACTTTTAAGTAAATAGAAGGAATGGATAAGTCCTCCAGCTGCAGATCCTCAACCTTGAGACTTGACCTTCTACAACCTGCAAAATAAATCGCGGGTTAAACCCTACGAGCAAGTTCTCTCTACCAAGCCTCTGAAAACCAATAAACAGATCGTCTTTACCAAAACCATCCCTAATTAAGCTTTAACTTTAATATACGATGCTGCAAATATATATAAATACTTATATATATAGTGCAAGAATCCTACCAGTTAGTAGGGCATTAAATTGTCAAAACCACTCACCAATAATTAATTATCAGACATACCTAAACCAAACCCCCCCTTTTATAATTTTCTCATACAGTAAACCCCACTCACCTTAACTCCATCCTAAACTGTAATTTAGTCATCTAAACATATAGCAATTTAAATATGCACCGGCAAATCAACCATGCCTTTTATAAATATATTTATTTATATATTAGCAATTCAACCATGCTTCCTTCCGTATATTTACTTTTGCAATTAATTAGCAATTCAACCATGCTTCCCATATATGAAATTTATTCATAACCAATAAGGTAGTATATCAAAGCCTTTGGCAACTCATCCATGCCTACAATTCAACAATGTACTAACTTTAAACTTATAGACTTCACATGCATATAATAAGCATGTCCTTAATTTAATAACCGTGTATCTATTACGATTTTAAATCAACCATACCATCCACGAATCAAGTCATACCAAACAAGATTTATAATATTTAATAATCTTAAATAATATATATACACATATATTTTATAATATATATATATGTGTGTACCATACATTCCATACCAATCGTTGACTATTTAAAATCATATCTACATATATATATACATATATACACCTCCTTTCATTGCAAAAATATTTAATTAAGTGTATTTATACCACTAAATGCTACTAGGTATCTTAGTAACACTCGGAGGCTCTCAGAACATCAAGAACACACCCTCTAATGATTAATTTTAACCCTAACACGCTTAAGATAAATACTGGAAATTCACCGGAGTCTCAAGCAACTTTCCAGGACCTCACACGCATCCCCACGCGCCTCCACGCGCCACCACATACCCCTAGACTACTCCCACGCGCCTTCACGCGCTTCCCCTTACCGGCAGGCGCGTCCACGCGCCTGCACGCGCCCTCACGCGCCTGAGCCACTCTCGGCGCGTGTGTGGCTTGTTCCTATTGGCCAGCCTTCTGCGTTCTAGTGTAATTGCTTGCACTGGATCATTTTCCTGTTGACTGGACCATATCTATGGTCCAGATTTAATGCGCACACAAATTTTATACAACCGCAACACACTGAATCATCCTACACCCATTATCTTCATCTAACGGCCCAACCTAGCGAGTGCAACCGTTTCTCATGTAATCATCCACATTGGATTATTCTCTTGTTATCAGGACCAAGTGATGGTCTTGATTTGGGCGCACAAGAAAGACTGTGTGTTACGCCGCACCAAATCCAACCCCTTTTTGTGCATGCGCCGATTTGTATGTTGCCAGTATATATAAATATATATATATATAACCAAAAATTATACATAATAGTGTATATATTTTACCAACAATTTTATCAAAGGGAAAAAAAACTAAAACAAATAATACGAATCATATGTATAAAATATCCAGAAAATTTCAGAAGCACTCAAATACTATATGTAATATTTTAAGGCCAACATTAACATATATAATAATTTAACCACCATATAATATAACTAATCATGCTACCCATCATTAAATCAACCTTTAAAAATTTCAGAAATTAAAATTAGAAAATCCTAATAGCACATACATGTATATAAAGGATTAAAGCTACATATATGCCAACAATAAATGTGATCCCAATAATCTGATTACTAATTTATTTTGATTCCACAAAATAAAATAAAACTATAATTTTGATAATGAAGGTGATAGGCTTATGAGCCCTAAGAGGAGAAGTAGAAAAGAACTTGCCTTTTCTTTTCCAAATTCGGTCTCCTCTTACGTTCTTTGATCCGGCCTCCTCTTCGTTAGCTCTTCTTCTTCTCTCTTTAATTCTCTTATTTTTCTAACGTGGAAAAAATCCTAACCCTAAAGTCTTATGTGTCTATTTATACACATCCAAAAAAACCTACATCCTTTTCCCATTAGGATTATTATCATATAAAATAAATAATATTTATCTTTTAAATAATATATATACATACATATATTTTAATATAAATATATATATATATATATATATTACCTTCCATATATAACCATTAGTATAAATAGATTATATATACCTATATATATCAATATATAATTATATTGACATATATATCCCTCCTCATGATTTAATAATGAATTAATATACACATGTAATTATATAGGTATAATTATGTAAAGATAATTATTAAATATCCTCCCAACCACGGGCCTTTACCAATTAACCCAACAAGGCTTCCTTCAAGCCCAATACCACATCCGTTGGTCCAACTTCCTTTAATCCCAATCCAAATAACTTAAATACCTAAAATAATGAAATTTAATTTAATAGCTACCAATAATTAACAATAAAGTTACACCAACATAAAATCACGCAAATCAAATAAACACTTCACTAACTAGCATTCCACAAATCAAACACCATATAAATTTAACAAATAAAATTACAAAATATATAATTTAATTAAAACAATACAATTTACCTACGCACTTAATTAAATAAAACAAATCACAACTATCAAGCACCTAATTAAATAAAACAAATCACTTAAAAATAATAATAATAATAATAATATAATATAAATTAATTTAATTAATAAATCCTTTTTAAAATATCGGGGTATTACATTCTTCCCCCCTAATAAAAGGAATTTCGTCCTCGGAATTCACGAATTCATGAAATGAAATTTTGATTATTTGTCCCAAACTTTCATTTTCCCTTATTCAACTGTTTGCCATGTAAGATATTTAATATGTAAATATCTATAATAAAATGCTCACAATTGTGTAAATTACTTAAACAATTAGTGGTGTAATATACTAACAGTCAATGATTTGTATATATATGTATAAATATATATCACCATCATAAGCCAAAACCATCCAGATACTAATGAACATGATGCACTTATATCTACTAAGTCATTTCTACATCTACCTTGAAATAAAAAAAAACATACCTCAATTCTTCTGAGGTACCCATGCATTGCAAGGTGTGGCATTGTACACCATACCCTGATGCAACTGCTGTATAGGCTGTCCCTGCGGTGGCGGTGGTGCTGGTAAGGCCGGAAATGTCTGAGTCTGCACACGTGGAATCTGTGGAGTAGGTAATGGTTGCCACTGTCCCTGTTGCCCATGCTGTTTCTGAGCCAACCCAGGACACCGTTTGGCTGAATGCCCATAATCTCCACACTTATAGCAATGACCCCTAAATATACTTGACTGCCCCTCCTGGTGATTACCCTGTAGCTGTCCCAGTCCAGTCTGAGGTGCTCCAGTCTACTGAGTGGAAACTCCCTCTCTCTGAACTTCTGAATTACCCTTGTGCTTCTTCCAAGGCTGCTGGCCCTGGAATCTGCCCTTGTCATTCTGTCGGTTCCCATTATCATTCCCTTTCGCAGCTGGCTGATTAGCAAAGTCTTTGCCACCCCGCTTCTCAGCCCTAGTCTGTCTGAAATCCTCATTCAGCTGATAAAGCTGCAAAGCTGCGTCCACCACTTGAGCATAAGTAGTGTAGGCTGGACTACCAGTAATAGCTCTCTTGATAGACCACATCAGTCCCTTGACAAAACTGTTGCGCTTCTTCTCCTCTGTATCCACCTCCTCCGGTGCAAAGAGAGATAAGCGTGTGAACTGCTGTTCATACGCCGCCACTGTCATGTTCCCTTGCTGCAGATTAAGAAACTCAGTCTTCATGGCTGCCCTAACTGCATAAGGGAAATACTTTTCTTCAAAGCGTGCACTGAACTCATCATAAGTCAATGCCATCCTCTCCTCTATGGTGGTAACTGACTCCCACCACTGCAGTGCATCCCCAACTAGCTTGAAGGTAGCAAGCATCTGCTTCTGAACCTCCGTGCACTGAACCAAGCGAAGATGTCGCTCAATGTCCTGTTTCCACTGGTGAGCTGCTCTCGCATCCGTGGAGCCCGTGAACTCAGGTGGACTCCCTTTTGTGAAAGAACTCCTGGCCTTCTCCCAAGTATCAGTCTGAACAACCGGTGCTGGTAACGGTGCCGGCTGTACCTAAGGCTGATTCCGAAGTACAGCTGCTACCCCAGCTTCTATAGCCCGAGCAATGAGGTCATTGATGTGAGGAGGATACTCTGGATCCCTGCCCTGAGCCGGAGCCTGAACTTCCTCTTGCTTCTCCTGAAGCGACCCTCATCCTGAAACCCAAGTCGTTGCTGCTCTTCCTCCATTTGCTGACGTTGCAGGTGTTCTTGCTGCTTACGTGCAGCTCTCCTCTGTCGACGGTTCAGATTCTGTCCTCTTCCAGTGTTAACCATGCTGTTAACATAGAACGACAGACATCAGTACGATTTTAACGGACCGTAAAGGAATACAATGTATCCTAAACTTAAGCTCTAAAGAAACGAGTACACAAAGCGGAATTCACATAACGAAAGACACCCTAGGGACACTTGAACCTGGAGTGCTCTGATACCAACTGTAATACCTCCTAATTTCGGAACACGGGTTGATCAAGTCCGCGCATAAAATCAGGGGATATCAAACCAATTAAAGTATTTAAACAAGCACGGATTACAAAATGAAATAAAGAATAAAATAAAACGCTGAAGAAATCCAATTAATAGTAAATCCATTAATAACTTCCAAATGGTTACAACTCGGGAATCCCGTAACTCAAGGACCCCTTAACCAAAAGTTACTATTTAGAATTTCAACCAAATAAGTACTAATATCAACTGAAACAAAACTAATATCCTACTTTTAAGTAAATAGAAGGAATGGATAAGTCCTCCAGCTGCGGATCCTCAACCTTGAGACTTGACCTTCTACAACCTACAAAATAAATCGCGGGTTAAACCCTACGAGCAAGTTCTCTCTACCAAGCCTCTGAAAACCAATAAACAGATCATCTTTACCAAAACCATCCCTAATTAAGCTTTAACTTTAATATACGATGCTACAAATATATATAAATACTTATATATATAGTGCAAGAATCCTACCAGTTAGTAGGGCATTAAATTGTCAAAACCACTCACCAATAATTAATTATCAGACATACCTAGACCAAGCCCCCCCTTTTATAATTTTCTCATAAAGTAAACCCCACTCACCTTAACTCCATCCTAAACTGTAATTTAGTCATCTAAACATATAACAATTTAAATATGCACCGGCAAATCAACCATGCCTTTTATAAATATATTTATTTATATATTAGCAATTCAACCATGCTTCCTTCCGTATATTTACTTTTGCAATTAATTAGCAATTCAACCATGCTTCCCATATATGAAATTTATTCATAACCAATAAGGTAGTATATCAAAGCCTTTGGCAACTCATCCATGCCTACAATTCAACCATGTACTAACTTTAAACTTATAGACTTCACATGCATATAATAAGCATGTCCTTAATTTAATAACCGTGTATCTATTACGATTTTAAATCAACCATACCATCCACGAATCAAGTCATACCAAACAAGATTTATAATATTTAATAATCTTAAATAATATATATACACATATATTTTATAATATATATATATGTGTGTACCATACATTCCATACCAATCGTTGACTATTTAAAATCATATCTACATATATATATACATATATACACCTCCTTTCATTGCAAAAATATTTAATTAAGTGTATTTATACCACTAAATGCTACTAGGTATCTTAGTAACACTCGGAGGCTCTCAGAACATCAAGAACACACCCTCTAATGATTAATTTTAACCCTAACACGCTTAAGATAAATACTGGAAATTCACCGGAGTCTCAAGCAACTTTCCAGGACCTCACACGCATCCCCACGCGCCTCTACGCGCCACCACATACCCCTAGACTACTCCCACGCGCCTTCACGCGCTTCCCCTTACCGGCAGGCGCGTCCACGCGCCTGCACGCGCCTGAGCCACTCTCGGCGCGTGTGTGGCTTGTTCCTATTGGCCAGCCTTCTGCGTTCTAGTGTAATTGCTTGCACTGGATCATTTTCCTGTTGACTGGACCATATCTATGGTCCAGATTTAATGCGCACACAAATTTTATACAACCGCAACACACTGAATCATCCTACACCCATTATCTTCATCTAACGGCCCAACCTAGCGAGTGCAACCGTTTCTCATGTAATCATCCACATTGGATTATTCTCTTGTTATCAGGACCAAGTGATGGTCCTGATTTGGGCGCACAAGAAAGACTGTGTGTTGCGCCGCACCAAATCCAACCCCTTTTTGTGCATGCGCCGATTTGTATGTTGCCAGTATATATAAATAAATAAATAAATAAATATATATATATATATATATATATATATATATATATAACCAAAAATTATACATAATAGTGTATATATTTTACCAACAATTTTATCAAAGGGAAAAAAAACTAAAACAAATAATACGAATCATATGTATAAAATATCCAGAAAATTTCAGAAGCACTCAAATACTATATGTAATATTTTAAGGCCAACATTAACATATATAATAATTTAACCACCATATAATATAACTAATCATGCTACCCATCATTAAATCAACCTTTAAAAATTTCAGAAATTAAAATTAGAAAATCCTAATAGCACATACATGTATATAAAGGATTAAAGCTACATATATGCCAACAATAAATGTGATCCCAATAATCTAATTACTAATTTATTTTGATTCCACAAAATAAAATAAAACTATAATTTTGATAATGAAGGTGATAGGCTTATGAGCCCTAAGAGGAGAAGTAGAAAAGAACTTGCCTTTTCTTTTCCAAATCCGGTCTCCTCTTACGTTCTTTGATCCGGCCTCCTCTTCGTTAGCCCTTCTTCTTCTCTCTTTAATTCTCTTATTTTTCTAACGTGGAAAAACTCCTAACCCTAAAGTCTTATGTGTCTATTTATACACATCCAAAAAAACCTACATCCTTTTCCCATTAGGATTATTATCATATAAAATAAATAATATTTATCTTTTAAATAATATATACACATACATATATTTTAATATAAATAAATAAATATATATATATATATATATATATATATATATATATATATATATATATTACCTTCCATATATAACCATTAGTATAAATAGATTATATATACCTATATATATCAATATATAATTATATTGACATATATATCCCTCCTCATGATTTAATAATGAATTAATATACACATGTAATTATATAGGTATAATTATGCAAAGATAATTATTAAATATCCTCCCAACCACGGGCCTTTACCAATTAACCCAACAAGGCTTCCTTCAAGCCCAATACCACATCCGTTGGTCCAACTTCCTTTAATCCCAATCCAAATAACTTAAATACCTAAAATAATGAAATTAAATTTAATAGCTACCAGTAATTAACAATAAAGTTACACCAACATAAAATCACGCAAATCAAATAAACACTTCACTAACTAGCATTCCACAAATCAAACACCATATAAATTTAACAAATAAAATTACAAAATATATAATTTAATTAAAACAATACAATTTACCTACGCACTTAATTAAATAAAACAAATCATAACTATCAAGCACCTAATTAAATAAAACAAATCACTTAATAATAATAATAATAATAATATAATATAAATTAATTTAATTAATAAATCCTTTTTAAAATATCGGGGTATTACAAAAACTGTGCGGGCATAGCCCAAAGTGGACAATGTCATACCATGTGGTGGAGTGAGTCATTACAAAAATTGAGAAAAAGGTATACAATTCTTGGGTTCATAACAATAAAAACAAATATAGTGGTATGTACACAGCACCATATTCTCTTTGTTAGATTTGATCTTCATAAAACGTAAAATTACACTCTTATTAACTAACAGAGTCACCACACCTCAAAAGCAGTCCTTCATAAAACGAATCCACACTAAATAGTATTTGGATCAGAGAAAAATAATACTGAAATTTGCAAAAAAAAATTGGATGAAGATAGAAAGGAAGGAGGGAGAACTTGCTAAATTTTGTAGCGATATGGAACTTGATAAGAGTGTCGTTAGGAGATGGATATATAACCATAAAAAGGATCTACTGTCCACAGAAGATGATTTTCTTCCTTAAACCAATTGTTGTTAGGGAAAAAGGTTGTAGAAACTTTATACTTATAAAAAAAACGATAAGGTACTTTATGTTTATCCACTTGTTTGAACTCTCACTTGCATTGCTATTGTGGAAATAAACTGCATCGGGATTATCATAATAAATTCTCAATACTCTTATGAGAGAATCTACAACTTTAATGTCGTTCATTGAAATGGGGTTTATTTGCCCCAAAATGGATCTACATATAGAGCTTAGAGGGAGAAAAAAAAGGGCGAGAGAGAAAGAGAGGGGGAGAAGATCCAATGCGATGTCCAAAAAATTGAAAAAGTCAGCAGCTAATGAAGGAGTCCGAGCTCGGACGAAAAGTTATAAAACAGAACCATAAAATTCAAATAAAGGAGTCAGGGCCCAAGCGAAAATTTATAAAACATAACCATAAATAGTAGAACCATGGTGTGTGGTTTCTATTTTTGAAATCACACACCATCCACCATTGTAAATTTTAAGTTGGACCCATATTTAACCATTTTATACCTTAAAAAGATTGTGTTTTATATGATACCATTTTAACAACCGAATATTTCCAAAAAAGAAATAAAATTTTGTAACCCTAAGACATGTGTTGTAACCTAATAGCATGCTACGTACTCCGCCTAGTAGAGGAATTGACTAATTTCTGTTTGGAATCTACTTCTGTTTCGTGTTTTTTGCTTTTGTCAGCGAAACAAAAGTTCAAACATGCACACATGTAAAGACAGTAAAACATTCATTAAAAACTCAGAGCATCAAGAACAGAACCTAGCTTTATTTATACCATTAATATAGGATAGAAAACACGATTGAGATGAGGGTTGGCTCCATTTTATGACTAATACTATCTCTAGCACCTTGCTTTCATGTATTTTACTTGGATTATTGTTTGAAAACATGTATTTAACTTGTTACAAGTTTTTTTGAAAGCCCTAATTCTTCGTATATGACTTGGCACAATTAAATGCAAATGATTTAGTCTATTTACTCCCACCTTGTTTTCATGTATTTGACTTGCTACAAAAAAAAATTTGATAGCCCTAATTCTTCTTATTTAACTTGCCACAATTATATGCAAATTATTTTGCTAACTTTGTGTCAACTTCTTGTAATGACCATCTTTTGCTTGTGTTTTTTTTATGAGTAAAAAAACACAGGGCACATGGTGTTAGGCACCATTGTAACTAAAAAGCCATTATACATGAGAAATGCATTACTTGGCAACCGATATGTTATTGGCAATTATGCTGGTAGAAATTATTGTGGCTAACACCACACTAAAAAATTGCTCTTTTATTTATTTTCCTTCAGCTTTATTTGTCCAAGCAAACAGGCCCTTTTTAGTGCATGAGTGGTTGATAATCCATAACATATCTTTATAGTGACTAATTTTTATGTACTTATTTCTATCTATCACAGTCATACATCACCAACTTGAACGGAATAGATTTTAAACAAAATTTAGTCCCGATCAGACTAGCATGATGGTTAAATTCACATACCAGATTGGGTGGAATCGACGTGGTCAGGAAAAAGAAGTTGAGGAATTTTGTATCCTTATGAAAATCGAGAAGAGGGTATTCAATTTTTGGGTTTATAACAATAAAAAGAAATATAGTGGTACGTACACAACACCATATTTTCTTTGTTAGATCTGATCTACATAAAACGTAAACCGATATTCTTATTGACTGACAGAGTCACCACACCTCAAGAACAATCCTCTATGAAAGCGAATCCACACTAAATTGAATTTGGATCATAGAGTAATAATACTGAAATTTGCGAAAAAAATTGGATGAAAGATAGTAGGGAAGGAGGGAGAACTTGCTGAATTTTGCAATGATGTGGAACTTGATAAGAGTGTCGTTAGGAGATGGATATATAACCATAAAAGGATCCACTGTCCACAGAAGATGATTTTCTTCCATAAACCAAATGTTGTTGGGGAAAAAGGTTGTAGAAACTTATATTTATAAAAAAAAATGATGAGGAACTTTATGTTTTTCTACTTGTTTGAACTCTCACTTGCATTGCTATTATGGAAACAAACTGCATCGAGATTATCACAATAAATTCTCAATAGTCTTGTGAGAGAATCCACAAATTTAATGTCGTTCACTGAAATGAGGTCTATTTGCCCTAAAAATGGGTTTACACATAGAGGTTAGAGAGAGAGAAAAAAAAAGGGGGCGAGAGAGAAAAAGATAGGGAGAAGATCCAGTGCAATGACCAAAAAAATAGAAAAAGTCGGCAACCAATAGACCAAACACCTCTTCATCGATGACATTGTAACCTCTTTAGACGTACCCAATTGTTTCAAACAGTTATTCACCTTCGACAACACTCTCAGTTATGCTGGCCACTATAAGTTATTGACCGTCGTCCAGGTCATTGAGCTTGGCGACGGCGTGTTTATCGGTTATCCCATCAACCATGCCTTTGTTGACGGTAGTTCCTTCTGGAATTTCTTTAATACCTTCACGGAGGTCACCAAAGGCGCCAAAAAGATCTCCAAGTCGCTGGAATTTTCCCAGGACACTGTTTTTAATTCTCTGGAGGGTGGACCTATTGTGACATTTTACAGCAACATTCTCTGGCTGGTGCTCCATGTAATGCTATTGACAGCGGCTGCGACCATTGTTTTGTGGTTAGCGGAGGAGGCACACATGGCTGATGCAAGTACAGAATGCTTAAAAACGTTGGCGTTTTAAGGAATTATCCAATGGGGTTTCAAGCATTAAAACGTCGGTGTTTTTGAGAATTGTCCTTTAAAGTAATTTCAATTTTGTGTCATTTATTATTATTATTATTGAATAAAGAATAGAGGGGGGTATTTTCATATTTTTATCTACCCCTTTGACAAAAAGCCCTCATTTGCCCCAATTTTTGAAATGCACCAAGATCACCCAATTAGAAATCTGCTCTGATCATTTTATAGCTCTCACCGAGCTCTACAACTTTGCCTTCAATGGCAAAGCTCGAATCCAACTAGAAAGAGATGAAATATTGGCTTAAAACTAGGGGTTTTAGAGAAAGAGAAGTTTTGTAGATAGAGAAAATGAAGCTGCGGTTTGTGGAGGAAAAAGAATCCAAAAATCAGCCAAAATGTGGTTATTATAATGACCTTATGTCCTTGTGGGGTCCACTTGTTTCAAAATATCTCCTTTTTGCCTCATTATACACATATATACACTAACACATTACAATGATGTAATCAAAACACTCAACCAAATACATATGCTCCAAATAAATATATATGCAATGGACCGGAAAAATGCTCCCGAGCACGAAAAATCTGAGTGCGGGTCCCACCTGGGACCTCCAGGCCCAAAAATCTGAAAAATGCTGAAATGGCCAACAATGCATTTCTAAGAGTTCTAAACTCGAAGAAATACCCCAAACAACTCTAAGAACTCACACGGCACACCCTACGGTGTTCAACACGCAAAACGAGGCAATAGATAAAAAAAATCAAAAAATACCCGAGAAAATGAAAAATTGCGAAACGTCATATAACACTTCCGATTTTCACACCCAGACAATGTGGGATTGTGCACCTGTAACTCACACAATGGTGTAGCCTGCCAATACGTCGCACTCGCCCACACATATCTGCCCACAAGGTCGCCACAAACACCCCCTCATTGGCCATATTTCTGACTAGGTTTTGCTTTGATACCATTTGTAATGACCTACTCCACTACATGGTATGCTATTGTCTGCTTTCAGCCTAAGCTCACATGGTTTTGCTCTTGGGTTTTACCCTAAAAGTCCTCATACCAATTGGAGTAACACATCTACATATATAGTGCTTCCCCTTTTCACACCCAAACGATGGGGGATTGTGCACTTGTAGCTCGCATAATATGGTAGTCTACTAGTGCTTCACACCCGCCCACAAGATCGCCACAGCTTTTTGTACAAAAAGACAATTATACACTCAAACTTAAAACATTTTTGTCAATCTAATTTATTTAGTTTGGAGTATAACTGTCTTTTTGAATAACAAGTATTAAATAGAAGTGTTTTCATAACAATTTGAAAGATGTTTTTATCATATGAAGTTTAAAAAAAAAAAACTGTCCATATGAATGTTGATCATCTTTGACCTTAAGTGAAACTGATGGTAGTAATAAATATAAATTATTACTATTATTTCTTTTCAATTCCTTTCTTTCCTCTCGTTACTAATATTATCATTTCCATTATCTTCTTTTCTCTTCTTTATATCCAAATGAAGCCTAATTGAAACAAAATTCAAAGTTTTGAATTTAATGGAACAAAAATCCAAAAGTATGAGTTTTTGGTATTAATGAAAATTAATTGGACTAATTTGTCTTTTAAACAGACCGTAGGAGAAAACTACACTAATGTTTAGGGCATTTTAGTCATTGTGATGTTCAGGGTTCAGTATATAAACTATTATAGGTTTACTGCTCGTACTCTCTGCTGAATTTAGGGTTTCTGCCGAGCCTCCTTCGCATCCTCCTCTTCTTCTACTATCCGGAGCCCTCAATCATGGCCGAACAAGTAAGATTTGCCGCCTCCTTCCTCTCTTTCGTCCTTATTTTACGGTTTCAATCTTATTGATGTATCGATTTTGCAGACAGAGAAGGCGTTCTTGAAGCAGCCAAAGGTGTTCCTTTGGTAAGATCTACACAATTTATTTTGTTTGTATATATATATAGAGAGAGAGAATTTATTTTGTTTGTATATATATAGAGAGAGAGAGAGAGTGGAGGGGGGAGAGAGAAGTGTCTGTGGTTTATGAGCTCTGCGTGCATTGTTGGGGTTTATTGTTTGCTTTGTACTTGAATCTTCGATTAACAAACTGTTGCAGCTCGAAGAAATCTGGGAAGGGGAAGAGACCCGGAAAGGGAGGGAATCGATTCTGGAAGAGCGTCGGACTAGGGTTCAAGACTCCCAGAGACGCCATTGAAGGTTTAATTTACTGATATACTTGCAAAATGCTTATATGTAATTGAATTTGTTCGAATGTTTTTCTAGTAAATTATGATTTTATCAAATGGGTCCATGTTATCATATTTATTTGGCCGTTACTTTGAATTATATTCAGTTGCGTTATATTGCTTGTTTGGTTCGTTTTATGGCTTCAAGTATATCAATGTATGTAAGAGTTGTCCAGTGGTAATTCAATTTTTTTATTTTTACATGTTTATGGACTCTTTTTTGTCTGATGAAACTTGAAAGTAATCGTTATATTGTTTGTTACAAATTTGCAACAGAGAAAATAGGAAATGATTTTTATATTAGAGTTTATATTGTTTATATAGCCACTTATTGCCTGCTTAGTGTTGCTTTAGTTACAGAAAAAAAAAAAAAAAAAAAAAAAAAAAAAAAGAAAAAGAAAAAAAGAAAGGAAAAAGATGCAGAGATAAAAAATGCTGTTTGTTGACACAAAATCCAACATACTTTCATGTTGGTTTCTTTCCTTTTGTTTGGAAATAATATTTAGTAAAGAAATTTTAGCAATAATCTGAGTAATTTATGCTCAGCCGAGAATAAAAAATTGTGCTTTAAGTAAAGTAGGCGAATGACCTTGGTGGACATACAATAACTATTAAACAAATACCCATTTGAAAATGCATGATAGAAAAACAATTCATCTAACCATATATTTTAATAGTCATGCAACAAATTGAACCCGCCTCAAATGTTCACAAGAAGTAAGAGTGAAGTGAAGAACAAGGAAATAAATTGCTGTCTCAACCAAGGTCACCACCTAACATTCTGTGATACCATTATTGAGACACTTGTCTAAGTTTTGGCTTATTCCAAAAATCTCAATTGCACAAAAAATTTTACCTACCAAAAGTGTTTTTGGTGTCAGTAGCAATGCCAAATAGGCACTTAGTTGAGGCTAGTACTGCAATTGTTGAAAAGTTAAAACAGGATATATGAAATGTAACTTTATTTTGATTCAGAAAATAATAATGTACCAATAGCAATCCAAGACCATATGGTTGCTCAAAATAATCATTTTTGGTACTTGGATCAGTGTTACAAGAAAATAGAAAAATAGAAGTATTACGTGTAGGATTGGAGTAGGATGATCCAAATGGGGAGACATGCTAGTGGTATCTTTATCTTATGTGAGAAAAATACCAAACAAGTTGAAATGAAAATTTTATAAGGTCATTAGGTAAGCTATTTTATATGGGGCAGAGTGTTGGTGGGTGTAAAACAAGAACAACAAATTCATGTAATTGAAATAAAAATGTTGTGGTGGATGATACGAGTGAGTGGGAAGGATAGATTAACAAGTTAATGTGCGAGGAACAGATTAGGAATAGCGCCTATTAGTGACAAAATTAGATAAAATAGGTTTAGCCTTTTAGGTGATATGCACATATAGAATGTAGACCCGTTGATGCACCTGTAAGAAAGGGAAGATTAGTTTGCATAGAAAATAAGAGACAACGAGGCCGACCAAAACTAACATGGAATGAAATAATAAAAAATGACTTCAAAAAAATTGAAGTATTAGAGGGGAGGTATGGCATATAATAGAATGTAATGGAAAAATAGAATTCATATGGCGAACCCATTCTTTTGGAAAAGTGGCAAGATGATGATAACAAATAAATGTATCTTTTGAACTGTTTTCTGTTTCATAATTCTCTGAAAACAGAAACTGAACCAAACAAGCCTTAATTTGTGTTCTTTTATTTATTTTGGCTGACAACAAACAACCAAAAGGAGAATATATGAATTCTGGGAGGTGCTTTACTGATACAATTGTAGTTCTCTTGTTACGTTGCTAGTTGTATCTTGATATAGCTTGCATCATTCGAAACTTGGTACGGGTGCTCTATGAATTCGAACAAGGACATATTATCTTCAAATATAAGAATTAGGAGGTAGTGGCTAAACTTCTATTTGTGTATAAATCAGATCTGCCAGTTAACCTTGTAAAAAGTGGTTCGTGTTCTGGATTAAGATTAATTTATGCCATTCTTGCCATTTCCAGGGACATACATTGATAAGAAGTGCCCATTCACTGGCAATGTTTCTATCAGAGGTCGTATACTTGCTGGTACTTGCCATAGTGCCAAGATGATGAGAACAATCATTGTTCGGCGCAACTACCTTCATTTTGTTAAGAAATATCAAAGGCAAGAAATAATCACTTTCATTAATGGTGGCTGTACTCTTTTCAGATGAAGTCTTAATTTCTTTTATTATTTTTTAGGTATGAGAAGAGGCATTCCAACATTCCAGCTCACATATCTCCATGTTTCCGTGTGAAAGAGGGAGATCATGTTACTATTGGCCAGTGCAGGTTAGACCCAAAGTTCCAATGATCCTTTGTAATTGTTTTGTAAAGGTACTGGCGTTTTTTAAGTATAACTGTGCTTCACTTTACAGACCATTGTCGAAGACTGTGAGGTTTAATGTGTTGAAAGTGATTCCGGCTGGATCTTCTGGTGGTGGTGGAAAGAAGGCCTTTACAGCAATATAAGTTAGTATCTCAACCATCTGATAGTTGCATTTGGGAGACAATTGCACCAGATTGGCTATTGTGGTGGATGGAGCTTCTTGCCATTTTGATTTGCTATTGGAGGTTTAAGTTTGTGTACGTGACCAATATGTTATTTCCATGAGTTATTTGAATTTCCAATTTTAATGAGTAATTTAGTTTCAGTAAGAGCTGGTGTGAACTTGTTTTTAGACGGGTTATTTATTGGAATGTTACTTCTTTTTCTATGAATATCGTACTTTTTATAGTAACTATCTTCATATCATGTGGCTAGAACGATCATTCTTTTTCTCCATAGTTTGTATAATTTGATCAACATGTGACAGTGAATGATATATTTCCATGTTAATGGGAAATGAAACCATGAGTGATTGTGGGATGAACTTATAGGCAGAAAAGAGCAAAACATAATTTTTGCCCGATGCTGCCCTTTACTAAATGGTAAGGAATCGTAATCGGGGACTTTTGAGGACATACTAGTCAAAAGGATTCTGTTTTTTTATTTTTTGTATTTTTTTTTGGAGTTGGGTGATAATATAAATGCTTGTTACATTTACTATACTACCTTTTCCTTAACATCAGCTTGGAGATGGTTAAGGACCTCAGACGGAAGCAAAAGTAGCATTTAGTTCAAAATTTCGTTCTTTAAATTTCATGTTGCTAAGTTTTCTGTTCTTTTTTATACCTTTCATAGAGCAAATAACATCATATCTATCAGCATATGATCTATGGGTCATCAGTAAATACTGATCCTTGTGTTGTTCCGAACAGAGTTAGGACTGCAGTTCAGTTCTAGCCTCCAAGGAAAAGCCTTGTGAAAGGAATAATTTTTATGCTTATGTGAATGCTGGGTGACAAATGGAGAAATCTTAAGGAAAAAGTGGATAACAATAATTTTTAAGCCCACTGAAAGTGTCTATATATAAATACACTTTCCTTTGTGAAAGCTAGCCTCTTTTAATCTTGGATTATTTATTTCCAACAATTTGGTACTCACTCGTTTCTCATTACAATTGTGGTCTGAGTTACGCCTGCATGTGTGCATCGAGAGGCCCTTGATAGCTAATTACTGTACAATAGCTTCACAACCGGCAAGAATAACTCAAAATTTTCATTTGAGTCATGCACCCCACTACTACCCCACACCCATCTCTCACGGGAGCAATTGTAACCATCATTCCACACACTCCTCTCTCACAGTCGGGTGTGGTGATGGATGATCGCGGTCCATTAACGCGTTTTATGGCCCGTCCGTTGGTTATACCATAAATCAAAAGTAAACTTACAATCGGGTGTGGTGATGGATGATCGTGGTCCATTAACGCGTTTTATGGCCCGTCCGTTGGTTATACCATAAATCAAATGTAAACTTTCAAAGAAGACGACTTCAAAAACAGCAAGTCAAGAGCTATAATACAAAAGACATTTCTTTGGCTTGTTAGACGAACAACTCAACAACGCAATCAATATGCAACTACTTGGGTTTCTATTCTAACCAGGTTCATTTTTGTCAATGCTATGATTATAATACTTTGCTTAAATGATTGATTTTTTCAAAGTGTACATTAATTTCCAAGAATTTATAAAATTGTTATTTTGAAAATTTCAAATTGCCGGTAACCGCTATGACATGGTCTAAATCATGCCAGACTTGCAATTACAGTGACATTACCAGTGCTTGCACTTGCTTCTTTGAATATATTCCTTTCCATGTACCCGCATGAAATTTCCTCACAATAGCAGAGAAAAGAAGCTCCATCGTAAAATCCACCCTAATTTTATTCATAATATTCCATTCAAACAGCAAGCTCGATCATGTTTATATTATTCAACTTCATCTCTCCTATCCAGCTATATGCTCTCCACTATATATATTCTCCCTAAAACCTGTTCACAATATCACATTATATTCTCCTTTGTGCGTCTATATCTTGTCCACTAAATACATTTCACACATTACACACACACACACAGTTCATAGTTTTCATTCCATCTGTCTCTCCGGTACTGTCAACCATGTATAGAGTTGCAAATGCTTCAGAATACCTGGTGATTACCGGGATTGGCATCTCCGACATCAAAATTGCAAAGAAGGCATGGGTTCTTCCCGGCCAATCCTGCACGCTCTTCGACGTCTCACCTGTCAATTACACCTTCGAAGTCCAAGCCATGAGTGCCGAGAAGCTCCCTTTCGTCCTTCCAGCCGTGTTCACCATTGGCCCTCGTCTTGATGACGACGACAGCCTCCTGAGATACGCCAAGCTCATTTCACCCCATGACAAGCTCTCCAACCATGTTAAGGACCTTGTGCAAGGTATCATTGAAGGCGAAACTCGTGTCCTAGCAGCTTCAATGACCATGGAGGAGATTTTCAAAGGAACTAAAGATTTCAAGCAAGAGGTTTTCGAGAAAGTACAGCTTGAACTTAATCAGTTCGGGCTTTTGATATATAATGCGAATGTTAAACAGCTTGTTGATGTGCCAGGGCACGAGTACTTTTCGTACTTGGGTCAAAAAACTCAGATGGAAGCTGCAAACCAGGCGAGAATTGACGTATCGGAGGCAAAGATGAAGGGAGAGATTGGTTCAAAGCTTCGAGAGGGACAAACGCTTCAAAATGCAGCAAAGATTGATGCGGAGACGAAGATTATATCCACACAAAGGCAAGGAGAGGGGAAGAAGGCCGAGATAACTGTCAAGACTGAGGTGAAGGTTTTTGAGAATCAAAGAGAGGCAGAGGTGGCAGAGGCAAATGCAGATTTGGCGAAGAAGAAGGCGGGTTGGGCTAAGGAGGCCCAAGTGGCTGAGGTGGAGGCTACGAAAGCCGTGGCTATCCGAGAGGCGGAGTTGCAGAGGGAGGTTGAGAGGATGAATGCACTGACTCGGACAGAGAAACTTAAGGCTGAGTTTTTGAGTAAAGCCAGTGTTGAGTATGACACCAAGGTACGTAATCCTATTTCTCTCTCTTTTAAGAGGGAAAAAAAGGGATACTATATATATATATATATATTTTGATGATGGTGGTATTAGCCTTCTAGAGCATTCTATAATTCATCACCGGATACATGCAGTATCTCCATCCCACATGTATCAGGCAATTATTGAGAAAATTCCCTGGAAGGGCCCCAAAGGGATTCAAACTCCCGACCTCCATATTAGCTAGTTTCAACTGACTGCATTTCTTTACTAATTTATACATATAGGTTTCACAACCTTATAATAATAAATAATGATTTGGAGTCCGAAAGTTGGACAAGTCTTATTGATTTATATATGTAAGTGAAGAGTCACGTCATTATGATGTCATTAATATCCATTATGACATGATGACATCAGCCCTTACTCACATAAATCGACTCGGCTGTTGAACTATAATAATAAGCTACTAGCCTAGAGATATCCTTGTGTAAACAAAATCTCAGCAACTTCTTAAAAACAAGTTTTTAGGAAATTAGCAAAATGAATCAACTCAAAATGCTTTATCTCTAACCATTTCCATCAAAACAAAGGTACAAGAGGCAAACTGGGAGCTCTACAAGAAACAGAAAGCTGCAGAAGCAATACTATACGAGAAGGAGAAAGAAGCTGAGGCACAAAAGGCAATAGCCGAGGCGTCTTTTTATGCTCGTCAACAAGTTGCAGATGGAGAGTTATATGCCAAGAAGAAAGAGGCCGAAGGACTCATAGCACTTGGACAAGCCCAAGGAATTTCTTTACAAACCCTTCTCGGCTCACTGGGGGGAAACTACACTGCGCTAAGAGATTACATGATGATTAACAGCGGCATGTTTCAAGAGATAGCAAAGATTAATGCTGAGGCTGTGCATGGACTCCAACCGAAAATTAGTATTTGGACCAACGGAAGTAATGGGGAGACAGCAGATGCAACTAATAATGCTATGAAGGAGGTTGCCGGTGTTTATAGAATGTTGCCGCCATTGTTTAAGACGGTCCATGAGCAAACCGGAATGCTGCCACCAGCATGGATGGGCAGCTTAACTGAGGACTCTAGCAACTCTTAATATTTGATAAATTATGTGAAACATGGACATGTTTGTGTATCGATCGACCTGTGTGATTGTTGCAATTATTTATTTGTGTGTTTGTTTTGTTTTTTTGTTTTGACATGTCCAAATGCGCCTTTATTTGTTATGGAGAAAATTGGTATATAATAAATTTGAAATCATGCATTTCATTAGTATTGAACATGAGTTTTGGTTCTGTTTTTAATTTTTAATTCTGTATGAAAAAAATATATGATACTAGATCCAGCAAAACCTGTTTTTGAAGTGATGCATAAATCTTTTTCCAAAGTTAGTGGAAGTAAATATGTCTTGTCCACTCTTGTCTCGTCTTTATTTATTCTCTTGATTTTTACTCAATAATGCATCCCCACCATAGAACATTATTCTCCTAGATTTGTTTCCTAAAATGATTTATTCTAAAAGTTCAAGTTGCATTATTCTGGTGCTTATCTTGCAGTCTTTCTCGAGTCTCAAACCATTAAATTCGACTGAAAATCGTCATACCTCATTAGCGAAGTTATTGATTTTTTCAAGTTAAATTAAACTAATCGAAATTATCTAAAATAAACTGAGTAAACTCGTGGTTAACGATTCAAATAAACTTTGATATATGTTCTACATGACTACTTTCAATCTTTGGTAACCTCTCCACTTTATATCTCTTCTTTGAATTTTCAATATTTTCTTTGAATTTTCAATCTTATCATCAACCCACTTGAATAATACTATTTATTTGTATTTTCAAAACAGTTTTGACTTTTTTTAGGAATATTTATTTTATAATATCGTTATTATCTGTTTAGGAGCGAATCGGGTTTGAGTGAGCTTCAACCTGCAATTTTCATCTGTTTATGTGGGAAAAAAATGTATTAGTATTAAATTTTCATTTTTTAAGTCACTGTGAAAAGAGATTCCTTTCTTCTGCTTTTCAAAGGCAATATATATATATATATACAGTTTTCCTATATAATATTGATGCGTCCAATTCACGCTAGAATACTCTGTCCGTAGAGTGGTTAAAAAACTTGAACACAATCTGTATGCTCCATTTCATTATATCCGTACAAATAACAATAACTACCACTCCCTCCCTTTCAACTCTCTTCTAAACTCATGTAATACTCACCGATGGGTTTCCAACTAACCTCTTTTCATCAACAAAACTCAACATCTTAGCATGTCGTCTATGCTCCACCATGGACTATGCCCGTAAACTGTTTGACGTAATGCTCCACAGAGATGTCTTCCTTTGGAACACCTTAATTCGTGGTTATGCAGATTTGGGTCCTTGCCAAGAAGCCATAATTCTTTACAGAAACATGCATCACACGGGGCTCTTACCCGATAACTATACTTTCCCTTTTGTCGTTCGGTCTTGTGCAGTGCTCTGGCTTTACGAGCAGGGAAGGAAGTGCATTGTAATATAATTAAGAATGGGCTCGATTTGGATGTGTTTGTACAGGCTTCTTTGGTTTCAATGTACGCGCAGAGTGGGGAGACACTGAATTCGGAACTAATCTTCAGTGAAATGGTTGTGAGGAACATAGTTTCTTGGACTGCAATGATTGCTGGGTATGTGCAAAGTGGATTTTTCGATAAAGGGTTGGGTGTTTTCCGAGAGATGGTGGCTTCAGGGACTCAACCGAATGCAGTTACGCTTGTAAGAATTCTTCCTGCTTGCTCAGGTTTGGAGTCTCTCAACGTAGGAAAGTCGATTCATGGTTATGGGGTTAAATTATGAGTGGATTCGGATATTTCGTTGGTTAATTCTTCGATTGCCTTATATGGTAAGAGTGGGAAAGTTGATATAGCGAGATCTTTGTTTGATCAAATGCTGGTCTGGAACCTGGTTTCATGGAATGCGATGATTGCCACTTATGAACAAAATAATATTGGTGGAACTGCAATTAAACTCTTCTGTAGGATGCAAAATGAAAAGGTGGAATTTGATTATATCACAATGGTAGTGTTATATCTGCTTGTGCTAGTTTAGGAGCACTCAACACTGGAAAATGAAAATGGGTACATAAGCTTGTAAGAGGCAAAGGTTTTGAAGCCAATGTTTCAATCACAAATGCACTAATTGATATGTATGCAAAGTGTGGAAACATAGACTTGGCCATGGATGTTTTCGATAGGTTTCCTCGTAGAAGCATTGTGTCCTGGACTTCAATTATAGGGGCTTGTGCCTCTCATGGGCATGGAAAGGATGCTCTGAAGCTTTTTCTCAGAGATGAAAGAAGAAGGAATTAGACCAAATAGCTTCACCTTCACTGCTGTTTTGACAGCTTGTAGGCATTCTCTGGTCTCATAGAAGAAGGAAGGAAACATTTTGAGAGCATGACAAAAGACTACTTGTGCCTGGTGTAGAGCACTGTGCTTGTATGGTTGATCTTCTTGGTCGAGCTGGGCGATTGGTGGAAGGTTATTCGTTTATTGAGAATAAGCCAATTGAGCCAGACTTTGGTGTTTGGGGAGCTTTGCTTGGTGCTTGCAGAATTCACGGTAATGTCGAGCTGGCTGAGCTTGTGGCTGAGCGATTGTACCAGTTAGACCCTCATAATGTCACATTCTATGTCCTTATGACAAATATATATGCTGAAGCTGGTGGGTGGGAAGATGTAGCAAGAGTGAAAATGCCGATGGACGAAAGAGAGTTGAAAAAGATCCCTGGCCATAGTTTGGTTGAGGTAAATCGAAGGTTTCATACGTTTCTGTCAGGTTCAAGATCCCGCCATTCTTGAGTTACTCATCCAACCGAATCATATTCATCTCCAGTGTCATGACTCCAAATCATGCAAGGGAGAAAAGTAGGATGCAATTCAAAAAAGGCACTTTTCCAGTTAATTATCTTGGGTTGCCTATGGTGGACAGGAAGTTGAAGAGTGCACTTATAGATAAGATTACTTCAAAGCTTATGCTTGGAATGCTTTCAATATTTCGTTGGTTGACAGGGTTGAGCTTATTAAATCTGTTATTTCTTCATATTACTACTATTGGGCTGCTGTGTTCAAAATTCCAGCTTCAGTTAAGGTGGTGGTTGAAAGAAAGGTTAGGAATTTCATTTGGGGAGGTGCTGCTGATAACAATTCTCTTCATATGTTTTTTTTTTAGTTGGTACTCACACACACCCGCCTCCACCGAGACTCGAACCCTTGACCTTCCTTTAGGAAGTAAGAGCCTGTTACCGTTAGGCCACTGGCTTATTGATAATTCTCTTCATATGTTAAAACCGGGAGAAAATAACTTTACCAAAATCTGAAGGTGGGTTTGGCATCAGAACTTTGCAAAGTATTGATCTTGCCTCTAAATGTGTACTTGCTTGGAATTTTATTCAATCTAAGGAGGAGCGTTGGATATCGTGGTTCAGAGATAAATACTTAAAAGGTTTCTTCCTTCTGGACATGTATTCAGAGGCCTGCAGACTCCATGATCTGGAAAAGCATTCTTTTAGTGAGAGATTTAACGCTGGATAATTACAGTTTGAGATGAGAAATGGTAGATCATTCCGCTTGTTTTTTGACCCTTGGTTCAGAGGTAAGTCTCTGATTCAAATTTCAACTGTATGGTTCGAGAACTCTTGACTCTTGAGTATTCATGATTTTGACGGGAACAGTCAGTTGATGTCTTATAGCATGGTAATAAATGGAACTGTCCAAATTTCTGGCCTGTTGCTATTGCTGATTTTTTTAGAAGTTGTAATAACACAGGAAATAAGGATTGTATTAAGTGGATTCCTGGTTCTTTCAGCTTCAAATGTGCTTGGAATGTGTGTAGAAATAGCAGGGAAAGGGTCCCTTGGAGCCATTTGGTTTGGTGTTGCTGCAGACCTTTTGTCTCTTGTACTACAGTCCTTCTAATGCAGGATGCTTTTGACTACAGCTGTGAACTTGCAAAAACGAGGTATTTGTATTGTTTCAAAATGCCATAACTGTTTTGGAGATGATGATTCAGTCTCCCATCTTTTTTGGAGTTGCCCATTCGCTCAGTCAGTATGGGCTTGGTTCGCTTCAGTTTTTCATTTCCAAGGTCTTCTTCAGATGAACTCTTATCAACAAGTTGTTGGTTTTTGAATTACTCCTCTACTAGGTTGAGGAGGAAATTGGTGAGGGCTTTTTTTTGTTACTGCAGTATGGAGCATTTGGTGTGAAAGAAACAGGAGGATGCATGAGGATACTACAAGGACTGCTGATGATATTGTGAGGTTTTTGGTTCAAAATTTTTGAATCTTAAGCTTGGGGCCCGTTTGGCATGCACTTTGTTTTGCTGTTTTGTTTTTGGCTAAAATGGAAACAATGTTTTTGCTGTAGGAGTATTTTGGAAAAAAAAATCGGAAGCATGTTTGGGAACAATATTTTGATGTAGAAATGTTGGAAACAGAAACATGCAAAATATGATTCTGAGCCATAAACAATTGTCAAAATAAGAAAAAACAACTTTTTGATATTTTGGTTTTAGGCCACTGTTCACGAAGTATTTTAGCACTGTGTAAAATAAAACAAGGCCGCACCAAACATGTTTTTGTTGCCAAAATCGACACTGTAACAGTCCAAAAACAAAAACAGCATAAACAAAACGCATGTCAAAAGGAGCTTCAGTATTTCCACTATTTGTTAGCATAGTGGGCTTTTGCTTTTGCTTTTGCTTTTGCTTTGAGGTTTACCTCAGTTTTATTTGTTATCATTGTAAATTTTTATGAATAAATAACCACATTCATAGAAGTTGTATAGATTAATTAATAATTTGGTATGATTGGGGCATGTATATATATTTTTGTATTTATTGTTTGATTGAGTATTATAAATTATTAGAAATAATTTATATAATTTTGATAAATAGGTCATTAAACAAGTTAACATGTGTAATTCGTTTAATAAACAGGTTGTATTAATATTGAGGATAACTGATACAGTTATTAAACATATATTCGTTGACTAGTTTAATAGAATACACTTAATAACTACAAATGAGCCAAGCTTATGACAAGTAGTTTGGGCTCAGATTGTTAAGGTGGACGACTACAAATGAGCCGAGTTTCTGGCAAATAGCCTAGGCTCAAATTATTAAGGGCAACGACTATAAATGAGCCAAGCTACAAGTTTTATTAAGGGCTCGGCTTGTTCGTTTGTTAAATAAATTAACCAATTTCAAACACAATTTATAAATTTGTTTATTTGTTTTTATTTATTTATTTATTTATTTTTTGAAAGGTTTATATGATTGTTTATTAAAAAAAGAGTTGAGCTTAATTTGGGCTTGTGAAAAATGTATACTTTGTTTTATCATTTATTTTAAGTCCATGTGATGTTAAACTAGTCCACATAAAAAAGCCCAGTTAGCTCTTTAGAGACCATTAATCCAGCCCATTCACCATTAGAATCGGCAAAGCCCATTACAATTCCCAAGTATTTTCGAGCCCATCTGGCAGCTTCCTTTACCATTGAGAGAACTCTAGCCGCGACAGAAGCAGCATTTGCTACCCAGCGAGGCAGTGAAGGAATGCTTGTACCGGACGTTCATCCACCGGCGACCAGAGCAAGACCATACACAACACAATCATACTCTCTCCCATTTGACGACCATACTCTCTTCCATCTTTTATCTGATATTATGTTCTCTCACCTGATATTAAAGGTTGAAAGTTCTTTTCAATTTCTGACAGAAATTAAAGAGATATGGTGTAGATCGGAAATTATCGGTGGTGATTCTTCCATAATCGGTCAGGTATGTAAGTGTATATATATATATAAATTGATGTATATTGGTGTATACATTTTCAGTGGTGATTTCTTCCATAATCGGTCAGGTATGTGAGTGTGTGTGTGGATATATTATATATAGATTGATTGATGATTAATGTATATTGAAAATTTGGAATATGTAATCGAGCCGAGCTCGATCTGGCCCAAGCTAGGCTCGATCGAGTACTGAGCCGAGCTCGGACACCATGTAGACTTGCTTAATCCTTTAGTTCAGATGCGTATATACTTCAACTTGGGTATTGGTATTATATGGATGAGTTCAAGGCTAGTTCATTACTATTTCCATGACTATTTTGTAGTATTGATTTGACATATCCGTTGAAAATACTATGTGATTGCTTGTTTTATTTATACATCTTTTGTAGGAATTTCTGGGGAACTATGGAATTCCTTGCCTAATAAAGTAAAGGGTGAAGTGCAATAAATCTATTCAGATTGATTTTTCCGGTGAAACATGTATCTATAATTTTAAAATAATAATATTACCCCTATTAAAACTTTAGTATTAAATTAATTAAACCCCAATTTGTCAACCCTAACTCCGACTGGCTTTCATCCCTACCAAATTGCATCTCTCTGATCTCATTCTTTGCAACCCTGTCAACAATCACAGACCTGACTTTTGCAAACCCCCTCAACTGAGAGAGAGATCTGAGCATCTCATTTTGCTTTTGAAATGAATTCTGATTCAAGTGCAAGCACTGATTTCAACTCTTCATCCACATCTCTTTCAGGAAGTGAATACGAAGTGTTTTTGAGTTTCAGAGGTCCAGATACTCGCTACACCTTCACTGATTTTCTGTACACTTATCTTGAAGATGCAGGAGTTCGCACCTTTCAAGACGATAATGAGATTCGCAAAGGTAAGGAGATTGGCCCTGAGGTCCTCAAGGCGATCACTCAATCAAAGATTTCAATCCCAATCTTCTCCAAAAATTACGCTTCCAGTTAAAGGTGCCTTCGCGAGCTCGCCCAAATGGTGGAGTGCATGAGAACTACAGGTCAACGGATTCTACCCATATTCTATGATGTTGAACCTTCCGAGGTTCGCAATCAATCTGGGAGTTACATGGAGGCCTTCTGTGAGAACGAGAGCTGTTTTGATGAAACTATTGTTAAAGATTGGAGGGAGGCATTGAGAGAGGTTGGAGCACTCAAGGGTTGGGAAGTCAAGAAAGAAACTAATGGGTATGTGTGTTAATTCATTTATGTTAGTTTTTTATTTTTTATTTTTTTTCCCCTGACAAAGGATAATGAAGCTATATATAATTAAGAAATTGGTGCATCATGGCAATCACATCTCTAATCCATATGGACACTGAAGAGAAACTCTAAACCATTACACAACACACACTTGATGCACCCAAATAACTCTAAAGTCACCCCGCCTAAGTAGCGCGTCCACATCTTGAAGAATCACATCCACACTACTATGCAATCCTTTCCTATGAGCAAGAACCTGTGCAGCAGTGACGATATCAACTAACTGCTTATTTTATAGTGTACACAGTAAAAATAGAAAGAAATGACTTCGAGAAATCAAAACAACACCAAGAAGCTTTAGGCAATGGGTGGGATTAAAATTACAAATCATAAAAGGAGGGGAACAAAAATATAATAAGATTTTTAAAATCATTGGATTGGTGCGTCAACTAGTCCCTGAAATCAGGAGCGGAGCCAGAAATTTTGTTTTTGGGGGAGGCCAAACTGAAACTATGTAATTAAAATTTTAAAAAATTAGGAATCGATTGTAATATAATTTTTTATATAATATTAGTCTTAGGATATATATATGAAAAAATATATAATTCAAAATATGTGAAAAATGAAACTCAAATAAATGGAGATGAAAATTCAATATGATTAAGAAAACAGTAGGTTACATACATATACAAAGAGAAGTGGTAAACAAAAATATAGTTAAAAATTAATTTTCTTTTAACAAATGTTTAATATATATATGTGTGTATATTTTTAAAAAATTGAGTACTTTGATTCTACTTTGAGAAAGATATATCATTTTTAGATTAATTAAAAAAAATGTACCACTTTAACTAAAAAAAATCTCTTAAGCTTTAATAAACACGATTATTATGAACAAAATAGAGAACTACTTTTATAGCTTATACACAGAATAGTTATAAATTTGTTTTTCGGTAACTAAGATAGTTATCAATCAATGATAATAAATGGAAATCATCATTTTTCCCCTCCTTGTAACTCCGATTTCTTTTTTCTAGGCACTGATTTTTTTGTCCTGCTTTTCATCTGACGTCAATTGGGTATCAAGGGAAACTAATAAAGATGGTTGTTCAAACAGTGTTGCTAGAGTTAAAGAAGAATTGCATGGTATTAACTGACAACTTGGTTGGAATCAGTGAGCATATAAATGAAATGATGAGATTATTAAAGGTTGGTTCTAATGATACACGAATTGTTGGTATCTATGGCATGGGAGGTATTGGCAAGACAACTATTGCCAAGTGCATCTACAAAAAGCTCGTCTGCTGCTTTGAATGTTGTAGCTTCCTTGAAAATATTCAAAAAGCGACGCCACACAAAGGACTTGTTAGTTTGCAAAAACGACTCGCTCATGGTACTCTTAAATCATGCCCTGACATTATTGATGTCAATAGCGGAATTGACATTATTAAACAACGATTTCTCAACAAGAAAGTTCTCATTGTTCTTGACGATTTGAATGAAAAGTCTCAATTTGATTATCTTGTGAGAAATTGTGAATTTTATGGTCGAGGAAGTAGGATCATAGTTACAACTAGAGATAAACACTGTTTAAATGTTATTCAAGTGGATGCAACATATGAACCCCCATTTATGAATTCTGTTCAGTCACTTCAACTTTTCAGCATGCATGCCTTTAGAAAGAAGTTTCCTCCAAAAGACTTTGATGACATCTCTAAAAAGGTTGCATCCTTTGCTGCAGGGCTTCCTCTAACTCTTGAGGTTATAGGTTCTTTTTTGTCCGACAAGACGAAAGTGGTATGGGAATATACATTGAAGAAGTTGAAGAAACTACCAGCAAATAAAGTTCAAGAAAGGTTGAAAATAAGTTATGATAAATTAAACTATGAGCAAAAACAGATATTTCTCGATATTGCATGTCATTTTATAGGGATGGACAAAACAGGTGCATTTTATATGTGGGATGACTGTGGTTATTATCCAGAGGAGGGAATTATTGTTCTTTGTCTCATGTCTCTGGTCAAAATTGGAGATGATAATGTCTTAAGAATGCATGATCAACTTAGAGATCTCGGCAGGGAAATCGTTCGTGAAGAAGATCGCCAGAATCCAGGAGGGCGTAGCAGGTTGTGGGATCGCAAGGAAGCACTGGATGTACTGAAGGAATGTAGGGTAAGATATCATTGCACTAAATTTTTTCCCCTTATTTGAATAATTAATGTTTTCTTCAACCTTGATAATGTGATCTCGTAATACACATACGCACATGTGATTTTTAATCGTGGCATCCACAGGGGCGCCAAGCAAGGAACTACTTGGTTGACCAAAATGATATTTAACGGGCTTACACAGTTTTATTTATATTGAAATGTTACTTAACTCAATATAATTTGTCCTGTATGTTTCAGGAAGCTCGAAGTCAACCAAAATTAATCGTGTCAATATGTTACTACTGCTTTTACAAACTTTTAATCATACATTTGACTGGTTTGGGTGTTAGTGTTAGATAAGTCGAAGAGATGAAAACACACACACACACACACACGTGTGTGTTATTTTTAACTTAAAATTTTTATTGCGTAAAGCTAAAGTGATCTCTAAACCATCTATTATTAATTTTTTCGAAATCACTAAGAATTAAAAGTTACAAGACAGATAAATTAACTGAGTTTGTATTTGACCTAATCGCATTCGGGTCATAATTGTGTCGACCCGCGCAAATTGTCACGGTAATTAAGTGATGTGGGACAGCATTTTCGACAAGCCATTGAGCAAAACCCACTAGTGTTTTGCTTGTGGGCCATTTTGTTTTTCCACTGGAAACCTTTGTTTAGCATTTTGAATCACGTTTTTTTAGTGTTATAGGGAGGCTAATAAATATTTAGGGATTTTTGTGGGAAGTCAAACGAAGTCGAATTGTTCTGAATTTGGTATTTAGTAGTTTTTAGCAATTAGGTTTCTTATTCTATTTTTTCTAATAATTTTTAAATTTTGATGAAATTTTGAATTTTGGGCTTATTTTTAGTATTAGTCTTCTTTTCATATTAGGTTTCTTTATGTTATAAGGTTTCTACATGCTGTTAGTTTATTTCTAGTTTAGGGTTTTTTTCATTATAAATACATGTATTGGAGAGTGCACAATAACCAATTCGATTATTAATAATATATCAGCTTTCTCTGCAATTTTGTTCATTATTTAAATGTTCATAGCTTCCGCTTCATCATTAAGCGTGGTGTGTTCATGTATGACCCGCCAATATGTTTACAACCTGACGAACACGGGTCTTGTTTTGTTAGAAATGATCCTAATAGTAGTAGTATAAAATTTTAATTAAACGGGTTATGCGTTTACAACTGATTAACTCATTAACTAAACATGTCGTGTTCATGTTGGAAATGAAGTATGAAATTTTAATTAAACGGGCTATGCGTCTCGTGTCGTGTTACCCGTATATTAATCGTGTTTGTGTCAAGGTTTCTGGACACATAATAATTGTGTTACTGTTCGTTAGATCCATATAACAAAATACTCATATCTTGACAAGACATGAACACTACATGCAAACTCGAGTTGTCATTTGTCACCCCTACTAAAAATCTTCAACACTACATGCAAACTCGAGTTGTCATTTGTCACCCCTACTAAAAATCTTTCGTTTTTTTTTTTTTTTTTCCCCCGAACTAAAAAGATTCAGTTAATTTCTAATATTCATATATATATATATTGTTAAGCACTTTACAAATTAGCTGTTCAATATTTCTTATCTTTTGGTTTGTTGTTGACAGGGAACAAAAAAGGTTGAGGTCCTAAGTCTGAAATTGTTGTACAATGATATGTCTCTTACATGTAGGGAATTCAGGAAACTATTTAATCTAAGGTATCTGCAAGTAGATTCCGGAAATTTTGTTGGGGATTTTAAGCATCATTTTTCACAATTAAGATGGCTTTGTTGGAAAAAGTGCCCTCACGATTTTGAAGCAATTCATTTTCATATGAAGAATCTAGTGGTTCTTGACCTATCATATAGTTCTATCACGGAGAACTGGGAGGGTTGGAGTCAAATCGAGGTATTTGGAATACTTTCAACTTTACTATATTATTTCCCATCTTAGGCCATCTGGTATGGTATATGTTTAGCCAGCAAAGGTTGGTTTTGGTAGTGAAAGCTTGTTGTGCTGGCTAAATACCGGGCCCACAAATTTTTTTTTTTGGAAGTTAAAGCAATTACGCGCGCACCCTACCTCCACCGGGGTTCGAACCCCCAACCTCCCCTTTGGGGAGGAAGGGGTGATACCGCTGGGCCATTTGGTCCTTTGGCCCACACAAATTTTGTTAGAAGGCTGGCCACAGGTAGCAATGCTTGTGGCCAGAATTTGCGGGTCCCATCAACTTTTTTTCTTTTCCATGCATTTTTTCTCCCACTCCCTCTCTTCCTTTGGTGGGTCCCACCAATTATAAATTCATTTGTGACCAGCCCCATAATGTGCGGCTGGGCTAGCCACGTCAGCCAAATTACTGACGTACTTGCAACCTTTATGTGCATAGCCAGCCGGTGGCTGCTCTTATAGTTGTTGTAAATTGATGGTTATCAATATATTTTTCTTTTGACAGATGTCAAATAAGTTAAAAGTTCTGAATCTGACGAACTGCAATTTAAGGAGAACTCCAGACTTTTCAGCTAATGCAAGTTTAGAGATATTGATTCTTGATCACTGTGGGAAATTGGTCGAAATTGACCCATCCATTGGCAATCTGAAGAATTTGAGAGTGCTCAACATTTCGTGGTCTAAAATAAGGAATTTACCTGATGAAATTTGGATGTTAGAGAAGCTGGAAGTTATAGATGCCTCTGGTTGTTCTTGTTTGGAGGGTAACATTCCTATTGGTATAGGGAGATTTTCATCTTTGAGACACTCGAGCTTAATTCATACCAAAATTCAAAGCCTACCAACAAGCATTTGTGAGCTCTCTTGCCTCCAGACCCTTGACTTAGATTTTTGCATAAAGCTCGAAGTAGTACCAGACCTTCCCTCGAGTTTAGAAATTCTGAAAGTCAAACACTTTGGGTCTAGAAATTTGCGTGTTACCCCTAGTGTTGCAAATCTGGTTAATCTACAAGAACTGGGGTTTTCTGGTTTGAGGGGGTATGTAGAGTTATCTAGAGATATTGAGAAGTTTACCAAATTGCAGGTATTGATGTTGGATCATTCCAACATTAGGACCCTACCAAAAGGGATTGATGCCCTTTCTCGGCTCAAAATCCTCACTGTGCGTTCATGTGATGATCTTCAATGTATACTAGGGTTACCCTCAAGTCTGGTTGAATTATCTCTTGAATATTGTGTATCAATGGAAAGATTGCCGGATCTTTCAAATTTGAAAAAATTGTAGGGATTGAGGCTTCACTATTGCATTAAGCTGATGGAAATTCAAGGGCTGGGAAATCTAGAGTCGCTAGCATATTTGGGTATGGAACAGTGTGATGAAATAGCTGATCTTGATCTACTTGAAAGATCTGCATCTCTACCATTCTCGTCCTCGTACTCATCCTCGGAGATGAGTGAATACAAAAGCCTTCAAGTTAAACCATATCAGTTCAACTTAAACAAGTTAAAGAAAGTTTACATTTATGGTTGCAAGAATCTCAATAAGATCCAAGGACTAGATAGATTGGTATCAGTGGAATTTTTGGAATTGAGTAGTTGCGCATCCATAGTAGGATTACCCAATTTGTCAAACTTGAAACTGTTGAGATGCTTAGACGTTGCTTTTTGCACGAGGTTATGTGAGATTGAGGGCCTTGTGGCTTTGGAAGCCAGCTTGGAGGTACTGAATATCAGAGGGTGCACATCGCTGGAACAAGTCCCGCATCTTCCATACACAAATTCTCCAGACTCAACCTGAGATTGAGGGCCTCGAGGCTTTGGAAGCCAGTTTGGAGGAACTGGATGTCAAAGGGTGCACATCACTACTGGAACAAGTCCCCCACCTTCCAGACACAAATATTCTTCAGACTCTAAGAAAAAAGCTTTATGACAAAAAAACTCTGGTATGGATGACTATTGTTCCTTCCTTCCTTCCTTCTTTGATTACCTTCTTCCTTTATTTTTTTCTTACTTTTTAGTCACTTTCTTTCTTACTTTTCTTTTTAATTTAATATTGTCGCAGATGGGGTCAATCCATTACATGGTCGGAGGACCATTGATACCGGCTAATCATCACTTGACACCTAAACAAAAAATTGAATAAAGTTCACGAATTTTTGACACATTTGCTTAGGTGTCAACATGGCCCGGAAGCGTGTAATAATTTCTCATATATTTGAGTTGTATGTAAATGCAAAGTGATTTGTATACATGCAATGGGTTGAGTTGCGTGATATTTACATAGTGATTTGTATACAGGCAATTGGTTGAGTTGAGTGATATTTACAGTGACTTGTCTGCATGCAATTGGTTGAGTTGAGTGATGGTGTGTACTACTCTTGGTTGGTCAAGTGATTTGTATACAGGCAATTGGTTGAATGTGCTGTGTATGTACACTGGGTTTTGTAAAGTGGAGCTGTTACAAGGCCACAAGACCAACTATATACATGTGTATCATCAGAGGATATATATTAGTGAATAGAGCTTTCTTTTCTCTCACCTCATAGCTTTGCACTTTGACTCACTTTTATGTTTATAACAAAAATGATTTATTTCTATTTATTCAATTCATATTATGGTTGGAAAATTTATATCTGTTAAGGGCATTTTGATATATTTTAAACTTGTTCTGCTGTCCTAGTGAATGAGGGCATGATATTTATTTATTGTGAACTCTCTCTGTTGTGTTGTGTGCTGTGCACGTTTTCTCATATAATGAAATTCCTCCAATTAGTGGACGTAACCCTAATTCCTTGAATGAATCAAGTAAAATCTGTAATTTTTTGTGTTTAATTTATTTTCTATTAATTTTCTTTTCCATTAGATCCAGTACTTTCACACAAGTATAGGACTTGGAGTTTCATAATTTTTTTGATCTCCTCCTGGTCACATACGTATCTCTTTTATCAATGTTTAGAAAGGGATCAAATTGATTAGAAAGACGAACAAATTAAGGCACTAATGGTGTTGAGATAAAGAGAAAATGAGAAATTTTGTTTGGTGGCTCCAAATTTCTATTGATGTTTTTTTATTTTTTCGTTTTATGAAATTGAGGCATTTTGTATTTTTGGTTGATCTCAGATTCTCGGTTATTTGGATCTGTAAAGTTGTAAACCACTACTTGAAAACTGATACTCCTGAATTTTCCTCCTATATAAAATGTGGTAGTGTCATCTAAATTGCTATGTTTGATCATTCATCTAAATTGCAGAATTTTCCTAATTCTGGTAGCAGGAAGCAACTTGGTATATGCATTATTCCAATTATTGTTTTTGTTTTGGATTTCAGGAACAAATTAACCATTTCTTATAGTAATTTTTTTTTTTCTTTTTTAAAAATAACTTTTTTTTGGTCTGAAGAGGGTTACCAGTTCGCAACCTACAGAAAAAAAAAAAAAAAAAAAAAAAAAAAAAAAAAAAAAAAAAAAAAAAGAGAGAGAGACCATCCATATCCTTTGTTTGATTCTTATCAAAAAAATATATATATTCATATAAGTTGTACAGTACTTTTTAAAGGACTACCTGCTATTTATTACACTAATGGGTGATAAATTCCGAGAGGTGAAGAGAGAGAACAGTCACGTGAGGTTAGGTTAGGGAGACATTGTGATTATTGAAAAAAAAAAAAAAAAAATCCTATGGGTTTCGGTTTTCCCCGTAAGAGATCAGTAATACCTATTTTTTTTCATTTTGTTTAATTTTAAACAGATGTTTAAACTGGGATGAAGAACTTCATCCTCCCAGGGCAGGAAGGACTATATAAGTAAGCTTTAGACACACACACACATATATATATAAGTATGTTTAGACACATACATAACTGATATTACATTTGATAAACAAATTTGTAGTGCACACTTTAAAGAATCTATTCATGTATATATCCACATAGCAGCCCAAACCGCAAATGCTGCTTCATGCAAAATTTGGAAGTAAGCTTGTTGAGCTACTAAATAGTTGCTGCTTTTTCCCAAGTCTATCAGCTGGTTCTGAGATAAGCTTGCACCCTCAACTATTAAAACTAGATGCTCACCATCATCCTCTCATTATTACAACAGCTGAACGTGTAAACACCGACCGCTCGATCCAACAGCAAACATGCAATGTCACAGTGATGATCTCTTCGTCATATCTTCTGAACATAAAACCTGGTTAGGCAGGATCCAATCCCTTTGACATTTGAGCCAACATGTAGATTTTAAGTTGAATATATGCCTTTGAAACCCATTTGGAATTCACCTGAAAATAAAAGGAATTATCCAAATGAAATGACCACACCAGAAGCATAACTCATTGTCTAGCAAACTTTCCACAAAATTTACACTTGCCTAAGCTTTTATCCTTCCGATTCAAGTTCCCCGAAGTATACCCATATTGCACATGAAATTACTAGTTGAAGTCCCTGGCCCCCTTAATGTTTGTCAGTGAGTTTAAACATTTTGCATTGAGGACCACAACAATAATATGATCCTCATTTGAACGTCACTAGGGATCCTAAGCATAAATATCTGTTATAAAGGCATTTGACCTATTTATATATAACATTAAGATTTTTGTTCCGTGAACAAAGCTTCTACAAGAAATTATCCCACATTCGTCATATGTGCGTGCATCTTGTGAAATGAGAGCAACAGATAATTACACACGTGTATACCCTCTCTCTCTCTCTCTCACGCGCGTGCACACACAAACACACAGAGGAAATGGAAGAGGAAGAAGACGAATGACTATTACTATAGACACCGAAGGCAAAACATGCGGTCTTTTTGTCAAGTTTTCATATAGAGACAGCTAAGAAGCATGGGAGATTCTTCACTTGCCCTCCTGTAATTCATCATACTAGGAAATCAAATTCCTCGGTAAAAAAATGCTTTAGAGATAGGATGAAAATGATTTTTCAACTTAATTTACCTCGTAGTACTGCAAAGATGAAAATGCATTCATCAAGGAGCTAAATGACAAACTCATCTCTGAAATGCCTCTTTAATGGAAGGAAACCGATCAGCCCAACGAGAATAACCTGCAACCAAGTTGGAAAAATAACATCCCAATGAATTGCTTCGAAAACCTTCTTGAAATTATAATGATAAGAGTTAGATAATAAAAAATAAAAACCATAACAGTGGCAATGCTTTAAAAAATGATATATTTATTGAATTAGGGAGTAAAAAGAAAAAGATCAGCATACCTGAGGTAACTATCTGATGAAGATCCATTTCTGCCTTAGCATCATCAGACATCATATCCTGAATTTAAGTTCAAGAAAAATGGCAGCTTGTTAGTTATAATCTATACATATTTTTATGGCTGCGAATAGGTAGTAGCATCTGACCCAACCTGAACGTGGCACAAACAATGGGTAAAATAGTGCTGCAGTTTATGACAAAGGAAAGTTTGGATCAAAAGAATTTTAGTCAGAGTCAAAGGTTGGTTAGGAATAGGTTAGTAGCTATTTGCTAAAACGTTGAGAGCATTATTGGCAAAAGTTATATCCATACATTAAAGCAAATGGACAAACATAATAAAGAAAAGAAATCAGATGATCACCGTAAAAGAACGGTTTAATGTATAAGATATATTATATTAGCTGATCACTGTAAAAGAATTCAGTTCTTTTTGACAGTTCCTAAGTTTCTTTTCAAGTTTCCAACAATGATAACATCCTTAATGAAACATGTTCTACATGCCAGCTCAACCACTGGGCTATTAAGATGGTTGCCTAAGGTTCCACAAAGATAATGTTCAACAGAAAGGCCTAAGATTCAATAGAAAGGCCTATAAATAAAGCTAATTGAAGTTTCTCATACTAATTTCATTGTAGTTTTTTTCATGAGTTCATATCTTCCCTGTCTAAATGTGGTGTTTTTTTCATGAGTTCATATCCTCCCTGTCTAAATGTGGTGTGGGTCATAAAAATAGCGTGAATTTAAAGCATACACTCTCTCCAATTATTGGATGGATTGAACTAAAGGATTACCAGCTAAACTCCTACTTAAACTCTCACTTGCTATAATCTTTCCTTCATTTTTTAGATTCCTTTTATTGATTAATTAGCAAAGCATTTATACAATACAAACTTAATGAGTATTATTCATATTAATATATTGAAAATGAAAAAGTTTTCTTTACTGTTCTCGCCTCAGGCCCAATTTGTATTGAGCAGATGACAGCAAGTGAACTGGTAAGTTTTAAGCAGACTTGGGAGGCCCTAGAGTCTCACTCATGAGTCATGATTGACTTTGAAATTCTCAACCAGCATGCTCAAGCTAGATTTGGCATCTTAAAGCCAAATTAGAGTCAGATAAAGCAAAAGTCAGCCATTCCAATCCATGTGATAAGGCCTGAATTGACCTTTATTTCAGGGCCTTCAGGCCATCACACTAGTACCATATTGCAGTAGCAACAGCCTCCGACATATTGGACCATCAAAATATGATGAAAGAGATTGTAAACTCACTCCATATGTGTCCCAAAATATTAAACTTAACTCCTTTTCCATCAATGGTGCGTCATATTGAACTCTAAAAGAATTAGAAAGATACTCTTTCATCAAATCAATATCCTATCAATTTTTTATGTTGACCTTATATTTTAGGCATAAAAAAAAATGATATCAATCATTTTGGACAGAAAGGGACTATAAAACATCTAACAGGTTACCTGCTTGCACATAGCCACACTCTTCAGGATGAGCTGAGACAAACTTATTAGTTTGCAACGGTCAAAGTCTCGATGTTGTAGAAGAGCCTCCTCAGACGTTAAGTCAAATATCAAGGCACAAATGCTTGCAGCCATCATTGTAACAGATGGATCATTAGCCTTCTCTGGAAAACGTGTTCAGAAATTTCAATCAAATGTGCAAATTCTGACAAGTAACATTTTTAAGTAAAGAGAAGATTTAAAATAAAGAGCTAGCTGAAGTATGTTTACATCAAAAGGTGATTCACCTCTAGAAAAAAATAAAACCAGCATATATCATTTTTAAGAAAATCGCAGATGGAATGCAGCTGTGCATACAACATGCATCAAAAGTAAAGATATATTTTCTATGGGGGGTTTCAGTCGTCAAAGTTTTTACTCCACTTCGGTTTCTCTTTAAAAATCTTCTATTTCTTTGGAATTGGTCAACAAGAACTCATGGTAGTAACAATATTGTGATTTATATTTGCCAGTTGGAGCTATTAGCTCGTACAATTCCATGGTATGAATAGAAAATGGAATCACGACAGAAGCTCGCATCCATGTTTTATTATCATAGAAATTTTAATGATGAAATTTCAGTGAGAGAACAACTCTTACAATGCAGAGACTCCTCCAACCATTCTATGCTTTGTAGACAGGTAAGCAGTAAAGTGGAAACACGGGATACAAAGGGGCCCAAATTTGAACCCTTCTAAAATCAGAGTATCAGGCCACATTATAGATTAAAATACAGTGAAGAAAATACGCCATCAGTGACAGAGATCGAGATACAACCAGTTGCACATGATTGCCACCTATGCTAAAATAAGGGGCAAGGATATATAGGATTAGGATTTACAAAATTAGATTTGATATTCATTTTTATTTTTATTTTTTTTGGGTAGTTTCAAATTTTAGGGCTTACTCTCTAATTTATTTAGGGTTAATATATATGATTTTTTAAATTTTATTGCAATTAGGATTTACTTCGGTTGCCTATATAAAGGCTACGCAATAGGGTCATTCAAACTTTGATATTACTAATTATCGTGGTTTACAAAAGTCTCTCATCCCTTCTCTCCAATCTTAATTTATTACTGTCTAATAAAACATATATTGTATAGGATATGCGTCCGACACACGAACCCAAGTGGGACATTACAATCCTTCAATTTGAATAATAATATAACTGGAAACCCTTTTCTTTGCCACATCCCATTTAATTTGAATAATAATTGAATATATTTTTATAAAACAACAACATTCAACAATAAACATTAAAGTATAATAATACATTTAGGTTGTTGAAAGGTATAGGACGTCTCCACGTACCGTATCCAACTTTGGGACACATATTTCCGTATCCTAAGATTTGGAATTCGAGGGTTCCAACACTTAAGACACTCACCCACACGTGATACACTTACCCAAGTCCGGGTAACATAGTATGATACTATATTTGAAAAAGTTACATTTTAGTGTTCAAGAATTGTTAAACATGTCACAAAAGTATTGTAGATGAATCTGAGAAGTATCTGATACATGTTAAAATTAATATATATATATATATTTAAATTATGGAAACGTTAGAAAGTATCAGACGTGCATCTGCAAGTATTTGAGTGTCGGTATCACACACGAACATGATACTCTGACGTTATAGAAGTATTCGTGCTTCATAACATACTTGTAAACACCAAAAAGACCTGTCTCATTATACCATATTCGAGTGTCAGTATCAAACACTGACTTGATACTGGTACGTCTCCCTTATAGAAGTATCCATGCTTCATAACATATAAGTAACACCAACAAGAAGACCTGTCTCAGTATACCAAAGTTCAATAACCATATCAGGTATACATCTATTTCTTACTTCTTTGAGCTAAAATGGGAGGAAAAGAAAAAATAATAGGATTTCTTTGTTGAGACGAAAATGAGGAGGGTTATAATGAAACTGCCGGAGCCTCTCCTCCAAGGTGACTGAAAGTTTGAAACATAACTACAGAATTAATATGACGTGCTAAAGGTCCGTGTTGACACATCAAGATATCCTCTCATAGTAGCTAGTACGATTCCATCCGACAATCTATAATTAAACATTTCCATTCCAATTAACCCTTTGTAACTTTCTTTTATTCTTTTATGCTAATAAAACTAATATTATCCAGGATTCCAACAAATTGTTCTCGTAAAATCTAGTACTCTTTTTCTTTAAACCATAATTTATTATTTGACTTCCCTCTATAGACCCAAATCCTGTAATAACCAGCACTACAATAAATAAATAAATTATATAAATAAAAGAATAAAGAATAAAAATGAGAAAAGATTACTAACGAAATTAAGATGTTTCAATTCCTAGGATTTTAGCTTCTTTTTTTTTTCCTAGTTTAGACTCACAGCCTCACTCCGTTTCCTCTAATGACTTTAATATGTCACACTTTCACAACAAACATGTAGGTAAGTACAAAAAGAAAATGAAAAATAAAAAATGATCCAACTTGAAAGCCAAACTAGTATAACAGAAAACTGATAAGAGTCTAAATATCTTTGTTTGTACTTTTACCAAAAAAAATTAGAGTGGTGGTTTTGTCCTTTCTCTCTCTCTCTCTCTATATATATATATATGTGTGTGTGTGTGTGTGTGTGTGTGTGTGTGTGTGTGTGCGCGTATAGATAGATAGATAGATATAAAAGGTTTATTTTTCCTAAATATAGATATAATGTTACTTGAGAACGAACAGTTAATGGCAAGTGATTCTACTTTTCTTCCATGTGATTCAACCTTCTTTGGTTATTTATTTTTTATTGTTAGTGTCATTAAAAAAAAAAAAAAACCCACACCCACACATTTCACGATTTAAACCAAACGCTGGAAAATAAAAAGAAAAAAATTCATTTTATGTAAAAATGTTTTACGCCAAAAATGTTTTACATCAAAACAAAGAGGTTCAATTAGTAACAATAATGAAAATTGGACATTCCAAAGCAGCAATAGGCAGATACCTGTCCAATATGCCAGTGCCACCAAAAGAGGAACAAAATTAGAATCGTCCAATGAAAATTGCATTTGTTCTCTCTAGTCATCAAAAGACAAAACAAGTTAGCATCATAGTAGAGTATCAGTCAGGGACGGACCAAGGAAATTGTGTGAGGGGGCAAAAGGGGGATTTTTTTGTAATTTCAGTGGGGGTAACAATAAAATTTCATAGGTATATAATTCAAAAAAGGAAAATTTACCAGTAAATAATAGCAAAAAAAAAAGAAAATATTTCAGTGGGGCCAATTGCCCCCACTGATACACTAGGTCCGTGCCTGGTATCAGTTTATCACTAGTTCATTTGTCAAGATGCTGTGACGACATTACCATTAAAAGAAGATTCATAATTGTATCACATGCCAGGAATATGATGCCACTATCATCCACCATACAACTATTTGGCCCAATCAATTTAATAAGACAATCCACAACCTGTAAAGAGTTAATGCACAAGAAGCAAGAAATCCTCAGGATGATTAAAAGCTACGTGAATTATAAAATAGTTATTATAGTAATACAACACTGAGTTAAATTTAAGAAAGAGAACAAAGAACATAATTCAAATTAGACACTCACAGCTTTATATGCTCCAGAAGAAACCAAAACCTTACACCCATCCATCTTCATTGTTATTTGACACAGCATTGGAAGCAAAAAGCAAATAGAGTAAAAAGGGCTGTCATAAGAAACATATAGAGAACTGTTAATCTGTAAGTATATCCAAAAGAAAAGGCAAAAGAATAAAAGCCATTGAAAACAAAAACTATCAAAGGAGTCAAAACCTTGGCTCATCTTCACCTTCAACTGAGAGCATATACTCTAGAAGTTCCCTAACCTTCTCTTCGCATGCAAGGGGTGTTTCTGCAAGATAGCTAATAAAAACACAAGTATCATCTTACAAGATGATCAATTTCAATTATCATTTAGGATTCATAATAAACTAGAATATCCTATATGAATATGTTTTATCAAAATGTTCATCATAGATGATGTGAAATTTTAATTTAAAAGCTTTGCGGGGTTTACAAATTTATTAGGCTGGATTTCCTTTGTTAAATATTCAAAGGTTTAAATCAAATTGGATTTTACAAAAAGGGATGTAGAAACGCAAATCCACAATTGAAGTTGCAAAAATCCCATCACTGCCGAGAAATGGTGTCGTGGAAGAGATGAGCTCGAGTAGGGGCTTGGAATATTTCTTGGAGGAGAATGGGATAGCACAGAGAAGGGAGGTAATGCGTAGCTGCTTGGTCGGTAAATTCGACCGAGAGGTTGGAGCTTCTCTCGGATTGAACAATGGGATGGTAGGGCTTGGAAAATATCTTGTGGAGTTTCGGTTTCACCATTGCCAGACACCCTCATGCTCTTGGAAAGAAGGATTTTGGTTTACGGGTAAGGAAAGAAGGATTTTGGTTTACCGATTACCTTTGAATCTCTAGCGCTCAGACTTTTTGTGGCCACGGGAGATAAGTCTGTGCGGTATAGAGGGGTGGAGGCTGAAAAGATATCAGACGCCAGTAGAATCCTTGTTGCGGTGAAGGATGGCGGTGAAATCCCGAAATGGATTTTGCTAACGATGACAGACTGTGCTACAGAGTTAGTTTGGTAGAGGAGAGGTCGCTGGAGCTTATTTTGACAACAGCCAACCTCCAACGAAGAGACGAAAGCTCCTTTTTTGACCGAGGAGGAGTGGTTTCATGCGTAAAGGGAGGCAAAGACAGACGGGCAACCAAATGAGGAAGGGGTGGGTCATGTGGCATGTGCAAGAGGGCGAGGAGTCATTGAATCTTCTTCTTCTACACTATCCAGTGGCTTGGAACAGTTGGGCTATGCTTTTGGGTTTGATCGGGGTTCACTGGGTCATGCCACGTACCACAATGAGCATGATTGAATCTTGGAGATGAGGTACGCTGGGTGGCACCCTTGTGTGTATGGCAGGGCTTGTGGATGGAGAGAGAACGAAGATCCTTTGATGAAGAAGAGACTCCTATTGGGGTGCTTAAGTTCTCTATTATTAGTTCTTTATTTTTTGGGTTCTTGGGAGGAATTGTATATCTACGGGAGAGTTGGTGGATTTTGTGGACATATTGAGAGTTTAGGGGTCTTATTTGGCCCTTGTGCAGTTGTTTTGTGGATGCGTTCCCTGGTTGAACACGCTTTTAATGATACGAATGATACTTGTAAAAAATATATATATAATATATAACGTATAGGTTTCCATAAGCTTCATGAAAACAGCGTAACTTATTAATGCATCAAAATGTCTTCAAATAAATAATAGACTACATAATATGCAGATTAAAAAATAAAAATAAAAACGATTCATGCCACTCTGCATGCACTATCCAAATAACCAAGAGTTTGCACATATCATATATCATTTACTTCATGGATCATGGCCGCCTAGAGATAGAGAAGATTAGAAGAAAGACTTGCATATATTCAACGGAAAGTGAAAACAAAAACCAATATCACTTGCATTCAAGTCGATTCATTGTAAAGCCGTTAAAATATACACACACACACACACATACATAGAGAGCACATAGGCGTACCTCCCAGTAATTCGCACTGAAGCAAGAAGATCATCTCCTTTCTTTTGTCTATGATCCTGTGAATCCATTATATGAATACAGTATTAGCACAATAACTTTTGACACTTTCAAATTATTGCCTTCAGATAGATTACCTTTGCATCTTGTAAATACTCCAGAACTACACCAATTGTCTCATTGAGCCCAGAGATCACCTTGGTGAACGTACTATCGCTAATAACGCTCCCTGTATATAATTCCAAAGAAAATTTAATGATCCAATAAGAGTAGCACAATAAAATATACGGTAATGTTGAGGTCCCTAAGACTATTCATAACAAAACATACAAAGCTAAATAACATCAACAATATAACAAAGAAAAAAGTGTTAAAGAGAAGTTCTTTAGCATGGGTTTGATGGATATTTTTGTTGTTGCGAGCTTTAAGTACAAACCTTGCTTCAAAACCAAACACTTCCAAAAAGGCTAGTCAAGCTACATTTCTGAATGAGAATGTCACAAGCTATGAAATGGAGCTAGGGATGCTATAAAATATTCTTGGTTATCTGGGTTTCTAGTTTTCGCACTCAAGATTTCGACTATAAACAGACTTTGGGTTTTCTGTATCCTGTAAGTGGCGCTCCATCCAATGTGTAGACAAGTCAGAACTTAGTGCAGGTTCTACAGCAATGAGGGAGGAGTGTTGAGTCATGTGAGCTCTCTCTCGGACAACCTTTCAATTCAGATTAGTCGAGTGAAACTGAACAGAAACAACTATTTGGCTTGATAATGTTTATGCCTCTTGTCAGTTCAGGCACGAAGCATGTGTGGTTATTTGCTAGGAAGCACAGACATGCCTAAAAGGGCAAAGAATCCGTGTCGGACACCACCATGTGCCAGACACGCCCCGACACGTGTGAGACACACCAAAAAATGTATCTGAATTTTTTATATGTTATAGAATATTTGGACAAGGTACGGCCAGGCCATGGACATGCATGCATCCGACATGCATGTCCCATTCTTGGGTTTAAAATTTTTTTTTTATAAGGCATTCTCGAGGATTTGTGAGAAAGTTTTAAAAGGAAGTTGGGTTGAAGTGTAAATATGAGTAGTTGCTTAATAACTTTCAATAATATGATGGTCATTACATAATTACTTAAAAGTAGTTGTTTTACAAAACAATTCTATTTTAAAACAATCATATTTCCACCAACATTTGGGTACCTTCATCTCCACCCGCATTTGATATCAGTTTAATTATCTTTTCCACCAACGAGAAAACAATAGCCAGGTCCCGTTGCTTCAAAAAAATTGCATCAGCACTGGACGAAGTACTTCTGGAAGCTTCATATTTCAGGTAGGCAAGATCGTTGAGAAGAACTGCAATTTCAACCCTAGATGACTCTAAAACAAGCAATATACACCTGGAAATGATATTGGCAAGAAACTAAAACCATACAGCCCAACTAAAAAGGATCGCTCGAAGTAAATAGCTACTATGACTTGCATCACTTACCGGTCAGCCGGAATACGGTCTTCTCTATCAGATAAGTTCATTTGACCGATTAGCCACTCCTCTCCCAGCATTGATATCATGGACTCCGCCAAAATAAGAGCATGAAGCTTTTCAGCAGGTGCTGCACAACAAAAGGTGTTAACAATAGAACAAAAAATTCTTCAAAGATATCTACAGTTAGTACGCGAGTCCGATTCAAAAAAATAACTAATCAGGTAAATCTTAATCTGAATTATTATAGGAGAACCCTCAACAATAAATAGAAGATAAAATATGTTCGGAGACCCTAATTCCACCAATAGTGCTACCTAGACATGGCCAACCTCTCAAAGAGCAAGAAAAGAGAGAAAAAAAACGTAAAAATTGAGGAATCATTTTCTAATTCTTTTAATAACAATTCCATAATGGTCACTTATGCAAATGGAAATCCACTCACTTCAGTACCAAAAAAAATAAATAAATAAATAAATAATAATAATAATGGAATTACCACATGCATCAAAACAGTTCACCTAAAATTACTGTGTCATATGCAAGCACTTAAATTCCATCATTCTACACTTAAATTAATGGTTCAGTAAACCAACAGGTAAACCAAAGTTGAGATCAAAACCTTCAATATCTAACTTCTCATTATTTGGTTAAAGACTTCAATAAGTTTCATACAACACCAGTGACATAAGTCACCAGGATTTGACCAAAAGACATGATATCTTCTAAAACACTGTAATGGTCTTACAGGACAAGGTTTCAGCAATCTTATGATAGTCCACACTAGAGGTCTAGAAGCTAATCAGTGATGCGAAACCTGAAGACTTCTTATGTCCCATCCTAGTTGGCCAGGAGGGGTGGGACATTGTTCTACCAGTCGACCAAGCAGCCCCTCTGCAAGAGAAGACCAGATTCAAAAGGAAGATCCTTAAAAAGATGCCCCCCTCTGCGAGTGAAGACTCATTACTATTCGCTGAAGGTTAAGGCTTTCTTAGAGATTTGCATGTGTAATCTAATCAAAACAACCCCAATTCACCGATTTAACGACTTACTATGATTGCTAACCAAGATATATAATTAAAATATCAATTCCTCATGGATCCTCATCAACTAGGATGCATCAAAATGGTCAAACAGTTCTTGATGACCTTAAATTAACCCTAAGATCCATCAATTTTTACAAAACACAGAGCTAAACATGCATGCATGTAGACAGGAGAAAAAAAAATATAGTAACAGATTTTTACAAATTAAATAACCCTAAGATCCATCAATTTTTACAAAACACAGAGCTAAACATGCATGCATGTAGACAGGAGAAAAAGAAATATAGTAACAGATTTTTACAAATTAAATAGAATGGTAAATATCATCGTCTAGTAAACAAGGAACACTGTAACAAATAGAAAGTTTATTTTACATAAGAACAGCAAAATGTCAAACTTACCAACACGATTCTGTAGAATTGCCACAATACCAATCCGTATGTAAGTTGACCAAATGTCACTTGTCATCAGGCGTAACTCTTGACGTACTGGTGCCTAAGAATAGCAAGAAGAAGCCACTTAACATTTGGAGTTGGTGCTGTTAACTATGCAAAAGCATATACATTTTATTTATAAAATTTGGAACAATACCGTAATTTTTGTGTTTGAAAGTGCCCTGATTCAGGGCTAAGGAAGCAGTCAAGCAGTTGGTAGGCTAAGAAGAGTTGAGCAAAGTGGCAATACAACATAATATCTAGGGAACAAGCCGGAATCTTCAAGATACAATATAGTAAATTTGTTTTTATGTGACATCTGGTTACAGATTAGATTGTGCTACACTACATTATTACCATCTTATGTTGACTGTAAAGCAGGCATCATGGTCTACGTGAACAGGGCATTGGTTTTGAGTTTCATTACCTGTTCTGTAAAAGAACTTGGAACTAGTATCAGTCTTCGTAAGAAATTGAACTCCAGAATTACTTGAGAACCTACTTACATTGCTAAATTGTTGCCTAAGATAACAGCAAAGGTTCCACTAATAAATTGTTTCTGTTGACATTAATCTCAATTTTTACAGTAGCTCTTGAATATTAAATTCTCCAACCTCAATTCTCAAGTCCTCTGTGAAGTTTGGTACAAACAACAGGATTTAGTTTTAAATTAAAAGTTAGAAAAATAATTAAACAACAATAAAAAAACATTCTCTCAAAAATAAAAGAGAGAGAAACAAAGTTGTTAACACGGTGACGGGTAATCCTACAACCCATGTCTTATGAAGTGAAGCATACAAGTAAATAACATCGTTCAATATCTATAGACTAATAAGGTACTTATAAACGTAGAAGTAGAGAGACAAGGGTTTAGAGTTCTATTCTCAAACAGAAACTAGTTTTTTAGAAATTTCGACCGATCGATGAATAGATCAACATGCATCCAATGCCTTTCTATTGATCAGTCAATCAATTGAAGTGCCCTAACTAGAAGATTTCAGAATTAGAAACTTCCAAAAACACTTTTATGCAATTCAATTAGGATTTCTACAAATCAAAATATGAAATAATGGAAGCATAACATATGAATGCACGAGCCATAATTTGGTGAATGCATTTAGCAGCATCAATTTACCTTTACACGCTTGGCTTTGAAGATTGGTTTTTGCCCTTGATTGAAATTTTTTTCCAACTTTGACCATGTCCAAGAGTTAACAAACTTGACACTAACTTATGAAAATCTATCTATGTAAAAACAAAAATAAAAATACGGACTCGTTTTTTTATCACGAAATATGCCACCTAAATTCAAGAAGGGGAGACTTAACTATAGATAAGGACGTAAATTAAAGATAAAAGTATGTACTGTTTATCAAAGCTAACAGCCACCCCCCATGTTTGATATTTTTGGTTATTTGTCCATTTGTCTATCAATATTTCCCACACACAACATACTGCACAACCTAATATCTCGTAAAATGATGTTGCCCAGGTTTAAGTTCAAAGAATGTCATATATTGAAATAAGGCAAGTGGCAAGCCCAAGGTGCAATAGTGATCGAATTGAAGAGTGGCCTGAGGACTGCCCCATGCCCTCTAGAGTCACTCATGAGTCAAGAACTGAAGCCAAAAGTGTTTGAGTAGATGTTCCAAGTCCAGGTCAATCAAACAATAGCATGGGTTTACTACTTTATCACTAAATATTGACAATCAAGTTCTCAAAGCATTGGTATATAGAACCCATACTATGCCAAATGATAGTCCAGAAATACTTAAATAAAAAATTAAAAGTAATCAAGCTTTTAAATCTTGAGTTCACAGGAGAGTTTATATCCTCATTGAAGATGTCAAGTGCAAGTCGGTCAAGGTAACATGATGTATAAACATCAACATCAAATTCAGACAACCATTTAAACAAAGCCTACATTTTACAGTACAACATGCCCCATGTATCCAATCTGTAACTAAGGTTCAATCTTCTAACTCTTGATTCCGTAACAGTTTCAATCCTTATAGAAAATGAAATTTTCAAACAGGAAATTCTCTATTAATTTTAACCCAAAGCTAAGAAATGGCCCAAAATATAAATTATGTCACACAGGTTTAATCTGAAATCCCAAGAAGAAGTCATCCAGCCAATAGCTAACAGTACCAATATGTTAAGTAAAACTGAATTAGAATTTATTCAGGAAAAAAAAAACTGAGACAGAATTTACTTTTGCAGTGACAGAGAATGATAAAGTTTAGTTGAAAATAGTTGCATACAGAATATTTTGAGGATAGGATGGTAGATAGTAGGTGCAGTGCTTCAAATTTTAGAGCATTGTGCAACACAGCGAATTGCTTTGCTATTGTAGCCACCTGCAACAATAAGAAATGTTCAAAAGCTTCTCCACCAGAAACCAAGTCTAAAGCCTCAAACATATAGGAAAGAAGTAAATGTGTTTCATTAGAAAAAGGCTAGAGGACTTAAAAAAAAACAATAATGGACTCAACATATGAAAACTATAAACTATATAGCTCTACAAAATCTAAGCTCACCATCTTTGACAACTCTGATGAATATCCATTGTTAATAATGTCCAGGGACAGTTTACTTATTATCAACTGAACAAGTCTCATGGCAAGCTCCAACAAGTGAGAACCTGGACCAATGCAGCAACCCATAAGCTTTGGGCACATTGAAATAGTGGCATATAAATTTATAACCCACTTGCTTATGCATTTCTATGAACAATAGAGTGGATGCTACGTAAGCTGCCTAATACTATGAAAACAATAGATGACAAATGTTTATCTAGACCTTACAGCCACAAAGTTCACCATTGCCCATCCATGTAGTGTGCATTAATCAAGGGCAAGGACAGACTAAGTCGAGGCAGCAGTCCCCACTCAATTTCTTTTTCTTTTTATTTATTTATATATATATATATTACAGCAATTCCAAAGTTCTACTTTAAAATTCCCAAAATCTCTTGGTCTTTACTATGGTTATAGTCTTTGAGCCTCCAACCAAAAATATACATTCTGGATTATAACCATTTAAAACCCCAAACTCATGACCCAAATCCAATATTAATCCCTAAGTAATGTAAATTACTAAATTAGGCATCTCTCTCACAGGAAGTATAAAGAATGAGTTGCGTCTGTGACCGATCATTAGCAATTCACTTTCCGACAAATCAAGTCCACCCTTCCTCAAGTAAATTTCTAAAACCAATCATGGTGTGGTGGCCAGTGAGGCTACAAACTAATCTTTAGCATTATCTGTACAAAGTGGCTCCCTCATACCCGAACCCATTCCTCAAACTTGTCAACCCAAGCTTTAACACTGCCACAAGTTCTTCACTAACCACATTTGAATTGCAATTATATAATACAAGGATATTAATTGCAATAAGCTATTAAAAAAATCCTATACTCCTCTATTAACCTAATTCTTACAAGATCATTAGCATAATTCAGTTAAGAGATCGAGTTACAACCATCTGAGAAGTTAACCATTTGAGAAGCTAGCACTTTCATGCCTCCAGATTCATACAATGATGACACTCCATCTTCACAAGCACTTGATACCAAAAATAAGAATTCATAGCATTCTTCAACAACACAAGAGTCCAATCTGTATGTTCAAACATCATATAGTTAGAGAACACAAAAGCATAACAACAAGATGTCCCCTTCTGATACTTGAGCAAAATAGAACAGGGAGAGAGAAAAAAATAAAAAATAAAAAAATTTGAGAGAGAAAAAAAAAAAAAAAGGAAGAAGCTAGCATCGACAATGTCGAATGTATTAACAGTAGAAAAGAAGAGTTACTTCCCAATCAATATAAATTAGAACATCAGGTTCATTTTTTAAGCTTATATATTGTTCATAATTCATTTCAAATAATACTGCAGTAATAATCAGAGGAGCAAGAATAATTGACCCTAGACCAAAAGATATATAATGCAACTCAAAAGAACCTGACTTCAATTACAAAGTTTGGCTAACAAGACTTGTTTAGCCAATGTACTCTTATCTGATTGTATTTTTAATCACACTATAGGAAAAGCTATCATTCTTCACTAACAAAGCACTCATGAAGTCGATCTTCACAACCAAAGTTAATTAATGAAGTCAATCTTCACAACCAAAGTTAATTAATGAAGTCCTAATGCGGTCAGTAATGTGTTGGCCCACCAAATTAACATGACATCATTAATTAAGATCTTCTTTGAAAAGCTTTTACTTCCTCCAAATATCCCCAAAATTGTGAAATTTACTGCAAACCAGCCTACCTTACAACTCAGTGAGGTAATTCATTCATCTAGTCAAGAAATGAATAAAAATACTAATTTGTTACAGCATATATAATGCGAAAGAATTTCGATTGCTACTAATAATTGGTCGCATTAAAAGTTACAGGCTGAATTCCTATACATTGTTTATATGAAACGTCTACTTTTCTATTGTTTGGAAAATTAATTTTGAAAGAAATTGAAACCAAATAGAATTAAATTTCTTCACTAAAATTAAAAAATATAAGCAATAAAAAAACAATCTCTAATTTTGGATTAATCAAGGATACAGAAAAAGAATTGGGGCAATAAATATTAAAAAATAAATAAATAAATTACTCTAGTAGGAAAGCCTTACTCTTTTGACATAATCTCTAAAATGAGAGGAATCTTCAACACCATATCTTTAGATGAAGCAATCTCAGGAACCCGACAAAATGCAGCAAGAACAGTGACCGATAACTGCAAATACGCATTGCGATTATCATCTCCACTCGCACTAACACTTCCTTTTCCCAACCCTAAAAAATATATAAACATATTATCAAACACAAGCTCATTAATATTTGGTAATAAATAATCAAATTTCTTTCATTACCTTAGTTCATATGGACTATAATGAACAGAAATTGATTTCTTTTTTGTTTTTGATGCGTTTTCAGATTAAGTTTTTCAGATAAATTTATTGAAGAAGGGATAATTATTGGATAGATTACCTGTTTGTAAGAGGCGATCGAGGAATCGAATACCGACGGCATCGAAGACCTTGCGAATGGAGGCATGGTCGTCTCCTTTGCAGAATTTAGTAACGAGAAGGAGACCTGCGAGTCGTTGCTCGTCTCTCTCGCCTTTCAGTAGCTTCAAGCAATCTTCCAGCGACGGAGAGTACTCTTCCTGCATTTTTTTTTTTTCCAAAAGCAAACCAACAACTTCTTCTAAAGGGTCAGTTTGGTGCAATGGAAAAGAGAGGAAAGGAAAGGGAAGGTGATGGAGGGTGACTAAAAATTTGTGTTTGTCAAAAATAGTTGGAAGGAAAGGGAAGGAGAGGTTTGATGAATAATTTCTGATGCCAAATTTACCCACACAAAATCAAGGATTTAGTTAGCAAAACAAGAATTACAGACCTTGATTAGTTGATTTAGAAAAAAAATTAAAACAAAACCTATACATACAAGTTAGCAGTTGCAGAGAGGGGGGGGGGGCAAGCTTACAGCGGGCCAGCGGCTGAAACTTGCGAACGGCGAACCCGAACTACAACAGCGGGCGATGGAAACTGAAAGGTATGGGTTTTGATTTTTGGAACAATCTGAAACAATATGTCGATATGGGTTTTGAACTTTTGATTCTTGCAGACAGATAGATAAACTGAAATATATGGGCTTGGAACTTCTGATTCTTGTAGACTTTGTAGTTTGCAGTTGCAGAGAGAGAGAGTGTGTTGCAGAGAGATGGAGGCGGGGAAGGCTAAAACGATTTGCCCTAAAAATATTTTTATCCTTTGCCACCTTACCAAATATAGCCAGAACTGATGTGTGTGTGACTGCAAGAGAGTGTGAAATATGCAGCTAGTGGAGAAGATACTAGAAATATTGAGAATTCTAGGGAGACAACATTATATTTTGGTATGGCTATGGACTTGTTTGGGTCCTTTTGTATTGGCCCGTAATACTACGATGTACATATTATTGTATACATTTATACAATTTGCTTCAGTTATTCACTTCGAATATGACCAGAGGACTTCTCGCTGAATTTAGGTGCTTTATAGGTCCTAGGTCAAGGGTTCGAGTCCCCGCTAGATGTTCTTTGTAGTTAGTCTCCGTTACCCTTATAGTGACTTATCAGACCCGGGTGGGAAAACGCCTTTTCAGACTCTCAGGGATTAATCGGGTTGTAGATTCGTGCCTTCCCGAATGCTTCGGGTCAACAAAAAAAAAAAAATTTGCTTCAAATTTTTTTTTTTTTAGGTTCTATATTGGCTGAAAAGATTGACAACTAAGAACAGCTTGTCAACTAAAATTACAGAAAAAAATTGAGTCCAAAAATGACATATTTCATTTGATATAAACAAAATTAGGCCTCCATTTTTGCGTCATATAACAACATATGTTTTCTGTTTTAGAATCTCTAATTTAAGAGTACCAAGAGAATGTTTCTATGATATGTGGGATATTAATCTCTAGCCAATAATACTTTCTTTTCAACTTGATGAAACTCAACCCTCCCTTTTCTTGCATTTAGTATAAAATAGTCCACTGAGAAGAGCATCAATTTTTATAAGGATCTTTTAAAAATACAATTTTTCTTGATCAACCATTCAACTCAAAAATTGGCAATTTTAAAGCCATACAATAGGTATTCCTTAATCAGATAAATTGATTAAACCATAAAAAATAAAAATAAAAAATTAATTAATTACTTTTTTTTTAAGCACAATGATCGACCTAATGAAAATTTTGAGATGTCAACATTTTAGTGTTCCAACTCTACTGAAAAGTGAACAAGAATATGACTTTTGAATATATATATATATATATATATATATATATATATATATATATATATATCGGGAAGAAACTTAATGGGAGTCGGACCCTTAACCTCCACTATGCTACAACATTTGGACTTTTTCTATTCTTGTTAAAAAACATGGCAATAGTAAATGATTTGAATTGTTTGATTTTAATATTATGCTCTTAAACAAATGTATATAACTTTTACTGAGCTTGCAAAATTATTATTTTGGGAAATAATAAATTCAATTTGATCCTCACACACACAAAAAAAAATAATAATAAATCAAACAAACAAACCAAAAAAACACTTTTTTTTAATAAAAATAAAATTGATTATAAACATAATAAAAAGGGTAAATAGTAGTAGTATGCTTAAGTGTCGATTACCAAAAATAAAAACTAGTACTACTAATTTTTGTTCTCTCACACCTAACAAATAGCTCACATCCTTTTGAAATGACGAGAAGAGTCAAAATGGTTTCAAGTGGATACACACAGGTTCCACGGTTATTTTTGGTCTTGTCCAGCTAACTCCAAGCAACCCCTTTTCCGTTTTTTTCGCCACCTCCCATTACAGGTGTATTATATATATATATATATATATATATATATATATATATATATAACGCTCATTCCGTCCCCTCCTCATCTTCCCTCCCTTTCTCTGTCTAAGGTACCATTGCAGTTTTGTTTTTCTCTCTACGATGGAAGACGAAAGGGAGACAACTTCACTAAGGCAGAAGTTCAAGAGATCCTCCATGACACACCTCTCTTGCTGCTTTCACAGCCGGCGATACGAAGAGCTCGAATCATCGGAGCCGGAGATCAAATGCAATCGCCGGAACCGACATCGCCGGCACTCCTACGATTTAACCTATGATGCGATGAGTTACGCCTTGAATTTCGATGAGGGAGAGCCGGTGGCGGTCGCTTGGGACGATGCTGAGATTCCGGAGAGTGGCTTCTCGCGGAGGTTGCGGAAATCGCCGGCGGCGAGAAATGCTGAGCATCGAAGGCCAATTCGAGAGGCGATGAGGAGTCTGGAGACGAGAGCAGAGATGAAGACGACGACGACGAACGTTGAGCCAATGACGCCGGGGCGGAGGAGTGTTACGCCGCCGCCGTCGACGATGTCGCGAGAGATCTTAGTCGAAACGTTTTAGAATGTGGTGGTTTTTGATACATTATGTGTTTTGTGTCCGACACTCAACATGTTATTTTGAATACTTTCCAATGTTTAATAACCTACTGTGTATATGGAACTGTTATATATCTATTATATATATATATATATTAGAAATGTGAAATTTCAATATAATTAAACAATAATGAAAAACTCTAAGCATGATTTTAAAATAAAATTTCTGAAATGTTTATCAAATTCAGAAAAAAATATAATTTTAAACATTGTATTTATTCCATATAAGTATTTTTATGATACAATAATATTTATTGAAATATGGTAGAAAAGAACATCTTATGATAACTCCTTTACCTCTCAATCGGTTGGTGAGAATTCAAAAATTATGGTAGATATATTACACTCCATACTAAAAATTCTTTGAGATAAGTAAAAATTAAAAAAATTATATATATTATATAAGAAATTTAGCTCTAAATTAATAAAAAAAATTATTTCTTTAATTGATCCAAACGATGAGAAAAAATAAATATAAAAATAAGTGTACACCATGAAAACACAAATGCATAGCTAGATTCGAAGTCACATTAATAAAAAATTTAAAAGAAACTTGACTTCGTAAATATATCGAAGTTGTAGACTTTGAGCGCTAAAATTTTACATTCGAAAAACTTCTTCAATGCTAATAGATACGGAAATGAAATTTAAAATCAATAATCAAATAAGAACCCTCATTAAATGCAAATTTAGTGTAATATATTGCATTTGCATCTTAAGGAGGAAAACACTCCATAACAAATTATATTTAGATAATCAAGAATCAAGTTTTTATATACGACCAAAGGGGCTATAGCTTAATGGTACAATATTCTCATCCTCAAAAAGAAGGAATGAGTTCGAGTCCAGACGTGGACAAAAAAGTGTGTGTGAGTACTTACCTAATACTAATAATAATAATAAATTTAGGTTCTTTGAACTTTATGTACACTAACATGCATATATTGGACTAAATGACTTTCTTTTATTTGATAATACTAAATGTCAACTTGAAAAAAACCTAATTAAGAAATGGAGAGATAGTACAATACTTGTGGTCAACAAACATTAAATGTTCCAGAGATTAATTGTTTTCGAAACATGCAATTGTTGCTAGAATACTATTGTGTCTTGTCTCATTGAAAAGTTATAACATTCTTATTGAAGATATTTCAATTTATGTAGAAATTACTGACTACTTTATAATATTTTATAGCATTCTCATTGAAGATATATATGATAAACACCTGAAAAATAAAACAAAAGTAGGTCAATACCCACGACCAAGTCCTTTCACCACAATCCAATAAGAGAACCGATAAACGATATATCCCTAACCAAAATCATGCAATATCTACATAATCGATACATGCATATACATACTAAAATATAGGGCAGTCTCAACCGGATAGTAGGTATCTCATAAAAAACCACGCACAATGTGGTCAAAAGTCGCCCTCTACCAAGGCCCACACATCTCCTATATCCAGTTACTCATCTCCGGCAATATACGCCTCAGTCCTAACCACTAATTCTTATATCTCAAGCTCGTATCCGTGTTCACATATAAATATATAATAACGTCATCAATAAAGCCATATTTAACGTGTCTTGACTTATTAGCCAGCCCACCTACTCAGCAAATGTCAAGCCATATCTAACTATGGTATAACATATCAATAAGCCTACCTTATTAGTTATCTCAATGATCCCATCACTGACATTTATCAATCTTATCATAATCGTATAACTAATAAATGCTGGGCAACAAATCCTTGAACATCGAACCACATACCTCGATAGAGATGAATCAGGTCTATGGCAACGAATTTAAAAGGTATAAGTGAGTCTTGACTCATACAGCTCATGTGGTTTGACCACACTTACATGCATACATAAGTCCTATTACTATCATCTGTACCAACAGTACAACAAGCATATACAGTCAAGGATCAAATTTTAGATCACCAACATGTCAATATATATGACTATAATTATAAACCAAATTAATGCATTAATGATCACAATTTAAGTATCATAAAAGAATAATAAACAACTTATTAATTAATTTAATCCTTTCATTATTCATCCTCATCCTAACCATATCTATCAATAATACAACGTACAATCCAGTTATAGATCATGTATGTATATCATAAATACTTCAACAATTAAGATCATAAATTAAGTTAATGCATTTAACTCCACAATTTAAATATTATAAAAGATTAATTTAACTTATTAGTTAATTTAATATTTTCCATCAAGTCTTGAAGTATATGAGTTTAATACAAATTTCATGCAATTAAATCATGGAACACTGTTCCCGAAACCTTAGTATGTGTTTCGAGCTTAATAAAATCAATTCAGGGCCGTTTAAAGCAATTTTAAAGAAATATGTGCCCTAGTGCTTGAGCACCCCCTCACAGTGCTCGAGCACTGGTTCTCAAACAGCGTAGTGCTTTAGCACTGGTTTGTAAATGTGATGTTCCTCGACTCCGAGACATGGGTTGATCGGGCCTAAGCCCAAATCCGATGGAATATCAAACAATTAAAGTATTTAACAAATATAGAATACAAAATAATTTAAGAATAAAGAATAAAAGCTGAAAGAAACTAGAATAACACATCCTTGAATAAATAAAATAATCCTCCATAAAATAATGTCATAAAATCCTCCAATATAAAATCCAATCAACTGATACCGTTACAATTCGGGAATCCATCGTGTGGACCCCTAACAAAAGCAACTAAGATAAAACTAAAAAAAAGATAACATAGATAGAACCCTACGTCAAGTCGGTAGAGTGATGATGACTGTCTCGATTTGCTCGGCACGGTCAAGCTCTAAGATTGAAACTGTTGAATACCTGAAAAATAATAGTGGGTTAGGCCCACGAATAAGTTCAACTCTACTACAATCCAAGCTGAGATCCGATACACGTATACATTCTCGTCAACTCAGCAATATCTAATAGTTCGTATATATATAAATACACACTAAATTAAGGAACCTTACTAGACTATAGGGTTGCCTCAACCTGAATAGTAGGCAACATGCAAAACGCACATATAGTGGGCATGAGTACCTAGACCTACCAGGGCACACAACTACACTATATCTAGCTACATATCCCTGGCAATATACGCCCCCTAACCACTGATCCTGAGACTCAAGCTTATATCATGGCATATAATAATATATATAAAATCCGTATAAGCATAAAATAAAATATCATCCATCTGATGCAGTGGCCTGACATTAATAAGTAAGACTTAACTCCATGGTTAATACATTCCCTTATAACAATAAATAGGTAGAACTTAACTTCTTTTGTTAATCCGTCCTTAGAATGCCACCATCCCATACTGGTGCATTAAATCCTTACAGTGATGCAAATAATTATAACTACATCCATGGATCTTATATAAACATGATATAAAACATGTATACAATCCTTGCATATAATTAAGCAACAATAATAAATCTAAGTAGCACGCATATAATTTATTTTATAAAAATTATAAGGCATCTCAAATAGACTGTCTAAATATCCACAACATGATTAAACTATTTCAATTCAATTGATTGATTTAAAACTATTTAAAACAATTACCCATAATTAAACTTTTAAGTTAATCATGCCTAGCATATTATTGAGTCTATGCATTCCAGTTAATCGCTGGGTCCAAAACAGTCCTTAAAATTAATTATACAAACCCAAACCACCCTAGAGACGAACCTCCATGCCAATACCATGCACTGAACCAACACAATCGACGGTTCCAATAACCGATCGACGTGTTTCCTCCAGGCGTTGACTGGTTTTCCAAAATCGGTCGACGTGAATCACCAAGCCGTCGACCTGTTCTCCAAATCTGGTCGACGTGATTCCTTAGGCATCGAACGGTTCATACAAACCGGTCGACGTGACCCTGTGGCCTTTCGTCTTCTTTGGCTCCGGCAACTCTATCTTTCGTTAAGGGTCTTAAGGCTACTGTTTTAAGTCCCGATCACCTTAAACAATATTTTTATCCTTTATGCATAATTTAAACAAGTTATAATCAAGAATTCATGCAATATAATTCTAAATTAATCAAACAAATACATACACAAATAAAACATTGTAATTCATCTTTTATGCATACATGGTTGGTTTTAATGATTTTAAATTCCTAGAATTGTCCTAGGCATGTATAGAACACAGACCAAAGGGAAGGAGATAGAAGTAAAACTTGCTTTTGAGATTTCGGATTGAAATCTCAACTTCTTCTTCCTATATTTTCTGACGACCTTGATTACCGTCAAACCCCCTCTCTGCTGCACGGTCCTAGCCCACGCACAGCCTTTCCTCTTCCTCCTAAGGTTCAACCTTGAACCTTGGCCGAGACTCTCTTCTTCCTCCTCACGGTTTGTCTCTAAACTCTCTGTAAAACTCTATCTTTCTCTAAGTCTACTCACGTAATGACATATAGCCTCCCTTCTACAGACTTAAGGCATATATAGGTTATACAATTTAATCCTAATCCTAACCAAATACTAAGTCGGCTATCTTAAGGGAAAGAAAAATTGTAACAACCCGAACCCGAGAGTCTGAATCACTAACCGGGTCCTTACCCGAACCCGAGGTCATCTAAGGCATTGCAATTATTTCCAATGAGGAAATATAATTAATTACGTTTAACTGTAGAAGTCTAGTCCAATATATATACATGTCCCAAAAAAAATAAAGTTACATCGTCAGGTCACGACTATAAAATAAATTACGTAAAATTGTTTAACACTTTACAAATATACATCATTGTACAAAATGGCTAATAAGAAATCCTTTCTAACCCCGTCCATGCATGTGGAGGATCAACATCCACCTACCCTTCCCTGTAACCTGAAAAATGTAAAAGAGTGAGCACAACGGCTCAGTAGAGATTGCCTAAATGGCATCTCTTCAAACAAAGTAAATAACCACATGTCTTCCAGACAATGAATAGGGAAAAGAGTTAGGGATCATGCAAGGGATTCACAAACAACACTTTTACTTTTCCGAATAACCATTATACTATTCAATGAAAAACAATGCATAAAATGCCCAATACACACCCACGTCACACCACACCCACGTGCATCCACACATCACATCCACGCCTTCGTGTACCCATACATCACATCCCACAACCCACATAATTCTCCATTGTTTATGAACCCACTATGACATGCGTATAGAATGCTTCAATTTCATTCGTTCAATAATCAACATAATTTCATAACACAATTAACATTTTTAGCATGCTATAACATTTAAGGATCATCTAGTATATGTTTAACCAAAACATTACAACCATGTGAAAAAAATGAATAAACCATTACATAGCAACTGAATAGCATGCCACTTGCAATTTTTACACAAGATAAACATTTAATCACATAAATCACCTCAATTCAACAATTTTAAGTGCAAGCCAGAACCCTAAAATTTAATCATACATTTTAAGCATCAATTGACATGCTAAAGAGGGGCAAAAACATTTAATTAACTATTAAATCCAAGAAAATTGACAGTTAGACAACTCTGCCTTAATTTAAAGGACAAGCCCCAAATTTTGCCCATTTTTTGAAAATCCTAAATTGCTGCAAATCAAACTTTACTCCGATCAAATCGAAGATATCGTCGTACTCATGAACTTTGCCTTCAATGGCAAAGTCAAATTCTCAATGAAATTGTGTAAATCTAGCTTTGAAATGGATATATATATATATATATATATATATAGCTTAGAGAGAGAGAGAAACTGCCGCAGCCAGAAAAGGAAGAAAGAATGGTCTGGTTGGTGACCATTTGGTCACCTAAAATGACTATGTCAATGGTGGGTCCCACATAGTTAAATAAAAATCTTTTTAACATATCTATATATATATATATATATATATATATATATATATATATATATGTATGCATGTATTTATTTATATATACACTAACCACACTACAACCAACCATTTAACACATAGTGTGATACTCCTCGGATCTGAGACACGGGTTGATTAGGTTCAGGCCCAAACCCGAGGGAATATCAAACAATTAAAGTATTTTAAAACGAACACAGATGACAAAAAGAAACAATAAAGATAGAATAAAGCTGAAAGAAATAATAATAATAAAACCCTCCATGTATAACTGAAAAATGAAACTCCAATCCTTCAAAACTTCAAGGTTACAACTTGGGAATCCACTGGTGGACCCCTAACCAAAAGTTCAACTGAAACTGAAAACTGAAAATAGATAATACTAGAAATATCGAGAGAAGTCCTACGTAATCAGATGAATGTGAGACTGTCCTCAACAAGCACGATCAAGCTCTAAGGCTGGAACCGTCCTGTACCTGAAAAGAATAATAAAGGAGTGGGTCAGACCCACGAGCAAGTTCTAATCTAACTGCAATCCATACAGTGACCCGATACGCAGATACACCGTAGACACCTCACAATATCTATCTAGTCCATACGTATAAATATATCCACACTAAGGGACATTCACTAATCTATAATAGGGGTCTCAACCTGAATAGAATGCAACATGCGAATACGCACCCAAAGGTGGGCATGAGTACCTAGACCTAACAGGGTACACCTCAACCTATTATAACCAGTTACGCATCCACCGCATATACACACCCTAACCAACGAGTCTGAGACTCAAGCTCAGCTCGTGGTACCATAAACATATATATATAATCCATCCAAATCCAGGGTATGTAGTTCAAATATTTAATAAACTGACATACAACAAACCAACTGGTTAGTCACTCAACTTATTCAGTTGATATGACTTAACTACCGTCCATTAATCCAGGAAGCCACTCAACTTAGTTGCAGTTGATATGTCTTAACCAAAATTAGGATTCAATATTTATAAATCCATTCCTTTAATCCGTTAGGTTAGGTTTAGGCGTTTTGAGCTAAACCGTCCTTAGTATGTCACCGTCCCATACCGGTACATACAATCCTCCATATCCAGGTAAATTACAATGTATACATAATGAACAAGTAATCTACAGTCCAAAACCACTATCCAAATAATTGCAGAAAAGTATTTAAAGTTTCAGCAATTTAAATCCAAGAATTAAACCATGTAATTGCAAGAAACGGTTTAATAGTTTACACAACTAGCATCCAAAGCATGCATAGACCCAACCCAATATATCAATGACTCTATCATGCATTTAAAATAAATTTTATAATCCTATTATAGTCCAATAAATTGCTAAATTAACCTAAACAATTTATTTCGTCCCATCCGATAACAGTGTACTGAGTTATATGCTTTTATACTGTTTCATCCTTTATCTTAGAGACTTAAACAATGCAACAACTAGTTTAATCACACTTAGAATCGAGTATTTAAATCCTCTGTAAAGTTTCCACAATCCATTAGAAACATCCAAAGGCTCAAACAATGTCCAGAATACCAAACAGTGCCTTAGAAAACTAAAAAAAAAATAAAATTAACGTACATTGAAGAGGGAGCCTGCTCCAAATTTTGGGAGCAGGCTCTTTCAGCCTAGAGCCGGCTCTAGGAGTCCTTAGAGCCGGCTCTACTTGTTGTGGGAGCCGGCTCCCACATCCATAGAGCCGACTCTCACCTCATTTGAGAGCCTCTGTCCCCGTTGCTTTGTTTCAATCCGTCTGCTCCCTCTCTGATCAATTCCTACCACTCTGTTGGTTTCTAAAACTAATATTAGGAGTCTTAATTGAGTCTAGAAGCATCCCCAAGGTTGCTTACAATAAATTTGAAAACAATTTATGAGTTTAAACAAAACCATTAAACTAGCATGCTTGGAAAACAACACTGGAACAAGTTTAAGAAAATTTCAGTTCTCTTCCAAACCCTCTGTTCCTCTTCACCATTGAACCTAAGGATCTTATATCAATCCCAATAACATCCCCATGGTTCATTTACAGAGATTAAAAACAATTCCAAAGACTAGAGTTACAATAGAGCAACATGCTTAAAGAACAGAAAACTATAACGAGCCATGCATGAACTGTAACAGAATGGTTTTCAACATAAACAAATCATTCATATGACACATATTAAACATATATCTTCCAGTTATTGATTGATTAAACCCTAGAGATTATCTAGGTGCACAAAACATGAGCCAAAGAGAAGGAGAAAGAGAATAACTTGCCTGTGATTTCAATTATAAAATCCCTGCGTCGTCTCTAAGTTTTTTGGCAATTCTAAACGCCGTCAAGCTTCCTATAACTCCGTCTCTAATCCTTACTCAACCTCCTTGGTCGTCTCTGTACAATTCCTCTTAAGCCTCACTCTGGTTTCCCACAACTGCTCTTTGTTTCTCTCTCTGTATCTTTTGTACGTGAATAGGGTTTTTCCAACCCTTGATACAGATTATAACCGTGTATATATAGGTGTAAAAATCCTAAACCCTAATCATTGTTTAATTAGAGACAGAGCCCTAATTCTAAGCCTAGTCGGACCATGAACCTATCTTTGTTACCATAGTGCGGCTTACCTATACGTGAATTGCAACCCAGAGCTAACTGTAACTTAAACCATAATTAAATTAAAAATCCAATTAAATAAATTAATACACTTAACCAATTAATTTCAATTAAATAACCCAATTAAACAATTAAAAACACTTAAACAATAAATGCCAATTAAATAATAAAAGATAACTTACTTAATTCAATTTAAAACACATGTTCCATAGGTAAACAATTAAATCAAATTAATAAATAAAAATAACACATAGGTAAACAATGAAATCAAATTAATAAATAAAAATAATTAAACCAAATAATCACCCAAAAATAATAAATAAAATGCCGAGACTATCCTTTTAAAATTAGGGGTATTACACATAGGCATATAAAATACCTCAAATAGTAATGGATGACATGCAACAGCTCCGAAAAATAATTATCGTGCACAACAATACCGGTTGCTAGTCCCGCCCGACCCGAAAATTAAAAAATGCCGAAATGACAACCAATGCATTTCCAAGAGTTTTGAATTCAACAAAATGCCCTAATTAAGTCTCGGACCCATTCAGCACACCCACGGTGTCCGACACGCAAAACGAGATAAGACGAAAATACCCTTGAAAATCAAGAAAATCATAGAAAATGAAAAATGGTAAAAATCGAAAACATTACAAAAATAAAATAAATAGAACAAACATATATATATTCAATTCGTTATAACTATATATATATATATATATATCTATATATATATATATAAATTGATAAAAAAAATAAAATATAATCTCCTTATATACATATATACTCATATATATATATGCATAACTTTCCATAGGTAATATCTGTACCCATTAAGCCTCATATCCAAATAGTCCATGTTACTCAATTGGATGGTCCATTCTTATTATCTAAAACCATTAAAATAAAATAGAACAAAATAAAAACAATCATTTAAATCATTTAATTCCTAATAAATAATTACAAGTAAGCACCTAACATGCAAACAATTTAATACTCATCATTTAGAACACAAAAATTAATTAAACAATTCATTTCAAATAAGCACTTAAGCAATTAAATCAATTAAATAATTAAACAATTAGCCATATAAACAATTAATCAAATAAAGTGTAATTAAAATAATTAAATAAATATCGAGACTATCATTTTTAAATCAGGGGTATTACAGAAAAACCAGTTTGGCAGGTCCGTTTTATGCTTGGAAATCCATCATTACGGGTTTTAAAACATGCTTCTATGTCCCAATTGATTCCCATCATTTATATAAAGCAATTATACATGAATAGAGCAATCAAAATCAAGTTTTCATACATTAATTTGCAAGATTTAAACCTTGTATATTCACACACACACACATATATATATACTCATATTTAGTTTAGTTTAAGTCCGAATTTTATCATAAATACAGGTTTATCTCCTCTATTTTAACCTAAAGCTAAGATATAGATGTATGGATTATATAAACTAAGGAGAAGAGTAGAACACAGAACTTGCCTTTTGATTTTCGGATTGAAAATCAAACTTCAAGTTCTTTACAATTGCTCCGGTATTCTTCTCCAATTTCGGCAACCCTTTTGTCACATTTGATCTCCTTCTCCGGCCACCTTCTTCATCCTCTTCTTTTTCCCTGAACGCCACTTTCTCCCTCTCTCTATTTCTTTGCCTCTTTTCTCTCTCTGTTCATCATGTTTGACAAAACCCTACACTACAACTATTATACATATATATATACACTACTATCATATAGCTAATCTACCATAATACTACTTGTACTACGACTACAACAAATAAAAAATAAAAATAATATAATTACATAAACCACGTGAAATAAATATATAAATATATACAAACATATATATTATATATATACATATGTATTCACGGGCCTAAAGCCTTCCACCCAATTAGGCCCTAAATCATCAAGGCCTTCTCCATCTAGTCCAACCCAACTCATTTGGTCCAACTAACTTAAAGTCCAATCCATGATTACGTAATTAAGACAAATAAGTAAATAAACCTAAACATTAAACAATTAATTTTATAACAAATAAATAAATAAATTATTTAAATTAACCCAACAATTAAACAATTTCAATTGAACAAATAATACATAAATAAATCATAGAGAATCAATCAATTTAAACAAACAATCCAAATAATACAAACAAGTTAAATAATGCAATTAAATTAAATAAAACAATCCTCTGAAAATTAGGAGTATTACATTATGCAATTTACTCTTACCTAAATATTCTTAACATTAGTGAAGTTTCTTAATGAGCACTTGTTAAAGTTTAATCATAATAAGGACGCTTCTTATTACAGACACTTAAGAAATTTGGACACTGACCGAGGACACAAACACGATATGATAAGAATACACCGACATGTCAATTTTTTTAAAACGACACAAAAACGCTATGGATACGACTAATATACATATAAGTATTCATTTATACATCTATTGAGTAAGATAATTATAAAATGTTAACTAATTTATGATATTTATAATAAAGTTAAATAAGCTAGAAGATGAATCTATAAGTATGTTTAAATGGTTATACGTTCCATGATTTAATTTCAAATGCTAACACCTGTATATGTGTGCAAGAGTGTAAGACAAACAAAGGGTATTTCAATTCTTGTGCATCACAATCTTAACAACCACATAGAGATGTCCGTGTCAGTGTGTGAGTCGGGGGTGACCCAAGCCGTACTAGAGAGGAAACAACAAACTTTCAATGAAGATTTATGAAATAAAAAAATATATATTTTAGAAGGTCGTCGTACAACGCTTTAAAATCAAATGTATTCATTGAATTTGTTAAACAAGTGAGTGATGATATTTATCATCAATAACGTTATATTGACTTACATAATAAAAATAAATTAAAAAAATTCAATGTATATGATTTTTAGATATTATTGTTTTTTATTTTAGAATGCATTCCTATGAATGTATCCTACTTTTAGATATTATTTTTATATTTTAGAACTTTCAAATTCAACCATTGAAAGCACGAGCTACGAATAATAGACTAGAATATATTGAGAGATACAGTCCTTTTCTCTCTATCTACGAGAGTATCCAATAGTGTTCGCCACTCAATGGACCATTCAAAGTAAATCTCAAATGCAACAAAAGGAAGCTTCCACTCAATGGACCGTTCAAAATATCCAATAGTGTTCGCCACTCAATGGTCTGGTGTTAAGCAGCATTTATATCAAGTCTCCTCCACTGCATAACTAATATCTATTTTTTATTTTTATTTATTTTTTATTTTTTATTTGCAAACTACTCATATCTATTTAATTGTAGATTTTTTTATAGTTTATCAAAATGTCCTTAATACTTGAATTTATTTTGTTTGTTCACCTCTAGTTATCAAGTAAATATTTACATGGATTTCACTATAGTAAGTAAAATGAATTTCACTCACTCCAGTAATTTTGTTAATGTCAACAGACAAAAGAATTTGAGAGTGAAAAAAACAAACGTGTTCCATAAATAAAAAAATTATAAGTGATTTTGGGATCACATAATCAATTGTAGTCTGAATTGGAAAATATATACGAAACTATATAATAAACACTTTAGTATAATTCCTTTTATTTATTTATTTTCCAGAAGGAAGCCGACATTCTGATTTGTTTATAAGTATGTTTAAATGGTTCAATGGAAACTTAGAAGAAAATGATAGCTTCGATTGAAATGAAGAAACTAGGTATTATATATATTCAAAGTACTTGTACTAATCTCTTGTTTTTCGTGTAGCAAAAAAATTCATAAATACTCTTTATAATGACTATTAAATTTTATTTAATGGTTACATTCCAAATTCATCCATATCATTTCCTTTTAATACAAAATCATTATCTCTATTTCCACTTTTCAAATTTCATATTCACCAGTACCACTAATTATAACAATATAAAATAATTAAGAAAAAAATAAAAAAATAGATTAGAAGAATTGTCAACAAGTCATCTCCATCCTACAGAGACCCTTATCATCTGAGTATATATGAGGCTCGGCAAGAAAGATAAAAGGGATCCCATTTGGAGGATAAGGGTTTGATGGAATAGAATTGTCAAAATGTTTTTATCAATTATTAAAACAATAATTCTTTATCTTCAACTTAATTAATTTTAAAAAGTAATAATGTACTCTTTTTTTTTTTTTTTTTTTTATCAGAGAAGTAATAATGTACTTGGTAAACTTTTCTGTAGATAGAAAAAAGAAATTGAAACTGTATTTTAAAACTAAATTTGATTTTTTTTTTTTGAAAAATGTTTTATAATTTCATTTAAATTATACTTCTTCTCCTTTGAAATTTCATCATCATCATTCTTGTCTTTTATCTCATATAAATGATGTCAACCACATGAGTTCTTTTTTTATATTCTTTTCTATTTTATATTATGTTCTCCTCATTTAAAATTTAAGACGTGCAATTGATATTGCTTATAAATGTGACACTCACTAGCCAATCGAATCAAGATTTTCAAATTCTTTTCATCTTTTGACATTCTTATTTTCTATATGAGGTGATGAAATTTTTTTTTTTTTTTTTTGTTATAAGTAGTAGTATTGGTAAATATTAAATTTGAGAAGTAGAAAAAGTGATTTTATATTAATATATATATATATATAAGTAGAATTGAAATGTGAGCATAAAATTAAATTTAATAGTCATTAACGAATATATTTTCTTGCTTTACTATAAATAAAAAATCACTACTCTTCAACTCAGGACCCAATAATTAAAATGGATTGTCATGACAGACAATTAAAGATATATATACAGGTGAGTGAGACAAATGGCATCCCTTTTTTTTTTTTTTTAATGGTGACAAATGACATCTTTAAATGTGAGAGTCGCGAACTGACCACTCCTAAAATTAATGAACAGCATACATTACATCAAGATAGTTATTATTACAAAAATATTCATACCTCACGTATGAAGATGTGCTCCAACAATGGTTGAGTGCATGTATATTTTGTTAGATTTAATTAACAAACAATAAGTAAAAATTAAAATTAATCATCAATTAAAGAGAGGGTTTGATCTCATACCTGATTAGAAAATTAAACTTGAGATACCTTTTTGAGAATTTTTTATCGCCCTTTGATAGATCTGAAAAATAAAGCGCTTTACCCCTTTTTGAAAGTTGTTGATACGATAGGACTGAATAAGGGTTTTAAAACCCCTATATATAACAATAACAGGGGGGGACGGCTTTTCTACAAACAAGCATATCTAAGTCTCCCTTCCTATCATGGAAATTTAAATATCAATGGTTAGAATTAAATCACACCAAATAAGTTGGAAAACCACAATCCAACGATATAAAACCATACTCCCAATTAGACCACCAAATTAGAAAGTACAACCCAATCCATCAAATATCAATAATCACATTGCAATCCTAATTTAGAAAACGTAGTACATAGGACCATAAAATAATTTTATAATTTCAATATATATATATAAAATTCCAACAATCTCCCACTTGGTCCATACACTCTAAGTTTTATAAAATGACACTATGGATTGCAACACACTTTATAAAAAGTCGAGTGGCCACTCATTTTTTATTTAGAAAACACAATTATCGAAATTGATGGATTGAAACTTTAGAACACTCTCCTCCATAAATTTCCTCAATAGTGGATCATGAATGCGTAGACAATTAATATATTAGTCTAAACAGTTCCATGGTCTCAAAACCGATTCCATGTAGGATTCAAGCAAATATAGTGGTTTTACTGTATTTCATGAGATATGCAAACTGCATGTGGTCTAAACGCACACCTCACTGTCGGTCTTACTTCATACCATCGCGGTATGTCACCTGAACATATTACAGCAAACCGCCAACCTTCTGTTCAGTGTGAAGGTTTACCGATATGGAGCCAATCTCATATCTAGCCCAAGCTATCCTCATAGAACGTTAACACTCCCATAGGCAAACTTTAGTAGTTATGTTTGGATTTATCAATGTGGTACCAATTTCACATCTAGCCCAAACAACTTCATAAGTGCAATACCACTCTCAGGCAACAAGAATAATACGTGCACATATCATTTACAACAATGTAATAATAATGATGATGATGATGCATCATAACTTTATTTTCATGCAAACAACTGTCACCATAAGGTGTAAATAAACTGAAAGAAAAATAACTGCAATGTAACATGATGTAATAGAGAAATCAGACATCATAACACAATGACTCTTGAATACCCATCCGAATCACGTGCTCTTTAAATATTTTTAGCTGAAGACCTTTAGTGAGAGGATCTGCAATCATCCTTGCTGTATCTATATGGGGAACCTCAATAATACCTTGTTTAACCTTCTCGCACACGTAAAGGTACTTCACATCTATGTGCATATTATGTTTGGTCAATTTTTTATTTTTCACATATTTTGTGACAGCTTCATTATCACAGAAATTTATCAAAAGCTTGTGTATGGAGTCTACAACCTTTAAATCCGCAATAAACTGTTTCAACCACATAGCACGTTTGGTCGCTTCATAACAACTGATCAACTCTGCATACATAGTTGAATTTGCGATAATAGATTGCTTAGAGCTTTTCCATAATACAGCTTCCTAAGCCAACATAAAAATATATCTAGAAGTGGATTTTCTACTACTCGAACAACCTGCATAGTCTGAATCAGAATAACCAACTATCTCCAAACAATCTGATTTCCTGTACACCAAGACAAACTCTTTTGTTCTCTGAAGATACCTCAAAACTTTCTTCACCGCCCTCCAATGAGCAATACCTGGATTTTGCTAAAATCTTCCAAGCATCCCAACCACATAACTAATATCTGGTCTAATGCATGTCATAGCATTCATCAGACTTCCAACTGCAGACGCATATGCGGTGACATCAATTTTACTTCTCTCAATCTCATTCTTAGGACATTGTTCTTCCGAAAAAATATCCCCCTTTACAACTGGAATCTCACCAGGTGCACAATTTTCCATCCCAAAAGTTTTTAAAATTTTATTAATATATGTCTTTTGAGATAAACCAAGTGTGCCTGAAGTGCAATCTCTATGGATCCTAATACCCAAGACAAACTCAGCATTGTCCATATCCTTCATATCAAAATGACTTGATAAAAAATTCTTCGTATCATGTATCGCATGAATGTCATTGCTAGCTAGTAAGATATCATCAACATATAAAACAAGAATAATAAAACGACTCCCACTGACCTTGAGATATATGCATTTGTCCCCAACATTCTCCTTAAACCCATAGCTAGTAATCACTTTATCAAATTTCAAGTACCACTGTCGTGAAGCTTGTTTAAGCCCATAAATTGATTTATTTAACTTACACACTTGATGTTCATGTCCCTTAACCACAAAACCTTCAGGTTAAGACATGTATATCTCTTCCTCAAGGTCTCCATGAAGGAATGCTATCTTCACATCTATCTGATGCAACTCAAGATCATAATGTGCAACAATAGCAAGAATGACTCTCAAAGAATTCTTTGATGAAACTGGAGAGAAAGTCTCAGAGAAATCAACACCTGGCTTTTGCTTAAAACTTTTAGCCACCAATCTAGCTTTATATCTATCAACATTTCCAAGTGAATCCCTCTTGGTCTTAAAAACCCATTTGCACTCCTCCGCATTGCGATCTGTAGGTAAATCAGCAAGCTCCCACACCCTATTTACATCCATAAAGTGCATTTCATCTTTCATAGCATCTATCCAACTAGAAAATTCATGACTCTCCATGGCTTCATTAAATGAAGTTGGATTCTCATGCTCGCCAATGTCAACCTCACTAACATACACCTCAAAGTCATCAGGTATAGCGGATCTTCGAGTTCTAGAAGATCTTCTAAGTTGATCAGGCTCAGAAAGTGGATTAAAAGGTGAAGTAAGAGGCTGCACATGAGGAATAACTGAAGGGGTGGGATTGGGAGCTTTGAATGGAATCACTGAAGTTGGAATTAAATCTGTAGTAAATGGAATAGATAAAGAAGATTGCTCCTCTGTAAAAGAGAAAGTACGATGATCCAAACTCCCACTGGATTCGTCATTCTCAATAAATTTTGCATGACTGGTCTCAACAATCTCCATAGGTCTAAAGGGACAATAAAATCTATAACGAAATGATCTCTCAGGATACCAAATGAAATGACAAGTAACAGTGCGAGGATCAAGCTTCTTAATATTAGGATTGTACAACTTTGCCTCTGCAAGAAATCCCCACACATGCAAATGTCGAAGACTAGGTCTACGACCTGTCCAAAGCTTGTAAGGTATTTCAGGAGCTGCTTTACATGGCACCCTATTAAGAATATAAACTGCCGTTTTAAGAGCTTTTCCCCAAAAATTCTCAGGTAGTGAAGAATGGCTCATCATACTGCGAACAACATCTTGATAGGTGCGATTTCTCCTTTCTACAACTCCATTTTGTTTAGGAGAACCAGGCGTGGTATACTGTGGCACTATACCTTGCTCTTTGAAGTATGTGACGAAAGGACCATGATTCACACCCTCCTGGTTCATTCTCCCATAATACTCACCACCTCGGTCCGATCTTACAATTTTAATCTTTTTGCCTAATTGTTTTTCAACTTCAATTTGATAGATCTTAAACATGTTAAGTGCATCGGACTTTTGGTGTATTAGGTACAAATAAGCATACCTTGAAAAATCATCAATAAAGGTAATAAAATATATTTGTCCTCCTCGAGAAGCGGTAGGAAACGGACCACAAATATCTGTGTGAATAAGGCCTAAAAAACTAGATGACCGACTAGCCTCAAAATTACGTTTCTTCTGCATTTTCCCCTTGACACAGTCAACACATAAATCAAAATTTGAAAAATTTAGTGGTCCTATAATCATCCTTGACCAAGCGTTCAAGTCTCTTTCGAGAGACATGCCCCAATCTCCTATGCCACAACATAGATAAATCATCTATAATAAAAGCACGTTTTGATCCGGAAGGTATCGAATCCACAGAAAAATAAGAAGCAGGTATATGAGAATCATCCAACAATAACTGATATAAACCATCAATTAAACAACTATGTCCAACTATACTATTATCATAATGAATAGTAACTGATCCATCACCAAAAGAAAACCGAAAACCCAAAGCATTAAGTCTTGAAACTGAAAGTAAATTACGCATAATAGTAGGAACATAAAAAACATCCTGAAGTTCTAAGGAAAAACTAGTGTGTAACACTAGCGAAATCGTCCCAACAGCTGCAACATGAACTGCATCAGCATTACCCAACACCAATTTCTCCTCAGCCCTGGGTTTTCTCTGGCTTCGAAGTCCCTACTTTGTTTTTCTTTAACCAATTTTTGTAGCTGTAGTAGTCTTTTCTTTGATGTCCTTTCTTCTTACAGAACCAACATTCATCATTCGCATTTGCATGCTCAATGCCTTTTCCTTTGTTGTCCTGCTTTTTCATTTTTCTGAATTGTCTGATTCCCTTTCTTGCCTCATTTCAACTTGAAGTTATTCCTACTTTTACTGCTTATGGCAAGATAAGGCCAACTCAAATTTAGCACCCTTGAGCCGCTCTTCCTCGATCACACAAAGTGCCAATAGCTGATTAATGTCCCATTTTGTCTCCTGTGAATTATAATTTACCCTGAAAGCATTAAAAGATCTAGGCAGAGAATAAATCACCATGTGGACCAATAATTCATCATCAAATGTGATTCCCTGCTCTCTGAGACCATTAACCAACTTGCTATCTTATAGATATGCTCCCCCACTGAACCACTGCCATCATAACTGGTTGACATAAGTTGTGTTAAATAATAATACTGAAGTTGTTTCTAACCCATGAATTGCTTCTTAAGTAAATCAAGAAACGCCTTGTCAGTATCAAATACAGGAATACCACCACGAATAGTCTCACCAATAGAAGCACGGATCAACCTGATGGCCATGGTATTAGCCTTAGTCCACTTAGCATGCAACAACTTTACTACTTCAGAAGACTCTTCAGTGATTGCAACGGGTTTCTCCTCATAAAGTACAAACTTAAAGTCCAAGAAACCCAATATAATATCAACACTTGTTCTCCAGGTAGTATAGTTCGAACCATTCAATGGTTCAATCCCTGTGAGCTGTCTTTGAATAGCGGAAGCGTCCATAACTGTAATACATGTTATATCAAATAACATAAAAATGAACATATAAAATAATATGTTACAGCTTTAAGGATTATTTCTTTAATTCGTGCTTGGGGTTTTAAGCCGAATTTATCAGGGTGTTTTACTATATGCAAAACTGTCCACCCAGCAGGAACATATAAAATGCCATCTAAAAAACACATTTTGGCAGAATTTTAAATTTTATTTTATCCCAAACTTGCGATCAAATCACACATAGACCTATTTGATTATACTTGAATTGTTACTAAACACTTCCACTACCTTTTGGCAAGAGGGTTATTTAGTTATAATTCAAGCACTCTCAAATATTCTACTCACTTATCCCACACTAAGACATTGATCACCTTTTGGCAGAACAAATACCCTCGTGTAGGTAAGTGCACTGTGAGACCTCAATAAGACCAATGCCTTAAAATTTAAAAATAATAACCTCCATGAGCGTGTCACTTTTGAAGCAGGCATCACTCACTTTGACTATTATTTTTTAAAACGGTCACTTTACCGGTCCTCATAAACCCCAATGAAAGACTTTATCTTTATAAATTCCATTTAATCAAGTATAGCACAGTCATGAGGTCATGTAATTTCATCACCATTATATGAGATTAGTCAGTGAGCAATTTAATAAATAATACATGAAATTACTACCTCACATATATAGAATAATTTAAAGAATTAATTAAATATTTAAACATATATCCCTCTCTATATACTATACACAGTATAGTTTTTACAATCAAATTCATTGATTTTACTTCTTGTTCGGCGTGCATACTGATTAAAGGAAACAAATTTTAAATCATATAACAAATTAATTCCTTAAAATCATGACAATAATCAATTTATTAAAAACAGACAGTATAAATTCATAACAAATTGATTACTTAAACTTTAACAAAAAAATTAATTCATGCCAACACTTGTAAGGCGTGCATGTAAAACTAATTAAAACAAACTGATATATACACACATATACAACAAATTCATTAATTTTGGTTTCTGTCTCGTTCGGCGTGTACAACAATTTGCATTCCTGGCTACCAAATTGCGTGCATGTAAAACTATTAAAACAAATTCATATATACACACATATACAACAAATTCATTAATCTTGGTTTCTGTCTCGTTCGGCGTGTACAGCAATACAAAACTCGTGCTGTTGCATTCCTAGTTACCAAATTGCTTAAAACTTGTTGATATTTAAAACAATCAAATCTTCTCTCGGTCGACGTGCATTAAATATCAAACAGAAACTTACTTACTGATTATATGAATCAATTACATATCAATAGGCAAGTACAAATATCCAAATAATTAAATACCCACAAAATCGAGACACACAAAATTAATGATTTCAAATACATCGATTTAAGTATGTTACATCATAAATTAATCTTTATTATTTTGATTTCTACAAACCCTAACCTTGCTCTGATACCAATTGTTAGGTTTAATTAACAAACAACAAGTAGAAATCAAAATTGATCATCAATTAAAGAGAGGGTTTGATCTCATACCTGATTAGAAAATTAAACTTGAGATACCTTTTTGAGAATTCTTTATTGCCCTTTGATAGATCTGAAAAATAGAGCGCTTTATCCCCTCCTGAAAGTTGTCGATATGATAGGACTGAATAAGGGTTTTAAAACCCCTATATATAACAACAACAGGGGGAGATAGCTTTTCTACAAACAAGCACATCTAAGTCTCCCTTCCTATCATGGAAACTTAGATATCAATGGTTAGAATTAAATCACACTAAATAAGTTGAAAAACCACAATTCAACGGTATAAAACCATACTCCCAATTAGACCACCAAATTGGAAAGTACAACTCAATCCATCAAGTATCAATAATCACATTGCAATCCTAATTTAGAAAACGCAGTACATAGGATCATAAAATAATTTTATAATTTAAATATATATATATAATTCCAACATATTTTACCCAACATTAAATATATTTCTGTGTTTTTTACTTCTCAAAATATTTAAAAGAGTAATAATACATTCTCTAAATTATTAGAACACTAACTTTTTGAGCAAATGTGTCTATATTTGAATCCCTTTCTCCCTAGTTTGTCAGACAAATAAAAAAGTGGAGTTTGTTGGGTAAAAAAAGAAGCGCGGAGATATGAACAACACCACTTAACTTAAGGGTGATATTTACGCCTAGATATCATGAAGTTTTTAAGTGGTATTGATATTATTTCGGAATATTAGGAGGGATACCATATGTCAACGTATCAGTGAATATTGTAAATTTTCTTTTAAATAGGTTCCGCAACTATTGCTCTAAATTACGTTTAACTAGCCCTATTAGTATAGGGTGTTGGTGGTCGAATTACCCTTTGAGAGAGAAACAGACGAAGAGGGAGAGACTGTTGTTGTATGAAATTTCATGGACCCAAATACCCTATGTACCACCTTCACTCCAAAACTATATTAATATAATATAATATAAAAATTGACAAGTCTTTGGAAGTCGTATCATTTAACGTACTGAATAACATCGTCGTAACATCATTTATCGTTCGTTTTTTGTATGCTTTATCACAACTCATATGAAATTCAGATGAGTCCCTACCCGAGTCTATGCTTGCTAGTCTAGTCTTCTTGGTGTTCTAGAATTTAAATCACGCGTTGCTTAGCTATAAATAAGTAGTACCTATATTTTGTAATACGTACCATGACCGTCAAATAAGCTGCCAAGTTTCCAAATTAAGATGAGGAGAATACCAACCCAACTGGTTTTCTCTCGCTTCTTCTTTCTCTCAGCTCTTAGAATATTTTTGGTTACAGAAATGGCATTAATGAGTGAGAGCAGAACAAATACTCCAGTAAATGTAAATGTTGGAGTTGTTCTTGACTTAAATAGTTGGAAAGGGCAGATGTGGTTGAACTGTATCTCGATGGCTCTCTCGGACTGGTATGACTCTCATACTTACTACAAGACTAGTCTGATGCCGAACACCAGGGCCGTCTCCAATGATGATGTTGTTGTTGCAGCTTCAGCAGGTACCATGCACACTCTGTGTCTGATTACTCTAGCTGTGTGTGTTTGTGTGAGATATATATATGGAATATGGGTTCATCAATCTGTTGAACTGATCGACCAAATAATTAATGGGTTTAGTGAATATCATCCAATAAGCACAAGTGTGTGTGTATATATATATATATATTAGAAAAAAGCACGTGCGATGCACATGATGAATAATTTGTAACTTATTCTATTATTTGATAATAATTTATTTTACCTATTTTTTAATTGTTTTAATAATGATTTTAAACTCTTTTATTTTAATTCATTTTATATCAATTAATAAATATTTTTTATATTAATAAATAAATATTGAAATACTAAAAGAAATTAAAATAGCTAATTTGTGGTAGAGTTTTATAAAATATTTTTTATATTAAATATTCTTCTCTAATTAGATTTTTTTTTATTAAAAAAGTCATAATTAAAGGTAATTTGTGGTAGAGTTTTAGAAAAAATATTTAATTTTGTATATCAATTAATAAATATTTTTATACTAATAATTCTTATATAATTAGATTTCTTTTAAAAAATTCTTATTAATAAATAGATAAATAGGTAAATTTGAATTTTATTAGGTAGATTTTAGAGTTTTATAGAGTTTTTTTTTTTTTTTTTTACATATATAAAATTTTTTTTCATATCGATTAATAAATATTTTTTATATAAATAAATAAATACTGAAACAGTGAAATTCTTTGCACACATTTAATATTAATATAAATAAAAACTCTTTTTATATCAATTAACAAATATTTTTTTATCTAAAAATAAATAAATACTGAAAACTCTTTGGCAGAGCTTCTTTGATTAATAGGATGATAACATGTGTCATCTCCTGATAATAACATAATCATAACTAGCCAGCTTGGTTATATTGTAATAATTATTCATAAAAAATAACTATTCTTTTTATATCAATTAATAAATATTTTATTGTGATTGATTTTATTAAGTGATTTTTAGTATTTTATAAAAACTATTTTTATATCAATTACAAAATATTTTTTTATATAAATAAATAAATACTAAAATACTGAATGGGCCAGACCGGTTATATTATAATAATTATTCATAAAAAATAACTATTCTTTTTATATCAATTAATAAATATTTTATTGTGATTGATTTTATATTATTGTCTAATTAGATTTTATTTTTTTAAAAAACTAATAATAAATAAATTAATGTGATATAGTTTTATAGAGAATAACATAGCTAATTAGTGTTAAATTTATAGAAATTATTTTACTTTCTTTAAATATATTATTGTCTAATTAGATTTCCTTTTATTAAAAAAATTCATAACAAATAGATAAATAAGTCATACGTGTTAGAGTTTTATAAAAACTTTTTTAAAAACTCGTTTTAAATCAATTAATAAATATTTTTATATTAATAATTCTTGTCTAATTAAGTTTTCTTTTATTAAAAAACTTATAAAAAAAGGTAATTTGCGTAGAGTTTTAGAAAATTATTTAATTTATATATTAATTAATAAATATTTTTATATTAATAATTCTTATCTAATAAGATTTATTTTTATTAAAAACTCAAAATAAATAGATAAATAGGCAATTTGTGTTATAAATTTATAGAAACTATTTTTATATCAATTAAAAATTATTTTTTTATATTAATAATTCTTCTCTAATTATATTTTTTCCTTAAAAAAAAAACTCATAATAAATATATAAATAGGTAATTTGTGTTAGAGTTTTATATAAACTCTTAAAATATATCATTGTCTAATGTGATAGAATTTTATTGAAAATAAAATAGATAATTTGTGATTGAGTTTTATATAAACTATTTTATTTTATTTAAATATATCTTTGTCTAATTAGATTTTCTTCTATTAAAAAACTCATAATAATTGGTAATTTATGGTACAGTTTTAGAAAAATTATTTTATTTTTTATATCAAATAATAAATATTTTTTATATTAATAATTATTCTCTAATTAAAATTTTTTTATATTAAAAAACTCATAATAAATAGGTAATTTGTGTTAGAGTGAGATTGAAACACTTTAAAAAACTCTTTTTGTATCAATTAATAATTTTTTTTATATTAATAATTATTGTTTAATTACATTTTTTTCTCAAAAAAACTCATAATAAATAGATAAATAGGTAATTTGTATTAGAGTTTTATAAATATTCTTTAAACATATCATTATGTAATGTGATAGAGTTTTATTTAAAATAAAATAGGTAATTTGTATTTGTGGTAGACTTTTAAAGAAATTATTTTATTTTCTTTAAATATATCCTTGTCTAATTAGATTTTCTTTTATTAATAAACTCATAATAAATGGTAATTTAAATATTTTTTAAAATTAATAATTCTTGTCTAATTACATTTTTTTTCTCTTAAAAAACTCATAATAAATAGGTAATTTGTGTTAAAGTTTTATGAAACTCTTAAAATATATCATTGTCTAATGTGATAGAGTTTTATTAAATATAAAATAGGTAATTTGTAGTTGAGTTTTATATAAACTATTTTATTTTATTTAAATATATCTTTGTCTAATTAGATTTTATTCTATTAAAAAACTCATAATAATTGGCAATTTGTGGTAGAGTTTTAGAGAAATTATTATTTTTTTTATATCAAATAATAAATATTTTTACATTAATAATTCTTGTCTAATTAGATTTTTCTTTATTCAAAAACTCGTAATAAATAGATAAATAGGTAATTTGTATTAGAGTTTAATTGAAACTCTTTTAAAAACTCATTTTATATCAATTAATAAATATTTTTTTATATTTGTGTTAGAGTTTTATAGATATTATTTAAATATAACATTATATAATGTGATAGAGTTTTATTAAAAATAAAATAGGTAATTTGTGATAGAGTTTTAAAGAAATTATTTTATTTTATTTAAATATATCCTTGTCTAATTAGATTTTCTTTTATTAATAAACTCATAATAAATGGTAATTTAAATATTTTTTTATATTAATAATTCTTGTCTAATTACATTTTTTTTTCCTTAAAAAACTTATAATGAGTAGATAAATAGGTAATTTGTGTTAGAGTTTTATATAAACTCTTAAAATATATCCTTGTTTAATGTGATTGAGTTTTATTGAAAATAAAATAGGTAATTTGTGATTGAATTTTATATAAAGTATTTTATTTTGTTTAAATATATCTGTGTCTAATTAGATTTTCTTTTATTAAAAAGATCATAATAATTGATAATTTGTGGTAGATTTTTAGCGAAATTATTTTTGTTTTTTATATCAAATAATAAATATTTTTTATATTAATAATTATTGTCTAATTAAATTTTCTTTTATTAGAAAGCTCATAATAATTAGAGAAATAGGTAATTTGTATTAGAGTTTGATTGAAACTCTTTTTATATCAATTAATAAATATTTTTTTTATGCTAATAATTCTTGACTAATTACATTTTTTTTCTTAAAAAACTTATAATAAATAGATAATTAGGTAATTTGTGTTAGAGTTTTATATAAATTCTTTAAATATATCATTATATAATGTGATATGTGATAGAGTTTTATTGAAAATAAAATAGGTAATTTGTGGTAAAATTTTTAAATAAATTATTTATTTTCTTTAAATATATCCTTGTCTAATTATATTTTCTTTTATTAAAAAACTCATAATAAATGGTAATTTGTGGTAGACTTTTAGAGAATTTATTTTATTTTTTATATCAATTAATTAATATTTTTTATATTAATAATTATTGTCTAATTAGATTTTTTTTATTAAAAAACTCATAATAAATAGATAAATAGGTAATTAAAAATCAAGTCCAACCGTAAATCAATAAACATTGAAACCCTATTAAAAATAATATATTAAGAATGAACCAAAAATAAAAAAATATTAAAAATTGAAAAAAATTAATTTAGAAAAAATTTTCAACAACAAATTCAATTCAAAATCAAGTATAACCGAAAACCAAAAAGCATTGAAACCCGACTCAAAATAATACATAAAGATTGAACCAAAAATAAAAAATTAAAACTGGAGAAAAAAATTACAATCCAAGGTAAACCTACAAAGAGTAAAATAAAAATAAAAACTAAAGAAAAAAGAATAATGATACTTTTGAAAAATAAAAAGTAAAGAAAAATAAATAACAATAATGACTCAAAATAATAATAAATTATGAATGAACGAAAAATAAAAAATAATAAAAACAAAAGAAAAAAAAAATCACAATCCAAAGTAAACTTATCAAATCAACTACTTCTAAACATCAATTAGAAAGAGAAAAATTAAATAAAACAAATCAACTACTTCTGAACATCAATTAAAAAGAGAAAAATAAAAATAAAACAAGAGAAAAAAATACTAATAATGCTTCGACAAGGGAAAAGTAAAAAAAATATAATAATAACAATCCAACCTTCAATACAACAAATTAAGAATAACAAATTTTGAACCATCCAAATTAAATTTGCAAAGAGTAAAATAAAAATAAAAACTAAAGAAAAAAGAGAAATGATACTTCTAAAAAAGAAAAAATAACAATAGTGACTCAAAATAGTAATAAATTAATAATGAACCAAAAATAATAATAAAAAAAAAATGATGAAAAAAAATCAACCTCTTCTAACCATTTATTAGAAACATCAATTAGAAAGAGAAAAAAGAAATAAAACAAATCAATTACTTCTAAACATTGATTAGAAAGAAAAATAATAATAGAACAAAAGTAAAATAACATAATAATAATGCTTATGAAAATGAAAAAGTAAAGAAAAAAGTTACGAGACCAATTATAAAGAGAAAAGAAAAAATATGCACACCACAAGCCTGATCTAATATATATATAGGTTATATGTGATAAAGTTTTATAAAAAATAAAATAGGTAATTTGTAGTAGTGTTTTATAGAAATTATTTTATTTTCTTTAAATATAACCTTATCTAATAAAAACTCTTTTTATCAATTAATAAATACTTTTTTATATTAATACTGAAATACTAAAACACTTTACACATTTAATAATATATATATATATATATAAACCTGTTCATGGGGAGACTTAATTGGCTATATAAACCTGTTCATGGGGAGACTTAATTGGCCTTAATCTTTTAGCTGTGATTATTGAATTTATTGTTGGTTTGAATGGTTTCTTAAGGTTTTTAGAAATACTTAGAGTTAATCGGGTAACCTTTGCAAGTGTATCTTCTTCCTTTTGTGTCCTCCACTAGTCTCTATAATCACCAATGATTTTCTTGCTGGTCTTGTCAACATGGCCAGTACCACGAGCCAAACCAAATCGCTCCCGTCCATCCAATCTTTTTTTTTTTTGGGTAAGTAAAAGAATAAAAAAAAGAGATTTTTTTTTTTCTTTTTTTTTTTTTTTTTGTGTACAATATACACATGAAAATACCATAAAAAATTGGGTAAATTATATTTATATTTCCTGAACTAGTTTGTTACTTTCATATCTTCTAATTAAACCAGTCGGCCAGAAGCCAAAAGGTGTCTTTTTAGTGTGTGAAAAGTTTAAAATGCTCATATATTATAATAATATTTTATATTGTAAATATTTGTCAATTAAAAAATGGGTTAAATGCTTAGACAACCACTTCTTATATTGCTCACAGATTAAATTAGTGAAAAAAATAATAAAAAGGTTTAAACCTCCCCTCAAGTTTGGTTAATTTTGTTCGGACATTCCCTTCCATTAGCTGATAGTTACAAAATTCAAAAGTTAACTAATTTAAAAAATATAATTCCAAAACTACCTCTTTCCCAATTTAAGTCGTTTTAATTTGGACACAAATATCAACCTAAATTAGCTTAGATATATCATTTTAATTTAAACATAAACTAGCCATTAATCCAAGAAGTGCAGGAACCATATGTGTAGGAATCTAGAATATACCCATGATTGGCATCTCATGAAAAATTCAAAAAACAACATTTAGTGTTTCCAATCTAGTTTCGATCTTGATTTCTTCTTTAAATCAATCCAATAAAATTATTATGAAATTAATTAATATTATGAATATATATTTTTAAATCAATCAAATGAAATTATTATGAATATATATTTTTAAATCAATCAAATGAAATTATTATGAAATTGATTTTGAGTCACGATACACAATTTAGCTGATTAAGCTAACAATATAAATCTACTACAATATCATTACTTAATATATTTTTCTTAATGTTATATTTTTTCTTTATTTATTTATTTCTTGTTTTTTCCTTTCCCTAAGTTGCCTTCATTTTATAAATTGAATTGATTGAAAATACTAAAACATTAGTTAGCATGAAACATATAATTAGTTTTATCAATCATATGTCTCAATTAAACATCCAACAATATGTTAGTATAATTTCATAATATGTTTAATATATGCCTCAATTAAACATATAACTCAATGGGTAATGAAATAAAAAAAGTCAAGATTCACGTCATCTACAGTGTAGTTTGTCTCAAAATCATTTCATCATTGTATCATACATCTCATCTTCACTAGTTAGGATAGTTTTGGTATTATATTTTTTTAATTAGTTGACTTTTGACTTTTTAAACGGTCAATTAACAAAATGAGAGTATCAGGGCAAAGTTAACCAAACATGAGGGAAGGTTTAGACTTTTTTTTCACTAGTTTAATCTGTGAGCAATAAAGACAAATCTGAGAGGGTGTCAGAGCATTTAACTTAAAAAATTCACGTAACTTTTGTGATTTGCCTAAATTTCAAAAGAAATCAGTGTAATTTACCTCATTATCTGGCGCAAGTATTAGCAAAATCCACTGAAGTACCCCAGCCCAAAATACAAATAAAAATATTCATCCCAAAACGGAATCCAAAGCCCAACCCACAAGCAGTAACTGAAATAACTGACTAGCCGGGACCATCAACAGAGCTAGGGCATAACCCACATTCAAATTTGCAGAGCCTTCGATCGATTAGCTAGTCGGCTAGGGTTCCAAGGCATAGAAAAGGTTTGTGTTTGAGGGTTCGAAGAAAGATGGTGGGAGATTCCAAGTATTTGCAATTTCCTTTGCATGAGGACAAGTATGGCGCGGAACATAGAGGAGTCGATTGCGAACAGAATCGCATGTGTGATTTAGTGTTTTCAAATGATGCCATTTTTCTGTTTCCAGATATGATATACAAAGCTGGATAAGGTAAAGCTTCCAAACTAAGAACTTGCTCGACTTTTTTTCTTTCTTATTTCTCCAATTCGGTGAAGCCCAGATGAGGAATTCTTGTCAATTCCTCAGATTTGTGTGTGAAATCCACATTTATATCTTTGTGCATACTAAATGTGTTAATATTATTCACATTGGTGGAAGAAATTGTTGTGTGACTCTGGAGCTTCGAACAGAAACATTAGGCTGCATTAGATACTTGATGCGTTTGTCTTTGGTTCGAAGCTTTTCTTGTATGTATGGATAACCAAAGACAAAATGAGCGTTTAGGGATGTTTTCGCTGAATTGAACCATACAAGAGGGTGCCAATAAACTTGGGGTTGGGGTTGGGGTTGGGGTTGGGGTAGGTTTTTAATGTAGCAGACTCCGCTAGAGGACAGTATTTATTCGTAAGGCGGATTGCCTATGTCTTATGGCACGGATTGCTTATGTCTATTCCTCGTGTGCGGGAATGTTAATCAATCATATTGCTTATAATACTGCTCAATAACAGCAGTGTAGGAGAGGGAGTACTATTGACCATTGGGAGAATGTTTCCAGGAGGTAACATCTTCTTGGTCAGTATTGGGGGGAGGTAGGTTGTGGATGTTGATAAGATTGGAACTAAATGTAGCTAACTTTCTAGGCCAAGCGGCCCAAGCCCGTTGCCCGTTTGAAATGATGGATGATATCTTTGCATACCTATTGATGCCTCCAGCTTTGTCTTGCTCCCATTATTGACTTTGTGTTGAATAAACTATCTTGCTATTTCCCTAGAATGCAAAAGTTTCCTCCAAAACCATGAAGAGTTGCTCACATTGATGTCCCAGAAGCTTCTTCCTTTGATCTGAAGCTTATGTGCCCATTCCACCCACATGTTGTTTGGTTCAGAAAATAGAAGCCAGATGTGCTTGATAACTGCAGCTCTATTCCATGTTAGCAATTACCAGTCCACCCTCAATTCCCGGTCGGTCTAAACTTGTGATGGTTAACAGAAAAATAGAACAAGAGGCTTCTGATAACTGGGAAGTTTTTTTTTTTTTTTTTTCCAACAGTCGGAATATTGAAGAGACTAATTAACAATTGATTATGGTTTTCATAATTAAACTGGTAACAATTAATTCAACAAGCTCCTATCTGCTTGCTTATCCAAAATAAAAATAAAAATATTTCAAGAAGTGGTGCTCTGAAACTCTAATTTACACCAATAACACTGATGTTCAAGTGTTAAACTGCTCAACAAGACAATTTTAATTAAGTGCTTGACCTAGGTCTATGAAGGGATTGCCTCAATAACTGAACAATGATCTCTAAGAGGCCAAAGTAGTCTTCAGAATTTTTAGCTTGTAATTGTGGACACATTTAAACTTACCAAAATTATTATACTTATATGATCCATTATATATGTGTCTTAACATAATGGTATAAATTTAGAAGAATGGGCTTCAAAAAATAAATTCAGAAAAAGGTAGTTACTCAGAAGTAGAGGGAATTTTTGTGTCTGACCTAGGTGGTTGTCATATATATATGTTGTGTAATCAGGCGTGACTATTTATATACCTTACAAAAAAAAAAATGGATTCTGTTGTTTAAACAGTGAAGTTAGTATTAGCTTAAAGATATTCCTAGCTTTTTGGGGTTATGATCATTACAATGCACAGAAAAGTCCTGCTTTACGCAACACTGTAGGGATGTTAGTTCCCATTATCAAATCAATATGTATAATTGTGAAATACGTTTGATGTGTTAGTGCTTGTAGAAGCACTTAGCTGCTTCTTTTTTTGAGGTAAATACTCGCACACTCACAATTATTCACTATAAAACTTGAACTCCTTACCCCCCTTAGAAAAAGGAGAGGTTATTCCAACTCGGCTAATGGCCTAGTGATTTTGCTCACCTCCTCTTCGACAAAAGAGAGGTTATACCAATTGGCTAATGACCTAGTGGTATTGTAGAAGTACTTTGATAAATAGCTAATGCTACAATATATTTCTATTTTCAGTTCTGTTTTTAAAACTTGCAAGACATGCTCTCACTGTCCTAAGTTTAATCTGTTCCTTGATTTTCTTGTCAATCATGATTAGCTTGATGCAGCCACTTATTCATCCAGCTGTGAAATATAAGAGAACAATAGTATTTGATTTTGACTAGGTTTGTTTTGACCTGATAGTAACTTGGGCTTCAGTTTTCATCACTACCTACAGAAAAAAAAAATAGGTGAGATAGAGGGAGTATAACTTCTGGCTGCAACATTCAGACTGGATATACCTCTCTTCTTACATATGTGTACAAACTATGAATGAATTTACAACGTGACCCATGTATGTTACCAATTAATAAAAGTATGGGGTCATTACAGAAACTGTAATTGAGTTCTCATATGTTTTTGTCCAAGATTGAGGGATGGGTCACACAAAACTGGCTTCGTACCTTGGTGATTTATGGTAATTCTTACCAGTTTTAAGTGTTTATATTGGATCAGAGTCAGACAAAGCACATAAGAAAGGCACCACGTGATACTAAAAAATATTGAGTACCCGGGGTACGGGGTACCAACCCCAGCCAATGATGAATATTATTTTCTATTATTAAGGTAAATAATGAGTATCTATTGGTCTGATCGGTACCCCGGAATACCCAATATTTTTTCATCCATTAGAGACTGTATATGTATAAATATATAAAAATAGAAAAAGAAGGATTACATCTTTACAATAGCTGTAGATGTAAAATAAAGTTTGGCCAATGAGATCAGTGAGGTCCATGAACTCGAGTTTAATAAGCAGTGTTCAAGCACTCAAACTCATGCCGAATTAGATTTAAAAGCTGAACTTGATTACAACCTTACTAGCAACAATTACAACAGTTCAAAAATTGTCACTCAACACACATACCTATCCATTTATTTATTAATTCAAAAAAATTCAACTTATAGTTAGAAATTGACAATAGCGGAATTCAAGTTGGAGCAGCTGTATACACTTTGGAAGAAAAACATAAATGAACCGGCCAGTTCAACTATGAATTGTCAGTCAACTGTTTGATAGTCTGTTAAATAATGCATGTCGTGACATCTTTCAGATATATGCTTATAAATACCTCTGGCTAATAAATCTTTGATTATCTTCTCTGATGCATGCATTAATTTAATTCAGAGCTTTATTGATTATTCTATCTTATTGCATGCATGATGCAGCTTTGGACCTCCTAAAAAATGTGCAAGTGCAAGCCATGATAGGGCCAGCAACATCCATGCAGGCGGACTTTGTTATTGATCTTGGAGACAAAGCTCAAGTGCCCATTATTTCATTCTCAGCAACAAGTCCTTCCCTCTCATCCTCCTGGACACCATACTTTGTTCGCGCTACCCAAAGCGACTCATCCCAAACAAAGGCCATAAGTGCAATTGTCAAAGCTCATGGATGGAGAGAAGCTGTGCTCGTTTACGTAGACAATGATTTTGGAGAGGGGATCATACCGTTTCTGACTGATGCCTTGCAAGAGATCAACACTCGTGTCCCCTACCGGAGTGTCATCCCACCCAGGGCCACAGATGATCAAATTGTGGCAGAGCTCAACAATTTGATGACTATGCCCACTAGAGTCTTCATTGTGCACATGTTGCACCCTCTAGGCTCTCTCGGCTTTTCACCAAAGCAAAAGAGGTTGGCATGATGAGTGACGGCTATGTTTGGATCATGACCGATGGAATAACCAATACCTTGAGTTCATTGGACACTTTGGTGATTGATTCAATGCAAGGGGTGTTGGGTGTGAAACCTTATGTTCCAAGAACGAAAGAGCTTAAGAATTTTGAAGTTCGATGGAGAAGGAAGTTCCAACAAGAGAATCCAACCGTTCTTGATGCAAAACTGTGTGTTTTTGGAGTATGGGCGTATGATGCTGCTACTGCACTAGCCCTTGCAGCTGAGAAAGTATTTGGTGCTACCAACAGCACTAGTACTATTGGCTTTCATAAGGCAAACACTTCTGCAGGAAATTTTACAGACCTTGAAACTTTTGGAGTTTCGCAACATGGTCCCATGCTTCTCAAAGAACTATTAAGGTACTAAATTGAGAGGTCTTAGTGGAGATTTCCATATAGTTGATGGGCAGCTGCAATCATCAGCTTTTCAAATAGTTAATGTGATCGGTAATGGGGAAAAAGGGATCGGATTCTGGACACCAGGAAAAGGAATCACTAGAGAATGGAATTCCACCAGTACTTCAAGAAACAATCTTGGAACTATTATATGGCCAGGTGATACTACATCCCTTCCCAAGGGTTGGGTGATTTCGACAAATGGAAAGAAATTGAGAATAGGAGTTCCAGTAAAACATGGTTTTATTGAATTTGTGAAAGTAGAACCAAATACGCAAACTAACACGACAAAGGTCACAGGGTTCTGCATAGATGTCTTTGATGCCGTTATGGCATCGTTACCAAATCCTGTTCCTTATGAATACATGCCTTTCATGAAGCCTGATGGTAGCTATGACGAACTGGTGCAACAAGTGTCTCATGGGGTAACTCTCTCTCTCTACTGGTTTTCTTTAATTTTTCTCACTAGCATGCATATAAGTTACGGTTATAAATAGAACTATGATTAATTTTTCAAATTTTACAGAATCACCATTCTTTTGAGCGCAAAAAAAAAATAAAAAAAAAAATAATAATAATAATATAAAAAATAAAGAAGACACAATTTGATAAAATGACAAAAAGTTGGTTATTCATGGGAATCTGTTTTCCATGAAAAAGGTTGTCTAGACATCAGCCACTCGCACAACACACACACACACACACATATATATATGCATAATTAACTGATCTCTGCAGAAAGTTATATTCTATTCATGTATTGCTGATTTTTTCACTCGTATATTATGAAAATTTTGTCCGGGTAATGAACAGATCTATGATGCAGTGGTAGGAGATATTACCATTATTGCGAACAGGTCACATTTTGTGGATTACACGCTGCCATATATTCAGTCTGGCATATCATTGGTCGTACCAATCAAAGACAACAAGAGAAAAAATGCTTGGGTGTTCTTGAAGCCATTGACTTGGGAGCTCTGGTTGATAACCTTTTGTTCATTTGTTTTCATTGGCTTTGTGATTTACGTTCTTGAACATCGAATTAATGAAGATTTCAGGGGGCCTCCTTCTCATCAAGTTGGCATGATCTTCTGGTTCTCCTTCTCCACCATGGTTTTTGCACATAGTAATTGATCTCTCTCCTCACTCTTCAATTTACACATGCATGCAAGGTTTTATAATATATATATATATATATATATGTATGTATGTATGTATATAGGCCTTTGTAGCAATTAATTAAAGTTGTAAAGACACAACATACTAGTTACACCAAATTGGCTGAGAAAAGCCTTTCACATATATATTAAGATCAGTGTGAGATTTCTATGCTTTTAAGAAGTAAAAAGATAAAGTTGTGGATCGGTTACAATTAAACCGATGTGAGAATGATTGAGGACAGTGTATGTTATCTATTCCTGACAAAGAGTCATTTTAAGAAAAGCAACACTGCTGCGGAAATTACACAACGTTCACATAAGGTCATGACCAGAGCAAGTTAATGTGACAAAACTCTGAATAATTTTAATAAATTTATTCCAAATGTCTTCTTTTCATTTATATATATATGTATATATATATATATATTCCGAAAGGTACTTCACATTAATGTTGATTCAACACCAACTTGTTTTGACAGAGGAGAAAGTGTCGAGCAACTTGGCTAGATTTGTGGGGATCATCTGGGTATTCGTGGTGCTCATTCTGACTCAAAGTTACACCGCCGGTCTAACATCGATGTTAACAGTTCAACACCTCCAACCTACAGTTACGAATATACATGAGCTTGTAAAGAAAGGAGAGAATGTGGGTTACCAAAAGGGTTCTTTCATTTTGGGACTCCTAAAAAAGAACTTTGATGAGTCCAAACTGATGATTTACAACACTTCCGAGGAATTGCATGAACTTTTCAAGAAAGGTAGTGGAAATGGAGGTATTGCAGCTGCTGTTGATGAATTCCCCTACATGAAGCTGTTTCTTAGAAAGTACTGCTCGAAATATACCATGGTGCGACCAACGAACAAGACTGATGGTTTTGGCTTTGTATGTAATCTCTCATTGTCTCCCTGCGTATCTTTCTCTTTCACACACACTCGCACACAAAACACACCCATGCATTTAGTGCTTGAAATCTTAAATACATGTTAATTCTTCTATTTTGCAACTTGAAGGTCTTTCCAATAGGTTCTCCTCTGATACCTGATGTTTCACGAGCAATCTTAAAAGTTACACAGGAAGATAAAATGGTAGAAATTGAGAGAAAATGGTTTGGCGATCAAAGCAGTTGTCCAGACCTGAACACTTCGATTTCTTCTGATAGTCTTGGTCTTGAGAGCTTTTGGGGCCTCTTCATCATTATTGCTGGAATTGCTTCGACTTCAGCTCTCATTGTACATATATCTTTGTTCCTTTACGAGCATAGGCATGTCCTGAGCCGCTTTGAGCCCAAAACTTCAATATGGAGAAAGATCACAGTGATGGTTAGACACTTTGATGAAAAAGACCTCTCCTCCCATACTTTCAGGAAAAGTGAATTGCGAGACAGAAATAGGAAAAGTGTAGCTCATTTTCTCTAGCAGCAAATGGTGGCTGTTGTTTTACTCGAACTCCACAATATTCATCCGATGCCTTATGCTGTCACATTTTCTAAAATCTTAACCGGAGGGGAAGCAGGAGCAGAGATTGTTTGTTGATCTTGTTTTTCTGACTTGTTCTTCGTTTACATGAAACGATCACCGCTATTGTCACCTGCATTACTTCAATTCCAACAAATTAAGGTTAGTGGAAAACTCTTGTGAAAGTTAAATAACTGAGTACATATGCTCAAAGTGCATACCTTTTGCGTTTGCTCTTCAAGACCGTAGAAGTAGAGGGTAAATTGATTTTGGTGAAGAAAAAAAAAATTGTACCATAATTTTTTATAAAATTTAAAGTAGAAATTTATAAGATTTAAAAAAATTATGGATATAGCATACCCAACAAAAATTCAGTGGCGTCCACCATAATATCAAAACAAAACCCTCCTCCCCCACCCCCCGAAACATATTTCACTTAAATAACAAATATTTGTTTGGACTATCTTTAATTATTTATTTATTCTGTTAAAAAAGTGTTTATTATGACATAAAATTTGATTTATTTCAACATTATAAATCTTAATTCCAATACTTTTTAATTAAATTGTGATATGCTACTCACACACAGAACATGAAAAAGGCCACTTCCTCCTAATTATGAGATGATTTTGCCACATAGTTTGATAAATTTCTACTTTTAAATTTTATAAAAAATCATGGTACTGATATTTTTGGATCTCTCGTATATATCTCTTTCTTTATCTTATTTTATAAAAAATCAATTTAAGTTTTTTATTTTTTTATTTCACCAAAATCAATTTAAGTTGACATTTATCAATAACTACCATATTACTATATATATTCCAAATGTAAGAACATTTTGAAAGAAAAAATCAAAGGCCACATTTCAAAATCAGGGGCATTGTTTTAGTGTTTTATACAATTAAAAAAAAGAAAAAGAAAAAGTGAGTGGTGGATACTTTAGTAATACTAATGTATTGTTTTGATTTTTAAGGACAATTTCGTCGGAAAATTTTATCACACAATCACTCAAACGGATGTTTAATGTTAAGGATAATTTTGTCCAAAAATTTTTCTTACACAATCACTCTAACAGAGGTTAGTTAAAATGACCCCTCATGATAGTTGAGGGGGATTAATTGTTAAAAGTATTCATAAGGAGTTTTTTTTGCAAACGGATGAAAGTCGAGGGATTTTTTTTTTTGCAATTCTTTTTTGCAATTTGCCCTATATTATATATAGACATATGTATTCATGGGCCTAAAGCCTTCCACCCAATTAGGGCCTAAATCATCAAGGCCTTCTCCATCTAGTCCAACCCAACTCCTTTGGTCCAACTAACTTAAAGCCCAATCCATGATTAAGTAATTAACAAATAAGTAAATAAACCTAACCATTAAACAGTTAATTTTATAACAAATAAATAAATACATATGCATAAATAAATAAATTATTTAAATCAACCCAGCAATTAAACAATTCCAATTTAACAAATAACAAGTAAATAAGTCATTGAGAATCAATCAATTTAAACAAACAATCCAAATAATACAAACAAGTTAAATAATGCAATTAAATTAAATTAAATAACCCTCTAAAAATTATGGATATTACATTATGCAATTTACTCTTACCTAAATATTATTAACATTAGTGAAGTTTCTTAATGAGCACTTGTTAAAGTTTAATCATAACAAGGACATTTCTTATTATAGATACTTAAGAAGTTTGGACACTGACAGAGGACACGAACACGATACGGAAAGGATATGTCGACATGTCAGTTTTTTAAAAATGACACAAAAACACTATAAATACGACTAATATACATATAAGTATTCATTTATATATCTATTGAGTAAGATAATTATAAAAATTTAACTAATTTATAATGTTTATAATAAAGTTAAATAAGTCATATCTTGTCATTGACATCTCCACTACCTTTCATCACCATCACTTACACCATTGCGGCTTTCCACTACCACCATAACACTGCCTTCCACCATCACCCCTTACACCATTAATGCCTTACACCATTACTTCCGCTACCGCCTTCAACCAACACCACTACCGCCTTTGACCGCCACCACCATCTACATCATTGTCACCTTCCACCTCTACCACCATCGTCGCGTCATCTACCACCATCGTCATTTCTTTAAATTTTTTTATTTATTTATGGAAATATGTTATTTTGTTAGTTTAATTTCCTTGTCACTAAGAGTTAGGGTATTTTGAATAATTCAATATAAAATTCATTCTATTTAAAATTTTAAATTGGTCCAACCAAATATTAGAATGATTATTATTATTTCATTTTTATACATTTCATATTTACAATCAAACAATAAAATAAGAAACCATTGTATTGTCACTTGCATTCTATTCCTACTTCTACACATTTCAAATGCTAGAATGGTTACAAGGGGCCTAATATTTGTATACATATGAGTTCATTTAAACCAATCAAATGCTAACACCTGTATATGTATGTAAGAGTGTAAGACAAGCAAAGGGTATTTCAATTCTTGTGCATCACAATCTTGACAACCACAGATTGTGTGGCTCCCAACAGTTTATGGATCATGTTTTTGCTTTTGTGTGGCTGATGCTGCAGATTGAGTATTTGCAAGGTAAGGGCCACGTCTTGTGTCAGATGGTGGGGCAAGTGTCTCATGGTTTGTTTTGTGTAGTCAGGTTTCTTTCTCGTTTGTGGTTGTTATGTTGTTATGTTCTTTCACTGTGTATTATGTTTCTTGCTTTGTGCTTTGGGTTGGGTAGTTGGTTGTGTCTGTTTGTTGGGTTTGTCTGTTTTGTATCTGTTGTGTTGTAGATGCCGTAGGACTTCTGTCTCTGCCAGCGGAAAAAAAAACAAAAAAAAAAAAAAATCTTAACAACCACATAGAGATGTGTGTGTCAGTGTGTGAGTCGGGGGTGACCCAAGACATATTAGAGAGGAAACAACGAAAACTTTCAATGAAGATTTTATGAAATAAAAAATATATATATTTTAGAAGGTCGTCATATAATGCTTTAAAATATTAGATTTAAACAATTGGAATGGTGATATTTATCATCAATAACGTTATATTGACTTACATAAAAAAAAATTTAAAATCCAATTTATATGATTTTTATATATAATTATTTTTTATTTTAGAATGTGCATTCTGACGAATGTATCCTACTTTTAGATATTATTTTTCTTATTCCTACGTTTCAAATTTCAGCAATTGAAAGCACGAGCTACGAATAATAGACTAGAATTAATATATTGAGAGATACAGTCCATTTCTCTCTATCTACGACAATATCCAATAGTGTTTGCCACTCAATGGACCGTTCAGAGTAAAAGGAAGCTTCCACAGCGAGAAGGTGTGGTCTGGTGTTAAGCAGCATTTATATCAACTCTTCTCCACCGCATAACTAATATCAATTTAATTGTAGATTTTTTTTATAGTTTATCAAAATGTACTTAATACTTGAATTTATAGTAAATATTTACATGGATTTCACTATAGTAAGTAAAATGAATTTCACTCCAGTAAATTTGGTAATGTCAACAGACAAAAGAATTTTAGAGTGAAAAAAACAAACGTGTTCCAATATTGATCGCAAAAAATAAAATAAAAATTAAAAAAAAAAAAAATCAGAAGAGATTTTGGGACCACATAATCAATTGTAGTCTGAATTGAAAAATATATATGAAACTATATAATAAACACTTTAGTATAATTCCTTTTATTTATTTATTTTCCAGAAGAAAGCCGACATTCTGATTTGTTTATAAGTATGTTTAAATGGTTTAATGGAAACTTCCAAGAAAATGATAACTTCAATGAAGAAACCAGGTATTATATATATTCAAGGTCCTAGCTGTGATTTCTTACTTTTTATGGAACAAAAATATTCGTTGACACTTTTTACGATGATTCTTAAATTTAATCTAACAATTACATTCCAAAGCCACTCATATTCTTTCCTTTTAATACAAAATTACTATCTCTATTTGTACTTTTCAAATTTAATAGAATGAATTCCAAAAAATTCTTCTCGACAATCACTTACTTACAAAAAAACCCTTTATAAATATGTTTAGCAAGAAACTCTTTCAACTAGAGGACATTTTAATTGACATTCATCCCTATCTAATTTTTTTGGACGAAATTACCCTTTCCATCAACAGTTTTTTTTTTTTTTAAACGTCTCAATCTCCACCATCTCACTATCACCACCACAACCCACCTCCGCCATTACCACCACCTCCGCTTACCACCACTACCCTCCTTTGCCGCATCCTCTCAGGCAGCAGCTCAGTCGCCGTACGACCACAAAACCACCACAATTTTATATCCTAAATTGAAGGGTGACTGAACGAGGAAGAAGAATCTTATCTTATATATATACATATATGGGAAACCTGCTGCAGAATGTTTGGTATTTTCTTCTTTTTCTTTTTCTTTTCCCCCAATTCACCATGTGCGGAATTTTATTGCAGATGAAACATTTTCCTCAAGCTGGTGCAATATCCAATTACTTGAAATTAAAGTTCTAATATTGAATTTCCAAATCAGCAATTACAGCCTGCCTGACTGCCCAACTAAACTGAGTAACTTTCCTTTGCTTGGTTCTTTGTCCAGTCTAAAGGGAGTCATACTATAAAATATTTCAATTTCTTCCCTTAGTAAATCCACATTACAATTCAGGAATTTGCAGAAGGGAAAGCTAGGACACTTGTCCCAAGTTTTGTTGGACAAAAAAAGTCACGTTAGATAGTGGACTGTGGTGGTAATGGCGGAGGTGGGTTACGGTGGGGATGGTGGAATGGAGGAGATTGAGAGGTTAGAGAGAAAGTAAGGAAAAAAAAAAAAAAAAATAGAGAGATGGATGTAAGTTAAAATGCCCACTTAATATAGTTGAGACGAATTTTTGCAATTCGCTCAATTTAATACGATGTTGCGCAAGCGATTGTGCATTCATAGTCGCACATTTGATTGGTTGAAAAATAAGTTGTAATTAATGTGTCTTTCCTATTTTTTTGTAATTATAAAACTTCAACTTTAAGACCAAATTACCCTTTTAAATTATTTTCTCTTTCTTTATACCTAATTATTTATTTATTTATTTATTTATTTTTACAACGTAATTTATTTATTTTTACAACGTAAGAAATGTTAAAAGTTAAATTAGTAGGTGCAAAGAGTTAAAGCTTGACAAAATCCACCGGAGGCACTAATCACTGGGTTATCGAGGCATCTGCTTCTTTATATCTAATAACCTTCCTTCTTTTCTTTGCTTCTTTTCTTTTCTAATTTTTTTTTTTTTAATTTTTAACAATTGTCTTTTTTCTTTCCTCTTTCTTTCCTGATTAGATATATATGGCTATACTTTATTCTTTACTTTCTTTCTTTCTTTCTTTCTTTTTTGTTCACTTGTCTTTTATATGCATAAATATTCCACTTTGATGGATTTTTTATTGGATTTTATGTAATTTAATTGAAATAACTGTATGATATTAAGTTTTAGTTAATATATGAGATAAGAGAAATATCGTTTTCCAATCTGTTAACTACTATATATATATATATATAAAATAAAAGAATAAATTTATAATTTTTTTTTCTCTCTTTATCTAAAGAAGAAGAAAGAGTGAAAAACCATTCACACGGTGAGCACACATATATATAGTTAAAAACAATTGAAAAAGAGAGAGAAAAAAATAAGGTAGGACAGAAAAAAGAAAAAGAAAGAAATATGAAAGGATAATTTGGTTTTCAAAGTTAAAGTTTTATAGTTTCAAAAAATAGAAAAGAGGAATTAATTATAATTTCTATAATTGGGTTTTCAACCAATTAGATGTGCGACTATGAATTCACAGTCGCGGACCGCGACTGTATTTAACAAAAATAAAAATAAAAATAGAAATAGAAAAATAAAAATAAAAATAAAAATAGAAAAATAGATTAGAAGAATTGTCAACATGTCATCTCCATCCGCGACTTTATTTAACAAAAATAAAAATAAAAATAGAAATAGAAAAATAAAAATAAAAATAAAAATAGAAAAATAGATTAGAAGAATTGTCAACATGTCATCTCCATCGTGGCATGACATCTACAGACCCTTATCATCTGAGTATATATGAGGGTAAGCAAGAAAGATAAAAGGGATCCCATTTGGAGGATAAGGGTTTGATGGAAGAGAATTTTCAAAATGTTTTTATCAATTATTAAAACAATAATTCTTTATCTTCAACTTAATTAATTTTAAAAAGTAATAATGTACTTTTTATTTATTTATTTATTTTTATCAGACAAGTAATAATGTACTTGGTAAACTTTTCTGTAGATAGAAAAAATAAACTGAAACTGTAGTTTGAAACTAAATTTGTTTTTTTTTTTTTTTTTTTTTTTGAAAAATGTTTTATAATTTCATTTAAATCATGCTTCTTCTCCTTTGAAATTTCATCATCATCATTCTTGTCTTTTATATCATATAAATGATGTCGATCACATGAGTTCTTTTTTTTTACTCTTTTATATTTTATATCATGTTCTCCTCATTTAAAATTTAAGATATGCAATTGATATTGCTCATAAATGTGACACTCACTAGCCAATCGAATCAAGATTTTAAAGTCTTTTATGAATCCCAAATTCTTTTCATCTTTTGACATTCTTATTTTTTATATGAGGTGAAGAGATTTTTTATATATTTATTTTTGTGATAACATTTTTTATTTATTTTTGTTATAAGTAGTGGTATTGATAAATATTAAATTTAAGAAGTAAAAAAATTAATTTTAATTAAAAAAATATATATAGGTAGATTGAAATGTGACCATAAAATTAAATTTAATAATCATTAACGAATATATTTTCTTGCTTTACTATAAATAAAAAATCACTACTCTTCAACTCAGGACCCAATAATTAATATGGATTGTCATGATAGACAATTACAGGTGGAGTGAGACAAATGACATCTTTAAATGTGAGACTCGCGAACTGACCGACCACTCCTAAAATTAATGAACAGAATACATTACATCAACAGAGTTATTATTACAAAAATATTCATACCCCACATATGAAGATGTGCTCCAACGACGGTTGAGTGCATGGATATTTTACCTAACATTAAATTTAAAAGAGTGGAGTTTGCTATGTAAAAAAACAGAGCGCGGAGGTATGAACCACACCACCTAATTAAAGGGCGATATTTACTCTTAGCTTTCCTCAATCTGCTAAACAGAACTTGGTTGGGTTGACTCTTCTATTTCACAATTTTCACTCTCTCTCTCATTGTAAATATAGTATATATTTATATATGACTTGTATTATATTATTCAATTTTAAGTTACATGAGGTGTCACTATATAATTGGTTATTAAATTTATTTAAATTCATTTAAGTTTGCTGTAGGAAAAGATGGGCTTTTTATTATGAAGTGGCACCTTTTTATGAGAGGGGTAAAATAGACTTTTTTAATTTCTAAAAAGGGGTAAAATAGACCTTTTTTTTTTTAAATTTTCGGTGAGATGACTGGAAAAACCTTATCTGTCCTAAGACTACACCAATACCATAATTGAGGGGGGTTAGTTGCACATGGGGTATAGTTGAGGGAGGTTTATTGCACTTTACCCTATAATACCCTACTCACTCCTTGTGTGTTTCAATAACAATTTACAACTATAATGTAAAGGATAATACTTAACTGCCCACCGGTGAATAGTTTCACTCTACTCACTCTTCAATAATAATTTACCACATCAGCTTTAATAAAAAAATAATCCACATCCTCCTGTATTTTTTCGGATCAACTATTGAATAAAAGTGGGTTATTTTTTTTATTAAACTTGATATAATAGATTATTATTGGAACACAAAAAGGGTAAGTAGGGTGAAATTACTCACCGGTGAGTTTTTAAGCATTATCTTAATATAAAAACTAATAAGTCTTTGGGAGTCGTACCAGTGTTAAATGACATTATCGTAACACAGTTTGGACGCTTTATGGAATTCAGATGAGTCCCCACCGGAGTCTACGCTTGCTAGTCTAGCTATAAATAAGTAGCAACTATAGTTTGTAATACGTACCATGAATGTCAAATAAGCTGCCAATAGTACGTTTCCAAATTAAGATGAGGAGAAGACCAACCCAACTGGTTTTCTCTCCCTTCTTCTTTCTCTCAGCTCTAAGAATATTTTTGGTTACAGAAATGGCATTAATGAGTGAGAGCAGAACAAACACTCCAGTAAATGTAAATGTTGCAATTGGAGTTGTTCTTGACTTGAATAATAGTTGGAAAGGGCAGATGGGGTTGAGCTGTATCTCCATGGCTCTGTCGGACTTGTATCACTCTCATACTTACTACAAGACTAGGCTGGTCCTGCACACCAGGGACTCCAAGGATGACGTTGTTGTTGCAGCTTCAGCAGGTACCATGCATACTCCGTGTCTGATTACTCTTGCTGTGTGTGTATGTGTGTGTTTTATGGTTTGATCAATCTGTTGAACTGACCAAATAATTAATGGGTTTAGTAAATATCATCCTATAAGCACAATTATATATATATATATATATAATAGCTGTGATTATTGTTGGGTTCTTATGGTTTTTAGAAAGAGTTAAAGAGGTACTTCTTAATTGGGTAGCCTTTGCAAGTATCTCTTCTTTCTTTTGTGTCCTCCACTGAGTCTCTATAATCACCAATAATTTTCTTCCTGGTCTTGTCAACATGGCCTGTACCACGAGCCAACCAAATGGCTCCCATCCGTCCAATCTTTTGTTTTTGGACAAATTACAATGACCTCCCCTGAAGTTTGACCTAATTATAATTAAATATGAGGATTGCCTTTTTCTTGCAATGTGTCCTCTTAAGGTTTGCTATTTTTGCAAAGACCTCCCCTTTGTACATAATTCAATCATTTTTGCCAAAAAATTTATTTGAAGTTACTAAAATGCCCATCAACTAAGTTTAAAAGACCCTATTACCCTTATAAACTATGGAATAACAAAAAAAAAAAAAGACATATGCATGAGTGGACCAAACTATCCCTTAATTAGGTTTGTTTCACAATAGTAAATTAATACCTTTAAAACAAGGGCCACCACCACTCCACTGGCAACCACCATTTACTGCCAAACAAACCCACCTAAAAACCAATCCCACAATCAGATACCTCATATCTCCCGTAACCATTCCTTCATGGTACAATCAGTGACGGAGCCAGGATTTCAAGTGAGGGGGTGCACACTGCCAAAAAAAAAAAAAATAGTACGGAGTATATATATATAACAACTATAAAATTCAAAAAGACAAAGAAGAAGAAAATTATTAAAATATAAAAGGAAAGAAAAATGAAAGAACTTTAATAAGAAATAGTTAAAAAGTTTCAATTGAGAAAGAAAAATTTGACTTTTTCTATTAAGGAAATTTAAGGAATGTGAGAGTAAAAGAGAAAATAAAGAAAAAATAAGAATATAATTTTAGGAACTACAAATTTGAGGGGGGCACTATATAAATTTTTTCATATATATGGAATTTTTTAGGTTGTTGGCTAATTCAGGGGGGCACGTGCCCCCACTAGGCCTTCATTGGCTCCGTCCATGGGTACAATCTACAAAATGTCAATACAAACCCCAGATAAACAAAGTAGCTTATGTTCTTTTTGGAAATTAACAAAATAGCTTATGTTCGTGTAATGATATGTATGCTCACGGAAATAGTTAGCAAAATACGGTACAAAAAAAAATATGGAGACGTAATTGATACCCCAAGCACCTATTCTCACCGCAAAACTCAACTAGTAATACGAATACGTGCGTAAAAATTCGGGATAAAAAATTCGACTATACACATCTTATTATTTTCTTATATATATATATATATATATTTGTAAGAACAATAAAGAATATGTAACAAATAATGAAATAAATATACTACAATGGACACTATCACAATAATCATAAAAAAAAATTCATAAGTATATAATGTGATATTCTACTAAAACATCTAGGGAGTGTGATGATGTATAAACTTCTAAAATAATAATAATAATAAAGATATTAACAAAATTTAAAAGATCTCACAACAAAACAAAAAATCTATAAATATCTACAAACATCAATAAAAACTTATGATTCTTCAATATTATAATGTTCCACAAATATATATATATATATATATATATATATATATATATATATATATATTTCATTGTTTTGATTAAAGATCATAATTGGAGTGACAATAATAAGAGATTGCACAACAAATAATATTATTTTAATGGTTTGAAAGATAATGGTTATACCAAACAAACGATGGTAGAAAACACAATAGTTTTGTTTCAGAAAAATACGCTATTAGAAACGTGAGGTTCGTAACAAAAAAAATAATAATTAGGTTACGAATTAAACGGAGCGACGGGGTGATGAAAAAAAACGTGTATTTTGCCAACTGCCAACAAGCTTATAAAAAACAAATTAGTCTTCCTTCCTCTACAACTTTTTCTCGTTAGTCAACATATATGTATATACATTTATATTCAATATTGTATCAATGTAATGATATATTGCATTAATTTTAGGGTTTGATTCTGATTAATTTTGAGAATAATTTTTTATTTTGTACATATCAATCAATATGGATACATTTGAGGTTTGATTGATCAATCTTGGAATTTTTGCTTTAGATCTGTAAATAGAATCTAAAATATTCAGAGTGAAAGAAAAGAGAGGAAGATATGGGTATATTGGAGGCTTTGATTATACATCATTTGTCTTTGTGTTGCTGGCGAACCACCACCACCCACCCGCCTATCTTTGTTTCTCGCTAATTCCCAATCTTGTTCCGGCGAAGAAAAGCCCCAAATCGAGACTTTTTCTTCATGGGGTTTGCATAAATGACCATAGGCGACGACACCAACACCATCACAACCACCGACGACACCATTACTCTCAAGGCACTTCATGTCCCTTTCTCCATCGCCATCCCTGACAACGTCACATGCGACCACACCCACTATCGGTCTCAAAACACATGCGCGTCCCTCTTTCCATCACCGCCGTCTGGTCCATCGTCCCAATCTCCGTCTGGTCCGCCGTTTCAACAACCCCAGGCTTAGTGAATGTTATTGGGCAAAAGGGTCCTTTGCTATTTCTAAATATTTTGATTATTTTTAATAATATAATAATAAGGGCAGATGAGTAAATTTATCATAAAATCTGACATTGGGGGGTCTTTGCGAAAAAATGGCAAACTTCATGTTTACTTGCAATTAGTCTAAACATCAGGGAGGTCATTGTAGTTTGCCCTTTGTTTTTTGGTAAGTAAAAGAATAAAAAAAGGATTTTTTTTTTTTTTTTGGTACAAAATGCATTATACACACATGAAAATACCATAAAAAATTAGATATATTATACTTATCATTCCTAAACTAGTTGAAAATACTAAATTGGGGAGGTGATTGATTTTTACCTCTTTGAAGACCTCTATTATGTCTTGAATTTTCTCCCTTTATTTGTCAAAGTAGGAGGGTTCATTGAGACGTTGAGAAAAAGACGCTCTTAGCTTATAAACTGTCTCAAGGTTAGGAGTAGACGAAGAAGCTTATAAACTGTCTCAAGGTTAAGAGTAGACGAAGAAGTGACTTCATCTTCAACTCCTTTAGAGCTTGATGGAGCAGTATTTAAGGGAACACCTTTGGGATGTGGAATGGGAATGATCGGATTAATGAGAATTTTATGCCTTTCTATTCGCTTTAAGATCAGTAAGAACATTGAGTACTTGATCATCGAAAGCGGAATATGGATTATACCCTGGTTTGGAGGCAGAATTTCTAGGTTGATCGTTAAAAAAGTCAAAAGTCAACTAATTTAAAAAATATAATGCCAGAACTACCCTCCCCCAATTTAAATCGTTTTAATTTGGACACAGATATCAACCTAAATTAACTTAGATATATCATTTTAATTTAGGCATAAGTCATAAATCAAAGAAGTGCAGGTACCATATGTGTAAGAAGCTGAAATATACCCATGATTGGGCATCTCACAAAAAATATGAAAAACAAACATCTAGTGTTTCCAATCTAGTACTTTCAATTTCTTCTTTAAATCAATCCAATAATATTATTATGATATTAATTAATATTATGAATATATATATTTTTAAATCAATCCAATGAAATTATTATGAAATTGATTTTGAGTCATGGCACACAATTTAACTGATTAAGCCAACAATATAAATCGACTACAATATGATTACTTAATATATTTTATATAATGTTCATAATATGATATATTTTTTCTCTATTTATTTCTTTCTTCTTTTTTCCTTTTCCACTACCTTCATCTTATAAATTGAATTGATTGGAAATACTAAAACATTAGTCAACATGAAACATATAATTAACTTTACCAATCATATGCCTCAATTAAACATCCAACAATATGTTATTATAATTTCACAATATTTTTAATATACGCCACAATTAAACATGCAACTCAATAGAAAATGAAATAAAAAAAGTCAAGGTTCACATCATCTATAGTCTAGTTGGTCTCAAAATCATTTATGGCATCATACATCTCATTTTCACTAGTTAAGGGTAGTTTTGGCATTATATTTTTTTAATTAGTTGACTTTTGACTTTTTAAATGGTCAATTAACGAAATGAGAGTGTTTGAGCAAAGTTAATCAAAACATGAGAGGAGGTTTGTACTTTTTTTTTTCACTAGTTTAATCTGTGAGTAATAAAGACAAAGTTGAGGAGGTGTCATAACATTTAACTTAAAAAATTCACAGGAGAAATCAATGTAATTTAGCTCACTATCTTTCATACAAGGGAAAGACAAAATTTATAAATTTTGTTCTAATAATTATGTCCAAAGAAAACGTTAGTGGTATTGTTGAGCAAGAGGAGGTTGGTATAAGCCCTCCTCCGAATGAGGAGGTTGGTGTTTGACCTAAGTGAGCTTAACCTTCCAAAAAAAAAAACAAAAAAAAAAAGCAAACAGCACAAGGACTAGCAAAATCCACTAAACCCCAGCTCAAATACAAATAAAATATTCATCCCAAAACAGAATCCAAGCCCAACTCACAAGCAGTAACTGGAATAACTCACAAGACGGGACCATCAACAGAGCTAGGGCATAACCCACATTCAAATTTGCAGAGCTTCGATCGATTAGCTAGTGGGCTACCGTTCCAAGACATAGAAAAGGTTTGTGTTTGAGGGTTCGAAGAAAGATGGTGGGATATTCCAAGTATTTGCAATTTCCTTTGCATGAGGACAAGTATGGCGCGGAACAGAGAAGAGTCGATTGCGAGCAGACTCGCATGTGTGATTTAGGGTTTTCAAATGATGCCATTTTTCTGTTTCCAGATATGATATACAAAGCTGGATATAAGGTAAAGCTTCCAAACTAAGAACTTGCTCGATTTTTTTTTTCTTATTTCTCCAATTCGGTGAAGCCCAGATTCCTCATATTTGTGTGAAATCCACATTTATATCTTTGTGCATACGAAATGTGTTAATATTGTTCACACTGGTGGAACAAATGGTTGTGTGACTCTGGAGCTTCGAGGCAGATGACACAAACATTAGGCTGCATTAGATACTTGATGCTTGGTTTCTCTTTGGTTCGAAGCTTTTCTTATATGTACGGATAACCAAAGGCAAAATGAGCGTTTAGGGATGTTTTTGCTGAATTGAACCATACAAGATGGTGCCAATAAACTTGGGGTTGGGGTAGGTTTTTAATGTAACAGACTCCGCTAGAGGACAGTATTCATTCGTAAGGCGGATTGCCTATGTCTTATGGCATGGATTGCTTATATTAGTCTATTCCTCGTGTGCGGGAAATGTAGCTAACTTTCTAGGCCAAGCCCGTTGCCCATTTGAAATGATGGATGATACCTTTGCATACCTGTTGATTCCTCCAGCATTGTCTAGAGTTTAGAGTTATAGCCTGGATGAGGGGACCCCATGGTAACCATTGATGTCCCAGAAGCTTCTTCCTTTGATCAGATGCTTATGCGCCCATTCCACCCACATGTTGTTTGGTTCAGAAAATAGAAGCCAGACGTGCTTGATAACTGCAGCTCTATTCCATGTACCAATGCTAGCAATTACCAGTCCACCCTCAATTCCCGGTTGGTCTAAACTTGTGATGGTTAACAGAAAAATAGAACAAGAGGCTTCTGATAATTGGGAAGTTTTTTTTCTTTTTCTTTTTTCAACAGTCGGAATGTTGAAGAGACTAATTAACAATTGATTGTGGTTTTCATAATTAAACTGGTAACAATTAATTCAACAAGCTCCTATCTGCTCGCTTATCCAAAATAAAAATAAAAAATATTTCAAGAAGTGGTTGCTCTGAAACTCTAATTTACACCAATAACACTGATGTTCAAGTGTTAAACTGCTCAACAAGACAATTTTAATTAAGTCCTTGACCTTGGTCTATGAAGGGATTGCCTCAATAACTGAACAATGATCTCTAAGAGGCCAAAGTAGTCTTCAGAATTTTTAGCTTGTAATTGTGGACACATTTAAACTTTCCAAAATTATTATACTTATATGATCCATTATATATGTGTCTTAACATAATGGTATAAATTTAGGAGCCACATGAATTGAGATAAGTAATTAGAAGAATGGGCTTCAAAAAATAAATTCAGAAAAAAGGTAGTTACTCAGAAGTAGAGGGAATTTTTGTGTCTGACCTAGGTATAAAAATTATTTTGGGGTGGTTATCATATATATATGTTGTGTAATCAGGCGTGACTATTTATATACCTTACAAAAAAAAAAAATGGATTGTGTTGTTTAAACAGTGAAGTCAGTATTAGCTTAAAGATATCCCTAGCTTGGGGTTAGGATCATTAGAATTCACAGAAAAGTCCTGCTTTACGCAACACTGTAGGGATGTTAGTTCCCCTTATCAAATCAATATGTATAATTGTGAAAGACGTTTGATGTGTTAGTGCTTGTAGAAGCACTTAGCTGCTTCTTTTTTTAAGGTAAATGCTCGCACACTCACAATTATTCACTATAAAACTTGAACTCCTCACCTTAAAAAGGAGAGGTTATTTCAACTCGGCTAATGGCCTAGTGATTTTGCTCACCTCCTCTTCGACGAAAGAGAGGTTTTACCAATTGGCTAATGACCTAGTGGTAATGTAGAAGTACTTTGATAAAGAGCCAATGCTACAATATATTTCTATTTTCAGTTCTGTTTTTAAAACTTGCAAGACATGCTCTCACTGTCCTAAGTTTAATCTGTTCCTTGATTTTCTTGTCAATCATGATTAGCTAGATGCAGCCACTTATTCATCCAGCTGTGAAATATAAGAGAACAATAGTATTTGATTTTGACTAGGTTTGTTTTGACCTGATAGTAACTTGGGCTTCAGTTTTCACCACTACCTACCGAAACAAATTAGGTGAGATAGAGGGAGTATAACTTCTGGCTGCAACATTCAGACTGGATTTACTTCTCTTTCTTTATATATCTTACATATGTGTACGGACTATGAATGAAGTCAAGTCAGTATACAACGTGACCCGTGTATGTTACCAATTAATAAAAGTATGGGGTCATTACATAAACTGTAATTGAGCTCTCATATGTTTTTGTCCAAGATTGAGGGATGGGTCACACAAAACTGGCTTCGTACCTCGGTGATTTATGGTAATTTTTACCAGTTTTAAGTGTTTATATTGGATCAGAGTCAGACAAAGCACATAAGAAAGGCACCACGTGATACTAAAAAATATTGAGTACCCGGGGTATGGGGTACCAACCCCAGCCAATGATGAATATTATTTTCTATTATTAAGGTAAATAATGAGTATCTATTGGTCTGATCGGTACCCCGGAATACCCAATATTTTTTCATCCATTAGAGACTGTATATGTATAAATATATAAAAATAGAAAAAGAAGGATTACTTCCTTTACAATAGCTGTAGATGAAAAATAAAGTTTTGTCGATGCCCGGCCAACGAGATCAGTGAGATCCATGAACTTGAGTTTAATAAGCAGTGTTCAAGCACTCAAACTCAAGCCGAATTAGATTTAAAAGCTGAACTTGATTACAACCTTACTAGCAACAATTACAACAGTTCAAAAATTGTCACTCAACACACATACCTATCCATTTATTTATTAATTCAAAAAAATTCAACTTCTAGTTAGAAATTGACAATAGTGGAATTCAAGTTGGAGCAGCTATATACACTTTGGAAGAAAGACATAAATGAACTGGCCAGTTCAACTATGAATTGTCAGTCAACTGTTTGATAGTCTGTTAAATAATGCAAGTCGTGACATCTTTGAAATATATACTTATAAATACCTCTGGCTAATAAATCTTTGATCATCTTCTCTGATGCATGCATTAATTTAATTCAGAGCTTTATTGATTATTCCATCTTATTGCATGCATGATGCAGCTTTGGACCTCCTAAAAAATGTGCAAGTGCAAGCCATCATAGGGCCAGCAACATCCATGCAGGCGGACTTTGTTATTGATCTTGGAGACAAAGCTCAAGTGCCGATTATTTCATTCTCAGCAACAAATCCTTCCCTCTCATCCTCCTGGACTCCATACTTTGTTCGCGCTACCCAAAGCGACTCATCCCAAACAAAGGCCATAAGTGCAATTGTCAAAGCTCATGGATGGAGAGAAGCTGTGCTCGTTTACGTAGACAATGATTTTGGAGAGGGGATCATACCATTTCTGACTGATGCCTTGCAAGAGATCAACACTCGTGTCCCCTACCGGAGTGTCATCCCACCCAGGGCCACAGATGATCAAATTGCGGCAGAGCTCTACAAATTGATGACTATGCCCACTAGAGTCTTCATTGTGCACATGTTGCACCCTCTAGGCTCTCGGCTTTTCACCAAAGCAAAAGAGGTTGGCATGATGAGTGACGGCTATGTTTGGATCATGACCAATGGAATAACCAATCTCTTGAGTTCATTGGACACTTCGGTGATTGATTCAATGCAAGGGGTGTTGGGTGTGAAACCTTATGTCCCAAGAACGAAAGAGCTTAAGAATTTTGAAGTTCGATTGAGAAGGAAGTTCCAACAAGAGAATCCAACCGTTCTTGATGCAAAACTCAGTGTTTTTGGACTATGGGCGTATGATGCTGCTACTGCACTAGCCATTGCAGCTGAGAAAGTATTTGGTGCTACCAACAGTACTAGTACTATTGGCTATCAAAAGGCAAACACTTCTGCAGGAAATTATACAGACCTTGAAACTTTTGGAGTTTCGCAACATGGTCCCATGCTTCTCAAAGAACTATTAGGTACTAAATTGAGAGGTCTTAGTGGAGATTTCCATATAGTTGATGGGCAGCTGCAATCATCAGCTTTTCAAATAGTTAATGTGATCGGTAATGGGGAAAAAGGGATCGGATTCTGGACACCAGGAAAAGGAATCACTAGAGAATGGAATTCCACCAGTACTTCAAGAAACAATCTTGGAACTATTATATGGCCAGGTGATACTACATCCCTTCCCAAGGGTTGGGTGATTCCGACAAATGAAAAGAAATTGAGAATAGGAGTTCCAGTAAAACATGGTTTTATTGAGTTTGTGAAAGTAGAACCAAATAATCAAACTAACACGACAAAGGTCACAGGGTTCTGCATAGATATCTTTGATGTCGTTATGGCATCGTTACCATATCCTGTTCCTTATGAATACATGCCTTTCATGAAGCCTGATGGTAGCTACAACGAACTGGTGCAACAAGTGTTTCTTGGGGTAACACTCTCTCTCTACTGGTTTTCCTTAATTTTTCTCACTAGCATGCATATAAGTTACGGTTATATATAGAACTGTGATTAATTATTCAAATTTTACAGAATCACCATTCTTTTGAGCGCCAAAAAAACAAAAAAAAATAAAATAAAATAAAGAAGACACAATTTGATAAAATGACAAAAAGTTGGTCATTCATGGGAATCTGTTTTCCATGAAAAAGGTTGTCTAGACATCAACCACTCGCACAACATATATATATATATATATATATCTCGCACAATTAACTGGTCTCTGCAGAAAGTTTTATTCTATTCATGTATTGCTGATTTTTTCACTCGTATATTGTGAAAATTTTGTCTGGGTAATGGACAGATCTATGATGCCGTGGTAGGAGATATTACCGTTATTGCGAACAGGTCGCAGTTTGTGGATTACACCCTGCCATATATTGAGTCTGGCATATCATTGGTCGTACCAATCAAAGACAACAAGAGAAAAAATGCTTGGGTGTTCTTGAAGCCATTGACTTGGGAGCTCTGGTTGATAACCTTTTGTTCATTTGTTTTCATTGGCTTTGTGATTTACGTTCTTGAACATCGAATTAATGAAGATTTCAGGGGGCCTCCTTCTCATCAAGTTGGCATGATCTTCTGGTTCTCCTTCTCCACCATGGTTTTTGCACATAGTAATTGATCTCTCTCCTCCCTCTTCAATTTACACATGCATGCAAGGTTTTATAATATATATATATATATATATATATATATATATATATATGTAAATAGGCCTTTGTAGCAATTAATTAAAGTTGTAAAGACACAACATGCTAGTTACACCAAATTGGCTGAGAAAAGCCTTTCACATATATATTAAGATGGGTGTGAGATTTCTATGGTTTTAAGAAGAAAAAAGATAAAGTTGTGGATCGGTTACAATTAATCCGATGTGGGAATGATTGAGGAGAGTGTATGTTATCTATTCCTGACAAAGAGTCATTTTAAGAAAAGCAACACTGCTACGGAAATTACACAACGTTCACAGGAGGTCATGACCAGGGCAAGTTAATGTGACAATACTCTCTGAATAATTTTAATAAATTTATTCCAAATGTCTTCTTTTCATATATATATATATATATTACTTCACATTAAAGTGTTTTTTTTTTCTTTTTTTCCCCCCAAAAGGTACTTCACATTAATGTTGATTCAACACTAACTTGTTTTGACAGAGGAGAAAGTGTTGAGCAACTTGGCTAGATTTGTGGTGATCATCTGGGTATTCGTGGTGCTCATTCTGACTCAAAGTTACACCGCGAGTCTAACATCGATGTTAACAGTTCAACACCTCCAACCTACAGTTACGAATATAAATGAGCTTGTAAAGAAAGGAGAGAGTGTGGGTTACCAAAAGGGTTCTTTCATATTGGAACTCCTAAAAAAGAACTTTGATGAGTCCAAACTGATGATTTACAACACTTCAGAGGAATTGCATGAACTTTTCAAGAAAGGTAGTGGAAATGGAGGTATTGCAGCTGCTGTTGATGAATTCCCCTACATGAAGCTGTTTCTTAGAAAGTACTGCTCGAAATATACCATGGTGCAACCAACGAACAAGACTGATGGTTTCGGCTTTGTATGTAATCTCTCATTGTCTCCGCGCGTATCTTTCTCTTTCACACACACTCGCACACAAAACACACCCATGCATTAGTGCTTGAAATCTTAAATACATGTTAATTCTTCTATTTTGCAACTTGAAGGTCTTTCCAATAGGTTCTCCTCTGATACCTGATGTTTCACGAGCAATCTTAAAAGTTACACAGGAAGATAAAATGGTAGAAATTGAGAGAAAATGGTTTGGCGATCAAAGCAGTTGTCCAGACCTGAACACTTTGATTTCTTCTGATAGTCTCGGTCTTGAGAGCTTTTGGGGCCTCTTCATCATTGCTGGAATTGCTTCGACTTCAGCTCTCATTGTACATATATCTTTGTTCCTTTACGAGCATAGGCATGTCCTGAGCCGCTTTGAGCCCAAAACTTCAATATGGAGAAAGATCACAGTGATGGTTAGATACTTTGATGAAAAAGACCTCTCCTCCCATACTTTCAGGAAAAGTGAATTGCGAGACAGAAATAGCAGTCACGGTGTGGATGGTATGAATGCTAATTGCCCACCAACTCCATCAAGCTTCTCTCTCCATGCATCTCCTCATCCTAATGGCCCTCCAAGTCCATCAAGCTTTTCCATCCACAAAGATGGCAACCCCTTCATGTGAGTATGGTGGTCTGAATCCAAATGGCCAAACAACTCGAGAGATGGTGCCAAATCAAAACCGGCCAAGGGCTTCAGTGTCTGCATATGCAAACCAGTAATGTTGGATTTTCTCATAGCTTTCATGATTTGTTGAAAATTTTAAAGATTTCAAAACTCATTATTTATTAGAACTTGTATTTGAATAGCTTTGTAACTCTTATTATTATTATTATTATCACCTACCAAAAAATAAAAGAAAATAACTTTTAGAATTCAATCCCATCATGTTTAATTTGTTCTGCAATATAATTGCTGCTTCTTTCTTCAAAGTCCTTAGAAAGCTGATACGAAATAAAATTGGCAACACAATGTGTTTTCAAGTAAATCAGTGGGATTTTGATCTATGAAAACTGTAGTCTAAATACAAGTATATGCAGAACCATCTACACACACATGAAGATATATACGATCAAGTTCCCTAACAGAACAAGCTTAACTCTACAACTGGTTTAGAAGTAGAATCAAAGAGTATCAATAGAAGATTGTAAGTACTCATATATCCCTTATTTATAAGTTTACAACACTACAACACTGCTAAAAAAGTTATACACATTATTGTAACTACTATGGAACTACTAAAGCCACACCCATCACCATTTTCATTAACATATACGATAAGGGTGAACAAATATCCGAATCCACCAATGCGTGGGAACTATCTAACTCAGTTTTGGTCATATATTCTTAGAATGGAACTCCCTCTACTCATATCACAATCCGCAATCCTTTCTGCGTAACTGTTAAGTGGTACATATCAAATTCTTCACCAACACCTCCTCAGCAATGTCAGCTCCTTCTCCCTAGAAGCAAAATGGTGGCGGTTCTTTTACTCGAACTCCACAATATTCATCTGATGCCTTATGCTGTCCCATTTTCTATGTACCTACGTCTGCAGTTGCTAAAATCTTAACTGGAGGGGAAGCATGAGCAGAGATTGTTTGTTGATCTTGTTTTTCTGATTTGTTCTTCATTTACATGAAACGATCACCGCTATTGTCACCTGCATTACTTCATTTCCAAATTAAGGTTGGTGGAAAGCCCTTGTGAAAGTTAAAATAGCTGCGTATATATGCTCAAAGTGCATACCTTTTGCGTTTGCTCTTCAAGACCGTAGAAGTAGAAGTCGAAGCGTTGCTATGCCAATTCCTCTTCCTCTGATTGATGAACCAATTATTTATCTGCTTTAATTGCAAACCTGTCTCCTGTACCAATCTTGTCTTATCTTCCTCCTGAAAAGATTTATAAAACCACAGTGATTTGAACAGTAATTGTGTAAAAATTGACTTGGCTGCTCTTCTGATTAGCTTATCATAAGCTTTAAGAATTTTGCCCATTTAAGCCTAGTGCAAGCAGTTCCAAAATATAAAGCTAAACGGAAAACTTAGTTGCTTTCTAACATGAAGGAGATCACATGAGGGCAAACTGGTCCTAACATTCGAGAACAAGTCAAAAGCCACAAGCATCATTTACAAGGTTCAACTTACCATTGAAAGGCAAAATTAGTTGAGCTTCACACTCAAGATATCAGACATTATGCAAAGGAGTGATGAGCCGACACTTACTGTTGGGTAAGGCCACTTTGAATGTGTTTGCCACCAGGTTTTTAAGACAGAGGTGGTATCGCCAGGTAATTTTCCTGCCCTTCTCTTGCGCAAAATTTCTTCCCTAATGTCCACAAGTTTCTCCTTGTAACCCTATAGAAAAAAGAGTATGTTGATGACACTACCATATATGTACAAGAAGTCCACAGTCAAATATTTACTTGCTCACCTGTTTCAGTTCATGCTTTAGCTCTTGCCTTACTCGCTCCATCAAGGATCTCTCACTCTCTGTCGGGACAAGAGGACCGAATCCCATGTTGTCAGAACCCTCCAAACTTCCATCAAACAAGTTCATATCACTGTCTACTTGGTCATCATCATCGGACATTGTTGCTCCGGTGCCTTCTCCAGGAGAGACTCCTGTTCATGTAGCATGTGATAGCAGAATTTGTTTTAGTATTTCAAGCAAATGCATAAATTTTACCAGGGTCAACTGGTCGATCCAATTTTAGTTTTTTACTTATTATTATTATTATTATTATTATTATTATTATTATTATTCCCTTTTTTTAGTGCTAGACGAAATTGTTTATCACAAAAGGAAAGAAGTACCAAGGTATTCTTCAGAATCCATGGAAAAGATTGTTTAAGAAAAACCCAAAGAATCCAGAATAGATAATTAATCGTATATTCATTACAATAAAAACCACTGAGGAAGGTTCCCATTGGTCATACAAAAATTGATTACAAATAGAACAGTTGAGAAAATGAACTTTTTAAACAGACTACAAAAAAAATATGATGTACAAAAAATTATGCAGGTGTCGATAGGCAAAATATTTGAGAATCACAGTTACAGTAGATACAGGTGCTCCACGTCCAAATGTCATCAGCCATTAAAAATGAAAGGTTCCCAAACAAAGAGACAATATGCAAAATAATATTTTTAGAGCAATCTAAAAGTTCTCCATAATTTTTTTTTTTTTTTATACAAATCAAGAAAAGGGATTGCTTCATAGAAATAGTTTCAGGGTGAAGAGATATTTTTGAAAAGTTAATTTTATCTAGGATGTGATATATTAAATGTGAAATCTGTCTTCAAGCAAGTTTAGCAGTAAATGTCTATTAGTTGTGAACCGATGAAGTATTCTCGTGCATACATGAGATGCATGGAAAAACACATGAAGAACACAAGAACTTCAGCATTATCCCATAATTTCTCACAGCATCTATCCATTCACTCAATTCAGCCACAAACTGGTTCTCTAAGTGTTTGATCATTAATCATTGTTTATCGATATATTTTTCCAATTTTCCTTGTTTTCTACTCCTGCTGCAGAAATTTGAAGCCTTATACCATTCTCTGGGTAATATAGTTGCTGTTTTCTCCACACAAAGTGGAATTGGTGTTGCTTATACAGCAATGTGAGAATTTAATGTATGGGGTCAATACACTTCCACGCCATGAAAGAGAATACTTTTGGCTTACGGTCTTTGGATTCAAATAACAAGTGATTAGAGGACCTCAATAAACTGAACCAGAAAAGAAAGATGACATTGAAGTATTAAAATAATAAAATTTAAGAATTATATGAATATGATCAAGCAATAGAAAGTACTAACTGAAGTACAAGGACCAATAATTGAATATCCATGAGACCTTAAGCTTAATGGGGTATTATTGAATATAGTTATGATGACAATATTGCAGAAGTCACCTGTCAGCAAAAAAATGTCGGAGAAGTCAATGAAGGGCAATACTTTTCTGACTGAAGCTGAGGGGAAAACTAAGTCTTGGAAATGCTTTGCGTTAGATACGGAGGAAATTCGTAAAATAATTGGAAACTTACAAATATTTATTCTTGGCTGAAGGAAATAAAATTGTTTTAATCTTAATTTGAGAGTATTCTTCCTTAAAAGAAAATTATCATTATTTACTAAAGAATGTAAAATACAGTAATACACCACACCTCAACTGAGGTAAGTACACCACCAAACCACGTAAACTTTTGTTGGAGATTATTCGTGTCATTTCTCTAATGCTTACATGTTTACATCACCTATAATTTCATATTTACCAATTGACGAGTGGGGAGATGTAGGGCGCCCCTATTTCTTAATCATGAATTGAAAAAAAAAAACTTTCGAAAAGAATTTAGAAACGTTTAACATAGATTTGTGGAATAGAAGGAGAAGCATAAATTTTGCATCTTTCCCAGATTTTAAAACAGCAGCTAATAGTATAATTGCATACTTAAAAACACCTGATAAACCAAATTTGCATTGTGCCATGGATAGAATTATTTTCTCATAAATTGAATTACTTATGTATCTCGTTTCACTACAAGTGATTCAGGACTTGAAATTCCTTGTCGTCAATCAAGAACTGAATTTTTTCAAGGACCACATCATCAATTACAGAGTTTCTTTTTTTGTTGATTTAACAAGGGTGGTTTTCATTCACTAAAAAGAAAAGCACACAAACTGCATGTTACAGCAAGATCAAGCACGAGGAGTCACAAAAACTAAAGACCCCAATATAGTAAGTAAATAATACCTCGAGTAGTTTCAAACAGTTAAGAAAATGGTATGACTATCAACATTATTAGGCTTCAAAAGCAATGAAGCAAGTAAAATTTCAGGAGAAAAAAGGATTGGAACATACTATTTTCCAAGACAAGTACACAACATTTGTTAGGAGAAAAAGAAAGCAAACTTTGTTAAAAAAAAAAAAAAAAAAAATTCTGGAAAGGTACAATAATGAAAAATTACCTGTTAGGCTCTGCAGTGATTGCTCAATCTCCCAGCAAGCCATTACTGCTTCCATTGCATGAACACGGACATGTTGTTGCAATTGTTCTTTAAAAGAATACAACAACAGAACGTAATGTGTCTACATTACAAAGAGAGGAGAAACAAAAAAAAAATATATTAGGGACTTTCATCCAAGTCATATTTTTTATTTTAATGTCGAACACATTTTCTAGTAAAATAACACTTTAAATAAGGCACATTCACCTTAAGAAAAAGACAGAGGTATATAGATTAGGTGTATGGGAAGACATGAAGCCTCATAAGCATAGAGAATTGAATCATTCTTGTAGGAATTGAGATCATACAGTCCACAGAATGTTCTCATTTCAACAAAAAATCAATAGTTTAAACAAAGATATTCCTTTTTGTTCCATCCAAAATTTCTTCCCAAAAAAAAAAAAAAAAAAAAAAGATCCCAGACCTCTTCCCCTATCTACTTATTCATTGTCGTGTATCATAATAACCGAGATTCAGGTGCTGGACCTTCCCTTCCAAATAATGAAGAGAACTAGTATGATGAAAATGTATGATTTCCAACAGAATTACTTGATACGCATCCACATGTACTCCAAAGCAAAAGCAGTACGTTTTCATTCAACAACTCAAAGAAGCTAACTAATGACTTCAGGTGTATAAGCTTTTAAAAGAGATTAAAACCTTAAAAGCTAGAATGAATCCATTTTTGCTTATCTATATAAAATTCAAACAATTTTTAACTACTAAAAATCACCTTCAATTTCATCACAGAAACAATATTTATGGTTGAATATCTAATTAAGACCAAATGCAGAGAAAAACGCCATGTTTTGTTATTTTGAAAATGACATCATTGCAGCAGAACTATTTTCTTCTTCGCACATCTCAACTTTGACTTCCTTTCGATGAAAGTCAGATTCATTCAAAAGGTTCTTCTTCCTACCGTCATCTTTTATAGCTAGAAGCATTTATTCTTTCATGGGGATCTCCAACATCAGAGGATCACTTTATTGTCCTTACTTATGGAGTTGGTCTATTGTTGCATAATATGCAAAACTTCCTTCTATATGCTGTTGCAGCCTGCAATCCCTCTCATAATATTTCTTTGCTCAAAATTTTGCCTCCCCCATATTCCAAATACAGAACAAATATTCTGTCAACAATATGGTAAAGGTTTTCTACATCATCAGCACTCAAAGCAAAGAACCAACATTGAACATAATATCACTGACCTGAACATCCAATCGATAAGTACTCGTTACCTAATAGCAATCAGAGCACCTACATAAAAATTCAGTACGACAAGAATCACGGTTTTGACTAATGAATTACCCCTACCTAACTATATGTCGCCGTAACCAATAGGCACTAACCTAGATGACATAAGCTCTCCCTCCCGAAGGAGAGGTTGAGTGTTCAAGTCCCGGTAGGGACAAACAGTCAGTCCTGATGTCCCAAAACAGACCCATTCCCGTGCAAATTATTGGAAAAAGCCAACGCCACAGGTTTTCCCTCAATTTAAACTACATACAATTTTCAGAGGATGCATTTAGAATATATATATATATATATCACATTATATTCTGTCATCCCTTGCAGAGAATTCAGCTGATGAATCAATTTCATTTAACCAGTGTAAAGATACCCTCTCCAAGCAAAGGCAGTTCTTTAACAATCTATATATATCAATATCCATTAACCCTAAGAACAAAGAGACAAAATTGGAAAGCATTTATGCATAAAGCAAACTTCTGCATAACTGTACAAATACCACAATAGCCTTTAATTTCCACAATCAGTACATAGTACGCACACCCTTCCCCATAAATTCCTCTTCAGTTTCATAAATACTACGGATTAACAGGCTCAATTAATAACACCAATGTGAACAACAACAACAACACAATATCATGAAATGAATAAGAAGGAGGAGCATTTAGGCAACAATGTATATATATATAAACATATATGTATGTATAGTATAAAACAGAGCACAAAAGCTTACCATGAACTGATCAAGCTCCTTACCATCAGCAGGATTACCATGTCCGATAGCAGAATACTTGGATACAACATGCCGTGACTGGGCGAGCTGAGCATCGATCCTTGGCAACTGATCGACCGGCGTCGCGATACGCAAACACGCTATATGCGCAGATAACAACTGTTCGTATAGCGGATGGGCCAACATTTCAGCTTTGTACCTTGCATTATGCCAATTCAACACTCCATCACCGTCACTACTGGTGGCGCCACCGATCTCGCTCTCCGCCAACTCTCCTCCGCCACTATTGTGCACCTGATTGCTACCGATATTCCTATTGTTATCGTTGTTCAAGTCGGCCGATTCGTGCGATATCGCCGCGGCGATCATCGAATCGTTGGAAACCTGAACGCTGTCGCGAGCATCGCTGACGCTTCGCTGAAGAATCGACCTCGAGAGCCACTGATTCGACGCTTGCGAAGTCGCCGGCTCGGAATTCATGTGCAGATTGAGGAAATTACCCTCGCCGTACTGGTTCTGTTGCCGGAGAATCGCGCTGTTGATCCACGTCGGACCGACACCGCTGACTTGCGGTGGTTGATGCGGGGAGTTGTGGTGGTCCGGCGGTGTCCCGGCGGACTCGAAGATGAGTCTCTGTATGTCCTTGTGGTCCCTTCCGGCACCATTCGGCGAAGATTGACCGAGCTGTTCCGGCAATATAGCCCGTAGAATTGAAGTGTTTTCACCTAAGTGTTGGTCCGAGAAATGTTGTAACGCCATTTCTTGTGAGAGGTGGTTGGGAAACGCCATTGACGAAATAGCTAGTCTCACAAATATATATATATACACTCTCAACGCCTATACATATGTAGACTGGCTAGAGAAAGAAACAACAAAGAAAAATGCAAGTTATAGAGAGCTACAATCTGTCACTACTTGCTAAATTACTTCAAAACAATTCTACTCCGGTGTTGAACACACGAGCAATATAGAGAGAGAAATTGAATTCGAAAAGAATTACCGACATATATATATATATATAGGGATTGTCTCTCTCTATATCTATATATTTGTGTGTTTGTGTCGTGGGAGGAAGAGAATATGAGATGCTATAAGATATGGTACTTCAAATTCATAGGAAGAGAGATAGAGGAGTGGTTTTTAGAGAAAGTATACTACATGAACATGATACCACTCTCTCAGATGTCGGGTGGTTTTCAGGGGTCGGGAAACCGCTTCTTCTAAATTGGCAGACATGGAAATGCAAGGCTATTTTGAGCGTGGATTTATGAGGTTTGGGGTCGTTGGATGCGAGGTGGGTTTAATCTGATCGGACGGTAGAGAGATTGTCAACGTGGATAAATTGTTGAGTGGAGGGACAAACATGGACATGGTCACGGTTGGACCACGTGATAGTGATGCCCTATGAGAATTGAACACATTATTAACTATAGCATTAGCAACTAAAATTAGTAACACACAAAACCACCAATGACTAAATGACATTATGCCTTTCGAAGTAAAAGTTTAGCAATAAACAAATTAGATTAGGCGTCGCTCTTCACGTTAACAATGATTTAAGAACCAATATAAAATGTGTGGTTCTCATCCATTATGTCTTGTGTTTGTTTAATGAAGAGGAAAATGATGGATTGCAAGGGTGAAAGAGAGATAGCCAAATAGTGTTTTAAATTATTATTTTTTTTTTTAAAGTTAGGGGAATTGATAATAAAAAAATAAAAATAAAAAAGAATAAGGGACGTGTTTGGTTTATTATTGTGTTGGCACCAAAACTTGGCAGCCATCTCAGCGATGACGTGAACCAACGAAAAGCTGATAAGTATTTTTAACATGGCGTCAAGGGAATCAGCCAGTTAAGAAATATCAGGAACAAGTATTGGAGAAAGTTATTCAGCCACTTCATTAACAAGGCAGTTGCTAAAATATAGCAACAAACATTTGACTTTATTCAAGTTGGGTTATCAACAGGAAAGGAAAGACTAAAGTTTTAAGGAAATCAGACAACTGATAGGAATTCTAGTTGGATGGAACAAGGAAAAATACAAAAGGCAGCCGCGTCATAAATATAAAAGCGATAAATGGCTTTTGGGCAATTTAAAGGAAGAAACGGTGACCAAGTATAAGGAAAGAAGTTGCTAAAAATTAGCAACTTTCCAGCAACTTTTCAGCAATTCCACAACTTGCATTTGATTGGATCAAAGAGAGATTTCAGTAAAGACTTTCCCATTGAAAATGGAGCATCGATATTGAAGGCGAGGAATGTTGGGCCGTAGCTCAGTTTGAATTTCAAAAGAAAATGATTGAAGCAAAAGAGATTTTCTAGCAATTAATTAGGAAAATAAGTTGAGATAGAACTTCTATAAATAGAAGTATTGTATTCCATTTCCAATTTGTCCAGTACCACCACAAAACATGCATTTCAACTAAAAATGTTTTCAATTGACTCTACGTCATTTTTTCCTATCAATTTCTTTATTTCAATTTAATGGCAATTGATTAGATCATTGTCAACTATTTCAATTCAGCCATTTACTTTCTTTCAATTTCAATTATGTCAATTTTAATTACGCAATTTTAGTTAGGCTTTCAATTTAATGGCAATTGATTAAATTCTTGCCATTGAATCGTGGTGACAATTGATTAAATTCTTGTCATTACTTGGCTGATGGCAATTGATTAAATTCTTGCTATCACGTTTCAGTGGCGATCGATTAAATTCTTGCCATTGTGTTTGGCTGATGGCGATTGATTAAGTTCTCGCCATCACGTTCGGCCGGCGATCGATTAAGTTCTTGCCGCCTGTCTTCACTCGGCCATTCCATCCATTCAAACATTCATCAGTCGTTGCATTTCTTTAGACACTCTAAAAAGTCCTTACTACAAACAAGGCATAAAAGAACCTTGCTGGGAGTTCTTACTAGTCTCTCTCCCACACAATCGCTTGAGAGTCAGCCATCGGAAAAAGGGATAGGCTGGTGTTCAATTACATATTTTGGGTATTTTGTACAAATACTTTGGCACGCCCGCGAAGAGTCCATCGACCGGCGTAGGGAACAAAAACCGCGCGAACACGTTTTGGCACGCCCGGTGGGACCACTACTAGAGTGTTATAAAAGAGGCAAATATGCCGCGGCCCACAAAAAATTCTAAGGCCGTGGCTACTGATGAAGATTTGGAGGAAGGCGATCAGCCAGTACAGGCTGAGAACTCTACAGCAGGTCCTACTAATGAGTTAGCCGTACTTCAGGCACAGGTTAGCTCCTTGGTAGATGCAATGGGAAGGATGGGAGCACGCTACAACGACTTGCATGAAAATATGTCCCAACTCTCAGCCTTTATTTTGAACAAGCCGACTCAAGCTAGCAGCTCCAACAATTAGGAATCGGCTTCTCAGCCGAATCTATCCCAAGCTGCTCGGCCAGAGAGGGCCATTGAAACATCACAGCCATGGCCGCCAGTAGTGACACTCCAACCAGTTGCAACATCAAGTCAGCCGGTTCATATGATACTCACCTGGGCAGAAAGCTATCCTCAGCCTACGTTGGCAGGTTCTAATCAGCCACCAGTAGTAGGTTCGCAGCCACAGGTAATTCTACCAAACCCTCCTCGGATGCCTTTGAACTCGGGGGGCAATCAGATCAAGTGGAGGCCACCGAACCCACTGTATAATCATGTGCCGCCACAGGTAGGGCTCGGGGGGCAGAATATGGCTAATCAGCCACATGATTGGCTGAATTGCTATCAACCAGCGGCTAATCAGCCGCCAGTTTTTAATTACATACCACCAATATTAAATCAGCAACCTCAAGTCATGTTAGATAGAAGACAATTAGCTGATTTACTCACAGAAGAATATGGCCTGGAACTTAGAGGTGCCGGCCGACCAATTTATAGAACTCCTTATCCAGAAGTGGTAGACCAAGTTGAGTTCCCTAGAGGATATAAAGTCCCTGACTTTGTAACCTTTAGTGGAGAGGGGAATCAATCGACCGTGGAACACATTGGCCGATTCACGGTTCAATGTGGAGAGGCCAGTGTTAGCCCGTGGTTGAAATTGAGACTTTTTCCTAACTCTTTGACAGGGGCAGCTTTTTCATGGTATATTCGTCTACCTCCTAACTCTGTTTTTAATTGGCCACAGATGGAGGAATTATTCCACAATCAGTTCTACCGTACGGAGACAGAACCTACTCTGGCCGATTTATCCAGGCTAAGTCAATTGCCTAGTGAATCGGTCGAGACATTCATTGCAAGATTCAGGAGAGCAAGATTAAGATGTCGTGTACCTCTTCCAGAACAGGAGTACATTCGTTTGGCTTTGAACGACCTTGATTTTGAACTTCGGAAGAGGCTTGAAGGAGTTCCATTTTGTGACATGTATGACCTGGCCGAGAAAGCTACCAGGTATGAGTTGGTTCTCAAAGAGGAGAAAGAACGAAAAAATTCCTCTAAAGGTACGTACTATAGGGACCCCAACTATGAAGTTTATTCAACTGATGTGGTTGAAGAGGAAGATTTTGAAGCTAATTTAGCCGAAGTCATTCTAAAGAAACCTTATGTATGTGACGCTTTAACAAAACCAAATGTATCCACCAGTGGTACTCAGCCATCGACTTCATCGGCCAGGAAGGGTACGGCTGATACTGGTAAGGTTTATACGTTTGATCTGGCCAAAACAGAACAAATTTTTGATCATTTGTTGGCCGACAAACAAATCGTTTTGCCAAAAGGACACAATATACCATCGACCAATGATTTAAAAGGAAGAGAGTTCTGCAAATTTCATAATTCATGGAATCATACTACTAACAATTGTTATGTATTTAGAAATGTATTGCAGAAATCTATCGATGAAGGTGTATTGAAATTCCCTGAAAAGAAGCCAGATGTAATGAGGGTCGATGGCGATCCATTTCCTAATATTGTCAGTACCAATGTAATCAGCCTGGCAACTGAAAAAGCCGCTGATAATGGTAGACAGGAAAGATTACCAAAAGTTCTTGATAGTTCATCGGCCAGTAATGATGAGCAGAAAGTTAAGGACTTGGAAATTCAGTTAAGAGAAGCTCAAATTGCCCTCATCAACCATGGTTGTTGTCCAAATTATAAAGGCCAAAGGAATGACTTAGACAAGAGGGGCTATTTCCAATCAACCAGAAAGCGCAGTGTCCATGAAAGGTTAGGCCATCAGCCTAGACAGAATCACAAAGAAATCAATCGATCAATATTTAGAGAAAATGGGCCGAGGGCAGTGAGAATCATTCGGTCATCGGTGGCCGATAGAGTCCTGCCAGAACAACATTTTTATCCTAGTTTCAAAAGGAAACTAACAATTCAGTCAGAAATATGGGTTCAAAAAGGAGAAGAATCTAGCCGTGTAAGAACGGTTAGACCTCCTTTGGTTGACCATGGCAGATGGACTCGAGTAAGTCACCCAAAGTTTCCTAAACAGCCTCCTACACGTACCCAAAAAAGGAGGATGCAAAGGAAAAATGCAGAACTTAAAAGGAAAGAAGACAAGATCGACCATGATCAACTAGAAAGGAAAATTGAACCAGTGGTGGCTGAAGACATGGAGGTCGCTACATCCTTTGAAAATAAGGCATGCTTTTATGAAGAAAAAGATGATCAGCCAGACAAGGATCCAAAGCATGCGGCCAAGAACAGAATTCGTTTTGGTTCTCTCCCGAATTAGGTAAATTGTAACATGGTATTTGTTTTGCCTTCTGTGTTTGAAGCAAGGATAGAACCAACGGTGAACAGGGATGTTGAGTCAGCCAAGCAGGAGGAAAAGGCTGAATCTTCAGAAATTAAGAACGATTCGACAAGTTCATCGGCCGGGATAGGATTGATCTCTCAGGATCAGCCATCTAAGGCCGATAAAATCATTTTCGAAAAACCACCTTTGTCCATGACACAGCAGTTGAGGCCGTTGTATGTTAAAGTATGGGTTGAGGGTCAGCCAATCAATAGGGTTTTGGTTGACAATGGTTCGGTGGTGAATGTCATTCCATCAACTACTTTGAAGAAATTGGGTAAAACCATGGATGATGTAGTTCCAACCGACGTGGCCATCAGTGGTTTTAATGGAGGATCTAGTAACACCAAAGGTATTCTACCTTTGGAAATTACTATTGGCGGTAAGACATCCTTTACGGCTTTCTTTATCATTGATTCAATCGCGGCCTATAATCTCCTTTTAGGCCGAGATTGGATTCATCCTAACATGTGCATCCATCAACCTTGCATCAAATGTTGATTTTTTGGGACGGAAATGAGGTAAAAATTGTTGAGGCCGATAACAAACCCTTTATAGCTAGGGTGTATTCGGCTGAGGCTGCACTTTATGATGAAACTGTTGTACCTATCAAATTTGTTGGCATTAACAGGATGGGACGACCAGAGCAGCAACAATGAAGAAGAATTTAATTAATGCTGATATTAAAGAATTATTGTCAGAAGCAGCTCGGCCGAAAATTGATATTTTCAGGTCGACCATCAAAGACATTGAAGATGTTACTGATGGATCACAAAACCAATGAAGAAAAGAAGCGGCAAGCTTTCAGGGCCGCTTGCATCAGACTGAAAGCATATCTGGCTGAGAAGAGACTGGCCAGAGAAGAACAACTATATGAAGAGGTATCGGCCAGCACGGCCGATATAATTGAAGAAGGTTTCGAAAAGCTGGATGCAATCCAACTTGAAGATTTGGAGTCAGCCCCTTCGAGGATGGAAGATAATAAAGCAGAGGTGCAAGATCCTTTATTAGAAATAAATGTTGGTACTAAAAAAGATAATCGGCCATTATTTGTTAGTGCTTTGCTTGAGCCTAAATTCCAGGCCGATTTGATTAAATTATTAAATGAATATAAGGATTGCTTTGCTTGGAGTTATGAAGAGATGCCTGGCCTGTCTAGAAAATTGGTAGAACATAGATTACCGATCAAGAAAGATTTTCAGCCATATAAACAACCACCAAGAAGGATGTCTTCGGAAGTAATGCTCAAAATTAAAGAAGAAATTGAGAGACTTCTTAAGGCAGGATTTATTCGAACAGTTAGGTATGTTGAATGGCTCTCTAATGTTGTTCCGGTAATGAAGAAGAATGGCAAACTTTGAGTTTGTGTGGATTTTCGCAATTTAAATAATGCCACTCCAAAAGATGAATATCCAATGCCTGTGGCCGATCAACTTATTGATTCGGCCGCTAAGCATGAAATATTGTCTTTTATGGACGGCCATTCAGGTTATAATCAAATATATTTAGCCGAGGAAGATGTTCATAAAACGGCTTTTAGATGTCCTGGGTCAATTGGTACTTTTGAGTGGATTGTGATGCCATTTGGCCTAAAAAATGCTGGGGCTACTTATCAAAGGGCAATGAATTCTATCTTTCATGATATGATTGGCCGATTCATGGAAATTTATATAGATGATGTGGTTGTGAAATCATCGGCCAAGAGACAGCATTTGGAACACTTGAAAAGGGCCTTTGAAAGGATGAGGATTCACAAATTGAAAATGAACCCATTGAAGTGTGCATTTGGAGTTTCAGCCGGGAATTTCTTGGGGTTCTTGGTACATAAACGAGGTATTGAAGTTGATCAGAACAAGGTCAAAGCTATTATAAATGCTAGGGCCCCAGCCAACAAAAAACAAGTGCAAAGGTTCCTCGGCCAGGTAGGTTTTCTTAGAAGATTTATTTCTAACCATACTGGCCGAGTGCATGTCTTTTCGACTTTAGTGAAATTAAAGTCACATGAGAAATTTCATTGGGACGAATCCCATCAGAAGGCCTTTGACAAAATTAAAGAGTATTTGGCAAACCCCCCCGTTGTAATGCCTCCAAGAAAGAAGTGGCCGTTAAAGCTTTATTTATCGGTCGCAGAAGAATCAATTGGTAGTATGCTTGCACAAGACAATGAACATGGAAAGGAGCAGACTGTCTACTACCTGAGTAGAATACTAACTGATGTAGAATGCAGATATTCCTCAATTGAGAAGCTTTGTTTATCTTTGTACTATTCGGCCATGAAGTTGAGAGTATACATGCGGCCTGTTGATGTTTACATTCTTTGTTAGACTAACGTGATCAAGTATATGCTATCAAGGCCATTGATCACTGGCCGAATAGGTAAGTGGGCTTTGGCTTTGATGGAATTCAATTTTATCTACGTCTCACAAAAATCAGTAAAAGAAAGGGTTCTGGCTGATTTTTTGGCCGATCATCCTTCAACTGATATTGATCCATGGGTTTATGATGAATTGGAGTCATCAGCTATATTCTTGACTCTTTGGATCTTGATGTTTGATGGATCAAGCACGGCTGATGGAGCAGGAGCAGGTATTGTTATTATTTCGCCAGCTGGCAGAAAGGCTTCATTCTCTTTCTTTTTAGATTTTAAATGTTCAAATAATCAGGTCGAATATGAAGCGCTTATAATCGGCCTGGAGATTTTAATTGAAATGGCTGTTAGAGATGTAAAAATTTTGGGAGATTCAAACTTAGTCCTTAGCCAAATTTCTGAAGATTTTAAGTGCCTAAGTTGGCAATTAAGGCCGTTTCATTCTCTGGCCACTTCATTAATCAATCAATTTGATAATGTTCAACTTAAGTTTTGGCCGAGAGGGCAGAATAAGGAGGCCAACAGCATGGCCCAAGTAGCCTCAGGAATAAGAGTACCAGTCGGAATAGAAGATCAGTTGATAAAGATAACACGAAGATCTTTGCCATCGGCCGAATTGAGAAATACTATGTTTGATACTTGGACAATTGATGTAGAAGATTTGGCCGACGATGACTGGAGGATACCATTTATAATGTTCCTTCGAAATCCAAACATCAAGGCTGATAGAAGTATTAAAAGAAAAGCGATCAACTTTGTGCTTCTAGATGGGGATCTATACAGAAAAGGGTTAGAAGATGGACTCTTACTACAATGCATAAGCAAGGAGGAATCACTTCAGGTTATGGCCGAGGTACATGAGGGCAGCTGTGGGGCTCACCAAGCTGGGATTAAAATGAGATGGCTGATTCGCAGGTATGGATATTATTGGCCGAGAATGAGGAAAGATTGCATAGATTACTCAAAAGGTTGTCAAGCTTGTCAAAGACGCGGGCCGATTCAAAATGTACCAGCAAAAGAATTACAGCCAATAATCAAACTTTGGCCATTCAGAGGTTGGGGCCTTGACCTTATTGGTTAAATTAATCCACCATCAAGCGAAGGCCATCACTGGGTGATTGTTGCCACAGATTATTTTACTAAATGGGTTGAGGCCAAGGCTTGCAAAGCGGTTGATCAGCAAACAGTGATTAATTTCATGGAACAAAACATCATCCACAAATTTGGGATTCCAGAAACATTTGTTTCAGACAATGCAACAGTATTTAGGGTAACTGATGTACTACAATTCGGCCACAACATGAATATTCATATGTCAGCCTCTACGCCATACTATGCTCAAGCAAATGGCCAGGCCGAATCTTCAAACAAGATTCTAATTGAGATCATTGAAAAAATGATCAAAGATAAGCCAAGAAGGTGGCATGAGACTTTGTCTGAAGCTTTATGGGCCTATAGGAACTCAAAAAAAACAGGCACAGGAGTTACACCATACATGTTAACTTATGGTCATGATGCTGTTCTGCCTATGGAGATGAAGGTTAAATCAGCCAGAGTTGCTTTTCAAAATAATCTAACTGTAGCTGATTATACTCAAGCAATGTTGGTAGAATTGGAAGATTTGGATGAATTTAGAAGGGATGCCTTGGATCATATCATAGCTCACAAGAAGAAAGTGATGAAGATTTACAACAAGAGGGTAAAACCTAAGTCTTTTGCTGCAGAAGATTTGGTTTGGAAATTTGTTTTGCCAGTGGGTAAAGTCGATAGGAAATATGGGAAGTGGTCCCAAAAATGGGAAGGGCCATACTTAGTCCATCAAGTCTTAAGTGGAGGAGTATATAGGCTGAAGTATTTCAGTGGCCGATTACATGACTATCCCATTAATGGCAAGTACCTCAAGAGGTACGTACCGGCAATCTTTGAAAGGGAAAATTAGTGTTAGCCAGTACTTATGGCTGACCATGTGTACCTTTATGTAATAAAAAAATCGGCCATAAAAGAAATACTTTTCTTGGTATTTCCGGCAGATATAGTTGAAGTCATTAAAGAAGATGACTATTCAAAAACTTGGGATGACGTACTTTCAGAAGCTCCATGGGAGTATAAAAATTCAGGAGGATCAGCCATCAGAAAAGCTCCATACTGGCAGAATTTTGTTTTTTCAATAGAGAAGCCAGTTAGATCGGCCCAAATGACATTACATAACAACCTAATCCTGATCGATCACAATCATGCCTTGCCAGTAGAATTGGGAAACTTCAATGGTGAGGTCTATCATAGGTTTATAAATGGCCAATATTTTGAGGGGTATCAGCCATCTTTGTGGGAATAATAGAAGAACCAGGATCGGTCAGTCCTGGTTGACGTAAAATAAAGACCAACTTAGAGGCGGTTCGGAAGAAATAAAGTCTAGAAGCTCGTTGGCTGCAAGTTTCTTTCATGTTATAAAAATTCCAAAAATCTAATCGGCCTGAGTGGCCGATAAGACATTTGAAATTTGGGGGGCATTTGTTGGCACCAAAACTTGGCAGCCATCTCAGCGATAACGTGGACCAATGAAAAGCTGATAAGTATTTTTAACATGGTGTCAAGGGAATCAGCCAGTTAAGAAATATCAGGAACAAGTATTGGAGAAAGTTATTCAGCCACTTCATTAACAAGGCAGTTGCTAAAATATAGCAACAAACATTTGACTTTATTCAAGTTGGGTTATCAACAGGAAAGGAAAGACTAAAGTTTTAAGGAAATCAGACAACTGATAGGAATTCTAGTTGGATGGAACAAGGAAAAATACAAAAGGCAGCCGCGTCATAAATATAAAAGCGATAAATGGCTTTTGGGCAATTTAAGGGAAGAAACGGTGACCAAGTATAAGGAAAGAAGTTGCTAAAAATTAGCAACTTTCCAGCAACAATTCGACAACTTGCATTTGATTGGATCAAAGAGAGATTTCAGTAAAGACTTTCCCATTGAAACTGGAGCATCGATATTGAAGGCGAGGAATGTTGGGCCGTAGCTCAGTTTGAATTTCAAAAGAAAATGATTGAAGCAAAAGAGATTTTCTAGCAATTAATTAGGAAAATAAGTTGAGATATAACTTCTATAAATAGAAGTATTGTATTCCATTTCCAATTTGTCCAGCACCACCACAAAATATGCATTTCAACTAAAAATGTTTTCAATTGACTCTACGTCATTTTTTCCTATCAATTTCTTTATTTCAATTTAATGGCAATTGATTAGATCATTGTCAACTATTTCAATTCAGCCATTTACTTTCTTTCAATTTCAATTAAGCCAATTTTAATTACGCAATTTTAGTTAGGCTTTCAATTCAATGGCAATTGATTAAATTCTTGCCATTGAATCGTGGTGACAATTGATTAAATTCTTGTTATTACTTGGCTGATGGCAATTGATTAAATTCTTCCTATCACGTTTCAGTGGCGATCGATTAAATTCTTGCCATTGTGTTTGGCTGATGGCGATTGATTAAGTTCTCGCCATCACGTTCGGCCGGCGATCGATTAAGTTCTTGCCGCCTGTCTTCACTCGGCCATTCCATCCATTCAAACATTCATCAGCTGTTGCATTTCTTTAGACACTCTAAAAAGTCCTTGCTACAAACAAGGCATAAAAGAACCTTGCTGGAAGTTCTTACTAGTCTTTCTCCCACACAATCGCTTGAGAGTCAGCCATCGGAAAAAGGGATAGGCTGGTGTTCAATTACATATTTTGGGTATTTTGTACAAATACTCTGGCACGCCCGCGAAGAGTCCATCGACCGGCGTAGGGAACAAAAATCGCGCGAACATATTGAGAATACAATTATCAAGAATTTAAGAAAAATAAAATTATTTTATTTCTATGAAAACAGATATTTTGATAATTGAATTTTTAAAAGAAAAAATATATATAAAAAATTGTGCATAAATTTATACGATTTTCTACTATCACAATAGTGAACCAAATATGCTGTTAATTACCTGTTTTATTCATGTTTTTTAAATTTATAAATGTAATTTTGTTTTGTTCTTATTATTAAAAAAAAAAATAGGCTGCTTGGTTTGTGTTTTTTTTTCCCTTTTTTGCTTCATTATCTATTTTTCGAACATAGTATGATTTTCTTAGTAAAACTAAGGAGATAAAGGGAATGAAAGGATTTTGAATCTTTGATGATCCCAACTTATGTTTGTAAAAGTAAAAAGAGGGAAAAAAAGAAATTGAAACCATGGTATAAATTTACTATTATATCCATCTGCAGCAACTTTTACATATTCAGACTATTTGCACCATTAATTAATGAATTAAGAACATCAACTATAAATAAGATCATTGTACTTATATGGAAGGGCATTCTAAAATCTCTCCTCTCTGTCAAACCAAACACAGCATAGTGTATTCCTTTCTTCTCTTTCAAATTCCATCCAAACACTGGCCACTAATTTTCTTTTGTTCTCTTAATTATCTAGATAAGAAGAGAGGAACATTGGCACATTGCAAAAGAAGAAGAGGGCCACGAATTACGTCCTCTCTCTCTCCGGTGCTGGCGGAGATAACGACCCGAATTACACGTGGCAAACTGTGATCAGCTTGGACCACAAGAAGGGACCCACTCGAAGCACGCTCCGCGGATGAGGAAATCATAGCCACACACGTGGAGAAAGCAGGGGCGTGAGGACCACACTAGAATGTTGACGCCGCCGGCTAAATCAGTAAGAGTTGGGCCCACAATTGAGGGACAATTTTATTTGTTTGGGGACCACTTTGCTGTATATAAAAAAGAAAAAGGCTGTTAGCTTTGGACTATGGTCCCCTACCTACTAGGTTATTGCTCTGCCTGCCGTCTGCCCAACGGCAGTACTTTGTCAGCATTACGTCAAAATGTCTAACTCTTTTTATCATTAAATTAAGAATTTTAACACATATATAGTAGATTCTTGTAAAAACTCAATTATAAAAAAAATATAGACTTGTTTGGTTTCTTATTTTGAAAATAGCTTTTAAGAATTTAGAGAATAAAAAATTATTTTAAAAAAATTATAAAAGATCATTATTTTAAAACAAACTTTTTTATAACTATGATTCGCTGTATCGTTGACCTTTTCTCAAGTCCGATACGCAACTCGTATAAGTCAGTTTATAGTGAATTTGTCCGAATCCATTACACTACTATCACAACCGATAGTGCAAATCATGTTTATAATTGAATTTTTATAAAATAGTTTTCTAAGAACTGAACTAAACTAAATTTTTTATACATAAAAAATTATTTTTAAAGTTACAAACCAAACAGACTCCATGTTTTAGAGAATTATCTTTTATTATTCTTGAAAAATAATTTTTTATTATCTAAATTCTTGATAACTATTTTTAAAATTATAAATTAAACAAACTCAGCGCAACTCGTAAATTTTAGAGTTACAGACTTTAACCCTGCTAATCTAACATTGAACATTTTTTATCTTATAATAATAATAATAATAATAATAATAATAAAACATGGAATAGGAATCTAATTAAGATGGGGTCTAGGTATCATGGGATCTATGGAGATGTCATTATGGATCCAATCATGATTCACCACGTATCTTACCTATTAATTTCTTATCATATTGGTGGTCCATGCGCTTTACACTAGCCAACAAAATACCAAGTGGAATAACTAAATGGTGTGTCACGTGATACACTTTTTTTATTCACTAATACTCATGCTAATATGTCAACAAAAAGTTTTAGGAGAACCCAACTATATGAAGCCACCTAAATAAACATTTTGCTTTGGTTCTTTGGGTCTAATTTTTGTTTAACATGGTGTGACCCACACAAGTAGGTGGAAGAACAAGTTTACACCACGTACTATATATATATCTAATGGAAAAAGTTTGATTGAGATTTGTTGTCGTCTTTCTTCTATGGATAAAAAGTCTTAATATAATTAATGTCAAATTTTGTACTATTATAAAAATATCTTATAGGGCTTGATTATTGATTAGCTAGGATAAGTCTTCAAACATATACTTCTATATTTTTATTCAAATCCAAGAGGGTGTTAAAGCACTAATCCAATTCAAATCCAAGATGGTGTTAATTGTCATTTTGTAAATGCAACGATGGTTCATTTTGAAATGACAATTATCATCAAAATTCAAGTTTAGCACACAAAAAATTACATTACTCCGATTGTGATCCCCATTAATAAAAGTTGATGTTGAAAGTAATATGTCGGTTACATGACTTTATCATCGTTCTTAACTTTATTCCAAACGAATAGAGTCTGTTCTTAACTTTATTCCAAACGAATAGAGTCTCTTCATCGCATATATAGCATTCGATATTATTTACACACATATTGTCTCCAAACTCAAGCCTTTACTTTCACACATGAAGGTGAACTATTGTGGAAATGACCCATATAAATAAATCTCCCATATGAGAATTTAGTTGATTTACATTTCTACATGCTTATGTAAAGAAACAAGCCACTTCTCAAAATGATAATCTTGAAAATTATAAACAGTCATGTGATTTATGTAAATACAAGCCCAATGAGTACATTTTTAATCAATAAATGACAAATTTGAAAGGTTTTTTTTTTTTTTTTTGGCACCTGACCAGACCTGAAACCATCTCAGGGGTCCAAATCAAAGCACACAAAGCTTGGAGTTTCCAAACTTTACGAATAGTGCACAGAATGGACAACCACTACTCATCACAATCTTTTTTTTCCATGCCAATGTACACAAACAGATTGAATTGTTCAGCACCGGGTAGTTCAAAGCATTATGTACATTGAATTGTCGATTTCATCAGGCGTGACAACGGCGCTGCCCCCACAAGTATGTGATTGCCTTATTAAATCGCTTTTGTGTTTCTTATCGAATATTTGTACGATGTACTCACTTGGGTTTTGGTATATGTTTTTAATATCATTTTAAAATTTATAATTTAGTAGTATTTCCACTATCTTCTATAATAAACGGTTGAACGTTAAAGTCTCGTTAGAAAGAAAAGTATTAATTACTTGTCATTGTATAAAATAAAATTTAAAAAAAAGAAAAAGAAAAGATTATATGCTGTCAATACTCTAAAGGTTATGATCAGAAAAAGAAGAGAAGGGAATTTTAAAAAGAGTTAGCATGATTGAATGAAAAGGTTTTAGGAGTAGGAAAATCAAATCATTTGATTTTGTGCATGTTTTTATTTTTGGGTTTGCGATAATTTGATGGGATAAGGTTGTGCTGAAATTTGGCTGAGTTTGGCCCATCTCATAATGGCATTTATGGATTTTTAACCAAAAGGAAAAGGCATTTATAGCCCTATGACATACAGTATTCCTTTGTCCTCCTTTCCCATTAAAATTGGGCCTTTCCTATGGGGACATGGCCACAAGCACTTGCAAGCTCTCTTTTATTGTAATGGACCACCAACGTACCTCACACACACTCATTTATTTCTAAACGTGGAAATCTAAGGTGGCGTCTTATTGGTACTTTTAACTATATAGACACGTTTTGAAAATTGTAAACATACAAAATGGTTATCTCTTTCACACCGAGTATTGGTTGTCGAGACTTGTACAAATACTCTTGTATATACTATCTTCAACTCATGACCTTGGATAATCAGTACCTGCTAGACTACACTACTCTAAAGGTTATGATCAGAAAAAGAAGAGAAGGGAGTTTTAAAAGGGTTAGCATGATTGAATGAAAAGGTTTAGGAGTAGGAAATTCAAATCATTTGATTTTGTGCATGTTTTTATTTTTGGGTTTGGGATAATTTGATAGGATAAGGTTGTGCTGAAATTTGGCTGAGTTTGGCCCATCTCATAATGGCATTTATGGATTTTTACCAAAAGGAAAAGGAATTTATAGCCCTATGACATTCAGTGTTCCTTTGTCCTCCTTTCCCCTTAAAATTGGGCCTTTCCTATGGGGACATGGCCACAAGCACTTGCAATCTCTCTTTTATTGTAATGGACCACCAAAGCACCTCACACACACACACACACACACACACATTGATCATTTCTAAAAGTGAATATCTAAGGTGACGTCTTACTTGTTCTTAACGCGTTTTGAAAATTATGAACACGCAAAATGGTGTTAGTTGTCGAGATTTGTACACATACTCGTCTTCAACTCATGACCTTGGATAATGAGTACCAGGCTACACTACTGTACTACATGGGGAGATTCAATTTATGGTCAATATGTATACAAAACCTTGTTCTAGTTGGCTCTTATGATGTTACCTTTATTTGAACTTTCAAGTGCGAGCGTCTGAGCATTTGATTGAAACTGAAAGTTGTTGGTGTACTTCTGATTTGACGAAATATATGTTAATGTTTTTATTTTTATTTTATTATTTTTGAAAGTTAAGCAAACACATATTCATGCCTTCAATAACGACGAACACCGAGCTTCCTCTTTAGGGAAGAGGGCTTATACCAGCTGGCCTATTACCCATTCAAATCGATAATATATGTTGATGTTTGGTCCATGGTTTGTTGAGATACCTTACGGTGTGTTTGAAACTGTCCACAAGAGTGATTACTTTTCTCCATTTTAGTACTACTTTCTAAGGGTATTTTCAAATTTTGTAAGATGTTGCCCACCAGCTAATGTTGGTGACAAGATAGGTGAGGGAACAAAGGACACATGGAGAAAGAGAGAAAAAGAGATTGTTTTGAATTTTTATGATCATCTGTTGTAGGATTTCATTCCCTCATATGTTAATGTTATGTCACACCAATGCTTCCCTGAGAATTCACTTTCCATTGAGCATGGTTCCTGTGTTGCATGATGTTGATTGTACATACACACACACGTATATATAAATAAATATATATATTTTCCAAATGGAAAAAAACAAATATACACTCTTTTTGTTCAGGTACGGCTCGAACCCCTCCCTTATTCTTCGATGATGGGAGATTAGACCTTTAGCAATCAGCAGTGGTAGAAAGACTCCTTTCTATTTCTGATGTAGTCGAGCTGCCTGCATTAACTGTTGGGAAACGTGCTAGTTTTAAAAACTTTTCGAGAGATTTAAATTCATAGATCTTGATTCATCACTTAGAGACAAGTTTTATGCAAAAATAAAACATGATGTATCATTCAATTAAAAGATTAAATACTTACATCAAGGTTTGAGTAAACCTTAGATCTCTCCTCTAAAGTGAATGTTCTCACTTATTGTAGATCCCTTTTGCTAGACACCTTTTCCATGGATCTCCATCTTCTTGGTAATTCTTTTGCCTTTAGGAATCACTCATATGCCTCCATGAATGACCTTGGAAAACTAGGCTTGTGGGAGCCTCCATTAGATGAGAACATAAACCCTAATTTTCTAGAGAGAGAAAATTTATTCCTTTTTCCTTCTCATAAAAATCACCCCCAAAAATATACATAGACCATGTATATTTATAGGCAACATAAAAATAAAGAAAAGGAAACAACAAATCCTTCTCCATCTCTAATTCATATGTCTCAAATCTAATATGATTCCAATATCAAGTTGGGCTATGAGTGAGAATCCATTGGGCCTATTATTTTATTGGCTACAATGAATTAATAATTGGCCCGGTCCATGGACCCAATTCAATTAATTCATAAATTAATTTCTACTCCACTAAAAGAAATTAATTGAACTCCAATTAAATAATAAATAACCTCTAAGTCAATATTGCACTTTGACCCCTCTATGCATAATTAGTTATCGGATAAATATAGCCATCAATCCGACTCTTTAATTAATATATTTATTTTGGTACCTTTGATTATTTCTGGCTCGATCACAATAAAACATTTGTTTGACAAAAATAATAATTTAAATAAATAAATATATAATAAATCATTTTGTCTAAAAACACACGAAGGCCTTCGAATTTACTTTGTGATCAACCATAATCAATACAAAATAAATACAAGTAGCAATGATGCAAATATTGAAAATATAACCCTCTAACTATTAATTACATAACTACCCAAAGTGTCGGTCTAAGGATCCCGAAGAATCCGCCGAACAAATCAAAGTAATTATTAATTAATAAAAGAGTCTATACTTTTCTCATGCTTAAGAGTCAAATGCCATGACGGTGATAGGGAGTAATTGCATACGACGGCTCTCGCAATATATCTCAACCTAACGCGGATCCAGTTCAAGTCTTAATTAATTATGAGTCCATCCATAATTACCGACTATGAACAATTTATAATTACTATTTATATATCATGCATTGATTGTCATCACATACATATATATAAATATTTCTTGTAATTAACTGGACACTATCAATTTCATAGTGAATTGAAACATAATACATTGAATTCACCAATTATATAAATCATAAATATTTCAGATATGTCAGGAACATATGTCAATACAATCCAGATAGGAATTCGCTATGCCAGGGCATATAAATCCCAACAGCTCCCACTTGCCCTCATAGCCAATTCAAATTGCACCTAACTCCAATGTTATCCAGATGATGATCAAAATTATTGATCAATCACACCTTTGATAATGGATCAACAAAGTTGTGTTCCAATGCAATGTTTTAACTACAAGTGCATTTTCTTGCCGGACAATATCATGTCGAACATGATACTTCCTCTCAGTGTATCTTGTTCCTCTATGGAACCTTGTGTCATTGGTTTGGACTACTTCTGCACTATTGTCACAATATAGCTCGATAGGCAGGCTAGTATGCTCCACAACCTCTAAATCAGTGAGATCAAACCAATAGGCTTATATTGCCACCTTTAAGGCTGCAATATGTTCCACCTGCAGGTTTGAGTCAACAGTTGAAATCTGTTTGACAATCTACCAACTGATTTCCCTTCCATTAAGTGAACATACACTAAGTCATGAACCTCATAGTATCTACTTCTGATTGAAAATCAGAACTAGCATACCTGACTAGGACCATATCATCACATCCATAAATGGGTATGATATCATTGATTCTCCTTAGGTACTTAATGATATTTTTCACAATAGACCAGTTGTCAAGTCCAGTATTGGACTGATCTCTATTGACTATCCCTACCATGTAGCGGATGTCCTGTTTGGTATAGACCATGGCATATATGAGACTCTCATATGCCGAAACATATTGTTCCAGTCTCATTTGCTCAATCTCCTCTGCTAGTCTTGAAAAACTACTTACTAGAGAGAGCGATCCATATCAATAAAGCAAGAACTCATTCTTTGAGTTATGCATACCAAACCTGGTCAAAACTTTATCAATGTAGGATTATTAAGATAAGCCTATTTTCCTTTTAACCTGATCTTGCAAAAGCTTGATCCTAGGAATATAGCTTACATCTTGAAAATCCTTCATTTAAAAGTAATTGAACAACTACCTTATAATTGATGACAAAACTTCCACGTCATTATAAATGAGTAGGATGTCATCAATATATAGAATTAAGAAAAATAATAACATTCCCTTGTATACTCATGATTTATTCACTAAGAAATCTTCTGGTATCTTTTTGTAGATTAACTTGCCTTCCATAGGAATCACCCTACTAGAAAGTTCTACAAGATCCCAGAATTTATTAGAATACATAGATTCCAACTCTGATTTCATAGTAACTCACCAAAACGATCTGTATCCACATCAGTTCACGCTTCCGTGTAGCTTACTGGGTCCAACTCATGTTTAACAGGGATGTCCATAATGGTCTCACCTAAAAACATGATTCTGTCGAATTGGATGATAATCCTCCCACTACATCAATGTACCGATGCAAGAATCTGTGTAGTAGATGATGCTAACGCATCAATAGGGAATTCATATATTATTCTCAATCTCTATAATAAGTGTGTTCACATGTGGTACACCTGGTACTCATACCAAATTCTCTAACATTATGCTACTAGGTATGTGATTCATAATATGATTCTCCTATAGATAAACAGTGAGTGAAAACAATCAACTTTTATCTTTGAGATCATAAAATAATCCATCCTAGTGACATTTAGAGTAGCTATCAAATCTAGCATGCCTATGATCTGCTTCCAACTTACTTGTCCATATCAAGCGCACATGTGCAAGACTACCCCATATGTGCATATGATTCAAACTAATATTTAGTCAAAAACACAGCTCAACGGTATCCTTGAGACAGACTAAGATGGAATGCAGTTCATAATGCGCATCGATGTCATTAACGCTAAACTCTTAAATGAAAGAGATAATGTGGCATTACTGATCATAGATCTAACCATGTTAAGTGGAATTCTGTTATTCCTATTTGACACCTAAATTAATTTAGCGTCAATTGCGGAAAACTGGTACACAACACCCTCATTGACCATATAGTCTTTGCACTATCCCAAGAAATACTCAAATACTCGATCAGATCGAAAGTGTCTTGATAAGTTTACCTAATCTGAGCTCCACATCAGTCTTGACCCTCTCAGAATATACCAAAAGTATAAGACTTGTGTCGCAACAGGTAAATTTATCCAAAACGTGAGTAATCTTGATTGGATGTTCATAAGACTACACGTGTACGTGTGTACCGACTCCAATTGTTCTTTATGTCTATTTCATTTGGCTGATTAAGCCCTTAGAGTTATCTATCCTTCAAAACAAGATTCACAAGTTTGGTTTAGGCTCCTCTGCCTCACTAGGTAATAAACCTTCTTTAACCAATCTTTAAATCTCATTTTGATTGATTACAACCCAAAAATAGACACCAAAAATACAATGAGTCAGGAATAACAAATTTTCTCTTAACATTCAATCTAGAAGATGCAACATTAGTTTCTACATCCTGCAAATCTTAAGAGCTTGTGATTATAGTATATTAACCATCTTTCAATACACCAGAAGCAATCACATATCTATTCAATTTTATAAAACCAGTTTTACAAAATAACGATCTAGTTTTTATAAGCCAAAAGTGAAATAAGAATGAGATTGCGTTTCACTTCTGTGCATAAAGATAGTTCTCTAATACTAATATCCTCATACTCTCTAATTTCAGATGTAATACTCCCACTGACTTAGTTACAACCTTGGCATCAGGTCAAAAGATAAATATATACCCATATCATCAAGGCTTCTGGATTCCTGAAATCCTTACAATAAATTGCAAACATGTTTAGTGGCTCCAGAATCTATCCATCAGGAATCAATAGATACAACCACATAACATGGCTCAATGATTAAATGTATATTTTCCTATGCCACGTCATTGCTTAGACAGTTTGTCCTTTAGTGTCTTAGTTAACGGCAAAAGAAACAGTTTCATTTGCCCTCCACATACACTGCCTTATTCCCTTTAACCTTTTAGATACCTATGTTTTGTGCTAGCCTAGTCCTATTATCATCCTTCTTCTTTGCTTTGCCCATCCACTTGGGCCTAGAAGAAGATGGTATAGACTAGGTTAGATTGATAGGAACGCCCATACTCTTGATTATCCCTTCTTCTGTTACCAATTCTATAAGAATATCAGCGAGTGTGAACTCAAACTGATTCCTTATTTAGTTCACTCTAACAGAGTCGAATGAGTTTGGTAACAAGGCAATAATCATGTCAACTTGAAACTTACCACCCAAGTCAGCCTTATTGATCTCCAGCTAATTTTTAAATAATAAACAATCATTTTCCAAAATTTGATTTCAAACTGGAGTTCATCAGGCTATCTTGATGGTATTTAAATTTGACACAGTACTTAGGCATATGCTCTATCTAATCTCACCAAAATATCTCATTGACATTTAATATGATGCTTGAAGAAAATAAAATAATACAAATGTTAGCTTTGGAGTATATTCGAGCTAAACTCTAGAATATTGCACCAAGTCATATCATTTGCCTTATCTAATTTATTAAAAGCATTAATGTCAAATTTGGTATCTCAAAGTAAAAGAGATAGGTATAGGAGTAATAAACACATTTTGTACCCTTACGTTGTGAATAAAATATCTAAGTTCATTTTCCAGTCATTATAAATAAGGTCCAATATCATAGAATATGTAAGCAAGTAGATAAACTGGATTAGACATAATTAATCTGAATATAAATGCATTCATACAATATGCAAGGTGAATTATTAATTCTATCATGCATATTTAAAATTAAAATGAGTTTGTTAACCACATAATATAATAAATCTCAATCGAACAAGAGATCATTATCTTTATTGGTGAACAATCCCTTTTAATTAATGCGGGTCCCTCAACTCTGTAGCATAATAAATCAACCAATCAATATGTCAACAACTTATCCTGTTGAAGGAGTTCATTATTACTATTGTTGAGATTCATTTACTATAAGGTGAGCACTTCCATTAAAATAGTATGTGGGTCCCTTAACCACAGCATGAAAAATCGGATAACCAATACACCAATAACTTATTCGGTTGGCGAAGTTCATTATTGCTATTGGCGGGCAAATCCCATCATCTCCATATCTCTTAAGACAATGCCTTGTCTATCTATATGAAATGACTCCCGATTATGTTTAGCCTTTCTAAAATCACCTAGTGTAGACCACTCCGTTGGGGAGCTAACACGATTGATTTTAGATTGAGTGTATAACATTATTAATGCTCTAATGAAAAATAAAACATTAAATATGTTGTCATTATAATCTAGACTCTTTAAATCATGCGTAGGGCCTTATTTTTAAAGATCTAATTACAATGAACATTTAATATTTTTATTTTCATGAGACAACCATTCTTGTAATATTAAGACTCTTCAAATCATGCGTGGGGCCTTATTTTTGAAGATCTAATTACAATGGTTTTAATAACGAAGGCCATGGGGCAATGTATAAAAATCCCCGCTCCCACTCAATTTTTAATCATTCATAATCAGGGTTTTCATTTTATTCATTTACATGATATAATGCATGCAAAACGTCTTGATTTTAATCCAATTAAATTTAGAAAATATTTGGACTTTAAACGACTCACTAATATTTAACTTGAGGCACACTTCAAAAATAATTTATAAAAATAATTTTTCGTTTCCCAATAAGTGCCCTCTAATTAATTAGTAATCAAATCCAATTAATTTTCATAATTTAACTAATATAAATCAAGCCATTTAAATAAATATCATGGATCCAATGCATGAACAATAATAATTAGCAATTAATTATTTCATGCATCTCATACAACAATAAATGACAGATAAAGCAAATAAAATGGCCAATGGAATCAGCTTTTAACATTTAATTGCTCTAATCATTGCGCGAAGATCTTCCATCAGCTTGCAAATACCCACATAAGGTTGGTACGCACCAGGAGAAGCAAAACACGGCTTGGAACGCGACTGGAGGGCCCCACACGCGCTCACACGCGCCTGGGGCATGCTGCAGGTGAAGCCACGCGCCCCCACGCGCTGGCACGCGCCTGGGGCGCGTGGGACGCGCCCCCACGCGCTGGCACGCGCATGGGGCGCGTGGGACGCGCCTCCACGCGCCTGCACGCGCGTGGAGGCCATACACATTTGGCTGGCGCGTGCAATGCACGCGCCAGCAGATGTCACCTCCTGGCGCGTGTTCCTCACGCGCCAGGCTCACCCCAGATGCACTACACTTGATTCTAGCCTCCTCCGACGTCTCTTCTCGCCGCCGGTGATGCTCCGGCCACCGGAAAAACGCCGAAAAATCCAGAAAAAATTAATAAAAATTTCCAGAAATTAAATTAGGCCTTAAAAAATTTCAGAAAAATTCCAGAAAATTGCTAAAAAATCCCAGAAAATTTCTGAAGCCTAATTTAACCCTCTTGGACCTTCTTGAAGCTTCATAGCATCCTTTGACGAAGATTACATGGCTTTAAAAATATTTACAATTTGAAATACAATGGAAAAAATTAAATTACATCATTGAACTTTCAAACGGCTAAATCAAAGCCTTAATTACATTCGTCCAAAGATAAAATTACATTAATTTAACCTATAAGCTTCATCCATGGCCCAACCATACATCATCATTCATTCACAATCATTCATACATCATTATGTATCAATATATATCAACATATTAAATCATACATCAACATACATCAATAAAAATATATATGAATATAATTTTGGATCCATGAATGATGATTTTCATAAAATCATGATCTCTAATAATGAATCAAACCATGCTCTGATACCACTGTTGGGAAACGTGCTAGTTTTAAAAACTTTTCGAGAGATTTAAATTCATAGATCTTGATTCATCACTTAGAGACAAGTTTTATGCAAAAATAAAACATGATGTATCATTCAATTAAAAGATTAAATACTTACATCAAGGTTTGAGTAAACCTTAGATCTCTCCTCTAAAGTGAATGTTCTCACTTATTGTAGATCCCTTTTGCTAGACACCTTTTCCATGGATCTCCATCTTCTTGGTAATTCTTTTGCCTTTAGGAATCACTCATATGCCTCCATGAATGACCTTGGAAAACTAGGCTTGTGGGAGCCTCCATTAGATGAGAACATAAACCCTAATTTTCTAGAGAGAGAAAATTTATTCCTTTTTCCTTCTCATAAAAATCACCCCCAAAAATATACATAGACCATGTATATTTATAGGCAACATAAAAATAAAGAAAAGGAAACAACAAATCCTTCTCCATCTCTAATTCATATGTCTCAAATCTAATATGATTCCAATATCAAGTTGGGCTATGAGTGAGAATCCATTGGGCCTATTATTTTATTGGCTACAATGAATTAATAATTGGCCCGGTCCATGGACCCAATTCAATTAATTCATAAATTAATTTCTACTCCACTAAAAGAAATTAATTGAACTCCAATTAAATAATAAATAACCTCTAAGTCAATATTGCACTTTGACCCCTCTATGCATAATTAGTTATCGGATAAATATAGCCATCAATCCGACTCTTTAATTAATATATTTATTTTGGTACCTTTGATTATTTCTGGCTCGATCACAATAAAACATTTGTTTGACAAAAATAATAATTTAAATAAATAAATATATAATAAATCATTTTGTCTAAAAACACACGAAGGCCTTCGAATTTACTTTGTGATCAACCATAATCAATACAAAATAAATACAAGTAGCAATGATGCAAATATTGAAAATATAACCCTCTAACTATTAATTACATAACTACCCAAAGTGTCGGTCTAAGGATCCCGAAGAATCCGCCGAACAAATCAAAGTAATTATTAATTAATAAAAGAGTCTATACTTTTCTCATGCTTAAGAGTCAAATGCCATGACGGTGATAGGGAGTAATTGCATACGACGGCTCTCGCAATATATCTCAACCTAACGCGGATCCAGTTCAAGTCTTAATTAATTATGAGTCCATCCATAATTACCGACTATGAACAATTTATAATTACTATTTATATATCATGCATTGATTGTCATCACATACATATATATAAATATTTCTTGTAATTAACTGGACACTATCAATTTCATAGTGAATTGAAACATAATACATTGAATTCACCAATTATATAAATCATAAATATTTCAGATATGTCAGGAACATATGTCAATACAATCCAGATAGGAATTCGCTATGCCAGGGCATATAAATCCCAACATTAACTCCATCATCCCTACTTTCAGCTACCATTTCTTTTTTTGATGACGTCCTTGACCTACCTATATACATTCAATTTTTTATATATATATAATTTCCTACCTCATATTAGTTGTTAATAGTTATAACCTACTGAAATTAAAGTTTAGTGCTAGCTAATCAGTGTGCATGTATGTCTTATTTACATTTAGGACAAAAGAAGAAACAGTGCTTTAACACCATTTATTCCAAACTACTTAATTAATTTGAATTTCACTATTTTCAAAATATTAATTCAGTAAACCAAGCCGCTATGCTTAAAAACACCCCAACTTTAATCTGAAAAGTAAATTAACATGCCTTAGAAAATTGTAGACATATATACGCAATAAGTGCTCCTCTTCCCTTTCCTCCACTTGTGGAATTAAGTTTATAATTAAACCATACAATCTAGGTCCAATACTTGCCTTTTATAATATAAATATAGGTTTAATTGCAAAAAAGTTCCCCATACTATAGACTTTTTGCAAGTTGACCCATTGTTGAAAAAATTGCCCCCTATACTATTGAAAAATTACAAACAAGTCCAATTGCCAAACCAACCATAATTTGTCATTAAATACAACCTCAAGTTACGAAATTGACCTTCATTTGATCAAATTTAGTAAATATAATATAAAAAAAAACAGATATTGTGGAAAACCTAGCCCCCTATATAATTAAAGGTATATATTTAATTATATCATCATCATCATCATCCTAACTTTCACATGGCATTTGTATTTCTGATGATCTCTCCATTGCCACCGCATCCGCATCCGCATCCGCATTAATAATATATACATGTCCATAATTAATTTATATATAAATATATATAGGGACGGAGGGAGTTAAGCCCCAGGGCATGTGCCCTTGGATTTTCTCCCTCTTTTATATTTTATATATATATTTCTTATAATTAATATATATATATATATATATATATATATATATATATATATTTATAAAAATATGAAAAGTGCCCCTCTAAATTTTCTCATTCCTTCATAGAATTCTATATATATTTCTTATTTTTTTCTCCTAAATTGTTTGTTTAATCTTAGAACATCTCCAGCAGTCTATTAAAACACTCTTTCGTGTAAAATATACACTGCCATATGTGATGTGTGATTTTTTTTATCTCCAGCAGTCTGCTAAGATACACTGCCAGGTCACCAATGTGTAAAATTCTTGTGTATTTTACACAATTTTTTTACACAGCCGCATTAACATATTTCCTTTCTCCTCCCCCTTTCTCATTCCATTTACTAATCAACCCTATATTCAATAGGTTTGTAAAACTTATGTGGGGTCCAAGTATGACACTGGTTGGTTGTTATTGGGAGATATATTTTTACAAAAGGTATAAAACAACCGTTGGAGCTAAAAATAAATAATTATTCTCCCAAGTGGTCGTTGGATTAGATCCTAAGCCTACGAATAAAAGTGGGTACACTGCTTCCTATTCACCTCCTGCTCACCAGAGAGCAGGTGAACACTACTGTGTGTGTGTGTATATATATATATAATTTTAAGATTATGAGTTAATGTGTTAAAAATTTTCTACTTAAAAAATAGTATCGATCAAAGTGTCATGAATTTTTCATCTACGATAGAAGATGATAGAGATGGAGTTTAGTAAAGAACACAGCACATATCTTTCAAGACTCAATCACACATATGCGGTGAAGGCAAATGAGACCATATTTAACCTAAATGTAATTCTAAACTGGCTCAGAATTATGTTTTAATTATTATAAGAAAATAATTTTTAGCCACGAACTTTTTACTATGATTCTGCGTGGACCGTGGTAGAAAGCGATTTTTTTTAATTATATATATGTATATATATTCAATACATAAAAAAACACATACACCCCACCAAACGATACTCTTTAGATAAAGATAAACACTTCTTTTTGCCGAGGGAACGCCCTGTGCACCATTACAAAGGTTTATGCACAACACAGTGGATCGAAGCAAGCCGTTTCACAAATCGCCCTGAGGCCTAATTATCCCTCTCTCCTTGACCCTCTTTCAATTCGCCATCGAAGCATGCCTTCTCTATTGCCCTTTGTCTGATCAGTAAGCAAACCCTAAACTCTTTCTTGCTATCAAAATATTCCTAAGCCCTAATTACCTTTCTCTTTAAATTCGCCCTAAGAACTAGGGGTGTACAATAATCAGGTCAAATCGAAAATCCAAACCGGACCAAATTGTACCGGACTGTTTAGTTTGGCATACTAATGGTTTGGTTCGGTCACGGTTCTAAATTTGTGAAATTATAAAGATACAGTTTGTCACGGTTTGAGGTCCTTTAGGTCTGAACTAGACCGAAACATCAATTACTTCACTTCTTTCATGCATATTTATTTATAGATCTGTGTGCGCGCTGATTTATTTTTGTTAATATGATTTTTCTTTTTTGAGTTCTTTAGTGAGAGTTTTGGCTAAAATTTTCTGTTTTGTTTTCAGTTATGTTTAGTTGCTTGGAGTCTTGCCTTGAATGCTTTTGAGGGAAAGTTTTTGCAATCTGAGCTTGGTGGATTGAAATTTTCTATTCCTTGTATAGATGATAACAATGAAGGGAACTTTGTAATCTTTAATGAATATAAAATAAGTTTGAGATCTATTTGTTTGTGATTAGTGAGATTTACGTGTATATATATATTTTTTTATATGACTCAGCTCTTTTTCATTATCATACTGTTTGTATAAGGCTTGGTGTGAATATGGACATATATGCCTTTGGGTGGACTTCTGGTTGTGTTTAGTTGTATTGATTTATGTTTTGGGAACAATGTATATGTAGAACATGTATATATTATTATTAATATTTTTTAATGTAGAACATGCATATGTTATTATTAGTATTTTTTTTTTTAAATTACTCTTTCTACCACGCTTTTGTGCTGTGGTAGAGAAACATACTTTCAATCACGGGGCATAACCGTGGTAGAATAACACTCTCTACACCACGGGGTGGAACCATGGTAAAAAGCCTTTCATTTGCTATCATGGCTTATAATACCACGGTCAAAAACCGTGGTAGAAAGCTTTTTTGACTGTGGTTAAAAGCCAAATTTTCTTGTAGTAATTTGATACAATTTTTCGAAGTTAGGGTTTTAATTCTAAGTTTTCTCAATGACTTTTTCAAATTTGGAAATTTTCAGAAAATTGAAATCACAATAGTATAAATATAGAGTGCTTCCTTAACATCTAGCAAAATCATGAATAACCAAATGCAACAATGACAATCATCAAATCATAAGATGTTGATTTCCATAAATAACTTAAAACTTCAAAGTAAAGCCTTACTTCGATATAGTTTGCTGCCTACCATCTGGGATTGCAAATAGGACTATAGGCTTGGAAGAATCAATATAAGGAACATCACACCTAAAATAACCTTTTCCTCTCCAGTTGTATAATATCCCCACTCTGCAACTTTCGCATATTTGAATCCCCAAGCGTTGCAGTCTCCATTTTCGTACATGGGTTAACCACATCAGTGAAATCTTTATTCTCTTCCAGCTTCTTTTTCATAATTAAGTAGCCAAACTCCACCAACTGAAAGATTAACAAGTTTACTCGTGTCAGGTAGCCAGGTAAGCTTCAATTTGGTGGTCTTAACAGATCCTTGAAGATGCAAAACACCGGCCAAGTGCGTGACATTGCCATGCATATCTCTCTGGATTTCTTTTATTATGGCATTTCCCCAATCCATCAAGGTTATTTCACAGTCGACTGAAACCAATGCAGCATCATCATGGTCAATCCACACACTCATTGTGTAAGTAGTGGTCTTCAATCCAGCAGCTTCATTTTTCTTATGCTTTGGTATGAGACGAGTAAAAGGTTCCTCAGGGCCATCAATTAGGGTCAACAAAACACGTCCTCCTTCAATCACAGCAGTATGTCTGGGACAAATAGGGTCAATTATCTTCTTATTAATGGTCCAGAGTTTGTCCCAGTCCATGAGATTTTGAGTTTTTGAAGCCCCCTAAAACAAAGGATTAAAAAAGTTTAAGCTTTAATAGAATAAATAAACATAGGAAGCCTAATTAATGACATCGCTAATGTAGAAAAAGTGCAAAAAAACAGAGTGCATCAGAAATGTGAAAAAAATAAAAAATAAAAAGCCTTTTTCCTATTACTTGGAGTCGGCTATATGAATCTAAGTCTCAGTCTATCCACTATCTTTCTTTACTAATGTAGCCACGTTACCCTCAGTAATGTAATAAAGTATACAATAATTCGGGAATATTACAGAAGTAAAATTTCTTACTTGATCAATAGTGAATTGTTGCAAAGCCTCAATTTGTAGTCCTCTGCGCAAAAGTCCTTGGACAGTCGGGAAATGAGGATCATCCCACCCATCAACTTGTATACCATGTTTAGCCGACTGAATTCATATAAATAAACCTTAGAAAATCCCATTTCCTCCTGAATCATGTGATACTGAGGATTACGATCATGGTACTCGCTGGACTGGAGTGCATGAGATGCGCTGTTTATGATCAACATAGGGACACGCAAAGTCATAAGTTGGGTATACCTTAAACCTTAATCCGATTTGGGGACGGTGGTGAGGAATCAGATTGCAACGGTAATATACAGGATCACAAAGGGTCTTGTTTGGTCCTGCATATCCAATTCCCCACGGAGGCAGCACGACAACTCCCAGATCCAGCAACCATTTCCTTCCATAATTCCATGTTCTCCTCTGGGCTATTGTTCCTACATTTTGATTCAATTCCCTCCTTCCTTTCGTCCTTCATTTGATCAGGTTTTGTATCATCAACATAAGCTTTACCCTCGAGAATCAACTTTTCTGCCATCTCCATCAACTCTAGGAAGTAATTGAAGTGTATGTGACATCCTTTTCATCATACTCAATACCCAAAGTTTTGATGTCTTTCAAAATGTTTTCAACAAATTCGTTGTTTTCTTTAGAAGGGTTTGTATCATCAAAACGCACAATCAGATGACCTTGGTATGTTTTAGCAAAATGCTGGATTAACAATGCACATTTGGCATGACCTATGTGAAGACATCCACTAGGTTCTGGGGCAAATTGCAAAACCACCTCTATGACTTTAGCATCTGGAAGATCTAGTTTACCCTTTTGATTAGGGTCACTGTCAACACAATTAGAAAGAAAAAGATTCATTAGGGCATAGTTCGATTGAGGCCGTTAAATCCATAAAAAAATACATCACGTATCAGGAAAGCAGTCAAGCAATAAAGAACCTTAAAACACACTTCAAACCCAAAATGAACCCCAATTCATTCATAGAAAATCCTATCATCAACAAAACATATGAGTATACGCGTGCCCACTCAGACGAAATCATAAAGAAAATATACTCACTAAGCAAACAAGCAAGCTAAACCTGTTTCCATTGAATAAAAATATTTAGTGTCAAAAGCCGAGATTATAGTATAGATGTAAACTAACTGTGCAGTGGATAGTTGAGACTCAAATTTTTTGGGAAGATACAATATATACTCTGGAGTAACGGTTACAAAATACCCGATTAATCAAAATGTTAGAAAATTGAGTGTCACTTTGCATTGCCCAATAATTTCTGGTTTTTAGGAGAAAATGTTAGTGTGCAGTTTATTTGTTAACAAAAAAAAAAATCCAGACATTATATATATATATATATATGGAACTAATATCAAGCAATTCCATGAACACAAAAGAGAGTAAATAAACAGACTCAAGCAAGCGCACACATACACATACATTTATTAATTCCTTAAAGCACGCAACGCAACATAGATTAATGCTACGCTATTTGAAGAATGTCTGGAGACTCTGCACCACATAGAGTCCAACAGGCCGGCTGACATATCCAACTGTATGTCTTACAACTTGACATGCATCTTCCCACGCAATCCACGAAGCTAGCCATTGGGACATATGGTATAGTTATAATTACATATGGTATAGTCATTTATCCTACTTATAGGTTGTCTTATATAACACTCTCATCTGATACAAGAAATCAAATACGACTATAAAAACGTGTAGAAAGAAAACCCAGAGATGCATGCCTCATCTCGAATCAAATCAATGGAGATATACAACATGAACAATAAGAAAACCTGAAAATAGAAAAGAATTGGGGTTATTTTTTACTGTAAAATCCATACAAAAAGAAAAGCTAGGGTTTAAGAGCAGGATTGAAAACAACAATTTAATATGATATCGTGTGAACTCCTAGTCTGTGAGTACATTGATTTGTAGGGTTTTTATAAAATAACCAGTGTTTAAATTTTTGTGTGTGGATAATGAAACTAACTGAAAATTGAAAAAGGACTAACTAAATTTTGAAAGTTAGTTATTTGCGAAAACTATCTGTAGACACTAAAATTTCATGAACTTTTGTTTTGGCAAATTGACTCGTCAAATATGGGTCTCATGTTTAATTAAATTATTTAATTGGCCCAACCTTAGTCAACTTAAATTATTTTATTAGCCCAGCCCAGATGATTAAATAAAAAGATAATTATTCCTAATAAAATATATCTAGAATAATTATTTTTATGAATAATTATCATAATATAACCGGCCCGGCCAAGTTATGATTATGTCATTCTAGGAGAGAACACATATCATCATCCTATTAATCCAAAAAGCCTATAAATAGAGGCATGGAAGAAGGAGGAAGGGCTCTAGAAATTAAGAATTTCCGGAGAGAAATACTGAAACTCTGCCGACATTCATCCCCAACACTCAATTGTTGAAGAAGAAGAGCAACATCCAAATCAAAACCGTGCCTATCTTTCTCAAATTCAACAAAGAACAACAAGCACATCAAAACCGTGTCTATCTTCCTCAAATTCAACAAAGAATAACAAACATATCAAAATCGTGCCGTTCTTTCCATGCGATTCAACAAGTTTGAAGAATCACCAAACACTGTTTGAAATCAACCTTCTTTAGTCATCGATCAGGAATCATCGGCAATTTTCCTCAACTACAAATACTTGAAGAAGACTCTTAACAACCTGATTCAAAATCAAGCTCCAACAACCCTTGAATCCAACCAACAAAGAAGATCGAATCAGATGATATTTTCTTTATTTTGTAAAAAATACCTTAGAGGATTGTACTCATCAATTTTTACAAATCAGAAAATTATTATTTGCTCCCTATTTTTTTCTTTATTTGCAGATACGAAATTTGTGTGTACAAATTTCTGGCACCTCCTCTGCCTTTCATCTTTTTCTCCTGCATTAAATCTTCAACAAATTATCATCGTCCCATTGGGCGTGCCAGAAATTTGTACACACAAATTTCGTATATGCAAATAAAGAACGAAATAGAGAGCAAATAATAATTTATTGATTTATGAAAATTGATGAGTACAATATTCTTTACTGAAGAAATAAAATATCCTCTTATTCGATTTCCTTTGTTAGTTGGATCCAAGGGCTATCGGGACTTGATCTTCAATTAGGTTATTGACAATCTTCTTCAAGTATTTGTAGTTGAAGGAAGACCGCCAATCATTTTTGATCGAGGGCTGACGAAACTTGATCTCGAACAGTATTGTTTGGTGATTTTTCAAACTTGTTGAATTACGGATAAAGAACGGCACGATTTTGATGTGCTTGTTATTCTTTGTTGAATTGGAGAAAGAACGGCACGGTTTTGAATTGGATGTGCTTGTTGTTCTTCATCTTCAGAGAATTTGTTAAATTTGTGGAAGAACGGCACGACTTTAGTTGTGCTTATTGCTCTTCTTCTTCAATTGGGTGGTTGGGGATGAATGTTGACAGAACTTCTGTATTTTTTTCTGTAATTCTGGATTTCTAGAATTCGAAATTTCTATACTCCTTCCTCCATGTCTCTATTTATAGGCTTCTTGAATTAATAGGATGATGACATGTATCCTCTCCAGATAAGGACATAATCATAACTGGACCGGACCGATTATATTATGATAATTATCTATAAAAATAATTATTCTAAATATAATTTATTATGAATAATTATCTTTTTATTTAATCATATGAGCTAAGCTAATTAAATAATTTAAGTGGACCGAGTTTTGGTTAATTAAATAATTTAATTAAACATGTGACTCATATTTGATGGGTCAATTTGTTAAAACAAAAGTGCATGAAATTTTAGTGTTTACACTATCCTCTAGATTTAATTGAACAGTGTGTACTCTGATGTATTAGAGCCTTGGTTAACGATTCTATATCCCTGATACTCATTATCTTAAGATCGGTTATCTTTTAATAAGAATAAAAAAATTAAAAATGGGATTATCTAAAAAAAAGGTTAAGAATATAATTGTTATTAATCTAGAGATAACAAAACGGAGATGAAAAAACTCAAAAATCAAAGGCCATTACCAAGTTTTTGTCCCGCTTAGCAAGGTCAGAGTGGTTGATGGGATATAGATCTAGGCTTTAGCACTATATGTACAAGTTACTGCTCTTCTTGATGCAGGATGCAGGATGCAGTAGGGGTTGCTTCAATATTAAAATTCAAATCAACAGCCAGTGCAGTGGCGGTATCAATTTTTTACTTCTTAAAAGAATGTCAGAATGTGCATGTAAATCACTGTAATATATTCAATATTGGATCATAAAAAGGTGCCTTAATAATGTTATCAACCGCCATCAAGTAAAAAACCCTAATCAAATCCTAAAATACTAAGTTACGTACTAGGACATCCCTAAAATAAAAAAATATTAATATAATAGTAACACTATTATTAAATGAAAATCAACCCTAATTATCTATCTTTGCCACGTCTCCAATAATAGAGGCGACACACGCGCGTGCACTTCAAGATTTCGCGCCAAGTCCCATCCTCACACTTTTTACAAACCAAGCAATGGTGAAAACTTGGCGATCAATACAGTAGTAAAAAGCTATGTTGCAGCCAATAAAGAATAATGGGAATTTATTATTCACGGCCTATTAAAGCAACTGAAAAAAATCTGTGACATGATTTTTAGAATTTAAATAAATTATTCCACCAAAACTTCACTACAAAGAATTAAGAACAATATCTACATCAATGAACATGATTTTTAGAATTTAAATAATTTATCTCATCAAAACTTCACTAAAAAGAAAAGCTACGGTCTAAAAACATGCCAATTATTGTAAAAAAATAAAAAAGAAAAGCTAGGGTTTAAGAGCAAGACTGAAAAATTTATCACAGCTGAAAGAAAATTGAAAAACATAACGATTAGAATCAAAGGGACTTCAATAACTCACCGATTTGAAAATTTTTAGAGCTCTGGCGATTTCTTTCTGTTAATAGTCATGCTGTTGGAGCATCGATTAACTTTCCTCTCTAGCAATAATAATCTAGGTGGTCTCTATTTATAGAAAGACCAAAATACCAATTTCTGTGTGTCCAAGGGAGGAAAGTGGAAACCTAATTATTAATAAAATATATATATTAAAAAAAAAAGAGGAGTGCTAATTACAGTTGCAACTGTAACTGTGTAAAGACAGTCTCATTTGTGATTGGTTACAAAAATAGTTATAATTAATACACTTTTCTTATTTTTATGAAACATTAAAATTTAATTTTATAAGACAATATTACCGCCTTTTTTGAATTTTATTCTCTCTCCTCTCTTGTGTTTGTGTGTGAATATATATATATATATATATATATATATATATATATCTTTCTTCTTTCTAACTTTTTTTCTTTTCTTTTTCTTTTTTTTTTTTTTGTTAAATGTATGTTTAAACTGATTCATTCTTTACTTTGTTGTTTGTTATTTTTTTATTTTATTTATAAAAAAAAAAAAAACCAATCATTTATCCTTTGTTATCATCCATAATTATCTATCATTCATCAAACCATCTTATCTCTAAAGTGCGACTATCTCATCACCACTACTATACTTCTCTCTTAGTCTTTACTAAATCATTCAATTTTATCATTTACAAATAATAAAAACTCAATTATGTAATTTTATTTCAACTAAAATTCAATAAGTTTGATTATTCCATCACCAATACAGTATTATTCCATCCCCAATATAGTTCTTTCTCCCTCTGTCTTTACTAAACCATTCATTTTTATGTTTTACAAATAAACTAAACTCAATTATATAATTTTACTTCAACGAAAATTCAATTCTATAATTTACTTCAATTAAAATTTATAGTCTTAAAAATTCACATCTAAAGTATAAATAAATAATATTTAATATATACATAATCCATCAACGAAAAAAAAAAAAAAAATGCAATTGAGAAAAGAAAGAAAAAGCGAAGAAGGAAAAAATGAATCCATTTAAAGACAATTCAAACAAAAAGAAGAAAAGGAAATAATGGTTAGCTATATATATTTTAGGGTGAATCGCAAAAAAAAAAAAAAAAAAAAAAAAAAAAAAAAAAAAAAAAAACCCTTGACTTTTATCCGTTTGCAAAAAAACCCACTTATGAATATGTTTAGCAATTAATCCCCCCTCAACTATAATGAGGGGATCATTTAACTAACATTTATTAGAGTGATTGTGTGATAAAATTTTCGGACGAAATTACCTTCAAAATCAAAACAATACATTAGTATTACTAAAGTACCCACTGCTCACTTTATTTTTAATTTTTTAACTGCATAAAATACAAAAACAAAGCCTCTTATTATGAAACGAGGCCTTTGATTTTTTCTTTCGAAATATTCGTGCATTTGGAATATATATAGTTTTATGGTAGTTATTTATCAAATGTCAACTTAAATTGATTTTGGTGAAAAAAAAAAAACTTGTACCATGATTTTTTATAAAATTTAAAAATAAAAATTTATAAGATTCTAAAAAATTATAGATATAGGATACCCAAAAAAAAATCAAATGGCGTCCACCATAATATCAAAACAAAACCCCCCTCCCCTATCCCACAAAAACATATTTCACACTTGTTTTTATTTTTATTTTTTATAGTCAAAAGATATTTCACTTAAATAAAAAATATTTGTTTGGATCAACTATCTTTAATTATTTATTTATTCTATAGAAAAAGCGTTTATTATGACATAAAATTTGATTTATTTCAATATCATGAATCTTAATTCCAATACTTTTCTATTAAATTGTGATATGCTACACACACTCACACACACATATATATATTTGTATAGATGAAAAAAGCCACTTTCTCCTAATTATGAGATGATTTTGCCACATATTTTGATAAATTTCTACTTCTAAATTTTATAAAAAAATCATGATACTAATATTTTTGGATCTCTCTTATATATCTTTTTCTTTATCTTATTTTATAAATAAAAAAAATCATGGTCCAAGTTTTTTTTTTTTTTTTTTCACCAAAATTAATTTAAGTTGACATTTGATAAATAATTACCATATTACTACATATATTCCAAATGCAAGAACATTTTGAAAGAAAAAATCAAAGGTTTTCAAAATCAGAGGCCTCGTTTTAGTGTTTTATGCAATTAAAAAAAAAAAAAAAAAAAAAAAAGGTGAGTGGTGGGTACTTTAGTAATACTAATGTAATATTTTGATTTTAAGGGTAATTTCGTTCGAAAATTTTATCACACAATCACTCAAACGGATGTTTCATGTTAAGGGTAATTTTGTCCAAAAAATTTCCTCACACAATCACTCTAACAGAAGTTAGTTAAAATGACCCCCTCATGATAGTTGATGGGAGTTAATTACTAAAGATATTCATAAGGAGGTTTTTTGCAAACGGGTGAAAGTCAAGGAGGGGTTTTTTGCAATTCGCCCTATATTTTATATATATAGACAGGGATGGAAAAAGAAGAGAGAATAATAGTTAACAAATAAAAGAGGGTAATTTCGTCTTACAAAATTAAATTTTAATACTCTATAAAAATATGATCAGTGTATTAATTATAGTTATTTTTTTAACCAATCGCAACCGCCACTGCAATTAGCAGTCCTTTAAAAAAGATTAGTAAAAGAAAGCAAATTGACCACATAGAGATAAAATAATTTTAAAAGACTACAATGTAATATGATATTAAATTAGTAGATATTAATGTCTTTTGAGCTATCGCCACATAGATTCAAAATCAAATCTCCAGCTTTAATTTTGAGTTGTGTAGCACTGCTCTTTAACAAATTTGTTACATTTTTTAGACTTCTTGATATCATTCGTTACTCATAATTCAAAAAACATCATAATTAGGATGACATAATTCATTTATTTCTTTTCTTCCTGATTTTACAAATCAACATCACATAATTTAAAAGAGTACTAAAAACCAAATTCAAATGCATCGTGATATCGAAAAAGATGCTTGAGCATAACACCTAGGAAGCCAGAAATCAGTGAGATAGATTTCCTGCACCATCTTAAACCCGCCATAGTGCCTCACAATTCACATTACCGTTTCCACAAGCTTCGCAGTGGAGCCCAAGAATTTCTGTAAAAACATCTCAATGATTCAATCAACCCTGTGTCAAAACAAAAACCTATATATAAGAACGAGCAGCGATCTTCAGTCAATGTGCAACAAAAATCAAGCAACTGGTTTGATTGTCTATGAGCCTCGGAACATTGATGAGCATTGATAAAGCCATGGCACATTCACAATGCGCTGAGCTAGTCAAAAATCCTCTCCCCGGTTGCAAATAGTAAAAACACGACAGAACTGAAAATGCAGAGCAAGCCCGGTATGAAAAACACAGCTCTCCAGCTTTCCGGACTTGTAATATCCGAATTAGCAGTTCTAGCAGCTTCAAGAAGCTTGCCGGTAAGGTCAACCCCAACAATGCCGGCTAATGTACCAGCTGTGTTAGAAACTCCCATCACAATTCCAGCATACCTCGGAGCGATATCCATGTGATTCACAGCAAAACCAGCTCTTCCTAGTGCCAAGAAACCAAGGGCCACGGAAGAACAAAACACCGTTCCACCAGACGTCCTGAATAGGGGAAGTGCCATCAACGCAAAAGCAGCCACTATGAATCCTACCGTGTTCAAGAACTTCCTGGTTTTAGTTACGGAAAAGATTCTCCTGGTGATCAAGTGATCTGCAACCACCCCACCAATATTCGAGAATATGAACATGTTGAGATAAGGTATCATCTTAGAAGAACCCATTTCCTGGAGACTAAGCTGGAGACTCTGTTCAAAGTATGTGGGTAGCCAATTCATGAGCACGTATAAGGCATAGTGAAAAGTGAAACTATTCACCACAATTGCCCAAACTCGCAAGCTGAGAATAATTCTCTTCCATGGAATTTTGGCAGTTTCGATGGAGTGTCCTCCATTCTCCACCTTTACCTTCTGACTCCCCTTCATTGGCAACAAAGATTCCTCAAAGCCAGCAGCGGTCGCTTTTGGAAGGTCAGAACGAGGTGGGTCACTTGCATATTTGACCCAAAGAATAGACCACATGGCACCTAAAGCAGCTTCTGCGAGAAATATAGATTGGGGACCCCTGAACTTCACCAGGCTTGGTATCAAAAGCATACCTGCAGCAGCACCTAGATACATTCCAGACATAGTAAGAGAAACAGATCTTGACCTTTCACGCGGCGGGACCCACTGTGCTAGGACTGTGTGGATGGAGGGGAAGATGAACCCTTGTGCCACTCCAACAAGCAAGCGAGCTAATACCAAAGTCATTACTTTGTTTGGGTCTAGTGGTACTAAAACACAAGTTACAGACCATAATACAAATGACAGGAGGAGAACCCGCCTCCCCCCTATTTTCTGAGCTGCCCATCCTCCAGGCACCTGTGAACAGGCATACCCATAATAGAATGTTGAGAGTATAGTGCCTTTGCTTGACTGATTTACCCCCACAGCATCAGCAGCTACAGTATACCCAATCGAGAACCCCATACGTTCAATATAGCATATACATGTGCAGATGAAGGTTAGAATGACAATCACATAGCGCTTTGGGAAATTCATCCCCCTCATGCTTCACGTTGTCGATTTTCTTCTGATGAGCCCAACTTTCTCACACTTTTTTTGGGCAAGTCACTTTCTGTCACTTCATCTTTTTCTTCAACCTGTACTACCAAAGCTGGAGAAACCAAGACAAATAAAGGTTAATAGATCATGCATTCCACATACAGAACAAGATGTACAACACCAAATTAACTTGCAAACCAGTTTCAAAGTATTGAAAGGGAATGTCTACTATAAAGAGTTATGACTCTACTGTAGAGTAGGTATAGGAGGTATAATGTAGATGCCACAGGCGTGGAGGAGGAACCAACCAAAAGATGCAAATCGGATTATATCATATGATTTTGAAATTTCTTTCTACAATAAATGGTCCAAGAAGTGTCATGTGCTAACAGACTTTATAACCAAAAAGATGGATTCTAATTTGTTGCATTCTCAGTGGGGATTCATTCACTGTGTTCAGTACTGCATTATTGGCAAAACTTTAGTGGAATGAGGGCATTAATTCAGTTGCTTTATATTAGTTAGGGTAAAAATATCCATATTTTTTCTAATCTCCGAGAGATTTCAATTTTCAATGAGAAGAATATAAGAAAAACATAATTTCCACAATCCATTCCATTTCCAAATCCAAAAATCCCAATTCATTCCTCGAAAGCTGATTTAAATTCCCTGCAGATGTTCAATCTCTCAAGATATATCCACATCTCTCTCTCTCTCTCTCTCTCTCTCTCTCTCTTTCTATATATATATATATAAATATCGTCACATTGTTCTCGCTCTTCAGCATCGGCTCCAGATCAATTTTTGAAGTCTCTTTCACAGTCGATTATTTTTCCCCCTCTGCAGTTGTTTGATTCTTCTGAATTCTGATTTGGGAATTTTTGGTGCTTGAGGTTCGATTGCTTTTGATGGAAATTTTTTTTTTCTTTTTAAATTTCTAATAATGATCTTGATTATACATATTGGTGGTTTTTGAAGTACAAAAATAGTTGTTTTAACATTTATTATAAATGACCTTTTAAGATTTTTTTATTTTGATCAGAAGTGCTAGAGTTGGCGAAGTTTTGTGACTTGAAGCGAATTAGTTCATTCAGTTACAGTTGGTTAGGGAATTCTTTTGAGAGCTCTAATTTATTTTGTTTTGTACGTGAAAATGTGTGCTCTAATTTGTTTTGTAGGTAATTCTTTTGAGAGCTCTAATTTATTCACTGTTTTTTGTACGTGTTGAAGTAGTGTCCGTTGTATATGTGTTCACTTCCTTTCTCATATGCATTTTGAATATAGAAATGAAGAAGATTAAAGTTTTATCCATTATATTAAAATTACTCTTAATTAATAATATAGTTAAAAGGTTGTTTTCTAGATCCAATGATAATGAGTGCAAGGGTACTTTACTCCGACCTAATTGATCGGAATGGGAAAATTAAAAGAATTTTATCAAACATAATCAACATCTCTGGCAAAGCTCAATATAGTAGCATTAATTATTTATTACAGTAAAAATATATATATAAAACAATTTTCAGAAGATATGAATACAGTAATGATGAAGACATGCTTCACAATGTAAATGTTGAATTCAATCCACATTTTCAGTTTCAACACTCAATCAGACAACTAAGCCCTGCAAACACAAAAAAGAGAAAACTAGGTTTTGAAGACAATCGATTACATACCGGATCAGGCCCGCCTTCAAAACCTTCAACATCCTGAACAATTTTATGCATTGAAATAATCAGAAAATCTCAAAAATTCATTAAGAAATTTCAAGACATAGAGACTAAATTGAGCATCATACACTGCTTCGTTCTAGTTTTTTTCTTTACTTTTCTTTGAAAACCAAAATGACACAGAGCATAACTATTCAACATTTCAGTACTTCAATTTCTCTGGTGTTTTATCAGCATTCAACCAGATATAACCTCTTTCTAATGCATCAAACACTATACATTAATCTGAGAATTACATATATATATATATATATATATATATATAGAGAGAGAGAGAGAGAGAGAGAGAGAGAGAGTGGAAATTGCAAAAAGATTGTACTTGGGGTTGCTGAGGAGAAGCAGATCGAGCTCGTCCTTGAATGCAGATGAGGGGTTAGATGAGTGAATTTTCTTTTCTTGTTCAGTGAATAAAACCTGTTGCTGTTCTGTTCATCTACAAGAGAACACCAAGTTTGACAAAGAAAGAACAAACAAGGACTCTGCTGCGAGGAAACCATGTTCTTTCTTTTAAATTCTTGGGTTCATTTCACTTTTCTAGTGACGGATTTTTTATATTATTTTTTTATGTAAGCTGTGCCAAACCTGTTCTCCAATGTCCATGCATTAATGATGCATATCAAGGGCAATAGAGACATTTGGTATTTTTTTAAGCCTATTACTGTATTACCAACCCAAGTCACCTCTCACGCTTCGCGCGTTCTAATTCAAATTCTTATTTCTCATAACTTAATTATGCCCCTTTCTCGCTCATCTCACGCTTTGCGCGTTCTAACTCAAATTCTTATTTCTCATAACTTAATTATGCCCCTTTCTCGCTCTATGTGACTTGGTTACAAACTTATGTAAAATCTCAAAATTTTGTTAAATTAACTTCCCTTGACACATATGCTTAATGAAACTTTTCATTAGATTTCTTTTATAAAATGGCCATGTTGCCCTTCAATGAGTGGAACTGTTTTTTAATAATGTTGGACAAAATAATAAATTTTCATCAAAAAAAATTAAAATATAAAAGGCATTATTTACATTTATGAAAGGAAAGAAATTTATCTTTATCCTAACTAGAGTCCTTACGCACCTATTGTACTTTTCAAGTGCATACCTAATGGATGTGGTACGCTACATCTAGTTACACCATCTCAAAACGACCTTGTTTGGATGCAATAACATCTTAACATGTGAACTTGCAAAACCCTTTATTTATGTTTACAGCCACCTTTGTTTAAAGTTGCAACATCCATTAATTCAAAGTTACAACTCCATTAGTTCAAGTTTGCTACACTCTTAGTTCGAAGTTGCAACAAGTTTATTATATTTTGAAGATCGTGCCTCTAAATGAGACTTAATAAAAAGACCCAACTCAAAGACGACAAAACAAAACCATGGAAAATCAACCAAATCAATTTTATGAACTTTACAAATACAAAATTCATTAAACAATAATTCATTTCACAATGCAGTACGAACTCCGGCAGGGAACTGGAGAAGAAATGGAAGTAGCAGTATCACTGGTGCTGCCTGTAAAAAGATATTTGCACTTGTATACGAGCATCTACCTCCATTGCAGTCGAAAAAAGGGACAGTTCCCTGATTCAGTTAAAATAAAACTACTCATGCAGTCCCATTTACTCGCACATGAAATGGTGCCCCACGACAGAAGATTGGCTCGTCAGGAGAATTAGTTCTTGCGCGAGCTCTGAGAACGTCATTAGCATCATCTATAACAGCAGCAGCTGAGAGTGTATACTCACCCGGGACCATGAAATACAGGGAAAACGAATGTTTAATTTCCTTAAGTGGCGGAACTGCCATGCTAATACCAGTCAGAACACCTAGGAAGAAAACAAAAATTACACCCATAAACAAGCTCATCCATGTAAATGTCAACCAGAAAACCAAATAATAATAATAAATTGCAAAACCAGAATCAAGTAAAAAGTTGGGGGATGGTTAAAAGAATAAATAGCTAATGATATCAAGAAAATATTTCGTTTAGTTAAGAAATGTTCTATTGGAAACTATTCATACCAATGGTGTTACAAGGAATAATTTAGTATTTAATTACATTGACCTCCACAAGGTTTCTAAAGTTTTAAGCAACCTCATGTCGCTTTTGAAATTACACTGCACTGCTGCCATTGAGGGTAATACTAGGGGAAGGGGAAGACCAAAGTTAACGTAGGTCAAGTTAATAAGGAAGGATATGCAAGCATGTGGATTGACAAAGGACCTAGGGGTATGGCCTTAAATAGAGCGGAATGAAAACATAGAATTCATGTAACCGACCCCGAGTAGTTGGAAAAAGACTGTGATGGTTGTTGTTGTTGAATGTTAGTAGAATTACTTCTAATGAAAAAGTCAAATCTCTCATTCCTTTCTCATGGAGACCAAAATCAGAGGCTGCGCGGTATGAGGGATAGACAAAGTCGTCGTGTGACCTATTGAAAATAGGGAATAATGAAGTGGAACAGAGAGAAGTTTATGGCAAGGTTCAGGTGGTGGTCTAGAATAATTCCAACACACAACAACAGTAGGTGGGCTAGGACCATCCCATAGCATAACACACCGCCATCCTTGATCCACCATCAGCACCTAAGAACCTGCCATCTTTTCTCCACTAAAACCAACAAAATCACACTTAACCACCACCATCCACCACTACCAAGCCCTCAACCAACTAAGCCCTAAGCCACCAGGCCCACCACCTCCTTTCCATGGCACACATTCTTGACAGCCATGTAACAACGATCATAAATCGTCTGTTTATTGTCATAAATCAAACCCTAACTGTTCATTGCTGATAGTCTCTCTCCCTATTACTACATACTGAAATGACATGGCAATCGTAAAAGCGCTGTGTATACAAACCTCAAACCTCACTCAAACAGTTATAGGATCTGGCCAATAATAACTTATTCCATTACGGGCATATTTGGCATTTCAGTTCTTCCTAATGGACCTTTAGGAGAGGTGGAATGGAGGATTACTAAAAACTAAACCAAACCAAGTGCAATGTAATTTCAGAAACAAGAGGGAACACAATCTGCTGAGAAATAACTGAAGAAAGACATCATACTAGATCCTTACCTGCCCATAAGACAGTTGCCTTTTCACCTTCAATGCAGTTCTCCCCTGCTACATCTCTGCATGTAATGCTAAGACTCATGCGGATAATTTCTTTAGTATTATTGCAAACTAGAACTTCCATAGGAGTCATGTCATGTGCCAGTACAGAACCTTTCAACGAAGGGGAAGGATATCGATCACTGGATTCTTTAGGTGAATCGAGTTTCACTTCGTGTCCCAAACAAGAATCAGAAAGCCTAAAGCCAAACGTCAACGGATCCGGTAGCAGTACATCCATAACAGATGTCTGAAGAGCTGCCTGTATTGCATCCTTGATATTTAATTCTCCAGAGCTGTTCCGTCCAGATTGCCACCTTACATTAATTCTAGAAATCAAGTTCTTGATAGAAGCACTTAATTCAGCCTTGGCAGTCTTCTCAGAGAAGCTTGAACTTCTACTACTAGTAGCCCCATTTGTCTGGGAATCCTTCAAAAAGAATGAACCATCAAGAATAGGTAGTTTAAAATGCTCCAGTGGTATCAGTACCCTTGCAGTGTAATCTCGATCGATTCTTGTTTTAGGATAACCAAATTCAGCAGCAGCACTATTGACGGAAGGACTATCCTTGTTACTAGAGTTCTCTAGTTGGACTGAAACGCTAATCTCAAACACAACATCAGTTGGATTAGTCAACTCAAGTTCAAGAAACCGTAGTCCCCAACTTCCCCTGTAAGGATCAATCTTTACTAATCTCTCGTTCCTGCTTTCAGAACCAGTAACCTCTTCAGTAGAACTATTCTCCACAAAAATTTGTTTAGAAGGATTTTCACCAACATGTGCAGGAATTTCCATCGACAGTAAACGAGCCTTGACAAAGGACAAGCTCTGCAAAACACAGATGTTCAGGGGCACAACCAAACGTCTACCAGGAGGCACAGCAGACCCATTTGTTGGTGGTTCTCCAGAATTTACAGCAGGCCCTGATAGGAAAATTGATGAGAGCAAGTGAATAGATATGTCAATTTGAAAACTCAATGTCAAAGAATTTGCGAGCGGTTCAAGTTATGCCGTGCAAATATATATATAAGAGAGAGAGAGAAAAAAAATAGTGCTTTGAGTCATTACTTTAACAATCAACATAATAGATCTGAGGTGACTTCAAAAAAGAAAAAGGGAAAAAAAAGGAGGGTGTCCCCAGCCCCTTTGAGGACGGAACTAATCCCTTTGGATACCTGCAAAGGCTGCAATCACCCCAAAAACATGGCATCGGCTAAACCTAGGGAGGGTGTCTTTGATGCCCCCAGAAGTTGAGCACAAGACCTCTGGGTAATGCCCAGAGGCCTTATGCCAACTCAGCTACACCGTGGCCCGACGGGGTTGGGGTGACAATTTCATCATAGAATAAATGGTCAATGCTGTGATATCCAAGGTAAATGCACAATTGGGAGCTTAGGACTGATACTTTTGAGTGTATCTCCCATTAAAACTTTTCAACCAAAAATTTGGATCAATGACACCCTAAGCATCTGATTCATCAAATTTCAGAAACTTCAGAGGGATCTTAGAGTATGACAAGTACTAGAAAGGGGGAAGCCTACAGGATGTTCAGATTAAGTTACCCCACTTTTGCAGAAGAAGAAAAAAGCAGGGTCCACAAATTACTGAAACGTGTCAACTTTATAGTTATCGCAGCACATCAGTAGCTTGTCTGCGGGAAAAGATATATTGTCAAGATCCAGGTTTATAATATACCATTGGTGTTAGATTACAGAGCTACTAACTCATTGCCTTATCCGAACAATTTAGAGAGTTTACAACACAAATCATGCACCAGAAATTCAATTTTCTAAAAGGAAGATCTTAAACACGAAGTATGATGACTTCAAATATCTCCGCAGGGATCATTTTCGGCCTTCATAGCACAAGCAACAGATGCATTCTCCAACAGCAGCAGTAGATCTTTGTTGGATATGTCAAAACAATCTAAATCAACATCCTTATTTTATTATGAGTTCGTAAACTACTCTTTTCATCATCTTTTCGTTGCTCAAAGTTTCAGTCATGTAGCATGGCTGCCCTTATTGTTACTTTGTAAAAAAACAGAAAATAAATAAATAAATAAAAGACAAAAAAATCTTTTAGCATCCTATGAATATTGTGATTAATTACCGGGATGCATTAAAATAATAGTTAAACCTATGTCTCTCAAATTTCACCCATATCCTTGAATAAATGAGCTAGAACAATAGGCAAGGCTACACATCAAACCCAACCAACAACCAACCATGACTAAAACCTCAAGATATCAGGTAAAATCTAAGTTAAAAAAAAAAAAAAAAAAAAAAAAAAAAAAAAATATCCTGACCTGAACTCAGGCGAGGTTCAATTTAGGTTGAGGCCTTTGGAAACGAGACCCATTCCAAATCTAGTCAATTTATACTTAAATTATGGGATCAACATTGCATGACTGCATGTATATGGGATCAACTATGATGGTCATTGTTTATAAACTTAAAAAAGTCTCAACTTTAAACAATCAGAAATAAGTAAAATGCCTAACTTCAATTGGTCTCAAATGCTGCAGGTTTTCTATAGAAGTTATTTGAAATACATAAATTGATTAATTTAAAAATAAAAAATAAAAAAAATAAAAAAGAGAAATCCAAACATCCTATGTCACATTCGCTTCTATGGATTGTAGATGCCAAAAATTATCCCTAACAGTGTTTATAATCACCGGAAATTGTGATGATGATATTTTAAAAGCACAGAAGATATAAAACAAAAAGTAAATAATCCACGCAGACTTAAAAAAAATCCAACCGAACAAATTTAACATAAGATGGTCAAGCACCCTGAATCCAATACAGGTTTGGTTGGACTTCAGGTGGCATACCAAACCATTGGTTTTCAGTCGGTATCTAATAACCAGCCAGCCAATTCCTCAGTCCCAAAAATAACTTTGTCAGTATGAATTCTACCTCCTATTAATATTCTGTTTGACAATCATTCCAGAAACCTAAATTTTGAGAATCACCTCCAAAATTCTAAGTTCTTTCCTGTAGAGGCATCACATATTTAGCTGACATTCATGCAGCCAACATGGTATGCAGTTTCATTTCACCATTGGAGGCACAAACCCTCTGCATTGCCCACCATGCCAGAATTAAGATCAATCAAAGGATCAGCCATTTGATTCAGGTGACTTTTTGACTGGATCACTATGGTGGTGTGATGACATATATTATACGATGAACATAAGATGTTGGATGACCCAGATTGTTGGAAGTAATAAATAAAATAAATAAATAAAAGCTACTTGAATTTTGGGAATGGGCTTTTGCATGTCTTCCTGCCAACATTAACTACACTGTTCTTATTCTTTCATTTTTTAAAATTACTCTCCCAATAACACCACAAAATGCAACTTGTCTATGTTACATGGACTCTTCCCCGTCAAGTGACGTACAAGGTATTACACCTGAGTAGTATGGGATGCATGTCTAACGTGCTTGGTTGGAAATGCATCTAACGAATTATAAATCTCTCATATTATATTCCTTCCCAGTTTTCCATTACACTATTACTTCAAAATGGGTGAAGTGCCTATGTTGAACACTCCATATTACATAAAAGCACCATGTAGTCTAAGGAAACAAAAGAAGAATATGCATATATATATATATATATATATATATATATATCTACCTTTGTACTTGGATTTTAAATTTTTAGATAACTTGGGACTTAGACACATATTCACACTTGATACATGCACTGTACTATATAGTAAGATATCAGAATGACTGTATTATAATTATACCCAAGAAACCTACATACTATTTATATACGTTTGCCGTAATATACTGACATAGCTTTTCCTTAACCCACCAACCCGCATAAACTAGTCTAAAATGATATAGGTTTAGCCCCACAGAACCAGACAAACTTTTATTCAATCCAACCAAACTATTGATTAGATTAGTCCACCAACGAGAACAATCTATTATGCAAATCCAATGAAATGATAAGTTTCTAATTATATCTAACTCGTTTTAGTATTAAATGCATTATATCCATAAATTTTAATGTTTTTTTGTCATGGTGATAAGAATTGATAACATGCAAGTACTTTTACCATTACACATAATGACACTGGCATTTTATACAATGTAATACTGTTTCATATATTTAATCTGTATGAGTGAGCAAGCAGGGGAGCACAGCTTCTAGAAATAACCCGGAGGTCCAATTCTCTCTTCCCCCGTCCCATTCCTATTCTTTAAGTCCTTGTCATGGTTGCACCATCATTTGGATTTGTGCTTCATTTCAGACACACTTAAAACTAGGTTGAGGTTGGATTAACTTTGGGGCGTCGGTTACTTTTTTTGGCTTGGAATCCTTCCTTCCCATCAATCCTTAGACTTCACTGCCATTGTTGTAGTTGATGTCGACATATTTCAACTGACCTTCAGGTCAGAGGTTCTCTTTGATGCTGCTGGGGTTCAGTTCGAGGAATAGCCATTGATGATGACAATGGCCTTTTATGGTTCTCCCTTGTCGAGAAGCTGTAATCAGCCGGAATATGGTTTTTCTGTGATGAGAGTTGCATTGAGAACTAATGAGCATTTTGTGGTTCAGATTTTCTAATGTTACCCTGGGTACTTAATTGATGAATATTTTCACTGGAATTTGGTTTCTCTATGCTTCATCTTTTTAAATGTATCTCTCCATCTAATCTAGTCTGCCAACATGGCTTATATGGGTGTCACTGCCTTTGTCATTTTGCTGATACTAATAGGAGTAGCGGCTAATTTAATATATTGCTTAATCTTGTTGCAGTCAGTTTGTTATTCACTTTGTTGTTCCTGAAGAAGATGGCATTATAGGACTGAGTGCCTAAGAGAGTTAGAGATCTGCCCTTGAATCTCAATCTGGAGTGTTCATAGTGAGTGGCAGAGTTGACGATGATGTGTGTTATACACAAGTGGATGGGATATGTTTTACCCTGTCCATGTGAGGTGTGGGCTATTTTTGTGCAGAAAGAGGCACATTCCAGTACATCTCGTCCAGATTGGTTGTGAGCAGTGACTCGATCAAAGTGTTGAGGCATGTAGGCTGTAATGCATATGATACTGATGTTTGTCATATTCGCGGCAGTTCGAATTTGATGTTTGGCTGACGCAGGAAAAATGGAACCTGTTTTTAACAAGTCCACCAGATGTCTAAGGCAGGTCTATTGATCTTCTTTACTTCAACCAATTAAACATGACAGCAAAAATTATGCTGTCCCAGCTACTGACATGTCTGCTTGTGGAAAATGGGGTTTTTTTTAACGTCTTCTGCTTACAGTGTGCTTGGGTCGCTTTCCTGTCTTATTCTTCTCAGGTTATAATAGGTGCCTCGATGTGCCATTGAGCATGTGTTGAATTTCGATGTTGTACCTTATCTACGACAGTTTACCAACCGGGGAGAACAAAAAACAAATTTAGTGGGTAGACTCAGTTTTGACAAAATTGAATTTTCCTGATCCACCAACATCTACTATCATTTCAAAGTGGAACGTGGAGGGTTCAAACTTCCCCAAGAGCATTGTGGAAGTTATTTGCCAGGAAAAATGAATTCTAGATCCATCTGCCTTCAACCCGAACCAAAGCCTCCCAAGACCTAAGTCATTCCTAGCAAAGACGCATGGCAATGTGGCCACTCAGTGGAGAGGTCACACCAGCTCCTTTGATACAAATTATAGAAGTAAGATGGGTTATGTGAGGGCCATATAATAAGGCTTAACATCCCAGATCACAAAAAAAATTAAAGGTAAAAGATCTCTATGCTCCTTTTCTCATTGAGTATCTAATAGACAAACTTTAAAATGCCATTAGAATTCAGAATAATACGACAATATCAACCATAATCACTGGAAGATGAGAAATGATTATTGCAATTATGGCCAAATAATTACCTGCATAGTGAATCAACAACATGGGGCTGGTTCCATCCTTGGCTTGCCTCCCTGGGTTACCAGATAAATTCTTGCTAGCAGCAGTATCAGTGTCCACCAAGCCAAGCTGCCAAGCTTTTAAGGTTACTGGTACAGTCACTTCTGCACCAGGCTTCAGGGGAAGGGCAGATTTTAAAGTTTCATAAGTAAATGATATAACAGCATCTTGGTTCTTTCCTGATAGTGATACATGTGCCTGCTCAATTGGAACTGTACCTGCATTAGCCAATCTAATCCATACATCACGAATCTCACCTTCATATAAAATGACAGCACCATCACCACCTACAACATTTGAAACAAGCAACGGCAGTGGGGGCACCACAGAAATATTTGGAACCAAAACATTTTTCAACTTTGCAGATCCACAGCAGCGGAAAGGATCAGAAAGCACAAGTCCTTGTGCTGCTCCAAGTAGCAGATTATCAACATCCTTGAAAAGGTGTTCAGTAATTACACCAAAACAATGGACAGTACATCCAGGAATCACCACTGGCCCCACTTTAGTTGGAATTCCTGATAACGTAATCACCTTCGAAGAATTAGGAGGGAGGTTCACACTAATTGGAAAAGCGTCAAAATTTCCGGAATGCACAGAGAGATAGATACTATCAACCATTAAGTCAAAACCACAAGGGTTTGCCAATTCTACCAACACCTGGACTGGTTCTCCAACAATCCATATGAGCTCCTGCTTACTGTTATTACTAGGCTCGCCTTTGCTAAACGGTGTATAAATAAAAGGCCCGGAAGGAGCAGATCCTGCCCACCAATCTTCTCTTGCTGGATTGCGTTTTATAATGTCCATTTGTGAGGGATGGAGAGGAAAAGAATACAACCTGGAAGCATTTAAAGAGAATCATCATCAAGAGCTCAGAATTTTTTAGAATAAATGTAAAAATGTTGCAGCAGGCATCAAGCAGAATCCAACCTAAAAAAAAAAAAAAGACATTTTGAAGAAGCTCCAGCATCCTCAAGATATAGAAGTTCCTCTCAAAAAATATCAAGTATATCCACCTCTCATTTTTTGTACTCCTTTTTAGTTATTTATTTATTTATTTGTTTCATCTTCTCTATATATATCACATAATTTATCCTGAATTTGCAGTAAATTAAACCTGTTAGTGTTACTGAGAAAAGCTCTAAAAAGTAAAATTAGAAGTGTAAATATATTTGTGCCTTTAGTTATGGACCGTGTAATGTAATTGTTATAACTTAAATTCAGGAGGATAGAGGAGGAACAAGAAGATGTTACAGGCTTAGCTGGTGAACAATAATAACACAATTTCAGTAATTCCCAAAACCATGATGATTGTCATTATGAACCCGGCATATTTTCTATGACCTGGCTAGTCAAATTTCATGTATCCATGGACCATGCCCAAGTAGTAAGCACTATTCTCTCAAATGATGCAGGATTGTGCAAGAAAAATTATTCTCACACCTCCCAATGATTCTTTATAAGATTTGTTTTTGTTAATCCAACTGTCAGGTTGAATTTCATTCTAACACTAATCCATGTATGCCAAAATCAAATTAATTGATAATTCAGAACTCTCCATCAACATCACACTTCAAAATAGAGATTTATTCTAATATATTAATAAAATAAATTTGAGTTCATGGACCAGATACTTACCCATATCCAATTAACTTCGTATTTGATGCACATGATGAGCACAATAAAGGAAAATAAATTGAAAAATGGTCCATCCAACAAAAGTTAATGAGGGGGTTAAGAATACACTGGGTGAGTTGATCCTTGCCCTTCCCAAATACTTTAGCAATACATTAAAACAGAATTTGCAGTTCAAATATAAAAATTTATTCCACTATTTTTAGTAATTGACAGATCAATTTGAGTTACACCATGAGTGTAAAATATAATTTAAAGACTGCAGTAAATTTTGATTAACATGAAGTAGGTGTTGTGCCTTTAGATTTCCACAATTCTCAGGAACAATCCAACAAAATATACTTCAAATGTTAATATTCTCAAATTTTTGAAAAGAAACAAATAGGCAGACAGGGAAAGGGTTTCTGGTCATGCTATCCCTTTTCTTTTTGAAACAAAATTAAATTTCCCAAACATCCCTGTAGCTGCTATAATGGGGTGTTAAAAAGATATAGGCAATTTTTCTAGATGAAATACATTGGTATCTCTCTTTTTCCTTTTTTTCTGACATAATATACGTCAGTTTAAACTCTAACCTAAATGTCTTTTCTTTCCTTCTTCTTCTTCCTCTTCTTTTTATTTATTTTTTATTTTTTTATTTTTTTCCTGGAGAGAACATATGATAGTATAGCCTATCTAACTTTTTCATCACAATCAGATTTTTCCAGAAAAACACGGGAACCTCAACTAAGTTTTGCCCAAAAGAACCTAGAAACCAAACTGCAGTCAGTTCTCTTGGTATAACAAATGTCAAGGCTTTTAACAAATGACTTTTCAGGAGGTCTTAACCATGCTCTTCCAATTATTTTATAGACACACGCACTTGTAGATGTATCTGGGAAAGTGCTGTAGACACACCACTCTTAAATTCTTGCACTCACATTGTCAGTGCATGGAATTTTTAGAAATGGCATGCAGGAAAAAAAGTATAGTGCTGATGGAGCTACACCATATATAGATGACACTCAATATCATCTTATATCAAAGGCAGCTTTGTGGCTATAATTAGATGTAAGCTTCTACTGATCGAGTGATCAATTCCCGTAACCACAGGTTTAAGGAGGATTGGGGCATTTTAGCATCAGGCACAGAAACTTGGTGAAATAAGTAAAAAAATTAAACTCATAAAAAAATAAAAAAAAATAAAAAAAGTAACACGATTACTGCAATAAACATGCATAGAATAAAACTTGATTTTGTTTGAAGTTAGAGAAAATGATATTTAATTACTGGCAAATACCTTACGAAAGGTAAGGCAGGATCAGCACAGCGAGTTCCTGAAGGAAGCCTCTCCGCTGAATTTGTAAGTGCACTTGCAAGACCATTTTGCCCAGCAGGAGTAATTAGGGGATAGTAAGATCTTAGCAGACGTGCTGCTGCACTCCATGCAGTAAGAGGATCACCAGCACGGACAGAAGACAACAGTATCTCTCTTAGTACAACCATCTGCAGGGTGCTCCATTGGGACTCAAATAGTGATACTACTGAGTGATGATGCATTTTCCCACCATCAGTATAGGATGATACAGTTTCCTTCCATAAAGAAAGAATCCGAAATGAAACATGAAAAACTTAAACAAACTAAAAAGAAAAAGAAAACGAAAAAAGAAAGAAAGAATACAACCCAAAAAAAGAATTACGTTCTGAATCCATACAAAACAAATGTAAATCATTACATGCCTGCAATCATGCTCTCAACCTGACTTCGTATTTCAATTCCAGATATACCCTCTAGAACATAACTAAAAGCATGACCAAGAACCAACACTTAAGAGATTCAGTCATTATACTGCACTTAAAGAAGAGCTCAAAACCAATTATCGCTTAATTTCTGGGATCCCTCTGCAGATAGGGGGCTAAATAATGCAAGTCCTGGCATCATGGTTGTGCATCATCTTTCTTAAAATTTACAGCACACCCATTTTCCATCGTAGTAAGATCAAGGTTAAAACAGGAAAACTCCGGCACAGGGAAATAACTAAAAAGAGTCAAATAATGAACAGAAAATAACATCAACAAAAAGGTCTAACAAAAAGAGTGAGGTCATAATCAACTTCATTATAAAATAAGAAATCATTTGCATGCATTTGTACAGTGGTATGTCATGTCTGTAATCCTCTGCCAATTTAATATCTCCAGGAGACTTAAGTGCAAGTTTCTAGTATTAGTCACTTTAAAAGACTGGGCTGATTCGAAGTTATTTATTTTAGTCTTCTGTGCTTTCACAATTGTGAATGTACAAAATGATTTATTGGATAATAATTTGTGGGCATGTCTATTGCCTGTATATGAAGGCAGCACCTAGTACTTAATTATTTCCCATTTGTGTATTTCTGAAAAAATCTTTGCATTTGAATCTTCCATATGCCAGCAACATGAAGACGGGATTTAATTTTCATATTTTCATTTTTACCCTTTCTCCGGAAAAGCTGTTACATTTTACTTCCCTTTCTGCCCATATAGTCACATTTCTCTTGCACTTCAACCCTGCAGCTGGTTAAATATTACTTCATATACGCTCTTTAAAATTCATCATGTTGGTTATTTAAGTCCCCACAAATGATTCAAGAAATCTCAACTATCTGAACCAAGCTGACGCCTCATGATCATCTTTGCAGCAAGACTTGCTGCAGTAGTGCTGTTAGGTAAAAATAAAAAATGAAACAATTCCCCTTTCACCTTTTCAATAATTGAGTTAGAATTTAAAATGCTCCACAACCCGTCAGAGTTGAATTCCCAATTGGCAAATAAATGAGCAGATTTCCAAATCCCAATCCAACACCTAATAAATACTAATTTGATCATATTTCATTACATTCTTTTCTTCAGCTCTCCTAACTAGATGGATTCTTCTAAAATTGTGAAGTTTTGGAGTCGGACAAAACAAAATGTCGGTGTTTTAATTAAAATAAAATAAAGTACTTGCTTAGCATTTTCCCTTTTTCCTTAACAAACATTTAACACTATGTTAAGACCATCTGTTAAATTGAGTGATATCTCTAGCAAACTCCAAGGTAGAAGGTGTAGGGTTCATGACTCAGTTGGTAGTTGGTAAATAAATATGCAAGTAGTAATCATCCAAATAATAACTAAATGCTAAGCAAATGTTAAATAAACATACCCTTAACTAGTAAAAAAGGATGACGATTAAATAAATTGAACAGTTAGTTGTGTTCCCATATCCTTGAATCTCAGGCTTAGATAAATCTCACTAAATGTTAGACATAACGAAGTCCATACAACATAAGAATTTGCAGCTCAGGAGAGTCTTGCAATGATATCCTTGCAAACAGAAGAAGGAGAAGGAGAAATTACAGGAGAACAAGAATTATTTTATGATTGGAAATTCAGGATACCAACTTCAGTGACTGGAGATAATGGAAAGAAAAAAGAAGTGAGAGACTGAGAGTAAACATGGGATTACGCCTCACGGTTTAACTGACACCGACAACAGAACCGGAAAAGGATTTGAATTTTTTATTTTTTATTTTATTTTTGGAGTGCATGTTGTTGTGTAGGGGGTGGTGGTTTGGAGGTTGAATAGAAACTCATTATTGCATTCAATATACTCATTCTGAAATTATGACCTTATGCTTTATGAATAAAATCTTATTTTCACACTTCCAATATTTTCCTTAAATTCTAGAACAAAAAAAAGTTATAAATATGATTGAAGGGTGTAATGGTTGTCACAGATCATTATTGCCTGGTTTTTATACTGTTATAGAGATCCATCAGAATTTCACGGATTTAATGGTCATTACAGTTCCAGATGATAGTTTAGAATCATGATTTTTTTTTTTTTTTTTTATAAGTAAAAGTCAATTAGAAAAGCGTTCAAAAGGGGAATGCGTCCCTAGTACAGAAAACGAAAATTGAACCTAAGGAATAGTTTAGAATCATGAATATAAAACCCCTTTATTATCATTTTCTTATTCAATTTTCCCTCCTCTACAAAAACACTCCATATACGTAGATCTACTCTTCAAAACTTACTGAACACAAGGTCTAGGCTTAGATCTAAAATCAAGAGCTTGTGGAATTTCCTTCAATCAGTAAATTTTCAAAAAAATCGTACTCTTTTCATTTTTCACATCATTTACGCTAGCTCTCACCTAAATTTGTCATTTGATTAAAAATCTTCTGAGGTTGTTAATGCCATATATTTATCCATGTTTTAAGTGAATTTGTGGTCATAAAAGGCGGAAAACTAAAATTAGAAAGCTTTTGTTGCCAACAATGACTTGAAAATTCAAAATCCACTACTTGTATTAAATCATCTCTATAAATTCAATAAAATCATCATCTAAAATCCATCAAAACCCTACAGCAATTAAATTGACATGGTATAGCTACATCAAAATGCAACTCAGCCTCTGCATCTGACCTGTGTTACTTCATTTGACCAACTGGAAGCTGACGTTGTATTCTTTAAGCAAATAAAAATACAATTCAAATTTTTTCTCCTGCTATCCAAAGGCAAGCTGCTCCCTCACCCCTCTAATACGCAGTAGCTGATAGTCCAAGAAAGTGATAATTTGATCTTTTCACTAAAATCACCTCACATTTCAATTAATCTGGACAAAGCATCAGAAAAGATCTTTCCAGTTTCTTCTCATGAAGTTGTTGTTCATTGAATGCTACAGTAACAGTTATATATGTTGTTTCTGCCTTCTTTCTTCTTCTTTTTATTTTCTATTTTATTTTTTATTATTATAATTTTTTTGCTCTCTCTATCACTTACGCCCAAGGGGGTTGGCTCAAGTGGTAACTCACTTGGGCTTGATGCCTCATGAAGTATCAAGTCTAAGGTTTGACCCTCCTTGAGTGCAAACAATTCCTTGGAGCCATGCCCGCAGGTAAAAGCCCGAGCTTTACCCAACGTGCGTGGAGGGGGTGCTTTGCATGGTGTCCCGGGATTGGTCGGGGCAAAACCCTGAATATCCCAGTTACCTTAAAAAAAAAAAAGTTCTATCACTTCCAATCTCTTCTGCATATGTGCCCACAACTATAGGAGTTAGGGTAAGGTGAGCTCAGTGCAGGTATCTATGCTCTTACTGCAAAATAAAGGCAACAATGTATGACTCCAATACTTAAATGACATTTTCTCAGGTAAATACAGCCATGATTTTTTTTTCTTCTTCAGCATATATCTGTAAGCATTTTCTGTATATCTAGAAGCTCAGACTTGATTATGAATTGATTTTTATGTCATGAAATTTCACATCTTGCTTCTTCCTTTTATTCCTTAAAAGTACTCATGAGTTGATGTAATCATTAAAGCACTCGTGTTTATATTTTCTTTGCGAGTTTATAAGAAAGTTTTGGTTGGCTAAATTGTAGTATTTATTGGTGAAATCTTATGATTTTCTTCCACCGGAGTTCGTATCCTTCCCTTTACCGACTCGTAATTAATGCCTATTATTTTATCCTAATGGTTGCTTGCAAGTGCATTTCACATGCCTCTTTAGTCTTCCACCACAAAATTTTCGAGAAGTTCAGATTGCAACTCTCTCACGCTAATTTAATTTGAGGAAGTACTCACATCAATGACCTAAACAGGGTCATAAATATATAATAGAACACATTGTCAGACAGAATTTGTCAACCGCGAGTCAACATGTAAGACTGAAATGCTTTAAAATTAATTTAAAAGAAAGCAATAACAATATGAGATACAGAAACGTAGACAGCAAACTGCAAGTAGAAATGTTATGAGCACGAAAATAAAAAAATATTATCATGAATGCAGCCAAAAGTTCATCTTGAATGCAAAAAATAATGTCAGCAGTTCCAATAAACATATATTCAAATAATCCCAGATATTTCTTTATTCCTCCATTCTTTAAAACTCACATTGGAAAGAGAATATTTGGCAATGGATGCTCTACTTTGAACACGATATGCTTTTGTGGTCATTGCCAACACTTGCATGGCACTCATAGCAGCCAATCTGTTTTCTTGTTGCAAGTACAACTGAGCCACCTGCCTAGAAAAGAAAGCAGCTTTCCGTTGATAACCAAGTGTTCCAAACAATCGAGCTATTTCAATATATAATATCAGCCGATCATTGGCATCAATCAAGGATTTAGCTCCATCTGCAGCAGCTGTCAACAATTCCACTACTTCCTTGGCCAACTCACGTCTGTAGAAACAACAAAAATAAAAATCATATGACAAAATGATTTCAGAAAGAACATCAAAATTAGGATGCTTATCTCATGCCTTGCTTTTCAAGTTGCTCCAAACCTTCCTAATCCAAATATGAGGAAAAATGGACAGAACATATAAAGATCCAAATCCATAATTTGAGTTTCAGACTGCATGAATGACTGTTGATGTAACATTCATGCAATTATAAAAGCATGAAAGGTGAGACAAGAGTTAATAGTAACATATTAGAAAGATTATAAGATTAAAATATACAAACTGAACAACTTTATCTACAAGGTTAACTGGAATCAAGGTTTTGAAATCACAAAGTTCATGTCAATTTTGGAAGTCCAATTTGAATCCATATTTCAACCTTTTTTTCAACAAAATGATTTGTGGCTATTTTTACTTTTAATTTTTTGTATTGAGCGGCCTCATTTCCCAAAACTACACCAAATTTTAATTAAATACTAGAAAATTGAGCCAAATGCCAGCCAAGGTAATAAAATAAATAAAGATGGCCACTGTTTAGTGAATCCAAAATTTCCCAATTTATACAAATATCAGCTTCAGCAGAGCTTTTTAATCCAAATTTATCCAATACAAATACGGGTGTCCAACCTGTCACCAAATTAGCACGAATACATGGCAATTCTAGAAGAAATAAAAAGCAATGACCAGTAGAAATATTTAAACTAATGTTTTATTTAATCTTTTGCTACAACATAAGCATCAATACAATTCACTAGTTGATAGAAATGATAACAAAAGATGCAGTCAGAACTGTACAAACATATACTTATTCACTTATTGTCATTGAAGCAATATATAAATCTCATCTTTGGGCATGCCTCTCTCTACTATTGAGCACCAGCCTCAAAGATTGTTTGGATATTCTCTAAGGAGGATCCTACTAGCTGAATCTAAACAATCATAAGAACATAGTGAACCGTTGCAATATAAAATCGGCTTTAACAGTTATACCTGCAAAGAAATCTTGCCAATTTCAAAGTAGCCTCAAGTTCAAAGCTTAGGGGTGAAACTCTGCACACAAATTATTGAGAAATAATAAACTTCAAGAGAAATTCAAATATGAAGAAGAGAATAAAAGGCAAAAGGCAAAAGGCAAAAAATTTCAAGCATTAATAAACTTGGAAAGAACAAGATTACGCCACTGCAAGTTTTGTTACTTGTGCAGCAGTCTACCTCAAGCACATATATCATACATCACATCAATATTCAACGATATAGCGTGACGCATGACAAGATGGTAAAAAAAAATGTAGTTGTTACTTTACTCTAGATAGAAACCACTGTTTGTTTGCACAAAATTGAACACTGAATCAGGTTTGAAATAATAGACACAAGAAACATGCATTGCCTCAACACAATTATTTAGACAACAAAAGAGATAGAGCCAATCACACGGAGTACAAATGATGAAGGGGGATACAGTGTACCATCGTAAGGCTTAAGGCCACTAAAGTCACTACACCCCTGAAATGCTTATCCAAAGTCCCAGCTTTGGTTAGCCATTTGTTTCCTCCCCCTCATACAGTTTCCCATCACCTATAATCCATTGTAAACTGATCCAGCTCCTAATTCATGCTAGGGAAGACAAATATGTCCTCCCTCTAATATGGGAATAACATTTCCTGTACATTCTACGAGTGTCAAAACGTCATACTTGACTATAGAATGGATTTTTAGTGTTAAACACCATCCATGCACAATGAATTTACCTATCATGGAATCGCCAAAAACAGATCAGGAACTTAAAAGTTCAAGAAAAGACCAAAAAAAAATACAATTTAAGAAGCAAGCGAACGGCTGTACAACAAAATATTAATAATGACAGTAAACTTAGGAATGAGTGTAAAGTAGTAAATGGTTTTTCATGCAATTCTATGAAGCTCTTTTGCAAGGTCTCTCAACTCTCTTCAAAAGCAATTTATATGTGAGTGTGAACTATGAAGAAATTGAAAAATGTGGGTACCATGTGAATTTGTTTATGGCAAGATGGATTAATTACATGTTTCTGTACCATTGTGGAGCAAAAAGACGAGAAGGCTTCTGCAAGAGATCTATCAGAAAGAAGGAACAGATGGGAAAGAGAAAAGCTGCTGTATTTACGGTTCAGGCATTCACATCCAAAGCCAAACACAAGCAGCAGTGTACCCATGAGGCCAGTATACACGTGAAATTTAGATGTAAGATACTCACTTAGATGAGACAATTATTGCATTCATAATCTCCCTCCTCTTTTATGGTGCTATACTGTCATATGGTATTGCCAAAACAGGTCCGTGGAAAGTTAGTTTGTAGAACGATTAGTGCCATGACTGGAATGTGAAGCATTAGTTCAGAAAAGCTGCTGTATTTACAGTTTAGGCATTCACATCCAAAGCCAAACACAAGCAGCAGTGACAAACCCACGAGGCCATTATAGACATGAAATTTAGTGACCACTGTGGAAAGTTAGTTTGTAGAACAATTAGCGCCATAACTGGAATGTTAAGCACTAGTTCATTTGAGGAAGGCTTTTTTGTCCTTTAATGTGAGAGAAAAGGATGACCTTGGGTTTGATAAGCATTCAAAACTTGAAACGATTTATAATTTATTAAGTTTAAAAAGGCCATTAGTTAGAACACAAAATATTTACTGTAAAGATCCCAGCAAAGTTTACAGAATTTTCTTGCAACCTGCCACTTCTAAAGATCCCAGCAAACTTTACAGACTTTGCACTATTCACTAGCTAATCACATTAATTCAACTTTATGATAGATGTATACCTCTAAAATTGAAAGGTAAATTCTACAAAATATTTCTTAGACCAGCCAAATTTAGAAAATAGAATGTTGGACAGCTGAAAACAATATATTCTTAAAATGAGTATGTGTGACAGAAATGCATATATTGAGACGGATTTGAAGCAAGATAAGAAAAGATAAAACTATAAATGATTCAAATGAACAATTTCGAGAATTGAGAGGTAGTTAAAGATTAATTGAAGATGGCTGGACCATGTTCAACAAAGAACAATAAATGAACCTGTGAGGAAGAGTAATGTGGTTCACATTTATGATATAATACCATGTGGTTGACCAAGGTTATGGCATAAGATAGAGCAGATTACTAAAACAGGTTCGCAATGAAGACCACGAATAGTTGAAGAAAAAATACATATTTTCTTCAAGTTGAATAGTTTCTTTACTTTCAATTTATCCAAAAATAAAATAAAATATTTTCTATTTAGGCTCTGTTTGTTTCAAAGAAAAATATTTTCTTCTTTTTTAGATAAAATATATTTTATTTTTTTATTTTTTGGTGTTTGGCAAAGGTCTAGGACGAGTCCATCGGGCAGAACGTGTAAAAAACTTACCAAAAATGGATAAATTATTTTCGTTAGATTTTAATTTTTTTTTTCTTTGTAAAATATTTTATGACAACCAAACACCAGAAAATAAAAAAATATTTTCTGAAAAATATTTTACATCTAAACAGACAAAGCCTAATATGCTCTTGGAAAGAAATCTTTCACCCAGACACACACTCAAAGTCAATTTGTACTTGCTGTAAGTCTTATTATTTTCATCCCCTCAACAAAATTGTGTTATATCCATGGTCTACTCCTATATCGAACGCAGAATTGGATTACATGTTATTCCTAGGTCCATCATGCTTACCAAATGCCCAGTTAATTGTACGAACTACCTCATCTCTACAGTGTTCCAAATTAAACTTTATGTAAACATTTTATATCATATAAAAGAAAATGTAAACATTTTGATCTTTAGATCCTTATAGACAATCAATGCAAACATTCACATGCAAGACACACAACGGGTTACTTGTAAAAGGATTAGTAGAAATAAAAATCCGAAGAAACCTCGCGAAGGCCATTGCTAATCTAAGTTTTTATACCGGCTGTACTTTGATTCTAACTCCAGTAACTATATTACGAATGTATAATATATCCACATATTTTTTGTTAACTGAATCCTGCAAGTGATTTATGTTCTAAAACTATTATAATTTATAACTTTTTAAAAAATAATGCCGTGTTCTGATATTACAGAATGTGCCTACTTTTATACAGCTATATATTGACACTATTTAGATGAGGCACCGAGGTGAACTCTTTGTGATACCAAGGGAAGGGAAATCCAGCAATATCACAGATAAATACCTTAACCAACGACACCGTTGACAAACTCATTTGTCTCCATAGTCCACCATCCACAGTTGCCTCCTCCCTCAACCCCATTTCCATAAACACCATCATTGCCACAGCCATCATAATCAGCATTTCAAGTTACCAACACCCATTTCAGAGTCTGCCAACTCCCTCCCTAATATATATATATATATATATATATATATATATATATATATATATATTTTCCTGACAAATCCTTTCCTAAAGATTTACTAAATTATTCTTTAAGTGCAACTGATACCCATCTAAAATAGGTTAGATAGGACCTAACCACAATGAGCAATCATTTAGAGTTGATAACAGTAACAGTAATGGAATCTTCATAATTTCTTCATAGGAGGTCAGGACTTCATGTCACGGTTTACAAAACAGGTTCGGAATCCCCAAGGAAGAGCACTGATTAGTTGGGTTGCAAATTTTGAAACCAAAACCTTAAAACAGGAATAAAATATTAGAGAAAATTCTGCAACAGATAAAAGACCAATGAACTAAACATGTGAAATGTAATAGTTCATTCTTCTTCAGAGAAAATTTTTAAAGACGTTCATAGAGTCCTAGTAGTGTTTTAACTAGGGCTGCTTGTTTAATATGTTATGAAATTAAATTTAAAGAAAATGACAATAATATAATCACTGCAAATTACAAATAATATATAGACTGTAAATACCTCTAACATGCAATGTCAAGTTTTTAATCATCCCCTAACCGTGGACATTAACAATGAATCACTAACTTAAGTATTTTGCACATAATCTCTATACCTTTTAATGAGGCTGCAATAGCCATCATACAGAATGCAAATATAGCAGTTTAATAATTCATTGCATTGCGGAAGAAAAGCTTTTCATTGCCGTATAAGTTACCTCACTAGCTATCAGTTCATGATCCATAGAGAGATGGGGAAGGGTATTATCTACGGCACATGTAAAAGGCCATTGTGCAGCGTGATCTCTTTGATCAAGGGTGGTTGGAGAAAAGGATTGGATACAAGCTAACCATTGGCATTATTTGCACAAAGTGACCCCCTCAGCAGAAACTGTGTCCTAACACCTGACAACCCAAAGTTTTTACAACTGAATTACAGAAAGCTATGTATACGTTGCCCACATGTGACATGTTAATAGGTCGTCAATAAGTTCACGCCCTAGGGTCAATGCCAGATGTCAATCAGACAACAATTGAAGCATCACAATTACTCTGAAGCAAATCCATCAAAAAGATTAAATTGAAAACAGTTACCTCTGAGCATTGTCTTGTATAAATGACTTTCTGTAATGCACGATGACACTATTGTACCGGTACTTAACCTCCTCCTCTAAAACCGGATCCTTCTGGCCCATTCGATCTATCTAATAACATGAGAAATTTAACAAATTAGAGTGTCCATAATACATACAATAAATTAAGGGAATATAAGGCACGGTCCAAGAACATCATGAAATAGTTCATAGGTTTTTTGTCATTAAAACCACATCAAACTTTATTTTCTTTTCTTTTTTCATAATAAACAGTTACATGAATAAAAATTAAAGAGCACAATAACCAGAAATAGAACTCTCCCAAGCGTGATAGAAATGGCCCTTAACAATTGACCACAAGTTTAGCTAAACAATGTGATTCCTGATTAGTCAATCAATCCCCCCAATCAACAGAAGAGGAAATGTTTTGAGATATGTCAATAATCTCTTGTGTAAGATAAGCATGCATCCAAAAAAAAAAACTTGAGATTTTCTTTTCACCCAGTTTATTACAATGCTAGCTTCTCGCAGAAAGATATTAACAAGTATCTTGGTATTTTATCGAGTAATGAATCAGTCCAGAATTATATGTGGTGAACTATAATCCAAAATAACAGAGGAAAATAGTTTCCATCATTGGCGAAGGATTCAAGACCACGCTATGAGCATTTGGCAAATTGAGTACAAATATCCATCTCACTATTATAGTCTTATCAAAATGAGACCTAGTTTTTATCTCGGCTCATATGGTATGCTTACCAGCAAGGCACAAACGCTTCCCTCCAACGCCCCAGCATACCAGAAATAATCAGTGGTCAACCGGGCAAGTTCTAACGCAGTAGAATAATGAGCATTGGCATCAACAGGTGATCCAGCCAACAAACAGTAATCTCCTATAGTTTTCTGTGCACGGGCAAGCCTCCGTTTTTTTGCCTTGATCACCTGCAGCATGTGTGACATTCAAAATGATTAAGTTGCAATGTTCCACTGTAGCTTCAAAGTAGATGTTAAGCAATAGAAAAGAAACACTAAATCAAATCCTTAGGACACCTAAAACATAAACCTCCTCTGAGCTGAGACTGGCTTGAGAATCTAAAGGTGTCTTGAGAATGGTTCCAGCAGATTCTGCTTGAAGAACCCACTTTTCAAATTCCATTAGCAATGAAGCAGCAACGTCTTGCATCATTGTGTGCAAATGGAATTCCTGAGTTTGCCGATCAGCAGGAGGAAACAGAATTAAGTTCTCTGCCTTCTTGCTTCCATCCTCTAACTGCATACCACAGAGCAATAAATTAAGATATACCGAAATTGGGGAGTCAAATGTATTCATTCAACTAAGTGATCATCTTTCCAATGAATCGAACCTGAGAATCACCAGGAGAAAACGCGAAGCAACGCTGAACAAGAGAGGAAGCGTAACCTTTACACGCAGTGGAGAATTGCTCGACGACGGAGTCGAGATCTGGCGAAGCCGGACAATGGCATATTCCGATAACGGCGAGAATTTTGCGATTGGACTGGAAATCCTCCCACGGGCTGGGCGGCGATCCGCCGACCATGAACTGGAAGCAGAGGCTGCCGGAGTCCCAGGGCTGCTGTGAGAAGGGGCTCTTTTGGTGTTCGGTGTAGAAAGAACTGATTGTGGAGAGTTCGATCTTGTGGTGGCGGAAGAGCATCGATACGTAGTCTCTGAACTGAGGCGGTTGGATCGCTCCGATCGGGAGGACAGCCACCCGTATCATGCAACTGGTTTCGATGCTCACGTCTGGCTCCATCGCCGCCGCGGACGGTGGCCGGAAAAATACTCTAGTGTGCGGTGGAGAGAGAAGATAGATCACAGACTTGAGAACTCAACGACCACGAGCTACGCTCTTTCTCACATCCTATATTCTCTCTCCTCTTTCCTTTCTAAAATCCCAGAAATGAAGATCTTGAGATGAATATAAGTTAAATTTAGATAAAATATGAAGAGAAACGAAAAGAAAATATGAGTGAGACAGAAAATGTGTTTATATTTCGCCCAAAATTTTAAATTATCACTTTCTTTTTCTACTACTAAATCAAGTAATATTACTAATCACTCTTTCTCAACTTAGATAAAGAGGAGGCTTGAATCTATTTTTTTCATTTTCTTTTTCTTTTTTTGGTTAAGAAAACCCTACATTATTGTTTATTTCTAATAGTAATAGTTTGAAACTTGTCAAAAATATTATGAAATTATCAAATCTTTAGAATTCCTTTGATATACTACAATAGTGTTCTTGATTTTCACCATACAAATTTTCATTATAGCAAAGAAGTCCATACGAGATGACAAATACAGTACATATCTACATTTGGACTAAAAGAATTGCTCTTTCACCTGAACTTTGTAGTTCTTAATTGTGCCATTCGATTCAGTCATGTATCATCTTTGTTAAAATTGTATATTAAATATTTTGTTACAACGAAATTAGTAAATGATAAAGTTGTAAATCATACTGAAAGAATATTTCAAAATGCTCATTATACTATGTAATTATGTATGTATAAAGATAAATATTTATCAACGGTCTGTTTGACAATCGCTTCTCTTTTATGATTTTTATTTCAAATAATGTATTGTAACAAAGCAAAAGCATGAATCTTAGTTAGTTGAATCGTATTTAGTAAAGTTTGCTGGACTTCTGTTAAAAAAAAAAAAAAAAAAAAACTCTAAAATGACAATTTTAACTAATAATTTAATTTTTCAAACTTTTAACACTTTTTTAACAAAATTTTTATGCTTTTGCTTCAAAAAATTTTGCAACAAATTACTAAACATGCTTCCAAATAGTATTGAACACACTCCAAAATAGAAACATTACTTCTGTTTCGAATCAAAGTAAAAACACAAAACAATTACTGTTTAAAATAGTGAAATTTTAAAGTAAATGTGGTTGAGACTGCATGAGCGTCCTTGAAAATAGTGTTGTCAAGAGGATTTTGATTCTTCCTACTGGTACTAAATGGTGCATGAATTCCTCTCAGTTTTGGTGCACTCTAAATCAACTGTGCATTGATAAATTTGTTGTTCCTAGCACTTAAACAACACTACACCATATGATAAATGCTTGGACAACAAAATCAGAAGAAATGAACTCAGCCCCATAGGGGTATACGGCCCCTTACATACAACATGTTGATCACATAATACAAGCACACACCATCTCGCTATTCAACTTTCTAAGTGAAACATGTATTGTGTTCATAATATCAAGCATAAGGTGGCATGGAGTTACCAATTATGAACGATTGCAAAAGTAAAATTTATGAAGACACACGAAACCAAAACCTGATACCGCAAATTTTGAACCAATTGATATTCAAAGTTCAGTGTGGCTCCATGACTTCACACACACAGCTAAACTCCGTTGCTCTATCAAATCCGATAAGAAAACCCAATCATTTTAAGTATATACTTCTTGGATTAGTAACAAATAATATTCCAAACCATTCAATACAAGGGATACTTGAATAACAGTCGTCAACATTTCCATCCATTCAATTTGAGGTCTTCTAGGATGATGAGTATATTTGCCAAGCAGTAGTAGGAATGCAGAATAGGTCAGAGCTTGTTCGGTTAAAGCTACTTATAGTTGCAGGAGTAAAACGAATCTGCGTGATACATTTAAAAGTTAAATCACTCGTCAGACAATTTGAAAAAAATAAATACGTAAATTTAACAATTTGCACTCACCATATGAACAGTATCACAGTATATATACCTCAGATCCATCATCTACAGTCATCCCCATGCCATGGAACAAGCATAGTTAACCACCAGTTTACCATCAAAACCAAAATTCTGCAATACCAAAGCCTTATAGTTAATGATGAAGAAATGTAAACAAAGCCAACTACAATGGACAATTATAATGCAGATTTAAGGGATCCAAGGGTTTAAGAAGTTATGGAATCTTACTCAAAAGTTCGAGGAACAGCAACTTAGTCACTAAAATACTATCTCAAGGTAGTAATATTTACATTTAACAGCTTATCTGGCAAAAAGAGGAAATCACCCAAAGATCTCAGGAAGTCTATATTCCCAAACTCCAAACTGTTTCCTTGATTCTTTTTTATCGCCAATCACTTTAAAGATGACCAAATAGTTTTAACATACAATTCTTAATGTGTATTACGTAGAAAGTAATAATTACAATTGTTTTCTCCACCCCAGTAGAACTCCTAAAATTCCCAATATCACCTTCCCAAACACAAAGGATATATTTGAAAGAGTAAAAATAATGACTGATAAATATATAACATCAAACTTTGAAGATCAGAGCTTTTCTAGGCCAACCCCTTTTGGGCATTGGTCATCTAGGAATTTGCAGGGCTACCTTTGAGTTTGATCATGAGAGACTGGGTTTCGGCTGCTTAACATGTGTTGGGGCTTGAAGATCCATAAAAAGGGCCAAAGGGCTAGCCTAGTGCACGAGGTTCTCAACATTGCGGGGTCTAGGAGGGTCAGATACACAACCTTAACCCGCTTGAAGACCCAATAGTGTGGAATCAAATTTAACTTTGATGGATCTGCTCTTGGTAGCCCGGCCAGGTCAGATTGGGATTGGAGGTATTAGTGGAGATCCCTATATAACAATATCTTCTCCTTTTCAAAACTTGAGGGAAGAGTTGCCATTAATGCAGAAGCCCTATCACTCCTTAAAGGCCTTCACGATGTCTTTTTCAAGGGCATGCACAACTTGATGATTCAAGGAGATTCCAAAGTTGTCGTAGATTGAGTGAAAGCCTGAATTTTTTGATCTTGGAGATCATTGGTTAGATAACCTTGTTGGAGGCAGAGATCAAGTGGGTTCCTGGACTAAGTGATGAAAGAGCTTTTTGTTTAAACTGTGAGTTATTACAATAGTTCCTTTCAAAGGACGCTTTTAACCCCTGTGAGAGGGAATTGGGTTTTGTCTGGGTTTGTATGGGATTTCGGTTTTCCTTTTCCTTGGGAGTTGGTAATTTTGTTCAATGAAGCATTTATCATCCATCCCCATTTGCATTTACTTGTCTTCCCATTTCCATTTCCCTTTCAGTCTTTGGATCAAGAACAGTATTCTCAGTATAACAACTACTTTGCAGTTTATAATGTCAATATTAAATGTGGTGCTCTATTCCTGTAAATCAACTAAAAGGTAACAAAATGCAACATGTTTGAGGGTGTCCGGTATCTTGTAATCTCAATCTTGGTCATATCTAAAGATTCTAAAGACAACAAACAGATTGACAGCAGTAGATCCTGTCATGTTTAAATCAATACCATTTTCCTGGTTTACTGGCATCTAAGAAGACGGACACTTCTACGAAGATGCCATGTCCTTGTCAGACACCGACACTTAGTGAATACTCCTAGACACGTGTCCCACACTTCATGGCCGTGTTCAAAATTTACAATAGTTTTTATTATTTAAGACACTTGGTTGACACATTCCAAACACTCGACCAACACATTCCACACTCTCCATCTTATACAAAAGTTTAAAACAAACAATGACAGTCATTTAAACAATATTATGAACATACATCAAAGTCTCCAAGCTATTTTTAAAAAAATAATAAAAAAATAATAATAATAAAAAAAAATTGACATTAAGAACGTCACAGTACATAAAGAACAAAAGCATATCTATAATAGCAAGATAGGAGAGTCATATCATATATAATATAATATATATATTTTTTATTCGAATAGCTTCATCTTCTAACTTATGTAACTTCAGTATGAAAATTATAAATTAATTAAAGTTCTATAATTGTATTATTCAATAGATAAATAAGAGAAAATTTATGTTATCAAAAATATATATATATAAGAGAAAATTTATGTCCCTTTAGGGATATCCGATATAACTGGAACGATACAAAGAAGATATCAATAAAAATTTATATTTTTATTAGTCGTGTCCATGTCGTTATGCGTCCTACTTTTTTAGAATTTAGCACATCGGCATATCCGTGTCATATCGTGTCGGCATCCCATATCCATGTCCATGCTTCTTAGATCGGCATAATTGATGTTCATTATGTTTTTTCTCCTTATCATCATATTCAGAAACATATAAAAGAAAAGTTCAATTTAGATACTCATTGGAATGTTTAACTAATTTTGAATTTTTTTTTAAATGAATAATGCAATGTCAAACAGATATAACTCCTTACATTATACAGATCAATCACCAATTCATCTGGGTTTGGTGAGAAGGCACTGTTGACATAAACAAACTACAAAACAATAGAGAGAGAGAGAGAGAGAGAGATTAGTTAGCAACCCTCACTGATCTAGAAAACTCACAAATAAACCATTAAAAAAATTATTTACCAATGTCTCCCTGTGAAGTTGGCGACGGAGAAAGTCAATCACTTTAGCAAATTTATCATTTCCTGCAATCTGCAAGTTTAAGAGTGTCAAGCACAAAAACATAAAGTAACATGTGATGCCACACAAGATATAACTAAACCAGAAAAGGAGATTTAAGTAAAAATAGCTATGATAACATTGGCTAACACCACGAAACTTTAAAGTCATCTGCCACTTTATAATTTATTTCTAAGTAAATTTTTTGAGAACTTGTAAACCATGAACAACATTGCACTCCCATTAATCACTGCATTTAAGTTGCAAACTTGCAACTAATTCGTTATGCAGCCAAATTGTATAAAGGATAGATATTTTTGAAATTCCCATTAATCATGCTGAATTTTGACATCTGCTATATCTGACCCTCAAGTATGGGTCTCACACCATTAATCATGGTTTATCTTATTGTTTTGATGTATATCAATTTAGATTGGTCTCTGTGAATGAGTTTTTGGTGTCTCTTGTGGCCTTTGCTGATTTGGTGGACTTCGGGTTTCCATGACCTTTGTAATGGGCTTTTGCCAGTTTGTTAAATAAAATGCTTTCCGTTTTCTTATCAAAATAATAAAAATAATGTCATTTCACTTTTACTTAACAAATATTACTCCTACTTTTGAATGAGCAAAATGGTAGGCCTGTCCTCCGATTATTCCTCTCCCTCCTACCAAAAATGGAAGTATGTTACATCCCTCCTCTCTTCTCTCGCTCCTACCACACAGACTTAATTTCTCTGAAAGATTTGTACATGTATTCACACACACACACACACACACACACACACTCTTACATGAATTCGTAGATAACAACTATCTTATATATAATTTATCTCACTATTTATATATATACACACTCTTACATGAATTTGTAGTTAAAATTACCTTATATATGAACGTGAGATTGAGACACAGACATTAAAACTCACGTGATAAAGGTCATAGATATTTCCTAGGCAATTTGTTATCATATGTATTAAACTTTCTTTTATAAAGAAATCAGCTAAAAGTTTCAGGGGTAATGCAAACAAAAATACAAGATAAACTACAACAACAAAACCCCAATAACAAAAACCTACAACTACTAAAAAAGAGAAAAGAGAAAAGAGAAGATCTCTTCCTATAAAATAAAACTGGGATGAACAACTATAACCTGACCTCTACTACCAAACACCAAACTCAACCTATACCTCTACTAAGCCACAACCTGCCAAAACATCTCCCGTGAACACAGTAACTGCTCAACAACTTACAGTTCTCAGCACTTGAGGCACAACCCAACCCCATTCCCTGCCTCCTCTCCCTTCACAAGCAATGGAACTTTGCAAAATTTGATCTACAGAAAGTTACTGTGCATTGGAGCGTAAATCTTATATCATGCTAGCATGATTGACTGATATTTTACTTAAATGAATATAATGAAATACCCATTGGTTACTAAAAACTTATCTGGAAAAGGATTATTGTTAAAAGGGAGCAAAAGATAACTTAGAGTCAACTTTGCTCCATTCTGGATTTAAATATATAGTACAAATATAGATAAAATCACTAAGTAGTATGCAATTCACATTTTGAGCATTCGAAAACATATATTTTAAGCAAACCCATAAAACGAGAGGTGAAAAATTTGGCAATCCAAGTGTACCCAACCATAAATTGGCAAGCGTACCAAACTATAAATTGGCAATTTTAATATTCAATCACTGATCAAAACTCAATACAACCCAAGTGTACCCAAACTGTAAATTGGCAATATCACTAAATACTAATCTAGTGTCATACACTTGCACCATAAATTGGCAATTTCTTCCATGCTTCTGCCATGAGACGGAGGAGACGAAATGAAATTACAGGGTCAGAGGTGATCAGAGGTATGGTAGAGTCCTATTTTTCAGATGTATAGGCCCTGTTTGGTAAAGCTGTGATTTTTATTTTTGGTCGTGCTTTCATTTTTGTGAAAATGAAAAGTTTTGAAAAGTTGTGCAGTCATTTTTATTAAAAGCAAAACAGTTTGGTAACTTCCATCTACTGTGAAATTTTTTAAAACAAAAAAAAGAAACATGTTTGGTAACCAAAAAAAAATATATATATATATATATAAATATATAGATAAAAAATAAACATATTATATATAAATATATATATATATATATATATGTATGTATGTATGATAAGTGTATACATAAGCCACAGGAGGAAAAGACAACCACAATCAGACTCATCTCCACCACAAACCACCAGCAAATCCTCCTTCGACGATGGTGATCACAGCCCCTCCACCAAATTCAGACTTATCTCCGCCATAAACCACCGCCAAACCCTCCGCCGACGATACAGCCTCTCCGCTTCTAGCGGTGTCAGGGTGACCTATTGGTGCTCCGCGAGAGAGAGAGTAGGGGCTTCTGGGTTCTTGTTCTTCAGATACTACAAACATTAGAAAGAGAAGATTCCTGTAATTGCTGAGAGAAGTACCTTTCCCGCGTGGTGGAGGGGACATTCGATGGCGAGATGTGAGAAATTCCCACGATGACGGTGCAGACGGTACTCCAGCAAAGACCCTCTTCTGCCCTCCTCCAGTCGTTTAAGACATTATTACCATATTGTTTGAGTGGTCCACACCATCCTTTTGGAGTTGCCAAATTCCTTAACAAATTCGCAACCAGTTTTGAAAATTGTTGGGTTTTTTTTAGTTGTGAGAAAACAAAACTAAGTTTACCAAACACTTTTTTGTGGTGGTTTCTCAAATTTTGAAAATGGCAACCAAAAATGAAAGTGTTACCAAACAAGGCCATATAGTTCACAGGTGTTATTGAAGATGAAGGTTTTTGAGATTTGTGGCAACAAAGTATATCCGATTCTATCAATATCAGCATTGAAGCCAGCGGTGACAAAAATGGGACCTATGACTATGAATGCTGCTGGCCTAGATGGTATTACTCCTGGCCTTTTCTCAAGTTAATTGGGATCTAGTAAAAGGTGATTTGGTTGCAGCGACTTCGTGCGGAATGCAAATTTACCATGGAGCTTGAACTATACCAACCTGGTTTTGGTTCCTAAGATGATAATGACTTGATCAATTTGAAAAGAATTCTAACTCTCACTGGAAGCATTACTGAATATGAAAATTGGCAAGCTACCTATGATATATCTGGGACTATGTATGGTGGAAAAGAAGCTGAGAGATGCTGGCTGCACTGATCTCATGGATAAATTTTCATGTAAGATTAACAACAAAAATTCTGCTAGTTTATCCCTGGCTGGTAGATTGGAGTTAGTGAGTACTGTAATTTCCTCATTTTTTTACCACTGGTGCTTTGCTTTTACTCTCCCTACTCAATTAATTATAAAAGCAGAGAAAATGCAGAAAGCATTCATATTGGGTAGCAAGGAGAATTCTATAAAAATTCACTTTACGTAGTGAAGCCAAGTGACAAAACCTAAATCAGGAGGAGGTTTGGGAATTAGAAAAATAAAGGAGATTGATAAGAGCTGCAAAAGTTGTTCTATTTTGGGACTTTATACAAGAGAAAGATAGACTTTGGATAGCAGGGTTTAAAGCTTTCGGGGCTAACAAGCCATCAATATGGTGCTGTCTCTATAAAAATAAATTCTCACAGTTTTGGAAAATTTTGTTGGATGTAAGGGAAATTTTCATTCCTAATATCCAATTCAGAATTGGGGATGGTCAGGGCACCAAAATGTTTATGGATCCTTGGTGGCATGGTCAGACTCTGATCCAAGTTTTTGGTCACAGAAAGGTAAGGCATCTTGATCTATCAAAAGCAGCAAATTTGAGTGAAGTAATTCAGGAAGGTAGATGGAGTAAACCAAGATATTTAACATTCGAGGCAGAAGGCATGTGGAATAAGATTTCAGCTTGTAGATTACCTCAAGGGTCAGACAAAATTGTTTGGAAGCATGGTGAATTCTTGTTCAAAGAGGCCTGGAAGAAAATGAGGGGTATGCACAATAAAAAGGAATGGCATAAACTCTGCTGGAATCAAGGAAGACCTGCAGCCTGTCTAAATACTTGTCTTGTCCTCCAGAATAAAATTCCTTCATTGACAAACCTGCAGCTAAGAGGAATCTGTTTAACTCCAATTGCTTCAAGGATGGGGATACTGTGGAGCATTTATTTTTTGGATGCTCTTGTGCTCTTTTGATTAGGGAATGGACGTTCGATACTCTCCATTGGAACTGGTCTCAAATTTCTACTAGGGAATGGATGTTCAATACTCTCCATTGGAACTGGTCTCAAATTTCTACATGGAATATACTGATAGATTGGTTCAAATCCAAATTTAATCAAGATATAAAGAATAAACTCTGTAGAATGATTTTTACAGCAGCTATATGGGGCATTTGGAGAAGTAGGAACTGAACCTACACCAAGGTGAAGCTCCTCCAGCCACTCAGGTAGCCAGAATGGTAATCTGGGAGGTAATTGATATAGGGGTATGCATGTCAATGATATTAAAGGATGATTGAATGAGTAACTTTAATTTTATTGATGTATTGTGGCCTTGCAATGCCCTTGATGTGCTTTAAGGGAGGAGAAATATTTTAGCTTGGGTGAGTAATTGTGAGTGTACTGGTTGGGGGAGTAATATGGTGACTGGCTTGGATAATTGGGTGAAATTCTTTGTCAACTTATTTTTCATTATTTCTGGTTTTTGGAAATGGGTCTATTCAATAGATAATGTAATCGGAGGGTATGCCCTCTTGTGTTCTTGCATGGTTCTGTTTTTTGGCTTTAAGACAATCACATTTAGGGGGAAAAATATGGATAAAAACACTTAGTAGTATGCAATTCACATTGTGTGCATTTGAAAACATATATTTTAACCCAGGACCGTGTTTAAAGCAAACCCATAAAGCAAGTGTACCCCAACCATAAATTGGCAAGGGTATCTGAACTATAAATTGGCAATCTTAATATTCAATCACTGATCAAAATTCAAACTCAATACAACAGAAGTGTACTCAAACGATAAATTGGCAATATCACTAAATACTAATCCAAGGTCATACACACAAAAATACATATACCTATGTGTATGTATACATATATTTCAAAATCTAACCTAACTGTATATACACAAATATAGGTAAATATGCGTAAATGGATGAATCAATACGTGAACAACTAGGATTTCAAATATGATTCTTACAACCAGCAATTCCAAAAGGTAGCATACGAATTTAAATCGAAATAGTGGTAAAAAATAAGTAACCAGTATAAAATATAAACCCTAATCAAGTAATCAAAAGACATGCCTTGAACTTTGCTTGCTTGAGAATTGGTGCATCACCAGTTGCTCTCAGATGTACAACAACTGCATCAAAAAATTAAGCATTGGAGTATCTCAGAAACCTAATTTGACAGCTTGATCAATTAAAAAGAAACTTAATTAAGAAATAATTACAATAGCTTATCATGGTAAAACACCGACTGACCTTTACGAGCAGACCCCGAAGATTCCAAAGCCATACCTTTCTGTGTGTGTGTGAGATCGAGAGAGAGGGATATAAAGATTATTTCAATTTCAACAACATATTCGACAGAGAAATAGACCCGATTATGGAGAAGTTGACGGTGGCGGAGGGAGGAGGATGTGTTGGTGGTCGTCGGTAGATGACTTGGAACTGATACGGCATGTATTTTCTATACTGACGTGGAGAACAAACCCCACTAAGCCCACAAGCTCACTGAGCCTGAGTTTCCCAACTAGGCCCAACTCATGAAATCACGTGACAGCTAGCTTAAAGTTGGAAGTCAGAAATTTCTTTCAGTGGACTAAACGTTTTGACAATATGATAAAAATAAATAAACCAAAATAATAAATAAAATACATTTTCTATCACAGTCTTAAAAATTGAGTTCAGGTAGTCCAATCAACTTAAGAATTCATTTTTAATGTTAACTACTAGTAAGAGCAAGTGGTGTGGGCAAACATGCTTCTTTATTATTTAGAATATCTGAGGCGCTATCAAAATAGAGAGAGGTGTCAGTATAGAGAGAGAATGGAACGATATGCTGAAAGAATTTGACCAACTTTATTGTGGGCACTACAACCACACTCTACATCATGCTCCACAGACGGAGAACCATTTAGACAATACTCTACAATTTTTTTTTCTTTGTTTAAAGCAAAAGGCAGCTTCAACGGAAATAAAACAAAAAAATGCTCCAACGGTCAATAACATTTCAAACGGTAAATTACTTTCAAACGGTAATAAAACGGCTATATTATTAGCCTATAAAAACCAATTTCATCTTCAATAATTCTCTTTCTCAATATTTTTTTTAACATTCATCTCTATGGATCCTCAACCTCCATTCTATCGCCCCCATCTCAACCAATCTCATAACTCTGAATTACCACCGCAATCCAATTATAATTTGGATTCTTCAATTTTTTTTTCAATCCGAAAATCCATCTCAACCCCAATACTCATTCCAACCTTCTCAATACCAACCCATACCGCATCCCCAATTCCAACCTTCTCAATACCAACCATCTCAGTTCCAACCATCTCAATCCCAATCATCTCGGTTCCAACCATCTCAATCACAACCTTCTCAATTTCATCCTTCTCAATCCCAACCATCTAAAACCCAACGTAAATCTAGGCTTTCGAAAACAAATTGGTCCATTGAAGAAGATGAAGCATTATGCAAAGCATGGGTTGACATTGGGGAAGATCCAATAACGGGTTCGGATTAGAAGCAAATCATGTATTAAGAACGAGTTTGTGAAAATTTTATTCAACAACCAGGGGGCACGACGTCCCGAAATGTACCAGGTTTGCAAAATCGTTTCTCACACATTAAAAAAGTTGTTAACAAAATTTCTAGATATTACAAACAGATCCAACATCATATTCCTAGTGGCTTCAACGTTGAAGATGCAGTAAGTTTTTTTCTTTATAATTTTTTTAAATTTTTATTTATTTTAATTGGCAATCTAACTAATTTCATTTATTTTTTACTTTTTTATAGCTCAATGAAGCAAGAAATGTATTTAATACGTCAGAAAATGAGCCATTTAAGTTGGATCACTGTTGGTGTATTTTAAAGAATTCGTCAAAATGGAATTCAAGCTCCAACAGCAATGATAAAGGGAACAAAAGAGCAGTGGAGATCGATATGAATGAGCCTGGGAATTGGCCAGAAACTGTTCAACCTACTTCGTCAACAGCCCAAACCAATCCATCTACTCCGTCAACACCTGGAGTATCAACACCAGGTTCAGTAAACCTTGGCGACGACGATTCACCTGCAATTAGTGTTGAAAGTTCGCATGGCATTGTACGACCCCCTGGACGAAAAGCATTTAAGAAAGGTCGCAAAAAAAGTAAAGAAGAGGTACAACATAACTTATTTCTATAACAATTTAAAAATTTTACCTATCAAAGTGAGTTGATGAATGCCTTGACAGTTGAATCTTAAAAAATGAAATTGAAAGCTACATTCGATTTAGGCTTAGAGCAAGAACGTACAAAAGAATGGACATTGAGGTGCAAAAAGAATTGAAAAGGTTGAAATTTGAGGTGCGAAAAGAAATGAAAAAATTGGAATTTGAGCAAAAGCAACTTAATTTCGAAAGAGAAATGATGCTTAAAAACAAATGATGCTCCAACAGCAGCAACAAAGCATGGATCATTGATCAACAAAATGAAATTTATGCACGTTTCACTAAAAGGGGTAGTTTGTGAAGCTATGTAATGTAATTTCCTTTTTCTACCTATGGGAAGCTAATGCAATGTAATTTTCTTTTTCTATCTCTGGGAAGTTAATGTAATGTAATTTTCTTTTTCTATCTCTGTGTAATGTAATTTTTATTTATATATGTAATGGATATTTCTTTAAATAATAGTTTATTTAAATTTCTTAACAAATATAATTGAAACAAATATTTTTAAAAATATTTTTTATTCTTCAGCAATATGAAAATTACATTTTATTCGATTACAACAAATTTAAACATCTTCATTACCAAATTGATTCCACAAATGTTCCATGAGATCTCTCTTAAGATCAGCATTGTCTGATCTACTGCGAATCCTACTTAGGCGAGAGGAAATATGTGCTGCCAACATTGATGGGTTTCGAACATAATGTGGAAGGGAGATTGGGTCATCTGTCGGAGGTGTCCATTGCAAAATGTGTTCGCCTTCGTCTTCAATGATCATATTGTGTAATATGATACACGTTCTCATTATCTTGTTTAAATCTTCTGTATTCCAATAAAGTACCGGTTGATGCGTTATAACCCACCTCATCTGCAACACACCGAACGCCCGTTCTACATCATTCCTAACAGCTTCTTGTTTGTTAGCAAATAATTTCCTCTTGACTGTTGTTGGGTGCGGGATGGTCTGCATCAAAGTTGCCCACTTAAGATATATACCATCAGATAGGTAATACCCCATTGTACGCCGATGCCCATTTACCACATAATTAACTGGAGGCATTGAACCATTAATCATGCTTTTGAATACTGGGGAATGATCGAGAACATTAAAGTCATTGTGTGAATCAGCCATACCAAAGAAAGCATGCCAGATCTACAGATTTTTCGATGCAACGATGTGATACCCCTCAATTCTAGAGCCACGGGTGATCAAGTCCGAGCACAAAATATAAGGGATATCAAACAATTAATATTTAAACAAGCATTTGAATACAAAAATAATAATAAAGAATAAATAAATAACAAGCTGAAGGAAACTAAATAATAAATCCCTATTTTAAAATCCTCAAATAAATAATAATTAAAAATCCAATAATAAAATCCTCCAATCTTCGGATACTAGTAATTAATTAAACTACAACTCGGGAATCCATCCTATGAACCCCTAATAATATCCTAACTGAAATAACTGAACCGAAATAAAAATAATAAGTAACTAATGAAGACGAGTCCTACGTAGAGTCGGAAGAGTGAATGACTATCTCTGCTCGGCACGGGCGATCTCTAAGACTGGAACTGACGAACACCTGAAAAATAATGGTGGGTCAGGCTCACAAACAAGTTCTAATCTACTACATCTCAAACAGAGACCCGATACACGTACACATCCTAATTAATTCAACAATAACTAAATAGTCCATATGTAGATATATACACACTAAATGAACCTCACTAGACTATAGAGTTGTCTCGACCTGAATAGTAAGCAACATGCAAAACGCACATATAGTGGGCATGAGTACCTAAACCTACCAGGGTACACAACTACGCTATATCTAGCTACACATCCCTGGCAATATACGCACCCTAACCACTGACCTGAGACTCAAGCTCATATCATGGTGTATAATTATATATTTAAAATCCGTCATATCCAACCATCAAAAATAAACTATCCAATTATTATTTTAATAATATGTCATCCAACTATTCCGTTGACCTGACACGAATAAGTATGACTTAACACTATGGTTAATCCGTTCCCTTATTAAAAATAGGTAGGACTTAACTTTTAAGTTAATCCGTCCCTAATATGCCCCCATCCCATAATGGTGCATTAATTCACATCATAACCAAAGAGAAGTTTCCAATCCAAAGATAATGTAAATAATATTTACATATAAACATTATGTTAATCATATATACATTCTTTGCATTTACTCGAGCAAAAATATCAATTCTAAGTATCATGCATTTAATTTTTCATTACACGAAATTAAAATGCATCTCAACTAAATTGTACATCTCCATATTTTGATTAAATTAATTTAAATCTAAGCAATAGATTAAAATAATTTAATCCAGCAATATCTAATTAATTTATTCTTTCAAAATTAATTAAATTCCATCCTTAGCATGTAAACTTATATCAATTTAAATTAAATAAATATTTAATTCAAATCCATTAATCAAAACTAACAAATATTAATTTAATATTCTAACATTAAATAGATTACTATTAAAAATATTTAATGCAAAAACTATTTAATCAAAACAAAATAAATTAATCATAATACCAATCATTATACTAATCATTATATCCATAATAGTACCAATCATTATATCATGGCATTATATAACAATCTGTTTTTTTTTTTTTTTTTAAAGGAATTGTCAAGACTTTCTCGATCGGCGTGCCTAATTCATGAAATAACAAATTCCAGTTTACGAATTGCTACAAACCCAATTTCATGCCACTTTTTAGCTTGCCTCGTTCCCTTTTTCTCTTCCTTCCTCTTCTTTCTTTCTCTCTCTAAAATATAGTACGTGATATATTTTCTAACCTATTTCACAACTCTATAGTTATATATTTATAGATAACTAAAATAACCCTAATCCTTTTCCCATTCCAAGACAAACTAAAATGAAATAAAAATAAAATAAAATAAAATTTAAATACTAAAAAGGTAACTAAATATATGTTACGTATAATCTATGTGTACCCCTTTTTATATATAATATATAAATATATATCAGATTATTATTAAAGGGACTTTCCTTACATATATATATATATATATTTATTTATTAAATATACATATACATGGGTAATCATCCGTACCCATTAAACCCCTTATCCAAGTAGTCCATGTAGCCCAATTGATTGGTCAATTACTACTATCCATATCCAATTCCTTAAAAATATAAAAATAAAATAAATAAAATAAAAATAAAAATAAAACAATTAAATTCCTAAATAAATACACATCATCACATTCAATTCAATTTAAACAAATAATTAAATCAATTAAACAAGTAAACAATTAGCCAAGAAAACAACTAAATAATTAGATGCAATTAAAACTATTAAAATAATACCAAGACTATCCTTTTTAAATTAGGGGTATTACAAACGACCTCCAATATGAGGGTAGTTTTATGGCTTCTTCCTGTGTGCGTGCCATGCCATGCTGTGGAGCGGTTCTTTCATTCCCAATGCATGCAATCTATAGAGCCAAGCATACCTGGAAAACCTCTAACTTCCTCTTCTCGAAACAGACGTGCAATGTCATCTGCATTTGGTGAGCGTTGGTACTGTTTCGCATACATAGCAATTATAGCATCAAAAAGCCTCTTCAAGCTTTCGATCGCAATGCGCTCATAAATCTTTATATACTCGTCACAAATATCAGCTGAAATTTCATATGCAAGTATACGGATTACAGCAGTCATCTTCTGTATAGGAGTGAACCCCATATGACCGAGGGCATCGGGTTTCTGGATGAACCATTCGTCATATGTTGTAACACCGTTCAAAATGCGAAGAAACAACTCTCGTCGCATCCAAAACCTTCTACGAAATATGTTTGGTGGATAAATCGGATTTTCAGCAAAGTAATCTCAGAATAGCCGTTGTGCTGCCTCCTCTCGATCACATTTTATATACTTTCTCTTACGAGGTTGAAAGAATGTCCGCACCCTATCGGGCGATAATAATCTGCTTACATCGCTTATCCTTTTTCGATGGACTTCAAAAATATCTTCCCCATCTAAATCTGACGAATTCAATGGAAAAATAGACTCAGAGACGGGTATATCTCGTGACGATGAAGCCATTGTTTTTTTGTATAAGAAATATGAAGACTCAAAGAATAGAGAATGAGCTTGAGAATGCAAAGAAGTGGACTTGATAATTGAAAGAAGATATAATTGAAAAAAGATAGAATAAGTGGTTTATATAGAAATTGAAAGAACAAATAATGGACTTGAGAATGCAAAGAAGTGGATTTCATAATTGAAAAAAGATAGAATGAGTGGTTTATATAGAAATTGAAATATAGCCGTTGGGAATATAGCCATTAAGAAGAAAACAAAAAATTATCAAATTCAAATTCAAATTTATTATTTTATTAATTTAATAATAATAAAATAATAAATAGAGAATGAGATAATTGGGTTCCACACCGTGGAACACATGCATAAAAAAAAGTAGAGTACTACATCATCACTTTTTAGCTTACATGGCACTCTACTTTTTAAAAAATAGATAGATAACTTGTGTTGTCCACACCACTTGCTCTTACTTTTTTATAAGTAGAGTGCCACATAAGCTAAAAAGCGATGATGTGATGCTTTATTTTTTTAAATCCATATGTTTCATGGTGTGTAACCCAATTATCTCATTCTCTATTTATTATTTTATTAATTTAATTTAAAAATTAAATAAAAAATTTGAATTTGAATTTAATAATTTTTTGTCTTCTTCCAAGTTATAATTGGATTGCGGTGATAATTCGGAGTTATAAGATTGGTTGAGATGGGGGGCGATAAAATAGAGGTTGAGGATCCATAGAGATGAATGTTAAAAAAAAAAATATTAAGAGAGAGAATTATTGAAGATAAATTTTTTTGAATATGAGAATAAGTATTTATACGCTAAATAATATAGCCGTTTATTACTGTTTAAGAATAGCCGTTTTATTACCGTTTCCGGAGTTGTACAATTCAACACAAAACAAGTGAATAAAGAAAGCCAAAAAATAAATGGCGGTACTCCAAACGATACTCTATTTGCAGAGAAGGCAATAGATAATCTGATGCGGGAGCCACAAATAGCGTATTGATGGTAAGCTGCACACCGCCCCTCTCTCTCTCTACTTTTCACAAATATTATCTACTTTGCCTACTGCCCCGGCTACTTTAATAATCTATGAAGATAGCAACAAAATTTATAACAATATATTTTAGAAGTAAAATAATATATGTATACATTAATTTTATATTATTAATTTTTTTTATTTAATAAAAATATTACAAATTTGTTAAAATAATAAATAAATATTAGCCCCTTACGGTGAAGAATCAAATATATTCAATTACTATTTAACATTTCTAATTAGTTATTAGCTAATCATGAAGAATCAAATATATTCAAAATACAAAAAAATTAATCTGATTCAGACGCATGATATTGTATTGTTGGTAGTTGTCAAAAGCCCCTCCTCCTCTTATATTTTCTCTTTTTGGTCAAGCTAGAGTGACAATTATCTTTTTATTATCAATTTTTTTTTACCTCCCAAACAACGCTATTTTATTTTACTTTTTCCCCACCTCACAATGCTGTGAGATAAATTATTGACCTTAGACCATATGTCATTATGATTGCAAATGAACCGGTTGATCGAATTTGAGTTGAGCTGGACTCCGATCATTCATTTGTAGACTTAGCTTAAACTCAATTAGGGATCGTGACAAATTCAAAATATTAATTTCAGACTCAGCTCATTACTATTACGAGAAGTTAGACTTGGCTCGTTTAATAACAAAAGTTGTTTCAATTTAATTTGAACTCGTGTTCAATATCGCTTTGCCTTGTTCATCCATGTACGTGAGTTTATGCAACTTTATGTTCATGATCAAAGTCTTCATGAACTTATCCAAACCTATGTTTATTATTGAACATTGACAGTGGTAGAGTTGTGGCTCAAAATTCACGCAGAGATTATATTATAGAAAAAATGCAATTGGTTGCGTTTTAATGCAACTGATTGCAGTTAGGCAGAATGGTTGTTTGAAGAAACGAGGCTAAGTTGTGTTTTAGTGCAACTGGTTGCTTACCTTTGGAAAAATTAATTTCATAATCAGTTTTGGAAGTCGGAAAACTTTGGGAATAGTTGTATTTGTAATTTTAGAGTGAGGAATGTTAATTGCAGTGGCTTACTAGTTTTGAATGCATTAATTAGTTTGAGATTCTATTTTTATGGGACTCTACTAACATTATTTTTTAGACAAAAATACCCTTTTAAATTATCTAATCTTTCTTCTTCTCTCTTCTTTTAATATGTATGGTTAGTTATGTGATAGGATAATTCATTCACAAGAGATAGATGAATTTGGAAAAAAATAAAAGGAAGAAGAAAAAAAAAAAAGAGCGAGAAAAAAATCCAAAAAGAATGAAAAAAAAGGTAAAAAAAATCGATTATATATTTCTTCCTTTTTGTTTTTTCCAATATATAGATATGTTTCTTTTTGTTTTTATTTTTAATTTTTACAACTATCCTTGCATAAATGGATTTAAAAAAAAAGTAAATAAAACACCAAAAAAGAAATATATACGTGTATAAAACTAATTTTGTATATATATATTTTAAATCTCGGAATCTATCTTGTTATTTTTCGGATTTTTTTTCTCTCTCTCTCTCTCTTTCCTCATGATCTATTTATTGTGAATGGATTATCCTATATTTTATAGGATAATCCATTCACAATAAATAGATCCTGAGGAAAAAGAGAGAGAAAGAGAGAAAAAATCCGAAAACAAGATAGATTCTGAGATTTAATATATATATATACAAAATTAGTTTTATACACGCATATATTTCTTTTTTGGTGAAGGAATTATTTTCTTTTCTTTTATTTTTTATTATTTTTAAATCCATTTATACAAGGATAGTTGTAAAAATTAAAAAGAAAAACAAAAAGGAAGAAATATATAATCGATTTTTTTTTACCCTTCTTTTTATTTTTTTGAATTTTTTTATCATATCAGGAACTAACCACACATACTCGATTAAAAAAGGAAAGAAGAAGAGAAGAAGAGAGATTAGATAATTTAAAAGAGTATTTATGTCTAAAAAATAATGTTAGTAGAGTCCCATAAAAATAGAATTTCAAACTAATTAATGTATTCAAAATTAACCTATCATAATTGACTACTGTGAATGGGCAGTCGCTTACGTGACTGTAATTAACATTCCTCATTTAGAGTTGGAAATGTATATAGTTACTCTTTGTAGACAAGTTGGAAAATATTTATCCAATAAGAAATTGAATTTACAAGGAAAGTTAAAAAATACACGTCGAGAATAAGAGCGTCAAGTTTTGAAGTAAAGTACTTACTAGGCTATTTTTATTAAATTTGAGTTAGAGTCGTTTATTTGCCGAACCAAACTCGATTAAATTTGATTTGGAGTCGTTTACTTGCCGAACCAAACTCTAAACGTTCCAAAGCAAACTCTAAACGTTCCAAAGCACTAGCGGTTCATCTGCACTGCTAGTGATTTGGAGGTTAACTCGTATCACGGTCACTATCTACATAGTTTCCGGCGAACTCACTCTAGAAAGAGGGAATATTAAAGACTCACTGTACCAGGGCCAAGAGAGAGAGAGTGTTCCAGTAACAGTATTACCATGTCAGCAGAGAGAGTAGACGTTCTCAATCTCTCTCAAGTGAACCTTCACGAATCCCCCTCTTCTCATTCTCTTCTATTTCGACTGAAACAAACCCTAAACTCATGCTCCAAAGTAAGCCACCCCGTCTCTCTCTATATACAAGCAGCGTTTATGTACAGGTTCTAGGGTTTTACATCAATTCCTATTGACATCAACACTCGTTTGCACTTGCATTTGCAGTCAATTGAAGCCGAAGAATTCAGACAATCCGAAGAATCAATTTCTAAGATTACTGAGTTACTCAATTCTGTTTCCGATGCCGTTGTGTCAGAACCAGAAAATGAGGCTGTACAGAACGAAGCACTTGCGGTTCTGACTGAAATTCATCAATACATAACTGAACCATCACTGGACCAGGTCGCTTAATTCACGAATCACTCATACTGCTGGTTTGCTGTGTTTGATTGATTTCTTGGTTTGTAGATGATTTATCGATAGTTTGCTGTTCCAGGCAGTCATTGATGCTCTTTCGTTTGAGTTACCAAAGGCGGTTGCTAGGTTCGCTAGCGCGTCTCATGGATGTGTGGAGATTGCTAAGAGTGTCATTGATCATTTCATTGGGACTTGTAGTCCCCGTGATATGATTGCGGTTCTTTGCGAGGTATGCTATTTTGTTGCATTGGGCAAAGTTTTGATTATTTTTGTATTCCTTTTTTATTTAGTTGTTTGCTCTGCAGTAGTAGATAAAGGGTTATTTGGTGCTTTGGGTTGAAAGGAAAAAAAAAAAAGAATTTCAAGGAGCTTATATATTACAAGGATTTGCACAAACTAATCATGGGTGTGGATATTTTGTTTGAAAGCATGTCTGCCTAATTCAACTCCAAAATATAGGATATAATGGCAAAAATTTCAATGCATGTAATGTAAGTGAAATGCTAGTTAGTAGATTATAAATTTATTAAAGCCGGTTTGGAAATGTACACTAGTAGTAGGCTAGTAGCTACTTACAGTGGGACATTAATGATGGAGCAGTGTGGTTAGCATTGTCTTTGTGGACATTATTGAATGTTGAACTAAAGCTTTTAAAAGTCAGAATTGATTATAATCTGCTTTTAGGCTGTTGTGAAGGGTAACGATACACTTAAGTTAGTGAAGGGGAGGTTGGATACTGATGTTTATAATGCTTGGTGTTCTTGACATTCATGCGTAGCCTGCCCTGCCTAATGTATCTTAGGTACTTCTGGACAGTTGCCTCATTTGCCACTTGCTGTGGTCCTGCAATTAGATGGCATATGTGCCCCCCTTACAAGTTAGTAGGTATGAAGTTATTCACTCCAATATTTTCTCAAGTTCAAACATCAGTGGTTGTTCTTTGGGAATTTTAGGTTAGGAAATGGATCTATCTGTTGCTTCTACTTGTAAGAAAGGAATATGTATACCAACTACTATCATTTTGTATAATTCTAGGGACTCTTCCTTGTCCTTAATATTACCTATTGAAAGAATTGATTATGAAGTCATTAATGTAATTCTTATTGACCAAGAAGTGATTTTTAAATTCATTACAAATCCACAAACCAAGATTATAAATCAACTAAAAGATCAATTAGAAACAAATTTTATTTTTGTAAGAAAAGCATCGAAACTCTTACAATACACAAGCAATTAGAAGATCCAAAATTAATAAAATAAATTCAAGATTTTCAAGCCCAAGTGAAAAGAAATTCTCAATGAGTTGCCTAATGCTTTTTGGGATAGAAAACACATATAGTTAAACCACCATACGAGAAAGACTTTAATGCGAGAAGTGTTCCAATCCAAGCTAGACCAATTCAAATTAATAATAAATTGTTTCATTTATTTATTTTTAGTGCCTTTTATAGTTACTAGGTGTTATATCTTAAAATCCAACTTTTGTTTGTTACACTTTTACTTTTTTAGCTGATACAACTAATCCATTTCTTTTAATAATATTAAAGAAATTATGGAGATGTTTCCATTGTTGAGAAATGGAACTAGAATGAATCAAGATTTCATCCATATGCTATAGAGAAATTCATATAAGGATTAAATATATCATTCATTTTATTCCAATTGGTGTCTCTGGGGCTCTAAGGCTATGTTTGGTGTAGTGGAAAAGAAAAGAAATGATAACATTAGTTACGAGAGAAAAGAAAAGAAATGATAGGAGAGGATAGTGTGAGCTACTTATCGTGTTTGGTTGACTAATGAAGGAAAAGAAATGAAATGATTGTAATCATGTTTGGGAAAAGAAAGGAAAAGAAACTATTATAATGAATTTACCACTATAACCTTTTCTATGGTTCTTGTCTTTTATAAAAATGAGGGCAAATTTAGAATTATAAAAATTTCATTAAAAATGCTACCATATCCCTCCCTTTCCTTCCTTTCCTCCCATTTTTGGAGGGATAACAAAATAAGTATTCAAGCTTTAAACATATCCCTCCAAATCCTTCCATTTCCTCTCTTTTCCTTCCAAAGTTTATACCAAACACAAAACTCCATATCCCTCCGTTTCCTTTCTTTTATTTCCTTCAATTTCTTCCCAACCAAGCTGACCCTAAGAGCTCTTGGTGTAGAATAATCGTTCCTTGCTAAGCCTTTTGTTCTAGGAGAAGTCGGTGACAAAAGTCAATACATTATTCCATGGTGTTTGAAGAAGAAAGATTAAGTCTTTTCTGGTTCACTAAAAGAAGGAAGTGATGCTGTAGTTCTGCAGCCACAGACAATTTTTACTGGATGTTTAAGAGAGTATATTGTCACAGACATTTTTTAATGGGAAAATGTGACATCACCTCAGTTCGTTTGCACAATTGCACTTTTGTGTTTTTCTAATGTGGATTTTGTTCTTTCAGTAAGTCCTGTCCTGTTACATTCAACACTTTTCCCCACTAGTTAACTTCCATTTAATTGAAAGAAAGGTCAAATTGTAACAAGCACCCGTGATCTATCAAGTTGTTGCAACTTGCAACATGCACCCCAAAACTTTAAAAATCAGCAATTGAACCCTCAAAGTCTTAAACTATCAAATTGACTGCCTATAACTTAAAAAAAATTGTTAGTGAGAGGATGATAATCAAGCACAATGCAGAGTGGTGACAAGGACTTCGAGTCACTAACACAGCAAATCGTTCGCCATTGTTTTTCTTCGAGCAGAGCTTGAGCAAGGTGAGAGGGGTATAAATGGGCCAAGTCAAATGGGTATAAAGGGTAATATAGTCATAAAAAAATTTATATGTCACATGCGCATTTGGGTCTTGTTCATGGAACTGAAATCCCGTTTGAGAAATCCTGCTTGATGGCAACCATTTATACCTTTTATTTATTTATAATTCATACAATTGCCTTTATGACTCACTCACCAACTCGACCCCTAGATCACTGACTCAGGCCTTCCAATTGCCCTCACGGCAAGCATGCAGTTTCAAATTCATCCAAAATCATGACTACATTAGAGGATATAATGAAGGAAGAATCAAGTAAGGGACCAACTGCTCATTTGCTTCTCGGGAATTTTTTTTTTTTCTCTTGCGTCTCTGTGAAGTTTTTTTTATCTATCTCTGAAATTAGGGTTTGTAGGATACAAAATTTGGGTCTCTGATAATCAAGCGCAGTGCATGGAGTGGAGTAGATAGACATTGAAGTATAGATGTATTATTAAAGGAGGATAAAAATAGATGTATTATTTAGAATCTGCCATGGAATTGTGGAGTATAAAGTTACAAATGTATTATTAGAGGAGGAGAATAAACGATTAAGACAGAGAGAGAGAGAGAAATTTAGAGGGGGTTTTTTTCTGTAATTTTATAGATTTTAATGGATAAAAGAGACTGTTCGTTCAGGGGTTCAATTTTATACAATTTGATTTGAGGGTTTAATTGCTGAGCTTTATAGTTCAGGGCTATGTGACATGGACTCGGGTACGTGTATCAAGTGCCGGCATGTATCCACATGTTGGATGTGTCAAATCCCCAAACAAAAAGACACATAACACTGCAATATATCTATACTATTTAATATTTTTGTTTTATTTTCTAGGTTAAATAATGTCCTTATGTAACACAGTATGCAATATTGGCATTTCACTCATTTTGAAACAATAATAAATGAAATTGAATTATTGGACATGGTTTTTAGGTGCATGTCCAACAAAAAATGTCGCATACATATCCCATACCCATGTCCAAGCAATGTGTGTTGGACATGGGTACTTCACCTAGACACCTACTACCGAAGAGTTCATGTAACATAGGTTCAGGGGTGCATGTTGCAACAACTTGATAGATGAGCGGTGTTTAGTGCAATCTGGCATTGAAAGAAAATATAAACCATTTTAGGTTTGCTTCTGATAGGGAGTATTGTGTGGCCTAAGTATTTATTTTTGCTCAATAGTCCTTTCTTACTCTGTACAATTAAATCTATGTGGTTAAAATACTATTTTTGTGGTCGTCAACATATGCAGTGTGCATATCTTAAGAATCAAACTCAGATAATGAAAGTCAAATGCACTTTGGAGATGACTAAGAATCGAACTAAGGGAACTAAAGTCAAATGTGCCTGTAAAATTATGAATGCTTCTGGTAACTTTGGAGCAATTCCCCCCTTCCCCCCCCCCAACCACCACCACCACCTTTTCATTGTTTATTACTTACTACTAGTTTTTAGACTTTCATTTTATTGATCTAGTGCCTCATAGATTTTTATTAACAATGTGAAGGCACTAGGTTCTCCAAGCAAGATGTTCAAAACTCATGGTTATTTTGATCCTCTTCTAAGCGGGCTGCCAAAAGGTAATATTTTTAATACCTGGATGATGAGTTATATAGAATATTAACTAATGGATGAGTTGAGCTATATTCATTTATTTTTATTATTCTTCCTTTTAAAAAAAAAATTCAAAAAATCAAGAATGTGGCTCAGTGAGAGCATTTTTTGTGTGTGTGTGTGCGCTCGCAATTATGTCCCTGTACTTCTGTTGGTTCTTGCCTATATTAATTGCATGTTGACTTCCATCTTTGATCCAAGTCATCTAATCTCTCTGGTCTCTCTCTCTCCCTGGTGAAAACCATTTCAGTTCTTAAAAGCGGTTTTGTAATTTGATATCATTTTGGGAATATCCTTGGCATATATTCTTATTCCATTTAACCTCTTTTATTTTCCTATTATGCTTAGCTATTTCTCTCTGCTTTTGATTTTTATTGGTCATGAAGGATTCTTGTTCCATTAGCACATTTGATCATTAAACTTTGGTACCTTACAGCGTATTTTCAAGGTGCCACCAAATATTTGCGATGCCTTGCAATTAACGTCACCCGTACTACATCATCATGCTGTTTTGTAAATATTAAAGTCTTTTTTGGTTCAGCTAAACCCAAAATGTGTCATAATACTGTTGTCAAGAAATATAGAGCCAAAAGAAATCATTCGAAAGTCACCAAAGTTTTCAGGAATAAGTTACTGTAAAAGGAAATGCAAGAGAAATTGCGGAAACAGTAGCACACATTTATATTCATGTTGTATTACATGGAAAGTTGTAGCATTGCCCTTATTTTTCCTTATATTCAGAGCATGTTGCAAGTTTGAACTTTGGACCCTCCTAGAGTATCAATCAAGGAGCTTGACTATAACTGAAGTCTTGGTAGTGATCTTCATCAGGTGTAGCAGAGAAATGCCATTCTAGTAGCATGAGCATATCTAAAGAGGAGCTATACCGTGTTTGACGTTGTTGGAAGTCGACATTTCTTATGCTTGGATGTACCAATAAATTTGAAACTAAAATTCATTAAGGACCCAAGTCCAGCATTCAAATATAGGATGAATAAACCTTGAAATGTCCAACTTTATAGGAGGGAAGAAGGAAATTTGGCATGGTACATGCATATTGTCACCGGTTGAGCACGCAATGCACATTTTCTAGTATAGGAAAAGAATGTTATTGTAAATAAAAATATATACTGAAAGAAGAGAAGTAGTGTTCAAACTATAACTATAGACATTATATAATTTTTAACGAGTGTAAGGTTGCAAGTTTGAGTCTTAGAGCAGTCACTTTATGCTAATTAATGCTAAATGCTACCTCTGTCTCTAGTTTTTTCCACCTGATAACCTATATAGGCGTGAACCAAACTAGGTAATGCATTTTTGTTTTATTTTTCGAGATCCATTATCTACATTACATATTTAGTTTGAAATTTAGAAAACTAAGCGCGATTACATTTTTTTCCCATATATTGTTTTACATATATAGCTCATTTGCCGTGTCCTACTTCTTTAGAATTCGCCGTGTTGGTTATCTGTATTATGTTGTGTCCACCTCCTGTGTTTGTGTCTCTATTACTCAGAATGACATATAAGATTTTAAGATTTTTGTCATTAATTCCTGAGATAGTGGAGGGAGGTGGCAATCAACATGGAAGTCCAGACTTCTGTTGATAAAGCTCCTGCTAGAGCCCGGAGGAGGATTGCTGATCACTTGTTGAATTACATTGTGATCTTACTTTGATGTCCTAAATTTGCGAGATATGGTAAAAAGGAAACTGTAACTAAGCCACTCATCTGTGAATGAATGGGTTTTTTGTAAATTTTCTTGGTGAGGACGCAATGATGAAGCTGCTGAGTGCTTGATCTGAATTTTTATCTTGCCAAAACATGGAGATTGCTTTTTGTTAGACGGTCATGTTTCTTAGCCATCTCTACCCATATATCAAGAACACTGGTTATACTGTTCTACTTGTTTGTTTCCATTCTTTATCTTTTTTCTTTATTGATTAAAAGTAATCTGTAACAATAAAATGCTGGATACTCAAACCTCTTTATAGTTAGTCTAGAGCCCCGTCACAAACTTTTAACCAAACTAGAGCTGTTTCATATGAGATTCACTTTTTAATTGTGCTCAAATTCTCATGCAATCCTGTTCCCATAAAGTCTATTTTTCAGTTATGACATATTATTTGATAGTGCCTAGTGGTAAAGATATAGAAGCTTTATACTCTGCCTGCAGTGGTCTGAGGAAGTTGTTGGCATTCAATTTTTTTATTTTATTTTTTTTTTCTTCCAGTTTTTGTCGCAATTCAGAGGCGTCACTTTGAGCAAATTAAAGCAGCAGTTCCTGTTGTCCTTAATGTTTTAACGGCCGTGTCTTTAGACTCAAATGACAGAGATGAAAATTCTAAGGATTTGTTTGACAGATCAATAGGCATTGCGAATTCTATACAAGCAGTTTGTGTAAAGTTGGTATGTGATGCTTGAACATATTGTCCATGCTTTATTAAGGTTATTTGTTCTTTATAGACAGATCCTTATAATATGACTTTCTTGATATGCAACAGGATGACAAAGTAAACGAAAAGCTCCGTGCTCTACTAGGCCTTTTTGTCATGCAAATTATGGTTAATACTTCTATGAAACTGGATTTTTTCTTTTCTTTTTTTTTCCTTCTTTTTTTCCATTATTCTTGTTGTTTCTTAAGTTCCTGTTATGACTCTTCATATGTATTTATGTTGATTTTCCTTTTTATTTATTTACGTGTTTTGCTGCACCTGTAATGATTCAATGCTTTCTTCTTTGTTAATTCTTCCTCGATTTGCAGGCTCTTGTTTCAATTAGCTTGAGAGATAAAATTTCAAGCTGTCTGGATTTGGTGAAACAACTGTCACACATTCTCCGATCCTGTAATATATCATATCTTGGTTTAATAACTGGGTATGATATAGATACACTTACTAGCATTGTTCTTGGAGGTAAATCTGTATCAATTATTATATTATATACCGCTTTGTTACTTTATATCTATGTCAAGCATGATTTACTTTATATCTATGCCAAGCATGATTTAAAATTGACTGCCACTGCCACATGTTACTGAAAATCATTATGGATCGATTCGGAAAGGCTCCATTATTGCTATGGATCAATGTAGATGATACTGATACTGAAAAAAAGAGCTGTGTGGGCCATTATGGTTTGTTGTGGTACCTTAATAGCTCTTACAACCCATGACAGAATGTGAGTTTGACAGGCACCTCAAAGCTTGTCCAAAAACTAGGGATAATCTAATCTGAACTGGATTTACTCTTATTAATATCAAAATAGCTAGACATAAGTTGAAGTATTAGATCAAAGCGTGTGAGAGTCCAAATTACATCTCTTTGTGGGAAGTGGGACACTGCATTGTATTCAATTACAAATGATATTCACTTACTCTAGGGTATTCAACTATATATAGCTATGATTTTGATTTTCCAAATTAATTAGCAATACATTCATGAAATGCTAGTAAAGAGGTCAACGATGGAAGATATTTCCTGCTGGTGAAGACTATGTAACTTCCACTAGGATTTTTTAAATAAGAAAAGAGAGATGAAAGTGGTGGAAAAGAAGAATCTCAAAAGATTGGAATAAGAGAAATCTAGAAATAGAGAGAGCAGAACTTTTGAAAAAGGAGAGAAGAGAGGTGAGATGAGATGAGATAATATGGAAGAACATGATGGGGAAGATGAGAACAGCAGGACTGCAGGAGCAAAGAAGACTATATGGTGAATGAAGAGCTAAGAGCTAAACTTTATCAAAGTTCAGGTTATCTTCTTGTATGTCTTTCTAATAACTAAGCTATAACAATTGACAAATAATCTTCTTGTGGGTCTTGCCTATGTGAAAGCTTTATATGCATTAATCTGGCTATTGCTTGACAACTTAAGGCTTTGGAGCTAGTGGGTGATGAATATGATACAAGAGTTTTTGATTCTGAGAGGTCTTGGGTTCAACTCTCTTTGGTTATATTTGTTAACTTGTTGTATTTATATGTTTGGTTTGTTGAATTTGTTCGTGAATCTCTCCACATGCAAGAAGGTTTGAACATGCAGGAGGGTGTGAGAGCTTGAAATATATCGTTTAACATTTTAAGCTTTTGGAGCAAGTGGTTGTTAAATAGCATTAACTGAGGTTCATCATTATCTCCCTAAATTGATACGTGCATCAGGTTTACTATTCAACTTAATTAAGCCTTTTTCTCTAACCATTTTGGATCTGCTAAATGAATCTTGTTTAAGAGTCATTGCCTGGTGCAATGGTAAAATGCTCAGGCTCTCAAGCATGAGAATGCATGTTCAAATCTTGAGAGCAGCATTTTATGCAAATAATGCCAAATGTTAGGTCTGATCAAGGGAGAACACACTGGGTAATGTCCCTTTTTAAATGAATCCTGTTTCGCCAATCCGCTCTATCTTATGTCATGATCTCAATTTAACCTTATGTTATTATATCTTTCCTAACTATCTTAATCCATTTAGTTTTGGTCTTTCCTTTCCTCTCTAGTTAGGGCTATGGATAAATTGAGTTATAGTCGACACTGTCAACTCAGATTAGGCTTGATTAAAAATTGGCCTGAGCTCGTTTACTAAACAAATGAACGAGCTCGAGCTTGTTTTTTTAAGATCAAATCAGCTGACCCCGAGCATGTTATGACTTGGTTCATTTGGCTATTGAACTTGTTCATGAACATGCATTTGTAAATAGACTTGTTAATACTTGTGAACATGATTTGTCTATTAGGGATTGTTTGGGTTTATAATGAGAATAAGCTTGGCCTAAAGCTCAAGTTTGAGTTACAGCTAGAGATTAAAAGAGAGGTCGAGTTCAATGAAAAATGTCCGGGCTGAGCTTGGACACTCATATTGGGCTTACTCATGCTCAGATAGCCAAAAGCTCGGCTCGGGTCATTTAAGGCTCTATCCCTAGCATTACCCTCACAAAGAAAAAATCCCAGCTCCATTAAGTAATATCCATTACACATTGGCTGAAATTCCTGGCACCTGGGTTTCGCATCATCAAGGGTGCATGGGGTTTACCAGTAAAAAGAAAAAATCACAGCTCCAGTAACCGATTCCCTTATGTATTGGCAGTGTTCCTGATTCTGTTACGTTGTGATGATGAACATTACCACAATCACTACTGCAATTTACAATCATGATGCCAAGTTGAATTATTTTATTTTATTTTATACAAATAGTGTTTTTCCTGTACTTATTGTTTGATTTTGTTTGTTGAATCATTCTCAAAATTGTACAGATGATGAAGATGATTATATGAGTTGTTTTTCTCATGTCAAGCATGGAGCATCTCTCGCAGGTTTGTATTATTTGATACAGATCTTTCTTGTTTCATTTTTTTTTTTTTTTTTTTTTCTATCCTAATATTGTTGCCTAGTATTTACCCATCTTCTTAACTTGTGCCATTTCCATGTTGATTTATCGAAGTAGTGATTTGGGGCCATATGTCCAACGAGGTTGCTCAGGCTGCTGACGATGATTTAGCTTCTGTGAAGGATGAACTTTGCAGAGACCAGACTAAAAGGTGGCAAGCAATAAAAATGTTAAAGCACATATTGTCATGGGTCGAGTTGCGATGGGATTTGAAGAGCCATGCTATCATTTTCTTACTTTACATTCTGAATGGAAATGTTCCCCACAAATATAACAGTGCACATGTGGATGACTCAGTTCATATGCTTGGCCTTTTTGCTTCGTTGCAGGTAGTTCTCACCATTTTTTGAGTTTATACACATTTCTTATATATTTATTCTCAACATTTGAAGGAAACAATTCAGGCTATTGAGATGGTCATTATATATGCACCGGATGCAGCTTTACGGAAGAATGCTTTTGATGCACTGAAAAGGGTAAGAGTTTTGTTTTCTGTGTAGTAAAGTTGCCGATATATTCGACGTCAAACTTTCAAGATGCTTTCTCAAGTATATTTGTATAGCCGTTACATATCAGCATATTGCCTTTCCAATTCAATGTGGCACCTTTTCTCCTGTGTGTATGTTTGTTGGCATCAACTACTACGTTTTCTTCTGTTATGGGCCTTATGGCATTCCCTGGATTGTTCTGCTAGCATAATTTGTTATGTTATTTGATTATATGTTTTATGCCGTATGATTCAACATAGTTCTCAGTCTATGGAGGTTGAGAATTTAGAATCCTTAAGGTGTTAGCAGATGGTGAATGAAAGGTAGGGTGGGGTTGGATTTTTTTTTTTTTTTATTATCTTTCTTTTTTTATCTTTCTTCTTTTTCTCCTCTCTGTTAAGAGGCTGGGTTTCTTTTGTTGTTTGGAAGATAAATGCATTAATTGTGTACCCTTTCATGAGTTTTCTTGGTAATTTAAGCTTTTGCTTACATATTGATGTTTGCCTCTCATAAGCAGGTTCTTGTGGATATTCCTTCTTCTCATAGATTTGACATTTTACTAGCTTTGATTAAAAATAGCGACTCGTCTTCCATGGTAAGCCATTCAACGCAGCTAATATGATCTATGGGCATTGGGATTTTTCAGTTTTAGAGTCCTTTACATTTTCTGAAGTGGTAGTTACATTTTACACAGATTGCAATTCTCATAGGTCGTCTTAAAGAGGAGATGCACATAGCAAATTGCCAGAAAATTTCAGTAGGAAATGATGAGGTCCTACAGGCAAAAGATGAGGCATCTCAGTTTGCATTGTTTTGGAGTGCTGGTGTCCTTGAATTGGTGGATTCAGTTTTGAGACCTCCACAGGGAGGACCTCCATCCCTCCCCGAGTATAGTGATGCGGTATTTCTCTCTTCTTTACTAGAATTAATTTTCTTTTTGGTGACATTCTTCGTTAATTTATTGCATATTTGCATATATTTCTCTTTGAAAATTTTGTCTGATTTATCCATATGCTTTATGTTTTTGAATTATTGCACAGGCATTCAAAGTTTATTTTACTTGAAATCAATTATTTCGTCTTCCTAGTGACTCAGAAACATGGTCTTCTATGGGGACTGAATTCCATGGCATCGTCTGAGATAATTATGGGACCGCATTAACACAACGAGGAAGTTTTTTTTCTCTCTTTGAATGATCTTGGCTCCTTAATATTCAGAAAATAAAAAGATAAAAGGAAAACAAAATACAATTAAGACGCTTATGAATCTTATTGACTTTCCCAAGACCATTTCATTTGGTTCCACTTTCTTATCCTGAAATAATGAATGGAGTTCGTATAGGCATTTTGGACAATGCTGTTGAAGTAGACCCATTCTTCTACCCTTGAAAACAAAGAATAGTTTCTTTGTAGGAAATCCTACATTTTGCATGTTATCCCTGAAAGTGTGCTGTTTCTTTTATTCAAAGTTTTGAAGATAGAAGCTTCCACAAGACTTGAATTTACTGGTATATGGTTGACAAAAGAAGGAGAAGGCATCCTCCAAACTGCAAGGGGAACAAAAAGAAAAGGTACACAAGAACAAGATGATTCATTACAAATGGAGAAATAACATTGGATAGTTCACCCTGACTGTTTTAGTCAAGGAATCAACCTTTGTATACTATTTGCCAACCAAAAGGTTCATTTAGGTCCATTCCAGCGATCTATTTAGGTAAAAGTTTCTGTAATGGATTGACCATACTGCCAAAGCCTCAGACAAATACTTGGTACGCAGGGTAATGCCTTGCCTCTCCTCTGAATGTTGTGCCATTCAGTAGTAATTCAAGTCTTCCAGTTTTTTTAATTGCTTTTGTACAAAGTTCAAGTATAAAACTTCCAGTTGCCAGTGGCTACTCTAGGTTGATTTTTTCATAGTAGTTCCTCTGTAGGAAAAGTTACCATTTAATGAAGGAAAACATCTTGCCACTCAGGAAATTTGGTGGAATTGCTTAATAGTTCCTCTATAACAAGCTTCTATTCACAACAATAGGTGGACTTTTTCATAGTAGTTCCTCTGTACCAAATATTACCATTATACTAATGTAATTGACACTGGTTTCTATTTTCTATTTTTTCGGAATTTTATAACAAAATTGTGTTTCCATTAGAAGTCTTAATTAGAAGGCCAGATATAATCTTATTGAGCGTTCTGTGAGTGCATGGGGAATTATATTACATGGGGAATGGGCTGCAAGATGCTAAGAACTGTGAGCATGAATGGCAGTACCCCGGTTTATTTGTTCTTATTTTCATTTGGCATTACCATGTAAAAGAAATAGTTCCTTTTTATCATTGAATTTAAAATATACATGGCATGCTGTCAACGAATTATTGCAGGTTATATGCTTAAAACTTGTTTTTATTTGGATAACATGTTGGGTTTCATATTCTGCAGGTTCTTTCTGCCCTCAACCTGTACAGATTTGTACTGATAACAGAGTCTAAAGGTAAATATTTATGGTTCGGAAATGGTTTATACCTGTGCTTTTTTTGTTCACGGAGGTGATTATAGATACCTTATTGTGACTTATTCAAAAAAATTATTTGTTCCTTATTGTGGAGTCATCTTTTGGTAACTTTTCTCGAGTCTAGATGCTGACAACGATTTTTTCTTTTTCTTTTTCCATTTATTTATTTTTGCATTCGCTTATCAGCACTTGCACTGAAATGGTTGTATTGATGCATTCTTGAGGCTTAATGGGTATTGGTTTTTAAATCAATTCTTCAACATGAGTGCTTGAAATCATGACTTAAGTACGTCCTTTCCATTCTTCTAAACAATGTGCACAAATTTAAAATTGAACAACCATGGAGAGTAGGCTTATGGCTTGTGGGTGATCAACAAAAACTGGCAGCAATAGAGTCTGAGGAGGAACATTAGTCATGAATCTCAGTCAGAGGTAGTTAGGTGATTCTTGGGTTTAGACTTCTTAACCTAGGTTTTAGTGCATTTCTATAATGTGGATTGTTCAGCAACCTAATTTTATGGGACCCTTCTGCTCCCCTGCCCTCGTATAAAAAATGAATCCTCTGCCCCATCTAGGATACTCCCCATCCCCGACTGCCGTTTCAATTTCGATCCCAAAGGGAACCCACCCCTCCCCACCCTCATTTGAAGCCCCACTGAATCTCTATTCACTTTGAAAGAGAGGAAGAGCCGAGTATAGATTCAATCCCTAATCTCTTCATTGACTATCAAATTTATTGTCCTCTTTTGAAAATGGGCAAGTTCTTTGAATGTAGGTTTCATTCAATCCCAAAGCTGAACTCAATTTGACGATTCTTCAATATACACAAACCCTAGAATTCCCTCAATCATTGGGGCTTTACAGAGGATATTGGAGACTCACTAGATTCATGGGAGCCTGGGGGTTGGTAAATGGGGGTATGAGCAAATTGATGCTCTTCACCGATAAAGAAACTTTGGAGGTGTTTGTAAAATGGAAATTTAAGTATTGAAAATTTTAAGAGCTGAATGAAGTTTTAAGCGAAATTGCATATTGAGAAATTTTTTAATATATATTTTTGAAATTGAAGTGTTCATAATTCACTGATAAGCGATGTCACTGTTACTTATTATTCTACTCCATTTTAAGTGGCACTTATTAAGTGATTCTCAAATTGCAATATCAAATGCACCTAATTGGACGAGCACTTAATCTGTTCGGAATTAAGTGCTGAATTGGGTTATCAAAAGGCAACGTCTTCAAGTGTACCACCATCATTGTCATAATGTACTTATCCCTTTGAGCTGGTTGATGTTTTGGTATTATCTTCGGCTTCAACTTCATCTGGTTACTAGTGGGGCTGTGGCAGTTTGATTGTTCTGTTGACGCCAAAACAAAATCTTTCTATTTTCTACTTCTTTCCATTAGTCTTTTCAGTAGGTGAATTATTGAAGTTCTTCTCTGACCAAACTATTGTCCTGATCTTTATTTCCTTTTTTCTTTAAACATTGACCATGCTTTGCCTGTGTTGTGCATTAGTGTGACATTGCTTTAGATGACCTGTCTGAAGTTATTTTTCAGTGCTTTACGATTTGGCCTTAAACTTTAAACTGTAGTTAGATCTTCATGACCATTAATGTTAATATAGTGAAATAGGATTCGTGAATCAGAGCCCGAATAGTTTGATGCAGACAATTTAGATAATCTTTGACACTAATGGTAGCATTAAAATATTGCTGCATATGTGAACCCCCAGAAAATGTGGATATTTAACCTAAAAATTGTCCCTACATTATGTAAATGTAAAATTTTGAGATGACAAAAGGAAATCTGATCTGTTGAATGTTGTGGATATTTCTGACTGCAATGATAAATGGAACAGGGAAAACCAACTACACCGGAGTGCTCTCGAGGAACAACTTAGAGAAGGCCTACAATGAATGGTTTCTACCTCTTCGAACCCTAGTGTCAGGCATTGTGGCAGAAACTCGGAAGGATTGTGATGAACTTGCGTATGACACAGTATGTGCCATAAACCCTATTGAGTTAGTCTTATACCGATGCATTGAACTCGTTGAAGAAAAGCTGAAGCATTCTACTTAGATCATTACCTGAACATATGACGTGTTGAGTAATCAATTGTGAAATATCATCCGAGTACAAGTTTCCAAAGGATTGATGAACACAAGCGTGCGCAGATATACATCCTTGTTTTCTATATTCCAACTTTGAGATTGTATAGATTAATGTAGAGTCATATCTTTTCTCCTCTAGGGTTTTGCTTATTGCTATAGTTGTCAAACATTTATTCTGCATTAAAACTAGAGATCTCATCGATTTAATTTCGTAGTAATTGGAAATGCTCCTCATTTTGTTGAATCAACAATCATCTGTGTGGTTCGACTTATGATCGGAGTCTGTTTATTTAGTTGTATTGATATTTTGCACATCTGAATCCTCCTCCCAATGTTTGGTGAAATATCATAAAACTGAGAAATGGCAACTATGGAACCAATTCACAGTACTTGATCATCCAAGACAAAATATTAGCAGCCTTTAAACCAATATTAATACTGCTGGTGTTATAACTAGTTCTGATTATTTCATGGGAACACATTATTTTTCAACTTAAAGTATGGAAAAATAGTTTCCATATTAATTTTGATTTGCCTTTGCCTCTTACACACAGCACATTTGGGCGTTGCTCTTAGAATAAAAGAAGCGATTTGGTTACCAGAGCGGTCAAAAAATTGTTGTCGGTAAAAAATATCTTAGGTGTTTGGTGAGATATAATAAGTACTTTTTATAATTAAATTATATTAAAATTTTGTTTGTAACAATATTTTTTTAAACACTTGTACCGTCAATTTTGTAATATTATCATATTAAATAATAGAAGCTTCATAAAAGAATGGCTGATGTTGTCTTTATAAAAAAATATAAAATGATAAAATTGTCTAAGGAAAATTAGTTACCTAAAATATACACCATATACTTATAACCGGCTTTAAATGGCAGTTTTAAAAAATAAAAGCTATATTCTTTGACTGGATTGAATTGGATAAGATTGAAACTTTTTTCTCCTAGTTAATAAAAAAAAATAATAATAATAAAAAATAATTAAAAAAAAACCTATGAACTTATTTAATCTATCAAGGATAAAAATCCCATAGTCTGAATAGCATTATCCATTCACGAAGTAATATAAAGCCAAATGGGTATGAAAAAGGAACATGTAATATTCATTTTCAACCAATATTAAGTCAAACTTTTGAGGTCTGTTGAAATCCTTGACTAAGAAGCTCAGCACGCTTGAAAAAGAGAACAAAGACTAAAATGGTCCTTGCAGAGCTCAGTTTCTTCAAGTTGTTGTCCAAGTCAAACAAAGCAATATTAGCTATTTTCAAAGGTGTATGCTACTCAGTGACATATATAACCTGACAAAATAGTAGTAAGATTATTTTCAAAGAGGTATGTACTATGTATACTTCAGTTTCATATGCCCTGACAAAATACAAGTAATAAAGACACAAAATTGGTGGAAATTAGATTCAACTAGTTCAAAGGGATATAACAACTGTGTGTGTAGTTTACAAAAGAATTAAAGACACATTTATGCCTATATATATTTCTAAAATGAAGTAAAGAGAACTTACTCCAGAAAATTTTGGAGAAGGAACAAAGAAACCTGCATAACATTGAAATTTTCTACTTGTCTAATCGCTACCGTCTCTGTACTATCCTCAAAACTTTCTTGGTGATTCTTATGATTCTCAGGAATTACACCTTTGAGTCATTGTATCTATGACTTTGTCTCAGGTACAAATAAGATTTTCATTTCTACTTTACAAACAGCTCCTAGGTCATATTATGCATATTCAGGACCAATGGACTCTGTTTATTGAACCAAGAAGCCACATAATAATACCATAGCCACTTGCTTCAGGAAAAAGGGGACAAACAATGGAGTCCTCTTTCTTCTCAGCTGAAACAATATAAAGTGTCGAAGCCAGAATCTTCCTCCTCAGACGGCGTCATGTTTAGATCGGGTATCACGAAGCATCTTTCCTGGGGCTCGACGTCTTTTTGAACTTTGTGGGAATCAGATGATGGGGGACAATCTTGTGTCGAATGTGTTGGTAACGTTAGAAGACGGTTAAAACTAGAGGCTTCCATCAAATTGGGTTGATTGGAAATTGCTTCCTCTGGTTCATCTGATGATATTGTAAGCATCTTATTTGTTTGTTGCAGGCCCATATCAAGCTGCCAAAAGAACATGTTTCTTCGTTTTAGATTTCAAATGTCATTAAGAAAAAAATAAATTATAAAATAAGAAAATGTCACAGGGCAGAAAACAATGGCAAAGGAATGTTTTTGAACCAGTTAGGAACACAAGTCTCAACTCCAAAGCATATTGTAAAGGATAAAAGTCGAAGCTTTATACAACTACTATTACCACTGTGCCATATAGAGACATTCTAACACAAAATTCTACACTACTACTATCACCACCATATAAAAACATTCAAGCATATGAACTCCATACCCCCACATATTCTGAAGTTGCTTCTATCTTTACTTGCACACACCAGCCACACACACATACACCCATACAAAATCATATACATACAATATACATAAAGCAGAAAACCAAGCCAATCAACTAGATTGGTTTCATGATTGTCTAGCCAGGTCCATCTAGAACTCAGGAATATCTTAAATTGGAGTCTCCAAATTCTTTAAGCACCATATTCTTATCAAGTGTGAATTGGATTTGAATGATGGACCATAACATATGGATTAATTAATAATTAGAATGATAAGATAAGGATGATCATCTGATTTTGCCAACATCTTGTTTCGAGCAATTCAAAATTTTCTGGGAAGAAAAAGAAGGTAGAGGAGGTTTCAGCTTGGATGATCTAAACTCATCCTTCCAATAAAAGATTACATATAAAAACACATATATTTTAGTGGGATACTGGATCCACCTTTAAATGGTCCTGCACTACTAAATAAGTCTCTTGTGCCACATTTGGGTGCTTTAGAATTAATGCCCTGGTTTAAGGTCAGGATTCATCACCTTCAAACTTAATTAAAACACAAACTGACATTTGACATGTTACCGGAAAAGGTAATTAGATTCTATCTCATACATAACTTAGTCATTGGACCCTCGAAATCTAATTGCTAGATTTCAAAACAAATCCTTAAGATACAAATTTATTGCTACAAGTTTAAGTTTATAGTATGGTGATCTTACAGTTAACAGAAACAATATTCAGTCATTAAAATTCGATTTTAATTGAATGATGATGATAAATTTTCTTGGGCAGGTCTACGCTATTATCTAATTTTGCTATTGACACATAACAAGATTCTGAAAATCTCTACCTGTTAGTTAGCAGTTCTGGTTCAACATTCTGTATTTGAGGTTGTTGAAGTATAACAAAAATAAGTTGCAGAATAGGCAACAAATGAATTACCTTAATCCTCTTCAAGTTCTCACTTCTAGCTTTCTGATCCCGTAGTGTTATTTGTAATGTTTCTAATTCCTGTTTAAAAAAATACAATAACAGTAAAAAAATAATCACGTTGAAAAAATTTAGGACAAGAAGAGATCACAGTAAGATTCTTTAGGACCAAACCTTCTTCAAGTGTATCTTTTCCTTCAATAGCAAATTCTCCTCCTCCTTAAGTTCAGTAAATGTCTGGCAACAATCAATTATAAACTTCACTCAATACTTCAAATTTGAGATCCCATTTCAACAATAAGAAGAATATTTTAAGTTCATCTAGATGAATGAAACTAATATGGTCCATTTATGTCATTCAAACACGACAAGTGGGCAACTGTACTTGATAGTTTGACAAATGATACAAGATACATACAAGTAAAGAGAGAGATTGGGCTTCTGTCACAGGGATACTGATATTTACCTTCTTTCTCCTTGATCTCTTATTGGGAGTTTCCGTTGTGAATGTACCCTGAAAAAACCCATTAGATTGCATGAATCAATAATTGTATCCGTTACAAACTCACCAAACAAAAGTCACAAGAAAAGCTTACTCATTTTTATACTATACACATGATAGGGGTAACTCCGACATGAGAAAGCTAAAGAACAAATAGTCTTATATTAACACAGCATTATTCTCCTCTTCCTTACCCCTCACAGGGGGAATAGAGTTCACCAAATGGATAAGCACAACACAAAGCCACTCCCAGCTCTGGAGGCTTTGTGTTGGGATCCACTTACAGCTAAAAATAAGACAAAATTAAATGTGGACCCACCTTCATGGCCTATAATAATGCATCCAAATCGATCACACTCCACACCCATATAAGTAATGTGATATGCTTAGCAACACTTGTCCTGATGCGTGCATGATTTAGGATCTGAAACTAAAGAATGCACCATCCCAAGTAGGGCCAGCCCTCTCCAGTGCACCGTGAACGCCACCCCACACGAAAGGAGCCATTTGTTAGCGTACATCCAATGTGGGGATTACGATGTGAGTGATGCTACACTAACCGACTAAACAAGCCGATTTCATGTGTGTCAACATGGCGCACCACAGATCGCCACATCAGAAAATATGTAGCGTGACCAATTCTCGTGAGCCTGCATTCTTCAGCTCGGATTCGGCTTTGACTCAGAGATGAAAAGACTGAACTTGAGTTTGACTCATATGGACTTTGCCTCAGACAAGGCCTAAACTCGGTGACGAGTTTTCAATACCACTTAGTTGTTGACGTCTAAATTCAGAGCAGTACACCCAACCGCACAGGATTACTCTTCCCACCAACACACAACTAGGAGCAACCTTACCCAAAAAAGAAAAAAGAAAAAAAGAAAAAAAAAAAGAAAGAGCACCCGATACTAACAAGTAACAACATTCCACCTAACAAAAAAAAATTAGAGAGAAGAAAAATAGAAAAAGCAATATACGTAAACAAATATAGAGAGATACAGATGCATATATATATACAGTTAGAATTAGAAAGGGTCATTTTCGTCCGATAAGAATCATAAAAGGGAAAGGGAGAGAAGGAAGAGGATTATGTGGGGAAGCTTCGTGGTTTTGAGTCCCTAGGTGAGGGTGCCTTTCTATTCTGACAAAACTGTCCCTACCGATAAGAGTACTTTAGACGGAACATCGAAGGGTCTTTTGGTCAAATCAAAGACGAGCAATTTTCTGATGAGAGAGCCAACAAGAATGACAGGTGACCGGAAAAGAGGCGAAGAAGAAGAAGAAGAAAACGTGAACATTAAAACTGCTCCCACTTTTTTTTAATCTTGCTCATCTCAAGTGACCTTCGTAATTTCTCAAACTGTAGAAGGGCATTTCCGTAAACAAAATATATATGTCTATAACGTGCACACAGAGAGAGAGAGAGAGACCGTCTACACTGTACGTAATGTCGTCTCACTAGCCGGCGACGACGCCAACGGTCGTCGGATTTCACGCCGAGATCGTCTGCCAAGGTAAATTGACAGATTCGCCCCTTGTCAGCTCCATGCTGCTGCTGCTACTACTAGGGGCTTAATCGTCAGAAAATCGACGAAAAAAAAACCTCCTGAAGACAAGTATGCATCGTCTACGGGCAAGCAGTGAACTCAAAAGGCTTCAAGTTCGTAATGAGACTATGAGACCCACAGGCTATGGGTAGTTTGGTCAACCGATGTAAATATGTTAGACACCACACGACAGATCTGATGACCGGAAAGCTGACGCAATCGTCGGAAGAAACCGACTCGCAGAAAGGTGAAATTGTAAAAGTAAGAAACACATAAGAAGAGCGTTTTAAATTTATGTGAAAGTGAAACGCATAAAATGTGTTGTCAATTTCCAAATGAAACGAAATAAAAAAACGAAGAGAAAAACTTCCTGAGTCGGATAATGATCGGACTCAATTAGCCTCAATCGCGAGCGTGTTTCAGTTAACCGGAAATCTGACACGCGATAACAGGCGGCCGGAAACTGACCTGACGCCGGAGATAAGGAGAACAATTAGAGGGAGGTGAGATTGTGCGAGAGATACGAATACAGACCTTGGATCTGGCGGCGGAGGAGGGATCGGAGGGCCGGCTGGACTCGTCGCAGCCGTCGCTGGGAGATGCGGTGGCGCCGCTCCAAGAGAGCGGCGTTGTGGGGCTGCATCTCGTGGAGTCGCGTTCCTTCTTCGCCGACGGCTTCGAACGCTGCTGGCGGTGTCCCCACCCGAGCGGCGGAAGCAGCAGTGGCGGCGGTGCGTAAGATTCCGATGAATGCTTCATCGATAACAACAGCTCTGCCACCACCGCATCGTCCGCCAGAGCCGCCGTCATCCAGTCGTCCGTTGTCATCGAGTGGTCTTCGTGTTGGAGAGAGAGAGAAGGGGAGGTAGGAGTATACAAAAGTGAGAAAAACAGGGAGCGGGTAGAGAGAGAGAGAGAGAGAGAGAGAGAGAGTGGTGCAGAAAGAGAGAACGTATGTGAAAACTGGCAATTATAATCATTACATATATATATGGATATAATAATATTGTTGAAGGAGGAAAGTCCGAACACTGGACTTGAACCCGAGTGATATTATACATATATTTATATATATATGTATGTATGTATGTATATGTATATCCCGTTTTACGGTTTGTGTGGCGAGGTGTAGATTCCATAACTTTGTTTGTTTCTCTATTAGGACTTAAAAGGGTCACTTTGTGACTCTTTAGTTTTCTCTCTCCCCAACCACTGTATAAATGTATGTGATATATATGTAGGGTCCCACTTTTGACACGTTGCCACTGACTGAGAAAAACTTGTCTGCACCTGGATGCACTTTTTAGTTTACATCCAAATCTGACCTAAATTACATCATGTTGATCAGTCATATAAATTCTCCCTTCAATATTTTTTCACGTACTATTATTATATTAACTTTTTTTAAATTATGTTTTATTATTTTTATTTTTTCTTAAGAATAAAGTAGAATGACACTCCTGATAATTCTCCCTTCAATCTTTTGTCATGTATTATTATATTAACTTCTTTAAAATTATGTTTTTTTATTTTTACTTTCTCTTAAGAGTAAAATAAAATAACACTCCCAATACTTATTATAACAAGTGTCATACATAAGTTAGTCCCCTTCTTTTCTTTTCTTTTCTTGGTTTTCTATAAAACAACCGAGTAAAAATTTTGCACCTTAAACCAACGGAGTAAAAGAGATGGCAAAATTTTTGCTCCAACCCTAAATTCTAAACAACCACCATTCAACATCTAGATGACAAATAAATATCAATGTAAAACAAGCATAAATAAGAAGATTCATACCATTCGATCGAAAGAAAATATAAAGATTATGCCAAATATTTAATACATATGTGTGTATATATATATATATATGTATGTATGTATTGATTGAGGGAGAAATCATATCAGAAGTTCCAAACAATCCAATCTGCTCTCATCTCTACCAATCTCATCAATTGTGAATGTTTCCATCAAAATGAAGCCAAAGGTTGTACGTGGAGAGGTGGCGGTTGGGTGGAGGTGGCGATGGTGGACCCAGAAGTATATTTTGGAAGGACTAATATATTTGGGGGTGGGCTCCCCTTCTCTCTAATAAAGGGCAGTTTGTCTTTCAATTGATATTTTACCACTACAAATAATAAAATATTAAAAGGCAATTTTAACTTTTCATAATTTTTTTTTTTTTTTTTTTTTTTTTAGGGTTGCTTAGATTCAATTTCTGAAAAGAGGGTCATTGTCTAAAAAAAATCCAACTTGTGAGCCAAGAGAAAAACTTGCAGAAGTTCCAACCAATCCAATCTTCAACCAATCTAATCAACTGTGAATGTTTCCATCAAAATGAAGCCAAAATTGTTGGTAGAGAGATGGTGGTCGGGAGGTGGCGATAGTGAGTGGTTCAGTGGTTTTGGGTGGACATAAGGTGGGGAGAAAAAAAAAGGTGGTTGGCATCGCGATGCCGTGACCTTTGCCAAATCTAAAATCTTAATTAACTTTTAGAGAGACCTAATGGATTCCTTGTTTGATTTCTTGATTTATTAATTTGTTTTTATTATTTTATTTTTTTTAACTCAAAGTATATTTATGATTATTCCCTGATGAATTGACCAAAACTTAAAAACTCAATTGTTGGTTTTAAAGATCATACAAAATCAGGAGTAATATTCAAAGAAGATACAAATATACATGGTCAATATAAGCATGGATGGGCTTACAACTACAAATGCATTAGCCGGAATAACAAGAATCCTTGGCGCCATAGTAATCAAGCGCCATAGTAATCAAGCATAGCGCCGATAAGTGGCCAAACATGGCGACTGGGTGGTTTGGTTCAAGTTGGAGATAGAAAGTTCATTATTTGAGAGAAATAGTTGGTTGTGGGTAGGTTTTTTTTTTTTTTTTTGGTTAAATGGTTGTGGGTAGGGATGGCAATTTGACCCGCCCCACCCCGCACCGTTTTTGACGGTTTTAGAGGACCATTTTACTTATTTGAGCGGAGATGGTTTGATGTAATAAAAATTCGCACGGGTTTGGTGCGGGAGCGGGGGGAGGTCGCCCCATACCGCCCTGCTCCATTTAGATTAACAATTACTTAAGTACCCATATTTCATTAGTATATATATTTCCCACTATATATTTAGTACCCTATATAACAATAATATTAAAGTAAAAAATGAATTTAATTAAAAATAAATTTGCAATGGTGAATAATTGAAGATGAGGGAAAAAAAAAAGAGAGCAAATCTATTTCAACAATAAATAAATTATGGTTTTAAACGAGGCGGGGCGGGGCGGGTACCTGTGTGGGGGTGGGGGAGGGTATACCCGCCCAAACTCGCCCCGTTGCCATCCCTTGTCGTGAGTAGGTTAATTACATGAAAGCTACTAAAAAGTGAAGAGAAAAATTTGGCCTTGTATGATTAAGGAGAGAGAAAAAGAGGAAGAGAAATGCGGTAAATAATGTATTTTAATGAATAATTTGTTTTAATATTAATTTTTAGATTAATTTTGAAAAGAGTAGGAGAGAGATGTCCCAAGGAGAGGATCCATATCCCTTCTCATCCACAACCAAAATTAATCAATGCAAAAAAAAAATGATAAAATGCAAATCCAAATCCGTTCTCATCCACAACCGTAAAATGCAAAAAAACATTAAAAATAAAAAATAAGCCTACAACTAAGAAACATCTTTCTATCCACAGTTTATTAATACTATTCTGGTAAGAGACTAAGAAGAAGAGAAAGGGGTAAAATTGATTGAGTGAATTCATAAAGGGTAAATTTGATATTTTACTTTTGAGTTAAAATAGAAGCTAATATAACTACTACACATTTTCTGGAAAAGAAAAATAAAAAAGGAAAAAAGAGAACGCTAAAAAGGCAACAATGGAGGTAGGTTCCTTCCTTTCTGAAAAAACTTCATTTCAACGTCGCATGTTGTAAGGGTTGCTTAATTTTGCAGTGATTAGACCTTTTATGATCCTTAGTGCTATCTTTTAACTAAAAAAAAAAAAAAATAGTTATAATATCTACAGCATGATATTATGATCCATAATCAAAAGGGAGAAATTTGATAACAGTTATATTTATGAATATTCTTCAACTTCATACTACTTTTATGAAAAATGGTTAGCACCAACATATAAGATGGTATCAAAATTAGGGATAGATCCAGAAAATAAAGGGGGAGGGGGAATAATGAATTTTTTTAAATAATTTCAGAAAACAATAGTAATATTTTAAAAATAAAGAGAATTGCTCCCTTGAATGACATGTAGGTCCGTCCGTGATCGAATCACTCATGCAACACACATGTTGAGAAAATAACATAAAACTAATGTTCACTTCAGAATCAAAGAAGCAACACCCTTTGAATAATGCATAGCGCTCCTTTATGCATATGTGTAGGATATATATCCTTGTTGTGTGTATAAGAAAAGGTGAAAAACGTTGTTATATGATGAAACAAAGAAACCATAAGCGTTATTGGCGAAGGCAATTCATAGTTGAAGGGTACGTTGTAGATAAAGAATCCATCATTCTTTTGGGTGGTCGCAATTATTTTATAGGACTGCAGTTCTGAGTACCATTATAATTTGAATGAGCAGGCAATAAACAAGGAAAAAAGAAGGAACCATTGAATGGTGTTATAGATATATAAAAGAAGGAACCATTGAATGGTTTAAGAATGGTTCCTTCTTTTTTCCTTGTTTATTGCCTGCTCATTCATAAATTTACCTCCTTTTGTCCCATTTCCCAATAAAATATCTTTGTACTCTCCCTATTTATTTATTTATTTTTTTTATTTTTTATTTTTTTTGTGCACGCGCGCGTGTATAAATATACACTCTCTCCTTCTAAATAGTATATGATGAATTTTAGTACTTTGTGTTTTTTTTTTTTGTTTTGTTTGGACGATACAATTTAGACATATATCTAAATTTTTAAAATTTTTAATACTATTATTATCCATCTCTCTCTCTCTCTCTCCCTCTCCACGTCTCTTTCATGTAAACCAAATACTCAACTTTTATTTAATATGTAAAATAATATACAAATCAATAGAAGTTCATAAGTGACATAAAATTACACAAATGGAATTTGTAGTATTCACAAACTTTTAATCTTCTTTTTTTTTTTTTTTTCAAATTTTACATCAATGAGAAAAAGGGGAAAAAAAAAAAGGAAAACCAATTGTTAGCCCTATCAATTTAAGGTATTTGAGAACTTGGGAGAGATCCAAAATATAAATCTAATTGTAACCAAAAATAGATCTCAAAGAAAAACTAACTCTGACCCTGAAATTAATGTACGAGAGAAGCTCTATTCCTTTCCTATTCAACACTTGATATAGTACATTTTTTAAGTAAATTTAGTAATTTATCAATTTCAAATGAAGGTTGGATATAGAAACAATTGTGATTCTTTTGGAAAGGATAAAAAAACTTTGAGACTCAAAAAATGGATAAGGATTATTTATAGAATTTTTAAAATTTTAAACATGTATCTAAATTGTATTGGGCCACATCATCTGAGAGAATAAACTTTATCCTCTGAAGACTAACGTTCTTTTTTTTTTTTATTGTATTGGTAATGAATGAATTATTAAATTATCCATAATGGGTGAATAAAGATGTGATTGTTAAATTTTTAAAAAAAAAATTTAATATAAAAGGTTAAATTGGTAATATTTAAAAAAAAGTAATGAAATATTTATTTTGAAATAGCCAAAAATAAAAGATGAATATTTTTTAGGACCAGAGGTAGTATATAATAGTCAACTAATATGATTGTTTGATGTGAGTGAAATGCTCCTCCTTCAATTTATACTGCCATTGGTGGCTTGGCCTCATGGGGAAATCATTTCTTGATACACACACTGACACACGTTCCATTTTTTTTTTTTTTTTTTCAATTACTTCACATAGCTAGTTTCAACTTATCACATAAACCGTATGAACTGAACTCAGTTTTATCATAATATGGACCCATCAATCTTTAAATGATTTTGAAGTGTTACATTGCTTAATTAAAACACTCGATCTCAACAATAACACACACACGTATATAGTATTTTTCCATGATAAAAACTTCATAAACTCACTTTTTATCCCTAATAATGGGCTTGAAGTAGAAGGCCACTCCATTACTACATTTGGTAACCAACAACAATTACACTACTCCGTAGATAACTAGAACTGTGAAGTCCATTGATGAAGGTGTCTTATTCTAAGAAATCAAATGAAACTTGATGGATGATCTATGGAGTATTATTTCTTGCTAACTTTATAGCTGAAATGAATCCACAATATCTTATTGTGAGTTTGTGACGAGTTGATATCTTATTGTACTCTGACCTAGCTAATTACGGATGCGGATGACCAAAGAAGCAAACCGGCTATTCCTTCAGAAGGCATGGACTCCAGGGCAAGCCACTCTTCCTATTTGATTGGTTTACCAAGATCCAGCTTACCTGACTTTGAGGGGGGAGCTTATGCTCGGTGCAATCCATACTCATGAGAGGTCTTATTCCTAATGTGACTTGTTCTTTCACCGTAAGTTCTGACTATTCTATTCACTCCACAATGAATAAAGCAGAAGAGACGGAGGAAAGAGGATGCAGAACTTCTTCCATTCTGCCAGTTTGATATGATTTTCAATCAGGCTACAAGGCGATGCGATAACGTACAAAGGTAGAATTGTCTTATTATAGAGTCATCGGATCGACTTCTTCTTTCAAAACCAATCCCAGCATGTAATAGTGCTAAAAATGGCTTATGCTCGAAAACCTCACAAGATAGAGAAAGCGATTCATTCCCCAGCATCCATCAAAAGCTTCTTACCTCACGGTAGTCTTCTTGCTTTGAACTCGGTCAGCTCAGTCAACGAAAAAGGACGGGTTTACACCGATTAGTTCATTTAGATTTAGTCTCGTCATCTCGTGAGTTTGTTGAAAAGTTTAATTGTGACATAAAAAAAATAATAATAATAATAAAAAATGGGGGAGCCAATATTGGCATTACACTTTTCTACCATTACACTGTACCGTTAAAGGAAATGACACTTCTATTCTTAATTTTATAAATAAATAATTATTTCTTTTCAAATATCACAATTACCCTTTCAGTTATGGAAAGAAATTTGCATCTCTCTATCCCCAATTAACATTTTCCATCACTTCAGTCCCTCTCAATTTTTTCTATTAAATATCTTGTCTCTCTCTCACCTTAGGGTTTATTATTCATCTTTGTAAGTAATAGTGAAACTTAGGGAAGATCTCGCACATGAAGACAATGTGGAATTGAACAAAGTAATTAATCTTGTTAGTTGGGGAAGTAGGGAAGAACTATCAAACCTTCGTGAGCCATTTAACTTCATTGATGTTAATGTTGATGGTAATTTTTCTTTTCTTTTTGTATTGTAGGCAATATCCAAGGAAAACGTATTATCTCCTTCAAAAATTCAATTGAAAAGAATAAGGGATGAAACCAAACTTACAAAAAATTAAAAAGGAAGGAAGAGAATGAAACCAAAGTGAGTGGAAAAAATAAACCCGTCTAACAGTACTCTAATATATTACATATATATATTGAAAAATTATTCCTAATTGACTACTTTTTTAAGGTGTCTAAAACCAACTAAGAGTAATCCATCACAAATCTCTCTTCTTTTCTTTCTGATTCATAAGTCCGTGTTGATTATTATCCATTTATCAGTACATGGAAAGTAAAAACTATAAATAATACCAAGTTTAATTTTAGGATTTAAGAAAAATGGAACAGTAAAGAAAATTTAGTTTGTTGGCGTGGTCCCTTCCTTTTAATGATTTATTTGGGTAATTTAAGTTCTTAAAATAACTTCAAACAATTAAGTATATTTTTCAAAAAAAAAAAAAGTATTAGAGTAACTAAAGAAGGGCAAAAAAGAAAGTTTACAGTGCAAATCGTAATTAGCCTAAAATAAAATAAGAAATGATGCATTAATTAGTTTAGGGACTTTTTTGTTATTTATTTTAAAGACAAAAAAATAAATAAATAAATAAAATAACTTCAAACAACTTCAAACAATTAAGTAAATAATTTAAGTTCTTAAAATAACTTCAAACAATTAAGTATATTTTTCAAAAAAAAAAAAAGTATTAGAGTAACTAAAGAAGGGCAAAAAAGAAAGTTTACAGTGCAAATCGTAATTAGCCTAAAATAAAATAAGAAATGATGCATTAATTAGTTTAGGGACTTTTTTGTTATTTATTTTAAAGACAAAAAAATAAATAAATAAATAAAAGGTGTAGTGCAAAGTAGAAAAGTGGGGTTAGCATATTGCCTCCAAAAAAAAAATGAAATATTTATTAACTAACTAGTAAATTTTGCTCAGCAGTATAAGGTAACCTATACTAAAAAGGAAATTGCAGAAAGTTAAGGTTTTTTCAAAAATTACTAAAATATAGAATAAGAAACCAAATTACTAACACTACTAAAAAGCAAAAAACTTTATTAGACTTCTAACAAAAATTCAAAATATACAAAATTAGAAAAACGTAAGTTATGGGCCGACAAAACATCTTAGAGCATCTCCAGTTGTGTATATATTTTTCTGTAAATATGATGTGTCAGAATAGATTTACAGAAAAATTTTGTACTGTCTATTTTTAGTTCCCACAGTTGTTTTATACCTTTTGTATAAAAAAAATCCCCCAATAATAATCAACCACGTGTCATACCTAAAACCCTACATTACTTTTACAAACATACTTAATTCACTTTACTTTTTCGCGATTAAACCTCGTGTACCAATCCGCCTCAATTAGGAAAAAAATAATAATTTCCAACTTAATAACAAATAATATAAATAGATTCAAGTACGTAAAAACTACGTAATCAAAAGTTTTATATCAATAATTATAAAAAAAACGTGATTAAAATATATATATCTAATATTTGGCTAACTAATACATATCTATCTCATTATAATAGAATGTAAAAGAATAAAAAATCTAAAAAAAATCATAGAATCTACTGCGATGATTGCAAAAGATAAGATTAAACGAAAGTGATTAATCAAACTATGTCTTTTAAAATAAATAAATAAATAAAAGATGGTCGAGTAGTTCTTACCTTACCGCCAATTGCAAATTCTTTTCTATAGCGCTCTAGAAAAGTGGGAAACAAAGAGATGTAAAGGAATGAGAGAGAGAAAGAGATCCGCGGGTGGGGAAGGGGGAGAAGAGAGAAAATATGCTTACGTAGCTGTGTAAAATACACAACTTTTTTTCACATTGGTGATGTAGCAGTGTATCTTAACAGATTGTTAGAGATGAAAAAAAATTACATTTCAGATATGACAGTATATATTTTACATAAATATATTTTTTTAACATATCGGATATGTTCTTAAATTATCTTTTGCGAGTTAGGCAATTTTCATGGGATAGGTGTCTTTTGGATTAAAAATTTGTCAAAATTACTTCGGAAAATTGTGTTAACCCACCCGTTCCGCCTTGTGATGGTCCAAACACAGCACTTAAGCTTTACCAATCGGTTGTACATCTATTTAATTGTGTTTTAAATTGTTTCATGGAATACAAAAATGCAAAACAGACCTTTACAATTTGACAGGATCTTCTCAAGTACCAAGATTTGTACTGTACTTCGCAATACATTTTGAGAAAAAAAAATGCTAACACATTGTAACACAAAAACATCCACCATGCCACTGTCTTTGCCTCTGATGTATTTCCTTTTCTCTCATATAAATTCTTTACAAAAAAAAAAACTAACATCCACCATGCAACAACAATACAACATATTTCATTCCATGATGTCCTATAACAAATTACTTTAAGATCCAATAACTTTACTTGATGTGTCAAGTCATTGAATTCACAATAAAATATACAAGATAATATCCAAATTTTTATTTTTTTTGATAACTGGAGGTGTCCGTGCCAGTTTGCGTGCACCTTGATTAATTTGACGAGGTCCTAAAGTTAACAATCGAGTAAACCTCTATTAGCCCTGTGCAAGCTCGAATCAATGATCATTAGAGAGCAAATTCAAAACCTGACTAGCTGAGCTACTCGCCTATTCTACTCCGCAGGGTTATAAAACTCAAGTCGAAAAGCATGGGTGGACAGAGGGCTTCGTTCCTGTGAGGCTATTGTTGATCCGAACATTTAGGCATACGATCACACAAGACAAGAGCGTCTGGTTGCGTCATCTGGGAAGGCATTTACCATACCAACTTGCGAAGAGAATTGTCAATTAGAAGAGCTGTCTTATATGATCTGGTCGAGCTTTGAGGATGAATTTAACCCCACGGAAGCAGGTGACACGGCTGTTAGAACAAGGGTACTATAGTCAATTCACTTTGTGAACGTGTATCTGACAAAAATAAAAAAAAATGCTAAAACTCGAAAAGCACGGTCAGAGGCAAATGCAAAGATATAAATAGGGTGTTTATTTGGTCGTCTTCTCCCTCCACACAACGCTCCAGGAATTAAGGCATTCCTGTTTACCAAGTTTTGCACAACTTCATGTAAGACTCTCTCTCTCTCTCTCTCAATTTCTCTCTCTCACACACAAACACACACAGATAGGCAACAATCATATCTGTAAAACGTCAGTGAATGCCTATTGTTCAATATTCTTCGAATTTGCATTGATGCACATAAGAGGCAATAGCACATTGTACAAACCATATACAAAATTCTCAAAATCTAGCCTTTTTGGCTCCATTTGGCATCTGGGTATCTCTCAAATCTGTGGGAAAATCAGCAAAAACCGGTGACCAATGGATTTATTTTATCAACTTAGGTATTGGGTTTTCGTTTCTTGTTTGATTCTGCAATTCGTTGATGGGTTTTATCTTCCTGGTAGTTTCCCACACACATACAATGTAGGTGATCATTTATCTGTGAAAGTGAATTCATTGACATCAACTGATACAGAACTCCCCTTTTGGTATTATAGTTTGCCCTTTTGTAAACCCTCAGAGGGTGTCAAGGACAGCGCTGAGAACCTCGGCGAGCTCCTTGTGGGAGACCGAATTGAGAACTCCCCGTATCGATTTAAGATGTATACGAATGAGAGCGAGATTTTTGTGTGTAAAACAAACAATTTATCACCAGATGAATTCAAAATTTTGAAAGAAAGGATTGATGAAATGTATCAGGTTAATTTGAATCTAGACAATCTTCCAGCTATTCGATATGTGAAGAAAGATGGTTTCTTTCTCCGTTGGACCGGTTATCCTGTAGGGACTAAGGTTCAAGATGTTTACTATATATTTAACCATTTGAAGTTTATAGTTTTGGTTCATAAGTCTGAGGAGAATGATATGGCTGGTGTTATTGGGGCCGGAGATGGGGCGGAATTGATTGCAATGGGCAATCATCATAATAAATCCAACAACAGTGTGCCAAGTTACATGGTTGTGGGGTTTGAAGTTATTCCATGTAGCTTTCAGCATGATAAAAAATCATTGAAGAATCTTAATATGTATGATAAGTACCCTTTGTCGATCAAATGTGACCCGGTTACGGTGGCAATGGCCATAAAGGCAGGCCAACCATTGACATTTAGTTATGAGGTCTCTTTTGTGGAAAGTGATATTAAGTGGCTCTCAAGATGGGATGCATATTTGAAGATGGAAGGTTCAAAAGTTCATTGGTTTTCAATTCTTAATTCTCTGATGGTGGTTACTTTTCTTGCTGGGATAGTTCTTGTGATATTCTTGAGGACAATTAGGCGAGACTTGGCTCGTTATGAAGAGAGTGACAAGGAGGCTCAGGCTCAGATGAATGACGAATTATCTGGGTGGAAACTTGTTGCTGGAGATGTTTTTCGAGCTCCAAACAATCCGATACTCCTATGCATACTGGTTGCAGATGGGCTTCGGATTCTAGGAATGGCAGTCGAGACAATCTTCTTTGCTGCTCTTGGTTTCATGTCCCCTGCTTCTCGTGGAGCCCTTGTTACCGGCATGCTTTTCTTCTACATCTTCTTCGGAGTTTTGGCTGGTTATTTCGCCGTTTGGCTCCTAAGGACAATTAATTGTGGTGAGACTCAAGGATGGTTTTCTGTGTCGTGGCGGGTTGCCTTTTTCTGTCCCGGGATAGCTTTTCTTATACTAACCACCCTGAATTTTCTCTTGTGGGGAAGTGACAGCACAGGAGCTATTCCATTTTCAACATTTTTAGTTTTGCTAGCACTTTGGTTTGGCATTTCTGTGCCCCTCACCCTTGTGGGTGGATATGTTGGCTCTAGGGCTTCTTACCTTCAGTACCCAATACGAATCAATCAAATTCCTCGCGAAATACCGGAGCATAGATTCCCTTCTTGGTTGTTGGTCCTAGGAGCTGGGACTCTCCCATTTGGAACCCTCTTCATTGAGCTATTCTACATCATGTCTAGCATTTGGCTAGGCCGTGTTTACTATGTTTTCGGGTTTCTCTTCATTGTTTTCAGCCTTTTGGTGGTGGTTTGTGTTGAAGTGTCTCTAGTCCTTACCTACATGCACCTTTGTGTGGAAGATTGGAGATGGTGGTGGAAATCATTCTTTGCATCTGGTTCGGTTGCTTTTTACATCTTCTTGTACTCCATTAATTATCTCATTTTTGATCTCAAAAGCCTGAGTGGACCGGTGTCTGCAATTCTATACTTGGGGTACTCTCTCTTCATGGTTCTGGCAATTATGCTTGCAACTGGTGCTATTGGGTTCCTATCTTCTTTCTTGTTTGTTCATCAACTTTTCTCCTCGGTAAAGATAGACTGAAAGCCATTTCATCAAGGAGTTCTCTCTCTAAATCGGTGGTGGATATCTGTAGAGAAATGAACAGAATGATAGTGCCAGTGATTTTCGCTCTTTTGCTGATTAATCTTCAATTAGTTGAGGTATTGGGCGTCTCTAAGGTAATAATATAATCATTACCAAATTTTCTTAGAAAGTTGTAGATGAAGATTGCTGCATGTTATTGACAGTGTATTATTCCAAGAAGAAGTAGAATAAGGTGATTTCTATCTTTTGATGCAGATATTCTTGGTTATATTCCCTTGTGAGTTGGAATTTGTTAAATGTTTTGACTTGGTTATCTAATTTGTGCCATTATGTTGTATCTAATTGAATATTCCTGATCAATGAAGATGAACATCTATTTAATCTCAAACATTCTGCCAAATCAACTGGGGTTAAGATGCAAATAGAATCAGCTTTAACGGGAGTGATTTGTAATGCTCTATATTATTCATAATGACATATTTACTGTGAGCTGTTTTATTAGTTACCAATGACAGCACATGGATTAGTTTGTTTTTGTCCAATTTTCAGTGCTTTAATTTGTGATATCTAAATTTAGAACGGGAATTCTTTTTGCATATAATGTGTCCATGATTCAGGGATTATTTTTTGGAAAGTTGTGGAGGGATTTGAAAACGTGATCTCTAGACAATACTTGTCTTGTTACCTCTGAGATGACTTTAATTTATTTTCAGCTGCATTTGATCAAATAATTTTGACAGTGAGTGATCACAGTAATTTGATTCCACGTTTAGTAATCTGTTTGCATATCTAATTCCAAAGAATGTCGGCTTGTATTCTTCCGTTCATAGTTTTCTCTCCTGAGTCTTGGAATTACTTTATATCAACAACCACAAGAGATGTTGTAATTCCATAACCTCTGTTAATGGCAGTCCTGTTTTAACGCTCCTGATCTGATCGCAGAACAAAATCCTCTCCTGCGTTACAGGAGAGCCGGTGCCAGCCGGCTTGTGCCACGTCATTGGGAACAAAAAAGACAAATCTTTAGAAACAAAATTTTACGGAGCATGACAAAACCTTTTATACATACATGTATATATATACACATAAACACGTATTGAAATACATATATTAGTTTGTACCAAGATTCATTATTCATCTATGTTTGGGATACATATAGGAAAAAGTTGAGACGTTGGCATTGTATCATAATATTTTCCTAACGTATATTCCAACTTTCTCCTTACCAGCATTTCAACATTTTCCTTACGTGTATCCCAAGTACATCAAAAAGTATCTCACCAACTAAAACACGGTCCACTATTCATGTCTTTCTCTTGTTTGAGATACATGTTAGGAAAATATTGGGACGTTGGCCTTGCATCACAATATTTTTCTAATGTATATTCCAACTTTCTCCTTACTAGCATCCCAACATTTTCCTACATTCCAAAATATCCTCACCAGTTAGAAACAGATCATCCCAACTTTTTCCTAACGTACATCCTAAAGTATTTCAAATTTATTCACATCCTAAGCTGCATCTCTGTGTAGACACTAGTGTCAATAAACTTGTGTTGTGTATGTCATTAAACTTGGAAAAGCTCTGGTTTCGCTTTAGATCCATGAGTTTACTCTATAATCACTGTTCTTTAAAGTTTGTGTTGAGAGAAAAAAAAAGAGTTGGAAGTTGGTTTGATTTTGATTTGATCCTGTATGCATGTGTGTATAACAAAACTTTTGTTTTTTTTAATTTTTAACTTTTACCATTTTAACTCACCGGATGGGATCGGCTCTCCTGTAGCACGAGAGGATTTTGTTCCCCTAATGGCAACATATACTTTGTAGCATAGAATTGATACCTTGGAATTCAAATTGAAAAAAAATTAATCCAAACTTTAACCGATTTTTATCCCAATCCAATTCCAGTGCATATGCACCAATTCCATGGTACCGTAGAGTAATATTTTTCACTCGGAATCATTCAATTGGTACACGCAGAAGAAATTTCCTCATAAAAGAAAGTCGTAATGCCGGTGCTCATATTTCTTCTAAAGTGCAGGATTTTCATTTACCAGTCCTTAATGGGAAGTAATTCTTGGTGAATGCTTAATTTGTTATTGATCCCCTATTTTGGCTATTTTCTGTCTCAAGAAAAAATGACATGAAGGAAAAAGATACTAGTGGGTGTCACATGCGCAAGTACTAGGGCTAGGTTGCAAATGAGCTGAACCTTGGGGTATGTTCGGGCTCAGCTCGGCTCGCCAAAATAAAAGACTTGCTCGGGTTCGGACGAGCTTAGTTAGGGTATGTTCGGGCTCAGCTCGGCTCAAGCTCATTTATATATATATATATATACAACCACATGGTATATAGTGTGTGTACACACAAAAACATCTCAATCATCGTCTGTGTTCTGGGCTGGTGATGTGTATGGCACTTATTGGTCTTCAAAGTGGAGACCAGGATGAAAGAGAAAGAGTGATAAGATAGAGAGATATTTGAGAGAAAGATGAAAGAGAGAGAGTGCGAAGATAGAGAGATATTTGAGAGAAATAATCCATAACCAGTGTGAGCGGGGCGAAGAAGTGTGGATTCGGCAATTAGGGTTTCGAGTGAGAGTGAAGTGAATTGGGGTATTTGTTCTCCTAAAGTTTGTTTTGGGCCGTTATAATCTAATGGCTCATATGGTATTAGTTTTATGGGCCTTAAAACATAAAGAACTTTGGGCCACACTTCTAATATATATGTGCTTGCATCTTCAATATTAAAATAAGAATCTAATGGGCTTCTTAAATAAGTCTGTTTACGAGCCGAGCTCAACATTGCTCAAGCTCGACTCGTTTAATTAAACGAGATTAAAAAATACAAATAAGCCCGAGTTGCGTTTTTAACGATCTAAGCCCAAGCATTTCACTCGGTTCATTTGGCATCAATTATAATTTGAGGAAGGTTAGTAAAAGAAAAGAAGAAGATAGTAAATACAATTCCATATTGTTTCACACATCAACACCGCACGTGATCAATCACTATCCTTATCATTTTCACTGCTGGCTATTAGTCTATCTTGCTTTGGACCTGCACTCCCAAAGAGAAAAGAAAGGAAAATCACAAATTATGGTTTGCCAAAGAATTTCATCATTAAGTGAATTGGAGTGGCTCCAATTCATTTACAAATGAAATATATATAGTTTTAACTTAAAAAATCACATATACTACTATCATAAAGTCATTTAAACAGAGTTTGAACAAATTCAAATTCCAAAACGAGTGAGTTATATAATTTTGACTTTGGGGACAAATTCATTCCATTAAAAGCCCTCACCCATTTTCCATTTTCCTGTCTGGTCTATCGCAAGGGATATAATTTCTTCAAACATCACATCTACTTGCAAACCCATGACACGCTCGCTGCAGCATCCAGACGACTATGGACACCTCCCTAGAGGGACATTTTTTGCATATATTTTGGACAATAATGCCCTCTCAAAAATATAAAATTCTGATATTTTTTTTTTACTGAATTGATGTACTTATCTTCCAAGATGTCTGAGCATAAGAGATTTCTTCATTCCTGGTATTCAAATTTACAAGGCAAGCAATCTTATTTAGGGAGAAAGTGAGACATATAGTACAAAATAGCTTCAAACACACATATGGTATCAATTGAGCTTGTATCCAACTTCCCCGACATGTACAAGTCTAAAACCTAACTTCAAAAACACACAAACTACAACAACGCAATACCCGGACACAAATAGTAATAAATATACATACATGTATATTTTATATAAAACTAAATATGAAGTTACATCAGATTCTCTGGGATACAACAAGACCCTCCAAACAAATGTAACCAAACACAAATAATAAAAACAAGCCTAAACAAAACACTAAAGACAATTTGTTGCAACAATATGACCTTCCCGTTAAAAAAAATAAGGGAAAGATCATAATTCACAACCAAAATATATAAATATATATAAATATCACTGCAAATCAAGTCGGAGAATTCGCCGGAGATCAGTTGCCGCATCCAAAACACTTGTTTTGGTGACGAATCCAGGCAACGGCAAAGAGCTCGGCGGAGGAGACACGATAGATGCCGAACCGGCGTAGAAATCAGTCCTTCTCACTTGTTTCAACACCGTCTCCGGCTCCGGACCAAACCGATCCGCCGAAGACAGCGCCAAATCGACCGTCTCATCCTTTGCAACCGTCGTTTTGCTCAAATCTTCGCCGCGTTTCAATAACTTAACCTGTCCCATCACTAGACCTTTCGCGGGACTATCCTTAACCACCGTGTGTCTGCTTTTGTTGTTGGCGGTGGTGGTTTTGTTGGCTTGCTTGTTGTCAAGTCTGGGCGGACTTCGCTTCCGACGGCTGTTCGATTTGGTAGGGTTAGGGTTTCGTCGAATCTTCATATGGGGATAACTTAGGGTTTCTCTAGAAAATCGATCTCTTAAGCAATCTTGTGGTTGCAGAACTGCAAGTCCTCCCATGGTAGAGAGAGAATCGAAGCTCAAAGGTTAGAGGTTACTTTCTAGGAGAGAAAGAGGGAGGGTACAAAAGAAAACAGTTGTGGATTTCAAAATAAAGACGCAGAGAGATTCAATTTAGATTTGAAGACGAAGACAACAGATCTGTACTTCGAAAAATCGTTCAGATCTGAGCTTTGAAGAAGAAGAAAGTTTTGCAGAGAAAATAAAAAATTATCTTTCTTAGGGAGAGAACAGAAAGGGTATTGATATGTTTGGTATCTAGGGTTTGAAGGGTCGTTTTATAGGGAAGCTAAGGCGGTATATGGTGTGGCGAGAAGGGTATAATAACAATACGACACCCACTCCCATTTAAAGCGCGTGTCTTTCACTACCATACCCTTGTTAGTTACCTAATTAGTAGAACCTTTAGCTTTTCCAAGAAGTATCGTATTTGAATTCTCCATTTCCCAAGTTTATCAGGATAAAATAATAAAATTAATTAAAAAAACTCAACTCTGTTTTTAAAGTTACACAATCTTTATCGACGGAGCACTCTTAACATTTTGAGTATGCTCTTGCTCTCAGATTTCGCTCTCACTTAAATTCTCATTACTTATTACTTAATTCTGCCGCTCTCGAATTCGCTCCCACTCACTCACTCCCACTTTTATGTGACTTAACTCTTTTCTTTACGTATTAGTTTATTTTTCACTTTTTAAAAATCATTTTTCTTGTTTCTCCTATTAAAGATAATAACTCTACAATTTTATAGGGAAAAACTAATATATTGCAAATTCTTTTATAAATTATTTATAGTCATTGAATTCAATTTATTTATCACAATTTAGTTGCTGGTAATTTTTGTAAAAATATTTTGATAATGGCTAAGTACTTTTTATACTGATAAGTGAATAATAATAAGAGGGAATTTTTAATACTAATTGAATTCAATCAATTGAATTAAGCTTATTAGGATCTGGTTATGATAAAAATAAAATAGTAAAGAGTAATGACTTAAGGCATACTTGGTATGTAACTCTCCGAAAATAGTTATAAAAAAATAAAGAATAATTTTCAGAGAACTATAAAAGATTATTCTCTGAAAACAGGCATTAACTGAGTTTTTAAAAAAGTGAATCAAGCAAAATATTTTGTACAATTTTATGTTTTTAATTTTTCAAGAATAAAAAATTATTTTCATAGTTACAAATCAAGCAAACCCGACTTCTTTTGTGAAGAATTTAATTTTCTTGGTTATAAAAACTAAAAATACAAATAAGTACTTGAAAATATATAAGAGCAAAATTTTTACGAATGTATATTAATTCTTGTGTATATTAGATTTGAGTTGTTTCACTTCAAATTAAGAATGATGTTGTTCTAATAAAAGATATTTTTAAATTTTTTTCAAAAAGAAAAACAAAGAGTTGGTACAAATAAATTGGTATGAAACTAATGCGTCTACGTGTGTTTACATTTCTCATAATTCACTAAAATTTGGATGAAATTTGAGCAAGATTAGTAAAATATTTTTGCAATGTAAATAGTAAATAAGTAGAAAAATCTGAAAAAAAAAAATGAGTGAGAACAAAATTCATATTTTTAAAAAATCAAAAATATTCATAACTAATGTGCTACAGTCGTACTCCGTATAGTGGTTTGGTACGCGCGCTCTAGAAGCACGTTGGATTGTTGATTTTTAGGACTTTTTAAAAAAATTAATTTTAAAACCCGGTAAAAAGCGAGTACATGACGTGTCCGAAAAACCAGCGGAAGATAGTAGTTATCCACGGGTTTGACATCTTAACCTTCTATTTCCTGAGAATTACAAGAACACCATCTCGTATCGTCCTAGTGCTTCTATTTTGTTTTTTATGTGCTTAATTTTTTTCTACCACTAATAATTTCAAAATCAATTCAGGTTTCGCTTGAAACTTAGGGAAAAAAAAAAAAAAAACAAAGAGGGAGAAAGAATAATATTAGTTACGTGATAAAAAAATAATAATAATATTAATAATTTACATTCATATTTTAATGGGCAGCAGTGAAAATAAAGGAAATACTAACTTAAGAAAAAAAAATGATAACAATTGAATTAGTATCAAACCCTTCATCAATAATTTTGGAGTGAAAAGAAAAAAAATGCTAATATTCTTATTATTAGTCCATATTAGTATTGAGGACGGATACATTCTCACTAATTATGATCTAAATATTGTTCAAATATAATTATAAGGAAAATAATTTAGACTTTTCTTGATTTGTAATTCTGAGAAATTTTTTGTTTTTTTAAAAAATTGAAAACAAAAAACGGTGTAAATTTTTTTACTTTTTTCTGAAAACTATTTTCTAAAAACTCAGTTAAAAAAAGTTCTGTTTTTTAGATAAATGTCTTTTATTGTTCTCTACAAATTGTTTTTTGTTCTGTAAATTCTTAATAACAGTTTTCAAAATTAGAAACTAAACATACCCTGATCCAATCACAAATACACAAATAATCGGTAATTAAAAAAATTTGGAATGTAATAAATAAGAAAATCTGAGAGATTGATTGAATTTATTTCAAAAAAAACTCTCTCATATTTCCTTTTTTATCACTACATATTTTGTAATCACAAATTATTTATACATTTATGATTGGACCATATTACCTACTCACCAATAAATAAACAATATAATCCAAATCTAAATTTAAGTCAAAGGTATTTTTGATTACATATATATATTTGTGAAGCATATTTGCCCTTAATTGCTGGATTAAATTTTCAAATCCTCAATTTCTTATCAATGGAGGTCAATGTACCAGTTCTGGATTTTTGACTATAGTGTAAACCAATCTCTGACCCATTCAACATTGACTTGATCCACCAATTAATGAGTGTGCAAACATAATTTATCACAAGACATGCGTAATTCATCTGTCTCATATGCCTTGGATAATTCATTAGAAAATTTGTGTTTTTTTGAAAGTGGTCTCAAGAAAATTCGAACTTCAAATCTCTTAATAATTTAAACTCCACTAATTTGATTGTTTAATTAAACTTTAAATTTCAGGTCAAGTTCAAAATTAATATTTAAGGATAAATTACATTAATTTTTTATGAGTTTCGTCAATATACACAAATCTCCCCTTTTGTTTGCCAAACTGCACCGACCTCCCCTAAAGTTTGTATCTTTGTAACACTGAATTCCCTTTTGTTAAAGACTCTTAATGGTTAACTCAGTCAACGATGTAAACATTTTTTTTTAATCAAAACTTCCAATAGTACCCTTTTCATTATTTTCTTAACCACTGAAAATCAATACCCTCCAACCTTTATATTACATAATAGGTAAACCGATGCAAACATGTGCACTTCAAAAGAAGTCAAACGACAACTTGCAAGTTTTATCTCTTTTCCTAATTTTCTTTCCCCTTTCTTAGCTTCACATAACAAGTGTAATCTTTATTTTTCTCTCTCCTCTTATATTATTTCAACCCTTTCAACTCTAAACCAATCTCGATTAAATCTGGAAGTAAATTAGTTTTACACAACTCTCAATCTATGTCCTATTTTTTTTTTTCCAATCTAATTATATCCAATCCGTTGTTTCAATTGTATCATAAAAACTAGAGTTTGCAAAAAAAATTGGACAAGGAATACTTGCCACTGGCAAGAAAATCTTAAACGGGCTAAGATAATGAGAAGAAGAAAAAAAAAAAAAATTTGATTGACTCATATACTAAATCACCCACTTCCATATACCACCGTGATCAATGTCTGTAGCAGCAGTGAGGTGTTCCTCTATCTGTAAGATATATATACACACACACACATATTATAATAGAAAATTTGCATATGGCGAACTATTCATTTTTCTAAATTGACGACGCTAATTGTCTAATAATCTAATTTTAAAGAAAAAATATTGTATAGACAAGAGCTGGGGTCATGGTTTTTGGATTTCAAATATAACAAGAGAATGTTGAAGCTTGTAGAAAGTAACAACCCATGAGTTTAATACTTACTTGAGATGGTTTTGGTTTTGGCTACCAAAAACCCTAAAGCATCCCTTAACGGGTACGAATATATGTTGAAAAGAGGAGAGATGGTGAAATGAGACGTAGTCAATGAGTTTAATGATAGGTGAAATATATTTTATATTTTATTTTTATTTTTGATTTGAAAAGTAATAATAAATATAGATGGGCATTTTGGTCTTTAAAATTTTGAAATAAAATAAAAATATATATATTAAAGACAAAAATATAATTACACAATAATAGTTTACACCATCCCATCTAAAGTTTTGATAGGGAAGGTCCGTGTAATTTGACAAATAAGAGGGAAGGACTGTGTATGTTAACGAAACTTTAGAAAAGGTCAGTGTAATTTACCCTAATATTTATGAGAAGAAAACAAATATTAAAAGGCTAGTTTTCAAATACATATTCTTGAAAATAGTTCAAAACTCAATATAATGAGTTCGGGAAAAAAGAAAAAAAAAAACTCAAAATTTTTTTTACTTGATTTGCAGTACTTGAATTGAAATATTCATGAACAATTAAGTCTTTCCATTTGCCATGACTTGTATTTACTGGGGAAAAAAAATTTTATTACATGATTTTAGTCATTTACTAACTGACAAGTAACGTAATTATTGAGAATAATAATATGGGATCATGTAATACTGTAATAAAACTTTTTTTTCATTCAAAGGGACTAAGGTCAAAAGCCAAGATGACAGAGGCATAAAATCAAGCCAGAAAAGACATACAGATCTTAAAGTAAAGAACAGAGAAAATAGAGCTCAACATTCTGCAAACGGAATCACCATGAGAGAACGTAGTAAATTGAAAAGACTGAAAGGTCTGGTCATTTAATACTGTAATAAATTGACACCTCTTCTTTTATTTCCAAATCAAATTTAACGTGCATACCCTGCTATATTTAATTTGATAAATAAATATGTATCACACTATTTTTAATTTAATAATTAAAATATATATATATTCATTTGTTAGTGGTATACATTAATAATAAAAGTTATATTTAATTTGATAAATAAATATGTATCACATTATTTTTAATTTGATAATAAAAATATATATATTCACTTATTATTAATACACAATAATAATAAAAACGATTTATATTTGACCGAAGTATTGTTGATTTCTCTTATTCACCATTGTTTTGGGAGAAATTTTAGTAGGAAACAACCTAGTTAGTGGTGGTGCCAGCACAAATGTTTTGACCAGCAGACCAGAAAATGTCATTGGTGAAATTAAAGTTGGGACGCGTAAGTTTTGGTTTGTTTTTGCAGAGAGAATAATGGGAGTCATGAAATGCACGTGAGTTTGGTTAGAAATGTAATTTGTGTGGAAAAGAAGGGGTAAAGGTGGAGAAGGAACCTTGGATTCTCCATCTAAAGCGTACAACTGCAAAATTAAGGAATAAGTACACGCGTCAAACATCGAGAGGATTGAGTTTGACGTTTCTGGCTACGTGTATTTATCGCCCGGTCAGAGTCGGTCCACCGACTTCACTTTCATTGCCATTTCTCTCTCTCCGTTTATATTGATATACTCCGTAATATAACAGCTGTCAGCCACAATAAATTATTATTATTATATTATATTTGATTTGATGTTTTGTTTCCAATAACACAAACAGAAGATTTGTGTATGGAAATCAAGGTGGGTCCATGGGCCCATAACTAAAAACAAAGGTCCAAAAAACAAAATAACGAACATTAATTTGTAATATTATCGTTTTGTGCATTATACATAGAACTCTACTCATTGAAGATGCAATAGGCATGTTAAAATATTTAACTCGAATATGCAAAATTCAGTATTGCATTGTTGATGTAAATATGATATGGGTCATAAGTCGAGTTAGTATGTACCACACAATCATTGTACCAAATTAATGATTCAAAATTATCAACTTGTCCGTTGGTAATATTAAAATATGTTGGGAATACGAGCACTTTTCAAGTTAGAAATGGAACTGTATAGGTTCGAAAGTGAACTATGAAATGCTATAAAAGGTGTGACACCGCCACTTGCCTGTTAAGCTATTCATTGATTCAATTCGATTGCAACCCAAAACATGGGAAGCTCATCTAAACGTATTGGCACCAACATAATCATATGAATTGGGATCTACGACCGAACTAAATTGGGATGCTATTTTGGGGGCATATGGACCCGAGAAACTCTTGCCAGCTACAGTATTGGGTCATTGTTGAGCCCATAACTTCCCTCATTCTCAAAAAAATCTTTGTATCGGCCCGTGGTCTGTACTTGTATGATTTAAATCATGAGCTCCTACCATTCCTCATAACTTCAGCATATTCTTTTAATTTTTTATATAGAGATTAATTTTCTGAAAAAATAATAATTAAAAAGCCCACTTTTTCAGAAAAATTCAAAAGTTATAGCCACATTTTTTTTTACTACTACTAATCTACCTGAATAAAGAACGGATAACATTACTTATGAGAGAAAGGAAAGGGAGGGGAAGAATAATTTTAATCATGTATCGTGTTTGGTTAATTAATGAGTTTTATAAAGGAAATAATAATAATCATGTTTGGAAAATATATATATATATATATATATATATATAACTGTTTTAATAAATTTACTATTATAACCTTTTATATTTTAAAAGATAAATTTATAAATTTAACTATGTAATATAAAAATAAATAATAATTTGATAAAAACATTATTGTTCTTTTGAATTCATGTTATACCCGTACCTTTAACTTATATGCTAGATAGGCAAACAAAATATATGCTAAATAGACAAAATAAATGTTACTATTTTAATAAAAATGAGTTAAATTAAAAGTTACCAATAAGAGATGAAAAAAAAAAATAGACTAGAGAATTGCATAATATTTATGCGACAAATGCATCAAAAATATGAAACAATTATTTCAGTGATAAATTATATAAATTTGTCACAAATAGAATGCGGAAACAATTACTCCATATTTCAATGATAAATTATTAGACAAAGTCCAAAAAACCCCCCTCTGACTTTCACGCTTTTCCACTAAATCCCCTGACTATTTTTATTCCAAAAAACCTCCTCAACTATCAAGGGGTAACATATTCCACGATATGCTAACTAATAATGCAAAATGACTAAAGTATCCATTAGGCAAAATTTGTGAATTGCCATCATCCATTGTGTTGAGCAAAAGCCATTTTTTTCTCCTTTTCAATTATGAGTTTGTCAAGATAAATTATATCTGGACTTTATTCTTAGATTGTTTTGCTCTCTCTTGATCAATATTTTTTTAGGGTTTTTTTTGTATGATTTATCTGGACTTTTTTCTTTTCTTTTTCCCTTTGGTTTGGGGTATACCCTGTTTTTTTTTATACTATAAATAGAATACTCACAAATTCAATTTTTTGTTTCCTGTATGTCTTATGGATTATTGATTTTGTTTCCAATTTTTTTTATTTTTTTATTATTACTCCTTTTTCTTCAGACTCATTCAATTTCATAGAAAACCAAACCAATGTGAACAAATCACACTCATATAATTATTTTTTAATTTCGTATTTAATATGTATCTATATATAAGCTTGTTAAATGCATTAATGTATTAGATCAATAGTTTTATTCTATTTAATTGCTTCAAACACCACCAAATGGTGTTCATGATAATGGGTTTTGACTTTTGTGTACTGAGTTGTGTGTGTGTGTGTATTTTTATTTTTTTATTTTGTCATGTACTAAGTTGGGTTGGGTGTACGTGATTTGTTTCAAAGACTAGGGTTCATCTTTCTATACACTGCATAAAAGATTTTTTCCATGTAGAACAATATTTGAATTGGTATAAGGGTATTATTGTCTCAAAAATATTTAGAAAACAATTAATATACACTTTTGCCTTCTCAGTTAACATCTAATTGATTCTGTTAACCCCTCTCATAGTTGAAGGGGATTTTTTGAAATAAAAATAGTCAAGAGAGGTTTATTAAAAAGAGTGAAAGTCAGGGGTTTATTGAACTTTGCCCTAAATTATATAAACTTCTCACAAATAGAATGTCAGAAACAATTATTTATGGGCCTCAAAATTTATAGGCCCATGGATGATGGGCCACCAGGAAAAAAAAAAAAATTTAGGGCAAATTATTTCAGCCACCCTAATCGGCTCCATCTCTCGTTCTCAACTCTGAACTCGCGCTCTCTCTCGCTCTGCAACTGCAAACTACAAAATCTACAAGAATCGGAAGTTCACCATATATTTGAGTTTGTCTATCTGTCTGCAAGAATAAAAAGTTCAGCCACTCGCCGCTATGCACTATAGAAAGGTTCAAGCCCTTTCACCTTCTTTTTGACACAAACAAATCGGGGAGCGTCCTTCCTCGTTATATGAAATCAGTCCTTCTTACGGCTCTAGAGGCCCCTTATGCAGCGGAGGTGACAACACCCAGAAATCCGGGATTTAGCACCCAAAACCCATATCGGCATATCATTTCAGATTGTTCAAAAAATCAAAACCCATATCTTTCAGTTTCCATCGCCCGCTGTTCCAGTTCGGGTTCGCCGTTCGCAAGCTTCAGCCGCTGTCTCTCAACTCTCGAGCTTGCCCCCCTCTCTCTCTGCAACTGCTAACTTGCATGACCCTCGTCTCTCTCTCACTTCCAAACCCAAACCCACTCTCCACCACCCCCACTCTCTGTAAAAATCATTGCGTCGAGCTTCCTTTCAATGGCGGCTTCCGATTACATTCGAAACATGCATGACATCTCTCTCAAGCCTCGTCTCCTCCGTTCGCTGATCAAAGAGCACGTCCCAGACGACAAACACGCGTTTCGAAGCCCTTTCGAGCTCTCAAACGTTGTTTCCATTCTCAAGACTCACCGCCTCCTCTCCGAATTTGTCCCCCCACAATCCACCGATCCAAAACTCGCCGAAAACTGGAAAGTTGCCGTCGATGCATGGCTCAATCGAGTGTTGATGCTCATCTCTCACAACATGGTGACTTTCAGCTCTCATTCTGCGTTTTCAATACATACATACATATACATATATATTTATATCTTCTGTATAAAAAATAATCCCAAACTAGAATGTATTGGGCAAAGCCCCTTAAGTCAGTTAAACTCTTCTTTTTCGCCTCAAATACAGATACCATTGGCTGAATTTATAGAAAGCTAAATTTTATTATTTATCTAGTTGTATAATCGTTATAATAAACATATAAATAATTAATGTTGAATTTTTTTTATTATTTAGCTAAATTTGTTTATTTATCTAGTTGTATAATCGTTAGGTTGAAAATTGGTAATATAGTATTCTTTATTTCAAAATTGAAATAATTATCACGGGCTAATCCTCCACAAATTTATCAATTTTGTGGGTGATAATATTTCACACCTATTAGAACTTGATGTTTTCATTCCTTGATAAATGCAGTGATGTTTTCATTCCTTGATATGATGTATATATGGTGAATTTCAGCTCATTCTATATATTATACTTACACACTGTGTTCTCTGTATTAATGTGTGAGTTTATTCAAATAAAAAGGTTGCGAGGAGGATAAATTAACTGTTTATTTATTTGATTACACGATTATGTTATAGCCAGATAAATGTTGGGCGGGAATCTGTTTGCTAGGGGTGACTTGTCAAGAATGCAATTCCAATCGTTTCCTATCATCGTATACCGTTTGGTTCCAAAAGCTTCAATTGAATATTCAGGTATTCAAATTAAATTCATCATATACTGTTCTCTAGTTATCATAATTTTGGTCATGCTTGTAATGAGATATCGGGGTTGTGAATGGGATTTTAGGAAACCTAGCCTATGACTAGGCTAAGCGTGTAAAGGGAAACAATTACCAAAGGAAAGCCAAAGTTATGAACTTTTCTTGTAAAATTGTTATATTTTATTTATATAATTCATGATGAGTATATATACATATGTCTATATTGCTCATTCAAATATCTTACATGGGTAGTGATTTCTTATGTTTAAGCAGTCTCCAGCGGGTTCTCATTTTGTTAAGGTGGCTTCTTGTGTCTCAATGTCAGATCTGTTCACAAGGTTTGTGTTTATATTTATTGCTATCATACTATTCTTTTTTACCCTTGACCACAAATATGTAAAAAAGGCAATGTATACTTTTTATATGTTCTTTTTTCTAAGAACTTATCTTCCTATATGATTAGGTGATAGCAACTGAATTGTTGAGAATGTTTTAAAATTACGGGTTATACTAAGGAGGATCGCGTATGTGGATTTCACTGCTCATTAATTTTAGAAGCTATTATATACAGTAGAACAGTTGGTGGCTGCCATCCATTCACAAAGTGTTGTTACTTCTTCTCATGTCACTGGTGCATGGTTTTTCAGATGACATATATGTTTTATCCAGATCTATATTTTATGATTGATCATGTTGATGTTAATCTTACACATATTACACAGCACTTGACACATTTGATTTACAAATAGTAATCCTCATATGATTTCCTTGTTACCTTCTTAGTTAGCCTGTTCCTAACTATTTTGTCCATTTTTCCTGAATTAGGTTGGGTGAATTTCCTAATGCAAAAAAGGATGGGACTTCCCATGCTGCAAAACTGGTTCAACCAGTTTTAAAGTTGTTAAATGAGGAAAGCTCAAATGCTGTATGGGTTAGTATAGTTTTTATTAGAATTTTCTCTCCTACTTTGGCCATTGAGCTATACCTGCTACAAATGCCTGAAAGCTTCTCTAATTGTTTTTATTTTTAAAAGAACAGCAGGGGTTTTCCAACTGATGTTGGCTCATTGTGTATGTCATTTGATGTTGTTGAAGGTTACCTTCTAAGTCATCTATTGTTATTAATTTGTTGTCTGAAAGGCATTATGTTCATAGAGACTGAAAATTAAAACATGCTTGAGTTGAACTATGTAATTATCAGTTAAAAGATTAATTTAGCGTTTGAATAAATGCCATAACCTTTTTTGTATGTCAGTATTGTTACTAAATTATAACTTATCTCACGTGAGTGTAAGTCTTTTGGGCCTATAAGCAATCCACAACATCATGGAGAGAAATAGGTCTTGTTAGATGAACTATACAAGTGTATCTTGATCAAATTTTGCGTTTAAACCATTGTTCTCTGAGGCTCAAGTCATGAAGTTTTAAGATGTGAATTATATCCTCTCCCTCCCTCTCTCTCTCTCTCCTCTTCATGCATACGCATATACTGCATTCTATACCTTATTGTTGAACATAGAAGAAGCAAGATTATGGAGAGGGGGTTGGGTGGGAGCACAGGCTCCAGGGTTCTGGAGGATGGCGCCTTTGTGTCTTTGGTGGTGTTTGTGGAGGGAGTGAAATAGAAGATCCTTTGAAGGAGAGGAATCTTCCATCACTGTTCTGAAATCTTCTGTGATTAGTCTTTGTTTTTGGGGTTCGGGTAGACTCTCCTCTTCTGCTGAGGAGACTATTGAGTTTTTGGCTTCTTTGGGGCCTTAGGGTACCAAGGTTTTTGTGGTTTGTTAGGGATGCATTCCCCTTTTGAACGTTTTTTTTTTTAATGAATTATTTATTTATATAAAAAAAAATGTATCACTTTATAGTGCATACCACTTCTACCCTCATTAGGATATTATTTTCACTAGAATTTTCGTTGAATTTGGGCATATATTTTGTCCTGTATCTACTTCCATCTGTAATTTTTGATATGCATTATTATGTAGATTTATTTCTATTTATTCAATTGACATCCTCATTGTGGTGATTGGTTGAGCAGGAAGGAGCTATTTGTTTGTTATGCACCATTACAACTTTCTTTCCATCTTCTGTCCATCGACATTATGACAGTGTAAATTCTTTTATCTTTTATTCTGATTTTTAATTATAGTGTTAATATGATATCTTTGAAATCAGTTGGTGGTAGTTCCTTTTAGTGTACTTGTGTAACATATCATGAAAAGTCTCAATTAAGAAGGAAAAGGGAAAAGGAAAAAGTTAAACATTGTGCCTATTTCAGTTTGTCATATAATTTACAATACCAATCTGTATTCTTTAACAGTTAACCCATGTTAAATCTAAACCAATATCTAGTAACTGTGTGCATCTAGAAGCTCAAAGGACCATGCAATAACTGTAAACACACTGTTGCAAATCAAATAATTATGGGCATGACATGTATTCAAGGCATGCACGAGCCCATGGTTGTAATAGTGGATTTTCCTTGCAAGAGCCAACCAAATTCTGTTTTTTGTTGGATTGGATAATTGTGCAATGTCCATGTTAATGCTGCTGCAATTGATGGAATAATATTTGCATGATGACCTGACTTGTGAGTACTAAATATTTTGGTCAGGCTGAAGCTGCTATTGTTTCAAAGATTATGTCAGGGAAATGCAGTTTTAATCTGTTGAAGGTGAGAATATTTCTTTATGCTTTAGTTGGCAGTGTCTAGCATGTGGTAACAAAATGCAATACCACAAGCACATGAATTATTTGGTTTCTGTGTTCAGAAGCTTGGTCATTGCTTAGCATTACTTCCAAAATCAAGAGGAGATGAGGATAGCTGGTCATTGATGATGCAGAAGATTTTATTATCAATTAATACTCACCTGAATGATGCCTTCCAAGGTCTGGAAGATGGTATGTAATTCGACTCTGTTGAAAATGCTTTTGCTGGTCTTAGTGGGAACTAAAAATTCGTTTCACACAATGCAGAAACTGCAAGTCGCAAGGCTATGACGGTATTGCTTGCCTCGGGAAAAGATCCCCCACCTCCCTTAGGAGGCCAGACAACGATAAAGGATGCCCCAGACCAAGCAACAAAGAGGCCTGAGCGATTGTTGATGTCCAGTGTCTCTACCTTGATGCTTTGCTGTTGTACAATGCTTACAAGTTCTTATCCTGTTCAGGTAGTATCATATGATTATGAATTTTCTACAGATTTCTACGTGTTATTAAATAAGTATATCATAAATATAATTTATTTATGTCAACAGGTAACTATTCCTGTTCGGCCCTTGTTAAACCTTGCTGAAAGAGTGCTTATGGTGGATGGCTCTTTGTCACAAGCCTTATTTCCCTATATGATTGCCATGCAACAAGAATTCATCTGTTCAGAACTTCCAGTTTTGCATTTGTACAGTTTGGAACTTCTTACTGCAATTGTGAAGGGATTGCGCAGGTGAACCATGATATAACTGTATTTTGATTTTGATTTTCGTATATTATTTTCAAGGAGTCCATAGCTTTTTCCGTTTATCTATTTATATATATATTTATTTTGTATGTGTGTGAAACCGAAACATTGACTTTCTGGTGATGTTGAGCAGTGCCCAGCGCACTGGACCAAACAGGTCCGGGGGAGTTTGAGTTCCTCCGTCGCCGGTTGACGATGGCGCCCGGTCTTCGGGTCCGGCTTACCTTCCTTCATTTATCCTCTCAGCGGAGAAGGCTGCAGAACGGATTGGACCTCACCAGAAAAACAAGAGAGTATTGATAATTAGCTTTAGCACATATGATGAAAACTCTTTTCAAAGTGAAAAACTAGCCCTTGGAAGCCCTATTTGGCCTTGTACCGTTTCTAATGGATGCGTTCCCCATTTGAACGCTTTTAATGAATTCTTACTTATCAAAAAAAAAAAAAACTAGGTCGAGGAGATGTTTGAGAACTGTATATGAAAGGGCTGTTACTAGATAAAATACTGCTAGCCTTCACCATTTCTTTCTTAAGATTCCTTATAATCAATACAAGTAAAAACTGCCCTCTCATTATAATAATTTTTTAGGACAGGGCTGTCTTAACAGGAATTTACTTAAATCTGTTGGATGCTGGTAAATTTTTTTGGCACTTTTGGCATCTATTTTACAACATATTCCTTGAACAAGTACTTATATATAAAAAAATAATAATAATAATAATCCTTTAACACGCAGGCTTCTTCTCGTTGTAGATTCATTTATCCATTATTCTTAACTCATCTAAATCCCAACAACTATGAATCTCAATCGTATAGCCATATAGGAAATACATACAAATTTTAAGAACAGGAAACCGCCATTTCTTTGTATGTGTTTTCTATTGGTTTGATGTTGTACATGTGACAGTATAGTTTTGGTTTTGTCTTGGGAATGTCACGGATACACTTATGCAGAAAAAATCATGATTACTTGTTTCTTCTCATAATCTTAAAGGTTTCATTTGGGCAATAAACATTCAAGGAAAGGAAATGGTGTAGGCTTATGGTAAGAACAAAGAATTATTTGTGGTCAGTGTTTGTGGCATTTGGCTTTAAAATCAAATTCATTGGATAAGATGAGAAATATAAGACGAAATGAGATGTGAAAGGATGCTTCATTTATAAAAAAATAAAATAAATAATAATGTGAAAGGATGCTCTATCAGATTTCTTATCAAGAAAAGGAAGCTATTATGGACTGTGAACAGTACTCAGTAAAAAATGGTCCACGAAAGAAGGAAAAGACACTATGAAAGGAAAAATCAAATTGAATATGGTGTTTGGCTACCCCTTAGGATTTTTTGTACTTGTTACATTGGTGGAAAAAACACAAATTACATTTATTGAAAGCTTTCCTTCACGAGTGTGTACAAGAATACTACTCCTATATATTGGATCATTGCTGAGCTTGTATCTACACTTTTTGGTAGGTAATGCTTGGGTCTTACATCTGTACCTTTATTTATTATATGGCCTTCCTTAGCCGCCTCTTTTTTTTTTTTTTTAATAAAATTATTCAGATGGATGCTCGAAATGTTAGATGATTAGATCCATGCAACATTAAGTATCAACTTCTTATAAATTCTAAATAGTAGAAAATCAATAACGTGTCATTTGGAAGAAAAGTTAGTCTGTATTTTTATGACTCGAGATTTTACATCTGTTTCAGATTTTTGGTTCTCTCTCTCTTTGATTTCATAATGGTAGTTCTTGCATTGTAATGAATTGTTTTGTACATTGAACCTGCTGCTGTATCTCAATGGGATTTGAAATATTTAGTTTTGTGGAACATGCATTTCCAACTAGAATTATATGGGGCACAATCCTTGAATACAACGGTATTTTTTAGTATCTCATTTTTTCAAAACATGTACTACTTATTAAAAACTTTTCTTTCCTCCATTTTTATCCATCTCTTCAAAAAGATATAGGTGCTCACCCTATCTAATGTTAAAATTTTGCTTTGCAGTCAACTATTACCACATGTTGCAGATATTATACGGCTACTGAAGGAGTATTTCGGGAAATGTGCACTGCCAGAGCTAAGGATAAAACTCTATTCTATCATAAGAATTTTGCTGATCTCCCTGGGGGTTGGTATGCAAATTTTTTTAATAAATATTTCCTTTTTATTTTCTCTTTTTATTTTTATTTTCTCTTTTTTTTTTTTAACACTGAGAATGTTTCAAGTGCTAATATTCCCACTATGGTTCATCACCGATATCTCTTTGCCTACGCAATGCAAGTTTCTGAAATATCTTCTCACTAATATTTTACATGAATGTACGATATGCTTTTCTTTATGCATATGGCCAATGTATTGTTGATCCATTGCCTGTATACTAAAATCATGGTTTCAAAAATCAACTATGACAATTGCATGACTGTACTGTGGGTCCTTATCCTGTTATGTAATGCAATTGTGGCAGGAGGCCATTTTGCATGCATAGAAGCCATTACAACCTCCTATCACTACATAATGGCTATGATGCCCAGTAATTGAGCCTTTTGTCAGCATGTGAATTTAAAAAGCCCACTTTGTTAGATTTCAACCTTCTTCTTTTTCCTATTTTATTTAAAGATCTTGTAAGATGCATTTTCAACTTTAACCTACCATGTAGAAATTATAAAAGACAAATCTCAAAAACAAACGTTAAAGAGGACCAATAATTGAATACATCCAATGTAGGAGACTGACTTTGCCTCAACACTCTTCCTGTTGTTCAGTTGCTTAGGCTGATACTCCTGATTTTTTAGCTAAATTCTACTAACATTAAGGTTGAAAATTAAGTGTTACAGCGTGATCTAAGTCCTCCTTTCTCATTTCATCAACTATTCATGATGAATTTCAATTTAATTCATTAGAGAGATTTCAACTGTTTTTTAGCATTGGGCATTAGCCTAGATGAATAATCTCTCCTCCAAAGGGGAGGTTGAGAGTTTGAGCCTTGCTAGGGGCAATATTGTGGTCTTGCATTTGCTTGAACTTTCTAAAAAACAAAAACTCTGTTTTAATTAATACAGTCATAATTACTAAAATTATAAAGGAAAAAAGAGAATATTTCCCATTTCTAGGGACTAAAAATTTGATATAAAAATGACTGTGTACTAAATATCATTGCAGGTTACTCACTAAAGGTCATTAAATTATCAGTCCATGGGATTTCGGAGTTAAAACACGTATATCCCTACTATTGAATAGAGTTGTGCAACCAATAACAATCATGGCTCCGGCCACTTTCTGTTACATAAAGTCTTTTATATGTGTTCGTGTCACAGCTGCAACGATGTCTGAATATGTGATTCAAGACGCTTGAAAAAAAGAAGGGGGGAAATTTGGGCAGTAATCTCCTTGCAAACTAAGTCAGAACTATCTTTACAATTATATATTATGAAGCTTGTAGACCATGTTACACTAAGGGAATTAAAATTGCATTGTATCTTCCTTTGGCATGTTATTTTAGGGGCAACCTGCCATGACATTATTTTTTGGTGCTAAGGTGTCTGCTCAACTCGCACAATCATAAGACTGCTTTTGAGTTGAGCTTCTCTCTCTTCCAATCGCTGGTTGGGATTCATTAGCCCTTACAGTTTGAAGGCACACAAATTTGCATTCCCATTCTTAAATCCCTATACCTTTTTATCTACCAGAATGTTACAGCCTCCTCAACTAGCCTCGTTTAAAATTGCGAATAAATTGAGCTCCGGACACGGCCTAGTGATAGCATCCTTTCATTAGTATTATTAACTGTTGGGTGATATGAAACATCCAGTCTGTTCAATGTTAACTAAGGAATCAAAACCTGGAATCTTCGTTCATTTCTGTACCTTTAATGAAAATCAACTATGTGCTCTCATCTAGTTGGGCTTCGTTAGTCTCACCACCTCATAATGTTTTCAATTCTTGGTCTTTAAATCGAAATTATAGATCTGTTTGTGTTTGTGTGTGGCTTTGCTAGTAGCATGGGCCAGCTTTTATTTGCTGATAGAAATTCTTTATGTTAGTGTTTTAATAATGATCTCCTTTCTCATGAAATTCAGGTTTGTTGGTTTTACTAATAAGAATGTATATCAAGCAGGAACAGCAATATACCTAACCCAGGATGTTATCAACAATGTATTTGTTGATTTGGAGTTTAGTGTCTCTGACAGTGGTGGTACATCCAATGCATACTCAAATTACCCTAACGAGGCAATGCTGCAGCCTTGTAAGAAGAAAAGGAAACATGCGACAACAACTGGGGCTGTTGAAGAACAGCCTGATATAGTTTGTTCAGAAGCTGAAGTGCACAAAAACCATCCTCCAAATTCTGTGAAGATAGCTGCGCTAGAAACTCTAGAAGCTCTTCTGACTGTGGTATGTGTTTTATGTATATTTTTATGGAGAATGTTCAATAAGAGCCTCTATTTCTTTATGACATTCTGCATATCATAAACTGTCATTCATTTGGGAGGGCCTTCTATTTGATTAATCCCTCCAGCATTTCTGTTCTCATTTCCATTAATTCGTTTTACTGGGTGGAGCTATACGTTTAACCACTCCAACATGCTTCTGAAAAATTTATGGTTTGAATTCACACTTGAATTCTAGAAGTGCATTTCGGTAGCATGGTGAATTGGAGGCTGGAGTGGCACTTTTGCAGCTGACCTGAATAGGTTCATGATCGTTTTGTGTTAAATTGACAGAGGAAGTATAAAGAATCCACTTATTTACCTAAAAAAAAAAAAAGTATAAAGAATCCACTTGTTGAATCTTGATTGTTTGAATTAATTGAAGGTTCTACAATATTTTCCAAGTGGATAACCCTTTTTATATCTCAGATTTGTAAATAACCCCATATAATATCAATTTAGCTATACTTCTGAAAAAACTTCCAAATTACCCCCTGCAGTTTATTTTCCTTTAGAAAATGTATGGAAAAGAGTTGTGTGCGCCTCACATGACATATTAATGTTATTTTTTGACCAATATGTCATTTTTATTGGACCCAATTACACTTGGAAAAAAATATATGGAATAATTTTGTTGGGACTCAAATCTGGGGGAAATGGGTTGTTATTTCAACATGACATCCTAGGCTTTTAACTTAATTTTGGACAATATTTGTTTAATTTTATTACTCAAGATCAATTTTTAACTCACTCTTTTTTCATTTATATTCTATAAGGGCAATTATGTAATTTTATTACTATGCTAATTGCTAAAAGACGGAACGGGGTTATTCGCAAATAAATTTTTATTTATGCTATCAGGGGAGTTATTTGTAAGTGCGGGATAATTCGAGGTGGTTTTTTGAATTTTGTCCATAAAATTATAATACACGGTCTCTTAACTCTTCTTAAGACTGAGTTCCTTTTTCCCTGTGAGATTCAACACCTTTTCCATGTCGCAAATTAGCTAATTCATCTCAAGATGGCTTCTAAAAAAACAATTTTAATGGACTAATACGCTCTTATATCTATCCATGGGGATGATCACCTCCAACGAGCCTCAACTAATCCCAGACACGATCAATTACCAGCTTAGTGTCACCCTCAACTTTTTTTTTTTTTGCTCTCCATAAATCACCCTTAACTTCAATAGATACTATCTATTTTCTTAATTCCATTACATAATTTATCTTGGGGTTAAGTGCACTAAACCCCCCCTGATCTTTCTTCTCTCTCCCAAGAAACCCCCCTTAACTATCATTTTGACACTTAACCCGAACTATTCCGTTTGTTGCAAAAAATAAAAAAATTGTTAGTTTGCCGTCTCATACTTAACGTTAAGGGGAGGCATGCGACTCATGTGCCTTGGCCAAAGTTTAGAATTCCAATATATACCATTATGACCGTTATAGACAATTATATATACATATACATCTTATATATATATTTGACCAAAAACCCCAAATTGAATAAACCCTATCATCGTTCTCAGCAATTCTATCTTGTTCTCTCTCGATTCTCAGCAATTCTTTCTCGTTTGCTCCCACATTCTGTTGATTATCTCTACCATCTTCAGCTCACGCTCTCTCTCTCTTCAAAGGAGAGTGAGAGCTTAGGGAATTGAAGAGTAATTGGGGGCAGTCTGTTGCAGATCATAGGGTGGATAATAGGAAGAGTATTGTTGGTGTGGTGCTGGTGGTGGTGGCTGGTAAGGCCCCTGTGGACGGAGAGGGAGGAAGAGGAAGATCAGGTTTTTGAGGATAGGAAGTATTTGGGAGGTTATGTAATTGCAGAGGGATGAGCAGAGTAATTCGAGGGAGAGTTATTGGTGGTGAATGGAGGTGCAAAGGCATATGTAGTTGACGACAAAGGGTTTGGGTGGTTATGGTGATCGATTGGATTTAGATTAGGGCTAGGGCTAGGGCTAGGGCTAGGGTTTTGAGGGCATTGGTAGTAAGGGACGAAGCTGTAATAATCACCTTGTTGCGTTGTTAGCTTATTAGTAGAAGAAAGAGAGAGACGATGAGGAGAGAGAGAGTTGTGCATGTTCTGCTGATATTGTTTTTTTGAGAAACAATCAGACTGATTGGATTGATCCAGAGGTATTGTCTCTCTCTCCATCTTCACCTTACTTGGTGTTCATACGGTTAAGGGTGTTGTTTGGGCTAGAAATTGTTATAGGTGTTGTTTGGCGCCACAAATAGATGTAACCAAAGCTTGTTGATAAGGTTTCTTTGTTAGTTTGTTGTGTTGTCGCTATTCTATTGGTTAGGAGGATTACATTGCCACATCAGCATCTCAAGCTAATAAACAAGTGAAATGTTGTAGTTCAACTAGAGGGCTAAAATGTAATTTTGCCTTTCTGTTTAAGTTGGGTTGACGGATTGCCCTTGCTTGCAACAATCTTATAATTTGGGGGATTTTTTTTAGTTCAGGGGGGTTTCTTGCAATTGGGTCATAGTTTAGGGGGTTTAGTGTACTTAACCCTTTATCTTGGCTCTTGCTTTAGTTGTTGAAATTTATTATTCACTTGTGTTATTGGTAGCCTGCATTCCCAAATATTTCTTATATTATTCTGGGTGGCTGCCTTTCTCCACCCTCTGTAAAGCCTAAGTTCCATACACCTTTCATAGGAGCTGATCAATTACATGAATAAAAAAGATCAACTTTGGAGCAGTATCATGGTGTGACTATGTTCCTGCTACAGTTACAGTATTAAAATGGGCATTATTGTTTCTTTCTTTTTTACTTCAGTTATAATGAATTTTAAAATTAGAAATTGTATGGCCATGGCTTGGTGTTATTAGGGTTCTTGACTTATTTAATCATAAATAGAAGTTAAAACAGATGTATAATGGAATTAATTATTATTAACAAAGGGAAAACCTCCTACACTGGTGCTAATCAAAGGAACTCTAATATTCTCAACAGAACAATGGAAACTCAGATGGGGCTTATAGAAAAAAAAAGCACGAACTTCTAGACATATTAGACACTAGTCTTGGAAAAGACTTCAAAGTAGAAGTCGATGCCTAGAAATTTGTGCTTTCCTTCGAGGCAAACTAGAGGTATCAAAGTAGAAGTTGTTGAATTTTCTAAGAAGATGCAGTGAAGGTATTCTTGAATTGAATTCACCGTTAATTTATGATGAATATGTGGATTACAATGATGCATTTAATAGTGATTGCTTAGACCAGCTCACAATTATTAATTGAAGTGCCCCAAGAGAATGGATTCTACTATCATTATTTTCCCTCCATGATATATAATTGGTATTTCTTTAGCTGGTATAATGAGACATAGTCAGTCTTTCTTTAGTATAACATTGAATCCTGAAGAAATGCATGTCCTTTGATGCAAAAATGTTGTTTGATTGTATTTGGGAAAATTTTTATGAATGCGAAGCACTTCATGAAGCAACAGGGTTGCCAATATGTTTATATTATGTGAAGATGCTTATATAGGTTCCCAAATTTTATGAATGCGAAGCACTTCATCATGCAACAGGTTGCCAAGATGTTTATATTATGTGAAGATTATTTTATAGGTTCTAGTAGTTGTCATTCCATTGTTGATGATGAACAAGTTACAATCCAAGTTTGCAGTTAAATATTTTTATCAAATTATCAGTAAGATATGGCTTTTTTTTTTTAGTTTGTATTATTTGGCCACTAGAAGCTTGAGCTTTATATTTATAATACGAAGCAATTTTTCTTTAATTTTATTAAATGTTAACTCGGTCATATCTCCTCGGAGTTGCCCTTTCTGCACAGTAATGTAGATACTTCTTCGGTAACAATTCCAATTCAAAATAGACATTGAAGTCCTTCATTACTTGAGATGTCATTTTCGAGGGTATAAATTTAATACGGACAAACCTAGACCTTAAATATCTCACTTAATGCAACTTCTAAAACTTTATAGCTTACTGGAGTTCCAATTGTAATGGTCAGAGCTATTGCAATGTGGTGGTCAAAGTGCTGACATGGCATCTAAAGGGAGACTCTCATGGATTCAATTCTTATTGCCATCAACCGAAAAAAATTTCCAAATTGCAATATTATGTTACCTTATCAAGGAGCATCAACACATTTCTTTTCCTTCAAATTTTATTTCTTGTTGAAGCATATGGAGACTAGTGCACCTTCATTTTCTTGTCCATTTCTATGTTGGAATTCGAAATTTCATACTAATTTTCTTTCACATATCAAAGGTAAAATAGCTTACAGGATTATATTAGGTGCCGTAGATTGTTTTCTCAAAGTTTCCTTGACATGACTGAAATGCTCATTATTGAACCATTTAGTTGGAATACTTTTCTCATCTGTCCATCTTACATAATTTCTGTGTATATTAAAAACTTTCAAGATGGTTATGCTCTTGATCAGCTATTGACAAAACTTTTTCCTGGCAGTCTTTTAGCCTTCTGTTCTTTTCCTCTGATCTAAATGAATGATTTATTTGCAGGGTGGTTCTTTGAGATCTGAGAGTTGGCGTGCAAATATTGATCGTCTTCTTATTGATGTGGCTACATATGCTTGTAAAGGGGGATGGGCCAAGGAGGAAAAACATGTTTTCCTTCCCAGTGAATCTACGCCAACTTGGGCAGATTTCCAGCTTGCAGCCTTGCGTGCACTTTTGGCATCTCTTCTTTCCCCAGCTCGTGTACGCCCGCCATATCTGGCTCAGGGTCTTGAGCTATTTCGTAGAGGTAATAAATTGCAATCAAGCTTTTTTAAAAAATAAAATAAAAAAAATGAACAAAAAGAAAAAAAATCATCACCGATGTGATACTGTTGTTATTTCCTCTGCCCTGCTCTACTGCTAAATGTATACAACACCACACTAATGTAGTAGCAAATATGAGATCAAGAATGATTCTAAGAGCAGGATATTGAGCAATTATGAATCATATTTTTGTTGATAGTGGCTGAATTAGGATTTCGAGAGATGCTGAACAGGATAGACTAGGAGCAAGAAATATAGAGGTTAATGTATTTTGGACAGGAGAGCATGGGTTTAAACCAAGTGAAAACTGAAATAGAGAGAACTGTGTATAATTTCTTGCTTTGGTTTCGTCCCTTGTGCAATAGCAACAAGAGCTCTCTATTATAAAGAGCCTTCACGAACAATGATCTCTCTGTGCGTGATAGAAGGCAAGCGAACTATGGACATACTCTGCCCGCCTCCACTGGCTCCTCACGCACACACACACACACACACTCAAGACACACACACATGCACACGTGCACGCAGCTAAATCGTTTCACTATGTGGGATAAGCTAACCTTTGCGTGGGTAAGTCTTCTGAGATATGTTGAACAGGATAGAGTAGGAGCAACAAATGTAGAGATTAATATATTGTATTAGACAAAAGAGCATAGGTATAAACCAAATCAAAACTGAATTTGAGAAAACTGTATAATTCTTGCTTGGTCTTGTCCCTTGTGCCATGGCAACTAGAGCACTCTATTGCAGCACATTCACAAACAATGATCTCTTTCCATAATAGAGGGCAGGCAAAATAAGGATATCCTCTGCCCGCCTCCATTTTCTTGGTGACTCCTCACTCAAAACACACGGACATACAAATGCTCGCAGACATGCACGCGTACACAACTAAATTAATTTGCTATATGGCGAAAACTAACCTTCACATGGGTAAGGCTTTAATAATTTTCACGGGCGCTTGCCTCTTTGCTTTCAATATTAACAACGGTTCACATTTAATGGCTGCGGACAAGCATAATTTTACAAAACAACTATTAGTAAATAGTTCCTCTAAAACGATAGTGGTGGTGGAGTGCAACTACAGAACAATAGGCCACTCTATTTCCTTTAGTGTGTAGCATTTATTGCCATAAAGTTCTTTGTTGCCTCAAGGTAACCCACCTCATGAAATTGGCATCTGCAGGCATGCAAGAAACAGGAACAAAGCTTGCTGAATTTTGTGCGCATGCTCTTTTGGCCTTGGAAGTGCTCATACATCCTAGGGCTTTTCCACTGATAGATTTCCCGTCTGCCCAAAGTGGTCCCTTTGATGGAGTTAATGGCAGGTTCCAAGAAAATATTTGCTCCGGTGGTCAGAAACAGAACACCCTATTTGCAAGTGGTACTCTTGGAAAAGGACCCTGTGATCCCGATTCAGATGATGAGCTGTTTAAAAGTTGGCTGGGGGATGATGACGAAATTGAGGTTCCAGTGACTGACCCAGGGAAGAGTACAAATGACACTGAAGAACCTTTAGAAAGAATTAATGAGCCTTTGGCGGAGAAGCTTCCTTCTGTGGGTGGTTCATCCAGTACACATATTCCAGAAGAAATTGAACTCGAACCAGCAGCAGCCGTTGCAGCTGAGAGGAACGGAGGAAATGGAGTTGAATTATTGGTTGACTCACAACAATCTCAAGAACCCATTTCTCAAGGGGGAGTGGTGCCTGCTGCTTTTGGTGGTTCTACGGGTGCTCAGTTTACTACGGTTGTTTTAGACAGTGAAGCACCAGATCCTATGGACAGTGAGATGGCACAAGGTAAGGATGTCTTGGCAGCTAAGGGTGATGGGGTCACTATAACAGGTGAAATAGCTTATGCTTCAAAATCAAATTCCGAGAGAAATAAGGGATTTGTGTTCGATATAGATAGTGATGATAGTGATTCATCTACGGACTCATTTCCAGATATTGTAAATGCAGATCCAGATTCTGATTGAAGCGGAAATTTTGGCAATATCCATGAAAATGTTAGGATTAGACGAAGGAGTATATCGATGTAGAATGTAGGTTGATTATGGTTCAGGGATCACTCCCTGCTGCAATGGGCAAAAGATGCCTTGAAATGTTTTCTGGAGATTTCTGCTTCATACTCAAACAAATTAGTCTGTAACCATATATAGATAATTATGGAAGCCCATGAAGCAGAGTTTCCAATTGAGCCCAATTTTGTGATTCAGGTATTTAATTTGAGATGGAACTTTTTTGTCAATCATTTGTATGGTTGATGTGCATTTCCATAATTGTCTTTGTAGTGATTTTCTGGTGCCTTCTTTCTTTTTCTTTCTTTTGCTGTACTTGGGTGAATTCTATATTGAGCTTCATTATGGGTAAGTGCTCATTCATGTTAGGTAAGATTTTATGTATTTGTCATAAAATCTTTGTATTGGATTGCAGCCCAAAACACTTGTCAATCACTTGTCTGTTAAGCTATTCATTGATTCAATTCGATTGCAGCCCAAAACATGGTAAGGTCTTCTAAACGTATTGGCACCAAAATAATCATATGAATTGGGCTCTACGACCGAACTAAATTGAGTTGCTATTTTTGGGGCATACAGACCCAATAAACTCTGGCCAACTACAGTATTGGGTCATCGTTGAGCCCATAACTTCCCTCATTCTCAAAAATCTTTGCATCGGCCCGTAGTCTCTACTTATATGATTTAAATCCTGAGTACACATCCTACCATTCCTCATAACTTCAGCATATTCTTTTAATTTTTTTATATAGAGGTTAATTTTCTGAAAAAATAATAATTAAAAAGCCCACTTTTCCAGAAAAATTCCAAAGTTATAGCCACATTTTTTTTACTACTACTAATTTACATATGCAACAAAATATCACTATTAGGCCGATTGGGTTGCTCCTAGTTCCCGGACTCAAACATTTAGAATTGAAAATTCAAAAACACGAAATTAGGCTCCGTTTGGCATGCGTTTTGTTTCTACTATTTTTAATTTTGGATTGTTACAGTGTCGATTTTGGTAACAAAAACATGTTTGGTGCGGCCTTATTTTATTTTACGCAATACTAAAACACTTCGTGAACAGTGGTCCAAAACTAAAACACTAAAAAATAGTTTTTTCTTATTTTGACAACTGTTCATGGTTCAAAACCATAACTGTGCATGTTTCTGTTTTCGACATTTTCATAGCAAAACATCGTTTTCAAAACACTCATTTAGCAAAAACAATGTTTCTATTTTAACAAAAAACAAAACGTTTAAAATAAAGTGCATGCCAAACAGACCCTTGGTGATCCAAATACACACACAAACACACAAAATTACTTACCCTTGTATCTCATATTATGCCGACTATAGTTTGTTAGTTTCTAAGTGCTGACGTGAGTAACGAAAAATAATGGGATTGTCTGGCAATGGTATGGATATATTACCAACCGATGAAGCACTTTGAAATTAAAAATATTTCTATTTTATACGCAAAATAAAATTTCAACAGTTGTTACTTGTTAATGATGGGTTAACGAGAACCATTTGAGCCCAACATTTCATCCTAATACTCACTGTTTTGCGAACGAAGAAAAATGGCCAAACTCACAATCTAATAATAATTTTCAAACAATAATTAATTGTGTAGTGAATATTATGATGTAATAGATGTGAACAAACAATTAATGTCACACAAGCCCTCAAAAGTCTAAGATAGCCTTATGAACTGCATATTAGGTGATGTTGATTTCATTTTGTCGGTGGGAATCCATATTATCATCATATTTGTAAAATGATGCAAGTTTTCTTGTTGATGATGGTTTACCAACTATTAAACACATGGGATCATTTCACGTCAATCATAAATTTTCCACATTTCTAGATCATGTTGGTGAGGAAAACCATCACTCTATAGAGAGGGATTTTTTTTTTTTTTTTAATTTTTTATTTTTTTTATTTTTAAAATTATCTAAGTTTAAACAAATGCATACATAAGACATTACCGTCACCAGAACTCAAACTCTAAATTTTTTTTTTCCGCATAAGATAGTGACTTGAAGCGTCGGAAAACACACAATAAGCTAAAAAAATTTCCTTCTCATTCTAAAATTGACTCAAAGATTGGGTTTAGAAAGGCGGATTATATATTGGTTGTAGGGAACTAACTTAATACATTGAAATATGAATTCTTCATATTTAACCTCGTGACTCCTTTCATGGGACAAGGATCCTCTAAGTTAAATGTCCTCTATATTATCATAAGTTGAATCACTTGCACACTGACACATGACATTTTAAGTAAATCTATGGCTAATATTACACCACATCAACTCATTTAATAAAACTTCAAATATTGTGTCGGTTTAGAGCTACAAGAAGAAACGTTGTTAGTGAAAACTCCCTATTGAATTATCTGTTGAATCATATAATACGTTCATGTAGTTACATTCTATGTACTCTGGGTTTGATGAAAAAACAAAAAAAAAAAAAAAAAAAAAAAAAATCATGAAAATTCAGAAGATTACAACAACTAAGAATATCAAAACAATAAAAAACATTAAATCTAATGGATCAAATTACAAGAAAGAAAGGAAGAGAATATTTGAAGTATTACAGTAGATGATGATGAAAATTGAAAATCAAATCTCATGGGTTGATGTTGTCCTTCGACTCAACCCTTAGCATTGTGGTTTTCCCTGTTAGGATTTTCACGATTATCTGCATTTTCCTTTGAAGGTTCGATAAATTTATTCTTTTTACTACGTTGTTTCTGCCTCCAACTCTAAAACAACACAGTATTTTAAGTCTTATTAAATTGGCTGATGTGGTGTAATTTTAGTCATAGATTTACTTAAAATGCCATGTGTTAATGGGTAAATAATTCAACTTATGATAATATAGAGGACTTTTAACTTAAAGAATCCTAATGTTTTTTCATGAGAGTTTTGTTAATAGAATTACACTTGAAAATTTTATTTCGATACAAGTATTATTGAAGTAATGATACGAGCACTGATCGGTTTTTATTGCTATGGAATGGTTGCATGTGCTACCAATTAAACAAGTTGGCTCAACTTTGTCTTTGGATTAAAATAAATCCCGGCCCTAGCAATGAAAGAAGAGGCCACAGGGCCCTAATATTCCTAAACCTATTATAATCTAATTAATTTTAATTAATCATCTTCTGTGCCACTTTTGCAACTCATGCACACAATGAAATATAAATCAAACCAAAAAATATTTGTGCCTTCAATTATTCCGTGACATGACTAACTTCGTACGAATTGAAATAGATAGAACGACGATGTTTCAACTTGGGGACCATATATATATGATCAAAAAAAAATTTGTGGACCATATTCTTTTAATATTAGCATGTGCATTTCGGAAAATTTGATCATTATGTCGCTTTAAATTTCTCAAAAAAAGAAACGAAAAGAAAAGAATAAGAATCAAAAGTATACTTGAAATATTAAATGGTCCAAAATAATTCATTCAATTGTTTGCATATATAAATTTGATCATTATGTGGCTTTAAATTTCTCAAAAAAAGAAATGAAAAAAAATAAAAAGAATCAAAGTATACTTGAAATATTAAATGGTCCAAAATAATTCATTCAATTGTTTACACACACACACACACACACAGATATATATATATATATATATATATATATATTGTTTGGTGTAATTTTTTTTTTTTTTTTTTGGTAGAAGTTAAAAATATTTTACTCATGCACCTTGCCTTCAAGGAGGCTCAAACACTTGACGTTTTTTTTAAAAATAGTAGCTTACTATTACCGAGTCACTGACCCGGTTAATATATTCATTCCATATTTGTTATACGAGTAATGATACTTACACCAAACACATACAGTTATTTGCCTAACAGAATAATTTTTAATAGGTTATTTATACAAAATACAATTAAGTAAAAGGCTTCACTTCTTTATTTGTTACATGATTGACCAATTAAAAAAGTAAGTTTAACAATTCATAACAATTATTCGGTATAACAATCATTTTCCTTATTATATTGGATTGAATAAGTCATTTTTAATTTAAAACTTTCATTTCTTTTCAAAGTTTTAAATTTTATACATTAAAACAATTCAATTTAAATAAACCTTCTTTTAATTTCTTAAAATCGATTGTATTTGATTCTTTTTTTACTTTTTTTGTGTGGCTCTATCTAGGGATATATCCTCAACACTTTGTGTGTGTATATATCACCATATATGTGTATAATACACACATGTATGCCCTCAATTTGCATTGCTTTCTTATGGAAGAAATCAGTTGATGCATGCATGTACGCAGCAAACGATCCAAACAGAGACAGCTTGCTAATGACTCATAGATCTATGACTTGTCGATGTTGGCAGTGGGTCCCACGTGATCTCTCATAAACTGCCGGGCCCAGTGAGTACTGTTAGGTTTGATAATTGATAGTAACCTGGGACCTCTTGAGGTTACTTCGTAATATAAATATAATAATAATAGGTAGCAGTGATCTGTATGGGGCTTTGCGTTTTAAAATCTATGATTTACCTAACATGTGATGTACGATTTGTGAGGAAAAAAAAAAAATATGTATATATATATATATATATGATTTGGACTGTTACTAGAAAATTAAAGCTCTGTCTTGTATTTTTGACAATGTTGCAAGGGTAAAACTGAAGTTTTATTCTCCAACATGAGGGAATTCTCAAGTTTCCATTCTTCAATCTCACTTTTATCTTTGTCACAAGTTGTTTAATTTTTCTCCTTAATGCTACTGTTGAAAAGGTTGTTTCTACTTCCATTTCCTGTGTGTGTGTGTGTGGATTAGAGGTCTTGTTTATTTTTTATGCCATTAAAGAAATGTTTGGTGTAAGGGATAAAAATTCTTTGACTATCGTTACAAATTATGTGTCAATGATGACTTAAAATTATCGTTCATTTGACATGCGATTTGTTTTAGGCGTTTTATTTTTAATTAAAACAAAAATAATGTTTTTACTATAGGAATATTTTAGAGAAATATCAAAAGCACGTTTGGAAATGATGTTTTACCAAAGATAAAAATCCTTTGACTATCATTACAAATTATGTGTCAGTGAAATTACAAATTATGTTGTGGTACTTAAAATTTAGTAATGAAAAGGAATAGTCATTTTTATTAGGTCTGGGAAAGAAGATTATAATTTATAAGAATAAAGCCTCAACTTTTCAAAAAAATAAAAAATAAAAAAAGACTAAAGCTTGAAATTCAATAGATTCTTTCAAAATATACGAAAGTTGTGATGTCCATATTTACAATTCTTGACACTTTTTATTTGTGTATATGCATTTTAAAAACAGTAAATGTTAAGAGAGTGAAAAAAAGATAATATTTTAAGATCCACGAATGCTGCCAACAATGTAAAACCAATCTTTACAAAAGATACATATCACGGATGGAGGTGATCGAATTTCTAGGATCCTGAAATTTATCAAATGACAGAAGTTAAAGTAAGATTCATTTTTGCTTAAAATAATACCTTTAATTATTATTATTATGAACTAAAGTATTGAAAACAAACTTGTCACATCTTAAAATTAAAGTATTGAAAACGAATTCCTAATGTGAACTTAAAGTATGGAAAACAAACTTATCACGTCTTAAACTAAAGTACTGAAAACAAACTGGTCACATCTTAAAATGCGATTTATTTTAGGTGTTTTATTTTTAATTAAAACAAAAACAATATTTTTGCTAAAGGAATATTTTGAAAAAAAAATCGAAACCACGTTTAGAAATAATATTTTGCAAAGGATAAAAATCATTTAACTATCATTACAAATTATGTTTCAGTGGTACTTAAAATTTAGTAATGAAAAGGAATAGTCATTTTTATTAGGTCTGGGAAAGAAGATTATAATTTATAAGAATAAAGCCTCAACTTTTCAAAAAAAAATAAAAAATAAAAAGAAGAATAAAGCCTGAAATTCAATAAATTCTTTCAAAATATACGAAAGTTGTAACGTCCATATTTACAATTCTTGACACTTCTTATTTGTGTATATGCAATTTAAAAACTATAAATGTTAAGAGAGTGAAAAGTAGATAATATTTTAAGATCCATGAATGCCGCCAACAATGTGAAACTAATCTTGACAAAAGATACATATCACGGATGGAGGCCATCGAATTTCTAGAATCCTGAAATTGATCAAATGACAGAAGTTAAAGTAAGATTCATTTTTGCTTAAAATAATACCTTTAATTATTATTATTATGAACTAAAGTATTGAAAACAAACTTGTCACATCTTAAAATTGTCATATACCTAATTTTGGTGTTCAACCATAAATGTTTTTAGTGACAACTGTGTGTGTATATTAGTGTGTCTGTATATATATATATATATGAGCAGTAAGAAAACAGAATTAATTAGTTGGGTTTGTTGCACAAAAAGCTAGCGTTCACACCAACTCCAACTGTAGAGAGAGTAAGAACATTTTGTTTGATTGACCGACCAGTTAGTTCAATGGTTCACCAAATACTCAAGTCTTATCCAAGTTTGTTCATCAGATATGGTAAGTTACAATTTTGAACTTACACAGGGGATGAGAGAGGGAGAGAGGGAGATTATAGACTAGATTATGGAAAAATAAACTTGTAAGCATTTGCATATTTGTGTGTGAATCAATTGGATGTGACATGATTTGAAGAAATGAGTTAGTTCCATTCTGTTAGACTTGCAGTTATTTTACTATTATTTTCTTTTCTTCCTCCCCTCCCCCTCCTAAAGTTAACTACTTTTACCTGCGGCTTATTAATATTATTATTCTTTTGGGGTTACAGTTCCTAGGAAGTTTGGAACTATCTTGGAATGATGATGTGCATTCAAATAATGTTTTTTAAAAGAAAAATAAAATAAAACAAACAAAAAAAATTTCATTGATGAAATGCCTTTTTTTTCTTCCAGTCAACACAGATATACTTCTTTCGTCTCAAAACGTGTCATGTTTGAAGAGCTGTGACTCACAAAATATGACTCTCTTTTTGGGATAGAGGGAATAATGTTTTTGTTGTTGTTGGTCACGGTTCCTTAAACATGACACTCTTTTTGAGATACAGGAAGTAATATTTTAGTTGTGACGTGTGGTTCAATAGTGATTTTTGATTGAAAGTATATTTGGTAAGTTAAAATTTGTTGCACCATTTTTTAAAGCAAAAAATATGAAAATATTTTTAATAAATAAAATGTTGCAAAATTGAAAAACAAAATGGCTAGTTAAAAAAGGCCACCTAAAGTTTGTTTGTTTTGTTTTTTGTTTTTCCTCTCTTTCTTGGTATTGTTAATTGCAACAATGTTTTTGTTATGGAGCAAAAATATTAGGAAACACCAATGTTTTAGGCCTCTTCTCAACAACAAACACGGTACTATTCAAATTATAACAAAAATTACTAAACGTGTTTCGATGGTTTGCTTCGCTACGGTATATTATTCGCAACACAAAACACGAAACAAAAACAGCTGCCAAACAGACCTTAGAGGGTACTCTTCAGTATTAATGTTTGTAATGCAGTTGTTTAGTTGAGTAATGCCCTATATAAGAACAAGAGCCCATTAAATGGATTGGATTCAAATCGAATCAGATATGATCTGAGAAAAAATATATTCAATCCGATAATTCAATTCGAAAAAGATTTAATTATTTGTTAAAAAAATAATGAAGATAGAGGCCGGAGAGGAAAAATAAAATTTAAACAAAAAAATGATAAAAATATTTAAATACTATGTAAATATTATATATTTTAGCATTAGTTAATATATTTATAATATATTATATTATATCAGATCAGAATATTATCGGATCAGATCGATTAGAATTCGTATTCAGTTTGTTTTGTTAACGGATTATCAATTCTATCATATTATCAAATTTGAATAGTTAATAGATTATCTAATTCAATGTTTTAATTTATATTCAAATAATTGGATTGAATTCAAATCGAATTTGGATCAAAATCCAATTCATTGTTAGGTATAAAAAAAATGTGATAAATTGGTAACAATCAACTTAGTATGATTTTAAGGAACTTACAATCATCTTTGATTCATTTGTATGAAATCAATTTTATTATTATTTTTAGAGATTTGAAAATTAAAATAACATATAAAAGGATGTTTGGTTGATTTTTTTTTAATAACTCAATTAAGAAAAGGTCTATTTAGAACTCTTTATTATAACCACCAAACGTAATAGCCTAATAATACTTCTTCGTCGAGTGTTTAAGTCCACATAGGGACAAGTGGGGTGTACGTAGGGTTGCAAATGAACCGAACTGTTCATGAGTAGATTGAGTTCGGCTCGAGCTCGTTTGTTAAGCAAACAAGTTGAGTTCGAGCTCGTTCAGTAAATGAGTCGATCTTGAATAGTGTTGGACTTGGCTCATGTAGGCTCATTTATGTTCATAAAAAAATGCTCGTATAAATTTGTTAATCGTAGGCTTGTTTTTTTAAACGAGCCGAATTGAGCCTGATCCTGAGCTCAATTTTTTGAGCTTGTCATGATCTCTAGCCGAGCTTTAGACTGTTTAGGCTCGTTCGGCCCGATTCGTTTGTAGCCTTAGATGTGTGTGAGTGTTTGTTTTTTGCCAAGAAAAATAATTAAAATAACTCTCTTTTATAATTATGTGAAAACAATTATCACTCTTTTGAGTTTTCATAAACTGTTTGAATAAACTTACGAGGCATATTGTATAACTAACTTAGAATGTCTCCAATGGTTATGTTTATTTTATTTTTTTTGTAAATTTGATCTGTCATAGATTTACACAAAAATTTTGGACTAATTATTTTAACTTCAGCAATTGTTTTATACTTTTTATGTAAAATTATATTTGTCAATAACAACTATCCACGTGTCATGGTTAAGGCCGCACATAACTTTTACAAACCTACCTAACATAAGGTTGATTTGTTAATGGAATTAGAAAGAGGGAGGAGATATAAAATACACAATAATTTTATATATTGATCAGATGACAGTGTATCTTAACATGATAATTTTTTTTTACACATTACTTTTAACATATTTCTGGAGATGCTCTTATTCTCGTGCATCCTTTTATCTCAGTTAATGAAATTCCATTTATTATTATTATTATTTTTTGTTGAATTTATTACTGTACTTCCTAGTTCTTTCAAATTTATCATTATCCTTTCATTCTCTCTCCCACATTCTCTTTCCTTTTCTCAAGTTATCCAAATGGTATAATCTTTTCCAATTCTATCTATTTCAAATGTTACACAAAATTTGAATGGTGCTTGTGTTATGGGCCGATACATAAAAAAAAATGTTACACTAAATTTTGAATTTCGTCAAATTATGTTATTCTAAATAAAATGGACATGTTTGTCATTGCCATAGTTTTCGTGCAAATGTTTTGAATAAAAAAATTGCCCTCTTTTTGAGAATCTAATTTTTTAAGAGTTTGACTTTCTAATACATAGTAGTATTTTTTTTTTATTGTATTGATAGTAAATAAATTATCAAATTTATTTATAGTGGGTTGACAAATACTGATTGTTATTATTTTTTTGTAAGTTCAATACAAGAAGTTTAATTAGTCTACCTTAAATTTTTGATTGACACATTTATTTTGGAGAAAAAGAAAAAGGAAAGGTACATATATATATATATATATATTTGATGGAGGAAGTAATTTTGTTTTTCTTTCTTCAAATTTATTTATTTATTATATATTTTTTTTCTGTACCATCAAGAAAGTAATTGGCGCTTCACATGACAGAACAGGGTCTTATTGACTATAATCAGCAAAGTTTTGGTTATGCATTATCTTTCACCTTTTCAGTTAACTGCCCACACATGATTATTGGGCATAAAAAAAATCCCCAACCTCAGTACCTTTTTGTCTCCTTTGTCTTTTGCAAAACAGCAGTATGTGTGTGTGTATGTGTGAGAGAGAGAGAAATGGGTAGAACACAAGAACATTGAAAAATTGAAAAGAGCTTAAGATCCAAAAACATCAAAGCTTTATTTCCATTCTATGGGCTTCAAAGATTTCCTTTCTGTGTCCCTATTAGGCCACTACTCTTCATATTTCTCTTTCTTTCTTGATGTTTTCTTAACATAGAAAAAGAGAACACACAGAAGAAAAAGTAGCGAGAAAAGGGTGAATCTGAAAAGGAAAATGAAGCTTTGTCATGTGCTTTTTCTTCTTCATGGACCCATTTGGGGTTTACACTTATATCTGGTTGAAGCCAGACCAGACCCTCTTCTTTCTTCTTTATCTGCTCCTCTTTCTTCACCACCACTCACACCCATTCCTCCAATTTCAGCATCCATGACAGCAGCCTTTTCTCCAGGTACTCATGCACTGCGCGCTCTCTCTCTCTCTCTCTCTCTATATATATATATATATATATTCTCCATATGGTTATGAAATTTTTTTCCCCCAAGTTGTGGTCATCATTCCATCATTTTCAAATGTGACATGGGGCGCATAATTTCAAATTTCAAACTTTCAAGATTTCAAACATTCAGAAGCAACATTCATTACATTTAATGCTATAATATAAATAAATTATTTTTCTTCATAATTAGTCACATTTTTCATTGGGTTTAATTTTAAGTCGTCTTCTTAGGTTGTAATCAAGTTTACCATTTTTCAGTTTTTCAGTCTCAGATCACTGATATCAAGCCCATCTTCTGTCTAATTATTTGGATTTCTTGCCAATTTTCCCCCAAACTGAGCACTTTAGGTTGAAATTTTTACTATAAATTGCGCATGTAATCAGGGATTCAAGTGAGAAGTGAAGATCAGCATCAAATGAGTTCAGATAAAAAACTGCGTATATCACTCATTGTTGCCTCCTCTGCACTTGGTGCAGTCATATTGTCCTTGCTGTGTTTGTGGATTTATCACAGAAAGAATTCACACAAATCTCATAAGAAAAATTCTCATAACTCAGGTTACTTCTTTTTCTGCAACACTCAATTTCATTCCTCATTCACAAAATTTGTGGGTATTTATGAATTTACATTAAATTTTCCTTCTTGTTCTTTCTGTGATTTTCTTTGTTTTGCTCTTGTTTGTTTTGTATGGGATATAGGGCTTTCATTAGGTCCATTTATGGGTAAAAACAATTCCTTGAAGATGACTCGTAACAAGGGATCTGTACCTTTAATGGATTACAAGTTATTAGAAGCGGCAACGAACAATTTTGAAGAAAGTAATATTTTGGGTGAGGGTGGTTTTGGATGCGTTTATAAGGCGCAGCTGGGTGATAATTCTCATGGGGCTGTCAAGAAAGTACATGGTGGAAGTCAGGATGTCATAAGAGAATTCCAGGTACCAATTGTCTTGAAAGTTAGTTTAAAACTTGTTTTTGTATTCGTTTTCTGGGATTAGGTGTTGTGACCTTATTGTTTTCTTCTTTCAATGTCATATGGAATTACAGACTGAGGTTGATCTGTTGAGTCAAATTCAGCATCCGAATATCATTTCGCTACTAGGTTATTGCATACATGGTGAAACAAGGCTTCTTGTTTATGAACTGATGCACAATGGATCTCTGGAAACCCAATTGCATGGTAAATACATATAATGTAATTCTCTAGTTCAAAGTGAGTAGGAACAAGATGATGATCGAAGATACCAACGTTTTTTTATTTTCATTGTCTTTAGGACCTTCTCATGGATCCACTTTAACTTGGTATCTCCGGATGAAAATTGCTCTTGATGCAGCAAGGTGAGAGTTTTTTAAACCCCACTCTGGTAATTTTTAATTGTGATTATTGAAACTTGCTATTAACGTATTTGCAAGTGTTTGACCAGAGGATTAGAATATCTGCATGAGTATTGCAACCCATCAGTGATACATAGAGATCTGAAATCATCTAATATTCTTCTAGATTCCAACTTCAATGCCAAGGTAAAAATATATAATATATAAAATTAGAGGAGTTTCTGATCTACCTTTTTTTTTTTTTTTTTTTCTTCTTCTTTTACAAAAATATTGTTGATGTATGACTTAATCATATTCATTAGGATTTCCTTAACCTCTCTGTTTGTGTTTTGTTTGGATTCAGCTTTCCGATTTTGGTCTTGCCGTAACTGATGGGACCCAAAACAAAAACAACATCAAGCTTTCAGGCACCCTGGGTTATGTAGCCCCAGAGTATCTTTTAGATGGTAAGTTAATACAAATCTACTATGTCTAATTTCATGGTGAATAATTAATTTACAGCCCATAAAATTGCTTTATTTTTTATTTTTCTTTCACCATTTCTTCCCTCCCACCTCCTAGCTGCACATAGCTGGAATATTTGAGAGCACCAATAATGTTCTGGAATGGAATATTCCTGGTTTTGATAATCATATAAAATTAACAGACCATTAGCTTAACTTATCTCGTGCGTGTAGCTTCACATGTACTGTCACTGATTGGCACTGGGACTAATCATTATGTGAATCTCATTCAGAAAAAAAAACTCATGCAATAGACAACGGTGGGCCTGATAGGCTGATATAAAAGAAACTAGTGCTACTCATTCTTAAGGGTTTGAAGAATGATTTCAAATTACCAACTAGGTGTTAACCAATATAAAAGAAAATCCCAAAAAATAGAAATCATTAAACATCATTGATGTACTGGAAATTTATTGTGGGATATTGGTTTTTTTGGGTATGGCTTGTGACTTGTGAGATATTGTTGATATTTACATGGTGGGATGATTTTTAAGCCTTTGTTTAGTTTATGGATTTGGTAAGGGAAAGCAATAGAAAATCAAAAAATGTGAAGGAGAGGAAGGGAGAACCTATTTTTAGTTACATGTTATTCCAGACCATTTTTTAAGAATTTTTAAATTTTAATTTATTTGTGGAGAAAAATAATTGAAAATGTTTGAATAAATATCTCAATATACCGGTCAACAAGAAAAGGTCGCGGCTCTTGTCATAAGAGGGATCTCTTGATAATTTTACTCCGTTAGAAAATAGTTGGAACCTGCTGATAATTTCCTTCTTGGTTATGGCATTTGGGATCCCGGAGTTGGTGTCAATATGGACTTAGAATGCACTTGTCCATTTAAAATATATAGATAACGCAAATTTCTGACTGAGACATGCTATATTTATCCTTCTACTGAAATTCAGGAGGTTGTCATTATGTTTAGAAGGTGGATTTTTATTTCAATTTTTCAGTCCAAAATTTTCAATGCGTCAAGATTTTAGGTCCAACCACATTTGAAGCATCTCTAAGCTCGGTGCATTTTTCATTTTTATTTTCCGCTAAGAAATTGACAGTCTTTTATTTTCAATTTTTTTTTTCCAGGTAAATTGACCGATAAAAGCGATGTCTATGCTTTTGGTGTTGTGCTTTTGGAGCTTCTATTGGGAAGGAAGCCAGTAGAGAAACTGGCACCATCTCAATGCCAGTCTATTGTCACATGGGTATATGCCTTGATCTAACTCATATCTGTATTTTTTATTATTATTAATTTTTTATTTCAATATCAGAAAGCTTCCTCATTTTGAAATTCAATGCTCTGGCCATTTATGACCATGCAGGCCATGCCTCAGCTCACTGACAGATCAAAGCTTCCTAACATCGTGGATCCTGTGATCAGAAATACTATGGATCTGAAGCATCTATACCAAGTTTGTGAACTGAAACTCTTCCTAATACTATTTTTAATTCCCAGAGATGCAAGGTGTATAAAACCAAATCTGACAAGCCTGAGCACATTTGATGATCATTTAGGTTTGCTTGGTTTGTAACTATGGAAACAGTTTTCTGATCTCGGAAAACTGAAAACAGAAAACTGTATAAAAAAACTCTGTGCGGTTCAGTTTTGTGAAAATTCAGTTATAAAAGGGCCTATTTTAAGAGAACAGTCTATTATAGTTCTCAGTTATCTGTTTTCTGAGAACTGTTTTCAGAGTTACAAACCAAACATGCCTGTGATTTCAAATTCTATCTCTTTACACATTGACCTGACCAGGGTTTCTGTAATTCAATAAATTGCCCTTTTTCTGAAAGTGAAAACGACCCCAAGTAGGTACTGTTTTTGTCAAGTTTAATGCTCCTAAGCTGGGTTTTTGTAGTTCCATGTATCACCCATTTTCTGAAAGAGAAATGACCCTAAGTAGGTAGGGTGTGTCGAATTTAATGCCGGTTCAGGTCTGGTTTGGATATATAAAATCTATGGCTCGCGTTAGGTTTGTTCTTGTATGGATCCAATATGATATGCACTTCCAGACATTGTCTAAATGGAACTGCAATATGGTGTGCAGGTTGCTGCGGTAGCTGTGTTATGTGTCCAACCGGAGCCAAGTTATCGTCCATTAATAACAGATGTACTACATTCTCTCATTCCTCTCGTTCCCATGGAGCTTGGAGGAACACTAAGAGCTACAGAACATGCATCTCCTTAGTCCCGCGGAACCTCACTGGATACTTGTTGAGAGTTCCTTAGTCCCGCGGCGCCTTCTGGTCACCGGATACTTGTTGAGAGTTTTGAATGCCTTCTGCAGTGGTATAACATATTTACCTTCAGCACATACAAGATCATTTCTCTGTGCATTTAATTGCTGTGGTCATTTGGGTAAAGAGAAACTGGTGTTGTTAGATTGAATTTACTATTTTGCCAAAGGAATTTTGTAAATTGAAGATTATGAGATATGGTCCGCTTGTACATTCACTCACTCGTATATGTAACATGTTATTTAAGAGAATTGATGATTGAACCAAGTCATCTCTCTCGTTCTCTCTAAGAAGTTAATGTCATTGAATATCCTATATCTGGTTCAGTATGTTTGCTATGAGAGTTCTTGTGAATTTCTGATGATAATGTCTTCATCGGGCTGTATACATCTTTATAACCATCTAAGATTTTGCTAGTTCCAAGGCAATGGCTTATGATCTGGCATAGAAGCAAAATAATTTTGGCATAATATTGTCATAATTAAATATATAGCATAGATCAAATATACGCTTGAGGATAAATCAAGGTTTATTATCAAAGAAAAAAAAAAAAAAAAATTCCAAACCGATATCACATAAATTCAAGAATTGGCTTGAATATCATTCTACACAATTTGTTCAGCTTGACAAGGAATCTATGAGATATCCAATAAAAACATTACACCAATGTGGTTTATCCAATTAATCATTTGCTCACTAAACATAAAGCAGCTTGATGAATGAACTGAGCACAATAGGTGAAAGAAAGGTATGTAATAGAAGAATTTAATCACCATTTTTCATTCCACCAAACAACTTGGTAAAGGAACACTAAGGAAGTATCAATAACAAATGCTTTATCTACCACTGTGAATGATCCGAAATTCATAAAAACAATTTAGAAAGTAAGTCTCCAAAACAAATGAGAATATGAACAATAATGCATGTTTTTTACTATAGCTGCCAAACAAATAAACAAACCTATTAACGAGTTTAGCAAGTAATTCAAAAATTAAATAACTTGCAAATAATTCATTTATGGTGATAGCAAGCAGTTGGAGAATAGGATTCCTTTAAAATATTTCATGATTCAGGAAAAAACCTAGTCAAAGTGGAGTTCAAAAAAGAATACATCGCAAACAAATGATGAGTGAGAACTGGGAAGTTCAACTAAGGACACATGCAAACAATCGATGAATTTGAACAGGGGCTACAAACTAGAATGTTAGCATCCTCTTGAATTTTGGATTTTACAAGAAAATTCAGGAAAGTTTCTTTTGAAAATTCAATGAAATTAGAAATACTTAAGGAAATTATAACTAGATTTTGCAATGAGCTGGACAAAACTCAAAAAGTCATATTATCTGTACAATATCAACAACTCCATCATTGGGAAGTAAGTTTGTGATCTCTGTAGGCCATAACAAAAGTGTATATAAAATTCAGGCCTAGGATTACCCCAAAAATATTGTCATGATCAGATGTAGAAAGCTACACAAGAACATCAGAAATACTAAACTAGTACCAGGTACGCAATGCAATAGTAACGTATGAACAAAAACGCAGACACTAGCATGAACCAAACACAACAAGCTACAAGCAAAAACCCTTTTGGCACTGAAGAAACAAGTCCAACCCATCTTTCCAAGTAGACTTGAAAGACTACCAAACAAGAAAACAAAACAATCATGAACTATAGAAAGGAAGGAAATAGGGTGAAGCCATCTTTTCAAACTAACCAAATCAAATAGAAACAATGAAATATAAACAATCAATGACAACAACTACAAGCAAAACCCTTTGCACTGAAGAAACAAGTCCAACCCATCTTTCCGAGTAGACTTGAAAGATTACAAAACAAGAAAACAAAACAATCATGAATTATAGAAAAGAAGGAAATAGGGTGAACCCTTCTTTTCAAACTAACCAAATCAAATAGAAACAATGAAATATAACAATCACTGACAACAACTACAAGCAAAACCCTTTGCACTGAAGAAACAAGTCCCACCCATCTTTCCGAGTAGACGTGAAAGATTACAAAACAAGAAAACAAAACAATCATGAACTATAGAAAGGAAGGAAATAGGGTGAAGCCATCTTTTCAAACTAACCAAATCAAATAGAAACAATGAAATATAACAATCACTGACTAAGCAATATGAGAAAATGAACCTAACATAAATTATTCACGAGGACGATAACTTAAATTACAGAATTAATAAAACCTCCCAAAACAAGTAAAGAAAACCATGTTAACACCACATCAAAAAAAATGAACCTATCCTACCTTACCAATATATAACTTAGAATTGAGGGTTAGTGTTCATTGGAAAATTCAAGCCCATGGTTGCAAATTCAACAACCTAAATGAAATAAAATAAATCACAAAACACAACCATAATCAAACCTATATAGAGAAAATGAATATAAGCCATTTTCCTTTCCAAATCATAAAAAGCCAACCATCAATTCATATCAAGTATACAAGTCTCAACACATAATTATAATCACATCAAACACCTAGAAAATCATCACCAAACTATTTGAAGCTCACATAGTTTAAACCATGATTCCACAATAATCAGAAAAGGATAGTGATAAGATAACAAAACCACCAGCAACCACAAAATGATTGCAACTCATCTTCCAAATAAGTCAAAAAGCTGCTAATAAACAAAGGTCTGATAATGGACTCTTATGAGTTTCCTTACAACATAAGTTGAATAAAGCACAAAGAATAAAACACTGTCTTCTTTGCATATCAACTAAATCTCTAAATCCAAACAAAACAAGCTTAAGTAATAAGCGAATTCGACTACCATCATCTCAGAAGCCAAGCTTGGTACGACGCCAGTGCCTACGCTTCGCGTTGTACCTGAAAGAAGATAAATATACATATATTTATATGTGTGAATACATATATACATACATACATATATATAATATGTATGGAAGAATGAAGAAGAGGATGATAAAGTGGGAACCTGATAGTGTTGTCGGTTCTGAGACGGATCCAGTGAGGGATAGGCCTGTTTTGCCTCATCTTCTTCGCCAGCTTCTGCTTGATCCGGAAGGTCTTGTGTGACGGCTGCACAATACAAATTCGATTATAGAGAGAGAAAGTATAGATAAGAGAGAGAAGACAAAGAATACACATCTGTAAATTCACAAAACCAGAGAGAGAGACAGAGTCTCACCATTTTCGCGACTGGAGATCGGCCACAAGATTTGCGGAAACCGTCGACAAAAAACCCTAGTTGTAAGCTAGATAGATACCCTTTGGGCCAAAGGCATTGGTATATATTGCTGCTGTTACAATGTGTGCAACTCGAGTGGGCCCAACATGAGCCCGGTCCAAAGAAATTTAAACCTGGGCTGTGTAACTTGCAATATGGTCCGGCTTGGGTTGAAACGTCACAACCCGATTTTATTTTGGGCTTAAAAAATCCGATGAATCACAATGAACCTGATAAAATCGGGTTGTGACTCTAAACCTACAAAATTTGGGGAAATACAAATTTAAGTTTGTTATTATTGTAGTTCTTATTGCAACAAATTGTTACTTTATTTTGTATATACATGTGTAAAAAATATATATATTTTTAAAAAAATAGTAATATAACGAGGGTGTTCTCACTGTGAACTTGTGTTCTCATACATTAAATTTTATTCTAATTATAAATTTTTATTAGACGACGCACAAACTTATTAGACGACGCACAAACTTATCATGATGGCACTCTCATAATATAAGACTTGCTCAATTTCTTGTCTAATTTAAGAATTTCATGAATCAATTTAAATTTCTACCAACAATGGAATTCGTAATCATATTCTAATATAAATTTTGTAATTGGTGCAATGAAACAAATTTGCATTGACAAACACAATTACACAAGAGTCAATTTTCGTGTCAAATTACGCAACTTGGACTAACACAAATTCAACTTTTGAAAGCAATCAAATTACAAATTAGTCAATTTTCGTGTCTTTTTTACGGAGTACTTAAAAAAAGGACGGAATTGGTTAAATTTTGATCAATGGGTCCTTTTTTCAGATCCATTGTTTGAGATTTGAGTAGAGGAAATATATTTAGGTTATTTCAGTATCAAATTCTACGGTCTCAAGTTCTCAACTCAAATTTGGTTAACTTTTTTTTATATTTCTCGACTTTTTTTATTCTATTTTTTAATTATAATTATGTAATTTCATTAAGTAGAATGATGGAATGGAGGAGAGGTTATTTACCCCTTTATTTATTTTTATTTTTATTTTATTTACCGTAATATTAAGAATGTTCGAAGCAATCTATAATTTTAAGAATGTTCTACATGTTTTTTGTAAATATTGCATGAATAAAATCATTAAGAAGATTATTACACTTCAATATTAAGATCTATCGCCTTTAGAAAACAGAGAGAACAAAAAAAAAAGGGTTGCTTATTTAATTTTTAATTTTTTTATATATCAAGAAAATTTATAATTAAACCAGCATGTGATTTTAGAGAAATTATTAGATAATCCTGAATCATTAATACTTGTTGGACCAGTTAAATTCAGACTCTCAGATTGAGAAAATGATCCATAAGAGTGTATTAATATATTATAAAAAAATCTCAACATTAGTTTTTATTGGATTAGTCTCCCAAATGTTAAATGAATCAGAACTATTTAATAATTTATTGTGATTTTATCCCACTTTGAGTATTCTGCATTAAATGAACATTATGAACTTGACTTCTTTCGTTTGGATGTGGTAATGTAAATTATACTTATTATTTGAATGAGTTGGTACTCAATCTCAAATTTTGTCACATTTAAATAATTCAGATTGGATAAAAGATTGTTGTTTGTCCTCCTAACAAGTTGAAAACTGAAAAAAGTTTCTCTACAATCTACCCACAGAATGGTATTTATAAGACAGTAAACATCAAACTTTCTGCATCTGGAAGATTTGCAAAACCACCTCAACGCACGAAAGGAATAAGAAGGTACTCAGCATAGAATAGCTGCAAGAAAAAAAAAAAAACAATACCATTGCAAACATTTCAGTACCAAATCAAAGCACAATGTAACAAACAGCATAATTTTGATACACTTAATTACCTTCCATATGAACATGTAAAATGATGTTACTGATGCCTTACTAGCGAGATCAACAGAACGAGCTCGGAACAGCAGGAGGGAAGCAAGTGCACAGTGGCCTAATACCTGCATTGTATGAATTTTTACGTGAGTGAAAACCACCATAAATTTAAGTAAAGTAGCTAATGAATTGTTGTAGAGTGAAGTGACATACTGTGACCAGCTTGTTAGCTAGGAAGGAAGACGAAGCTCCTATTACCATTGCAGCTCCATATGCCATTAACAACATGGTAATGCAAAGCCAAAATACCTTTACAAAACACAGCTTGTGAGGAAGAATTTTGGAAAATCACAAATTTGTTTTTGTTTTTGTTTTTGTTTTTGGCAAAATAGTAATGTTATGAGGTTAAGAATGATTGTTGAATGTCGAAAAATTTCCAAATTTTCCTTTCTTTTCCTCTCATTTTAACCACTAAGGCAGTAAGACAATGCAAAATGAAATTCAAGTATTTTACTAACTCTTTCTTGTCCTAGGCTGACACTGAATGATTGAATGCCAAAATCCCTATCACCATCCACGTCCGGTATGTCCTGTAACAATTGCACACACATATATAATTCAATCACCAATGACATAAAACAACTTAGAGATATGAACAAGTGTTCAAAAAATTCATAGCCAGCGATAATTAAGTTCGTGGTAGGCAAGAAACAACGAGAGGACATGCTGAATTGCCATGAAAACCGAAGGATTCCATTTTGTTTTCCAAAATTCAGAATGCAGCCATTAGAGAAATAGGCTGCATCACCACAGATGGTGATGTGAACTGAAACAACGTTATGCCATCAAAATCAAGTAACGATCCTTGGGGAAAAAAAAGTACCACAAAACGATTTCTGTTCCGTAGATGTCAATGTTATGGTTTAAGATCACAAACCATAGACTCAACTGAGCAAATGATACATCAACTTCTTTTAGTAAAATACCATGATCACAATGGCATGTGCTTGAATACTAAAATGATACCTAAAAATGTTCGATTACTATCCAGCTCGGTCAGCCACTTGGGCTGGAGAGACATGGTGCCTGCTAAGTAAGTTTTGTTTATGCTTGGATAAGCTTAGTCTCAGTCTTCAGACCTGTGCAAGCATAACCCGAGTAGACAGTATTTTACACTACAGAAGAGCAGAGGACTCTGTTACATTGGCGCTTTGGTATCCTCAAGAAAAGTGAAGTTTTAGGAAATCAAGTGTATGACCTTTCAGTTCAACCTAAAACCATGTGTATGCATGATACATTCACTTGATTATTTTTATTGTGATCAATTAATTAAAGACACTTGCATGACTTGTGATTATATCTACATTAACACTTCTCTTGAAAATATTAGTTAGAAGTACTTAGTACTAGTACTTGAAGCACTAAACCTTCTACCAAAATTGCATTTTCTGAAAATACTATGTCTCAAGATTTACCTTGAATAATGCTATAACGGTGGAGAAGAAGCACATGAACGCAACTGCAAAGAACAATGACTTTGTAAACATTGTTGGCCTACCGAGCACATATTTCTGCAGTGTCGTCACTTAGATTTTAGTTAATCGGAAAAGGGAAAAAAATAAAACCAACAAGGGATATCAACATAGCTGTCATTCATCTACAAATTACGAGAATAAGAGTTAGTAACATAGTCTTGTTTTATTTACTTTAAAATGGAGGAGCTGGTACCTGGATGTGTACAAAGAAGGCAAACTGAACGACGATTGCCCTCACAATGATGATGCATATTGCAGCAAGGAATGCATTTCTTTTCCATCTGAGTAAGGGAAGCTACAACAAACACCAAAAACTTCAGTTCATGGCATAAAACCACCCAAGTAATTTAGAATTTGAGTCAACCTTAAATTAGCAAATATATATATATGTGAAAACGAAACATCAACAGAACGAACACATACACAAACAAACACACATATTTTGGATTTATGAAACTGCTTATTTGAGGAAACTATAGGTCTTTTGTAGACCAAAGACAGATAATGTCTCTAGTCTATGAAAACACACATATATGAAGTATGGTTATAGAATTGGTGATCTTACCTCAATAGAATATGCACTCCCAAGTAGAAAACTTATGAGAAGGGCGGAAAACAATGGCGGGGACTGAAACACAATTCCCATGGTGAAACTCTGAAAATAATTTCAAAAAAACAGTTAATGGTATAGAAAAATAGTATTCTCAAAATAAATATTACTATGCATACTAAACATTAGAAATACTAACCATCAATAGAAATGTGGACACGATTGCCATTCCGAATCCCACAGAAAATTCTCCGGAAGCCAGAGGAAGATTGGGTTTGTTAACCTAAAAAACATGTAAACAAATTGAAAAGCAAGTAAAAATCTGAAATATGAAATAGATAGGGTTGCACATTTTCACCTACTCTTTTTTCATCTCATCAAAGACGATATAATAGTGAAAAATGTCCAATTAAATAAATATTTTTGATCCATGAAATAAACCTTTTTCTCCAGGAATATTTCAACTTGTTACAACAATAAATTACCTTGTCTATTTCGACATCAAACAATTGGTTTAGTCCCACAACGTAAATGTTCATCGATATAGCTGGAATCAGTGCCTACAATAGAAACAAAATTGTAAAATTATTATTTACACATTGAAAAATTTGGCTACTATTCATGTTACAAAACCTTACCTTCATTAATCCCAGTAAAAATACCGGAGAGAGATCAGTAGCTGATGCTAGAGGAAGAAGAGAAACTGAAGTTATTCCCATAACCTGGCAATCAAAATGGGAAAAACTCATCGTTTCATTTCAACGTGACATTGTTGTTATATAGTAATTTTCTCGAGAAATTTGTTGTGACCATGAAACTCACTGTGCCAATTACAGTGTGGGGACGAGAAAACCTGTAGAATGCATCCAATTGCTTAGAAAGACTATTCAGAAATGTCGCCAAATGATCATCCTTGGATTGTGATCCATGCTCGGGTTCTATTGTGACAGGAATAAATTGTTTTCGGATTAATGTGCACTTTCTTCTACTTGTTTCACTCTCACTGTTTGTAGGAGTATCAGCTAAAGTAAATCTCCATTGACAACATCTGAATGACTTCTTGTACTGCCATTTGTTTGTAACATTTTGTACTTGCTTCAATGGTTCATGAAGTGGTTTATGAAAACCTATACAAGTTCAAAGATAGATCATTATAGAAATATAATGAACCTTACCCACACATGAGACCTTTACAAGGAACTTTATATATATATATGTTGTTTTCTAATGAAACTTATACAATACACACAACACATTTTATACGGACTTGATCCCCCAACCTTTCACTTGTAAAGTAAAAGAAAAATTACTTAGATTTAAGCTCTTCGCAACAAAATACGATCATATTACTAACTATGCGGTTTTCGACTAATAGTAAGGTTTTATACAAAGAAAAAAATTATATCATAGTTCCAAAGATCAATAAATCCTAACACTTTTTTACTAAATCAACACCCTCCTACTTTTTTATAAATATTTCTACATTATTTCAAAGTCCTCAATTTTGTAACTTCACCATTTTCAATTTGACTACAGTTTTTATATAAAATCCATCAAAATATGAATATTCACTTCTTACAAATAATCTTTTAATTCCACATCTGTTTTAAGTTCTATCATATTTCCAATTTGAAACTATAATAATTATAAAAAAATCTAGTTCAAATATGAATACTTAATTTTTAAAAACAATATTTCAAAAGTTGTTTTCCTTGACAAAATTGTGATTCCCAAATTCAGAAACTACAATAAAAAGTAAAAATAAAACATTTTCAAATTTAAACAAAACGAATGATGATTAAATCAATAATAAAGGCTTATAAAAATTAGAATTTCAAATTGAAAACTTAAAAGATAATAAAAAAGAGTTAGGAGTCATCTCTAAAAACAGTAAACCCTTATTTATCTAGATATATTTTATAAAAAAATTATTTTATTTGAGATTAAAAACAGAAAAAAAGGGTACTTGAGCGGGCTTTGTAGCAATTACGTTTAACTGTATTGTCGTCTATCTCGGGCATGCATATCTTCATGCAACAAACTACGTTCGCACGTTCTAAAATTATGTTAAGCCTTTCGCTAAATTACGCCACTATGTACACGGTTCACCATTTCTATATAATTTTCATTTATCTTATTATTCATTATCATTCCGTTTAAAAAATTGTTTTTTTAATGTATAGAAGTGAATATATTATTCATATGTGTTAAAAATTAAGAACTAAGAACAATCAAAGTTATGGGTTTTTGATGATTTTAATACCCATGGTGAAGAATGGGTTAATTTTCTAATCAACCCACATAAACAATTTTTTATTTTAAAATAAATAAAAGGTTACCATTAATGTAGTATGAATAAAATTTCAAAAGAGAAAACAATTAAAAAATCGATTAAGAAGGCAGAGTTGTGGGAAAAGAAGCACTTACCTTGAAGAGCTTGAGGAGGGAAATGACTCTTTAAAGGAGAGAAGCAACATGCATTTGAGTGCAGCATCTCTCGCTTTCTCTCTGTGATAAAATAAATATATATGTGTGTGTATATATATATTTTATACACACACAACTACATACTATAAGCTAATTAACTGATGGATGGTGTTCTGACGGGACTCACATTGTGCATACAGATGGCGATGGTGCTTGTGTTTGGATGAATTCATCAACTCTCTCTCTCTCAAATCTTTTTATTGGTACACAACATAAGCCCCATATCTAAAAGCCCAAGCCCAGATAAAAGAGAAGAAACTGGCCCAAATCTAAGTGCTTTTAATGATTATTATTGAATACATCAAACGTCAATATTTTTTAAAAAAACTAAAAGCACTTTTAAGTGATTGAAAAGCAATATCAAACAAGTTTTAAGAGAAATTATTTATTTATTTTAAATAAAATTAAATGTGTATCACTTATTAGTTAGACAAGGTGCATAAATATACACACACACCTAGTACAGTGAATACAATTTGTATCACTCTATTAGCTAGACAGGCACCAACCAGGAGTATCCAAAGTCCGACGAATCAACCATATTGATTTGATGTGATTAAGAGACTATAATGCCACGGAACTTTGTTTTGGGTACACCGGATTTGTAAAAATAAATAGTCCATATTATTTGTTTTCAGCCTCTAACCCGTCCAATCCACCCGAGCTATAGTTTACCACAAGCATATTAGCCGGTTCTTAGGCTAGGCCCAAACTTTCAGAGCCCGCTCAGTGGGTGGGCCATACTGACCCGTTTATTGTCTGGGCGGGCCTAGGTTTGAGTTTTAGCCCACGAGCCGCAGATAACATGACCCGCAAAGTCCGAAAAAGGGCTTAGCCTGGCCTGATCAAAAGAATAGTTCCCAGCCCAGTGTGGTCGGGCCGGGCTGGCCTGCCCGTTTGACAACTTGAATGATGAACCATATATATACACACAAATAGGCAGCTCAGACTACTTTTATTACCAATTTTTCGTCCATTATATTATGAAATTGTTACAAATAAAATGGGTTATATATATATGATTATATTTATGTTTAAGGACTTGGCAATCCCTAGGCGTGGTACATGTGGCTGTGTAACTAGTTTTGTAGTGCTGGAGCACAACATTATGGGCCCAATATTAGACCATGAGGGTGAGAAGAAAAAAAAGGTTAAAAAAGCAAAAGAAACACTCCCTTTTGAAGTTAAAAAAGTTCGAAATAGGGAGAAACAAGAAACTGCACAAAGAGCTTCCATTTTTTGTGATGCATATGTACATACATACATATTATATTATGCAGGTCACAAAAACTGAGAAAGTTAAGCAATTGTTGCTGGTGAAAGTTTGTATACGTATACTGGTCATGTATTTTTGACTTACAATTTTTTTTGGATAAGTAACTTAGAATTAATCTTGTTGCTTCCATTATTTAGAATTATAATATTAACTAAGTTACTAAGAGTATCTCTAACCGTTATGTATATTTTTATGTATATTTTTTTGTGTAAATTTTATGTGTCATGATTGATTTAAACAAAAATTTTGAATTATTTATTTTTAATTCCAACGGTTGTTTGATACATTTTTTGTAATAATATATTCCTTAATAACAATCAACCACGTGTCATGTCATAATCTATATAGGGTTAATTTTTTAATGAAAGGAGAAAGATGGAGGAGAAAGAAAATATGTTGATGTAGTTGTGTAAAAAAATGGTATAAAATAGATAACAATTTTAAACATTTATATATTTTATCAAATTGTTAGAAATAAAAAAAATTTACACATCGGCATATTTTAAAGAGACTATAAATAACAAAAATGAAAGATAAAGAAAGCGTTGTTCTTCAATGGTTGTTATCATGAAATATTCTAGATGGTTAATTTAAATCTAAATTAGTCCACTATATGAAAATGTCAAATCATTGATTGTTATTGGTTAATGAATTAATTGAGATCCCTTTCACTCATTAAATTCTTCCTAATTTTCCGCTTTCTATTCATTGGATATATCATTAAAAATTACGTACTAATCACATGTAAAGTTAAGCATAGGGCCAAAGAATAAGGTGTCAGTAACGGTCCATGGACAGTGTGAAAAATAGTCCTATGCTACTTTTTGTTTATAACATATTTTTTAATTGAGATAATTTCACTGACACCCCCAGTAATTTAATTAAATTTCAGTGTAAAATATCTTTCAAAAATAATTATCACTCATATTACAAACGTTTGTTCCGTTTTTCACTCACATCCCAAAAGTTAGTTGACAGGCGTGTCAGACCACTTTTTACATGTAAAAAGACATTCTTACCATTTGACTTTGATTTGACCTATTTAATTATTTTTTTATGATTGAAATGACATATTTACCCTTATAATGTTAGACTTTTATACCCCTCACATGTTTTACTCTTCTCTAACCTTGATGGTCTACGGAAGCATATTCCTGTGTTTTGCATATGAAGAAAACCACTCGTGCTTGTGCTTGTGCTTGTCGACCTAAGCTCATTCCGATCAGACCTAAGCTCGTGCTTGTCGCCGGTGAGAGAGCTTGATGTTGGTTGACAATGAAGCAAGAACTGGGTTGCTGCACCTCTGCAACTTCCGGTGAATAAAACAGGGGACTTTGGCGGTGGAGAGTTTTAGATTCCGGTGACAAGTTGAGGAACCAATCCTCTAATGGGTGTTGGGTTAGGATTAGGTGGTGAAGTGCTCGCCGGAGTTGATTTCCGGAAAATGATTTCGTTTCGTGGTTGAAGAAAACAGGTGATTCCGGAATCTCTCCGGTGAAATTGTTGAATGACAGATCAAGAGTGGAGTTTGTCGGAATTTTGTCTGCAAAATAATGTTTGGACGGAAAATGAAATTAAGAATATGAATGTAGTTGGTGGTATTAAGTATCGAAATATATTGTTTTACAGGTATGCGAGTACCGTTTCAGTAATACATATTGTTAGTATGAAATAGTGTACATAGAATGTTTGGTTTTCCAGTTTCCACCATTACTTCTGACAAAACAACTTCTTTTCTTCTCAACAGTCCCCTTTCGCTATGGACTCTCTCTGTCTCTCTCCACAAAGAAACCCAACAACAGAGGTTTTCTGTGACGATAGAAGTTTGATACACCATATCACTTTCAATTCCTCCTCAATCGCCCTTATCATCAACCCCATACCCAACCTCTCAACCGTCACCCGAGGATACGACCATGGATCACGATCTTGATCCGACCCACAACGAACGGCTGTCACGAACGGCCTGAGACAGCAACGATTCCGGTCACGACGCTCCTCGAACCCAGTTCCACGACCATAGCCCGATCTTGATTCGACCCACAGCGAATGGCGGGTGCGACGGTTCGAGCTCTACGACGCCGCCTTTGTGGTGGTGGTGACTTGTGAACGCTGTTGTGGAGCATCGCGAAATCATGGAAGGCCACTGCTGTTTTGAGCTCGCCACATTGCGATGGTCGTCGACTATCTCTCATGTTCTCTGTTATATATACATGTACATATATATATTTACCCATATATATATATATATACCTCTGTGTGTGCAAATATATGTGTGATGTATATGATGGGTGTGTCTGCAATCCAAACTGTTTGTTCATGGATATATACATAGCAGCAAAGCAAACAGACATTAAAAATTCCAAACGAAGCTCTGTTTTGAAGCTCGTCGGTCTTTGGTTTGATGGAGCGTTGGACACTCGTCGGTTCCCCTGTTTTTTTTCCCTCTGCCGAATCAGTCTCGGTTGCCGGACCAGTGCACCCACCTTCACTGGCGATCTGTACAATCAATCAAGTTCTGCATCTCCAAATTTGTCTTCGTAGTTTCTGATTGCCGGAACAGTTCTTGCTAAACTGTAAGTTTAGTCTCCTCGGTTCAGTCCGTGCTCACCAGCTCAGTTCGCGTCTCGCCGGGCACGATAGTTCTTGCTCTTGCCGTTCCGTGTTCGCTGTTCAGATCTTTGTCAAAACAACTCTCTACTCCTAATCGTCGTTCAGATCCGCTTATATATATATATATATGAGACCTTATATAATTATATATATATAGATATAATTATATATAATTTGTAATTTTATAAATGTGATTAAAAAATTAGGGACAAACATGTCTTTTCACACGTTTTAAACGGAAGCAGTGACGGAAAGCGAAATTGGACCTGATAGTTATTTTTAAAAGATGTTTTAGATTGATATTTGGCCAAACTTTAAGGGATATCAGTGAAATTAATCCTTTTTAATTTTGTTAACACCTAATTTTTTAAAAATATTTCTATTTCCTTTTCTTTCAAACTCTAAACTTTTTTTTTTGTTTGTTTTTTGAAGTAAACGAAACGTTTGGGAGACGAAGAACAAACTACCATAAGAGTGTGTGTGTATGTATGTATATATATATATATATATAAAATTAAAAAGTGGGGGCAGTACATAAGAAAAAAATGAATTGAGTTGATTGAAATAGATAGTTTGATTAGGACAAGAAAAAAAGAAGCACATGGAGGTGATATATCTTTTGAATGGCATGGCAATGATGAGCTTGACCAGGTCCAGAAAAATGGAGAGGATCGGAGCAGTCTATATATGCATATCCCATGGTCTGCGGGTGACTTTTGAGAGACAAAAACATTTTCCATCATCCCTTGTTTGATTGTTTCTTCACGAAACCGCGTTTTATCCTAGTAATTACCGTGTTAACTCTAATCCTCATCTGCCACAAAGAAATTAAGGGACAAGATAATACTAATAGTCAATGATATGTATATATATATATACATACTGCGTATATATCTATCACACAGAGAGAATACGTGTGTGTGTGTGTATATATATATATTGAACGCTTGAGGCTTGAGCAAAACGACAATAATTTAACCCTTTACAATATCCCGCCTTTTTTAAGATATTATGCCCATAAGACTAAGGACTGATATGCATTATGTGCTATGTAATTTAAGCTGTAACTATAACGATTTAATCTATCACATGATACGGTATTGTCTATTTTAAACTTGAGCCTGTGCGATTTTATTGGTTTTATTCCAAAAAGCTTCATATTAGAGTAACACACTAACATATAAACATTTCACTTTTCATTTATCTAAGTAATATAGAATTGTGCACATATAACTCGTCTAGTATAGTAGGCTGCTAGTGCTTCGTGCATCCGCCTACAAGTCCGTCACAATCTACCCCCTAGGAGGCACTTGTAGCCTTCCACGCTTAACAACCTTGTAGGCGGGTGCATGAGGCATTGACAGCTTACCATACTAGACGAGTTAAAAGTGCACAATTCCACATCGCCTGAGTAAAAAAAAGGTGAAGTACTTATATGTAGGTGTGTCACTCCAATTGGTATAAAGTCTTTTGGGAGTAAAATTCAAGAACAACATCGTACGGGCTCAGGCCTAAAGCGAACAATATAATACCATGTGATTGAGTGGCCTGATCCAGTCGGAAGTGTGCTGATAGGGACCTCGAGTGACGAGTTACAGGTGCACAATCCCCCGAGGACCTCGGACATTTTTAGAATAAAAATCAAATAAATTGCTATTAATTTTTTAAAATAATTTAATTTCCAAAATCTGTACAAAGAATTCCCTTTGTCGGACAAGTGATCATTGGTAACTTCTTGGTGCCATAACAAGTCGCTAGACTCTAGAGACACCTCCATCAACCAATACAATTAAGGCTGTCATGATCAGCTCTTGGCTTTTTTAACCTCTTGATTGGGACAAATTTTAAGGGAAAGACTCTTAACATTTTGAACGAGAACAATACAAGGATTATACAACCAAAATTATATATAAATATCATTTACAGTAGATTACATATCTTACTCTACCCTTTTTTTTTTACGAGTATCATTCTTTTGACCAAACTCAACCTCACTTTTGATTACTTCGTATCATTTTATTTAAAGATATTTTTATATTATTATTATTATTATTTTCATGATAGGATGATGTAAATAGGAGTAACATGACGAAGTGATTCTTGAATGATTTCTTGTATTCAAAACATTGTTAATTTAAAAGAAAACTCATAGACATCTGTCATCAGATGCATGCATCTCACGACATACTCTTGGTCTAGTTAAAAACTAGTTGGAGCCTATCAGTCTCTATGACACACACACATTCAACTTGGGGTAAGTGGAACTCAAAATGGCCTGTATTTGCATATATTTTCATAATATTAGTCCATATATATAAATCAAAACAATTAATATACTTAATTGTATAAAATATTTTTTCCATTCCAAATTAATTATTTTCTTTGAAACACTTAAATTGAAATGGATGGAATATTTGTTAGGCATGCAGCCATGCATATATGAATATGTGTATGTTAAGGAACAAGGAGTGCGGTTTAAAAGAGAGAGTGAGGTATGCGATGCTTGTGAATTATATATATATATATATATATATATATATATATATATATATATAATGCTCTTATCCCATTACCAACTCAGAATCTGAACTTCTTTGTTCAATCGTATATGGTTGTCTGTATGTACACATTACACACGTATAATATATATACACACACATACGAGTACTATACAAATAATACACATATATAGTTGTGAGTTGTGAAGCAATTGAGAAGATAGAGAGAGCGCCAGAAGCGGCGTGACATGGACGGGAGCGCGTCAGCAGGGCATGAAAGAAAGAAAGTGTGGTTTTTAGACTTTGGGTTGCTCGCTCATCATCCATGTTCTAGTTTGGGTCCCGCATCACGCGTCTGACTGTACCCCGTGGGTCCCGTAATTCTCTTTAGCTGTAAACCAATTTATTTTTAAAGTTTTCAATTTTGTAATTAAAGGCTGAATCTTGAGAATTTCAAGATAATTATCAAAATCATTTGTTGAATGAGATAAGAGTTTTCCAAAAACAAAAAATTACATACAACTCATGCCACCCTCCTAAATTGATTGTTGTGGAAAACAATATTCAAAACAATTTTAAAAATTTGATAATACCTCATGTGCCATCATAATCTTTGGAGTGGCTAATTAAGGAATTTTTTTTTATGGTGACGCTAAAATATTATTAAAATAAAATAATAAATATAAAAATTTATTATTTTTAGTTTATTTGACATATGTTGGGTTGTGCCCAACATGTATTGGTGTGAAATTCAAATTCTTTGATATTTTAGTCATGCATGTTAGCACTTTCTAAATTATCATGAATGTTGTGGACAGTAGATAGTGAAGAAATAATACAGTCAATTTACTTTTCTTTCTTTTAGACTAAAAAGATTTGTGAAAGTAAGAATATATTTGTGAATGTAAGAATATATAGTGTACATTTTAAAAATTTGAGTGGGAATACGAGAATATGAAAAAGAATTAATTACCATGAATATGGGGGTGGTACAGAGGGAAAAAGAGAGACGTTATCTTTTGAATATATAAAAATCAGTAGGAGTAAGAATGTGAAGTGAAATATTTTTATAATTGAGTGTTAATGTAAATATAGGTAATAATGTACATACAAAAAAAAGAATCAGTGATTTTGTGGGTCCAGAAAAATTAGCATATAACTGGTAGTTACAAGAGTACGCAACCATATCACCAAACATTAAAGTGAGAGATAAAATGTTATTTGTGTTGAAAATAGATTGAATTATTTAATGTATGAATTAGATTGCGTCGTGATACAAAGAAACATATGGTCAAAAATAGCGACTCGGCCTATAGAATTTGATTTGAAAAAATGGGTTTGTAGATGGACAGACTTAACACACAAAGTTTTGAGAGTGGTCGATTTCTGCAGGCTTTTGTGTCTTTGTCGGCTTTACAAAACATGTGTTGTAAGTTTCGTGTAAAATGTTTTCAGTCCATTTCGTTCTCAATAGGACAAGTGAATTCTGATGGTCTTTTTTTAAATTTTAAAGGTGCCAATTTTAAATTTTAAAAATGCAAAAGTGCAAAAAATCTTGTAAACTATCATTAAAAGTAAAAAAAATCCCTCTAAATTATTGGAGTTACAAATCTAACTCCCATCTATCTGTACTAACGTTTTAAAAAGAACATTTTCAATCACCGAACTATATTTTTCGGCTCCCAGAGAGTCAAAATTACCAAAATACACCCACTTATTAATTTACATAAAAATTGTAAAATATCATAAATGTATAATATCCATAATAACATTTAGGGGCCATCTTGCAACTAACCAAACAGTTCAGGGAGTTTTTTACAATTTTGTCTAATAATAATAATAATAATAATAAAATAATAATAATAGTATAATAACAAAAATAAATTGCTTAGTTGCAAGATAAGTGAATCACTTTGACCCTTGCAAATTAACAATAAGAATAATAATAATAAGAATAAATTGCTTGATGGATCCATATACCTATAAATAATTTTTGCGAATTCATAAATTATCAATAAATAAATAAAATAATAATAATAATAATTATTATCATTATTATTTAAATAATAACAAAAAATTTGGTTGATTAGTTGCTTGGTGGATCTATATACCTACAAACAGTTTATGGAAGCCCATAAATTATAAAAAAAAAATAGTTTAAAAAATAAAATATAATAATAATAGTAGTGTGCCGGTGGTAATCATAATAATAATAATTTAAAAAAATAACAAAAATAAATTGTATAGTTCAGGGTTTGATTTGTAAGTCAAGATAGTTTAGGGGGTTATTTTTCACTTTTTTGATAGTTCAGAGTTTTTTACACTTTCTTCGGAGGTCTAATAGTCATTCAAAAGAGTAATTTGGGCATTACTTGAAAATACACTGGCGTGTGAATGAACAGACGCCAAAAAATGTGTTCCGATGATTGGGAGGGTTATTTTTGCAATGTTGGTATAGATGAGAGTTCGACTTGCAACCCCAAATAGTTTAGGGGGTATTTTTTACTTTGGTGATAGTTCAGGGGTATTTTTGCGCTTTTACCTTTAAAAAACTATTCGCATAGAAAAGTTTTACAAGGGAAGAATACTATTACAATCATTTTACATTGAACTTTTAAATAAGACATGAATTTTGGAGCCGCCAGAAATTGAAAAAAAGAAGAAGCAAAATATCACATTTGAAACAAGAAAGTTCTAATTCAAGAGAAATAACATAAATTATTTGATGTTCATTCGATCCATCCGTTATGGTTATTTTATATTGTCTTTTTCTTTTAGTGTGATTTTGCTTTACGAGAAAGACGGTAAATAAAAAGATATAAAATAAATGTTTCAAGACAAAAATAAAATCTTTTTATTGTAACCAAAATAACTCTCTAATTCTTTTCCTTCTCATTTTATAAAAAATTAAATTGTATAAATTATAACATTTCTCCCATCATATTTTCCATCAATTAAACTATGTTAGAAACTTCATATGATATTCATAGTCAAATGAAGTATATATATATATATATATATATATATATATATATATATATATGATAATAACCCTAGATTGTCTTCAACAATGAGAGCAATGAAATATTATTTATTGTTGTAATCAAGTGAACTGAATTTGGTAACTTAAGATTTTGTTCTACCTTGGCTATTTTATTCGATTAATTATGTCACTCACAATAGCCAACTGGTTCCCAGTAGACAAAACCCCTGTGGGTCCCATTTGCTTAATTTTGGCTCCTAAAGGCTAAAAACAAAAAGACCACCACAATGACTGAACTATCTTTCTACAAAACCCAACTATAAAAATCCCCCACAACCCCTTCTTTCACCAAGTACACCATTGTCTTGCCTCATTCTCACTTTTCACACTTCGCCACAAAAAGAAAAAAAAACATTTCAGATTACACCAACCATGGCCAGACCACAACAGCGTTACAGAGGCGTTAGGCAGAGGCATTGGGGCTCTTGGGTTTCTGAAATTCGCCATCCGTTGCTGTAAGTGAGCTCGAACGTTAAACTTTTTTTTTATAAAGAAGAGATTATATCATCTGAACTAATGCTCGTTTTTGTGCAGGAAGACTAGAATTTGGCTAGGGACTTTTGAAACGGCCGAGGCCGCGGCACGAGCCTATGATGAGGCAGCGAGGCTAATGTGTGGTGGGAGGGCCAGAACCAACTTCCCCTACAACCCGTCGCAGTTTTCGTCATCGTCATCGAAACTTCTCTCGGCTACTTTGACAGCCAAATTGCAGAAATGCTATATGGCTTCGCTGCAAATGATGACCAAAGCGTCAGTGCAAGAGCCACAAAGGCTGATGACTTCTCCCAATGTTGTCACTGCTAATGTCAATGGCATTGCTTGGAATGTCAACAGAAATGAAATGTGGGCACCAGAAAATAAACCAATGGTGGAAAATACCCAACAATTCAAGCCTCTTGAAGAAGACCATATCGAGCAAATGATCGAAGAATTGCTTGATTATGGGTCGATTGAGCTATGCTCTGTTGTCCCACCTCAGACCATGTGACTTACTATCAATAAACATCTCAAGCTAGATCATCCATCTCTCTCTTGCTATCCTAATTAATGTCACTTAATTTACTAATTTAACTCATTTTCTTAAGAACCTTTTCAAATGTATTAGGTGATTGAATCTTAGAATTTCAATTTCAAGTGGATGATCCATTTGAAGATGCTCTATGTAGTCTGTATAGTACTGTGCTGTAATCTTTTCTTGATCACGTCTTGGTCTTGGACCGCCAATTATGGGTAATTTAATTGATGTGATATTGATGTCATTGACCAAATTTTACTAGCAGAAGCAATTGACAATTCACATGAGTCATTTCTTGTCTGGGTAATAAATTATTAATTTACATTTCGGAACCAAATTATACCCCCAAACATGTCGTGGTTTGGTAGTGGTTGTTTGTTTGTTTTTTATTTTATAGAAAAACATGAATAAGCCGACTAGGGTAGCTCGCACAAATGGCCAAGTTGTTATAGGGTCTCAAGTAGGGATGGCAATGGAGGCGATTTTGACTGGGGCATCCTCTTCGGTCTTCACAATTATTTAGAAATTCCTGTTCCGTTTTTGTCCAAAACCGTCTAAACGGGAGACAATTCTATCCCATTTTTGTCCTGTATAACTTTTTTACCCCTGCGGGTAGCCGCCTAACCTCTTTTAGTTCCATAATTTCTCCTCTTTTTTTAATTTTTTTTTTTCCTTAAATACAATTATATTACTATTGAAAAAAATCACAAAAAATAGGCAATAAAAAATTTAATATAAAATTCAAGGATATTAACGTTCTTAATTCGTAAGGCTTTGCCGCTCATTAGAACGGTCGAGAAAGTGAGTAAATGTGACTTGAAGTTTCTAGAGCTAACTATATATATTAAAAAAATAAGAGTAATTTAGTAATTTACCTATCTAAACGGGTGGGGCGGGGCCGGGCGGGGTGACCTCCCCCGTCCCCGCCTTGAACCCGCGCGAATTTTTATTAATAAAAATTATTTCCGTCCAAATAAGCTAAATGGTCTTTCAAAATTGTTATAAACAGGAGGATACCTATCCCCGCAGGACAAATTGCCATCCCTTGTCTCAAGGGGCGTGCCATGAACTCGAACATCTAGAGTTCAACTCTTACAAGATGCAAAAATACCCGGACTTAAATGAACATATCCGAGTTTTACATTCCAGCCAAAATTTCAAAGGGTTGATGTTGGATGAATTCCCGTTTTCGGGAAAAAAGAGAGGAGGAGGATGAGGGAACATCTACATTGCTCCAATCATTGCAAATGAATTGAAAGTCCTAGGCGTTGTGGATAGATATAGACTCAAGCTTTAACATTATCTGTACAAAGTAAACTACACTGAGAAAGAGTAAGTATAGTTTTCAAAAAAGGTAAAGAAGTGTGTTCATATTTCTTGGGGTGGGTGGGGATTTATGTTAAAGGAAAACCTTTTTCAATTGTTGTGTTTGAAAGTCTTTTTGGATTCATATAAGAGAAAGTCTTTTGCTCTGAAATTGCTGCTACTAAAGAAAAGGACTGAATTAATACAAGGTGTTTTCATTATCTCCCTCCTCTCCTAATATTTTATGGGAAGGAATGTATATCTGTTTCTATATTTCATGCCATCTAAATAGGCAAGCTCACTTTCTAACTTCATGTATTTCACAATTTTCGTGATTTCGTGCCATGTAAATAGGCGAACTCACTTTCTAACTCTATGTATTTCACTATTTTGGTGCCCGATGATATTGAGAATATCCCTTTTAACATTTTTTTTTTTTTTTTCCACCACTCGAGCTTTTACCGTCCAAATTGAAAGATAGAGGAAATGTCACTGGGTTACAAAGTCTTTGGTATCTCCTCCCATCTAACGTTAAGTTGGAGATTATCTTAGATTATAATTATTTGACATAATTAATAATATAATATTTTTTTTCTTTGATAAGAAAAAGATAGGAGAATTTTTTTTTTTTTTTTTTTTTTTTCAGAGTATAAATATTTAAGTTTCAATAATCATAACGAGAAATTTATTTTCCCTGAAATTTTTGTGCTTTCAAATTTGTTCAATTACTTTTCTTATCAAGCTTCTGCTTTGTCGGGTTCAAATTTGAATTTAAGTTAAAAATGGGGTCAATCAAGTTCAGAAGTTTGATAAATTTTGATGTTCAATATCATGAGTAAGAAAAAAAAAAAACACTCTAGCAATTTATTTGTCTAGAAGTTAAAAAATTTATTATGAATTTATAATAGATAAAGAAAATATTGTAATAAAATATATATATATATTGTAATGTATGCTATCAGATGATTTAATTTACCATCTATATAGTCGTTATAAGTGAACTCCAAAGCAAATTACAACTTTCTTTCTATGATGTGGGGATTATTGATGCAGTGACTTTTACCTCTTTTTGCACTTTTATTAACTTAGTATTTCATTATTTCATTTTACCTTTTATGGGATAATTAACTTTACTCGAAGTGATATGGACAGTAAAATGAATTTTATATTCGGTTTCCACATCATTTACATTTCAAATGTCGGATCTTGATTATACAATCACAATAATTAGGCACTTTTGACACAAGGCCATGGACAATTACATGAAAAAATTAAACAAACATTTTTCATATATTTTTTTTCTTTCATCATTTTTTAGGAGAACCCTGCTAAATAATCAGTAAAGCAGTAAGGTTTGTTTGGTTAGTCATTTAGAAAACAGTTGTTAAGAACTCTGAAAATAAAAAACTATTTAAAGATAATTATAAAAGACAGTTCTCTAAAAATAAACTTTTTTAATTAATTTTTCAGAAAATAATTTTCAAATCCGTTAACTAATTAGATTTTTGTACAGTTTTTTTTTTTTTTTTTTTTTTTTTTTTTTTTTTTTTTTGTGAGTTATTAGAAAACAGAAATTTGTTAATTACAGAAAAGTATTTTCAAAAAATTAAACCAAATAAGGTCTTAATAATTTTATTTTTATTTTAAGTAGATTATGTAATATTACCTTTAATTTCTATGGTAAACCTTCCGCTTGGTTTAGTGCTTGAGTTACCTCCTTGTCATCTTTGGTATCCCTCTATAGATATATGTATGTAAGTATAGATATTATATGACAGATGTTTGTATATTGTTATGTAATGTTTTATAACTGTTGATGCTTGCTTTTAGGAGTCTTGGTGTTCAACCACTTTCAAAGAAGCTTCATGATTGCGTGTTGTTTGGGAATTGATTTTGCTCCCCACAAGCATCAAAAACTAAAGTTGTGTTGGTCTCATTATTTTGTTTCTCTTTTAATTCAGCAAAGGAGGAGGGTAAATCATGGCATTTTAGTGAGTTTACATCATTACTCGTTTGAATTTTGTGACCTTAGTTCGAGAGAGAGATGTGAAATTTCACCTGACCAACCTCTTCCCAATCAAGTGGAGACTGGAGGGACAGGATCTCGCTAAGAACTCGAAAAATTATCCAATATTTTCGGAATATTGTATAATTTACACGGTAATATTTTAGACATGATATCTCGATCAATGCACAATAATATATATATTTTTATATTATTCATTTCTCATATAATAATGCAAATTAATAGTTTTTATAATTATACATTGGGTATGATACCACGTGTAAATACCCTTACAGGAATTGCAGTTAGGGGCGGAGCCAAAAATTAAATCTAGGGGCACAACGTAAAACAAAATAAAAAAATCAATAAACATGGCAACAAATATGGTTCTTCAAATCAAGAGGCAAAAAAGAAAAAGTTATTGCAAAATAATATGAGTATAAGAAAGATAAATAATTGACATAAATTAGAAAAAAAGGAATGAAAAATAGGAGAACTTTGAAAGGAAAAAAAATTTAGAGTTTGATTCAAAAAGAAAAGTTTAACTATTTTTAAGGAAATTAAATAAATTTAAAGAATAAAAAAGAAAAGAAATAAAAACTAAGAGATAATTTTAGAAAATAAAAATTTTAGGGAGGGCATTATATGAATTTTTTTATATATGCATGGAATAAAATTATAAATATAAATTATAGTAGGCGGGCTCAGGCAGGGGCATGTGACCTGGGCATTTACTGGCTCCGCCCTACATAGAACATGATATACTTTCTTGTAGAACAGATGGTCGTGAATGCTATGTTTGGTTGGAGGGATTGATTGGGGGAGGAGGGATGGATGAATGTTTTCATGTTTTGTTTGAGGGAAGGGAAGAGAGGGAGGAAGTAAGGAGGGATGAAACATCTTCATCCGTCCTTGCTATAAATTTTCTTATCCGCCCAAATTTGGGGGAGAGTGGAGAGAGAAAATGATAACTATGAAAATTTGTAATAATTTTCATTTTTATCCTTCTTAAAAATTTGTTAAAACCCTGTTGCGTTAAACAACTATAGTGATTATTAAATAAATTTAAATTAATTAATTGGTTGGTATGTAAAAAAAAAAAAATTGTTTGGTAAGTATAAAACATTCAATTTAGACAACTTGTTAGTAGAGGTCAATATTATTAAATAATTTTAAACTAATTAATTTTATAACTTTATATACTAAGGGTATATTAGTAAAAAAAATATATACAAACTATCATTTTCTTCCTTCTAACCAAATAAAAAAAATTAACACTCCATCAATTCTTTCTCCGGTCCCTTCCATTCAACCAAACAAAAAATGAAGGAGACACTTTCCCTTCCTTGGATGACTCATCCATCTCTCCCTCTCTCTCTTTCATCCATTTTTTCATCCCTCCAACCAAACGGAGCAGAAGTCTATGCTCCATTTGAATTGTCTAAATTAAGTGGAAATAAGCATATGGATACATTGTCTTGGAACAATCATAGAGACCCAATTTGAATCGAAAACAGACCAATAATCAATACCTACAATCTTTTGGTTGTAACAAACCAAATTCTATTGCTTAAGAGTTTGTTTTCGTATTTTTCAGTGTTATAAATTTTTTTTTTTTTGGTTTTTTACTGATTTTTGTTAGATTCAACAAATGGGGTGTTCTTATTTTTTATAGTTATAATTTTGTCCCGTTGAAAACTCGAACTTTCATTATTTCATTTTGAAGAGGGTAAAATTCAAACGTGGTATATTTTGTGCAAATTTTAATTTGTGCAAGTGAAAAACTCCAGAGTCAGTCAAAGGAGAGATTTTTATTAAAAAAAAGGTAGTCAAAACTAATAATGATGTATCCGATCATGGTGTATGGGAATCTCATGAGGTGAGACAATCATATGCCCTCAAACACTTTCCACAAACCCTAAATTATACACATATATGTTGCAATTCTTTATTTTATTTTTTTTCTGGTTTTCTACATCATTTGTTATAGATGCTTTAGATCAAGTGATTCATGCAAAAATCCAAAACCCAACTTACCCAAATAAATAGTAAATACAATAGCCAAAAAGCTTTCTTTGGGAACTGGAAAGAAGAAAAATAATAAAAAGAAAAAAAAAATTGGTGGCCTACACCCTGGAAAGCCAAAAAACTTTCATCCTCTTTTGTTGCACAAAAAAACCCTTTTAAATTTGTTGGACTCTTTGGAAAAATTATTACATCATCTGGGATTTATGTGATTTCATTAAATACAACCTAATACATCTTTGTAAAACATTGAATAAAGCTGACATAATCATTTGCGTGTCGAATTGAGACCATGTAATAATTTCTGGACTCTTTAAGGCAAGTGCTCTCTCTTTCCCTAAACTTGATGAGAATTTTGTTAGTTATCTAACATTTGGCAAAGCTGTAGGGTTCAAATTCTAACATCTTAAGTCATTCTATTGTTGGTTCTAATAATGAATGATACGGTAAATGATGGATGACATCATTAAAGATTAATAATATGATCGTAACGTCATTTCTTACTTATTAATAATATCATCGTAACGTCATTTCTTACCTATATAATTTTAGTCTAATTTGTCAGAGTCTTATACCGTATATCATTACTCTTGGTTCAAAAGGTAAAAAATTAAGTAGAATGAGTTGTGGTTTGTACTACAGATTTGAGTCTTGTGAAGTAAGCCTGCATATTGGGCCAAGACTGGTCAGCTTATCCTAAAACGTGTTACATATATAGTAGCCTTCTCTCGACTCAATCCAAACGCTTGGGTTCAAAATTTAACCCAACTTAAAACATATATTGGGTTTGCAAGGCCCCATTTTATACATTTCTATCTTCCAGTACTATAGATTTCTATCTTTTTTGATTAAATAATATTTTAAAGAGTAATACTCCCATGAGTAGGGATGGTAAGGGGGTGGTTTTGGGCAGATATACTCTCTCCAACTCTCGTAATTGTTTAGAAATTGTCGTCTCGTTTCTGCCCATAACTGCCTAAACGGGGTCTTTACACCTCATCCACGCCTCATTTAACCTTTTCACCCCCAACGGCACCTGTTTCGCTCCGTTTAGTTCCAAAATTTTTCCTCATTTTTTAATTTTTTTCCCTCAAATATAATTATTAAAAAAATTCATAAAAAATGGGTAATCAGTTAATTTAACATAAAATTTAAGTGTATGAGTGTCCTTAGTTTGTAAGGTTCTACTTAAAATGGTTGAAAAAGGGAGTGAATATGACTTAAGATTTCTATAACCAACCATATATACTAATAAAATAAGAATAATTTAATAATTTACCTATCTAAATGGGACGGAGTGATCTCTCCCACTTCGAATCTACGCGAATTTTCATTAATAAAAATTATTCCCGTTCAAATAAGCTAAACGGTCCCCTAAAACCACTATAAGCGGGGCGGATACTTTTCCCCGCAAGTCAAATTGTTATCCCTACCTAAGAGATCCTTTTCGTGAGAAGAGTTATGAGTTCTTCTATTTTTAAATGACTTTTCACATATGTTAAAAATTGTTGCATCCAATGACTAAACAGTGAGAGTTCTTGACTGTTCTTATAAGAGGGAAGTCACAATCTTACACCTCTTGAAATTTGTAATAGTAAAAATTTATCTCTGGAAGTTTATAAAAATGGCTAAATTACATTAAACTCTCTTAACTTGTAGATTTTTGTAGTAAATCACCCTTATTATTTATTTATTTTTTCTTTTTAAAAAAACTCCCCTCCAACTAGCATAGGGGGAAGGGGAAGGGGAATGGGAAGGGGAAGGGGTTACTTTTGACTTACTATAAAAAATATCTCTACCAAGTCTAGAGAGGTACCTTTTATGCAATTTGCACAATTGTATAAATTTAATTAAAAGTTCCGAAAAAAAAAAAAAAAAACCAAAAGTTAACTCCCTCGATTAGTTGGAGGGTTTTTTTTAATTTTTTTGACAAATTAATGTAGAAGAGGAGGTTTAGTTTTATGCAATTCACCCAAAAATAAATCACAAATTTCATATTGAGATTATTTAGTTGATCCAAAACCAAAAGCCACAAAGAAAGACACAAAAACAAAAATAAAGAAAAGAAATTAAAGGAAAACAAAACACACACACACATATCAATCCGTTTTGAGTATGTGTTTCATGAGAGGGTTTTTCAACTTTAGTGGAACTTATTGGTCATTAGTCAATTTTGCCTAGTCAATTTTGTCTTTCGGCTAACCACTATGTGTCATTTTATTATTGAATACTTGGTAAGACTTTATAAATTTATTTGTCATCGCAATTATTTTCTCTAAAATGGCACACAATGCATATATATATATATATATATACAAAAGCAGATGCAAGGTTTGACCCCGGCCTTCTACCTTGTAATTTTTTTTGGGGCTATATTGGCGAAAATTTTGTCACTTCAATTGATTTAAGAAATCAAAATTTGTCTGGCAAATAATTTTCCAATCTTGATAGATTTAATTAACAATGAATTTGGAAAAGTAAAGATATTTTGCACCAAAAGAAATTAACAAAATTAGGAACATAAAATTGGGTGTGACATATATGAGAGAAATCTGGAGATGCGTCACCGCTCTGCACGGTCTTAGCACATGGTGGGGGACTAAATTTTGTCTATCACTTTGATTGTAACAAATAGACAGCTAAATTAGTCAAATAGACCCTCTGATTACCAATTTAGCTGTTTATTTGTTAATAGTAAAATTTCACCAATCTAAAGTAAAAAAAATTGACCATTTTAAACACTGAAATTTAAAGTGGTGAAGTTCTTTAATCGTAAACTCTTAAAATAAACGTGATGAAATTGAACTGTGTGAAAAATCAAAGTCTCAGTCGAGAAAGAACTAGAAGAGAACGTTGTGGCAGTCCTTCCTTCCTCCGTGGATGGTCTTAGTTGGGAGAGGAATAACGAGGGACGGATTTAGAAATTCATATGAGGGAGAGCAAATTTATATAGAGGGATTTTTTTTATAATTTTAGTGGGGGCAATTTTAAAATTTTATAGATATAAATGCAAAAAAAAAAAAAAAAAAAAAAAAAAAACACAAATTTAGGGGTGCAAAATGCAATAATAAAAAATTTCAGTCGGGGCGGATGCCTCCCTCACTAAGCCCACAGTACATCCGTGCCTCAAAAAACAAAAAAATTCAGCAAACTTATAAAAAAAAAAATTCGCTTAATGCTCCAAATTATTTCGACCTGCCTTTGGTGCTTATAATTCATTTTAATGAAAATTTCGCACACTTATAAATTTTTTTTTGCACTTGAAATTTTGTATATAATGGCCTCGCATTTGGAAGTTCACTTAGGACCTTTTAAAATTTTGAGAATCTCAAGACCGTCCTGTTATTGATACATCTTATATTGACCGATGAATGGAACATACATATCAAGAGATTAGAGATTGTATATTTACAAATGTTTAGATATGAGACTGTTAGTTTATACTAGTATATTTTTGTAACGTTGATTAGTGGACAGACGAAGAATTTTGATCAACGTTCAAAGAGTGCATGTAGTGGCTGCGTTACGTTGGGACTTGTCAGACTTTCAAGTCTAAGTTTATTTCCTTCAACACGTAGTAGATTATTACTCCATTTTCTTGACTTGTATGTACTTCAATGTAACTAATAATCGATCCATTATATATATATATATATAGATATATGTGTGTGTGTGTGTGTGGTGTGTAAATGCAACCAAAGCAATGGGTCATGGTTGTTCATTAGTTGTTTAAACATGGTCCCCTTGGCCTATATTATTTCCATACATGATACACCCCACTAGGATAGTGACCCATTAATTAAGTGGTCAAAATCAATATATTCAACTCGTAATAAAGTTAATTAACCTCTTATGATCCATCCAAAAGAGATGAGAACTAGGACTAAAGATTCAAAACCATGTTATATTTATTGGCCCTTCATTTATATATATCCCAAGTTAAAGTATTATTACATTATGTTGCAACCTTATGTAGATTCTTAATTATATTATATAATACTATTGGTGTTACCATTAATTTAAACACGTTTTCTATATATATTGTTTAATTGCCGGAAAATTCTAATGATTCAACAGTTATAGACACTTTCAAATCTAATCAATTCAAGCATGGTGCCCAAACTAAACCAATTTCAGTCTTCTTTGAAAAAGTCAACTACCTATTTCTAAAATCTGACCAATTTTATTGACTTATTTAGAGTTAAATAGTTAAATTAATTAGGGAGGCTATAACTTGTATTCGTATTTCACTTTTTAACATTTGCATTATAATTTTAAATGAAATGGTAATTATAACACTAACTTTACAAGTAAATAATTATTACTTTTTAGATGACACAATCGTTTTTTTTTAGATTTTCTCTATTTATTTCTAATCTTTAATATTTTAGGTCTCTTTTGACAAAAAAAAAAAAAAAATTGAATAATTTGTTTTTTACGGGACCAAAAAATAAAAAGTAACCATTAAAAATATTATCTCTTTTGAAATGAAAAAACCTGTAAAAAAAAAAAAAAAAAAAATTATTGAAAAATTATCTATTTTGTCAACATCTTCCCTCCCTCCAAAAAAAAAAAAGTTTCGCTAGGCTTGTAATCCTTTTTCTAGGAACCATTACCGTCAAACACCCCCATGAACCGGCAAATTTATATTAATATTTGTCTGAATTCGTCACACCTCAACCGTTACCAATACCGCAACTACAAACCATGGATTAAAATACTCATATCGGTATGAGTTTTTTTGCTAAACTAATATACATGGAGAGAGTAATTTTTATCATACAGTACCTAAAAGTTAGAAAATGTACACACCACAGTTATAGATATACCAATTTGTTTAATCGATGACCATAACTGATGGATGGAATTTCTATACATTAGATATAGTTGATAAATTTAAATATATTTCACATCAAAGGAACGAATAAATATCATTCCTAATCCCAAAGAATTGGTTTAGTGATAAAATTTATGTTCCTTAGAAAATACAATTCAAATACATTTACTTCTATTGAATCTTATGCAACATAATCTCGTGCAACACGTAGGCACAGAATCCCTGGAATGGAGGGGGTCGAGATTCATATGTTAAGAAAGTTGGATTTGAATTTTGACCTGAAAGAGTCTAATGTTCAAATTTATGTGATACACAGTATATATCTATTATTTGTATAGCCCTATTTAATCCGTCTTTTTTGCGCTTGCTCTTTACGAATATTTGCAACATTGTCAACATTTACATTCTCTCCCCCTCCCTTAAAAACTCTTCTCTCCTCCCAAAATTAACACAAACCCAAGATATGTATTGCTCCCACACCAACACTGGTACCATCACCACCTCCGCCGCCAAACACCACTCCACGGTGGCACCACGTGTCTCCGCCAATCGCAATCTCTCAACCTCCTTCTACCAAACTGACTTTGGCCTCTTTGCCCTTACCTGGTCCCGACACCGCTTCAGCCATTCCCTCCACCTCCAACTCCTCCTTAAGAGCCCTTCCGCCGCTGACACGCACCGCAACGAAAACTTCTCTAATCCTTCTTTCCATCTCCACATCAAGCCCTTCATCTTTTGGAACAAACATGGATCCCAAAAAATGAATTTCAAATCCACCACAACCAATAGTATCCAAATATTTTGGGATCTTACAAGTGCCAAATTTGGGTCACGTCCGGATCCCCTATCCGGGTTCTACATCGCCGTTGTTGTGAACGGAGAAATGGTTCTCCTCGTCGGAGACTCTCTAGACAAAGCTTATTCCAAAACCACAGCAGCAAAGCCTCGGAGAGGCCAAGCTATGGTTCTAAGAAGAGAACATGTGCATGGAAACAAAGTGCACACCACAAAAGCTAGTTTTGGAGGGAAAACGAGAGATATATCTATAGATTGTAGGGTTGGCGATGATCCAAGTCTGTGTTTCAGTGTTGATAACAAAAGGGTATTGCAGGTTAATCATTTGAAGTGGAAGTTTAGAGGGAATGGGATGATTGAAGTTGATGGTGTTCGCATACAGGTCTCATGGGATGTATACAACTGGTTGTTCAAGGATCATGGTGATCAAGATGGGTATGCCCTGTTCATGTTCAGGTTTGAAAAATTAGGGTTTGAAGATGAGATGTTGCCTCATTTGAATGATCAAAAGAATGGGATGCTTTTGTTGTCACAAGAATCATGTGAGTTTGGAATTGAAAAGAAAAAGAAAAAGAGCTTCTTGAAGACTGCAAAGATCTCGTCGTCGTCGGAATCACCAGGTTGTAGTTCTGTGATGCAGTGGGAAAGTATGGAAGAGAATAAGCTGAAAGGGCCTTCTGAGTTTTCTTTGATGGTGTATGCTCGGAAAAGCTAAAGATTATAAGACTTCATATCTACCAATTGTAATATATAATATTTGTTACTCTTACTAACCCATGCATTCTGATTTTGTTTATAGGACATACATCTAACAATCATGTTGTTTTCCTCTCTCTCTCTCAATTCTCTTTGTGTTTGATTTAATTTTTTGATTTGAATATATATATGTTGTAATCAAACATGTAAAAGATGTAGCAAAAGAGAAGTGTTAATTGCTCTTTTTCACTTAATTAATTTGTTCATCTTTCTAAAGTTGTGATTTCTCATAATTAAATGCAGTTTCTCTTTCCCGGATGTAAAAGATTCAATGAGATCAATAATCTAATCCGTACATTTGAATGATGCAATAAGATCAATTGTCTAAACAGTACCTTTGAATGATGGCTCAATATCGAAACGGTTCCTCTCTTGAGATATCTCTCTCATAGTCTCTCCAACATGTAATTCATTAAGGCATAATCATTTGCCACATCTCCCTTTCTATCTATCTTTCTCTCTCGTCTCAACCTTTCTCTCTATCTCTCTCTTTAAATTTGAGATATTAAGACTAAAATTTTCTCTTCCACTTTTAGTAACTTTCATACCCAAATTTTGCTTTCCAGAAACTAATACTAAACGTATTATATACACATATAAATAAAAGAAAAAAATGATTAATTCTTTAAATAAAAAAAATAAAAAAATAATGAATGATGAATTGAGTTGTAGACATGAAAGCCACGCCTCCGAAACTCGTGATGCCAATACATTTATCAAATCTAAAACCTTAATTAATTTTTAAAGAGACCCAATGGATTCCTTGATTGATTTCTTAGTTTATTAATTTGTTTTGATTTTCTTTTTTTAAACTCAACATATATTTATGATTATTTCTTGGTGAACTGAGCAAAACCTAAAACCTCAATTGTTGGTTTCAAGACTCCATTCATTAATTTTTTTATTTTTCATTTCCAGAATTAATCATTCTTTTCTTTTAATTATATATGTGTGTATATATTACAAGCTGGCGGTTTCGGCAAGCAAAATTTGGGTATGAAAGTTACTGAAAAGGGAAGAGAAATTTGGTCTGAGTATCTAAGATTTATTCTTTATTTAATAGGAAGGAAAAAAATTGAATGAAAGGGAGAGAAGAAAGGATAACTGATACATCCCTAGGGAAGTATCTAAGATTTATGCTTCCTTGAAAGAAAAAAATTAAATGGAAGGGAGAAAAGAAAGGATAACTGATACATCTCTAGGGAAGATATTAATGTTTCCCTCTTTTTGTTCGGTTGGATGCATAGAAGAGAATGAAAAAAACTAACAATTTAATTTGATTGGTAGGAGAAAAGGAAAGATAAATTAAGTTGTTTTTACTATTAAACCCATCCATTACTTTATTTATGGGATTTATTAAATATTTATGAAGGGTAATGTAGTAATTTAAAACTTCTATAATAGGCTTACTTGTTTATCTTTTATCTTTGGCCCATATTTTGGTGGATGAAAATTTGTGAAGGTGTTAGCACATATTTGGGCGGATAGAAATTTGTGAAGGATGAATGATGATTCATTCTTCATATTATCATTTCTTTCCTTATATCATCTCTATCAAACGAAGAAAATTTGTTCATTCCTTCCTATTTTCCTTCCACCCCTCTTTATTCCTTTCTACCGAACATAGCATTACAGAGAAGTTGAGAGGAGAGAGAAAGAGGGGAAGGGAGATGTGACAATTAATGAATCACATGTTTTTATATTAACCTTCAGATTAATTTTGAAGAGAGCTGGAGAGAGTTGTCCCAATGAGAAGATCCGTATCCGGCTCAATATCCCAAAATAGGTTAGATGCTAAGTGCATAATTGTTAAGATTGATCTTAAATTATATCACCAGTGCAACAGATTAATTACATCGTGGTGTAATATATACATGAAAAACTTATTGGTGTTGCATAAGCAAATGTAAGAGAATCCGAATTCTATTGTCAAATATGTACGCATTAAGGAGGTTGAACAAAAGAGACTAATCTATTTATTGGCTCTTGAAAGCAAATTGAGTGAACTAATACCCTTACCAACCTTCCATCAAAGTAATGCTATCTAGTTCGATTTGTTATTTATATAGAATTACTTCACCGATAACTTTTTCTTGATCATACCTGCAAAATCTAAGAAAGTAAAACTCCACTTTCCTCTTGTAAGCATGACCGATAAAAAATGATGGATCAAAGTCAAACAAATCAGTCTTAAAAGCATTTTTCTTTGCAGAAGTAGTAATTGAAGCAGAAGGTTCTACCACTCCAACCAAATTTCTTTGCATAAGATATAACTGAAGCAGAAGGTTCTACCACTCTTACCGACTTTTAGTCTAAAGCAGTTTTTAAATTTAGATTGTTGGTCAAAATAAATCACATGGGGAACCAATTCATCTCTTTAGTATAATGCATAAGAAGTCTTCAACTAAATGAGAAGTGCCTAGTTTGGTCATTCCGCTCCATCCATGTTTTTTTACACTTTACAACGTAAATCCGGGGGGTGCAAGTGGGAAACTAAATGTTGCTCATTTGGGACCGGGACTTCCAGGCCCTCCAACCTAAGGGATTCATGTCACAATTCTATCGGATTTTGACTGTGCGTTGACCCGAAATATTAAAACGGATCGGATCGGATAGGACCCTGGGTCCTAAAGGCCAGTTTTGAAACACCATTAGGAAGTTCATACTACTGATGCATCTGTTGGCAATGCCATCTAGTGCTAAAATAGTTAGACAAGAAAATGGCATGCCATATGTCAATTGCATTAAGCTACTTGTACACGCAAATTTCGAGTCTTGAAACAAGAGAAAGGAAATAGTAGACAAACATTAATTTCCATAGAAACAATCCTTCAATGAGAGCTTGTTATTCTCTTCCTTCAGAGCTTTGAATATCCGGCAGAGCTTCGGTGTTCTGAGCCTTCTATCTCCTCCCTCTCTTCTCCACCCCTATGCCATAGAGGGGTATAATTGTAATTTGTGCCACGTTTATACCATTGGAGAGATCGATAATTAATAATTATCATAATTTACCCTCCATTTGACGGACCCACATTCAAGTTGGTGTAGGTTTATTATACAATTTGGTTTTTAACCATTGGCTCAGACTTCATGGTAGGCCCAATTGATGGTAGGCCCAAGTTATACTTTGAATTGTATTGTTTGACCGGAACCAAGAGATGATCTGTGAATTTCTTAGTGTCCATACTACTCACATCTTTGATCCCATTCCCATGGTTTGGACCATCCATCACTATCAACTAAGGTTTTTCAACCCTAATTTAGTTATTTTTTTGTTCACCATATAAACTACAAAGTCACTATCATAAAATTTGTCGAATATGAAATCAATATCTTTTATGTTTTTGTCCAAACTATTTGAGATCGGTAAGATACAATTTTATCAATCGATTAACAATCAAATATCTAAACTTCAGATTTGAAATTGGATGAACGAATCTCCAGCTTCAAATACAAAGTGTCGATTTGGTGATTCCAAACCTAACATCAATATCTTTCCACAGTGCAAAGAAACTCATTGAATTTGAACACTAAAAAGTCACAATTGTAAAATTTGTCGAATATAAAATCAATATCTTTCATTTCTTGTCCAAACTATTTGAGATCGGTAAGATACATTCTTGTCAATCGACTAACAGTCAAATATTTAAACTTTTGATTTGAAATTGGATTAACGAACCCTTCAACTTTAAATTCAAAGTGTCGATTCGGTGATTCCAAACGTAATATCAATATCTTTGCACAGTGCAAAGAAACTCATTGAATTTGAACACTAACAAGAAGCATCAGATTGAGCTGTGTTTTGGGTCATTTGGTGCCCTGATCTACTTTAGATGAATAGACCAATCACATGGTGAAAAGAAGATCAGATCATATTGGTCTCAAGCCGACACCAAAATTGAATGGGTAGTGGGTGGTGGGAGGCTTATCAAACCATCAAAGCATCTTTTACAAAATAGACAAAACATCTCCCTCTCAATAATGATAGATAAAGCAACTACAAACCCCACATCCAACCCACACATACCATGTCTACATTCCACCAAGCTAAACGAGGTTTAGACTAGTTCAATATATGGGAGTAAAGAGGTTAGAAATTCCCCTGTTTTCAAGATAGGTGAAAGCAGCCTCCACCAATCATCACCAATTGTGTGTGTATATAGCGTGTTTATATATATATATATATATATATATAAAGTCAGAGATTGTTAATTCAACAAAGGAAGAACATTAATTGTTTATTCAAAAATTTCAAATAGATAACACTTTACATAAACATAACATGCATTGTTCATTCAAAAATTTCAAATACATAGCACTTTACATAAACATAAACATGGAATCAATTTCCACATATCTGTTTCTGCTTTGATTCAAAAAGGATGAGCAGAACCAGATAAGCAAACAGCCACACCTATAAAATGCCACCAGCGTGGCTCGAACTCTCGACCTTCCCTTTGGGTGGAGAGATTGTACCAAAATTTGCGATTTTGCCCCATCTATTGTTCTGTCTTTTTTCAATCTATAATCAATCCTATGCAAGTTTCAATATCCAATTGCCATTAAAGCTTCATGGTTGAGGGTAAAGAACATTGGAATAAAGATGTGGATGGAGGAGGAACAGATCTTTGTTGTCTACTATTTCTGAATGTAGAACCTGAAGGACGAGATGACAGACAATGTTGAGGATTGGGAGAAGTCATGAACCTATTCGAATTGCTTCTCAGCTTCTTCTCATAAACTCTATCTTCCACTTTAACATGTCGGATCTTCGTCTCATTCAACCCCATTGGAAGAACACAATTGCAGAGAGAACCTTCAATTTTTTATCAAATGAACACAGATTATTACAAATCAAAGGAATTAATGAAAATGTACTAAAATTGGTTTTTGGACATGTTTGTGCCTCAGCATCTATTTCGTCTTCAAAGCATATGAATTATCTGTACAGAATTTATCTAAAACACCTTCATCAATCATTAACATTTAACATACAAGTTTAAACCAGTAAAATTTCATTTAAAATAGCTTTATATTTCACTTTAAATTTCTCTCAGCTCCCAAGTCACACAACAATCAAGGTATGTATATGTGACAATCAATGATCTAAAGCCAACCAGATCCAAAATCTGTGCATATCATTCCCGAACTTCCAGATTTTCAAACACATTAAAATTTGATTTAAGATTTTCACACACATTAAAATTTGATTTAATTGTTGGTCCCTAACCCACACGGTGAAATATGGGCTTGGCAAATTGTGTATTTATCTGAGTTTTTAAAGCATACACTGGCTTCATTCAAGCTCTGGCACTAAGGTCAAACTAAGTCTATGGAATAACAAATGATGCGTAAAAATGAAGGTTGATAAATATTACTCCTGTTCCAAAAAGAGTGTCCTGCTTTGGGAAGCTGGAACTATGACACACAATTACAGTTCCCAAAGCAAGACACTCTTTTTGGGACGAAAAGAGTAAAATACAACTAATATTAACCATAAAAAGGCACTATAGAAAATGCAATAAGCTTTGGAAGCAACTGAAGTGGCATTGGTAGAACAGTAACACTACGAAAAATAATATGCACATTAAGTGTGTGTGGGCAGACCTATTCATAACCATAAGAGCACCAATGCAAATCCAATGAAATGCGAGTTATTAGTATTGTAACAGAGTACTGACCAAGTCGAGCAAGTCGATTAACCCAGCTAGGGATGGGTTTCCGAGTCAATTGGAGACAGGCCCCGTTGCAGAAGTGGTTGCAGTTCTTGGTGATAAGATTGTAGGTGTTTCCCGAGTACTCCTCTGCAAATTTCTCCATGAGTGCACGGACCTCTTTAGGCCCCATATCTGTTCTTCCTATCAAGATCGATTTTCTGAATGTGAAACCAGGGCATTTCTTTGGTTCCACTTCGAATATCCCAGTCGTTGGATGTTCATGAGCACCGAATGCATATTCAACCCCATGAACTAACAAAATAAATACAATAAGGTCAGAATTTCAGTAACATAAAATAAATAAATAGAGCAAATTTAGAGAATTCTTATGCTCCCCTCGTCTCATTGGGGCCAATGCACGGTCTACTTTAGCTAGTAAGTTTTCTAGCTTAAGATTATATCTTTGGTTGCTTAAAAAATGCAAATAAGAACTCTGACTCTAAATCTAAATTATTCTTTACGTAATTTCACTATCTGTATTGGTTAGTTGAAAATTTACAGGAAAAACAAAATCGCAATCAACATAAGTTTGATTGATCAGATTTCTTGACAAAAACCATTTCAAGCAAGCATAGCAAATGGAATAATAATAATAATAGCAAACTAATTGAGATTATATGTTTTCTGGCAACCAAATGGAAGAGCATAGAAAAAAAATGGAAATTTCTTTTTTCCTTCCCCTTTACCCAAAAATAAAATAAAAAATAAAAAAATAAAATAAAAGAAAAAAAGAAATTTCCATTATTTACTTTTCTCTGCAACAGAAACGAAATTCCAAAAAAAGAAATTTCCAATTTTTTATTATTATTATTATTATTATTTTTTACAGTCTGATTTTTGAGCTTAATCAAATCGGAAAAAAGAGAAGCATATACTATGAAATTCAATGATCTTCTCTTCTCCTCTTAAATTTATTTTCATTTCCTCTGTTCAGCCAACAGTAAGATTTTATAATTGAATTGCACTACTGATAAGTAATAAAACAAAGCAAACCCTTTTATACAATCTGTTTCTCTAACTAAACTTTCCTTTTGTTAGCTGAGAATATGTTGGACAAGCTAAGAACTAGCAGTAATTCTTCTGGTTCAATTTTACAATTTCTAATTTTTCACAAAGCAATAGCAAGTGGGATATAAGATAAAGACTAAGAATTTCAAGTTCCTTTTCTTTGCCTCAATTTTCTCAGGAACCAAACAACAGGGCAAGCGTTATATATATATAGCAATGAATTTGAGTGAGAGATGAATTGAAACCTTGTACACCGGAATGATAGACACCGAGGCCGAGCCAGTAAGCATAACCGTTGATAGGAGTGAGATCGTATACGTTGAGGTAAACGGGGACTTTCCCGGTCTTCTTTTCTCGGGAAATCATTCTACATAACATTCTGGCTTTCCAAACAGAGAATATAGAGGAATTTCAGTGGCAAATCGGATTCCGAAATCGACTCCTCAAGAGTTCTGTTTGAAAAATACAAGGAATGTTTCTATACTTCCAAATATATATTTTATAGGGATAGGAATCTATCTATTTAACCACACACACACACACACACACATATATATATAACTTAGGTTCCGTCGCCGGCCGAAAGCGACCTCACTGTCGCTTATCCATGGGGAGGGGACACATCAAAAACTATAAAATTCCTTGAACTAACTCTGTGTTTTTATCATAACCTCCTTGTCCCTGCAAGACTCCGTTTGCAAGAAAATAAAGATTAAGGCTTCGTTTGGATTATACAGGAGAAACAACATTAAAGCATCATTTCCAACGGTACGTTAAAAACACTATTTTGTGTAAAGTATATATTGCTATGTATATGTGTAAATTTTTTATTTTATTGTCATTAGTCTGTTAAAATATACTCTGTACACGGTCACATCATCAATTTGTAAAATTGTTACAAAGTCACAACAACATATTTCTTTTCACCTCTTTCTTTCTTATTTCATTATCAACCCTATATTAAGTAGGTTTGTAAAAATTATGTAGGGTTGATTGATTGTTTTGGAGGAATATATTTTTACACAAAATATAGAGCTAAAAATAAATAATCCAAAAATTTTGGGTAAATCTGTTATAACACATCATATTTAGGCGAAAAAGAATATATACTATATATATATATATATATATATATATATATTTCTTATATTCATTTATGCTTGAATAAATTTGGAAAGAAAAGAAAAGAAAGCACAACACTTGTTTGGAAAAGATAAAGTAGAGATTAATCAATTTACTATCAAACTCTTTTGTTAAAATGGAATCAAATATTTTTAAATCTTATTTTTTAAAAATATTAAGATTATTTTTAGTACTATGATAGTTTTAATTTGGTTTGCAGGAATGAATGCTCATTAAAATTATTTCTTTGTTTGTATGTGGGAATGATCAATTTTTTTTTTGGAATGAATTAGAAAGAAAATCAATTCCACATGTAAATGAGTGGAATGAAAATTCATTCCAATGAGTGAAATTCTAAGCCAGTGCCACCTCCTTTTATCACCGTCGTGGATTTCCATCACAGTCACCTTCCGCCATTGTCACCGCTACCGCTTTCCCTCACCATCACCGCCTTTTACCACTGTTTCACCAACAATCACCTCACTACAACTTAGAATGGTAATTATCATTCCATATTTACAAAGAAATAATAGAATATAAATAACTATTTCATTACATTCTTATATACCAAACTATGCCTAAGTTATTATCCTCTCACCAAATCTTTTTGCTTTTGAAAAGATGATGAATAAAAGATTAAAAAAAATAAAATGATATAAAAAATGTGTTAGGAAATAATAAAGGGTGGTTTTGAATTATCAATAGTAATTGAAATTAGTTGGATAAGTAAGTAAGTAGGAGTATTTATTGGGAGTTTGGAAAAATGAGTTGGCATGACATTCATTTTATTATATATGTATGTACATCTGAATCTTATGAAAGTTTTGTCGTTTGTGAATGCAAACCAGTTATGAACTTTATGACAAATGCACCTCGTCGTAAACTACTACAAGCCTTGTGGTTCTTTGTCTTTATTTTGTTGTAACGTTTCATCGCAAAATTCATGATTATTATCATTTTTAAATACTTAAAAGAAAAGAAAAGAAAAGAAAAGAAAAAAATATGAGTGTGTTTTGGATATTATAATTTGTATGTTTCACAATTAGATAGTAAGTGATGAAAAGTGTGGATTCCGGTCAATATTGCACATTTCGAATTATTTTAGAGTATTTTGATATATTCTGTACTTGTTATGCTACTCTATTACCAGAGTATTTATTTCAAAATGGATGGTGGATGGTTTGAGTGTTCAAATGAATAAAATGAGTATGAATAATTGTATGCGTGAAAGTTTTTTATTATATTATTATTAATTTTTTAATTTTTAATTAGGAAATGAGAGACAAGAATAACAATATAATTTAATAATTCAATAATTAATCTCACCCTTTTAACTTAAGTTAAATTAATAATATTACAAAAATAGTACTTTTAACTTTTCAGATAATCTAATTTCTCCCACTATTTCCATTAATAACACTTGTAGTAGGTTGAACTTTGGTGGAGGTTATGAGTCACAGACCCATACACATATTAATATACATGAGTCATGAATCCACAAAGAAGGCAAATTGGTTTTGGGCTACATACTCTATCTATCTATCTATCTATCTATCTATATATATATATATATATATATATATGAGTCAGGAAACCACAAAGAATCCAAATTGGGTAGTGGACAGTGATATTATTAAAACAAATGCTCCACCAACAGCGCATTCCTTATCATGATATCATAGACAAAGCTATTTGGAAGGAGTAGGGAAGGACAACAATAAACCTTTTTTTTTAATAATATTTTAATAAAATAATATATTTTAATTATTTTGTTTTAAATTGTATTTAACACTATTTTATGATTGTTTATTATAGGTTTAATTTCTGGACTTATAATGCTTATAACCGTTACATTCTAAGCCTTTTATAAGTTTGTTTCTTCTATTTGTTTTGGGTTAGAATTTTACTCTAATAATTTTTATATCACTATTTTGAGTATTGTTTTTGAGCAACTTGACATAAGACTTGTTACATCATGTTTTATTTTATTTTATTTTTTTAAAAAAAAGACTACGGACCAATATGAGTCCTATTATCTTTCATTTCTCGCTCAGCATGCCTCTCATTTATTCAGATCAATTTATTATATTTTCCAAAAATGCCTTTAGGCTCAGCATGTGTCTCATTTATATGGACCATTTGATTTTATTTTATAATTTTGTTTGAATATTTTATATGCAATTCATGGTGTAAGGTGTCTATTTTTCAAAAAAGTCTTTAGGCATAATTTTTTTATTTTTATTGACAAGAAATACACTTACACATACTTTTGTTCCAATGAGACTTGAACTTTCAACCTTTTACTTTAAAAGGTAAACAAATACATAAGGAACATAATCGTTGCTATAAAATATTTCCAAATATATATATATATATATATATATATATATATATATAAAGCCCTCGATAGATGAAATCAAATGAAACTTGATAGGACCCTAATTTATGAAATAAGACTACTTTCTCAATTAAGTTTTAAATCTGTTTTATGAACAGAAAAAACAAGTAGAAGAAATTGTATTGCACATCATGATCATTACTTTGTTCTAATCAAACCATGTTATTATTATTTCGCATTTTGTATTTTCAAGTACAACCTATTTCAATATGGTTGACAAATGTGTTATTAATTCATGCCAAATTGCCAATCAAAGGTGTGGAAGGACGTGGATTTGATACAATATGCACAAAATTTATACTGCATATGTGTTCATATGGTTGAGGAAGCAAAGATTATGTCATTACAAAAAATTATATTTATATATTACGAAAAGCATATGATGATTGATTACGTGGGATTTTGGTTCACAGAATAGAATATGCAAAAAGAAATTCCGAACACACTTTAACTTAAAGAAAACTCTCACGACTCCACGTAAAGAAACAAAAACTTCTAAAAATCCCACCACGCTACGTAAATCACTCAAAAAAGCAAAGCATCTTACATTCGAAAGAAATAAAATACATTCACTAAATTTGGAATTGAATAAATTTTAATTTTAAATTTAAATTTTAACTAAACTTTTTTTAATTTTAATTTTAAATTACTGATTAGATACTCCCAAATATATCATAAGATAAATCGGACTAATCATAATTAAATTTAATCGACCACCGTCAGGTCGGCGGGGCTAAATCGTCAACAGGCCAGCTCTTTGCCCTGTATGTGTCTCCACTGGAATGTCCAGGGATGTTGGAATGCCAGGGTTGCAAGGCTCATGGAGAGTTCTCTTGGGCCTCAAATGTTTGAAAGGCTTTGCCTCTGGTGGGGTCTCTGGGCCTTGTACATTTTCAAATTTATACAATTTACCTTAACTTTCAATATATATATATTATCCAATATGTTCACTAAAGGTGCAGCATCGTGCTACCTCCTTCTTGTTTGCTTGGTCTAATCAACTAGGAATAGGATAGTAGCCCAACGGTACTGCCTTTCAAAAATTAGACAGGTCGAGAGCTTAAGTGGAGACATAAATAATCAATTATTTTTCCTTTCATATCCGTATTTATGAGATAATTGTCAATTTTAATCAAATTTGAATCCTTCTAGAAACCTTTTTGATGATATTGAACTGCTTGAGACTCATTTTACGTTCGAATTGTAAAAGTAACCCGATTGAAATTTAATTTTAAGAAATTTTGTGTAAAATGTATCGAATTTCATCATGATGTAATCGATTTGATGTTTTGATGATAGAAAGATATTTATTTGAAATTTTGGAGGCTTGCTTACATAATCGAATGATTCCGACAACTTATATGCAGTTCGACAGTTTAAATAACCCAATTGAGAGAGGGTATTTGAGAGTTTTCAAGCAAAATGAGCCGAGCTTCAACATGGATTATGATCCAAAATGCATTGTTATCCATGATGATTGAGCAATCGCATTAGAATCCTCTTAAAACTTTTAACATAGGGGTAAGCAAATGCATTATTTTTCCATATATATATGCATGGGTCCAACAGGGCATTATATACATATAGCTAGCTAGACTTATAGTACTCAATTGTGTTGTTTGGTTCTACACATTTGTCCCTTTGTTTCTGTTAGACTAAGTTTCATTGAAAATAGGAAATGCCATCTGAAGACACAGATAGGCCCTTCTTCCTAGAAAACGGGACATTGTTTTTGTTAGTCTTTGTCATTATTATATGATAATCAACATGTTCAGTATGATTATTAAAAAAATAAAAAATAAAACAAAAAATAAAAACTAGCATTTTAACAATTAAACACCATGATGGACAACTCTCATGAATCTTATGATCATATTGAGTAATTCATAATAGTTTTTTCCAAACGAAACATAAACATGATTTTATTGCAAGTTGAAGAGGAAGCAGTGTGAGAAAGCACTTAGGGTTTGTGGGAACAAACCAATTCTCACATCAATGCCCTCAGATTCATTAGGGTTCTGCAAGAAGTACACAACCTGTGGGAGTGGAGTAACTAGTGGGGATGCATAGGCTGCTTCTTCACCTAGGAAGTCAAGCTTGTGAAATGGAACCCTAGTCCAATCCGAAACTAGGGTTAGCTCCTTCAATGGAGGAAGTGTGGCCTGTGGTGATCCTTCAAGTGCTTTAACATATGCATTGATGTAGTCATTGTTCACTGAATTCTTGGCTTCCTCTATCTTCTCAACTATGGCTTCATAGCTTGCTTCTTCCAACTCTCCTGCTGTCATGGCCACAGACGCTAGCACGTATGCGTTGCCACTGAAACCTTTTGGCAGTGGTGGCACCATTCTGGTCCTCGTGTCCACCGCGAATTGCAAGCACACCATTCTTTCTTTGGGGAAACCTAAGGCCATTGTCCTTGCCTGAAACAAATTAATTAAGATGAACAATGACTATGAGTCTATATATGATGACTCACATGTGCATGTAGAGATGTGCTACCCCATATACTTATGTACAGACACACATTTGAATATCTATACTAACCTTGAGGTAAATTGTATGAATACAAAATTCAATTTGCTGAATTATCAGGTTAAAGATGTATCAGATGAAACTAAAATATTCCTGATCGATCAACTTTCTATCACATGCACTAAAATCACCATCAGATGTTCAAGCTTTTGAAAAAGGATGCATATATATATGTTAAAATTAAGAAACTAATTAAGAAGAATCTTAATTTACCTTCCATAGGTGAACTGCAACTACCTTGAAAGATGAACATGAAAAGGTTCCTCTCTTCTCAGTGAACACCTTCCTCTTCAAGTTCTCAATCATTGCACCACTTAAATGAAAGGTTCTAAGAACACAATCTTGATCATGATTCTGATCATGATCATCATGAGGAGCTGCTTGTTTTATCAATTGATACAGATGATCTATTGCCCTGACTCTTATCACCGAATCCGAGTTCTTGTGTAAATTGAGAGTCCCTTTTGGAGTTTGATTATTGTCCATCAACAACAATCTTCCTCTTTCATGAACTGGTGTAGGCAGCTCAGGCCTTTCAAGTACTCCTTTCATAGTAGTATTAGAGTGAGAAGCCCATGCACATAGAAAATTATAGGCTGCTGGTCCGTCAAATAAGGAGTGGCTTGTTCCAACACCCAGAGAGTAGCCACCACAACCAAATTTTGTCACCTATAATAGACCATTGACATGGAATCAATATATATATATATATATATATATATATATGATATTGCTCTCATATCTTGTCATTATAATTAAGTTTTTGTTAATATTGCAATACGACATGCAAGTGTTGAATATCAAAATTTTAACGTAAAAACGTTGGACATTTTAATGTACGCTATAATGTTGTTTCTAGAATTGTCATATATTTGCTGTAAATAAGTGGAAGAGTGTAGGATATGTTGGTTAACTATTTGAAATGTGTTGACCAAATATCCGAGATGGGTTAATCAAATATTCTAAATGTGTCGGGTAAATGTCTGAAATAATAAAAATGTTTAATTTTAAATGATGGACACATCCATAGAGTATGTGTTAGGACATATGTTGAGAAGTGTCCATGAAGATCTAACAGGATAATGTTGGACACAAACATGGTACTTTTGTAAAAGTGTCCGTGCTTCTTAGCTTGCTCGTCTATATCAAAATTCTAACATTCATTGGTGCTAGGGTTTATTTTGTTTGAGAGGAAATATTAAAAACTGAAATAGTGTGAGAGACAAAGGGTATAGCTAGTGGGATTAAGTTTGAGAGACTTGTAATCTTAGGGATTTTTTTTATTTTTTTTTTAACATAGACTACATAGTAAAGAAAATTTTGAACTACCAAAATTTTTTTTTATAAAAAAGTTCTCACCTTAGCAACAACCAGAGGCATCTCAGAGATATTCCCATTAACAAGAGGCTTGTAAACTAAATTCTCAAAGAAGCCATTGTACTGTGAGAGATCTCGAAGCTCCGAGATCTTAACATGGGTCACTGCCTCAACCAGAACTGCACCACCATTGTTGCACCATAAATTGAGTTTGCCATCGTCCGGGTTAGAGCTCAGCCTGCCTGCAGCTGGATACCACACGGACAGTGTCTCTTCTAACCCGGTCTTCAACGGACTAAAGATGGAATGATCTGTTAAATCTTTGAAAGCATGAGAGTGTTTGTAAAAGAAAACCAAGTACATGAGAATTGGACACTGTCTATCCAAATTGGACAGACTTAAAAGTTTTGGAGGGTGCAAAACTTTTGGGTACACAGAAAGAATTTTTGATACAGAGACTGTTGAACAATTCTCATGCTGAGCAGCCATGGATGATGAATGGACCTCTTTGATACAAAAAGAAGGGTTGTGTGTGTGTGTGTGTGTGTGTGTGTGTGTTAGTTTGTGTGTGTAGATATTTATATATAAGGAGGAGCTAGCTTAGATTCCTAGGAGCCAACTTGTGTCTCTTTGTGGATTAATTTAAAATGTGTTGGATACTGAATAATTTGTAATGCTTCTTTTAAGCCCTTTGCATGGTACTGTTTTTTGTGTGTGTGAAACTAAACGGCCTTATTATCTGGCTCGCACTGGAAATCCAACTACCTGTGTGCACAATGTTGGTACATGGACAAGTGGGGTCCCTAAGAATACCCAGTCATACTGGGAAAAATAAAAAAATAAAAAAAATCATTAAAAAAGTATCGATGGATTTTTTGTGAAACATTGATTGAATCCATACTAAAATAAAATTGCCTGTTTGAGGGTTTTCCTAAAAGCTTTTATTTTTAGACAATCTAAATAAACCAATTTATCTTAGAGCACTACAAGTCTTCTTCTTCTTCTTCTTTTTCTTATATACCTTTATGTTTTCATTTTGTTTCTAAATTAAAACTATTTTAAGTGAACAGAACCAAACAATTTTTTTATTAACAATTGATCACTAACAGGAAAATTACAAACTTTACGTAGAATTACTCTATATATAATCTGAATATATATGTAGTTAGACAAATTTTTCTTAATTGTTTTGATCAAGGATAAATGATTTGTATTCACGCTCCTTTTTTGTATTATTGCAGTGTACTTCCCATTTTAAAGAAAAATGTAATATAATTAATTATCCTTCAAAAATACTCTCATTATAAAAAATTATTCAAAAAAAAAGAAAAAGAAAAAAGTAATGCTATACTCGACTTTGAATTGTCACTTTCTACTAAAAATATTTAAATAAATATAAGAATACAAAGAATATTTTTCACTAGTGCATCCAACAAATAACAGTCGATCTTCATTTTTGAGGTGAAATGTTATCTGCTACATTCAAAGGAGTTGGGGTTTGGCTCAAAATCAAATAAATTTTAATCCAACCACATTAAGATAAAAAAAGGGACAACAGTGCAATAATAAATTCTGTTTTTATATATGTGCATGCAATTCATCTTATCAACCCTATCTTATCATTTTAGTAAAAATTCAGTAGGATTCTTTTTCCATTCTTATTATATTAGAGTTTGAAAAGTTTGATATAGAGAAATAAAATTTCACAAACAGACCGACTCAATAAAAAAGGGCTTTTTTACTTTGATATATTATTATTTTTTATTGTTATTAATATTACTATAATTTTCTGTAAGAGAAAAGGCTGTGTTTGTTGACAGGAGCAACAAAGATGTGTGGGGATGGAGTTGCTTGGAAGAACAGGTTGTCATGTCTCTCAACCCCCGTCATAGAGGAAAAAGAAAACCCTATGAAATTTGATGGCATTTGTGTGGGTGGGTGTGTGTGTGTGTGTGTGAGAGAGAGAGAGAGTGAGAGAGAGAGAGAGAGAGAGAGAGAGAGAGTTTTGATGTTTGAAGAAAAGCATGCGTGCACTTGAAGCCCCAACTTATCTCATGCTGTCTCTACCTTTCCCATGCATTTGCCGCATTTTCAGGTTTCTTCTTTTTACTTCTTTTTCTTTGCCCTCTTCTCTCATCCACCCTTTTCCTTTCCACCTCCATTCATATTTGAGTTCTATAGATCCATCAATCCTCCTTTTGGCAGTGCTTGCTTGCTTCTCTCTCTATATCTCTATTATTAAATATCTAGGATTAGTTAATTAATGTATATATTCCCTTTTTAATTTGTGTGTTGGTGTGAATGTATAGTTCATGCATAGAATATGTAAATATTTATAATCACACAGACATATAAATGGGTCCGAAGTTAGGCTTAAACAGTACTAGCAGAAGGGTTATTTACTGGAGATGCATTTCAAGTGAGACACGTATTTATCACTTGAGATATATGCAAGGAACAAAAGTTATTTGACACTAGTGTTGTAGGTTTGAATTATGAACAACATTGTTCGCTCATCCGCACGCATGAGGTATCACTTTCATAGGCTTTATATATTATATATCTAAACCCTCATAATATATATATTAAAAGATTAAGTAATCACACGTATGCATATTTTTATCGAGTTTCGAATACCCAACTTTTACATTTGAGGGCTAAGGATTTGTACCAATTATGCTATTGCCCATTTGGTAAACTTGGGTAATATTCCCTTTATATATGATGCACGCAGATTCATTTTTGAGTCATACAACTAGGTTTGCTATAAAAACGGGAAGTACCACTCATTCCTCAAGGTGGGTAAGTGATGATATATCTAGTTTTATGGGTGGGGTGCCATAGGTCTATATCAATGTATGTGTGTGTATATATATATACATATTGGTTCATCTCATCCTTTTTTGTGTCACATTATTAAATGCATGGCATCCATTGGTTGGTTGTGGGAAATGGTGTCATTGCTTGTGCAGAAGTGTCCATTTCCATTGGTCCCTATATGAACACATGTGCAATGCCTCTCCACATATTGTTGTTTAGGATAACTTAGTTACAGACCATGTATTGTCACTTTCAATAAGTTAAAAGGATCACTCTACAGACTATATGGGAAAGAGAGAACTAGCTAGGTAGGTGTCCTCTCTTTAACTCCAAAGGCCACACGCATGTAACAAGTAGTAGTGTGCTTTGGTCACCATCCATCTCAACTCTCTCACTCATACAGACAGTACATACACTGACATGTACTTAAATGGACACAAGTGGAGTTCCCATCTTTTGGCTAACCCATTGGCATTGGACACTAGGGGTTTCATTTGATCTCTCCTTTGGGGAGCTCAGGACAATACTATCAATCAATGCGTGAGCATTTGTTTAAATATTTAGACTTTTGGGGATTTTTATTTTTTCTTTCACATTAACACATGGTTCACAATTATCTCAGGATTTCTTTCTGTGCCACAGAACGTCTATGCACAAGAGATAGTGAATATCACTTCACCTCGAGTGAGCTTCACACTATTTGTGGAAACTACACCCTACAAGAGGTGATCTCCACCATTTACCTACACTCCATATCGAGTGAAGTTCACACTATTTGTAAAAACTACCCTACAAGAGGTAATCTCCACCATTGACTTACGCCACAATTGTTATGTGGCACAGAATATAAGCCTCTTCCCGATACTTGGCCTAGGAACATCCCTTGCCTCAACAGAATTTTCTCTGATCTTTGGGAAGGCACTAGGAATTAATTAAATGGTTATACTTTTTCTTTTCAGTACTTGACCTAGTGTGACCAACACAGCCTTGTGCTAGAAAAACATGTGACATCTACGAAGTTTGAAACGTTTTGGGTGAAAATTTTGTGCATGATAAGGAATTAGTGAGCATGGTCATTAGTATAAGATCAACAATATGCATTGCATGTAACACCATCTTTTTTTCTTGGGATCAATTACAAGTAGAAAGGTTTTACATGGAAACTTTGTGCCTTGTTGAAGTACATAGCTAGTTAATAATACAGCAATAGATACAGCAATAATACAGCAATAGTTTTTAAAAAAATTATTCATAGACAGGAAAGAGGACAGTGCAAAGGGAGTTGGGCTCAGGCCCTGCAAGAAAAACCCCAGGGTACAATAGCACAGGAACAAGCATCAACCCGAAGACGGGGCCCAAGGCCCAAAAACACATTCAAAATGCCGTTACAAGAATAACCAACCAAATGAATATGAAACCTAACAAGAAGAAATTAGGGATTTTGGATAACAAATGAATGCAGATTCCAAGTAGCAGTACTCGTCCAATGGGCTCCTCTGCAGTTCTTGAAGTGCATGGACAGCGGCCTTGCTCTCACCAGAATGAAGTCAGAGTCGAAAATCGTCAAAGGATGTGAACAGTGCCCCTGCAAATTCTATGGTTATGCTCACGCCAGATAAAACATACAGAGCTAGCAAGGTAGAGCTTGTTATCATTGGTGAGAGATCCAATTGATCAATAAATGCTACTTCTGGAGCAATGATGTTAGTCAAGAAGGTGCATTGAAGAAACAAATGGGATATGTTCTCAGGGCCTGTGTAGCAATTAGTGTAAACACCAGTTTACCTGGTTCCATTAGAATGTGATTCAGATGCAAGTCAAATGAAAGAAAATTCATGAAATATAAGACTAAACTTACAGTGAACGAGAGGTAAGTATTTTCGAATGCAAGACCAAACACAATGTTGTCATACAATATCCTAATATGCATCTACTAAATTTAAAGGCAAAATAGAGAACATCTGTGTTGGTTTTGCAACAATGGTTGTTGCCAAAATAGTTAGCTACAGTTGACTAGTTTTATCTGATTGATGAAGAATTCACTATAATAATAACTAAAGCTCAAACTAAATGCAATATCATCAATTCATAATCTGCTTATAGAGAGTCTAGTCCTCCTAACTACGAATGTTTTCATACTCCAGATCCTTCCCACTAGGCATAAAAAAGGTTTTACTCAATAAAGAACAGTTCCATGTAACAAACCAAGGAAAAAGTTGTTTCTTACCCGTCGATTGAAAAATAATAAATTAATTAAATTAAATTAAAAAATTAAAAAAAAATCATATCTCTGAAAAACTGACACCCGATTTCTGAGCCACCAAATCCAAGATCATTCAATAATTTCTGAAAATCTAAGTTTCTACACTAGAATATGTAGAAATGTACAAAAATGTGTGTATTTACCCTCTCACCTTGCTCACCAATGAAGATACTTTCAGTTAGCCATGGCACGACTTTGAAATTGCAGGAATTTCTGCAAGTTGGCAAAAAAGCAGTCAACCATGTCTTTAGTTACTTCTCCTAAACTTGGAGGATCCCACTTCAAATTTAAATTTAGATACACATTTTAACTTTTCCGGAAAATCAATACAGAAAATTCAAAAACAGTGTACAGAACAGAATTCTAAGGATACCTTTGGTGCAAAGTCCTTGTCAACTAATCTTGCCCGAACACCCTATAGAAATTGATGAAAACAAGTGTAAGCGCAAGGGAGTTATTTTTAAAAATGTTTCTAAATGGGGAAATCAGAAAACCCATACCTCGCACTAGTCATTAGAGATATTTTTGGAAATCCAATTCAGAGACATACGATATTCACGAGCAAGACACTGATCAAGAGGCTGAAATCTACCTTCTCGTATCTAGAGTCAGGAAATGAAGTTGAAGTACTGGGTATACAATGAATCTAAAGGGAAGCAATTAGATATGCGAGGGAATCGTAACTCACAGATTGCAGAGTGACCTTTAAACTCAATGGGGAGGCTTCTTTTAGTTTCTTGAGAGCTGAGGTGCACCATTCATTATAAGACTCCGCAGCCTCTTGTTCCTGAGAATATCAACATCAAAATTCAGGAGTCTTAACTCCCATCAGGAACAATGTTTTATCTCATGTCAGACAAAAGTCAGAATGTAGGCACCAAAGACAATGAGTAAAATGTAGAAATGTGACAAAGACTAGCCTTTCAAGCAGAAGTATCTGCACCTATTTCTCAATTATTTTCTCAGAAGGTACTTGATGGAGATATATTTGCGACTTGCAATTATATAGGTCTTGGAAGTAACAGCTGTATTCTCTTACTCTTTTGCACCAACTAGGCCCCAAGCCCACAAATGAGCAGGTAATCATAACCCAAGTTTGTAATGTGAGTGATAGTAATTTTCGAAAGTTGTTTCAATGTGATATTTGGCCAAACGTGAGGGGGTGTTAGTGAAATTAGCCCTAACCTTTAAAGCTATATTTGTAATGCTACTCTAGATCCTACATCAGCGGAGGTATCCAAGCATGTAAGAGGGTGCTTCTTTGCACTTGTACTTCATGAGATCAAATTAAACATGCCCTCAGCAGAGTCTACCATGAGGCACTTTTGAGGTGAGATCATGCCCTCAGCCGTCGGAGCAAGAGTGTGACCTCATCATTCTCCTAATCTAAAGGCGGAGGGTGCAAGCTCACAATGAGAGCGCCCTCGTGGTAGCTTCCTAAAATTTAATTGCAAATGGTAATGATAGCAGCAGTTACATACAGTTTTATCAGTGACCAAACGGAACATTCCAGGGAGAGAAATACCCGCCCCACATCCCATTGTGATACCATCCATGATAGCCACCTGTACAAATGACAGTTATATGATATGATCAATCATTCCACTTAAACTGCAACACAGAAACTTATAGATACCTTGAGGAAAACAATGTTTTCCATTCAAAGGAAAAAGATAAGGCAAAAACAATTAAACATAATTATGATTAAAATAAAATGACAAGTCAAAGAACCGGTATTAAAATAGAGATAAAGCTGGGATATTGGTCCAAACACAACATAGACAGGTCCTTAATTTAGCTTAAAATTTTCACTGAACCCAATATTTATGACCCTCCCACTTAGGAATCTGATGGTTCAGTTCTATTGCAAATGGAAGAACAAACCCTGACATGCATCTTTAATGTCTCCTTCCAAGGAGCTATCTTAAGTCAGAGATGTGTTAAGCATAAGGATTAACTATGTGTTGGCACTATGCCATCTCTTCTCCTTTCCTCTATCTTTATTAAGTACATGTTTTAACAATACACATCAACCAATGTTTGTTGTGCTTGGAGATGAGGATTATTTTCTAGTTACAAACCCCCTTGTACTATGTTTTTTTGTCATGCTTAGAGATGAGGAGCATTTTCCAGTTACTAATCCCCTTGTAATCATAGCTTCTTTCTGATATCCTCCGTACCACTAAACTTTTATCCCTTCCAATATTATTCCTGCTTTTGTTTTGTGTTTCTAGCACAAGATAAAATCACAACATTCTGAACTAATGTCATTGAAGCTCAATTTCAAGTTATTCAAGAAAAATCCTATTACCTTTCAACATATTGCACACAAATTTCTATTCATACCATCAAATCCAATAAATTTCATAGGATCCCAAACTACTTCTTGACTTTCAGAAAAACTGGATTTATTTATTTAATTTACTATCCATATTGCTTACCTTGGGAGCTCTATGATTTGCAACCCTAGCTAAATCAGCAATATCTAATCAACAAAGGCAGACACGTGGGCATTCCTAGGCATCTTGTTTACAATTTTCAGCAGGCTAGTGATTGTCATAGATGTATACAGCCAAGCTTGCCTTTAGCAAACCAGTGTCTCGATGTCATCATCCACATCCTTGCTCTGGTCAAATTCGAATAGGATCTCCCACCTCATTCGCTTCTTCCCATTTTCTATTATAAGTTATACAATTTCTTAAGGTCTTTTAGTACTCTGTCCCATGGTAGTTTTGCCTACTTCTTTGCCTCTTATTATTTATTTTAACTGATGAATCTTATTTTATTTTTGCATCTTTCGTTCTATGTTGTATATGTTCATAGTTTATACTCTCTAAGCCTATTTTTTCTTATTTTATCACTTAAAAGTGCCATTTTTTATCTTTCTCTAACATGTTGATTACTAATCATGTCTCTTCTAGTTACTCTCATCACCCATCTCAACATTCTCATTTCGACAACATGAATGTGTTGTTTCTATTTCAACACCCAACACTCTACTCCATAAAAGATATTTAGTCTAATAACTGTCTTGTAAAATTTTACTTTTAACTTATTTGATATTCATCTTTATCACATAGGATACCTCTAACTTGTATGCCAATTTCAAATAGGATAAAACGCTAACAAAAATTAAATCAACTCTTTCCCTTATACACAAATATTGCCACAAACATTAATCCATCATTCAAATTATGTTTCAATAAAGTAAGAAAAAGTTCGTCTAACAGACTGAGTTTGATTCCATAGTTTTGTAGAGCAAACTTCAACTATTCAAGTTAGGTTCTAAACTCATTAATAGGTAATGAAGATCACTCCTCCCATATTTTGAAGCAGATAATGGTATATACAAAATAAGAATTGGGATCACACATGCAACGCTTATAAATTTTCACACGAGCTTTGTAAGAAAGATAAAAGCCTTTTTATACATGGCTATCTACAAATGCAAAGAACAAAAATCTTAGATAAGAAGGCTCAAGTTCAAAATATGTCAAAAATATTCCATATAAAACTTGAGAAGGTATATAAAATTGTACAGTGTCTTGAAAAAAATTTACATTCTTCAATCTTTCCTGCACATAATAAACGTAATTGACAAAATTTCAGAAATACAAGTAATTAGTAAGTACAAGTATAAAATCATAATTTATTACTACTAGTAATAACATCATAATCTATAAATCAGAAAGTAAGACTGCTTCTCAACTAGAGGCAGATCACATTAACTATTAAGGAGTTAAAAAGGCAACAGAGTTAAAAATTGAGCTGTTTTAGTCTTCTTTGCCTTTGGAAAAAAACTAAAACTACATTGAGCAGATCATATTAAGGAGTATAAAAGCATAATCGAAAAATCGACAAAATGAGACTTCTTCTCAACTACAAGCAGGTCATATTAAGGAGTTAAAAAGTAAAAGAGTTTTTTAGTCTTCTTTGCCTTTGCAGAAACATACATACATACATACATACATACATATATATATATATATATATATATATATATATTGAGCTGTTATATACGCAGTACAACTCATCGCCAGTGACACATAAGTGTTGCTATTTTGTTATTAAATCCACCATAAGCCCAAATTTTTGTAGTATATTGATGGCTACAATCGCCATCCAACCATGGAAACCACATATAATCTCCCAGAAATCTGATCAATACAAGAAAATTTCAATATTTTTGTCTTCCTGTCCAATTGAACAACATCCGGACACTCATGTTGGAAAAGGAGAAGGTCCAGGGAAACTAGATGTGGAAACGATGAGGGTACACAGCCAGAAAATCCAAGGGTGCGCCATGGTTGTATCCAGAACTGCAAATAATCATAATTTTGTTCCGTATTTTCTCCACCCCTTGTAACAAATTCATGGAAGATTTTAAAATTTTGGAGGGGAAAGGGGGTGCCAAAAATCGAAGGCCATTTCAAGTTTTACACATTAATATTCAAGAAATTGCAATAATAGCAATCAAATAAAATCCAACGCTAATTAATCATCAAATCTATCACTAGTTCTATTTAATAATATCCTCTCCACCAAGGTATGCAGTGGATTCCATAACAGTACAATTTTACACAGTCCCACACCTCTACCATAAATATTAGTCAAGTATGTACATTAGAACTAGTCGTTTTACTCAGTTAGCAGGAACTATGTAAAATTGTTCCCAGTCAAATGATCTGATATATACTAGTAATGAAATCAATCGAGTTTTTATACTAATATTTCTCAAGTTGTTTCCAAATCAAATAAAAGGAAGCACAGAAATCTATTGCAATAGAAAATGTACCAAAATCAACCTTAGTTAAGTTGATACCTTAATCCGAAAGAATTCAAATGCTGGACTCCGAAAACACACACTCACACGCACAAAAGAGGGCGACCCACCTTCATTAAGCAACTGATAAAGGGCAACAACATCAGCACCAGAACAGAATGCCTTGCCGCTACCCTTCAAAAGATGAAATCAAAAGATTCCTAAAAAACCTGGACTTCCAATGGTTGGGGAAAAAGATGCACAACATTATATTACCTTCATAATGACAAATCCAATATCTATGTTTTCTTCCCATGATTCATACAGTCTGGAATGGAAAACAAAGTTTTACAAAATTTAGATATGGCTATGAACTAAAGGACATTACTGGAAAAACCCACAAAATAGAAATGGAGAAAATTGGAGAACAGAGGACACACCATGGGATTAGACTGTGAGAGCATTAAGTGTAGATGGTCTGTTGAGTATAGCTGCTCTTGATTTAACTCTTCCCTCAACTAAAATCTGAATTTACCCAAATTTTTGCATACGTCAAATGAATGATGGAGGCGAGGCTTATTTTGTAATTACCCAATTTTTGTCATAATTAACAACACTTTCCCATTAATACAGTAATTATATAGGCACTTGGGCCAAACAAAAGGATAATCAATCCAAACCTAGGCAAGCCCAATAATTGAGGCCAACAAACCCTGTTACAGGCAAATAACTTAGCCCAGTATAAACAATACCCGAACCCTAAAAGCCCTATGGTTAATATATGGTTTTCTTAGGCTGAATAAAATAACGCAATACAGAATAATCCCCAGATGTTCCTTTTCTCAAACAGAACTTCACACTCCGGCCATGACACCATGGTCGCCGGCCAAATAACTTCCACATCAATCAATGGTATGAACCAAATTTAAAGAACTAATTCTTGTACTAATAATAATTGAGAACAACTCCTAATATAATACAAAGAAATCATCCAGAAATTAAATTTTGAAGATTAATGACATATATACCATTGAAGATTAATAACCAACTTGGATACAAACAAATGAATGATGGAGTACTACGCTAGGCTACTCCTAATTTCTTTGACCTATAGTTTAGTAATTTTGTCCGAGATTAACCAGAGCAAACCACAATTCCGAATCAACTCGGAAGGACCACACTTGCAACACCATGTCTTCTTCAAGCCTATTCCTTGTAACAAAGGAGTTCCAACCAGTGATCAACGAGTAAGTCGGGTTGACTCGGCCCGTTTCTTTCTTCTTCATGTCCCATCTCTTGATTGTCAAGAAAGATTGTTCGGCCTCGCCGGAGGGTTCAATCAGAGGCACCCGTATTCCGGGCAATTTGATGGCCTTCTTCTTCTTGGTCTTGGTGTCATCCACCGGCGGTTTGGAGTTGAGAAAGTGTATCTCTTGGGGTGTGAGGAAGTGGCGATTCTTGATGAGACTCAACGGCAACAACAATCGTCCGTGCTTTACACTGAGGTCGGTTTGGGTGAGCGTCTTCTGTGCCACAAATATTGGCTCGGAACCCTTCAATTCTTGGATTTGTCTCTTGAAGCTTTCGGCCAAATCCGGAGGAGGCACTACTGGAGCCAACACCTTCACTGTCTCCTTCTTCTTCTTCATCTTCTTCTTCTTCTTTTTCTGCTGCATTTCTTCTTGTTGTTGGATTTGTCTCTTGAAGCTTTCAGCCAAATCCGGAGGAGGCACTGCTGGAGCCAACACCTTCACTATCTCCTTCTTCATCTTCTTTTTCTGCTGCACTTCTTCTTCTTCTTCTTGTAGTTGATGATGATGATGATCAAAACAACATTCATGGAAGGTCCTTGAACAACCTTTCTCATTGTATATATCCAAGTGTATATGACCAACACATTCACGGAAGGTCCTTTTGAATCTGGGAATCACAACTCTGTTGTTGATGTTTTGATCATGTTCAAGATTTCGACACTCTTTCAATAAGATTTCCTCCGCCTTCAAATCAACAAGAAGTGGGTATGCCTCCCAGTGTTGCTGCACTTTTTCCTCCTCCTTCATCTTCATCGGCAACTTCAACTTCAAATTCATGGTGGAAACATCTACATTAGCAGGAATCATCATTTTCAGAGAGAATTTTAACAAGGAGGTGTAACTATGACAAGGGATTAATGAATGAGGGGTTAATTGTGATTATATATGATCACGGTGGGTGTATAAGGTTTGGGAAATAGGGTTTCCTCTTACCCAAGGAAGCAATCCTTATATGGGTTGGCTTTCTTCTTACCCAAGGAAGTAAATCTTATCTCAAATCTAATGACCGTTAATGTAATTAATGAACTAAAGATTCTAAATTGATCAAAGAGAGAGATTTCTTACTTCTATATATATCTGTATTATGACTCAGACATGGAAGAAAGGCCAGGATTCACAAATGCGCAATACAGCAAGAAAACGACTCTATGCCCATCTTCTCGATCGCTAGTGAATTCCCTGTTGAGGCGTTAAAAGGAGGTTTTGATGCCTTAGTCGAGGCCATCTAATCGCATGAGAAATACAACTTATATATATTGTGCGTTTATATATATATATATATTATGACGCAATAAATAAATAAATACCAGAAGGAAGTAAATCTTATCTCAAATCTAATGACTGTTAATTTAATTAAGGGTTAAATGCAAAAAACCCCCCTGAACTATTGACAAAGTTGCAATTAACCCCCCTAAACTACAAAAGTTGCAACTAACCCCCTGAACTATTCAATTTTGTTTCAGATAACTCCATCCGGCAAAAATCCGGCAAGTTTTGGCCGTTAAAAATAATTTACTTATTTTAAAAGACCATACTGCCCTTATATGCATGAAAGGACTAAAATGCCCTTAATTTCCATAGACCCCATAGCATACCCAAACACGCCCTATAACTGTTCACCATCTTCAACAGCAGGCGTTCGTGGTTCAACACCGACAAGCCCATCTTCCACACCGAAAGCCGTTTAACCCAAATCACACTAAAATCCCACTGCCACCACCATTCGAAACAATTGAACCACAATTTTAAAAAATTTAAATAATTCATAGTGAACCAGTCCAGCCACTGCCATCACCGCCGTAGCCACAAACGTTTCTCAAACAATTTCCCAATTGAATCAATTCAAATACAGTAATTCGTACTGAAACACCAAAGCTCAATCGATATATTTATATATATATAGATATACACACGAGTCGTCACTGGTAATCACCCCAAATTAATTGCACCATGAGTCGTCATTAGTGGTGGCTCCACTACCACCACCATCATCCGAAGGCAAGCTCGCTGCTGCCATCACACCGTGAAGCACCTCATTGCGGCTGAGTCCTCTCCACAACCCGTCGCCCACCGCTGCGAAAGCTTGCCGTCACCGTCTCGCCCCCATCCGAGCACTGCCGAAGTTCATCCACAACCCATCTTGCCCGCTGTTCTATCAATCACCGGCGCACAAAAGCCGTTGTCGCCAACGCCAAATCCGTCGCCGCTGTGCCATTCTCTGATTTGTGCCAGAATCGCGACTTCCCTAGTCGCTGTTCTACACCATCGAGCTCTCTACCAGCCGAAATATCCACAACCCACACCGCCGAGCTCTCTCTCACGCGCCGGCTGCCATCACCTTCACCCCTCTCTCTCTCGCTCGGCGGCTACGACGATGATCGATGCTCTGTTCCACATCCACGGTTGACGAATTGCAAAGAGATCTCCACCAGTGCTGCCGCCACTTCTTCCATTTCTGCAGTGTGTGTGGCTTCGGGTTTGGTTGTATTGAGTATATAACAAACTTGGAAGGGCAGTTTCGTCTTTTTACTTTTCCGGTGGCCTGAGTGGGCAAATTGCAACAAATTCATAGTTTAGGGGTTTTTTTTTAATTCAAGGGGGTTAGTTGCAAAACCCCCAATAGTTTAGGGGGGTTTTTTGCATTTAACCCTTTAATTAATGAACTAAAGATTCTAAATTTAAATTGATCAAAGAGAAATTTAATACTTCTATATATATTTGTATTTGAGAAAATAGAACTTATATATAATGTGCGTTGTCCTATTGCCTTCACTGAAACCATATATCTATATATATATATATATATATATATATATATATTATGATGCGTTTGTTAAAATACCTAATTTTAAGTTTGATTCTCTCAAGTAATTCAATACGTGAGTTGGTAGTGTTGTGAAGGTCTAAGGATTCTTATTAAGAGTAATTAAGTAAGACCAAAAGTAACCTTGGCAAAAATAAATAAATAAATAAATAAAAATAGGGAAGTAAATCTTATCTCAAATCTAATGACCGTTAATGTAATTAATGAACTAAAGATTCTCTCAAGTAATTCAATATGTGGGTTGGTAGTGTTGTGAAGGTCTAAGGATTCTTATTAAGAGTGATAGACCATAGCCATATGACTTCAAACCAAAGAAGTTAAGAAATTTATTCCGATTAGTTTTGATCTAATAATTTCTAATTCTTCTTATTCTTTTTTTCTTTTCTTTTTTTTAATCGTGTAAAGATTACATGTTGGAGCATGAATAGACAGGAGTGAATTTTATAATTTATGTCTTTCATGTATTATAATGTTTAAACTTTCCATGGTTGATCTAAAGTCAATTGTAGAATGTTCAAACTTTGTGACTTTTCATTCCACAAAAATCGAATAATGATTCATTTGGAGTTGAACACGCCCCTGAATTTGTATTGCAGTAGTATAAAACATTTAGTTTCCTACAACAATTAGCTGCAGAGTAGAACACAGAAGAAACAGAAAAGAAAAGATGGTAATTGCTGACATTTCTTACCCAAGAAGCAAATCCTATGTCATATCTAATGACCATTAATGTAATTAATTAACTAAATATTCTAATTGATCAAAGGGAGATTTATTATTTCTATATATAGTAACTAGAATCCTTTTAGAAATTTTATTTCACTATACATATATATATATTCATGATAATGAGTACATGATTTTAATTTACCATATATATATGCTGCAACATTTTTTTGTCGGCAAGAAAAAATTTAGGTACGATATAATATACAAAGAAATTTTTTTTCCTTCAGTTGAAACATGTTTATGTGAATTAAAATTCAAAATGAAAGGGTCATAATTTTGATTTTTAATTTAACTCAATATAGTTATACAGGGAAACCTCTGTTTTAATTAATGAAGGCAATTTTTGGGAGGAGTTTAATTAATTTATATGGTGAAAGCTCTGTTTTTTATAGGGAATTTTTTGGAGGAGTTTAATTAATTTATATAGTGAAAGCTCTGTTTTTTATAGGGAATTTTTTGGAGGAGTTTAATTAATTTATATAGTGAAACCATCGTAGGACATGACCCCTGCAGTAAGGCCTTTTAGCTCTCACCGAGTTGTAGGTGCATTAAGTGTCCGTGTTTCTTGGCTTTCTTCTTACCCAAGGAAGTAAATATTGTGAGTAAATACTTAAAAAGTTTTAAGTATTTAAAAATAGATTTTGTGTGTATCTAACTTTTTTTACTTTAGCAATTAATTAATAAATTAATATCATGCAATAAAATAAAGCAAAGTAAAGTTAGAGATTAGATCAAGATTTTAGCGAGGAAATCACAATTGATAAAATATGTCAACTATTTGCGCGGGAAAAACCTCGTGAACTGTGCAGTACAAAATAAACCGATCCACTATGCTTAAAACAAAGTACACTGAACTTTGACTCTGTCTTACACCCTATCATTCTACCAAACACCAACTGCTGACAATTCTTTAGCTTTGCGACTCTCCGTCTAACAGCAACTTGACCTCAGGTTTTTATGCTTGATCTTTATAGAAGAGTAGCAAGTAGATCAAACAACACTCCTCGAATACTCTAATCCTTTCGAAGTGCGATCGTTTTTACTTCTATTCAACTTCTGGATTTGATGTAAAAGTAGATTACCTTTTGTCTAATCGATGTAGATGCAACTGTATAATAATTCAAACACCACACTCTAAACTCACTATGTGTTTATGTGTATGTGTTCTAGAAAGACAAACAGCAAATTCTCTAAGAATTTCTGAAACAAAAATCTTCCCAAGGCTTTTAAGAATAATAAAACTGATAATGCAAAAGTCGTAAATAAACATATGTGTATGATAAAGTTTATATATAGTTTTAGAATATCCCAGTCCCTCTAAAAATATGATAAAATTCGTGCATAAGACTTGGAACAATTCTAGACCAACTAGGAAAGAAATCTAAAACTAGAAACTGAATTTTCCATAAGCTGTCAACACTCTTGAACCAATTCAGGAATTTGGAAACCGATTCAAGTATAGTAGAATAAATTTCGAAGCCAATGATGAAGTCTTGAACCAGTTCAAGAAAGTGGGAACCGGTTCAAGTATGGTAGTGAAGAATAGAAGCTACTTTGAAGATGACTGAACCGGTTCAAGTTTACCAGACTTGAATCTTAAGAGTGAAACTTGGTAAAAATATTGATTTGGAATTTTCGGAAAATATACCAAGTATAGAACGTGTCCTAATCTCTTTAGATTGCTTCCTAAAGTGTTGTTATTTCCTTTATGTGATGATCTCAGTTATGGCATCTTTGAACAACCTTCCAATTCCATAGTCGTCGTCGATCTTGCTAATTTGCGTTACAAGTAACTTGAATCACAACTCTGACTTGGACTAATTTTGTTTACGATAATTGCCAAATACAAAATAATATCTCACAAATCTTATCTCATATCTAATGACCGTTAATGTAATTAACGAACTAAAGATTCTAAATTGTTTAAATATTTGTTGTCACCATCCTTTCTCAATTCTCTCACTCATATAGAGTACAGACAGTACATACAGTGTCATGTACTTAAATGGAAACAAGTGAAGTTTCCATCTTTTGGTTAACCCATGGGCATTGGGCACTAGTAGGGATGGCAACGGCAGCGGGTTTGAGCTGGTGTATCATTTCCCGCCCCCGCAATCATTTAAAAGCTCCACCCCCGTTCCCGCCCAAAACTGTAAAAACGAGAGAACTTTCTACCCCATTTTTCTAACTGTTTAACATTTTTACCCCCACGAGTATCCGTCCCACCCCGTTTAAGACCATAATTTTATTATTGTTGAAATGGATTTGCTATTTTTTTTTTTTTTCTCTCATCTTTAATTATTCACCCTTGCAATTTTCCTTTTAATAAAATTCATTTGTTACTTTAATATTGTTATATGGAGTAATTAATATATAGTGAGAAATATATATATTAATGAAATAAGGGTACTTAAATAATTTGCCTATCTAAACGGTGCGAGCCGACCTCCCCCCGCCCCCACACCAAACTCGCGCCAGTTTTTATTGCATCAAATCATCCCCACCCAAATAAACAAAACAGTCCTCCAAAACCGCCAAAAACGAGACGGGATGGGGCAGGTAACTACGGAGGCGGGTCAAATTGCCATCCCTAGGCACTGGGGGTTTCATTTGATCTCTCCTTTGGGGAGTTCAGGACAATATTATCAATGTGTGAGCATTTGTTTAAATATTTTAACTTTTGAGGAATCGTTTTTTTCTTTTCAAACATATTAAAAGTTTATTCCAAGGTCTTTCACACATTATTAACACGCGCTTCACAATCATCTTAGAATCCCCTCATGTGCTTCACAATCATCTTAGAATCCCCTCATGTGCCACAGGACGTATATGCACGGAAGAGAGTGAAGATTACTCCACATCGAGTGAGGTTCACACTAATTGTGAGAAGTACACCCTACAAGAGGTGATCTCTACCTTTCACCTGATTGTTATGTGGCACAAAATATAATCCTCTTCCTGATACATTAGCAAGGTATGCAGTGGATTCCATAACAGTACAATTTTGCATTGCATGTAACACCATCTTTTTTTCTTGGGATCAATTACAAGTATAAAGGTTTTACATGGAAACTTTGTGCCTTGTTAAAGTACATAGCTAGTTAATAATACAGCTATGGATAGAGAATGTATTATGTTTTTTTTAAAAAAAATATTCATAGACAGGAAAGAGGAGGAGTTGGGCTCAGGCCCTGCAAGAAAAACCCCAGGCTACAATAGCACAAGAACAAGCATCAACCCGCAGACGGGGCCCAAGGCCCAAAAACACATTCAAAAAGTCGTTACAAGAATAACCAACCAAATGAATATGAAACCTAACAAGGAGAAATTAGGGATTTTGAATAACAAATGAATGTAGATTCCAAGTAGCAGTACTCGTCCAATGGGCTCCTCTGCAGTTCTTGAAGTGCACGGACAGCGGCCTTGCTCTCAACAGAATGAAGTCAGAGTTGAAAATCGTCAAAGGATGTGAACAGTGCCCCTGCAAATTCTATCCTTATGCTCACGCCAGATAAAATATACAGAGCTAGCAAGGTAGAGCTTGTTTACATTGGTGAGAGATCCAATTGATCAATAAATGCTACTTCTGGAGCAATGATGTTAGTCAAGAAGCTGCATTGAAGAAACAAATGGGATATGTTCTCAGGGCCTGTGTAGCAATTAGTGTATACACCAGTTTACCTGGTTCCATTAGAATGTGATTCAGATGCAAGTCAAATGAAAGAAAATTCATGAAATATAAAGAGTTAAAGACTAAACTTACAGTTAATGAGAGGTAAGTATTTTCAAATCCAAGAGCAAACACAATGTTGTCATACAATATCCTAATATGCATCTACTAAATTTAAAGACAAATGGAGAACATCTGTGTTGGTTTTGCAACAATGGTTGTTGCCAAATTAGTTAGCTACAGTTGACTAGTTCTATCTGATTGATGAAGAATTCACTATAATAATAACTAAAGCTCAAACTAAATGCAAATCTCTCTATATTGTGAATTTTCATTGGACAGAAATACATAATCTGGTTATATGCTGACCAAATTGTGCAATATCATCAATTCATAATCTGCTTATAGAGAGTCTAGTCCTCACTACGAATGTGTTCATAGTCCAGATCCTTCCCACTAAGCATAAAGAAAGTTTTAATCAATAAAGAACAGTTCATGTAACAAACCAAGGAAAAGTTGTTTCTTACCCGTCAATTGAAAAATAATAAATTAAATTTAAAAAATCATATCTCTGAATAACTGACACCCGATTTTTGAGCCACCAAATCCAAGATCATTCAATAATTTCTGAAAATCTAAGTTTCTACACTTTTTTTTTTTTTCCTAGTTGGTGGTACTCACACACACGTTTCTTCTGAGACTTGAACTCCTAACCTCCCTTTGGAAAGTAAGAGGCTGATACCGCTAGGCCACTGACCCGTTGGTAAGTTTCTACACTTGAATATGGAGAAATATACAGAATTGTGTGTATTTACCCTCTCACCTTGCTCACCAATGAAGGTACTTTCAGTTAGCCATGGCACGACTTTGAAATTGCAGCAATTTCTGCTAGCAATTGGGAAAAATAATGGGCCTAACGGGAAGAAAATTGGTCTCTGGAGCGAAACAACACAAAAGAACGCTGTTGATGGGAAAAAAATGGAGTGGGCTACCCTAGGAAAAGGTGTTGCAAATTTACCATCCCCAACTCTTCACTGGTGGTAGTGAGCAGCGGGTTAAATCACAGTTTAGGCAGTCGAAATTTTGAATGGTTAATGTGGCACATCCTGCAAAATCACGGCTACAATTTCCAAAAAGCTGGCGTTCATGTATGACTGCGAGATAATTAAGCAATGCCAGCACTCACAGTGACCACCATCATATGACTGCCACTGTTACTTGTTACCTTTTCTTGTAGTGAAAAAGCTTCATTAGCATGAGTAGCATAAGATGAGAACAGATGTGACAACTAACCTTGAGCTGCTCATCTGGTACGGTCCTGTTATTTGACCACAATAGAAAAGGAAGAAAAATCGCATCCTCCCACAAACCTTTAACCTCCATCTCTTCACCATGGGCTTATTTGACAGGCGAAAGGGCATATTCAACCTGAACTTAATCATGAAAACTGCTCTGAGGCAAATGGGGGGAGGGAAAGAAAAGAACAGAACTTGCCCCCATAAAGGTCAGATGTATGAAGTTGTAATTCAATCAACTTATGTAGTACATGGCCTTAGAGCTTTCAGTATATGCCTAATTTCGTCTATGTGTCAACTTTGTTCCATCCAACTACAACCAGGTATCTTGGCCAATCCTTTTTCCTGCACAACCTTTCTCAAACTCTTGGCATCATCCCACCTCCCAACAGAGGCATAAATATTGGCAAGAAGAGAATAATAACCCATTGTATCAGGCTCCAATTCAAAGCAATGCTTAGCTGCAATCTCTCCCAGCTCAACATTTTTATGCAAATTGCAAGAGAGAAGCAATGCTCCCCAAACACCAGCGTGAGGCTTCATGGGCATACTCTTTATTAATTCGTATGCTTCTTCCAACCGTCCTGCTCTGCCTAACATATCAACCATGATTCCATAATGATCAGCTGTAGGCACAAGTCCATGGTTCGTCATTGAATTAAAGCACTGGTAGCCTTCTTCAACCAAACCAACATGGTTATAAGCAGTCAGTATCCCCAGGAATGTAACTAAATTTGGATATATTTGGGAAACCATCATGTCCTCAAACAATTTGATGGCATTATTTGCCTTACCATTTATGCCACACCCCAAAATCATTGCAGTATAAGCAACCAAATCTTTCTTTTTCAAGCCATGAAAAAGCTCATATGCTTTATCAATGCTTCCACACTTAGAATAGAAGTCAATAAAAGCAGTAGCCAAATGATCATCCATTCCAATTCCTCGCTGATTCATATATGATTCAATCCAAGACCCCAATCTCAAATCTCCTAATTGAGAACAAGCGGATATAACACTAGCCAACGTCATTTTATCTGGCTGAATATTATGGAGCATCTCATTGAATAGTTGAAGGGCCTCCTTTGGTTGGCTATTTTGAGAAAAGCAAGCTATCATGGCATTATACAGGAGCAGATCTTTGTGACCCATCTGATCAAAGAGCTCATGAGCAGACTCAACATCCCCGCATTTTGAGTAACCAGAAATCATTGTAATCTGAGAAACATTATTTCTCTGAGGCATTGCATCGAAAAAACTACGAGCTAATTCTATCTTCCCACAATCTACATACCCACTAATCATTGCATTCCAGGAAGCCGGATTTCTCTCAGGCATCTGCCGGAACAAAAGGAATGCCTGGTCCATATCCCCTGCTCTCCCATACCCTGACACCATTGAATTCCACGAAATAACATCCTTCTCCGGCATCTCATCAAACACACTGTGAGCCATAGCCAAATCCCCAGATTTCACGTACCCGGACATTATTGAATTCCACGAAACCACATTTTTCCCAACCATTTCATCAAACACCTTCCGTGCAATATCCATATTCCCCAGTTTCGAGTAGAAATCGACAAGAGCTGTCTGCACATAAACAACCCCACAAAATCCAAATTTGTGAACTTGAGCATGAATTGAAATCCCACCCATCTTGTATACAATCCTGGCACATGCCTTGAGAGCAGAAGAGACAGCAAATGTGCTAGGACCCGGTCCCCAACTCTGCATTTGCACATACAGAGCAAAAGCCTCTCTGAACTGACCATGTTGAGAAAGGAATCGAATAGTGCATGACCCAGAAAAAACATCTGGGTCTTGCATATGACGGAGGATTAGTTGGGCATACTGAGAGACACTGTGAGAGTAATTACTTGAGGAGATGAGGATTTGACGGACTAATATGGGTTCAAGATGTTTAAGGCCATTGATGAGTAGTAGTCCATGGATTTGCTTTGCTTGGTTGAAAGTTAGAGACTGTTTCAACAATGATGTTAGTTTCAACACTGTTTCAACAATCATTTGGGTGGTGAGGCTACTTTAGAAATCTTCCTTTTTGTTGTCAAAACGAAGTGGGTATCAATTTATGTGACTGACTGCTCAGCTGACATGTGGTAGACCAAAGTGCAGAAATCTCAGTGAGGCGGCGCAAGTGGTGATTGGCGGTGACGATGGCAGTGGTAGTTGGCGACGGCGGTGGGAGGTTCGCCAATGCCATTGTCTCTACTGAGAAATCGATGAGCTGACTTATATACCGAATACAAGCCGTGGTCTGGAGAAAAAGAACAATAAATAAATAAATTTTGAACAATTGTTTTTCTTGGACAAATCGGTACTTCGTAACACATATCAGGAGTCAACTTTGAAGCTTCTATTTTGAATATTTTATTTTATTTTATTTTTTTCCGTATATTTTTTAGTGAGGTAAATATCACACGCTTCACAAATGCCCAAATGTGAAATTAGAACTCCCACACAAAGTGAGAAACGGGTTAGTGTAAGAGTGGTAAAATTTAAACCAGCGAAAATGTATTAGAGTCTAAAATTAGTACTTATTTAAAAAAAATTGTGTAACTTATTTCTGACTAACTCGGATAAGTCATACAATAATAACTCTGTGATTCCATTTTAACCTCAACCTTTGCTTTGAGTACCTTGATGGTAAAAATAAGAAAGCTTCAATTTAAGCTGCCCTTAGCAACTTTTAACTTGGAGGATTTGGTCAATTGCGACCAAAGTTAATCACTTTGGTCAAAAGAGATGCAATATAAATGAATTTGTTCACTCTGCCACATTGAATTATACTTGAAACAATCTAAATTCATCATGAAATATTCTCTGGATATATTCGAAATATTAGAAATAAAAAGAGAGAGGGGGCCAAAATATGTGGGCTGTTGAAAATATACAATAAAATGGGAATGAAAGTGGACACTGGACACCAACTTGATAAACATAAATTTCTGAGCAAAATTTTGGTTAACTAGTTCCAAATAGTCACGTCTCACAACTCACAAGCTGCTTCATATTTGGGGTATCTAATAACTGAATACCTAAAGAAAGAAATTTTCATCAGAAGTCTCCTCGGAATAAAAATCTTACATTTAATTTGCTTAACTAATTTACCCGAATCAGAACAAGAATCACTTTCAACGGATATAATAAGATTATGATAATCAATGGGATTATCCAAGACATATAAACGAATTTCATATGTGAAAAGCAAACAACAGCTTGATGAATTTTGAATGCATTCCATTTATCCATATAAAAACCTTAAAGCTACGTTCGGTGCTCCCAAACACAACATTAGCTAATTTAATATGAATTGTGCAAAAGAACAGCTTTTCAGGCGGTGGAATCCACCAAGAAGGTTCATAACCACTTAATGACCGTTGCACTTGTTGGTCTGGTCTGCGTTCAACACAGATGAATTAGGTCATCATCTCCCACATTCTGCACAAATCATCAACTTTCCCATATTGAATCTGCAAGACAGTCAAAGATTCAGTGTGCTTCTAGGACAAAAATGATGCAATGCTCTATCACTTTGATCTAATCAGGTGCTACATACATCACTTTCCCAGGAATACAGATCTCAAGCAAGCAGGTGAACCAGATAGTTTGAAAGTTACCAAAATTGACTAGAGTACAATGCAGTTAAGAATGAGAAGAGGCTCAGACATCTTTATAAAGAGATTGCTCAAAAATACTATTGAAAAAGGCACTACACTAGACAGCTTCAGATGTGGAATCAAAGTACTACCAGTTTATGTTTTGCAAGACCCTCATTAGTCATTAAGATGATATATCTCACAAACCAAAATCCTCATTAAAAGTTTACCCAGTAAGGTATAGGTACTCCACTCTAGAAATTGACTTACCAAAACCAGCCCATGATTTTGTTCACTCTCCTCCCAAGACACCTCCACCTACAAATCTTGAATCATTGCAAGCATATCAAAGTCCCAACTGATGTAATTAAAAACAATTCAAACTCCTCCACTAATCTACAACAGAAAATTCCTGAACATGTGCAAAACTTAACATCGCAATGGAAGAATGGATTTCAAGGCTGCAAAAGAAATCTATTTGGAAACAATGCTGGCTACACAAACAACAGACAATTTAAACAAGAACAAGAAGGCTGCTGAATTCTGAAAAGAAGAATAGGGAAGTCACATAGAGATAAATATGAGATTCAAATTCTCATACTATTCTTATTTTGTAATAAAAGTGATACCAACCAACACTAATGTTGAACTAGGACTGAAATAAGTCAAAATCCAATTCTCGTGTATAAAAGTTGCAAATAAAGTCAGTTTAACCAATTCAAATAAACACTACGTGTGAACTTTTAGAGATCCTCAGCCTATTTGGGCATTCTAAATTTGTCTGTTTATTTCACGTTAGGTCATGACGCCTCGTTTTCAAAATATAAGTCCTGCTTCCCACTAAGGTTATGAGCTCCTCTCTTTATTACTAGCACATGTTGCAAATTTTACTGCAACAGTCATCACCTCATTGGATTATCGTTTTATCTTTACTAGATTTCACTGTTCATGGCCCAAGGTCAAAAATGAATCAAGAAGCATGATGCCATTAAGCAATAACATCATCAAAAATGATCCCAACAAATTATAAAAGATAATAAATTATATTTTCCTTGTTTACTGTTTAGTTTCACAATGTTGCTTCCTTCTATCCGCCAGATGTACATGCACACACACAAAAACCTGACTTATAAGGTATTACACCTGCCTCTTCCTACCATATATTCACTGTTTCACATTCATTCAACGAATTCCCATTCATGCAGTGAAGCAAAACAGTAGATAATGAAACAGTTGGTAGCAAGCTTTTCTTCGATAAGTAAAATTGTATAGAAGCGCTCAAAAGGGGAGCAGAACACAAGAGAAATACACAAGACCACAAAGGGCCTCTAAGCCTTCGGAGATGATCTCTACCTGAAACCCAACAAAAAAGAGTGGAAAGAATAGAAATCGACATCTCCTTCCTATCAAAATATCTCCTATTCCTCTCAAGCCAAATACACCACACACAGAGAGGCGTAGCCCTCCAAGCATATCCTGAATGTGGGCCCCCACAAGGCAACCTCTCCAAGCCTTAATTAACCCTCTAACGGGTCCAGGCATAACCTAGAGAAGCCCAAACAATCCAATCATCAAAAGCCCAGCATTCTCTAGCCATGGTGCAATGAATGAGAAGGTGATTCAATGTTTCCTCATCTCGAAGACACATATAGCAACGATTGACCACCACCTAATTTCTCCTTCTCAAGTTATCCTTGGGTTAAGATCCTTCCCAGAACAGAGGTCCACGCAAAGAAAGCCACCTTGAGTGGAGCCTTTGAGCGCCAAACAGACTTCCAAGGAAAGCGAACTCTAGGATTATCCGAGAGACACCTGAAAAAAGATCTCACCTCAAAATGCTCTTGAGAGTTAGTAGCCCAAGACCAACCATTAGAATCCTCAACCACAATCCTTTGGTGATACAACAACTCCAAGAAACGAATGGCCTCCTCAATCTCCCAGTCCTGAAACAATCGCCTGAATCGAACATCCCGAACCAGTCTCCCACTATCAAGATGATAACAGTTGACCACCATGGCTTGCCTATCAGAAGCAATCCTGAAAAGCTGAGATAAAGCGAGAGCGAGAGGAGCACCCCACACCACACATCCTCCCAAAAACTAATCCTCCTCCCATCCCTAAGTCGAAACCGAACATGTTTGGAAAAGTCATCCCACCCCTTCCGAATAGAATTCCAAACCCCCACCCCTCGAGGACCATGCACTTTCAGCGAACTCCACCCTCCTCTCATCTCCCCAAATCAACTCGCCATGACCCTCCTCCAAAGCCAGTGTCTTTCCACACCAAACCTCCACAACCATTTCACAAGGAAGGCCTTAGTAAAAGGCACCAGTCTTCGAAGACCCAAACCTCCATTCCAAATCGGCCTGCAAACCTGCTCCCAACGACCCAGATGAAACTTGAACTCTTCTCCTCTACCCCCCCACAGAAAATTTCGCTACAATCTCTCAATCCTCTCCGCAACTAAAGAGGGAATCTGAAAAAAAGAGAGAAAATAAGTGGGAAGGCATGAGAGGGTGCTCTTACTCAGAGTGACCCGGCCTCCCTCGGAGAGATACTGCTTCTTCCAGCCCGCCAACCTCCTCTCAAACCTATCCACCACTGGATCCCAAACCCCCACACACCTTGAAGGAGCTCCCAGAGGCAACCCTAAGTAAGAGATGGGAAATGGATTGACTTTCTTCCATCGATATGTAAATTCTTCATGTAATGATGATATTTTACTTCCATCAATATGTAAAATTTTCATGTAATGATGATTTCTATAGTCAACGTAATAAACAGTGGAATAGCATACAGTTAAGATGACAAAAGGAAATAACAATCCTCGAGTTTAGACAAGTTCGAGAAACTTTTAAAAGGAGCTATCCATGTAGGTACATAAATGAATGGTTACCTGAAAATTCCAGTAAAAGAGTTCAGTAGCAATGAGCAAATCTGAGTGCAGTGGGAGGCTTCCTGCCAAAAAAAAAACAGAGGACACTGGGGAGCCACTTCGTTCGCCACTCTGTGCACTTGATGAAATTATATTTGGTCTGTACCAAGTCCATCCCTCCAACACCTTCCATTAACAGGGCACAACACAAGATTATGACCTTCTAAAAAACTCGGGATGAGGAGACCATAACAATATCAACTATGATATGTTTTCAAAATACTTGAATACAAGAAGAAATGTAGTAATCCCAAATACACAATGCAAAAAAATATGCAACTTCAACATCCAGCACAAAAGTTATTCACCAAACGCTGGTGTTTTATCAACTGAGAACAATGTATCACATTGTTAGTGGTGAAACACAAATCAACATCAAGTTTTGAAATTCATTTGGTAAGTAGATTAATTTTGAAAGTTAATCGTGTATAAATATAAGAATCAATAAAATACAGACATTTTGGCAACTCCATTGAAAACTAGCTATTGATTGCCATATATTTTGGATGTATTTTCCATTTTTAAAAATATAATTTTGCTTTCACACTAACCAGTGGGAGAATACAGCTAGAAAGCTAACCAAACACCACCTCAATTAAGGGACATTGAAAGCAACACTGCTTTCATTTTTTCTAGCTAGAGTGAAAACCGCGATGAGAAAACTGACCAACAAAAAAAAAATCAATTCATATTGTAAACAAAGGCTCCCTTCGCTATAGAGAGGGAGAGGGATCTACTTCCACCGTGTTAATAAATGTATTGAAGTATACAAAATACATGTAGTAGGAAATTTACTCTCCAAAATGAACGGTTGGAGATGTATACAGTGATTGACAAGCTAATCTCAATCCTTACACTCGAATCTTTCAAGCAAACATACAAGCCTGCTATCTCCAGAAAAAGTAAGTTTCAAAACTGAGTAGTGAGTTTATATCATGAAATAAATGAACAAAGATCTCTATCTGCTCAAAGGTTCTAGCTGAACTTCCATCCTTTCAGATGGATGGGACTGTTTTCCTGCAAATGCCCGAGTTGGGCTCAACAGATCAGTATCCTCATCCTCACTGTTACCCAACACCCAATTGCTTCTTCCAAAAATTCTATCCCTCCTCCGCGTTTTCTCACGATACTCCAAATACGTGACCGTCAAAGCACCAATCAAGAACCAAATTATCAAAGCCCAGTTGAGTCCTTGAACATTTATCCCACCATACCTATCTCCTAAATGCTTCATTCCAGTAAAAAGAGCTGCAATTCCAGCAACAACGGCGCATCTGCCAACAATAACATGAATATACTCCCAAAGAAGCCTTTTTGAGGAAACCTCCTCCCCATTAGCAGGTCTTTTAGGTCTCAGGTACGCATTCACTGGTTGTACACAAGCAAAAGATATAGCGATGATTCCAAACTTTGCATGTAATGAGCCAAAATATAAACCCCGAAGCTCAGCAACAGCAAAAAGAAAGCCAAGAAAGACTATTGCTAGTCCCGAGTACTGCAAGTAAACATGAATCTGGAACCATCCATCACCCTTCACATGTTTTAAGTATCTAGCTGCCAATATTCCACCAGGAAGCAAAATTCCCCAAGCAAGAAACATCATGAACCCATGTACAGCTAACACTGGCCGTAACTCCTCTTCTGCTTCTGCAGAACCACGCATAAGCAGCACATGAACAGGTCTGCTGCTTCTAGTGGAATGCATATTTCTCTCGCTCAAATGGTCTCCCGACCATTGAGCACCCATAGCCCAGATAACTTTTAGCGGAGTTGTAGCCTCAATAATATTGTTACACTCCCTCCTATTATCTCGATTGCATGATGGATTCAGAGGACGGGTGAACTCCAAAGTGATTATGCCATTTTCTGATTTGCATCTTACAAAGGTCAAGTTCTCATTCGTAGGATGTATACTTGAAGCATCCTTTCCGTCAATCCAGTATGTATTAACACCCCCTTTACCATTATCATCAATCCAACCCACATAAACGTAGCTATTCACCATTCCACTGCCAAATCCAATTGCAAGATAACCACTCTTTTTTTCACCCCGAGCTGCAATAGATATTGAATCTTCTGACATTGTCCAAAAAAGAGTAACTTGCTGGTCATCCAACATAACACTGCTATTGTACATATCCGGCAAGCCCCCATCAACAACTTGAACCTTCCAACCCATTTTCTGTGCATATACTGACTGATAGTAAACTTGATCTGGGGTATTCCGGTTCGGTGTCCAGGCTAATTCCGTAGGACTGGCTTGAACTCCTTCAGCTTTGGGTCCCCCTACATAAATAGTCTCAGACATATTTCTTAGAGTTGCATTCCCACCGAGCGGGTCAGAAGTTACATAGAATGCAACATCATGCCCAGCTTGTATAGAAAACTTCACTTGAACCCCCCTTTCAACCCTCAACACAGGAGCTTCTTTCTTGTTGATGTATAAAACTTTAGAAGGATTTGGGGGATTAGGGTAATGCAATGCTGGACCTGTTGAAACAACAAGTGGTGTATTTGCATCTGCAATGACTATATCTTGATCCTCCTTATCTTCAGCATCCAACGGCCCCAAGCAATCATTCACATGCTTTGAGACATTGAGAGTCAAGTGCCCATAAGTCCCACCATGATTTTGTGGAAGATAATAAGGGGTGATAGAATCAGCCGGCTTTATCAACCCCAAAGCCCAAATAACGATCATGTTATCCGTATGGTTCACGGGCAAATCATACTTCTTGTCAACTGACTTCAATGGCCTTTGATACCGTATAAAGGAAACCCCATCTTTCCTGTGCCCATAAACCAACTTCGTATTGTTCACTAAACCAACAGGATCTGAGCCTTCGAACATGGAGTCAGGACAAACACCATGAACACCACCATCCTTGTCTATGGAACACTCGCTGTACTTTGTAATGAAATAATCATCGGCAAACGGCATACCCTCCTCTGAAAACCCTGTCACGGCCACATCGGCACCAACCATAAACTTGGAAGATGCATTAGGATCCGCCCACCCAAATGCCATATAATTCTGAATCCCCATTGCCGCCTCCAACCCAATATCTATCACATCATCATCTGCTCTCAACGTCCACCTAACCCTATATGTCGACGACAACTCCTTGCAATTCTCAAACATCGTGGGCTGCTCATAAACCCAAGCACTCAAATTACCGGTGCCAACCGTCTGTGAAGGTGGCGGGGCAGAATCTTCTGACCCATTTCTTGGGGTTTTCAGCAAAACATGGCCGAAATCTGACGCCATGGGTATGTCCCAAATGGCGACGACTCTGATCTGATCCCAAGTCACGTTGTTCATCAAACTAACAACAAAGCTATCATTTTTATATGTTTGATTCAAACTCTGATCAGATATAAGAAAGCCCCTGGTTAGGTTATCAAAAGTATCGCCGGTTGCACCCCACCAGTGCACATCCGACCCTTGGATCATATCAAATTCTCTAACCCTAAACGAGCAATCATCGATTACCTCAAACACACCTCTGAGTTGGTGTTGAAGCATGATGAATTGAGACTCGAAATTGAGCAGAGAAGTGTTGGTTTTAGAACAAGTCGAACCCGGATCCGAATAACAGCAGTATAACCAATGCAAGAGAAACCCTAGAATGAGCAGTAATTTTCTTGCCATGGAAATGAGATCCGAGAAAACGGATCTGGTATGTTTTTGGATCCGTAAGTGTTTTGTGTTGTGTGTGTTGGTGATTTTGATGCTTTGGAAGAGAAAAGAAGTTACCTGGTGATATCGGAGGGGACTGCTAGGTTGCCGCCGATGGTGTGTCTGTAGAGAGAGAGAGTTGGGGATGACTCAGTGGGAAAAGAGACGAGTCTCGTCGTTAGTGCGTTGAAGAAAGCTTTGTACTTTATGGTTTTGGGGTGGTGGGCCAGCTAATCAAAGAGTGCGTCATGGACGAGGAAACCACTACACTAGTTGTAATTATATTAGCAACGTTAATTGTGCTTTGTTACCTAATTTTTTAGTCATCTTTTTAAGAGTTTTTTTATTTTTTTTTAGGATGGTGGTGTTTGAGTCAAAGCACATTACGTTCCCTTGTGAAAAATATGGTGCTCTGACTCGATCACCATCGTCCTAAAAAAATAAAATAAAAAATGACCCAATTTTTAACTCATAAGTCCAATTTTGAACTGGCAGTGGAATTGGTCAGTTTTGACTTGCGTTAAGCTATTTCTATATACACAATGCACTGGATTGTCCAATTAGAAAAAAAATGAAATATACACAATGCACTGGATTGTCTAATTAGGAAAAAATGACACAAAATTTAAAATGTAGTGAAGACTATAAAATATCTAGACCACCTTTCCTTTTTATTCTCGTTGGTCGATTTTCCATAACTTGGCCACCTATGAAGAAATCTATTTTAAGACAATAAATTATAGACACTAAATAGGAGAGAAACTTAATGTTATGTTTGGCAACATCAAAGTACCAATTTCATACTTCTAAATTTAATATTTATTTTTACGTAGTGATGATATGGTATCACACATTATTTAACATTTAAATTTGGATAAAGTTTAAAAAAAAAAAAAAAAAAAAAAACCCTAAATTATGTCCAAATTTACAGATAATCCGAAATATTTTTTGTGCATAAAATTCTTGAACTATCACATTTAGTTGCAAAATGGCCCATTGCCTGGCCTATTTTTCATTAAATAACCATAATACATTTTCTTATTGAATTATACTTGGTGTATTTTTCGTTGAAATAAATTATGAAAACAAAATCGTACTAATTTGATGAAATATACTCCATTAAATTTGCATAAATTTACCTTTAATTTTTTTAATTAATTACTTAAATAAAAAAATTTGAAAAATTTTCATGAATGTATTGCATAAAAAAGAAGATATTTTCTATTTAAGTAATTTTATTAATTTTTCATGAATATTGTATGAAAAAGAAGCTATTTTTTATACTAAAACTTTTTAAAGTGAATATAATAAGTTTTATTATCAATCATTTTAGAAAATGGTAGTTACAAATCTATTTATTTTTCTATTTTTATAATCAATTGATACTAATTATAAAATTAAGGTAAATGGTATAATTAATATTTAAATAAGAGAAAATATAATAAAAATGACAAATTTAATAAGAAAGAGAAAAATAATCTTTTGTGATGGGTTTTATCCTTAATTGCAACAAATCAGTAATTTAGAGAGACAATCTTTAATTCAGGAATTATTTATAAAAGGGTAATAGTTCAAGATTCTTTTTGTACTTTATCCGTTAAATTTTTAGTGAGTTATATCACTATTTGCTTTAATTGGTGTGTGAAACCATATCTGCACTACATGATAAACATTTAAGTTCTCTCAAGCTCTGTGTGTATGTGTGTTTGTTTTCATGGACCTTAAAGCCTCTGGGACATCAATCCTCTACTTTGAGAACTAAATTAACATGATAGCTTCTTCCTCCTCAGAAAGATTATTTTTATCTAATATACTAGTACTACCTCTTCATCCATCACAATATGGAAATCCAAAAATTAGAAATTAAAAACCCACCAAAGGGTCCTTTGGATCTAGGACTTTTGCTTTACAATGAAATAAAAAACAAAAAGTAAATTACATTAAACCTCCTTTTTTATTTGTATTTTTCACTAAATTCCTTTTTTTTATTATTTTTTTTTCCAAAACAACCCCCTTAACTATTAGAGGGAGTAATTTAACTGACGGAAGTTAGTTGAAAATGAGTTATTTGGACATTTAGTTTCTCATATATTTTTGAGACACAAATGTCATTGTACCTATTTTAATATACCTCCACATATATATCTACTCCATTATCACTCTTAGACGTATGTCTTACACCATTGCAACAACATGTACTCTTCTTCTTGTTCAAATTATTTTATTTATCTATCATTATAATATTATATATAATTTGTATCATGATATAATGGTATATATAATATGTATCATTAAATATTATTTAAACATATTTTCATTTCTATCTAGCCTTCAGACCAATATAAATCTAGGTTTTTTTTCTTGAAATTTATTTGCTATATATATATATATGTATTTGAGAATTATATTGTGCATTCATTTATTTGGTTTTATTAATTTTCATTTTGTATAGATTTATTAAAGGGACACTATGAGAAATAATGCCTTTTTTTTTTTTTTCCTTTTTTATATTATTTATACCTACTTGTTTTCTTCTTCTATATATATATATATATATATATATTTCAAAATCATTTTTTTATTATATTTATATGGTACATTGAAATATATTTATATGTATAGTATGTCTTTATAATGATGTGTAAATATATCTAACTAGAATTATTGATTTTTCTAAGCTTTCAAACAATTAGAGCCACTAATATTTATGTGTATACACAGATGTATCTAAAATCTAATATCTATATGTCTTTATATACATGTGGGGTATATTAAAATAGGTGTAAAGAATTTTTGTCTCAAAAAAAAATGAGAAATTAAATATCCAAGCAACTCCCTTTCAATTAACTTCCGTTAGTTAAATTGCTCCTCTCTAATAGTTAAGGGGGTTTTTTGGCAAAAAAAGTAGAAAAAGGGGGGTTTAGTGAAAAATACAGATAGGAAAAGGGGGTTTAATGTAGTTCACCCTAAAAAAAAATATGAAAAAAAAAAAAAAAAAAATCATGCATACTTGAATTGCATATTTCGAACACTCAACTTGATCACAGTAAACATATGAAGTTGGATTCCAATCCTTTTCTTATTTTCTATAATTCCTTCATTTCAACTTGAATTGCATAAAGAGTGTAGTTTTTATTTTTTATTTTTTATTTTTTTGTGTGCAACAAAGACATGATAGTGTATATATTCATAGATGTTTGGTTTAACTTTTTGAAAGAAAAAAAATCATAAATTCTTAAAGGAGAGGTTGAGATATAGCGCAAAGCAATGGTGATTCCAACAGTTGCTTCCATGCAACCAGAGCAGGTCTCTCATGATGCCTTGGTATGGCATCCCTCAGACTCCTCTGGTAAGTCTGGTGCTCATAACGCTGAATCATGTTATTCTGAATCTTCTTCGTCTCGATCTTTCCCTATTCAGCTTGCATTGCTTGTCGGTGCGAGCCATCCCAGACTTTCCGAAATCAGTTGAAGCATGGGGTTGAAGCCAAGGCTGTTGCCTTGCGTTTTGGGTGGGTTGGTTTGGGTTTTTTGTCGGGGTTTGGTAGTCATGTTTTGCGTATGGTATGTATCAGTTATGGAGTTGTTTGTGATGTTTGATTTCTTTGTAAGTGTCGTATGGCTTCCCTTATTACCGGGATAAAAATAAATGAAATAAAATAATTAAAAAAATTGAGGTTGAGATATAGAGTTTCATTCCAGACATGATGTGGATGTGTATATTTCCTTTTAACTTCTTATATATATTTGTATTTTTCTAATCCAAAAAAACTCTTAATCAAAGTGAGTTTTTATTTTTATTTTAAATATCTATTACTTTACAATTTAATTTCAAAAATATTGTCCAGAGCAAAGTCACATAAAGCGAGAGTGAAATTAAGAGTGAAATTGAGAGTGTGAGCGCGAAACAGATCGACAAAATTAAATCACAAATAGTGAAAACGAGAATAAAAGCATGCACAGTAAAAACGTATTTAAAACGTGAAAAGTACACTCGGTTATAAAAATTGCGTGACAATCAATATTTTCAAAGTCCAAAGACCAATTCTCAGCTAACCATTCACCATATATATGTAAAGTTTTGTTATCATCTACAACTGTATTAACAAAGTAAAACTATTATTTATGACAATGTGTAGAAAATATATTAATATACAAGAAAGTTATGAAATTCTAATGTGTTGTCCCTATAATATAATAAACTAAAGTAGAAAACAAAATTGGAAACTGTGAATACAAGAAAAGAAACATTTATTTGTCTATTAGATTACGGCACATTACATCAACTAGGTGAGACCCAATTATCAAGTGGATTCATTTTAATTTTAAATTTCATTCCCACTTTAAGCATTCCAAGTAATGAATGAACCAAAAATATAACAAATTGAAGTTTCATTTTGTCCATGATTTTTATTATAACAAGATGGTCAAAGTAAATCCAATTTTAGATGATGTTCATTTTCTGCACTAGTTCTTTATTTTCGGCAGAAATTGACAAGTCATTTCTCAGATTAATAAGAACATTGTCGAAGTGCTAGCACAAGCTTTCATAGCTCAGTTGGTTAGAGCACCCGTTTAGTAAGCGGGAGGTCTTGAGTTTGACTCTCAATGAAAGCATTGTGTATTTTGTCCGCATTTTTTTCTTTTTGAAGAATAAAAGCAATAATGTCTTCTATTTGCTCAAAGTACAACAAGGACAACCCAGAAGTTAAATCTGGTAGCATATAGGTATGCGTCTCTTCTCTCTCTTTTTTCTGTTGGGATAATTATAGATTTTCCATGGTCTGTTTGGTTGCTGAGGAAATGTTGAAAAGAAAAGGGAAACTTTTGAATGTGACTAGGGCCACTTCAACCCAAGTCTGTTTTCATAGTCACGTTTGGTTTTATGGAAAAATGTGAGGGTAAATCAAATGGATGAAAATTCTTAAAAGTGGTTGAAATGGCCTCAATTTTTAACCATTTTAGACCTCTTCTTTTTTCTTCTTGTTTTCCCCCTTCATTGTTTTTTCTCGTCCTCTCCCAAGAGCCAGACAGTTTGGTTGAGCAATGCTCTCTTTGGTTTCACTTTGCTGCTTCTTTGGAGTCTCAAATGTAGGTTACTTGAGGCAAGTGTTGTTGCCCAAGTGGTTGGGTTGCTTCCCGTGTTCCCATGTTCAAGCCCTAACATTCTTGCCTCGAAAAAAAAAAAATTTGTAGGTTACTTTAGAAGTTCAATAAACTAATCTCTTCTCTTGTGAGCATTCTTTCTTTTAATGTTCTGGTTTTAAATTTTGATGTGAATTCAGTTGATGCCATCTACGTATTGTAACCAAAGATTTTGCTCGATAGAAGTCCTCTTCATATAGTCCATTGTTCTTAGTATGATGAATCAAGAAATGACAAACTCCATTTTTCTCAAGTATTCAATCTTTTGAATAGTGGAAAGAATATACATAATTCCCATTGTTTAATCGGTCTTGTAATCTTAATAACCAGATCTTTTTCCCTCAACTATTGTATTGTATATCTAGGGTGGTCATAACTCATGTTCGAAATATAGATCAGTAAAAAGAGCTACCCAATGCATGAGGATCCTACTATTGCGTGGTCTGAAAAGGGTCAGATGTAGCCTACAAACTGAGCCCTACATCTCACCCTTTGCGTTTTCTGAGCCCTATATGACGATTCCACCTTTCTCGACATGTCATTTTTTTGAACATGTGCTTGCTCAAGGGGGCTTTGAGATTCTTTGTGATAGGGGGCCACCATGTCTCACCTTATGGGGGGAACTATGAAGGAGTTTTTGTGAGGCAACATCAAAATTCTTTGATGAGGTTGTTTCCTATTTCCCCTCTTGATCATAATGGAGCAACCTTACTTTTTTGAACTTGTACCTTTTCATTTGTATAAATTTTAAAACATTGATCATCATTTGCGAAGTTCCGTGTTTTTCCTATTTTTTCATGAAAATCTTGTGTGATCTTATCTGATGCCCTCAATCATATAGGCTATGTATGAACATAACATTCACCAGAATATAGATTGACATGGACATTCATTCCAAGGACTAAAATAGGATAATCAGGACATTGAGGAGTGTTGATAACCGTGCCACGATGCCTGCTAGAGTGGCACCACCTCTGAAGATAAGCACACATAGCCAGTACCTATCTAGCGTGCCCTTGGAAGGACCAAGTATTCTCGAGCTACTTGTCCTATAACTGAAATCACTGGCCGAGGAAGGAGTCGCTACCCTTCCTCTCCTGCGGACGCGCCCCGCTCCAGTCGGATTGGCCCCTCCTCCCCCTCCTTTTCCGAGGTTGCTTTCTACTGGGGCGACCTCGGGCGTTTCCCCCTCGAGCTCCCTTCCTGACTGCAGAGACCTCGAGGTACAAAGTCAGGAAAGAGCCGCGCGAGGCCGAGAAGGCAGAACCTCAAGAAAGGCTTTTTTCCCATTTTGAGTTTCAGGAATCTGAGGACACGTGGACAGGTGGCTAAGGTCCAAGGCATCGTCTCGACTTCAGGCCAATTCATGGGGGAAAGGACATTCGATACACGAGCTCAAGCTAAGAATGGTAAAGGGCGCATTAATTACGAAAGACGTTTGACAAGATTCGTATTAATTAAGGAACGCCATTACCTCTTCGAACCGGGGGGCAAAACACCGCGATCCATCTGTTAATGTCCCATCTATTAGGAAGAAAGGCCCTCAAACCCTTGGGTAAGAGCGGACTCACCCAAAGGACCAAGGGTTATTGACCGAGGGAATGAGCACTATAAATAGAGGCACTAGTCAGCCTTTAAGGCAGATCACAACGACCTTAACAACCCAGCACTATCGAGCTCGAGTTCATTGGGTATCGAGGTTGGCCTTCCCTTTCTTAATCTTTGTTCTCAAAGAGTCCCGTGTATTGCTTGGATCTCTACTTGGATATTGATATCAGCTTTCTCAACTTACGTGGAACGATTTCCTCATCCTACAAAGAACTACTATAAACAAAGAGTATGTAAAATGACGTTTTGGAAATCACTTCATATTTATTTGTTTCATCTGAGGAGGGCAAGATCTGAAAGCCTGATTTATCTTTTAGCTTGTAGAAGCTCCCCTTTCTCACATTATGTGTCGTACCGTTAACCCTCAACTCAAGTTGTCCATTATTCTATGCGTACCCTCCGTCCTCTGACAGATAATCTTCCTTTACAACCTTGACAGAATGCTAATATTTTGAAAAACCATCTTTAGAAAAACATTTAGTTCAATAAATTTGTATAATCCATAATACTAAAGAAATACACTTGATGAGATGATTTCATAATTCATTTGACATGCTGGGGGTGTTTCATCCATTATTGTCCTATAAGAATACTTGTTATGAGTGTAGTATTGTTCAATTTAAGCTTCTGTCATTGTGGATTATTGAATGGATGTCTCTTTGCTTTACAAAATGTTCAAATTTTTTACTTTGTGAAGTGTTTCTGTATTAATTTGTAATTATACCTAGTTTTCATATCCTTAATATTTCAGTGATACAGTTCCTGCACCATCAGTAGCTTTATTTTGATATATATACATGCCTATCTTTGCTGCTAGTGGCGCAGATGACTTCAATGCCGAGATGATTTTTGCTAATGAAGCTGTAGACATTCTTGGTTCTGAGGATCATCTGCAAAGCAATTTGAAGAAAAAACATTGATCAAATAACGAAACACAATTATGCAACACGAAGCCTTATTAAGTGAACAGGTTGGAGTCTTTCTATGGACCATTCGTTTGATAGCATGCTATTAATGGATCTTTGTTGGTAAAGGGGTTTAACTTCTTATAAATCATAACCGTACTTGAGTTGCTTTTGGTATTATTGACAATATTTTAGAAAATTTTTATTTGACAGGCATAAATATGCTGCTTTTACAATGTTCACACGGAATGCTTATAGTTTTGTGTCTTCAAAATTGATTCCCATTTTTTCCTGTTACAATCTGACTACTCTTCTATAGAATTGATGCATTGCATTTGATTAATGCATGTCAAAAATGACAGTTCAACTTAAATAATCTGTATATGAACTTCGAACTTAGAATCTAGTAGGTGCCTTTTTAAAATTGTTCTTACTCAAGTACTTTCAAATTGAATGTACAGAACTAATGATGCACATTGTTATTATAACTGAGCTCAATGTTGTGATTATCAGATCTCTATGTACATAAAAGTTGTGACGTGGTAAACCTCCCGTACACCATGGAGGAGAATGAGAGAGGAATATAGAGAATGTGCAGTCATTGATCATTAATTTCTTCTTCTGGACAGTGGTACTTGGATAAGAGGAATATAGAGAATGTGCAATTGATCTCTGAAATAAGAAAACGTTATTTTCAAGCCTTTTGTTGAAATTTTCTATTATATGTTTTAATCAAACATGCTCCCTCATTGTTGATAACTATTTTATTATGATTTATTTAACCTAAATGAGCACCATAGCATTTTTCAGGAGATTTTTTATATACATATATATCTTGTAAATTTTACTAACAACAAGTTGAGGCAAGAAAATCATATTTAAAATCACAAGTTCAGATAAAAGAAATATTTTAATTATATCGTTCTCTTATCTTCTTATATCACATCTTCTATTTCAGAAAATGGCATGAACTTCTTATTCTCCTGTGAGAACTTTTGTTATGTATGTGTATATGTTTGTGTACGATTATTGTTACATGCCTACCAATGTGAAAAGAAAACTGTATAAGTCATCTCAATTGAAAGTGATGTCTTTGCAAACTGTATTCAAATTTTTGTGTTCTAGAAAGAATTAAAAATAAAAAATGGACACTTTAGGGGGTGAATTCAACATAAGCTTAGGTTTATAAGGTATGTACACTTTCTGTTATTGCTTCTAGTGTTATTTACATTTCCAATTTCTCACCTCATTTGTGTCCAACTAGACTACTAGAGATGCAGAATTAACTTTGTAATGTTTTAGCTCATATATCAGAAATGTAAAAAATTTAGTGTTTGGAGCACATGCATACTATGATAAAGCAAGCCCTATATATATTCTCTAGATAGAAGAAAATGCATCTCTTAAGTTCCCCTTCTGTTGGGAAGTTATTCGGGTCCAGCTTCATGAATTCTGTTATTCAACAGTCTTTTTTCAAGTTATTTGGGGTCGGCTGCATGAATTCTATTATTCATTCCGCTCTATCCAACGCCATAGTCTCCCTCTTCTGTTGGTAAGTTATTTGTAGAAAACAATCTGGCTATACATTTCAGGTTCATTTTATTTTCCATCCTCGAGTAACATTGCCTGGACTCTATTCAAATCACTGATTATTTTTTGTACTATAATGACAAAACATTTTCCAACAACATTAATTGTAATTTTTTTTTTCTCTGTTATACACTTTCTCTAGCATATATCATAATTATATTTCTTATTTATCACTTGTTGCTTTACTGCAGGTTTAGGCATTGCGCTAGCTGTACAATGTGCAAAAGCAATAAATAAAGAACTACATTTTCTCACAAGCTCAAAAGTGGGCATTTTAATTCTGGAAACTCTGCAGTTGATTCTGTTTTTCAGAAGGAAAACGTTTGAGGACAGCCTATGCTGCTGCTCAACTTCACCAGGAAGAGTGAATCACTTGCTCTGTCTTTGCATCCTTCTCCGAAATAGGCTCTCAAGTCTCTGATCCTATTCTTTATGTGTGGATAAATGTAGAGTGCTCAACACTTGTCATGCTTCTCAATTAAGCCAATTTGAAACTTTGATCTCGAAAGACTTCCACAAGACAATGCCGAAGAGTCTGATATGCACGTAGAATTAAACAACTCTAGAACGCCTTCTGCCACAAACTCTAGTTTGTTTGAGATAATTGAAAATTCTTTTCTTGAAGTTCAAAGCAGATATATTATTGAGAAGGTAAAGTTTCCTACAACTCAATCTCAAGTTCCTTTCACTGGGAGCAAACTCAATCTCAAGGAAGCAACATTTGGACCCATCACTTTACTCATGTGGTTCTACTTCAGGAACAAGCATTGATTTTGCTCTGTTTAGGGCTATTTCGAAGCACATGTCAATGCTAAATCAAATGGTTACACACACTTGTAGGAGTACTGTGTGGTGGTCCTAAATCGGAAAACCATGCATGTGTGTCTTTGTCTGGTGCATGCATGCCCTGTTTTTTGAGTTGGAAGCTGAGGACCAAAGTGTTGATACACAAAATGTAAACAGTTATAGTGATACTATTTATAAATTTGTTACATTGTCATAGATTTGTAGGTTCTTGAGCTTGTCCTGATTTTGAGTTTCCTTATGCTTCTATATATATATATATATACACACATCAGTATGTTGATCAATACTGAACTCAACTGATTGATATAGTTTGTAGCAATGTTAAGGAGAATAACCATGATACCAAACTATTCTTGTGCCCATTTCACAATTTTTCAGGTTCTATATATCATCCTAAATTTTGAAATCATACCTAAAATCAATCTTTAAGGGAAAAAAAAAATTAAAAATAAGTAATCTAGGTATTCTTTGGAGTCTCGTGCTGTAAAAAGTACGATTGTATAAGAGAAATTAAAAATAAATAATATATTTATAACGATTGATTTCTTAATTGCTGATTTTGTCTTTTAGCTAGTCAAGTCAAGTGCTTTTAATAATACAGTAGTTCTGTCACATCATTTCTAATCTATTTATTTATTTATATCATTTACTGGAATGTAAATGTTCCTAAATTAAATTCTCATATCTTTAAATGATATTATTATGATTGTATAACTCATAAATTATTTTATTTATTGACTTTAAATTATTGAAAAAAAGAAGTTAAATCTTGGGTTTGATGAGTTATGCTTTGAATTAATTTTTGAATGAATTTGAAATCTAGAGATTTAAGGCTATTGAAAATTGGATTCCAAAATAAATTATATATATATTATTGCAATCCATGTATTACTAGAATCATCATGCACGGGTATAAATTTCAAATAACTCCTTATACTTTGTTATTTAAATTCACACAGATATAAGTATCTCGAATCAATTCATGCATATTGTTAAATTGCAAATTTAAAAAAATAAAATATAATTCTCAAATTATTGAACATAATGCTGATATAGTGGCGTGGTAGGGATTCGGAAGGTAAATCTTTAAGGTCTTACTTTCAAACCGCATATGGTAAGTGTATTATGCCATTATGGAATCCATACAAGTGCTATAAGAAAATAAAAAATGTATTTAACATAATTGTAGAGTGTTAGTAAATATATATATTTGAATGACAATCGCATCTATTCTAAAGAATAATTGGAGAGGAAAGATGGAAAGTTAAAATAATTTTTGAAGGATAATATTTAGATCCTCATTAGTAAGGATTTACAATATCCTCACTTCTTATGTGGTTCAATAAAAATAAAACACGTTATCTTTTATTAAATAGGTCAGCAAACGGATCCTACCCGAATAAAATTGGGTAAAGAGGATTCAATTATTATTATTATTATTATTTTCTCTCTAGGGTTCAACGTTTGGTTCTATCTCTTTCCGGCACCAACCTTCAGCCCTCTCTCTCCACCATCTTATTCCTATCAACCTTCGGCCCTCTCTCTCAATCATCATTCAATTATCAAGAATATTTGAAGGAGGTATGATTTTTTTTTTTTTTTTTTGCTTACACATTTAGGATTCTTTTTCTAGAAAAGGGCTTTCATGAACGATTATGTGTTAAATTTAAGGATTCACATGCATATTAACACAAAACTCAAAAACTTGATATCTGCTAAGGTTATGTTCCTTGATTTTGATAGGATATTGAAACACCTTACCAGTGCTACCACAACCTTACCACCCACCCTTTAGCTGCTTTGTGAACCCACACCATCCCAATTGCCACCTTCCTAGTTTGTTAATTTCATGTAAACATAATACTACACTATATTCGGTGCCTATTTAAAGAAAATGAATAGGTTCCTTTAGGAATAATATAGCAGACTCTTGATTAATTGAACACATCAACATAAAGAGAAAAAAAAGTGAGTTCCTTTAGGAAGAAGATGGTGAATATAGAGGCTTGTTGTTGGTGCCGGAAAGAGAATGAACGGACGTTGAATCCTTACAAGAAAAAAAAAAAAAAAAAATTGAACCCTCTTTGCCTGATCTCATTATGTTAGGATTCATTTGCTAACCTGTTTAACAAAAGATGATAGCGTTTTATTTTTATTAGATCATCTAAGAGGAGAGAATATTATAAATTCTCACTAATAAAGATCTAAGTATTATCCATTTTGAAATGAGCTTTAAATTGTTTAATAAAATCAATTCGTGAATTAACATTAATGGGTATGGGCGTTGAATTACTTTGAATCAACCTATTGACACTTCATTCGACAAGGATGAGATTAAAATTAAGTGATAAATTTGACTAAATTATTTAACTAATATTTTTATGAGTGAATTGCTAAAGAAAAACAGAAAAGCAAAAGAAGAAATTGTCGTTCATAGAGCAAGAACAAAAAGAGGTAGCGAACCAACAAACCTTATTTGGAACATTATGGCATTTACGAAATTGATCAACGCATGAGGTTCAAATATAATTATGAATAATTATTTTCTTGCGACTATCGGTTACACCGACTTTAGTCCACGGGGGCTTCTGTAGTTCTGTGGGCCCACTGAGTCGGTTACACCGACTGTCGCATGAAATAGCAACACTTCGCTTTTTCCCTCACTAGTCAATCTTTGGCCCTTTTTCTTGAGGGACCCACCCCACCATCATCGAAGTCAGAGAATCATGCTCTCAACTTCACTCTTCACCCACAAACCCCTTTCTCCGTACATCACTAACCTATTGTATAATCATAAAATCTATCAATCGAACGGCTAAAGATCGATGTCATATCATGAGACCCTTCTGGGTCCCACTCTTTGTTGATCATCAGATCTTTAATGAGCTGTATGGCACGGATATGAGGACCCCTGGTGTGATGTTAGTAATACAGTAATACTGTAGTACACACATTCCTATGCAACGCCATGGCTTCTTTAGTAAGCTTGCTTTTCTCTCTCTGTACTCTCGCTCTCTATAACGCCCCCACACAGTCCCTCTTTCTTCTTTAAGATCCTCCACTTACTCTCTCTTTCAGATACACAGTCTCTCTCTTGATTACGAGTATTTCTCTCTCTAATTACTCTCGTTCTCTGTGTGCATGTGTATATATGCAGTGAATCAGGAAAGGGTATACGAGTGTTTTTCACTGTGATTCTTTTTCTACTTTCTCTCTCTACAGTATTTTCTCTTTCTACAGTAGCTTTGGACGAAGCGCACGCAGTCTGTTTGTGCCTTCTCTCTTTATCTGGAAGGTGTGAGGGGGCAATGTAGGAGATGGTGTACTGATTTCGCCGGAGAATAGGTCTGAAATGGCCAAGTGTCACCAGAACAGCGTCGGATCCGTGGTGCTCGATCGCGCCGGCGGTGGGCACTCACGGTTGTGGACGGTGCTTTCCGGCGCCTCATTCCGCCGGAAAATAATGGACACCATGCGCTGCGGCGGTTCACGCTATCGACACGACGACGATGCCGAGAAAATGCCGCCGGAGAAGCCGAAGCCACAGCCGCAGCAGCAGCAGAAGCAGAGTTGCGAGTGCGATGGCGGATCGAGATCCCAGCCGAAGAAGAACGGTGGATCGGAGAAGTTAGCGGAGCTACTGAGGCTGTCGGAGTGGTCGGAATCGGAGGATGAGGTGAAGAGGAAGGTGGAGACGTTGGAGGAGTTGAAGAGAGTGGTGAAGAGGTTGCAAAGCGACGACGTTTCGGGAGGCGCAATGGAGGTGAGGAGGCTTGCGAAGGAAGATCCGGAGGCGAGAACCACACTCGCGTTGCTCGGAGCAATTCCGCCTCTCGTTGCATTGCTTGATTCGGACGATCTCAACTCTCAGATCGCCTCTCTCTACGCTCTTCTCAATCTAGGGATTGGCAATGATGCGTGAGTTTCTTTGTTGCTTCCATTAATCTGCCTTTTTTTAGTTTTAACATCTGTTTGGCTACTGAGAAAACAGTGAAAGTAATCATTTTTCCAATTTTATTATACTTATGCATATTTATATATACGTGTGTATGAAAGTTTTTAAGAATTTTATTACAGAGTATTAATTTACTTTTGCGTACTACATTTAGCATAATAATGTTCTTTGCTTTTTATTTTCGAATTCTGTTCTTTTTGAGAAATTATTTAATTGTTTTGTTTCTCTTATTTTCGCTCTGCTTAATTTATAAAATAATTTAAACAATAGAGTTTTCCTTTTTTTATCTGAATCTTATTTAAACAATTATATGCCATTTATACTGTAGGACAAGTCGTTTTCTATATATCCAGGTGTGGTTTTTAAAAAGGTTCTGAATACCTTACCTACAAGACTAGAACATGTTTCTTTCTTGGCCAGTATCAGTATGAACTTTTTTTTATCTTATAGTGTATACACATTCACACGCATGTATATATATCTATATCACTTAATTAATTCATCGTGAACCGTTTTTTGCAGAAACAAAGCGGCCATTGTTAAAGCAGGAGCTGTTCACAAGATGCTAAAGCTCATTGAATCTCCAAATGGGTCTCCAAAGCCGGCTGTTGCAGAACCAATAGTTGCAAATTTTCTTGGCTTGAGCGCACTAGACTCCAATAAACCAATTATTGGTTCTTCAGGGGCAATCCCTTTCTTGGTAAAAACCCTTAAAAATTTGGAGAAAAAGAACAGCCGACAAGCCGAACAGGACTCTTTGCGAGCACTATACAATCTTTCAATATCGCCTTTGAACGTTTCCCCAATTCTAGAAACCAACTTGATCCCATTTCTCTTGGCTGCATTGGGTGACATGGAGGTGAGTGAAAGAGTCCTCTCAATTCTAAGCAATGTGGTGTCTGTGCCGGAAGGTCGAAAAGCAGTCAGCACTATGCCTGATACATTCCCAATTCTGATTGATGTTTTGAATTGGACCGATTCTCCGGGGTGTCAAGAGAAAGCGTCCTATATTTTAATGGTGATGGCACACAAAGCATATGGAGATAGACAAGCCATGATCGAGGCTGGCATTGTTTCAGCATTGCTTGAATTAACTCTTCTAGGGAGTACATTAGCGCAGAAGAGGGCTTCGAGGATCTTGGAGTTTTTGCGAATAGACAAGGGGAAGCAGATTTCAGAAAGCTATGGAGGGGGGTTTAGTACAGTCTCAGCTCCTATATGTGGATCTTCATCATCTACGGCAGATCCAAATCATCAATTGAAGGAGTGTTCGGAGGAGGAAGATCTAATGATGAGTGAAGAGAGAAAAGCAGTGAAGCAATTAGTCCAACAGAGCTTGCAGAACAACATGAAAAGGATTGTGAAGAGGGCCAATTTGCCGCAAGATTTTGTTCCATCCGATCATCTCAAGTCCCTCACAACAACTTCAACTTCTAAAAGCTTACCATTTTGAGAAGATTGTGAAAGAAAATCAAAGTTAGTCTTTCTTTCATTTTAGTGAGTTTATGTTAACTTTGGCTTGTTATTGGACTTAAAACAGCCATTGTTTGTGAAAATTTACATTACATTATAATTACCATTAATATCATTTCATTTATACTAGTGAACTTGTCATTTGTGATGACATGTCATTTCGAGTTACCTTCTTGTTAATTGGTAAGCTTGTTTTACGTGAATGTGGACATGATATGCTTGAATAATTCACAGCTCATAATTTTAGAACTTGTCCAAATGCCAAACAATCATCTATAGCCTATTAACTTTTTTCAAGAGTGCTTTCATTTCAGTGGTATAGTATGCAAATTTGGAATTTCTAAGGGCTGCTTTAGTCATATAATTGGTGAGCCCTTTTTATTTGTGGTCACTGTCATACAATTGGTACATTTTTGTCTACCTAGTTGGTTCCACTCATAATTATATAATTTTCATATTATTGACATTGTAACTCAGATAGAAGAGTGTCGGTAATTTTCCTCTGAAAGCCAATAGGGACCCTTCACTGCCATTTTCATATGGGAATCAGTCCTTTGTTGGGTTTTCTGGGTCTATGTGTTTCCTCCGGTATCTTCGGATTTATGAAGTTAAAAAAATGAATTTGTTGTGCATTTTCAGTGAAAGCATGGGCTGCAAATGGAGCAAACCTCTTTTCTTTGATTAGTTTAACAGTAGCATTAATTAACCTCTGTTTAACTAATATTTTGAGCCTCTGACCTTCTTCATTGAACTATTTTTAAATTACCTATTACAGATAAGGAGAGAAGTGCTAGCGAACTTATTGTGCATATACAATGACAACATGGGCTGCAAATTTCTTTGATTAATTCAATAGTTGTATTAATTAACTTCTGTTTAATTTTTACTGAACCATTTTTTAATTACTTGTTACAGGTGAGGAGAGAAGGGTTAGCGAATTGGAGACGAGAGAAGAATCTAAGCCTAAGCCGTTCATTGCTAAGTACTCCTGAACTTCATCAGCTATACCCTCTCCACAAGGTATATATCTTACATGTCATACAATCTTCAGTGTGAAAAAGAGTTGTATTTTGTTTTCTTTGACCTCTTATGGATTTTCAGTCCCTGCAGAGTATCTACTGATATGTGACTCTGTCGTCTAGTTTATGTCTTCTGTTCAGCTGTAAATATGTTTGTGGTAAATATAAATAATTGCAAGGAGATTTTGTTTATATCTACCCTATGACATTATCTAAAAATTTGCCTCCTTTGAATTCCTCAAGGAAATGAAAATTAAAGATTTAGCGGTTAGCTGTAAATAAAGCGAAATGAAAACATGAGATTCATGTAGCCGATCCCAAATAGTCTGAAAAAGACTTTGTTGTTGTTGTGATATGGACACGGAACTTGGGAATAATTTCTGCTCTGCTGTTGGCCATATACCTAAGGATCCAAGAAAAACTGATTGGACATTTGATGCATTTTAGGTTGGACATTATCGTATTCAATCACTGATTATTTGTTCTCTCTAGGGATGTCATATAATGTTTGTCGAGAAGCATTCATCGTTGAATTGGAGAGAAGTGTGGGCCTTGAAGGCCATTATAAGTCTAAATCCAGCAGATGGCAGAGTTATTATCGTCCTTTCTTGACGATGAGAACCCCTTCTAATCACATCAACTTCTCTTTCTCCCTTGATAGTTGTTTATTGTCTCCCTTAATTCAGTTTCTTTCTACGGATTGTGCTCTCTCTCTTTCCATTAATCATTTACAGTTGTACTATTACAATAATAGATTGAATGGTCCACCCAGTTCATCATTAGTGCTTTGCTGGAGAAGTTTATGTCAAAACTCTTTAAACCGGCGTTTATATCGGAATAAGGCAAGAATGAAGACGGCGACGAATACGACTATCTAACACCGGTTCTGTGATCCTTGAATTTACACAAATTCTATAGGTGAAATTGAGCTTTTGTGGGCCACTAGATCATTGATGATTTTCTTTGAATTTTAAAGGAAGTAACGATGTAGATTTAAGTTATAGTGACCTGATACTGAACATGCTAAATTTGAAGTAAGCCAAGTGCTTAATTTTTGTTGCCGCCTATTTAATATTCATCGTGCATTGTTGAGGGGTTTATACTTGAATGCGATGAAGTCTTTACCTGAAGAACGTGGTGCGTAATTGTATTTAAAATACTAAAAGAAATGTAAAATAATTGACTTTAAAATTAGGTTTTGGATTTGATGTCCTCGCGTTTGCTTAGAAAGTTGTCTGAAAATGGCATCCAAATGTTCTGTCATCCTAGCAACCTCAATGTCGCATCTATTTGTTACCTATTTGAAATAAGCGATACTGTGTGTCATGAATTAGTTGACACTTTGAAACTCAATCCGACACTCAGAATCTTCTAAATTATAGCACAAGTATTATGTTGCATTAAACGACATCACACTTGTGTGATTGTGGAGTAACCTTGTATGGCCTTTTCATATGGAATACCATTCAAACAAAATCATTTATAGTTTAAGAAAAGCACTAAGATGAAGCATATTCTGTCGGACACCTCTATACAAGTTGAAGCAATATTAAAGCAAAACCACACACCCGGATTCCCTAACTGCTCAAGGAATCCTGTATTCATGTGTTCTGGCGCAACGAGAAAGTCTACAATATCTCGAGATCACGGTACCATTTTAGCTGTTTGATCGTCCATAAGGTGAGACCCACCACCATATTCAACTGTTGGACCTGAGGATATAGCATCCCACATATTGTAGACTTTCAATACCTAAGTAATAAATTTAAAAATTTAAAAAGTTAAGCTTACACTTGAATCCACATCGTGTTTCAATTATAAATTAAGAATTTAATACATTTTTATATGGTTGTATTGTAACATGATTCACGCAGCCATTAAGAGACTTAAATTCTTTACCTAGATGTGAAAGTACCACCAGATATTATTATTAAGTTTTAATTTATGATTTACGGAACTCTATAGATGGTTAGGCTGGACAAGATCTAACTTCTTGTACCTCTGATGTGGACGTTCATGTAACATTGGTTTGATTAGGTAGTTCGTTTTTCTCAAAAATTGGGTCTTATATTGTTTAAAACGCTATATATATACCCCGTTGTCAAAGTCATTACTGTTACATTGACACTTTAATTGTTGTAACTTCCTTTTGAATAGTAAATGTTTCTTTGACTATAGACACTAATCCCACCACCACCAATGTCTCTCTATCTCTCTCTATACATATATGTATATGTATCGTATTTCTAAGAAAAGTCCCACATAGATAGTTTGGTCAAAGGAAATAGTTTTCTTCTCCTTGGAGGAAAGATATTAATTATGGTGCTGGTGGTGTAGGGACGATGGTGACTTTAAGGTATTGTGGCCTTGCAATGGTTTGGTGTCTTAGTATTTATTAGGCAAAGCCTTGGATTCCAATTCTTGGTCTTCAACCAAACAACTCTCATCAAATGCAAACATCTACTCCATATTCCAAGATCTTTACTGTCAATTCATCAACAATTTACCTCCACCTCACCTCTAGAGTCTATATATATATATATATATATATATATATATATATATAATCCAATCAAACAATCTGATATGGAAAATGATAATAGATACATGACAATTATTAAATTGACAATGAAGATCTATTGAATTGACAATAAAGATCTATTGGAGTTGCATTAAAAAAACAGATGGGTAGTACTACATTTTTGTTATGGGTAATGCTTCATTTTTGTTTCAATTGATGTGATAATTATTGAGATAAACAACATCACATATTTATTGGAGTTGCATAAAAAGAGAAAAAAAAATGCATCGGTAATGCTCCATTTTTGTCAACGATTGATGCAACAACTCTTGAGATAAACATTCCAAGAGGAGAAATAGTCTATATTATATTAAAGTGTTGTTTGATAAAATTTAAAATTAAGGTCTTGTTTGCAAATGTTTTTGTTTAGTGTTATTTTTACTTCGGACGTTGGAATGCAATAGAATAGTACGCAGAAGCGTGTTTGTTAATGTTTATTGTAATTTAAATAATATTGAAACGGTGGAATGCAATAGAGTAGTACGCAGAAGCGTGTTTGTTAATGTTTATTGTAATTTAAATAATATTGAAACCTTTATGAAAAAGAGGCCAAAACTGGAAGCACCAAATTAGTGTTTCCGATTCCTTCTGCACCGTAGTAAAAATACTGTAGTAATGAACAATATCAAATAAAAAATAAATGACCCCTTTAACTAACTATTTTATTTTTCCAATTTGTAACATTTTTTTAACCAAAGGTGCTTTCATGCTTTGCTTGTAAAAATTTTGTAATAAATATTTTTTTGAATTTTCAATATTCAGTATGGGGTAAATATTCTTGACACTTAAAATTTTACTCCATAAGATACTTACTATTTTGAATGACATTTAAATTTTGTTATCGACTGTACTTAATTAATATAAACACTTAATCCATTAAAATTAAGCAATAAAATGGATTATCAAACACGCCGAGAATCTTTGTGAGATAATATTTACTATAGTAGCATAAAACGTTAAAAACACACATTGATATGTCGTAATTCTTAACTCGATAGTCTCACCAACTTGACATGTGAAAAACAGGACATGATTCTGAAACACTCTTGAAAGTATATAACAGATTCCAAAAAAACTATAAAAGAATTCTCAGAAAATAGGATTTGTATTTCAACTCAAGTTTTAGAAAATAATAATTAATTTTTTTCCCAATTTAAAATTGTTTTGAGAAATGAAATAAGCATCTATGGAGCCATTCCCAAAAACCCTAATCTCTCATCGATGGCACAACAGTCAGTCCCATATAAAAATCTTAGTTTAGGTGGGGCCCTTATTTCTGAAGAATATGGAACCCTTGTTGACATTGATGAACTTTCGCTATGGTGGGGGACATCACACACCTACCTCCCCTCAGTTGCACCACTCTTGTCGAGTCTCTCTCTTCATGGACTTTTTTTAATTCCTCCGTTTGTGATCGTGTGTATAAAATATAGGTGTATATAATTATGTATATATATATATATATGTACCATATTTTGTCAGATATTATTGAACAAAAGTTGAAGTTGATGTAATACTTAATAAATTTGTGATCACCATGAAGATGCGTGTTCAGACCACACCCACCACCATTTGCATTTCTCAACTCTAATCTGTCAAAAAAAATATTGATTAGGCTCTGTTCAGTAGATGTTATGGTTTTCCAATTTTCACAACAATGAAAACGTGTGACACTCAAGATTTTCCCGCATTTTCTTGACAACCAAATAGGAATTCATTGTGCTGCGTATAACTCGAAAGAGCATTTTTATTGTTGCATAACTAATGTAATAATATACTATACGTACATGATAAGTATAAGAGAGTAGAAAATCGAAACCTAACACTTTAAAAACACTGATCACCGGATTATTGAGGCATCTTTACAAAATTATAGAATTAAAGTTTCTTTTAGAAGAACTCCTGATCTATCTTGGAATGTTACCAAACAGAATACATGGCTTGACTTGAATATGATTTGTTTGGTTCTCGAGAAACTATATGAAGTAAATGATAGGAAACCGCGCATTGATGAGTCCCCTTTCACGTATGAGGTGCCACCAAAATCAATTAAACATGTCTTCTGATTTTCAAATATGTCAAATAAACGTAAGTGGTGGAAATGAAGCATTTTCATGATTCAATTGAATTGAGCCAAACTTGAGGCTGTTCGATTTCAATTCTTTCATTTGTGAACATGTTCACGTTTGGTTCGACTCGTGAAGTCGGGTCATTCATGTATCATGGGTGTGTGTGTGTGTGTATATATATATATATATATATTAAACAAACTTGTACCACTGAGACCAATTAAATAAAATTGAATAAATGCTAACTTCCCATGTCGTCATCATCAATCAAATCTGGTACTATCAGATGAGTCATACAAGTCATAAATAATTAGGAAAAAGGATGGGTGCCAATCTAAATGAAGGAAACCCAACATATATTAAAGTGTGGTAGGGTGGGTGATGGAGATGAGCGTGTAAGGTTTATATGATGAGGTACTTGGAATGCCAAATTGTTTGGTACCAATATAAATGGGGTTTAGGTTAGGGTTGTAAATGAGCCGGCCTATTATTGGCTTGTTCGAGCTCAACTCGGTCATGTAGTCAAATAGTTCGAGCTCGGGTCGAACTCAATTCAAGCTCACAGTATTTTCTTCACCTATTTGAGCTCAGCTCGACCAAGCTTATTTACATTCAAATTTATGCATTTGTGTGTGAATATCATGTGTGTGTGTTTCACCTACTTGAGCCTATGTTTTTTTTAATCTCTTCACTTAGACATAGGGCGCGGACTAGTGATTCTAAGAGGGCACTGATTAGTGTGGCGGCTAGGGTTTGGTTTGGAAGAAGAGGGTGAAAATGATGAGACAAGGGTTATACTAGTTTTATATATCTATATATGATGGGCTTGAGTTATTGAATTTTTTAAAAAATGAAACTACAGTATTAGGCTTTAGGTTGGGCTTTATAAATGAGTATTAATGTTGAGTTGGGCTTTAAAATTTGTGTAAGTGAATAAATGGTTAATTTGGGTCAAACATATTTATATGATGTACTCCGTGTGTGTGTGTGTGTATACATGGGCTTCGAGGGTGAATTTGATGCACACTTGTTGCATTTTATTACCACGTGGCAGCCCAAATGAAATAGTAAATTAGCCCAACCCAAAACAAAAACAATTGGCCACTTGGCTCTTTCATGAACCAGCCAACAAAATCAATGTCCGCATACAAATGTTCCAGAAAAAGAAAAGAAATATACTAGCGTTCATCTTACTAGTCAAATACTACTACTCACCTCTGAAATTTTCTCACACCTTCACCAAATCACCATAATTCCCAAACCCACCTTCTCTCTCTACCCTTTCTCTCTGTAATTCTAATACTCACTCAGAAAAAGAACAACAACAAGAACTAAGATAGATTTTTAAGAATGGCAGGAACTGGTGTGTTTGCAGAGATCATAGAAGGTGATGTATTCAAATACTACGCAGATGGCGAATGGAAAGTGTCAACCTCTGGTAAATCTGTATCTAACATCAACCCAACAACCAGAAAGACCCAGTACAAGGTCCAAGGTATATATCTACATCGAGCTTTGATGATCAATTTGGTTTCTGATTAAAAAAGAAAAAAATTGGTGTCATAAAAAGGGTTTCCAAAGTTGTAAGATTTTAATGTGTGTGTGTGTATATATATATATATATATATATATATATTTATGGGTATTGAATTTGAGCAGCTTGTACGCAAGAAGAAGTGAACAAGGTCATGGAATCTTCAAAGCAAGCACAGAAATCGTGGGCGAAGACGCCCTTGTGGAAGCGAGCTGAGTTACTTCACAAGGCAGCAGCAATCCTGAAAGAGCACAAAAATGCCATGGCTGAGTGCCTTGTCAAAGAAATTGCCAAGCCAGCCAAGGATGCTGTGACTGAAGTAAGTTGTACTAGTACTACTAGTCTTCTTTGGTTGCAAGCTAAATGGTCATTTTGGGCAGAAATTGAAACTATTCATATAAATAAATACATACATATATCCCTATATTATACAACTTCTCCCTTGGGCATCATCCCCTTGTGGCTTGACCCTCGTGGGCTTGTACACTCTCTTCATATTTCTAGAGATTGGCTCTGATACCACATATTAGGATCCACTATTTAGATATTATCCGCTTTGCACAAGCTCGGTTTTAAAACATGTCAGAGGGGCTTACTAGATACACACATAATATTTGACATTATTTGCACAAAGTTTCGCTTTGGCACAGTTAACAATTAATGCGTTATGTGAGTATATATTGATTTTGTGTTTAATGTGATTTTTAATGAAGGTTGTGAGGTCTGGGGACTTGGTGTCATATTGTGCTGAGGATGGTGTAAGAACTCTTGGGGAAGGGAAATTTCTGGTGTCTGATAGTTTTCCTGGGAATGAAAGGACCAAATATTGTCTCACTTCCAAGGTAATTTCTTTCAATTTTGCTATGCATTTATTATATTTATTTACTTTTTGGCCAAGTGTCTCTGCTTTGGTTATGCTGATAAAGTCACTTCAGTAAAGCTGTTTTGTCTTCATATGGAACTAAAATTTATCAAGGGAATATTTTTGGGATATTCTCATGAGATCCATTCTTCTATTTGGAGATTATGAAATGAACCTCTCCATATATATTTTTTATGTAGGGATTCATTGACTATTCCTCATATGAAGCAGAACACCTCATGTAGCAAAGTCAATTCCAATATCCCAGATCATTGTTTTTTATTTAAGTAGACCCATATTAAAAATTAATAAAATAGCTAGAAGAATCCTTGTAAAAAAGTTTTATCCTTTATTTTTATTTTTTATTACTTCATTTGGAGCAGTTGACCAACGTAAGTATGGTTGGAGGTGAGCAGGCTTGAGTGCTTGACTAATATATAACATGTGTAATGAAGACAATGACTACACTAACAAGGAGGTGTCATTGATTCAAGCTAAAAGTATTGCAAGGAATAAGGATAACATTGAGGCTTATGAGTTGAGGGCCTTGAGGATGTGAGAATGATGTGATCCCATTTTAATGCAATTTCAGTTCAGTGAATAAAAATACAAAACAAACAAAACAAATTTGGCGAATTTTTTGTGTCTTTTGACTGTGCTGTGTGATTTTCCGTCTGAATCACTTCAAGGGTGGTTAAGCTGTTACTTGGTGATTTTATTTTTCTAAGAGAAAATGTAGACAGTTAACCACCGTGCATCCCTAAACCATAAAATACTTTATTATAGGCAACCGAAAAGAACGTGAACATAACTAATTTTATCTCAAATAAGGGTCTACTAATACCAGTGAACTTTTCTTGGGGACAAGACATCTATGAAGTTCCCTCCTGGATTGAACGGTCGAGTGCCTTGTCTTAAACCTTTCCAGTAATGACAGTAAGCTTGCTTTACATCTGAATACTGGCTTAATTTGGTTGTTGTATTCACGAGGTAGGCATATACTCAATGTCTTGAATGGAGTGAGCTTTTTGGATAGTGGTAAAACTTGATTACTTCTTGTTTCTAAAAATTTTGTTATCGTCTTCGGTTTTCTGTGGCTTCATCATGATACAAACAATTATTGTTTCCTCTTGTAAGTTGGCTTTCTGAAAACACATTATGAACATAACTAGAGATGGCAACTGGGCTGGCAACCCCTTTCCATCCCCAAATGGAATAGGAAATATTCTTCCCATGCCCATTCCGAACTCGTGACGTTTTTGAGATGGGCTTTTCGTCCCCATTGCAGCTAGTATCAAAAAACCCCTCCCCGCCCGTGCTACTCACGTTCTACACAAATTCAGTGACAATAATGAGAAGAAGAAACACTATTTTTTTTAAGTACACTTAAATTCCATATATTCATGTTATTCACAGACTTATACATAAATACAAATATATAAAAAAACCTATATATACAAACCAATAGAGCAAGCATGTACCAGTGATGAGCCGAACTTGGTGGCATACAACTTCAAGCAATGATCCGCCGATTTCATCCTCCTTATATAGCGGCATATTGAAGCCTAAGAAGAGAGATCTAACATTGGTTCATGAGCTACAGAATAATACTTATGAAATCAAGCCGTCATTCATGCCTAATTAGAGGTTGCAACTGAAAATATAGGTGACTATGAATGGGTTTGAGGGAGAGAGAAGAGTTTTGTGGGCTGAAGGGGTTGTGATAGAAGGGGAGAAGCATAGCGTCGAAGAGACGGGAGAGGTGATGACATAGTAGTGCGGAAAGAATATTCGGGTTAGGTATAAAGACATTTATATATAGGGGTATGTGACGTCCCACGTTGCCTTAAGGGAAGAAGTTGTTGGCACATATAGGGGGATGCGTCCCATCTGTGCAGATGCATGTTTCTAGGTACTATTCATGGTTGTATTTCTGCAAGTGTTATATTGATTTACTTATAAAAAATAATAGGCGATTTCAAGATTGAAAGAAATCTGTATATTGCCTTCTTTTGAATGGTTTACAATGCTTTAGTTAAATAGGACATACAAGGGGCTAAAAAAAAAGGAAACTACAAGCTGACTACAAGCTGTGACAGCAAACTATAGGCTGTAATTACAGGCTGTATACTAACAGAAGTTACAGGCTGTGCACTAATAGAAGCTATAGGTTATACACTAAAATATCCCCTAAAATCTGGTCATTGACTATCTATATTTACACGCCTATTATATCCCCTAAAATATGGTCTTATTAAAACCAAATATCTCTTTTTCAACACTCCCCCTCAAGCTGGCTTGTAGATGTCTTCCATAGCTAGCTTGCTTCTTAAAACTTCAAACTGTTTCTTGTGTAGTCCTTTGGTAAGGATGTCTGCAGCTTGTTCAGTAGTAGAGACATAAGGAATGCAAATCATACCACAGTCAAGCTTTTCCTTGATAAAGTGTTTGTCAACTTCCACATGTTTGGTTCTGTCGTGGAGGACTGGATTATGAGCAATTGAAATGGCAGCTTTGTTGTCACAGTAGACTCTCATTGGAGGAGAAACAATAACCTTCAAATCTTCAAGGAGTCTTTTTAACCATATAGCTTCGCAAATCCCATGGGCGAGTGCTCTGAACTCGGCTTCTGCACTACTCCTCGCTACTACATTTTGTTTCTTGCTTCGCCACGTGACTAAGTTTCCTCCAACGAAGGTGCAATATCCTGAGGTAGATCGTCTATCAACTATACTGCCTGCCCAATCAGCATCTGTGTACACCTCCACTTGTAAATGACCTTGTTTCTTGAACATAAGTCCTTTACCTGGTGAGCCCTTTAAGTACCTCAGAATCCTGTACACTGCTTCAAAGTGTTCCTGTCCAGGAGAGTGCATGAACTGACTCACCATACTGACTGCAAATGCTATATCTGGGCGTGTGTGAGATAAGTAAATTAGTCTTCCCACCAATCTCTGATATCTTTCACAATCAACCATATTCTCGGGTTCGGCAGTATCTAACTTCAAGTTGGCTTCAATTGGAGTGTCAGCAGCTTTACACCCGAGTAGTCCTGTCTCATTAAGCAAATCAAGTACATATTTTCGTTGATTCACGAAAATTCCTTCTCTTGACTTGGCAAATTCCATTCCAAGGAAGTATTTTAATGCTCCCAGATCTTTGACTTCAAAATCTTTAGCAAGTTTCTTCTTCAGTCTGGTCAACTCTTCAATGTCATCACCTGTCAAAATTATATCATCCACATACACAATTAAAATGGCAATTTTCCCTTCCTCACCGTGTTTGTAGAACATGGTATGGTCTGCCTGACTCTGATGATACCCATGACTCTTCACAGCCTTTCCAAAACGTTCAAACCACGCTCTTGGAGACTGTTTCAAACCGTACAGGGATTTTTTGGAGTTTACAAACTTTGCTCTGACTGTGTTTTCCTTCGAACCCAGGTGGCAAGCTCATAAACACTTCTTCTTCCAAGTCTCCATTTAAAAAGGCATTTTTTATGTCCAATTGATGTAATGGCCAATTAGAATTGACTGCCAACGACAATAAGACTCGGATAGAATTTATTTTTGCTACAGGAGCAAACGTCTCTTGGTAATCAATGCCATACGTTTGCGTAAAACCTTTCGCCACAAGTCTTGCCTTGTACCTTTCCACACTACCATCAGCTTTACACTTAATAGTGAAAACCCATTTACACCCAACAGTTTTCTTTCCTTTGGGTAAGTCAACTATCTCCCACGTTCCACTCCTTTTAAGAGCATTCATCTCCTCTAACACTGCTGATTTCCAATTCGGATCATCTAGTGCTTCCTGAATGTTTCCTGGAACAAACAAGTGAGAAATATTTGAAGTAAAGGCCCTATGTTTATGGGAAAGTTTATCATAAGACAAGTATTTGGCAATGGGATGCTGGGTACAGGTTCGGATTCCTTTTCTAACAGCTATAGGGATATCAAGGTCTACAGGAACTTGGCTAGGTGTCTCTGTACGGTTAGAAATAATAGGGACAACTGTAGACAAGTTAGGATTTAGAGTACCTTGAGTGTTCAGGGAGTCATTGCTCGGGACCTCTGATTGGCCTTGCTCAGGTACAATAGTAGGCTCTCTACTCTTTTGATGAGTCTTTTTTCTGTTATAAACCAGAAGCTCAGGATTCGGTTTTTTTGGAACCGTTGGTAGGATTTTTCCCCCTGTTGGAGATACAGTAAGGCTCGGCAGATTAGGACTAGGAGGCCCCGGGTTTCCTGATTCTAGAACATCATTTTCTTGTTTAAAAAGATCAGTGTTTGGAGTAATAGAGTGTGAGACAATAGTTTTAGGTAAGGGAATATTAGTAGAAATCTCCCAAAAATTTTCTTCACTCTCTTTCTCCCCCTGAAGAAAAGTTTTCTGAAAATAAGGATGATTTTCTAGAAAAAAAAACATCCATACTGATAAACATTTTTTTTGTTGTTGGATTGAAGCATTTGTACCCCTTTTTATTCGGGGCATACCCAACAAATACACATTTTTCAGCCCGAGGATCCAATTTAGATCGAAGTCTACTAGGTAAATGGACAAAGACAGTGCACCCAAATACTTTCAAAGGCAGGTTTGAATAAATCCGAGTTTCAGGAAAAGATTTTTTAAGGCTTTCAAGGGGTGTAAAATAATTAAGAACACGAGTCGGCATCCTGTTAATCAAATATGTTGCTGTTAAAACGGCTTCACCCCACAAATACTTAGGAACATTCATTGAAAACATGATGGCACGAGAAACTTCAAGTAAATGGTTATTCTTTCTTTCAGCAATTCCGTTTTGTTGGGGTGTGTCAACACAAGTGGATTGGTGAAAAATTCCTTTTTCTGTTAAAAAACTTCCTAAAACTTCATTAAAGTATTCGGTGCCGTTATCAGTATGAAGAATGCCAATTTTTGTTTGAAATTGATTTTTAATCATCATATAAAAATCCTTGAATAATTTTTCAACTCCAGATTTTTCATTCATTAAATACACCCAACACAAACGTGTATGATCATCAATAAAAGTCACAAACCATTTTTTTCCAGAAAGAGTTGTGATCCTAGAAGGGCCCCAAACATCGCTATGGATTAAATAAAATAGTTTTGATGTTTGGTAAGGTTTAGGAGAATACGTAGTACGATGACTCTTTGATAAAAAACAATTCTCACAATAAAAAGATGAACAATCCAATCCTTTAAACAAAGAAGGAAATAATTTTTTAAGATAAGGGAAACTAGGATGCCCTAGTCTAAAATGCCATAGCATTATTTGTTCTCTAATAGGGATAGAACGAAAACTACTCAAACCTTGAGCCTTTTTATTACTTGAAATATCATCTTCAAAATAGTAGAGACCATCTATCATCTTAGCACTGCCAATCGTCTTCCCCAAGCTCTGGTCCTGAAATTCACAATAGGATTCAAAAAAGATAACACGACAATTAGAGTCTTTGGACAATTTACTAACTGATAAAAGGTTACAAGCAAGCTTAAGGACATGAAGGACAGACTTAAGATCAATAATTTTTGAAAGTTTCACTAAACCTTTGCCTGCAATAGGAGAATAAGAACCATCAGCTATTCTGATTTTTTTTTCAGAGCCAGAACAGGGTGAATAAGTTTGAAATAAATGAGAACAACTTGTCATATGGTCAGAAGCCCCTGAATCAATGATCCATGGGGTAACACTGGAATTTGAACGACAAGATAAGGCCTTCGGGTTGTTACCTGTTTGAGCAAGAGAAACATTAGGAGTACCAGATGAGGAATTGAATTTCAGCAATTTTAGAAGATGATCCATTTGTTCTTTGCTGAAGGGAAGTGCCTCGGCTTCATGAGCTGATGGGGCTCGGTTGAATCTGCCTTCCTGGTTGAATCTACCTTCCTGCTTACTCTTCCAATTCGCTGGTTTACCATGAATTTTCCAGCAGGTTTCACGGGTATGGTGAGGCTTGTTGCAGTGGTCACACCAAAGACAGGGTTTTTAATTATGTTTCTTGCCAATATTTGCTTCAGATGCGACCAAGGCAGAGGTCTCAACAGCACCATTTGATAACTTTTTTCCAAGCATGACCAGCCTGCGACTTTCCTCTCTTCGAACCTCGGAGAAGACTTCACCGATTAAAGGCAAGGGTTGTCGTCCAATTATTCTGCCTCTCACTTCATCAAACTCGACATTGAGTCCAATGAGAAACTTGAAGATGCGGTTGTCTTCCACCTTCTTTTTGTAATGGTTGCAATCTTCAGATGATTTCCACTCATAATCGCTGAACAAATCAAGGTCCTGCCACAAACGTTTCAGAGAGTTGAAATATTTTGTAACACTGTTATCTCCTTGACGGATCTCTCCGAGTTTCTGCGTTAGTTCATAGACTTGAGACTGATTTCCCAAGTCTGAATACATTTTGTTGACATTGTCCCAAAGTTCTTTTGCTGTGTGGTAACACATATAATTAGAACTGATGTCCTCCTCCATAGAATTCACCAACCAGGTCATCACCATCGAATTCTCTGCATCCCAGGTCGAGTAGGATGGATCTTCAGGTTTTGGTTCCTTCTTTTCTCCTGTTAGGTAGCTGATTTTGCCTCTGCCTCGGATATACATCCGCACGGACTGGGACCAGAGAAGGAAGTTTTCACCATTTAGCCGAATTGTGGTAATTTGGACGTAGTGTGTCTGAGAGTTTTGGACTTGGGACTCAAAGGTCTTGGTCTTGGACTCAGGTATGTCATCAGACATGGTGATTAGAGTTGTTTGGAAGAGAAAAAAAAGGAACAGCTAGGGGTTTTTTTTTCAGAAGAATCGGTAAGATGCTCTGATACCAAATAGGCGATTTCAAGATTGAAAGAAATCTGTATATTGCCTTCTTTTGAATGGTTTACAATGCTTTAGTTAAATAGGACATACAAGGGGCTAAAAAAAAAGGAAACTACAAGCTGACTACAAGCTGTGACAGCAAACTACAGGCTGTAATTACAGGCTGTATACTAACAGAAGCTACAGGCTGTGCACTAATAGAAGCTATAGGTTATACACTAAAATATCCCCTAAAATCTGGTCATTGACTATCTATATTTACACGCCTATCATATCCCCTAAAATATGGTCTTATTAAAACCAAATATCTCTTTTTCAACAAAAATAAGAAAATATATAAATTGCATATTGAATTTGACTTGCATGGCTGATGGTTGCAACCAAATGCAGATTCCAATTGGAGTGGTTTTAGCTATTCCACCATTTAATTATCCTGTCAATCTTGCTGTCTCAAAAATTGCACCTGCACTTATTGCGGGAAACTCCCTTGTTCTCAAACCTCCAACCCAGGTATTGAACCTTTGAGATTTTATCTTTCTCCTGTTCCATGCATGGAAAATTGTTATATGAAACTGCCTTTCATTTAACAAAATAGCCACCCCAATAGACTCATTTTTGATAAATTTAGTGATTCCATTGAATCACGGATTTATTCCTTGTAGGGTGCTGTAGCTGCACTCCACATGGTGCATTGCTTTCACTTGGCTGGTTTCCCTAAAGGCCTTATTAGCTGTGTTACAGGAAAAGGTTCTGAGATTGGTGATTTCCTTACAATGCATCCAGGAGTGAACTGTATAAGGTATTTATTTACTTACCTTGAAATGCTTAAAACTCTACTAATTTCTTGTGTTCTTTGACCTTTTCTGACTATATAGTGCCATTCATATCATGCATTGCAAACCACATGCAGGCGCTTTTCTCATTCTAATAAAGAAAAAGCTTTCACCTACGTTATTTGGTGGAATGAAAAATGTGCCCCCTTCATTACTTGGCCTGTAAATTGGGAACCAAACAAACTTCAAAATCAGGAACAAAATGGAAACATTGTTCAAGCTTCTTTCTTTCACATGCTTCTAGCTATCACTGACTGCCCCATGCTCCAAGCTAATGAGTTTCCCTACTCTTACTCAGCTTCACAGGTGGAGACACTGGAATTGCAATCTCAAAGAAGGCAGGCATGATCCCTCTTCAAATGGAACTGGGTGGAAAAGATGCCTGTATTGTTCTTGAAGATGCTGATTTGGATTTGGCAGCATCTAGCATTGTCAAAGGAGGTTTTTCTTACAGGTGATTGAACATGCAATACTTCATATTTGCAGTCTTTCTGATACATTGTTCACAATGTTGAACAAGTCCAACTTTTGAATTAAGGTGTGGATTTGTGGCCCGAATTCTAAAAAATTCATGTATATCATCTAACAATAAACTACGCACTCTCAAATCGTCCAGAAAAATACACCGGTTCCTTCCATGGGTGTACTTACATATCACAAATTTTCTGGTACCTTAGATTATCTCAAATAGTAAATGACTTCTAGAGGCTGTTCTGCTCTATGAATGCTTTGGATCAACATGGCTTAATATACCAGTGATGCAATCATCCTAATTGCTGTGTACTTTCACATCTAACAGTGGTCAGAGATGCACTGCCGTTAAGGTTGTCCTGGTAATGGAATCCGTTGCTGATGATCTTGTCAAGAAAGTTAATGCGAAAGTTGAAAAGTTGACTGTTGGACCGCCTGAGAATGACTGTGATATCACTCCAGTTGTCACAGAGTCCTCTGCTAACTTCATTGAAGGGCTTGTAATGGATGCCAAGCAGAAGGGGGCAACATTTTGCCAGGAGTACAAGCGGGAGGGCAACCTTATTTGGCCATTATTGTTAGACAATGTTCGACCGGATATGAGGATAGCTTGGGAGGAGCCATTTGGCCCAGTTGTACCAGTCATCAGGATCAACTCTGTTGAAGAAGGAATCCACCATTGTAATGCTAGTAATTTTGGCCTCCAGGTATGATGACATCTATTGATCTTCCTCTTCTAGGTTTATGTAAAGTTAAGCATATAGGTGGTATTTTTTAGTCAGAGCCCAATTGCCAAAGTCCCACTTGGTCATCTCTTTTGACTTACTTTCTTTGTTTGTTTTTATCAAAAAAAATTCCCACTCCTAATGCTAATTGGTTTCATAGTTGTAAATAATAAGTGATAGGAACATAGCAATCTTTACTGTCTCTAGTAAATGATCAAATTTCAAATCTTGTTAGGATTTTTTTAGAGATAGTGAAGAATTTATTGAATGATGAGGGGCTCCTAAAGAACACAAAAGATACAAAGAGTCAGATTCATTTGGAAACTACGTTTCTAACTTTGAGCTGCTAACATTTTTCATTTTCAAGATGTTCGATTTCAAAATTTCTATATGGCCCGTCTATAGTTAATTTCAATGAGATTTTGCATTTTTGTTAATTGAATGCTTCCTATCCTTGATTTTGATGAAAATTGCAAGTTATAATAATAGTACTGATCAGTACAGGCACTAGCCGATATGGATTAAATTTTTGTTGGAAACTGAAAAAATATGTCGTTCTTTATTATTTCCATCAGATATTTATGCACAATCAGCAAAACATGAAAACAAGGCCTTCACTCTTTTTGTTTCCCATCTTTCCTTTATTTTGGAACTTTTCTCTGAGTATCGAAATAAGAGATTGATTTCCACCTCTCATTTGCATAATGTGCAATTGCTTCAATGACATTTCATGCCTCCACTTGGGTCATATGGATGTTTTTCCTATCTGATGGGCATCCTACCCTCTACCACATTATCTTGGCACTGGCATCAGCTCCTGTTTTGGTCTTAGTCAGCTTTTGTTTCTCTTTGTTAAGCCACCCCCTCTATTAGGGGACGAAGCCAAAAATACTTTTAAATTATAAAAAAATATATAAAAACATTATGATGTGTTGTTTTTTTGAAAACATTGATCTTAATATAGATTATTACGAGCATGTCTATCACGAGGACTTTCACAGGGTTGCATCCTAGCAACTGTTAGATTGAGAGACTGACATTTACAGCCTTGCAGCTCAATGGTCAGATTGAGCAAACTTAGTGAGAGTACTTGCATAATAACTTTTCTATTCTTAATATAACCTGAATAATGAGGAACTTATAACCTAAAAAATTAGGATAAAACAACTTAAATAAATAAAATGAAGAAACTAATACGAAAAGGCAAATCAAAAAGAGAGAGAGATAGAAGAGCACACTTCCAGCCAATAAATGAGACTGTCAAGTGCTGAACTTCCCTCTCGTGAATTTATATAGATAATAGATATTATATATATAAATATTGAATATAACATTGATATTTTGTTTGTAAGGACTACCCCCAAAATAAAATTATTTTTTCTTTCCCTGGATTTGAATTTTCTAAAGCAAGAATAAAAAGGTGTTAATGAATTTTTAATGAGTCTCATGTAAGTTTTTTAAACTCAACATTAATAATTATTAAGATAACTCTATAAACAATATTTTTCAAAAAAGGAAAAAGAAGAAAAGAATTGTGTGGGGCAATGTAGTTTTTTTTTTCAAAGACCCACCATTAATGATTATTATAAGGGACCTATAAACAAAAAAATTCAGTGAGAGAGAGAGCAACCAGCGCATGTGCATTCCATTTGTGGAATATTGAAGAAATGACTAATAATATGCGACAGTTGCAGAGAAGAGACTTTTCTTTCCTTACTGATACTAAACCATGCATAAACACAGGGCTGTGTCTTTACGAAAGATATCAACAAAGGAATTTTAATTGGTGATGCCATGGAAACTGGAACGGTTCAGATTAACTCAGCCCCTGCTCGTGGACCAGATCATTTCCCTTTCCAGGTGCGTTCTCGTCCCATACTCCTGATTCAACATACTGAAGTTGTACATTTTTAGTTTGGATCGAAGTCTTCAATTGTTGAATCATATTATTTTGACATTTTGAGAAAGTTATGGATGACTTCACACGATTTTACAAGAGCTTTGCAGAGAAAATCACTCATCATAAACAATTTGGGACCTTTTCGCAATTCAAATGAATGACATCTTCTGATCTATTTCCTTGACTTAAACCACTTTCTGTACCGCACTTTTTGTTCCGGAAACTTGATTTTCAAGTCTAAAAGTTTGTAGCTGATTTTTTTTTACCTTGCTTCGAGAATTGAATGCTCAATCATTGGTTTGTGACAGGGCTTGAAAGACAGTGGAATTGGTTCTCAAGGGATTACCAACAGTATAAATATGATGACGAAAATCAAGAGCACTGTAATCAACTTCCCCACTCCTACTTATAGCATGGGTTGATATTGTCATTAGGTTATAAATTTACTTGTATCAGTATATATATATATATATTATTCCGGCTAGTTTCAAGCCGTTTTTATGATGACGAAAATCAAGAGCACTGTAATCAACTTCCCCACTCCTACTTATAGCATGGGTTGATATTGTCATTAGGTTATAAATTTACTTGTATCAGTATATATATATATATATTATTCCGGCTAGTTTCAAGCCGTTTTTATGATGACGAAAATCAAGAGCACTGTAATCAACTTCCCCACTCCTACTATAGCATGGGTTGATATTGTCATTAGGTTATAAATTTACTTGTATCTGTGTGTGTTTATTTATATATATTATTCCGGTTAGTTTCAAGCCGGAGTAGTTTTTTTTTTTTTTTTGGTCAGTTTGGTTTGATTAAACAGGCTGTTCGAATGTTTAGTGTTGGTAACATAAAACATTGTTTAATTCTGTGTGATGAAATAGGATTAGGATTCATATTGTCTTAACTCCAAGCAGTTGGGAAAAGTTCAATTGAATTGTGTTCTACTTTATAAAAAAGTGTTTGTACTGCCTACTTTTCTTTCAACTAAGCTAGTTGATCTGTCATATGCAGTACTTCTGAATTTATTCCTCTGGAATGATGTATCTGACAAACTGCTTTATGTTAATAAATAAAATAAGGAAAATGATTCTTTGATATTTATAAATAAAATAAGGACAATCATTCTTAGGTCGATTTGTTTATTTGGCTAAACAAATAGGCTTAACTAGCATTATCCATATATTAAATTGTGTAGAAACCTCAGAAGAATAAGACAGAATATACAAGTATGATTGGGGCATACCCCCAATGAGCCGTATGTACCAAAAGGCCATTCCAAAATTGGGCAATTCTGAAAACAGTTTTTAGAAAATAGAGAATAGTTTTTATGATTGGGGCATACCTCCAATGAGCCGTATATACCAGAAGGCCATTTCAAAATTGGGCAATTCTGAAAACAGTTTTTAGAAAATACAGAATAATTTTTATGATTGGGGCAGACCCCCAATGAGTCGTATGTACCAGAAGGCCATTTCAAAATTGGGCAATTCTGAAAACAGTTTTGAGAAAATAGAGAATAGTTTTCAGAAAACTATAAAAGACTGTCTTCTAAAAATAGACATTTTTATAATTGAGTATGAACATATTCCTTCGGGGGCGATTGGGACGTACAAAATAATTTTCAGAAAACTAAACCAAGTAGAGTTTTTTGTTTTCAGTTTTTCGAAAACAGAAAACTGTTTCTATAGTTACAAACCAAGCAAGCCAAAAATACCCATATGTTTTTCGGTGTTAGAGGGGTGGAACTTGGGTCGGCCTAATCGGAGCAACCTAGTTTTACAGGAGTGGGCAAGGTTATTGAGATTACGGGATGAGATTGGATTTGAACTTTAGAGCCCGAATTTATTATGGATGGGATTTGGACAAAAAATTTAGTAACCCAAGAACCCAAAGAATCAAAAATAAATTAGTATGATACATTGTAGAGTTGGATTACTTTGATGGGCTTCAATGTAAACGTCTTCGATGACTATGATAGATGAAAAATATGAATCTTTATACTTTTGGAAAGAGAATATTGAGAGAGTAACTCACCTAAAAAAGAGGAAAAGGTGACTTTGGTGAAGAAATATGACATCGTATTTACCATTTGTGATACAATCTTGATTTTTTTTTTTTTGAAGTTTAGCACTGCTCTAAATGAAATTAGTCATGGATAATTGTTTGATGCATTAAATAGGAGAACTACTTTGACGGGCTTCAATGTTGACGTTTGACTATGGTAGAAGAAGAATATGGATCTTTATATTTTTGAAAAGAAAATATTATCAAAAATATTAAGAGAGTAACTAGCCTAAAAAAAGAGAAAAAAGTGACTTTGATGGAAAATTTACGATACAATATTGATTTTTTTTGGGTGAAGTCTAGCACGCTCTTAATTGAATTTTAGTTAAAGAAACAAAATATTAAAGAATATTAAATATTGAGTTCTTTCCAAGTTAATATTATGGGAACTTTTTGGACCACCATGTTACCTATTTTTAATTACTAGAAATTATTTCTTATTGCTATAGGATTATATTACACATAATTTTGTTGTTTTTTTCACACACACACACACACACATATATATATATTTTTATGTCTAAGTTTATGTAGTTATACAAGTTGAAGTCGATGTTGATGTTGAAGACAATTGAAAAGATACATCACGCAGCTAAATCCAGCTAAGGAAGCTTCCTTTACATTTTCTTGAAGACTGTTAAAGGTGTCCAACACGTTGTAATGTGGATTGCTTGGCCCAGTGGTTGCGTCATCTTTCTGAAGCCCAGTTTATTGGAAGGTAATGGAAGGAAAAAAAACAAAAAAAAAAAACAATTAATGAAAAAAAAAATATATGTCTGGTATAAATTATTAAAGGAAAAGAAAAGGAGGAGTTAAATTAGGCACGTTATGTTAGTTTTGTTATAGAAGGAAAGGAAAAGAAAGATAACATTTTATATAGAAAAGGGTGTATAATAGTAAATTTATTAAAATAAATTTTTTTTTCTTTTCTAAACATAATTATTATTATTTCTTTATTAATTAACTAAATACCATAAATAATTAATAATATTATCTTATTTTATTTATTTATTTTTCACTTCTAATTAACAATATCATTTTTTTTTCTTTTTCACTATACTAAACATAATTTATCTTTTCTAAAAAAAAAAAAAACAAAAAATTAATGAGGGAGAGCTTCATTTTACGCCCTTCATAATTCATGACCTGAAAAATGGAGTCGGTTACAATTACCTGAAAAAGAAAAAGAAAAAAAATAAAATTATTACATATAAATAGTGTTAATGATTCATATTTATCATTTAATAGAGTTAAAGTTTCATAGTTTCGAAAAAATAAATACATAAAAAAATATTGTTTACCTTCATAGAGGTACCACATTTAAGCAAATAGGTACTACTTTTTGTGCATCATGTATTATTTTTTGTAAAAGTGATACTTATATGTATAAAAGTGGTACCTCTATGTTCAAAATAAAAGTGATATTTGATACATAAAAAGTGGTACCTATGTGTCAAAAAGTGGTACCTCTATAAGAATGGATAATGTTTTTTTCATGTTTATGTCAGCATTTTTGTCAATTTTATTTTTTTCAAAATTACTAGAGTTTAATTTCATTAAATAATAAATATGGGCCATTAAAACCATTTATACGTAAAACTTTCAAAAAAAAAAAAAAAAAAATTGTCAACACCATCATTTCACGTGTATGTACTTACGTAGTGCATGGTGATAAAATGTCAATGCGCAGCTGTTTCCAAATGTCAATACATGGAGCCAAGTGTCTCAACCCCTGAAAATCTATTGGCGGACTCGAATCAAAAAATTTAACTCAAATCCAGAAACTTGACGATTCCGACCCTCCCCCTGGACCATTTCACAATATTTCAAAAAAAAAATTAGTAACAGCATTACAATTAATTTTACTTTCTTTTAATAAGTGCTCCCCTCTTTTCGATTTCCCTTTTTCTCTCTCTAAAAAACCGCACTCTCTCTCTCTCTATCTATAAATATTTATATTTGTATAAAATAGTCTTCGATTTATTTTTTATTTGAAAGGCCTTGTAATCTTCGATTTCTGTCTTTTAAAACTTTTGATTTTCTCCTCTCTCTACAAAATTGTTTTGCCTCTCAAAGATCCCTTTTTTGTTTCTTTTGTTTTTGGTGACTGTTGGTTCATCTGTGCTCGTGCTGGTAAAACTAGGGTTCCGTCAGCTCTGTCAATAGATTACGATTTCTCTCTCAAAACGTTCCAGGGCTCTATAAGGATACTATTGGCAGGATCGTTCAGGCTTGGCGCCGTGTTTTTGAATTTTTCCGTTTGGTTTCTAGGTTTAGGATGGTGTGAATTTGAATTGGAATCTGGGGATTTTATTTGAAGGTCTTGATTCTAGACAGAGAAACAATGGCGTCTGCAGACAAAGAGCTTGCGGAACAGCTCATGGAAGCTGGGAATAGGCTTCTTGAGGAGGCTTCTTCGGTCGACGAGCTCCTTCCTTTGCTCGACGTAAGCCCTAATTTTATTTTTTATTTTGGTCTGTTTGATAGTATCTTCATGTTGGTAGTGTTATTTATAGAGTATATCCTTGTTTTCAGTTGGATATCAGTGTATTTCTGATTATTTTCCTTCAAATTGTCTTCAAACTTTGAATCATTTAACGCTTTTATATGGGTTTTGAGTATTTTTGTAATCTATATCGTCTTTGTCGTGTTGCATGTTGTTTATGGAATTTGGTGATAGTTTGGAAAATTTATCTCCCCTAAAACAGGATACGTTCTCTAATTTTGTCACGTTCGAATGGTTGGATAAAGCCTTGCTTCAGGGAAGATGGTTGATAGTAGTAGATGATAGTAGTAGATTTTAACATCACTTCTATGAGTTGATTCACTGAATTATGATGGAGAAATTAGAGGCTGGACTTTTTCCCCCGCTGTTGCTATGCCAATGAAAAAAAAATTGTTGCTGTTCTATGGGTTCAATCTTTAGATTTGGTTTATTAATGTGCCTGTAGGGCAATTTTTTTGTGAACATATGTAGATGTTTTCTGGCATAGGTTTTTACATTTGGAAGCACAAATGATGTTTTGCTTGCCATTACCATTTTTCATCCTTAATTATTAGTAACTTCAAACATTCAAAGAATGACCCCGAGCGAGGAAATTCCTATTTTGCACAATTAAAGTTGGGTTTAGTAGAGCAGAAGTACTTTTATTTGAGTTGTGCTATCTCATGGTTCATCTCTCAAAAAATGTCAGAAGGGAAGAAATAAGAGGGACAAGAAGAGAAATTTCTTCAGATCCCCTTCCTTCAATAAAAGGAAAAGGCAAAAAAGTACGATTTACCTTTTTCTTGTGAAAATACAAATAACATTTGACACTTGGAGATTTTGACTTTAATTGGTAACTTAAAAATATTATGAGATTTGTATCGTGCGAAGGATCTCCTAGTTTGTGGAACATCATGTGCACAACTAAAGGTTAGATTCAGGCAGAGAAGAAAATTTGGATTTGGATTTGGATTATGCTGACTCATGGTTCAATGTGGAGGAAATATCACTGAGGACAGAAATAAAAGAGTGACACGAGCATAGTTTTCCAAACACTCTGTCCCTTCTGACAAAAGAAATGGCAAAAATAAAATTTTGTAAAATTAGAGGAACATTGACGGAAATGAAGGGGGGAAAAGGAGAAAAAAAAAAAAAGGGTCGGTTTTGGAAGGAAAAGAAGTTTAACAGCCTGAGTGTATCATTATACACCTACATATTTATGAATTCACATTGATATGCATTTTTCCTTTATAAGTTCCTAGTTGTTTTCGACTCTTCCCTGAAAAAGGGGAAGTCATTACACTCCCCCCCCCCCCAACAAATGAAGTGAGCAGAAAGACTCTACACCAACAAGTGCCTCTGAATGGTGTAATGGAATTTGTTAATTTAGCACTTAGTTTCCATTATTCAACATTCTTTAAAGTGAGTTATACACAAGTTTTATTGTATATTGTATACAAAGTTCTCATCATTGTTAATAAAAAAGTTCTTTTGGCTTAAATATTGCGTATAATTTATTAAAGAAGGTTACAAGACTCCGTTTGCTGTGAACTACAGAAATATATGGGTGTTGTCATGAGACATTTGAGGGAAAAATTAATTATTGAAATTCAGAGCATATTAGTAGTGAATAACATATAACTATCAATTTTGTGTTGATTGAGAATTTTTATATGTTGAAATTTGGCATGTCCTTTTAGTAGATCTAGAAGTCTTGCATCTGTTTTTCTTTGATATACTATTATGAAGTAGTCATGAGAGATTTTGAGGGAAAAATTAATTATTGAAAATTAAGAACATATTGGTAGTAAATAACATATAACTATCAACGTTTTGTTGATTGAGAATTTTTATATGTTGAAATATGGTTTGTTCTTTTGATAGATCTGGGACTCTTGCATGTTCTGATTTTCTTTGATATACTGTTATGAAGTTATCTTTTAATTATTTATTGTGCTCAATTTGTTTAGTTCATTGGTGAATTTTTTTATCTTTTGCTCATGTACTTTGCTCTCACTGCAACTGCATTCATTATCATGCAATTGCTAATTTACTCATTGAGGTGTTGAATCTGTTACTTAGTTTATTGCAAACTGTACACTAACTTCACCCACATGCACTGGACCAATTGTAAGATTGAAACTTGATTTTGGTTGACTTGCTGTCCTTCCCCCTTCTTATTGGTGTGTCTTCTTTGAAAGTAACGCACATAAGCATGTCAATGAATATTGTAAAATCCCATTTAATTGGACAAACCATGAGATTTGTCACTGTTGTGCTTTTAACTGTTGAGCTTCAGGTTGATATAATATCACGATGGATTGATAAATATCTTAATTTTCTATTAAATTTTCAGTTGTGGGAATGTTAAATTTGTCCTTTTTTTTTTTAATTTTATTTTCTGTAAATGCATTTGTATAATATAATTTTTTCTTTTATGCTTTTAAGCAAGTTGAGAATTTTCTATCAAGGGTGGAACAGTCACCATCCAAATCTATGCAAACTGCACTCGCTCCATCATTGAAGGCATTGGTTGCAGACAAACTTTTAAGGCATTCTGATACTGATGTGAAAGTTGCAGTTGCCTCGTGCATCAGTGAAATAACAAGAATTACAGCACCAGATGCTCCTTATAATGATAATGAGATGAAGGTAGTTGACTCTCCTAAATTCACTTAATTTGCTTACAACCCCCACCTTTTCCCCCTCCCCTTTTCTCTCCCCTACTCTTTAACTTATATTTCATTGGTATACAGGATGTCTTTCAGCTAATTGTATCATCCTTTGAAAATCTACCTGACAAGTCCAGTCGATCTTATAATAAGAGGACATCGATACTTGAAACTGTAGCCAAGGTCCGGTCATGTGTGGTCATGTTGGATCTAGAATGTGATGGGCTGATTATTGAGATGTTCCAGCACTTCTTAAAGTCAATTAGGTATGAACTGCTATTTTAGACTGATCAAATTATTTTGCTTGTGCAATTGTTAGAAACAGTCCTGGCTGTGCAAATATCATGCCATTCTTTTCTTTACATTTTATTTTACTTTGTGGAATTGGATTTTTGTTCTTTTAAAAATAAGTTTCTATTAGATTTTAAACATTAATATCTTTCACTTCTTATTTTCCTTCTTGGCTCACATATAAAATTATCATGATCCACGTTTTAGGTAGATAATTCTACTAGCTGTTTGATGTAAATAGTTATGAGCTACCAGTTGGGGACCATTCCTACTCATGGGCATGTACCTGCCCAATTTATCTTTGCTACATAAATATGCCTTAATGCATGATTTGTGAGATTCTTCGGACCTTTATATGATGTAATATTATGTTGTCACCTTCTTAAGTTCCAATCATAATTGATGGTACGAAAATCAAATAAGGGAAAGAAACATCAATTATATTTAAAAGTTTGACGTTATAGTTTCAGGAATAGAAGTTGATAGAATATTTTTCAACTTCAACGTTCCCTTCCATGGGAATACAATTCGAGATTCAAAATTTTAAGAAACTTATTTTCTTCTAAAGAAGTAGATTCAGATGTTGATTATTGCTTTTGTTCAACATTCAGGGATTATCACCCAGAGAACGTCTTTTCATCCATGGAGACAATTATAACTCTTGTACTGGAAGAAAGTGAAGATATTTCACTAGAGCTGCTCTCCCCCATCCTAGAAAGTTTAAAAAGGGACAATAAGGTTAATTAAGTTTGAGGGATGGATTACTTTAGTTATCTATGCCGTTCATTATTAACTTCACTGATCAGTACTATTGTTTTCAGGAAGCTTTGCCAATTGCTCAGAAATTGGGGGAGAGAGTGTTTGAAAACTGTGCATTTAAGCTTAAACCTTACCTAAAAGAAGCTGTGAAGTCCTTGCGCCTTCATTTAGATGATTATAGTAAAGTTATTGCTTCTATATGCGAAGGAAAAGGTGCTGTTGAGCATAATGATGACAATGTTTTTGGAGAACAGCTGGTATGTTTCCTTTGATGCTCAAGATAATATCATTATTGTGTTTGTGTGGGTCATTTTTAGTCACTTAATTCAGCTGGTCTGCCTTTTTTTTTTTTTTCTCTTTAAAAAAAAAAAAAATCAAATCTGTATTATTTCCAATAACCTACGAATCACATGTGCCTGACAACGCCATTTTTATTTTCTCTGGTCATTTTGATTAGCATTGTCGTAAGTTTTTCACATTATTCCACTGTTATTGGAATTTGGAATGGTTTGGATTAGCTTTTGTTGAAAAGAAAGTTTTACTTATAATGCTCTTGATGAATGAAGGAGTGATTGTGCTAGTTACTTGATCAATTACTCTTTTTTATTTATTGTAATTGAGCTTGAATATTGTTGTAGCTTTTGACTGGTGTTCTTCAAAATGTCATAGCTTTCCTTGTTGAGAAAGCTAATTTGTAAAAGGTGGTGCTGTGGCACATTGTCTAATTTGTAAAAGTTTGTAAAAGTTGCTACTGCCCCACTGTCAGCAGTCTCACTTCGCCATACAACCATGGAAATCTTGCACAATAACCTCAATCGGCACCACCACAACTACCACCAATCTAATGCCAGGTCTCCACCGTTAGTATCATAACTTCACTGCAAGTCTGCAATGTTGCTGCATTGGTTTATTAATGTTATTATTTGTCATTTATACATAAATGAATCATGTTTTGGCCTTTGTGACTTCTGTTCTTCAGGCAGATGGAGGCAAATTGGCTAGGACATCGTTAGAAGAGTCAGCTCAGGCACGTTGCGCAGTTAATTGATTTTTTTCACCGATTCTTTTTTGTTTAAGTGTAAATTTCCAATATTGGCTTCATTCGCCATGAAAATCATGTATAATGTAGTGTTTATCATTTCTTTTGCATCTGTTGAGATAATGTCAAGTGTTGGATTATTATGCTTCAGGCTGATGTGGGCAAGGTGGCTACAGCATCTTCGGATGAGGCAGGCCAGGCATGTCCTTTAGTTATCTTTTATATAATTTGTCTACCTGTAGTGTATGCTTCATCAATAAAATATAGTTGAGCATCTGAAACCTGAACTAATTATTTGAAACTAATTGTTTGTTGATCAGGTGGCCAAAGAGAGTATGACGGAGGCGGCGACTGCTCCTGAAGACGTTAATCCTTCTAAGGACAGGTCTCCGAAATCGGTGATGAGTAATGGTGCTGCAGAGACTGGGAATGAAGGCACTTCTGTGAATCCAGAGTCTTTAATGAAGCCGGAGGATGGTCACCATGCTAATAAGTCCATCAATGTTGATGAAACAAGCGATGTTGAACCTGTTGATTCGGATGCTAGGAAGGTAGATATATCAGAGGTTAAGCAAGAACAAACTGCCAAGAGAAGAGGAAGGAAACCTAGCTCTTCAAAAAAACCTTCTGACACTCCTCAAGTTGATAGTGAGAAAGAAACTGAGAGACTTCCAGACCGTAGAGGAAGTCGTAGCAAGGAAGTTCATAGTTCAACTAGCAAGGACCCGTCTGTTGAGGCAGCTGTGCCTTCAGAAAATGAAAAAGAAACTGTTATTGAGCTTTCCTCACCGAAAGCAGTAGATGGTGATTCTGTAAATGCTGCTAATCCATCGCAAAGTGGGAGCCTTCCTGATGAGAATCGTCCGAAAAAGCTTGGTAGGCCAAAGAAGAAAGGAAAGTTAAGTCAAAAAGCTTCACCATCTACTGCTGATAGTTCTATCAAGGCATCTGAAAGGACAAGTGATTCAGAAATAAAATCACAGAAACGCTCAAGGACAAAGGCACATACTGGATTTGCTAATGAGGATAAGACTTCAGCACCAATAGATACGTCCAAGAATGAAGGTGAGGCCACCAGTGATTCAGAGGCGAAACTGAAGGAGTTAGGTAAGAAGATGGATGCAAACAATAATATTGATGGATCCCCATTAAAGGAGGACGGGAAACGCCGTGGACGGGGAAAGGATGTAATGAAATCCTCTGCTAAGGATGAAGGTGAGGCCACCAGTGATTCAGAGGCGAAAGTGAAGGAGTTAGGTAAGAAGATGGACGCAAACAATAATATCGATGGATCCCCATTAAAGGATGGGAAACGCCGTGGACGGGGAAAGGATGTAATGAAATCCTCTGCTAAGGATGAAGGTGAGGCCACCGGTGATTCAGAGGCGAAACTGAAGGAGTTAGGTAAGAAGATGGACGCAAACAATAATATTGATGGATCCCCATTAAAGGAGGATGGGAAACGCCGTGGACGGGGAAAGGATGTAATGAAATCCTCTGCTAAGGATGATGACAAAGTACTTTTCTATTAGCTTGGGAATTGTTCTTTTCATGATTCTTTTAATGCTTGAGCTCACCTTTTTTTATTTTTCCCTCCTTGATGCCACTTTCTAAGAAAATTCTTGTTATGAATTTTTATAGAAAATTGTTTCTTCTCCGAGGTCTACCAGAAAGTCGGCTAAAGATGAAGGCCACTTAGAGGAAACCCCTAAGACGAATTCAAAGAGAAAGCGTACTCCCCAAATTGAAAAAGTAAGTAATTGCATTATGTATTTTTTCTGATTCATGTTGATGATTGTCTTGGATTGTATCCTCATTTTTATAGATATAAGACACAGACAAGGTGTATCCCAGCAAATTTAGCTGGATTATTGGCTTAAAATTTCCTTGTATCCTTGGTTTTCTATTCCTGTGATAATTTTTCAGGACCCAGTTTTGAGTACTTTTTGAAGCATCAAAGTGATTGTGATGGGGTCAGAATTATTTTGCATTTGGTCATGTATCTTTCACATTATCTTACTTGCTTGTTCAGTATACCGTTTGCCTACTAAAATATTCGCCAACATTCTTCATGGAATTTTGTTCCTTAAATATTCCTTAAACACCTCCACTTGGCTTCCAATATTTGCTGGTCTCAGGTTGAGTTGCCAGGCAACCTGTCCTGCCGAGCTGATTGTGAATTTGTGACGTAGTGCCATGTCATGGGTTACTCTCCGAAGACCTCCAAAAAGCATGTTTTTTCTTATAACCTTTAGCTGTTATCCATGGTTGCAGAGTTTGTCTCTGCTGCAGAAAGTCCAGCAACTTCTCTTCTTTCAAACTTTCTTCTTCAAACTCTCTCAAGCTTCAAGGAATTAGGAGGGTATAGTTTTTCCAAGGTGGATTTGCCAAGCATTTTTAGTTCACAGAAAAGAAAGGATAAGGATATCTGAACATGGAGATATTAGTACTTAAAAAACTACTAGAAAAATTGATAAAAGCAGAGTAGAAAGTGAAAAAGGAGTCAGAGAGAAGAGATTGAATGAACATAGAAGTTGGCCGACAAGCTTGAACTTTATTAAAGCTTGACCCTGCTTGATGTAATCATTATATCAAGTACAGTAACTGCTTGTTGAGCTTGTGTTGAACAGCATGGTTTTGTGGTCGCTGGTTGAGGTGCCTGTACTTTAAGGTTGCATTTAGGATGGCCACTAACCTTCGTTAAATATCTTGAGCTACATTACATCCCTTGCCTAATTCCTCTCTCTCTCTCTCTCTCACACACACACATCAACCTCAATTAAATCGACTCTTCTTTAAATGCCAGGCATCTGATACACTAAGGTTGCATTTAGGATGGCCACTAACCTTCGTTAAATATCTTAAGCTACATTACCTCCCTTGCCTAATTCCTCTCTCTCTCTCTCTCTCTCTCTCACACACACACACACACACACACACACACACCAACCTCTATTAAATCGATTCTTCTTTAAATGCCAGGCATCTGATACAGTAGAATGTGATGAGAATCTGGTTGGTTCAAAGGTCAAAGTTTGGTGGCCAGAGGACAAAATGTAAGTATTCTATGTCTCTATACTTCTCCTTTTTTTTTTTTTTTTTTTTTTTTTTTTCTGTCTTTTCTAAAAAAAAATGTAGTAGTGAGTGGTTTGCTCAGGGAATGAGTTTTGGTTCTCCATTTTTGTTCTACTCATGTTTCAGTTATATGATACCTTGTTTTCAGTTGTGCAACATTTGTCCTCTTTTATTAGCTTTTTAATGTGTGGTTATGTTTAGTAATCGCATTATGTTCCCTACTCTATTGTCTAATAATGTCATCCGTAACGCATCCCCTCTTTTAGTGATTTTTGCAGAGTGGGTAGAAGCCTTCTCTTGCTGCTCTAAACTCTGCATTAATAAGTGATATTTTGATCTCAATATTAAATTTCAGTTTCTGCATTGACTACCAGAAAAATGAAGATAATTCTATTGCGACTTTAAATTATTGTCTATTGAAGTTTGCAATCAATCAAGGAACCTTCTTAAAAATGTTCTGCCTACTCAAAGTTGATAACGTTGAGTTTACTAATTTCAGGTTTTATGAAGGTGTTATTGATACTTTTGATTCTGTTAAAAAGAAACATAAGGTAAGGGCATTACACACTGATGCTAATCCATTTAAGTTATACTTTTCGTGCAGGATTTGTAGCCTTTTTGGGTTACATAGCTGATTTTGACCTGACATTATTGCAATTATCAAACAGGTTCTATATCGTGACGGTGATGAAGAAGTATTAAATCTTAAAAAGGAACGGTGGGAGTTGATCAGTGGTGATTCTGACTCTGTGGAAGACGGGGTAGGTTATCAGTTGATTTTTGTTTTGTAACCTCTTTCTCATGTTTCTATATTTATTTTATCCTGATATATTTTTCTCCATTTTGCTACCTTTGCTTTGTCTCATGTTCTATATCTGTGATGTTTGTTTGACAGGAACAAGAAACTGAACATCCAAGTCCTGATGCTTCCTCTGACAGGTACATGTTACTTTCTGTTGATTATGACTTTCTTAATACAGGTGTCACATTATTCTTTGTTATCAAATAATTAAAGTAACGATGCTACTAGCTATTTTTAAGATTTTCTTATTATTTATTTTTAATGAACTCACCCTTGTATTTTATAAATAGGTATAGTCTTAATTTATTAAGCAGGTTCTGACTTGAACTTCATTCTCACAAGTTTGTCTTGTTAAGCTGCTGCCTGCTGTTTGGGTTGCAGAAATACAAGTTTAAGATTGACCGACTAAGACCATATACCTAGTTGCACTGATGTATCCAGCTGTCGTATGTAACTAATTTACCGGGGAAAAAGGGAGTCATATGTAACTAATAAGATTCAAGTTCTCAACAATAAATGCGTCGGATAGATATTTCTTTGTATAACCACATTATGTTGTGTCCAGAACCTGTACTTCGATAGTTTTGAAGTGTCCCTGTAACAAAGCAACTTGGATCTATCTAGTATATCTCAACTCAAATTTCTCATGTAGAATTGATTTTAAAAGGGCAATGGCATTGGCAACAATGTACTTGCCATTGCTATGCGGCCTACACCAGCTATTGCTTTGTGGAACTGGAATTGTTTGTTGTCAAATCTTATTAAGCAAAGACATCCTTTTGGGATCAAAGAGGGTTTTTTATTTATTTTATTTTTCTTTCTTCTTTTGGTCTGTGTTTCTTTCATTTCTTCTTTCTTGTCCCTCACAGTTATCATCCTAGGTATTCTGGTATTATTGCCTTGTGCATGGTTTATTTACTATTAAGTTCATCCTTTTTCTGGCAAATGTTTATGGTCTATTGACTCTATTTTCAAACTTCATTACTATTAATTATGAATGTAATTAGTTCATTAAGTAGCTTGCAAATAATGTTGCTAGTCAGAGTGTAATGATCAAGGTTGGAAACTGTAGGTAGTGGTGCCTCAGGGAATGGTAAGTAGGTCCTAGGCACGCCAGCTTGGAGCATGGAAAATTTTCAGATATGACGATTGGCCATGCAGTTTATTTAGGTCATTTAGGTAACAATGTAACATTAGTTTTTGGCGCGCTCTTAAATTTTTTGGCTTGTGTACATATACTTGTTGGGATCTTTAGATACACTGGAATGGCAAAACAGGATTCATGTATCCCAAATAGTTAGAAAAAGACTCTGTCGTGTGCATACATTTGCTGCTGTCTGAACATGCAATAAAATATTAACTGATATATGTTGACTTGTTTTTAAGGTTTGTACGGTTGAGATCTATTTGAATATTAACGGGTTTCTATATCAACTAGTTTGTACCGTTGAAATCATAGAAGTAAAAATATTGTCCATTAGGTGTATGTGCTAGTAACTAATTTTATGTAAAAACGAAGATGTTGTAACATTGCTTGTGTTATTTATTTCTTCTGTTTGGTGTCCCTGACTTTTAGGTTGGAATAGTGTTGTCTATTAGTTATAGTTCGTCTCCCAGGTTTATCTTCATTCATGTCTACATTTCTATGCGCTGGTTAACGGAACTGTAGTCCAAATCAACTGATGAGAATGGCATTTTGAATTTTAAATTATTAAAACGTTTAAAGTTGGTTATGGGTTTTGGGTGGTAGGGTTGTCGATTAGTTTTGTTTGTTCCCTTGATGCTACCTGACTTGTTTGTTGGATTTGGCTGACTTGTGATTTACTTGCTGGCTACCAGGCACAGAAAAAAAAAGGCAAAAACAAATTCTGATCCATCAGCTAAGCAAGGAAAGATGGAGGTTTCACCCAAAAGGTGTTTGCAATTCTTTTAACTCAAATTTTAGTGCTCTATTCAAGTAAACTTGTAAAAAATGGTCTCAGAATGTATGAATAATGGTCTCCAGGGGTGGAGCTTCATCCAGCAAATTGAAAGGTGCAGCTGCAAAATCTAGTCGTAAACCGAGAGATGATGGTATAGTCGATAACAAAAAGAAAGATAACAGTGGTACATCTGAGGACGATGCCAGTGGTACATCTAAGGATCATCCTCGAAGTGGTAAATCTGTTGTTGATGCCTCTAAAAGAGCCAGAAAATCCAAAGACGATGGTGGCACACCAAAGACAAATGCCAAGTCCAAGCATGACACCCCAAAATTTGTCCCCAAAGATACCCCAAAAAGTATCACCAAAGGCGCCCCAAAAAATGCCACCAAGTCCAATGCAAAATCATCCAAGAGTGGCAGCAAGCCCAATGTTAATGGTACTGGCAAGGTAAAATCTAGTTCGGTGAAGGTGAGAGGAACTGAGGATGAGAAGGGAAAATCACCTGAGCTATCGAAAACACCAGAAAGTGCAAAGGGGAAGAAGTCACTGAGTGCATCAAAATCAAGAGAAACCGGGGCAAAGAGTGGAAAAAAGCGCAGGAGGAGGGGTTAAAAGCTAATATTTAACTCATCTGCTTCCTGTTTACGCTGTTAAGCAGTCGTCTTTTCAGCTGCATGCCTACCAACCTTTTGTTAAGGTTCCTCCCGAGGTTGAAGTTAGCAGCAAGCCATGCATTTGGTTTTTGTAATCTTATTTGACATAGTTCCAATATAATGGCTAGCATTGTTATATTCCTAGGTTTTGTAGTGGGTGCTATGGTTCAGTTAGTCTTTCTATATATTCTTGTTTCTTAGATGGCGTTTCTGTTATTTTTTAATACTAAGGTAGAACTAATTTTAAGTTTAGCTTATGATTTGCAAAAAGAAGTCTTAGATAATGTGATAGTATATAAGTTTTGCTGCAAATGGTTTTATTTTTCCTGTCATAATCCACTGACTCTCCGTCTTGCAAGTTTAACAACTTTAACAGCAGTTGCATCTGTAGATGATTGTGACGAGCGCGCACAATTGTGTTAGCACAAAGAAGTGCTTGCCTTCAGAGTTCAGACCTGGTGCTATCAATGAACATAGCGAGCCGGGTTATTCGTGAGTTGTGTGTACCATGCTCGCTCTGATGTGTATTGAACTGAACTTATTCTTTGAGTTCTTACGCCGTGTAATTTGATGGGCTTAGTTTTCTCTTTTAGTTAATATTTATTCTTTGTTAAAGGAGTTATATAATAAAAGTTTTATGGGGTTGATTAAGATATTCTGTTGAGAGCTCCTCTCTCTAAGGTGTCACGACATTCTCTGCAGTCTGTATTTGTGTTGAGGTCGAAGATGATTGAGAGTTCTCTTTAGGGTTTCTTGACAGTTCCTGTTTGTTCCCTGGTAATTCAAACTAATATCTCTCCTGCAATGCTTTCCCGGAAGGTTTTGGCAAGATTCTTGGGGAGAGAACTTTTTTCATGTCGATGGGAATCAGGTTTTCTAGCGATGCTTTACAAGAAAAAAATGAAGCACGCAATGGTGTGGATAATAAGAGTCAGGAAATGGGAGTGGAATGAAGATGAGTGAAAATGAGGGAAAATAATTGGATGAGGAACTTGGGACACAGATTCTGAAATTAGATGTTTTTTAAATTGTGAAAGAAGAAATCTCTTAGGATATGATCGGTCACATGAAATTGGAGCGGAATTGAAATTTTAGAATTAAAATTGGTAGGATTTGAAAAAAATAATTAAAAAAATTAAATCAAAATTTTATCAAGCTCCAATCTTGGTGTGACCTAACAACGAAATGGGGAAATGTTTAATTTGGGCCATCGAGGTGGTGCAATGCTGGCGGAGGTGAATCTGTTGGTCGTAGTCTGACAATTTCTGTCTCTAGATCGAAGAAGGGCGCGTGAGCTGCAAGTTCTTGTGAAGTCGGTGGAAAGGAACGGTTCCTGATGAAACACGTGGCCACTAAAAGCAATGTAACGACTAGCTAGGGTATGACTAAATCTCAGTAATCCAATTTTAACTTCTCAGATCAAACGGACAAGGATGTAAGTAGTACTGGAAGTGGCAGCGGCCGGCGGATGTCATTGTACTTTATATTTATAAACACGCAATTATATCATTATTTAGGGAAATGATATAGGGGCAGAAGGTTTTTGGCCGAACAGGGCCGAACAAGGCCACATCAGATTCTTAAATCTGACCTCGCGTGAAAAACTAGAAGTCCCACGGAGGAGAGTACACTGCCTCATAGAGTATTCTTTTGAATAACACCATCATGATATATAGAATTAATCCTTTATTTGAAGCTCGCAGAATCATGGCGAACTAAAAAAAAAAAAGGTGTAAAAGTAAATAAAAATATAGAAATATAAATGATTATGGGTGTTCAAAGAGATATAAATGTATATATACACCCAAATTACATTGTTTAGTATTATTGAATTTGGATGATTTCTGACTTTATATAGCATTATCCATTTTTAGCTGACCAATTTTCCATTGCTTCCCTTTTGATTACTAATTGGCTATGGTGCATGACAGCATATCCCTCCTCTTCAAGGTTTATTTAGGTTTTTGTGAAGGAAATTGGGTCTTTTGATTTATGCAATGGTGGATTGTTATTGAGCTGGGTCTCATTTGAAAGAAAGAAGACCATAGAAAAGAAAAGGCTATTTGAACAGATTTTGATGTGCGAGATGATGGCCGGCCCTAGTGGAGTCATGAGGATGGAACAAATTTAAAGGTTTTTAAAGCGAGATAGTGAAGATGCAAAACAGATAAACGTTGATGGGGAGGACAGAGAAGAAAGAGATTGAGAAATCCAGAGAGTTTTGAGACGGATAGAGATGACTTTCATAGGCTAAGGAGTTCTTGAATGTTCTATTTCAATCTGAAAGGCTATTAAATGAAAATTATGCTAAACATTTAGGGTACATTAGTCTTTTTCTTGTTTCACTTAGATTTAATCATATGAGGTGGCCTTGCCACATCAGATTCGGCCCTTGTTCGGCCAAAAACCTTCAGCACCTGTAACATTGCTCCACGTATATTATCCTATATCACACTATAATAAAAGTTAAAATTTTATTAAATTGATTTTGATTAGAGATGTTTTATTTATCTTTTTAAAAATTTTATAGATGGAGCTTGCTCGTGGGTTTTATCCACTTTATTTTTATATCTTTTAGTTTTTTAGAAGTTCAAGTCTCGGGATTAAGAATCCGCAACTTAAAGACTTATTTATCGTCCACTCTTGGCTTATTTCAAATTAGGACATTATTCTATTATCTGTCCTTACTATTATTTATTTGGGTTTATCCGTTGATAAATTATGATTAAAGGATCCTTAATTGAGGTATGGGATTTCCGAGTTGTACCTTTTGAAAAATTAATAGCAATGGAATTATTATCTATTAAACCAAAAATCGCTTTGTTTTCATCATTCATGCCACTGTTGAGAGATAAAAAGAAGTGAGACCAGCAAAGTGCAAGAGAGAAGTGGAGGACATATCACTTAAATTTATATAACTATTTTTTTTTTTCCCGGTAAATATATAACTAAAATCTTGTTTATGTCATTTTCCCGAATTTATATACTGAATTCTCATTTACTTGAATTCGTACAAACTGGAATATTAGTGACATTTTGTCAAATTTACCATCAAATCTTTTAACCATGCAAAACTAAGTTCACAAAAAATTGAAAAAAATATTATTAGAGTAACCCCGGGTCCCCGGCAAAGTACTGAATTGGATAAGGATTTTGGGTGTTGATGCAAGAATCTGTACGCTCCGGAACCCTGGCGATTCCTGCAAGACAAGAGAAGTGATGACCGGCGTGGTACCGGCCGAGTGCACTCCTACGGTTAAGTTAGTACTTGAGGATTCCATATTCGATAAACATTACATATGAAATTTATGGCGTACCTTTTTAGGTTGACCAATCACTTCTTTTATAGAAGCATTAATGGTAGTAGTTGTTGAAGCGAGATTCTCCCCGATCCAAAATGATATTGTTTCCTTCTTATAGGAATGGTAACTGTCGTTACATATGGTAACCAGAAATTTTTTATGATTCCATAGAGATTTTGGGGAGAATAAATTCCTTACCCTTATCTTATTTCTCATTTGAATTTGAGTTATTCCTTATCTAATCAAATATTCCGTATCAGTAGCCCTCCATTCCCGTAATCTTGCTTGTCAAGCGTCGGGAATGTCAAGCCTTTCCAAGCTAAGCATGCTTGATGATTACTTTCTTGCCCCTTGTATTAAGGGAGTGGATTTGCTCGAGCTTTGTGAGCTTACCCTTTAATAAGGGAGTAGTGAACCCCTGGTCTCTTTACCGAGGAAAGAAAATGAAGTTGACCCTTCGTTCTTTTATGGGGGAAAGAGGTGTAGTCTTAATGAGGGTGACCCTTTTAATATGCGAGGTAGTCGTCTCGTCTCTCTAGTAAATGAAGGAAGCTTTAATTATCTCACCCTTCTATGTATAGGGAGTAGTTGGATTCTTGTCCCTTTAATGAGGGAAGAACATGTAGTCGGCCTCTGGTCCCTTTAATGAGGAAACCTTGAATAAGGTGTAGTCGGCCCCTCGTCCCTTTAATGAAGAAACCTTGAATAAGGTGTAGTCAGCCTCTCGTCCCTTTAATAAGAAAACCTTGAATAAAGTGTAGTCGGCCTCTTGTCCCTTTACTAAAGGAAGTAGATTAATACGAGCTTCACTCAACTCTCCCTTTAACAAGGGAAGTAGATTATTATGAGCTTCACCCAGCTCATCCTTTAATAAGGTAAATAAATTAATATGAGCTTCACTCAGTCGGACCCTTTCAAAAAGGAGTAGTTTCTACCGAGCTTCATGAGCTCGCCCCTTTAATAAGGGAAGTTGAATGTCTTGAGTTTTGTGATCCCTTTTATAAGGGAAGTTGATTTTCTTGAGATCATCTCTTTAATAATATAGGTTAATTTTCTGCCCCCCATTCCCAAGCTTACCTCTCACGCGCAAGTAAGGCCAACATGCCTATGTTCCCTCTTATTTGCCAAGTTAGCAAAGCAATAATAAAGAAACATATATATAATGTGAACATATTAATAAATGGTTGTACCAGAGTAATCATATTAGTATGTCAATATTTGAAATAGGACTAATTACTATAAATATCGTATAAGACCGGCAAAAATAAAGCCCATATTACTATAACAATATTGGCTCTTGTGATAAGAAATACTTTCAATGGTGGTGCGTATAATGATCTGCAATGACAGACCTTGATGTCCCAACGACAGACTTCAAAGTAAACAAACAAATAGAGATTGCCCACAACTTTTTTCACAGGTGCAACCTCAATAAGCAAAAGCTCTAATACCACGACAGAATTTTGGGTCTTCCGAAGACTAAAGATGTTAGGGCATGAGCCTAACAATCTAATCCAATCAAATTTGTAAATCAAAAGGTGTTAGATGATCGTTTCAGCACTTAATCGTTTTTATTGACCCTATTATTATTTTGTTGAGTCTATTGATGAGCGTTGAAAAGTGCGTATTTAAACCCCTTAAGCTTAGGTATTCTGATACCTTTATCTATCTTACTTTACCATTTTAGATTGATTTTGTGTTATTTTCATTTTCAGGCACTTATCCCGAAAATAAGCTAACTCAGCCAAATAAGAGCAGAAATGAAGCAATTCTGGGATGAATCAAAGAAATGAGCCAAGTAGAAGCAAAAGGAAGCAAAATGTGGAAATTAACATCTTCGATCGATCTCAGATCAAAGTTCGATCGATCCAACATGATCGATCTCAGCACTTCAAGATGGATCAGAGCTATGATGACATTTTCAGAGATCTCAAAAGTTTGATCGATCCAACATCATTCTTCGATCGATCGAACTACCTTGTCCTTATCCAAATGATTGATCTTATCCAGTTGTACCACCCTACCAACCACTTTTGTCCTTTTCCCAAAAATATCTTTGAAATATCTCAGATTTGTTTTTATCCAAAAAGCGTCGCCATTAAGGATCAATCCAACTTCAGTTCGATAGATCTCAGCTATGTTCGATCGATCCAAGTCTAAGGTTCGATCGATCGAACTTCCTCAAGTGCGAAAAAGTTAAATTTCCAACTCATTGAAAGCTGTCCTTATCCAATCATTGGGGAACATTTTGTGCACGACCCCAGCTCATTTTGTGTGTCACTTGACCTACCTATATATAGAATATGATACACTTTTTGAGGAGGAGATACTAGGGGGACTAGAGATTGATCTATCACAATAGAGGCTATTCTTAGGGAGGAAGAATGGAGGAGGAGAAGTACTACCATGAGTGGCTAGACATCCTCTTGGGGCTAGGTTAGCCCCAAGCATGCTTTCTACATCTTGATTTTGTGTATTATTGAGGGATTAGTGTTGTAATACATGTTTTGGCACTTTTATATATATAGATCTTGTTTATTCAATGATTTATGTAGTTTAATGCTTCCAATTGATCATTTCATTCTATCCATATGTTTATGTATGCTAGAATAGATGTTCATGTGTTTGTCTCTATTTCTTGTATTATTGATGCATGTTATGTGTATTAATGCCATAGATCTAGAGATTGTCAAAACATAGTACTTAATGGAATACTTTTGTAATTTTCTTGATGGTTCATGCTCATTTCTTGATGGATTGTACCTCTCCCTTAGCTTAATTAGTTTAATTTCATGTCATTAGCTTAATTGTAGTGTAGTGGTAGCATAGTTGTTAGATGGGAGGACAATTCATGCTTGTTGTTTGATGTTCCATACTTTTGAATGCAAGTAGCATATGTCTCTAACCTTGTGGTGTATTTGGCTTGTGAGCTTAATGAAATGATTAATAACTTGCTAGATATATTGTGCTTTTCACATGCTATTTAGATAATATATACTTAATTGGTCACCCTTGCTAATTGAATCAACCAAACACACACACACACACACACACACACACACACACACACACACATCAATATTGCAACACACATTTCCCTCATTAGTCACTCGATAAGGATGTAGAAAAGTATTGTTTGGTAGTGACCTCTAAACCCCAAGATCTCTCTCTCTCTTACTTACTCTTTATTGCATTCAATTATTTAGTTTAATTTATTCTCTAGTTTAATCAACCAACCAACTATTTGTTTGATCACTCGACCTACTAACCCTAATTGTGATTCCACAACCAAATTCGACTCAAATCCCTTGGGACGATCCCTACTCACCTTAACTATATTTTTAGTGAAGGTAGTAGCGACTTTTATAAATGTAAAACTTGGCCCTCGCCTTAATGCACACTTTCTAAGCTTGTGGTGTAGCGACCAGCCATCAGTTTTTGGCGCCGTTGCCGGGGATTAGGCAACGTCGAATTTGTGGAATCAATTAGGAATTAGTACTCATTTGATCGTGTCTTTACTTTGTTTTTATTTTTCTTTTTGTTGCTTATTGTGTTTGTTCATCATTGACAAGGAGCATTGAGCTAGGAAGCAAGTAAATGAGCATTCAAGCAAAGGAGCGAAGTAAGCAAGGAAAAATGCTAAAAATTTAAAAAATTGCTAAGCTAAGCTATAAATTTGGAGTTGAAGTGCTAAAGGACCTTTGTGAAACTTTCTTTACTCAATCCCTTAGTTAAATCGTCGGCCCGCGTGGAGGCTTGTTTTTAACTTCTTAGATAAATCGTGAGCCCACGTGGAGGCATTCTTAATTGTTCTTTGCATCATTGTTGTTAAAGCATAGGAGTATGGGTTAAGTGTTTGTGGAGGAAGTTTCATTGAATTGTTGTGAAGTCGAAGTGCTTGTTCATTCATTGTGTTTGTGTGTTTTACATTATGCATGCATGGTCGCAGATCACTAAGATCAACTCTTGTCCCTTTTGATTTACATCTTGAATCCGTAGTTAGAAATCCTTGGGGAAGAGGAAGTTCGAGTTCTACCCAATCCATTCCATCAATGGAAGGCCATAATGAAGAGCATGAGAGGACTTTGGTCACATAGACCAACAAGGTATCCTCCATCCAAATATGCATCATGAGAACATTCAAGTACCATTAGACATGCCTGGGCTATTCATTCACCAACCACAACAACAACAAGGCCAAGTTCCATTTGGAATGCCAAGGCCAATGTATGCTCCACAACCTCCCATCATTCAAGGAAATCAAAATCAAGGTGCCCATGTTGCACCTCAAATTATAATCCTCCACTTACTTTAAGATATCACTATGTGCCTAATGAATATAATGCACCCACATGCATTCAATTGCCACCATTTAGAGCACATCACTGTGAAATTAAGCCACAAACCATTTAAATGCTTCCTAACTATCATGGACTTCCAAGTGAAGAACCTTACAAGCATTTGGATGAGTTTCTTGAAGTATGTTTTACCGTAAAATATACGGACATGCCAGAGGAGGTCTTAAGACTCAAACTTTTTTCATTCACCTTAAAAGACAAGGCAAAGTATTGGTTTAACAATCTTGGCCTTTTTCAATCACTTCTTGGGCAGAAATGCAACAAGAGTTCTTGAAGAAGTACTATCCGGTTTCTAAGACCAATGCCATGAGAACTTCCATTAGAGGATTCACATATGGGAATGGAGAAACATTTCATGAGGCATGGGAACGCTTTAATGAATTGCTTAGGAAGTGTCCACATCATGACATGCCCAAATGGCAATTAGTTCAATATTTCTTTGAGAGCTTATCGGACAATTACAAAGGCATGGTTAATGCTTCCATGGGTGGCTCTTACATTGATAGGCATGAGGATGACGTGTGACGTCTTTATGAGAGCATGAGTGAAAATTCTTTGCATAGAACATTATCATCCAAAAATGGTAGAAATTTACAAGGTAGGAAGAGTGTTGGCTTACATCAAGTTGACCATTCAAATGAAATAGCCGTCGAAATGAAGTCTTTATCTCAAAGGTTTCATCAATTTTTGATTAACCAAAACTCGACGAACCAAGTATCTTCCTTCCCTAACCATTCTCATCGTGTATCAAATGAAACATGTATAACTTGTTCTAGTGTTCTTCATTCTACTTCTCATTGTCCTCACGGACAAGTGCAAAATAAACCTAATGAATAAGTCAATGCAGCTTTTGTGAACCAAGGGAACAATTCTTATGGTACTCATTATAATCCAAGTTGGAGAAATCATCCGAACTTCTCTTGGAAAAACCAAGGAGAGGGCTCAACCCTTCCCAAGGCGGTTTTCAAGGGAAGTACATTCCACCTCCACTTCAAAACCAAGGATCCCAAGGTTATAGATCTTATCAATCACAAGGGAATCAATTTGCTAACTCTCATTTTCCCAACCAATCTTATTCCCAAGGAAATGCTAGAAGTCCCGCCTTTGAAGAAAAAGTTTTGAATGCTTTGGGCACTCTTGAGGCAAACACACAATTGCTTCATTCCCATTCTCAATCTATTGCGAAGCTAGAAACTAAAGTAGGGCAAATAACAAGCACTCTTAATGCAAGAGAGAAGGGAAAGATGCCTATGAATGCCCCACTTAAGCAATAATGTGTTGTGAAAACCCATTCCTCATCGGAAGGCCACACCATTGAGCATGTCAATGCGGTGACTACCTTGCGGAGTGGTAGGATTGTAGACAATCAAGTTGAAATGTCCAATGAAGAGAGTGAACCAGTACAACCTCAAGTTGTCACCCTCCCGTTTCACATCCCATTCCTCCTTCATTGCATACACATGATCTTGTGAATGACAAAGCTTCAAAATGTGATTTGAAGAATGATTTTAAAAATGATTTGAAGAAAGATTTGCTGAAAAATGAATTTGAAAAGGTTTTGTTGAAAAATGATTTGAAATAAAGTGATTTGAAAAATTCTTGTGTTGAAGAGTTTTCAAAAGAAAATGTTGAAAAAGTGTTTGAGCCAAAAGCTCAATTTCCGGATGCCTTAAAAAGATCTATTTCAAAAGACAAGCAAAAGGCAAAAATTAATGAAATCGTGGAAATATTTAGGCAAGTGAAAGTCAATCTTCCACTTTTGGATGCAATCAAGCAAATTCCGGCTTATGCCAAATTCTTGAAAGACTTGTGCACCCAAAAGCGGAAGAACAAGAGCCAAGCACCAAGAAAAGTAGTTTTGACCGAGCAAGTAAGCTCAATTTTGCAACATAACACTTTACCAAAGTTTAAGGACCCCGGTTCACCTACTACTTCATGCATCATTGGTGATTATATCATTAATCGGGCGCTCTTGACTTAGGAGCAAGTGTTAACCTTTTTCCATACTCGGTTTATGTCAAATTGGGCCTAGGTGAATTGAAACCGACGTCGGTAGTTTTACAACTTGCCGACCGATCCATTAAGAAGCCTAGGGGTATAATCGAGGATGTATTGATTAAAATTGATAAATTTTTCTTCCCCGTTGATTTCGTTGTCATTGACACGGAACCGGTCCCCAATCCTAAAAGTCAAATTCCTGTTATCCTTGGCCGTCTTTTTTTGGCAACTGCTAATGGCAACATCAATTATAGGACGGGGATAATGAAGATCTCATTTGGCCACATGAAGGTGAAGTTGAATATCTTTAATCTTACACCCAATTCATTTGACAAATATGAAGGAGAGGTTAATGTTGTAGATAAATGTCATGATCTTCAATGTCAAGGAAGTGAGCTTTTGTGTAAGACCAAAACTTCAAAGGGATCATCTTCAACCTTGCATTCTCAAAGTGTTGTTTCAAATTCTTCCTTTGATTGGGCATGGAAGCCCAAAGATTGTGATTGCATTGACAAGGGATCAAAAGTTTCTTTTGAACTTAATTCAACAAGTTCTTCAAAGAACCATTTGTTGGGTGGAGTTCAAAGTATCTGTCACCCCAACAAGGAGGGGATGCATTACAAGATATTTGATCCGAGCTAAAAGAGGCTAATGTCTTGCTAGAGACGTTAAAGACTAGCATGACATTTCGTAGGGTGTCAAAACCCTATTCCTCCCTCATTTCTATCTTTAATTTCATTTCTTGCGAAGTCAAGTATACTTGTTTTTGGTTCATATGCATTGCTAGGAACTGTGGTTAGGATTGCATGAGCTTTTATGTTGTGATTGAGCATTTTGCATAAGTTCGATCGATCTCAAATGAGAGTTCGATCGATCGAACTTCCATCTGCATCCAACACTTAGAAAAATTTTGAGCCTGTATCAACCTGCATATTTCAGCTCTCTGTCTCATCGATCAAAAACATTTCAAGATCGATCTAAAGTTCTTCTATCGATCCAATTTCAAAGTTCGATCGATCTGCAAGTTCCAACACTTTACTAAAATTTTGAACCAAAAACCTGCATATTTTTGCTCTCTGTTTGATCGATCGAACATTTTGTTCAGATCGATCTCAGTTCTTCATCTCACCATCTTTGACTTCGTTTAACTTTTTAATTTTAAAAATCCAAAAATATTTTTATTTTATTTTCAAAAAAAAAAAAACACCAAAAAGATTTTCTTTTATTTACTTAATTTTTCAAATTTAAAAAAAAAAAGATTTTATTTTATTTATTTCAAAAATCCAAAAAGATTTTATTTTATTTTTATTCTTATTTTTCAAAAATCCAAAAATATTTTATATTTTTCAATTTTAATTTTTAATTTTTAATTTTAGTTTTTAATTTTTCAAAAATTTCAAAAATTCCAAAAATATTTTGAAGAGAGATCATCACAGTTCGATCGATCTGAAATCTCAGTTCAGTTTCGATCGAACTGAACGGGAAAAGTTTTTAAAAATAGAACCTGAGGGTCTCAAGATCGATTCATTAGATCGATCCAACCCTCCAAACCCTTGTCCCTCATTCCTGTTGCCACTATGCATCCACCCATCTCTATCATCATCTCCGGCGAACCTCAGGCAAGATCCGGTGAGCGTTGACTTCTCTCTTCTTTCGGATTCCATCACCCCCTTCGCATCTCATCCACTTCTCTCATATTTTAGGTGAGATCCAAGATCCACTTTGTGATTTAAGTTTCTATTTTATGTATTCGTACTTTACATGCTAGATCTAAGATGTATTGTTAATGATTTCCTCCATTGATAAAGCTTGAAGCATGCTATGTATATATATGTTTACATGTTGTGTATATATTTTATGTTTTGATTCGATCTGTGGGAGTATGGGCTTTGTAAAATGAGTAGGATTGATTGTATGTTGTGTTGATAGGCCCACGACATTGTTCGTGAAGGCCCCGTGCCATCCACGTCACAGATCTGTGACCTTTCGACTTTCATCTTCGCACAGTTTGATCTATTGATCTTATTTCTCATATCGATATTGAGAGATCGATCGAACTCAGTTTTTCAGTTTCTCAGATCGATCGAAATTTTGAGATCGATCTCAAACCTTTTTATGATCGATCGAACTTCACAGATCTTATTCACACACTTCATTCATCATGTATTATATTCATGATATCTTATATATGCCCAATGCCTGTGATATTCCACATTGGATACATTTTACACTTATATTGCTTATCATGTTCACCTCCTATCACTTGTATAGATTCATGTCATATATGTTTTGTCTATCTTATTTGACATGCATGTTTCTATTTTGTACTTTAAATTCTTTATTCTGGCACTGACTCCCCTTGCAAGTTTTTAAATTATTTTTCAAGCCATGACTAAGCACAAGACTGTTGCTAGGAGGCAACACGGGCCTCAGAGACAAATCAGACCTAGGATAGAGGAGCCAGCAGAGCCCTCTCATATACAGGAGGAGCCATTAGAGCCTACTCCACCTCAGTCACCTTCTCATGAGGCTGAGACTGATCATATTCCATCTACTTCTGAGGCTCAGCCTGCATTTACACCATCTCTGTGACGGCCCAAGTTTTGTAAACCCGGTGCGTCAGTGATGACCAAAAGATGACCCGATAATGGATCCGAAATGCGGAAACGAAAGGTGAAACAACGGTCTCTAGAGATACAATACGCCTCTAAGACACCAATGTGACCCTCAATGAGGTCATGAAACCCAAAGGAAACAAATGCAGAAGTGTCGTTTCAAAAACGGACAAAAAGAACTAGGGGCAAAATGGTCATTCTGCAAAAAGTGGATTCAGGTGCTATCGAGCACCCGCTGGAAAGACAATGACAAATTAGTCAAGTTCAAAAAAAAGTTTACTCAATTTGGAGTCCGGACGGGGGAGAAAGGTCAAAAACAAAAATGATGTCGTGGCGGCCCGATTAGGACAACCCACCACTGCTGCAACTGAGAGTAAAAACGGGCATCTAAACGGATTTTTTTGGAAAAACTCAAAGAAAAAACCCCCCCTAAAATCAAGTTTCATACCCCGATTGCGGATGGAAACAAAAAAAATGCATTGTAAAATGCCCAGAATGCCCCCAAGAAAATCAAGTCAAGAGGAAAAAAACTAATCCGAGCTGCTGCCCAAGTTTTGGAAATAGGGTTTCGGGAGGTTTTTAAATTGCCTAAATTAAAAATGCAATCTTAAAATACACTCACAAGACCTTCGGAAGTTTCGGATCGGTCGTGACGATTTTCAAAAAAAAAGTCGATGAATAGTACCAACTACATTTGTACTAAAAATTTGCAAAACTTGGCAGCAAGGATTTTCTGGAAAAATATGGATTTTTGAGGGCCAAGATGATGTTTTCAGGAAAAATACAAAAAAAAAACCTCCCTCAAAATCAAGTTTTCTACGTGACTTATGTGGAAAAATGAAAAAAACTCATTTTGAAATACCCGAAATGACCCTGTAACAGAATAGGGTCAAACAAAAAAATATGCAACTTTAGGTTTTTGTTTCATCAAGGAAGGTATTGTTTGCCAAAGTGAGCATGCAAGTGTATGTAATATGATAAAATAGATGTGCTAAAATGGCCTATGGCCTCATTACAATACATTTACAACATTTGACATGTCAAACCTCCGAGTTAGAAAAATTACATTTTCATAGACAAATCATGAACATACTAACACTTGCATGTGAACAAGAATGTTTCTAAAAAAGCTCAACACAGCAAATCACCCAAGCAATTGCAATCTCCAATCTTGTATCCTGTACCTGAAATATGCCCCAGTATCGTAGGGGTGAGTAACATAAAGCTACTCGTAGGAAATGAGCATGCATCGACCTACGTTTTACAAGTTTACATGATTTAATTATTGTAGTTCATTCCACCTAATGTCTATGTCAATGTCAGACTCAGGGAGCATCCTAAGCTACCTAAGATCATTTCTAGCATAAATCACATCATTCATGCAATTCAAACAACATAGGAGCATGCTATTCAAAGCAACAAAATATAGATTCTCAAGTCATCAATTTGAAATCCAAAATACGAAAATGACAAAAGTGATCATATCACCTAACGTCTATGTTCCAAATGAATCTATAGGATCATTCCTAAACTATATTTGAACAATATAGCATGGATGTACTTATCAACATCAAAAGCTTATAATGATTCATTAAAAATCATAAAACAAGAATGTACTTAACAACATTTAAAAGCTCACAATGATTTATGGAAAATTATAAACATGAATGTACTTAACAACATTAAAATGATTCATTAAAATCATAAACATAGATGTACTTAACAACATCAAAATCGCCAATAACCAAAACCACAAGTCACAATATAAACATGATTGTTAACCTGGAATTGCACGCGAAAACAAATAGTGGGAGACTTGGACATCACGTCTCAGACTAAACCAAGAACAAATTGGTTATTCCGGGCATTAACCCGCTGGGAAGACCATCCTAGTGCGCACTATCTCAATTGGGGAGAATTCATATCTCCCGCACTAAAGCTGGACTTTAGCCATATCACAGTAACAATGTCCCAAGACTCCAAAATAATCAAATAAGTTCACAACTTATATGTAATTTATATAATGCACTAAGTCACCTTCCATGCACAAGTAGATTGTATCCACACAACACATGCTCTAAATCCACAACTACTATAGGATGACAATGTCGAATCTTCAAAGTGCGATTCGTTACATGCTATAACAATATAATCCAATATTGAAAACATAAACTCATAAATTCATTATAAGTCAAAAGTCATACTTTAAACATACTATCAATGTCAAATACATGAGTTAATCAATAATACCATAGAAACGGAATTTAATCTATAAACTAATTAAATTCCCTAGGTTTCAAATCTCAATCAAATGGCCTCCAATTAATACATGATAAACAATATAGCATGGTCATTACATACACCACATCAAAACTTGATTTGGCCATAAGAACAATAAAGTGAAATTTAATTAAATCATGATAATCAAATCCCTAACTTCTAAAACAACATCAAATGGTTCCAAATTAACATATGCTAGAACATAAGTCATAGTTATCACAAATATCAAGTTAAACACTTAATTAGGCCAATGGAACCCTTAATTAGATTTTAATTAATCATTTAAATTAAAATCTCTAGATTTTCATACTTGTCCAAATGCTCTCAAATTAAAGTATGTTAAACAACATGCCAAGACATAATTTAAAAGTATATCACAAGTTAATTTCATACAAGGTACGGCCATGGGATTTAATCTTTCACAAAAGATAAATATTAAATAAAATATGCAATTTTTATTCAATCAATACCAATTTAATATATGTTAACAAACATATTAAAACATGATTTTCTAGCATGCCATAATTCAAATCAAAGTTATATATAATCATGAATTTTAAATCTTATACAAAGAAATAAAAATTACCAACTTTCTAAATTTGATGCAAGGCATACATATAAGTTGTATAGTCATGAGAAACACTCAATACAACACATATAAATCCTAAAACATTTCCTACCTCAATTTGAGATGAAAATCTCAAAAGCCATCAAAATGGAACGGCTCCGAATCCGACGAAACTACTAGGTTTTGTCGGGGACAACGCCGTGAACATAACTCCCATAAAAGCCCCATCAAAATCATAACTTGACCTCAAAACCAAACTCAAGAAATGGTCAAAACTGAATTCTAATAAGGGGGAAAGGTAGAGCACGGCGAGGGGAACAACAAACGTTAAGGCCGAAGACTTTCCATCAAGGAAAAGTGAACCAAAAGAGGAGAGAAAAGATGGCAGCACCCCTTAGGCTGCCATGGGAGCTCCAGGTCGTGCATGAAGAGGGAGAAGATGAAAAATGAAATATCTCATCCCCCTTTTATAGAAATCTCAAAAAGTGCCCCGAACGGGCCCCACCGGTCCGAAAAAGTAAAATTTGAGCAGACGCGCTCAAATGGCAAAACTTTGTGAACAAAAAAGATTCAAAATGATAAAATATGAACAACGAAAGAAATAGCGTCGAAAACTGAGTCCCGAACAGAAATTTATGCCCAAAACAAGTTTGGTGTAAACCGGGGCCAGAAATCCTGAAACTGGAAAACATCGACCAGGAGGAAATTCCAAGAGTACACAACTTGACAAAATGTGAAAATGAATCCCATATGAGGATCCAGGCTCAAAACAAGACATTTTGCAATAACTTTCATTAATTGCACAATGGCCCCTCCAAAAAGTGAAAACTGCACTTATGGCCCAGAATGAAAATATCTTCCAAAAATATTTTCTTAAAAACCCCTGAAATAAAATATCTTCAAAAGATATTTACGAAAAACACCCCAAGAAAAGAAAATAATTTCAAAGAATTTTGCATCCATACCCCTATGGACACCGGGAGCAACCAGAGTACTTTCTTGCAAAAGTAAAGATACGTATTTCGTGGAAACCACTCAAGATGGAGATACATGAAGTCAAAAACCAACTCCGAACATAAGAAGTGTGGTTACGCCAACAAAGTGTCAAACGGGGAAAAGACAAAATAGGGAAAAGGACAAAATAGGGAAAATGACGAAAAGTGAATAGTGTCAAAAAACGAAAAACGAAAAATACGGAAATGACTTGGTCCTCAAAGGAAGTTGTCAATCCACAGGAAAGAGTCTCAGAAATCACTCCAGAGCACTCGAGACGACACTAAGCGAAGAGGAACTGAACTCAGAAAGGAAAGACAACGGAAAAAAAAAATATCCGCGAAAATCCGGGTCATTACCATCTCCACCACATCAGCCACTTCAGCCAGCTCGAGTGTGTGACACGCCCGTGCCTAGATATGCACATATGACAGTGGACTATGAGTCAGTTTTCGACACAGATTTCTTCTCCAGATCGGTGCTGACCCGATCAGCTTACGATGATATTATCCAGAGGGGCCTTGCAGCTATTCTTGCCCCAGTTACTGAGCCAGTCTACCTGCGGCTAGTACGAATATTCTTCCAGAACCTCTAACCGTCCCCGCGTACCACGACAGAGCTGGTCACTACCATAGATGGCCATCAGATTACTATTACTGTGGACACGCTAGCCAGATCATGTCATTGTCCACACCGATGCCCTCCAGAGCTACAGGAGCTTTATCCCAGGCTATACAGGCCTTCTTATGTCGACATAGTAGTGTTCTTGACAGGTCACCATGCCGATGGCGAGACTTTCGCCACCCACACTTATCTTCCAGATGACCTATGGTTCTTTGATTCCGTTCTCTTTCGGAACATATATATGGCCGGGCACAAGATTCAGTGGCAAGGAGACTATCTGACAGCCCTCTACGTATTTTATATAGGCCACTGGGTATCTATTCCCGCGCTCATCTGGAGCGTGATGAGGAAGCTCTATGATGAGTATACCAGTAAGGAGAAGCCCAGAAGGGCTAAGTCTCTCCCGTTTGGCCACCTTGTGATACCCTTCGGATCCGAGACACGGGTTGATCAGGCCCAGGCCCAAACCCGAGGGAATATCAAACAATTAAAGTATTTAAAAGCGAACACAGATGACAAAATGAATTTAATAAATAAAGTTTAAGCTAGAAGAAACTAAAAGTAAAATCCAAAACTCCATCAGTTTAACAATTCGGGAATCCATTTCTAGTGGACCCCTAATAAAAATCCCAAACTAAATGAAAGTAAAACTGAAAATAAAATCCAAATCTAATATTTGGAAATAAGTCTTACGTCGTCGGTAGAATGGAAGATCGTCTCTGCTCAGCACGAACCAGCTCTAGATTGGAAATGTCCGATAACTGAAAAATGATGAGTGGGTCAGGCCCACATGCAAGTTCTATACTACTACTACCCAAGCAGAGACCCGATACATATGTACATCCTAACCAATCCAACAATAGCTAATAGTCCGTAGATAAATATATATATATATAATCACACTACAGGATTCTCACTGGACTACAGGCCTGTCTCAACCTGACTAGTAGGTACCATGCGAAAACGCACCCAAAGGTGGGCATGACTACCTAGTCCTAGCAGGGTACACATCCAACCATCATAGCCAGCTATGTATCCCAATGCATATACGCTCCTTAACCAACGACTCTGAGACTCAGGCTCATATCGTGGCATCATAAAAATATATTTAAATTCCATTCCAAACCAAAGTGTCACTCAATTATTTATTGATCTGACACAGAAGACAGGTAGGACTTAACTTTTGTAGTTAATCCATCCCTTAATCCAGAGTAGGTAGGACTTAGCATTTTTGAGTTAATCCCCCTAGTATAACACCGTCCCATACCGGTGTATACAAACCATCCATCCAGTATTGATAATATATATATGATAGCATAACATATCAATATCAACATATCCAATCATAAGCATAACAAGAATGTTTAATTAGCATGCTTGTTCCATACATCTAGTACCTGATTCTCTGACAAATTTTTTAAACGCAGAGAAGAAATATAACCATCCCGTAACTCACAATAAGCATCATAATAATAACAATAGTATATACATGCTTACTTGTAATTATTCCACAACATCCCACAAGTTGACATAAATAAATTCTTGGTAACATCAACTGGTTTCATATTAAGTATCAACTGAATTTATATTAGTTAATAGGCTTAATCCCATACCACTGATATATGATTTACATATCAAACTCCTAATTCAATTGCTAAATTAAAATTTAAACAATTTGAATCATCCGCACAAAGCAACCATGTAAACTTTCTTAACAGTTTCATAACGTCCCTTCTACTAACCTTCTATGGTATAATATGTATTTTCATGCCTTCTGAAGTTTTAGTAGAATTAAAACATCACTGAGAACCTCTAACTAAACTCTCAGTTGCTCCTGGAAACCCATTAACCCAAACACAGTAGCTAGCAGTTTCGCAGAAAACCAAAAAAATGAAAACCCACAAAAGAGCCGGCTCCACCCAAAGTAGAGCCGGCTCTACTACAAAGTAGAGCCTACTCCACTTTTTAATTGAGCCTGCTCTACTTGAAATAGAGCAGGCTCCTTCCCCTGTGCGTCGTTTTTTTCAATTCCGGCGGTGTCCGGCTGTGTTGGTCTTCCAAACCAAATTTCTTGCTGATTTAAATTATGTCCTTGGGTGTTCAAAAGTTAATTTACTTCCTTGATTAATAATCGCATTCAGTGGGAACAAGAATTAAACAAAATAATTTAAAAACGGTTAACATGCACCTACAAGGAAACATGCTGTTCAACTTCTTCTCCAACTCCGGCAACTTTGTTCCTCCAACCCAAGTTTCCTATGGATTAAAGCTAAGTCCCAAAGTGCTCTAAAGTTATTTAAGTTCATTACTTGTTAATCAAATTCAATTAAAACAAGAACAAGCACAAACAGTTTCATCACGAACGAAAAATACATACAAGAACCCATACTGTTTGAAACAAATAATTACAACCAAATTAATTTAGCTTTATTTCTTCCTGGAACTGAATTAGAGATGCAAAGAACACAGGACAAAGAGATAGAGTTAGTAATAAAACTTGCCTGTGAGATTCGGTTCAAAAATCTCAACGTCTTTCTTCTAAGTTTTCCGGCGAACTACCTTCTCCTAACTCCCCTGATACTTCTGCCTCCAATACATGTGGTTAGGGTTCTAAACCCTTGGCAGTCTTATACAGATATATATATATAGGCCAACTAAACCTAGGTGCAATTAAACCCTAATCCTATTACTAGACAGAAAAATAAGTCGGCTAACGATAAATCCTAAAACCCTAAATTTAGATAAATAAAATAATTACCCCGTGAAAAAATTAAACATTTAAATTAAACTAATTAAGTTAAATAAATTAAATTAAGTCAATTAATCAATTCAAACAACACCAAAACCAATTAAAATAACAATTAAATAAAATCACAATTAATTCAAACATTCCAGCAAGCAAATAATCAATTAAATAAAATAAAATGCAATTAAACAAATAAATAAATACCAATTAAATACATGTCATATAGGTAAACAATTGAATAAAATAATTAAACCAAATAATCATGCAAAAATACAATAAAAATAACAAATAAATGCCGAGACTATCCTTTTTAAAATTAGGGGTATTACACACCTCATCACCCAGATACTGATTGATCAGCGCTATCCTTTCCATCCTCGGGAATACCCTGAGAGAGGTTCCTGTCACTTCTTGAAGAAGGACTGGGACAAGAGCTATAATGCTATTATTACCCAATTACAGCAGGCTGCAGGTTAGGCGGCAGAGGACTTAGATTTAGAGGATTTAGATGCTGATGAGCCAGCAGCAGCAGCAGACCCGGCAGCGGACGACACACCAGTTGATCCGGCTGTCGAGCGTATGGATATTGATTTAGAGCGACCTGCAGATGACGCAGAGCAACACTCTCCAGCTGGGTCGCCGGTATACGAGGAAGCGCAGACTCAGTATCTTTCTTCATATTCATCCGTACCTGAGGTTCCTAGTCAGACCCCCGGCTTTGGAGAGCGTCTTCAGGCTCTTGAGGATGCAGTGGTTGCTATCAGAGCTGATACTACTGCCATTCGAGCCGATGCTGTGGCCCACCGAGCTGATTTTGCTACATTACGCACGGACGTCATGACTGCACTCCGAGACTTATCTCACGATATCCGCGAAGCTCGCCCTGCCCGTCCTGCCTCGTCCACCTGAGATTCCCAATTTTTTTCTATCTTTTCATACTACACCTCTGTGATCTATACTTCATTTTTGTCACTGTATATTATTTGCAGCCGGATCTGTCGGCTTTGATCTTTTGATGTATCAAGTACTCTATTTTCTTTATATATGTTTTTGCTATGGATGTCATCTATTATGTTCTCATATCTATCTGTTTGACTTCATCAGGTGCATCACAGTGACTTCAGTGAGAGAGTGCTACCCGATTTTCAGGACTACCCTTATACCTCTCTCATTGCTTTATTCCATTATCTCATTTATACTTGCATATCCACTATGCACTGTTTATCCCTTTTTGTTATCTGATGAGTTTATCCAAGTTCCATATTTCCAGGACCACAGTTAATCCCAAGTTTGGAAGGGGGGGGGGGGGGGGGGGACATGCCACCCACTTTGGATACTTCTGTCCCAGCCATTATTTGCCTTAATTGCACCGGTATACTCTTTCTTTTTGTTCTCTTTGCACATTGAGGACATTGTGCCATTTAAGTTTGGGGATAACGGTGTACTTTACAGTGTCAGCTTTAAATTTTAAAATTTTGAGCATGACTTGTGTATTTGAGAGATTTTCTATGATTGGTCCATATCTAGCTATGAATTTGATCTTTTGAGGACTATATTGTTTAAAATTTAAAAATTGCTTGATTTGAGAGTCCAATACTCCTTGTATGCCTTGTGGAAGCCATTTAAGAGTAAATTTTTCGAAAGATTGATATCTTGCTTGCACTTGTGATCCATATCATCTTGATTTTGTGATTGTTTTGAGATTCACTCTAGGATTCTACACTAGCACAGGCGCACACTAGCATTCATTTGTGGGGCACATGCTTTGTTGATTATTGAATTGGTTATATCCCAATTAAGCTAGTAGTGCATTGAAAGTTTTCATTCTTGATAAATGTGGATAACAACCCCTTTTCACTAAGTAGCCGGGATTCTAGCTTCATCAAGCACTGAACTTCTCGCGCCGAAAGGTGGAGGACCCAAACTTTAGGTTAATAACTGAACTTGCTTACAAAAAAAGAAAAAAAAAAGAAAACGAAAAAAAGAGCAAAAGCAAAAGCAATAAAAAGTTAGGACTTCTCCCAAATAGTGAGAAGTGGGAAATGATTAGATGGAGGTTGTCTTAATTTGTAGCCTAGTTGATTTGAGCTTGTAAGTCCGTAGGGGTGTTTGAACACCTAGTGCCCTAAAACCGTCTGGTTTGGGAGTCATTGACCTAATGCTCGACCTCATGAATCGCTAGAAAACTTAATAGATCAATACATTGCACCATACTTCCATCTTTGATCCTAAAAAAAAAAAAAAAAAAAAAAAAAAGAAAAAATTTTCGAGTGAAAAGAATAAGCGTACCTAGAATAATGAAGCTTTAATAAAAGGTCCACTTTTTGTCTTGATGATCGGTACTAGATTTGTGTGCTAGTTTGAGGGTAAGGATGTGATTAATTCTTTAGTTGGCTTAGATAGCAACATATTTGATGTCGGTCCACTCAAAAGGATTCTAGAGTTGTTTTGATTTGCATGATCATTTTCTTGATGTGTGGAGGACATATTTGCTTGCTTGATGTTGAAATTTTGTGAGATTGCTTGGAAAGGGTTGAAACATTACATATTTGAGATAGTTTTCTCCCAGTGCTTGTTTGCAATATTGGTATCTCTTTTGAAAGAATGAGCTTAATGTTTGTGGGTATCATTTCTGGAAACCCTCATGAGATTTCACTCGTCCACTAGGGGTAACCTAGGGGTTTAAAAGGCTTGTTGCATGTGCTAAGTGCAATCGTGTTCCCTACGGAAGTGGCGTTATCCATTTATTACTTTCTAGTTCATAGTTGTATAGTTATTCATTTCATTCCTTTACTTTCTAGTTCATTGCTAAGGACTAGCATCTATTATTTTTTTCGTTGAAGAAAAATCAATCAGACTTAAAGCAAATGAGTCCCTTGTCCTCTTGAGCAAGAGCGTTGTCTTAATTCATTCCAAGGATGAAACAAAGTAGTGAAACATCCTGCATTTCTTCTGACAAATTGCTAATCTTTTAAATGTATTGCCCAAAACTCTAAATTCAGTGTCATTGAGAAATTTAATTTTTCCAATGGCCAATTATTCGTTAATGTTAATGTCAACAGAGTATTGCATAACTAGTTGCAAAAACTGCCTTCCTCATAAGAAAACCATGACTCAAGATCTATGTTTTCCCAGAGTTTCAACAGTGGGTTGGCGATTTTGAATATAGGCCAGATATAAATAGTACAGTGACACTAAGAGTATTTATCAAAATATTAATTTTGCAGTGCCAACGAAAGGAATAATAAGTATTTCATAATCTAATCAAAATTCATATCTCATTCTCATAAATGAAATATAGTTGCTAAATGATAAGAGCAACTATGAACCAAAATTAGAATTAACTAAATGCACATACTTTACTAATATTTTAGTGTATTCAGTTTTTCATGTACATGCAAATTTTTATGTTTTATTCTTGCTGATAAGCAAAATTATTTTCGATAAAGTTCCAATTTCAACTATTCAAGTTGCAAAGAACTCTTTTCATGACTTGGTTTCCAAAATGAGTCTTCTCTGAAAAGAAGAGACTAGTTTGCATCGTTACATTATAAGAGTATACAATTATAATGAGTGGACTTCTACAAGTTTCAACTTCTACATTCAGAATTTTGATAATGAGTATTTGAAATATATTATCAAAATGCAAAGAATATGGAAGATAGAAAACCTAATTCTTCACGGAAGGAGTCCATATATATATATTTCAGTATACAAGGAGTCCAATTTTTACTTTTATGCTAAAGCAATAATTTAAGCGAGTTTTATACTAGTATAATAGTATGATGTTCTTAATGTAAAATTAATTTGGACACTCTTGGAATGATCTAAATATTTTTTATGAATCCAAAATTGGCATGGGTTTAGAGTAGCATCAGTTCCAACTGATAAAGGAAGTCTTGATATATACATCAAGAAGGAAAAGAGTGTCGGTCTCGATTGTTCTACAAGTCCCCTCAACGGATTGAAATTGTCAGATTCATCTGGAAAGTTTACATCATCGATTCATTAAACCTCTAAGGCCAATGAAATTGAAAAGAGGAGCTTAAATTGTGTACATGTGAGGTTGGGGATGAAGTGTCGGCAGAACAATTTTTGTAGAGAGTCCCAAGAACACAAGATGACCATTTTTTTAAAAAAACAAAACAGTTGAATCTTTCTTTAATTTTCTATTTTTGGAGAATCAGAATTGTGGAATCATATATGCTGGTTTCCTAGTGACCATGTAACACATGGGATATTAAATAGGTAATCCGTAGGTGGTTTCAAGTGTGCCATCATTGCTATACACGTCGACTACTCCATTGTCCTACTAACATCTGATAATGAAGACAAAACCATGGTAGAAGTAGACATCAATTACATTTTTGGAAACAAGTAGCACACTGGGCTCATGATTTTTGGTTCTTGTAATGGTTTGGTATGCATAACATCTGAACTACGTTACTTATATGTATTCAATATCTCAACCAGCGAATCCAAGGAAATACCACCATTAGTAACAAACTCCCAATCTAGGGGAACTTATTTTGCATATGGATTTGGGTATGACCACACCACTTATGATTTCAAGCTGGTGAGAGTAGACAGCAATAATGTCCATGTGTATTCATTAAGAAGTGATTCTTGGAAGGTGGTTTAGGGTTTTCTTTACAGTGGTGGCTGTTTGAAAAATATATGCTTCATGTGACATTTAAGATATAATAAACCTTATACTAATATGTCATGAGATAATTAACAATATGCTAAGAAATCATTAATTAAATATGCAACTCTATATTTAATTAAATATGCAAAATAAATTAATGAAATAATAATTATAAATAAAGAACCTGGACCGAGGCTAGTATTGGATACTATATCCTTAAGACAGATTCGTCCCGCTATGGTGCTAACGGACTCAGTGGCGTCTATCTCCCAGGATACAACGGTCTACATCCACCAGTAACAGCACTACAAACTCATGGATACGGCGAACCTTCTCCGTGTAATACTCTCTCTGACTCAAAAATGCATCTATGCTATATAAATGCTGAATTGGGTGTAATTCGAATCAAATGGTTCGGACTAATCTTAATATGGCTTGATGAAATTGGATTAGGGTCTAAGTGGTTCGGACCACTTAACTTATGGTTTGAACTCACTTGGGTTGGGTTCAAGTCTAGAGAGGGAGATAAAAGAAAGTGAAAATGAACAACTTGCAAATGATCCAAAGGGGGGTATTTATAGAAACAAAAATGCTTTTTCGGATTTGGTGTATCTTTTCATTATTGGACACAACCATTGCAATAGGTTGCAATGGTTCACATGATGTCTGTTCACCACTAAACACATCTATTCCAATAGGTTACAATGGTTCACACGGTGTCTGTTCACCAATAGACACATCCATTCCAATAGGTTGCAATGTGCCTTTTCGAGTGGGTGCAACCATGGATTATGATGGTTCAGAAAAAAGGTGTAACCCTTTGAAAAAACAAAAAAGTGGTTTTTTAATTTAAAAGGTGTAACCCTCTAGAAAAACTAAAATATGGTTTTTTAATTTAAAAGGTGTAACCTTTTAGAAAAACTAAAAAGTAGTTTTTTGAATTCAAAAAACCAACCACCCAAAAAACCCACCCATTTATGAAACCCATTTAAATAAGCCCAGCCTAAAATTAGGCCCAATTCAAAATTCCAAAAAAGAATAATCTGGACTTTACAATTAGGCCCAAGCCTAAGCCCAAATCCTAAACTCAGCTTATTTAAATTTCAATTTTTTTCAACATTTTTTTTTTTCATGTGGGACAAACACTTCCCACTTTTTGCATACCCATTTAAGCTTATCAAAACACCACACTTTGGAGCTAATTTCTCATTCACCCAGAAACGGATTTGAGAAAGTAAATATACCACGTTCATCTCTTTACGGAGAGAAATGCGCTTGTCTAGAGATCCGTAAAAAATTATTAGCGGAATCTATTCCAAATCTCATCCAAAGTTTATGTTTTTAATGCCCCCGTTTCCAACAATCCCCCACATGAATGGAAATTTGCGTAAAATGTAAAAGATGATCATGCAGACACTAGAGAGAGTATAATCGAAAAGTTACTGCATCAGGATAGGTGGCTTTTGGCTTTGAACCTTCCCTAGTGTATTGCTATCGGATTTACTGGCTAACCAGTGAACGCGATGTCTTGAACTGTTCAGCCGTTTATGTAAACCAAGACAATAACAAACACACAGTAGCTTTCCTCACAAAGTTAGTTCTCATTGTTGTGTTTATTTTGGCCCTGAACAAGTCTTGGTATTCAATGAGTGCTCTAGAAAACTTAGCCTTTATAGTTCTCATAGAAGCGGCCCCATTTCACACTCATATAGGTGACTTCTTATTAAGAGTATCCTACCAAACCCCACTTGAATTTTCAAGGTATAAGAGTCATTAAAAGCGTAGCTTATCTTGATCATCGCTGTAGGTAGCACTGTCTCATCATAGAAATGGGTAGAAGATTTATATCTTCCCAGTGCTTCTGGTGAGTCACTCAGAATTTCTGTTGTCCCTTTGAACCTAGATCTTGGGATCTCCAGTTAGCTAGGTTGGATTTCCATTAAGGTGACTCGTTAGCTTTCAGCTTTAAACCCCATTCCCCTCGATGAACTGTACAATTGCTTTCTAGTACAACCTTCAATTTTATATGTGGCCACAAGGTTGTGTTTAGAAATATTACACTCTGCAGAGATTTCTCCAGGTGAGAGCAACTGTATACTTTGTGCCCTAAAATTACTTATTGTTAGCAATATCATTTTCTTTAGTAGCACAGGTGTAGACTTACTTTGAATTGTCCTCTAGGTGAAGTCTATTGACTTCCCTATTTGATTTATTCAAAGTTTCTAACTTTGAGTTATATTAAGAATATAAAACTACACCTTTAATATAAATGACATATCCACTATTGGATTTGAAGTCTTTAATATCCCATATCCAGATTGCATCACTGTTACACCTCCAATTTAGTTAGATACCTTGATCTATGCAATATTAGATTTAGAGTGTATCTCAACTACCCAATTTATTGTTTTTCAGTAATCCGATCCTGGATTGAAAATGTGCAATTAAACACAGTTATTAAGATGCCTTGCAATCTCAACCAATGATATACTTTGTCTAGTATTTATATTTGAGATTTACATCTACAAAAGTTAGTTAGGCTTTTGTTATCATAACTAGTATTATGTCGATCTCATTCTATTGAGAATATACTATGTTATTAGATGTTAAATCTTTCATATCAAATATACTAATTAGTATATCATTAATACAATGACTTATACATCACATTTATGTCATTGTCTTGGTACTAGCTTTAATCCACTCAAGGACTTATAAGCTTGCACACTTTACTCTTCAACTAGAACAAATAACTCAGCTCTTCTGCTGGAAAAAGAACTTTTCTAGTTGTTCCATAATATTTTCCTCATAGGAAATAACATGCACTATTGTTATAATACCATAAATGATTTTTGGTTCTATCCAAAATTTCTTAGGATTAAGAACCCTACATTTATAAGTATTTCTTATTTGGACAATATTCCCCCACAACTTTGAGATAATCCTGAAATTTTATATATGATATATTTCTTATAGTTTTCCAACTCTTGAAATACCATATATTAAATATTTCACCTCATCTACCTTTCCAAGGTTCTATATTCGTTTTTCAACAAGCATGTCTAACAGTCTCTAGTACATATGTATTCACTTTATCTCTAACTTGATTTTATAATATGTCACTGATGTTACTGTGAATTAATGCTAGAAATATGGGCTTTAATTAATATTTGCTTCTACATCTCTTGTATTTATGAATTGAGTTATTTATGTTAAGTTAGTCATATTAACATGTCATAACCTTTCATGTGTCACACATCACATAACTCAATCATTTAAGTAAATAATTATCTTATTATTTAAGTTTTGGATACAATCACCACAGAGTGAGCATTCACTTCTCAAGTATTATTACACATTCTTCTCATATCTCACTACTAAGTTATGATGAGCACCCACTTTTTAGTTATTACCGCTAGCTTGAAGTTAAGTTTGTTTAGCTAGCAATTCTAGTAGCTCATAGCTTTAGTACACACTTATCTAAGTGGTCTATCTTGGTAGTAGAGTAATTTGTTTTGAAGAATATTCTTCAAAAACTACTACTTTACAAGTAGTATTATTCCCTCCTACATGAGCAGATATGATGTATAACTCAAATAGCTTATGGCTAAAATGGCTACTCATCACCCTCATGTTTTTTACTATCAAGTTAAGAGCTAGAACCAACTGACAGTTTTTCATCTTCCTCTTAGGTTCTGTGCATCTCATGAATCATTTTAGCTTATACCTAAGCTTAATAGTTTTCAACTCAATAACATTTTAGCTTTTAGCTAAATTGTATATTAGAGCTAACTAACTTGATTTAGCTTGTCTTGGTGTACTTGCTTAGTGTATCCATAACATTTTCCATTAAATTCTTTCGAGTTATTAAAAAATTTTCTTTGATTCAGCCCATTTACAGCTATACGTGTCTTAAACACTAGTATAAATCATTTTCCTTTGACTATCAGAAGAGTTGACATAGTTGGACTAGTCCATTCATACAAAATTCAATAATATCACATATTAAATAAATTATGTTGTAAATTTGAATTACAACACACATTAAATAATTCAACTACATAGTTCAATATTATAGTATCAAATGAAAGTAAACATTTAATAAAAAAATATTAAACTTGCATAACAATATAGTTTCATACTATATCACATGATTAATTATATCACATAATTAATATAAGAAATAATAATAATCAAGAGAAGAATTTGCTTCCTTAAAGCTTTGTGGCTTATTCTCCAATAAACATGCTAGAAAATCAGGAATAAAAGATTTAGACGTTTTAGCCTTTTTACTACCTCTAAGCTCATCTTTATTTTCATTGTATGATTTATGCACAAGGAAATGATATGCAATACTGTTATGAGTATAACCTATCAAAGGTTTTATGTGTAGGGACTGTGCACTTGTAGCTCGCCTAGTGTGGTAGCCTGTTAGTGCCTCTTGCACCCGTCCAAGACACACTCACCTATAAGGTTGTCACATTTTAGGTCCACTCTAACCTTTCATAGGAGTAGGATCTGCAACCTTAAATAGACACCCCCACACTTTTAAGAATTTATAGAAAGGTTTTCAACCTTTCCATAATTCATATGATGTCACATTTCTAAGGTTTCATCTTTGCTTCGTGGCAGATACACATAACGGTATCTTGTGCAACCAATGATAAAAGTAACGAAGTACCTTTTTCCACCTCTAGTTGGTACATGTTTAAGGTAATGTCATATACTTCATAATATCATATTACAAAATTAAATAATTCAACCAATATTGAATAATTCAATAATCTACTTATATAACATGCTTCAATTTCACATAATATTAAATGCATTAATATTTAATATATTATCATATAATAATGTATATAACATTATTTTATCGTATCTCAACTATTAGTATAATATCTACTTGTTTATATCTTAAATAGAAACATATAATAAAATCTACGCAAGGAAGGAATCTGTCTTAAGATTGTTTGAAAAATATATGCTTCATGTGACATTTAAGATATAACAAACCTTATACTAATATGTCATGAGATAATTAACAATATGTTAAGAAATCATTAATTAAATATGCAACTCTATATTTAATTAAATATGCAAAATAAATTAATGAAATAATAATTATAAATAAAGAACCTGGACCGAGGCTAGTATTGGATACTATGTCCTTAAGACAGATTCGTCCCGCCATGATGCTAACGGAGTCAGTGGCGTCTATCTCCCAGGATACAACGGTCTACATCCACCAATAGCAGCACTGCAAACTCGTGGATACGGCGAACCTTCTCCGTGTAACACTTTCTCTGACTCAAAAATGCATCTATGCTATATAAATGTTGAATTGGGTGTAATTCGAATCACATGGTTCGGACTAATCTTAATATGGCTCGATGAAATTGGATTAGGGTCTAAGTGGTTCGGACCACTTAACCTATGGTTTGAACTCACTTGGGTTGGGTTCAAGTCTAGAGAGGGAGATAGAAGAAAGTGAAAATGAACAACTTGCAAATGATCCAAAGGGGGGTATTTATAGAAACAAAAATGCTTTTTCGGATTGGGTGTATCTCTTCATTATTGGACACAACCATTGCAACCTATAGGTTGCAATGGTTCACATGGTGTCTGTTCACCACTAAACACATCTATTCCAATAGGTTACAATGGTTCACATGGTGTCTGTTCACCAATAGACACATCCATTCCAATAGGTTGCAATGTGCCTTTTCGAGTGGGTGCAACCATGGGTTATGATGGTTCGGAAAAAGGTGTAACCCTTTGAAAAAACTAAAAAGTAGTTTTTTAATTTAAAAGGTGTAACCCTTTAGAAAAACTAAAATATGGTTTTTTAATTTAAAAGTTGTAACATTTTAGAAAAACTAAAAAGTAGTTTTTTGAATTCAAAAAACCAACCACCCAAAAAACCCACCCATTTGTGAAACCCATTTAAATAAGCCCAGCCTAAAATTAGGCCCAATTCAAAATTCCAAAAAAGAATAATCTGGACTTTACAATTAGGCCCAAGCCCAAGCCCAAATCCTAAACTTAGCTTATTTAAATTTCAATTTATTTCAACATTTTTTTTTTCATGTGGGACAAACGCTTCCCACATTTTGCATACCCATTTAAGCTTATCAAAACCCCATACTTTGGAGCTAATTTCTCATTCACCTGGAAACGGATTTGAGAAAGTAAATATACTACGTTCATCTCTTTACGGAGAGAAATGCGCTCGTCTAGAGATCTGCAAAAAATTATTAGCGGAATTTATTCTAAATCTCATCCAAAGTTTATGTTTTTAATGCCCCCGTTTCCAACAGTGGCTTTCATAAACCTCTTTTGAGTTTGGGGACACTATTAAATGGAGCCATTCATTGGGTTTGTCTAAATAAAGATCGAAAATTATTAGCAGAATTTACTCCTGCTCCTCCCACCTATGGCATCCTTGAGGTGATTGAAGGATGTCTTTGTATTAGAAAATGCTCGAGTAATGAATTTTGGATAATGAAGGAATATGGGTTGAAGCAGTCGTGGACTAAATTTGGGATTAACATTCCGTTTTATCATAATATCGAGCTGTTGTCTTTGTTGAAAAATGATGAAGTTCTGATCCTGAAAAACTCTGAGAAGTTAGTTTTATACAACATAAGAGAGAGAACACACAGGGATCTTAGATTTCAGGACATCCGGCATGGGCTTATACTTCTTCTTAACCTACAAATATTTGTGGAGAGCCTCATATCGCCATCATTGAAGTGTGAGCCAGAGCCAATATGATTGACAAATGAAATTTTGGATGAAGGATCCTTTGTAGGAGGTAAACCGTATACTAAATGGCATCTTTTTTCAGTTCTATATTCTAATTCAATAGGACATATAATGGGTTTTTTTAGTGGGATTGAAAATTGCTTGCTATTGTGGTGCTTTTATGAAGCTATATTGGCATATATGTTATGTCATTGTATATTGATTTTTTTTAATTATATGGAAGTAGATTGGTCTTTCTATTGAAACCAAATTCTCGCTTCCATGGTTCTCCAATAGCTGCATTTTTCACTTGAACAATAGCTAGAGGCCTAGAATAGAATTATCTAGTTGTAGAGATTAACTTAGTTCAGCATCAAATATATATATATATATATATATATATATATATATATATATATATATATATATATATATTGTGATGAATATATAATTTAATTGACTAACTAATAATAAGAAGCAACTAAGTAGAAGCAAAAGGAAGCATTTAATTTTAAAATCATGAGACCGCTAATGATGGCATTAGCCAAGCCTATTGTAAATAATATTGTGATATAATAATAAATGTGTGGAACGTTGGAGTCATAACTTATCTGGCAATTAGTACTCGTTCCCACGGACGGTGCCAACTGTTGATGCAAGAATCTGTACGCTCCGGAACCCTGGCGATTCTTGCAAGACAAGAGAAGTGATGACCGGCGTGGTGCCGACCGGGTGCACTCCGACGATCAAGTTAGTACTTGAGGATTCCATATTCGATAAGCATTACATATGAAATTTATGGCATACCTTTTTAGGTTGACCGATCACTTCTTTTATAGAAGCATTAATGGTAGTAGTTATTGAAGCGAGATTCTCCCCGATCCAAAATGATATTGTTTTCTTCTTATAGGAATGGTAACTGTCGTTACATATGGTAACCAGAGATTTTTTATGATTCCATAGAGATTTTGGGGAAGATAAATCCCTTGCCCTTATTTTATTTCTCATTTGAATTTGAGTTATACCTTATCTAATCAAATATTCCGTATCATTGGGCATAACTTTTTGTATTCAGTTTTTGGAAATGTTTAGCCTAGACTTATAAACGGAATTTGATAACGCTATTTAACTATCGGATCCCATAACTAGATTGGTAATTCATGAATGAATTAATATTCAATTTATTATTGATCAGATTGTTTTGGCCCAGGGAAGGCTGAGTTTCCTCGCTGTCTTCGAGGTTGTGTAGAGATAGTTTCGTTTACATTGAGAGTTTGAGTGTTTGTGTTCATCGCAATCTTTTTGGGGATATGGTTTGTTGATTGATGTTGTGGATCTGTTTTTAGAGTTGAGTGTTTGAGTTTTTAATGGCTGAGAGATTCCTGTTTAATGTTTTGGGTTTCTTGCGAAATTTCTGTTTTGCGTGTGTGGATCCAAATCCTGCTGATATGTCGTTGGCCTGTAGCTATTCTAGGTTTCGTATTGAGATCACTAAGTTCACCATCTTCCGTTGGATTTGGTGGAGTTCTCTGCCGTTGTTGCATCATATGTTTTAATTTCCTTTGGGTTTTTTTTCTATGTAAATGGTTTTTGGATGTTTGTCTTGGGTGAATTTGTGTTATGTGATAGGCCGATGATTGTGATTTGGTGGTTTTGTGGTGTTCTTCACTGTTGGTTGGGTACTGTTTGGATTTGGGTTTGGATGCGATTTACTTTGGTTGACTGGGGCGATTTGCTTGGGATTCCATAGGACCTGTTGGGAATCCGATGGAATGGGGCGTCGTGGAAGGGATATAGTTGGAGCGTGTTTTAACTAGGGGCAGTGGTTTGGTTGACGGTCGGGTTTTATTTGTAGACGATGATCTGTTCCATTTGAGGAGACATGAGCCTCGGTGTAATACCCTTAATTTTAAAAGGATAGTCTCGGTATTTATTTATTTATTTTTGTTGTATTTTTTTAATTGTTTAATTGATTATTTGACTAATTGTTTATGTGTTTAATTGAATTAAGTGTTACTTGATTAATTGGTTACTTATCTATGTGTTATTTGTATTTTGTCTAGGTATTATTTGTATTATTTGTTTAATTAGATTGTGTGCTTAAATGATGTATTTGATTAATTGTAATTAATTGTAAATTAAATGATTAAATGTTTTATTTTATTTTATTTTATGGTTATAGTTAGTGGTAATGGGCTAACTAATTGGGTCCCATGAACTACTTGGATAGGAGGTTGGATGGGTATGGATAATTACCCATGGATAGTTGTATACATATATACATAGATATATATGTATATACATATATATAAAAAGGAAAGTAATTTATTAATATTATAGTAACTTTAGTATTAATAAATAATCTGATGTATATATTTTATATATTTATATAATAAGGATATACATATATTTTATACGTAACATGTTTTAAGTTACCTTTTTAATATTATGGTAACTTTAGTATAAATAAATAATCTGATGTATATATTTTATTTATTTAATGAGGATACAGATAGATTATATACGTAACATGTTTTAAGTTACTTTTTAATATTATGGTAACTTTAGTATAAATAAATAATCTGATGTATATATTTTATTTATTTAATGAGGATACAGATAGATTATATACGTAACATGTTTTAAGTTACTTTTTAATATTATGGAAACTTTAGTATTAATAAATAATCTGATGTATATATTTTATTTAATTAATGAGGATATACATAGATTATATACGTAACATATTTTAAGTTACCTTTTTAATATTTTATTTTTCTTTATTAAGTTAACTTGGATTGGAAAAAGGAATAGGGTTATTATTTAGCCTATAAATACACAACTATAGGTTGAAAAAGGAGTGAAAATATATCACGTAATATATTCTAGAGAGAGAGAGTTAGAGAGAGAAGGAGAAAGATGAAGGAATGAGGAGAAAACCCTTTAGAGAGAAAATCAAGATAGAAGAAGTTTAACTTTCAGTCCGAAAGTTTAAGGCAAGTTCTTCTTCTATCTCTTTCCCTTTGATTCGTATTTCTATACATGCCTAGGAAATTTCAGGATTTATTAATCACTTAAAATTAAATAATTATGCATGTTTAATTGGATTAGAACATAGGTTTTATGAATTTGGTTCATATCTGTTCTTGTGTTATGAATTGATAATTGCATAATTTTGATTTGATTTCCGGTGTAAATTTTTACATGTTTAAATTATGTATATTTCATATCTGTGGAATGATGGAACGTAGAAACATGCCTAGGATTCCTGAACATTAAATAGGAACTAGGTTTGGGTTTAAATAAATTTAAATAGACTCAATCATAATGATGCTTGCTATTTGAATGTTTTAAACAAACGAATGAATTTAATCTTTTAATATGTTTTAACAAGTGAGATTAAATGTGTAGGATGAATTGGATATGGAGAATGCTTATTTGACGGTATAATAAAATATCATCATATGTATAAGATTCAGTTTATGTAGGACATATGATATAGGAAACTTAAATAAATAATAAGTCATTCATATTTTGTGATAACTTGATATCATATTATCATAGTTATTTCTAGATTGTTTGATGTATTTCCTTAATCGTTACATCAATTGTTGAATTGTGTGATTTAATGCACCGGTATGGGACGGTGGCATTCTAGGAACGGATTAATTTATCAGTTAAGTCCTACCTATTTTATATAAGGGAATGGATTAACTAAAATGTTAAGTCCTACTTATATTCAAGTCAGGTCAGCTGAACAAGTTGAATGACTTATGGAGGATTAATTTATTATATAAGGGAATTGATTAACTAAAATGTTAAGTCATACTTATATTCAAGTCAGGTCAGCTAAACAAGTTAAATGACTTATGGAGGATTAATTTATACTGAATAGGATGGTTACTAGATTATATATATATAAGTATAGTGCCATGATATGAGCTTGAGTCTCAGGATCAGTGGTTATGGTGCGTATATTGCCAGGGATGTGTATCTAGATATAGTGTAGTTGTGTACCCTGGTAGGTTTAGGTACTCATGCCCACTATATGTGCGTTTTGCATGTTGCCTACTATTCAGGTTGAGACAACCCTATAGTCTAGTGAGGTTCCTTTAATGTGTGTATATATATATACGGACTACTAGTTACTGTTGGATTGACTAGGATGTATACGTGTATCGGATCTCTGCTTGGACTGTAGTAGAGTAGAACTTGTTTGTGGGCCTGACCCACCATTATTTTTCAGGTGTTCGTCAGGAGTAAATGTTGTTCGTGCTGAGCGGGTATCAGTCTACTTCATTCTTCCAATGTTACATAGGAGTTCTTTTATGATTCAGTTTCCTGATTTAGACACTTATTGCTGTCATTTGTTTAGTTTGGATTTTATAGGGGTCCACACAGTATGGATTCCCGAGTTGTATTTTGGAGGATCAATTGTATTAGAAGAGTTTATTAATTAATGGAAATATATTCTGAGGTTTATTATTAGATTATCATTTTAGTTTCTTGTCATCATTTTATTTATTCTTCTTTATTCTTTTGTATTCTGTGTTCGTTTATTATCAATTTGTTTTGATATCCTCGGGTATTCGGGCGTGGGCCTGGCCAACCCGCATTCGGAAATCCGGGGGTATCACACTCGGCGTGGAGACTTGTGCATGGTGTCACGTGGAGGCCAGGGCAGACTCAGTTTGCTGGACCCACTGTTATTCAAACCTCGGGTAAGTTAAATTTTATTTACCTTTTTACCTTTTTCTTTTTTGTGGTACTGGGTTGGTGGCGTAACTTTTACACCTTGTTTTATACTGACATTTTTTGTAATGTTTTTAATTTTCGCCATTTTCCATTTACTGGAATTTTTTGATTTTTCGAGGGTATTTTCATCTTTTCTCGTTTTGCATGCCGGACACTGTGGAGTGTGCCGGTTGTGTTCGAGAGTTAATTGGGGTATTTCTTTGGGTTCAGGACTCTTAGAAATGCATTGGTGGTCATTTTTGCATTTTTTTTTCGTTTTTTGGGCAGGACGGTCCCGTGTGGGACCTGCTACAGAAATTGTTGCATACGGGAGTTTTATTTGGGTCCAGTTGCACCTCATTTATTTTATATTACATATTTTATGTGATTGTGAATTATTATATATATATATATATATATATATATATATATATATTGGTGGTAGAAATTAAAAAGAAAAGAAAAGATATTTTTAAAGTGGGACCCACCATCAATCTTTAATTTTGTGGCCAAGAAACCACTTTGGTCTTATTCTCTCTCACTCTCCCGGCCATGTCTCTCTCTCTCTCTCTCTCTTTTCTTGCTTTTTCTTTTTCTTTTCTTCTAAACTTCAAGTTTGATTACGCTCTAACCATAGGGAGTTTGATTGTGTCGTTTACGGCAAATTAAAGAGCGCGGCAATTTGGGGCTTCTTGTGGGTTTGCTTTATAATTGAGGTAGGGGTTTTCCTAATTTCTAAGTTTTGATTCAATTTGAGCAGATTTATATTACTTTTGATATATGTTTGAAGATGCAAGAAATTAGTCCTCTCTTTCTCTCTCTAGAATTCTTACATTTCAACCCAAAAAATATCTCCCTCTTGCTCTATCCATTACTTCTCCTATTTATAGATACTTACAAATATTGATGGACTGCTAGATCTAGGCCCGTTCCTCTGTGAGTTTTGGTCATCTTTGATGGGCTATTCGCGTTCGGCCCATATGGCAGTGTCTTTCTATGAGCTTGACCCATCTGTACGGATCGGATGTCGCATTTGCAGGTCATATCCGGCCCATGTCACTTCGGGCCTCCTCAACTGCCCCCATAATTACCCCTTGTTTAATAAGGGGGTAATTATTGAAGGCGTCTCATCATGATGTTGACGGCTCGAGAAACCCATATGGGGGAACGGACGGTCAGATCCGGAATCAATGTTCCGGGGCTCGATGAATTTTTCGCCTTCCTGACGCTTCGGCCCTCGGGTCCACCTCGCCTTTATAAGGCTCTAGAATACCACTTCATGCCTTTTTACCGTCTCCATCATCAGTCAAATCTCTCGCTCATCTTTTTAGAACAGTGCTAAATTTCTTCCGGTGAAATTCTTCAAGAGTCATTCTTCCAGCGATCTTGCAGTGCTCTTTGTTGCTTTCTACCTCAGAGGTTAGTTTTGTTCCTTTTTACTTTCGGCAGACTTCTTTTTACCCTTTTAGATCCTTCAATCGCTTCCACCATGGTTGTAGATCTAGATGTTCTTCGTATGAGACTTAGACTTCCTGACAACATCCAAGTTAGGGTTTGCCCTAAGGATGTTAATATTATGACCAGTGCCGGCCTTCTTCCCGGCGAAGTTTTATTTACAAACCTTCAACTGAATGTCGTTAGGTTCCCTCTGCACCCCTTCTTTAATTATGTCTTTAATAGACTGGGGATATCCCCCCTACAGGTAAACCCCAATTTCTTTAGAATCATATCCGTTATGCTACTGTTGATTCGTGACAGAAGTCTGGACCTTGACCTCATAGATCTTCTTCTGTGTTATAAGGTCAGTAAGATCCGAACTAACGAGCCATTCTACCACCTCTACCCGATCGACAAGATGTCCATATGTACGGATACAATCAAATCTGAAAAGGGTTGGAGGGATAACATTGTGGGCGTTAGTGGGGCCTGGTCTTCGCCGGCTGTAGAGGATTACCCAATCCCGAGCGCCTTCGGCGTCTGTTCTGTTTCCTCATATAAGAAATTCAAATTTCATAAAAACGATTGTCCCTGCGAAACATGTGTTCCTCGCTTTTGTACTTTCTTATGTCGCTCCTTAGGCATACCTTGTGATGACTTGAGCTACAGTGTTTGCAGGGATAGGAGTAATTACTTGAAAAAATACGTTCTGAACGATATTCCTTCTTGCTCAGACCTCCTCACTTCAGACAACCTTCTACCGTTCTCATCCCTCGGCTATACGATGAGCAGGCTTCAGATTCCATCCTTTGGTAGGAGGAAAAATACTCCCCCAGCCACTTCTGCTGCTGGAGCAACCTCCTCTCCTGCATCAGCCTCTTCCTCAGCCACCATCTTTGACACCATCCCAAGTACGGTGGCTATTGATCCTGTTGTCAGCACCTCTGCTACCAACCCGAGCGCGTCTCCACTAATCACTACTACCCCTACTGCCGCTGGGGGTGCTCGGGACAGAGAACGAGGCAAAAGGCCTCATCCTGACGGTGGAGTCAACCTTGAGGAGGAACCTCTTATAAGAAGGACCCGAGTCTCTGGGCCGAGTGCTCTCTTGCATTGCCCAGTCAGAGCTCTTGCCCCCTCCGGGCCTGTTGCAGCTGGTGCCTCTGCTTCTGCTTCAGCTTCTCCTTCTCTTCCTGTTTTACCACCATGGGCTCCTCGGTACACCCGAACGGATGGGACGTTCGTGAAGCCGAACGAGACCATGCTAAAGGATGGCCAGACCGCCATGGCGTATTATAGGAGCATGTGGACTCCGAAAGACCTTAAGGCGGCGAAGGGTCTGTCCCAAAAGGATGTGTTCAGCCGCTTTCCCCAATCTGCCATGGAGGTGACTTTTATTTTCTAACTCATGAATCCTCTCATACTATTTGGTCTTGCCTTCGTCCGACCAGGCTATCGGTTTAACCAATATTCATGTATATCTATGCAGACTTTGTTCGGTATGATGGCTATGCAGAAGCAGGTGGAAATGGGGAACGCCAGGGCCCGTAAGTTCTCTGATAGCCTGGAGGTGGCTAATAAGGAAAACGACCTTCTCGCTAGCAAGAATACCGAGGTATTGGCTCGGCTTCAAGAAATCGAAAAAGAAAGAGATGTTCTGAAGAAGGAAAACGACTTTCTTCAGGATGAGAAGGATGCCCTCCAGCTTGAGAAGAGTGTCTGGCAGACTGAACGTGATTCAATCAGAGACGAAAAGGCAGAGCTCCAGCGCCTTCTGGCTGATGAACAGTCTGCTCGGATGGCTTTTGAGAAAAGAGCTCTGGACGAGCGCAACGCTCTGATTGATACCATCCGCAGAGTGAATGGTGGAATGCTGGCTCTTCATGCTCGGTTCTCAAGAGTCGGAGCTCTTAGATATGCTCAGGGATTCCGAGATGGTTTCTCCGACCGAGTTCCGGCTAAGGGACAGACCAGCTCAACTCCGGCTAAGATTGATAAGGATTTAGGGATTGATCCTCTGGGGGTCTATGCTGACCCAGAACCCACCGAAGCCGAGCACATACTGTTCTACTGCTCCTCCTACAGCTTCCTCTAGGATCACTACAGCTCCTCCTACTGTTCAACCTCTAACCGCTCTTCATTCGTCAACTGTGGTATGTCCCATAGTCACTGCTGACGTTGGCCCCCAGCAGAATGACTCTGTTATTCATCTTGATTCCCCACCTCGTGAGGGTGAGATGGCTGACGGGACCGAGGAGGCGGATCAGCACAACCAGGAGGCTGTCGGTACTGAGGCAGCTAGCTAGGACTCCTCCAGACTCTTCGATTCCATACTTTTTTGTAACAATGTGACTTGAATACTTCATTTTTTGTAACTCCAATGCTTATCATGAATGAGATGACAGAACTTTTTTTCTCTTTTTTCTTTGTGCTACGCTCTGTTCACACCCATTTTTAATATATATATATATATTTTTATATTAACTTTGTCGTGTGCGTGTTTTTGACAAGTGCCTGGCGTTCGGCTTATGGTGCCAACTGCCACTTATCTTGCTTAAGTGCCTAGCGCTCGGCTAGAATGCCACTTGCCACTTGGCTTTTCATTTTTTAGCAAGTGCCTGGCGTTCGGCTTATGGTGTCAGCTGCCACTTATCTTGCTTAAGTGCCTGGCGCTCGGCTAGAATGCCACTTGCCACTTGGCTTTTCATTTTTTAGCAAGTGCCTGGCGTTCGGCTTATGGTGCCAGCTGCCACTTATCTTGCTTAAGTGCCTGGCGCTCGGCTAGAATGCCACTTGCCACTTGGCTTTTCATTTTTTTTTAAAACCCTTTGACAAGGAAAGTTATTTTTATAAATTTCAGGAATTTGCACATTCATACGTACTTGATTGACAACAAACAACACCCAATAAAGCCGAAACTTAGCTTTTATTGGTAGTACCTCTTCAGAGACGTGGCATTCCAGGGCTTGCTGACCAATCTTCCCGCCATGGTCTCTAACGTATATGCTCCCTTCCCTATGACTTCCGCAATTCTGTATGGGCCTTCCCAGGGTGGCATCAATTTTTTGACTATCCCCACATTTCTTTTCAGAATCAGATCGCCAAGGGCAAAATCTCTGTGTTTCATTCTTTTGTTGTGACTATTCGCCAATACTTGCTGGTATGATGCTAACCTTATTGCTGTAGCGTCCCTCTTTTCGTCTATCATATCGAGGTTCAATCTTAACATTCTGTCGTTCTAATCTCAACTCCACGTTAAGCTTCTGATAGTTGGGACCAAGTGTTCAACCGGTATAACCGTCTCGGTACCATATGCCATTGCAAATGGGCTCTCCCCAGTCGGCCGCCTTGGGGTGGTTCTGTAAGCCCATAGGACGTTCGGGAGCTCATCCAACCACTTCTCTTTATGGTCCTCCAGCTTCTTCTTAATGCAGGCGAAAATTGTTCTGTTTGTAATTTCTGCTTGTCCATTGGCCTGGGGATGACTTACTGCAGCCAACTTCTGATTAATTCCATACTCTTCCAGCAGCTCTCTTACTTGCTTGCTGTCGAGGTTCGTGCCATTATCCATGACTATTGACCTTGGAACGCCGAAACGGCAGATAATATTGCTCCAAATAAATCGTCTCACATGAGTCTGAGTCACGCTTGGATATGGTTCTGCTTTCACCCACTTAGTGAAGTAATCCGTGGCCAGTAGCACATACTTGTTCTGAGCTCTTGCCATTGGCAGAGGACCGACCACATCCATCCCCCATTGCGCGAAAGGCCATGGCGAGGCCATTACGTGCAATTCCTCAGGTGGTTGGTGGATCAATGGTCTATATCGTTGGCATTTATCGCACCTTCGAGAGAACTTCTCCGTATCTCTTGACATGTTTGGCCAGAAATACCCTTGTGTCATTGCTTTATGCACTAACGATCTTTCCCCAGAATGATTGTTACATACGCCTTCATGAATAGCTCGCAACACCTGCTGCGACTCTGCGGGGGTGACACACTTCAAGTATGGGCCAGAGTAGGACCTTCTGTACAGCTGGTTATGCACGATGGCGTATTTTACAGCATTCTTTTTAATTTTCCTAGCTTCATCCCTTTGGATAGGCAAAATGCCATCTCGAATATAAGTGATGATGGGGTCAATCCAACTCGGTTCGTACGGTATGACATTGACTTTCCAAGGGTCAGATTCCAAAGGTTCTTCGAAAATAGATGGCTGGGTCAATATTCCTATTGGAATCACCCTCGCCAATGTTTCACCAGAACTCGAAGCACTACATGCTAACCGGTCCGCATCTGCGTTCTGTTCCCTCGGTAACTGTATGAATTCAATCTTTGCAAAGTCCTTGGCTTTATGCAGAACGGCAGAACGATATGCCTCTATCGTGTCATCCTTGGTCGCGTACTCACCATTTACCTGCCGAACAGTCAACTGTGAGTCACTATAAACAGTCAAACTTCTGACCTGTAGCTCTCTGGCTAACTTTAACCCATTCAGCAACGCCTCGTATTCCGCTTCATTATTAGTGGCTCGGAACTCAAGTCTGAGTGCTTGACTCAAAGAAGTACCCTCTGGGGTTTGCAGTTTAACCCCAATTCCTGCCCCCATCTGGTTAAAGAAGCCATCCACATAAAGTTTCCAAGAGCCGCACCTAAGGTCTTCTTCCGTATCCTCAGAGTCACATTCTAGCAGGAAATCGGCTACCGCTTGTCCTTTGACAGCTGTTCTCGGCTCATACGTTATGTTAAATGAACTTAACTCTATGGACCACTTTGTCATTCTGCCCGAGAGTTCTGGCTTGTGTATAAGCACTCTGATTGGAAAAGTTGTTAGAACAGCTATAGGGTGGGATTCGAAATAATGCCTCAACTTTCTTTTTGCGTTTACAAGTGAAAGTATCTGTAATACCCCGTAATTTGAAAGAGTTCATTTAAATTAATCTTGTGTTAGGTTAATTCTTTAATGTGTAGATTTATTCACCTTTTTATTATATATGTTAAATTAGTTAATTAATTTTATTTATTTGTGCATGTAATATTGATTTATGTTCTATATAGTATAATGATTAGTTTTGAAAATTTTTATTGGTTATGTTTTAGATTAATTATTATTATTTAATTAAAGTATTTAATTTGTATATAATAAAAATAATAATATAATAATAATATTTATAATAATAATAATATAATAATAATAATTATAAAAGTTTATTAATAATAATAATAGTTATAATAATAATAATAGTATTAAACCAATGTCATGATGAAATTAGAGATTATGATAGGATTGCATCAATGTTTATGGGTGGAATTGAAGCCATATGGTTGGGAATGTGGTGAGTTTAATGTAAATTTAGATATTTGTAATATTTATATTATATAATTTGTATATAAATTAGCTAGCCTACCTTAGAAAAGAAAAAAAAAAAGAGAGTTAGACACAAATTATAAATTTTAGTAAGCCATTGTAAAAGTGTGGAAAGGAAGAGAGAGAAAGAAGGGAGCTTGGACCGGCGTAGGCAATTTACCCGACTACGCGCAGACCGGCGGATTTATTTTAAATCCAAAAAGGCAAGTTATTATCTACTTTTCCCCTTTGAATCCATAAATTATTCATTTAATTTATTTCGGGTTTTTTTAGAGACTAGAAACCATGCTAGGAGTTTCAATAAATTATTTTTAGTTTATTAAAATAATGTGTTTTAATTATTAAAGAGGTTAGTTATTTATTTATTAGCCTATGTAATTAAAATATAGCTGAAAATAATTAAATAAGGCTTTAGGGATTTTTCTAGAATTTTCTAGATTTTTCCGGGGCTTTTCTGCAATTTCCGGCGAGCCTCCGGCGAGGATTCCGGCCACCGGCAGTGAAGAAGATGACCGGAGTGATCCGGTGTGCTGCGGCGCATGGTAGGTTAGTGCGCGCGTGCATCCTAGCCATTGGTAGAGTCTGATTGATCCGGTGCATTGCAGTCCATGATACTGCAGTACACCCGGATCAAGAACCTTTGGATTAAGTAGATTAATCCAATGCAGCATGCCCACGGAGAATCGGTACAACCGACCAACCAGCACACGCCACGTCAGCAGGAACCATTAGTGCGCGCGCGTGGCTGATGCCAGACTCGCGTGGAGGCGCTTGGGAGGTTCTAGACGCGCGTGAAGGCGCGTGTAAGCGCGTGCGCGTGTGAGAAAAGTGGCGGCGCGTGTGGGGAGGCTCTGGGAGGCACGTGAAGGCGCGTGTGGGGTCTCTACAGCTACTGGAAAAGTCCAAAATACCCCTAGGGACTGTTTTGTAAATTCCAGAACCTGAAACTTGGATTTTTAGGTACTGTGTTGGTATTTACGGGTTTAACGGGCCACGAAATTATTATTTTAATACCCGTTAAGTATTATTATGGCCGATTAATATTTCTAAACCTTAATTGGCCCGTTTACCGTACGGATATGAATGTGATTTATTTATCAACATTACCATAGATGGAGTTATTATTTTATGGTATTCATTATTACTGTTCAAATATAATAATGTCACGGTTATCGTCATATAAATCATCCATCATATATTATGGGATATTTATACTATTAACCATATATCAACCATGATTATTATGCTGTGTGCATTTCAGATAATAAATGGACTGTTCAAATTATGTCGCATTTATATTATATGGATGTGTTGCCATATAGAACCATATGAGCTGGCTAATAAGTTTAGACTCATTTATACCTTATGCATTCGTTGCTATAGACAGATGTGTGGCTGTCGGGGTATGTGGTTTAATATTATTGGCATGTGTTGCCTAATTGACATACTCGGTATATTTATTAATATTGTTGGCATGTGTTGCCTAATTTATATGCTCAGTATATTCATCAGTACTTTGCGAGGTGTTATTACTGTGTAGTTCGTTATAGTCTGTGTTGTCAGTACCGTGCACCATGTATAATAGCTGATTTCCCGGGTAGGGAAAGGCGACACTTAACCACCTAGTGTGAGTCTAAGTGATCACCGTCTATTCTGGTTGAGGTCATGTTATACATTGGATAGTTCCCTTAGGATGTATACAGATATAGTACTCAACCGATTCATAATGATTAATTTATTTGATTCTCTGATTTGGGTCATAGTAGAGAGGACTTGCTCGTGGGGTTGACCCACCATTGTTGTTATTTCAGGATACGGTCAGTACCCGTTCCAAGGTTGAGGTTAGCAGGTGGGACCACCATCCGAACTCATCTACTCTTACGATCCAGTTCAGGGTAGAAGTTTTATGTATTACTTCAGTTTCAGTTTTTATTTACTTTTGACGTTGAACTCTCAGGGTTATATTTAGGGATCCTTGACATAGGATTTCCAAGTTGTAATGAAGTACGGTATTAAATAAAGGATGGATGGATGTTGTATTATTTAATGTTTCTTTCCTGTCTAAATTCTTTTATTTCCATCATTTTGTATTCCATGCTTGTATATTGCCAATTGTTTTTGATATCCCTCGTTTTTCGTGTATAAGCCTGATCAACTTATGCGTGGAAAATGTGGGGGTGTTACAGTATCACCCGTTCGGCTTTCGAGTATCTTCGTTCTACCTCGGTCATCGTTTTACTGACATAAAATACCGGGTGTTGCACCCCTTCCTTGTAACGGATCAAAACGGCACTTGTCGCAACACTAGATACTCCAAGATATAGAAATAACTTTTCTTCTGGATCCGGGGCTGACAGGACTGGTGGATTCTGCATATATTCCTTCAAATGGGTCAATGCTTGTCGTTGCTCATCTCTCCAGACTTGTCTTCCATGACTCCGAATCGTGTCAAAGAACGACTTGCAGCGATCTGACAACTTAGAAATGAATCGACTTAATGCAGCTATTCGTCCTGTGAGGGCTTGCACCTCTCTGATCATCTTTGGCTCAGCATTCTTAATCAAAGCCTCTGCTTGAGCGGGGTTAACTTCGATGCCTCTACGGTTGACCACGTGTCCCAAAAACTGACCGGAACTCACACCGAACGAGCACTTGGTTGGATTGAGCCTCATCTCATATCGCCTCAGCACATTAAATACATCTTGCAGATGTTTCAGATGATCATCCTTCTTCCTACTCTTTACCACCATATCATCAATTTAGGCTTCCACAATCTTTCCTATTTGATCCTTGAAAATTTTGCTAACAAGTCTTTGATAAGTTGCTCCCGCGTTCTTTAGTCCGAAAAGCATAACTTTGTAGCAGTATGTCCCTCGCTCGGTTACAAAAGAAGTTTTTTCTTCATCTGCCGGGTCCATAGGGATCTGATTATAACCTGAATAAGTGTCTAGAAAGGTTAAACGCTCATACTCGGTGGTGGCATCCACCATTTGATCAATCTTTAGCAGCGGGAAGCTATCCTTCGGACAGGCTTTGTTCAAATTGGTGAAATCAATGCATACTCGCCATTTCTCATTCTTCTTCTGTACGACAACGACGTTGGACAACCAATCAGGGTAGTGTACTTCTCTGATGAATCCCGCATCAAGCAGCCTATCAACTTCCTCGGCTATGATTTGGTTGCGTTCTGGAGCAAATCTTCGTTGCTTCCGTTTTACTGGTTTGAAATTGGGATTGACATTCAAGGAATGACAGGATACGGAGGGATTAATTCCAGGCATGTCTAGGTGACTCCATGCAAATACATCGGCATTGTGAGACAAGAAGTCAGTTAGCTCTTGTTGCTCTTCCCTGGTCAGTCTTACTCCTACTCTGGTAGTTCGCTTTGGCCTGGACTGATCGATCTGCACATTCAGAAGGGGCTCTTCGGTCAAGTCAACTGACTCCTCCACCCTGTTCTGCTTGGGCGGAGGTTCCTGTAATTGCTATCTGGGGCTCGCCGATCGGACGGGCGCCTTCCCTTTCCCAGCATACTTTAGTGTGACGGAATAACACTCTTTGGCTGCAACCTGATCCCCACGAATGTTTATCACCTTATTTCCATCGGGTCCGAGGCACCTCATGACCTGATGCAGGGTTGAGGGTACACCTTGGACTCTGTGAATCCATCCTCTTCCCATTAGGAGATTGTACGAGGGGTGAATCTCCACAACCACAAAAGTTTCCATAAGAGCCCGTTCTGCAGCTTGAACTTCTACTTCCACCATTCCGACGGGCTCCACCCTCTTGCCATTGAATCCTAACAGGGGATTTCCAGTGGGCTTGAGCCTCTCTGGTTTAATCTCGAGCCGATCAAATGTGTCCCTCGGCATGACATTCGCACTACTCCCGGGATCGATCAGAACTCTGCGCACCAGGCAGTCCGCCACTGTCAAACTGACTACCAACGGGTCTTCATGGGGGACTTGAACATGCTGCAGGTCTGTCCTGTCGAACTTTATCTGTATCGATGTGATCTGTTGGTGTAGAGTATTCACACTGCTGACCCTTTTCTTCATCTGCGCCTGCCGTAGGCGCGCTCGGAGTAGCTCATCTGAATCTTCGCTGGGCTCGGGTCGACCGTGGATAGCATTGATTATACGAATGGGTTGTGAATTGTGGGAGCTTTGTTTATGACTCCTTTTTATTTGTTCCATCGGTCGATTCTGCTCTGTCGCCGAGCCTTGAACATAACTCGCGAACTTCCCTCTAGCTATCAACATCTCCACTTGCCTTTTCAAATTCCTGCATTCGTTAGTCTGATGACCGAAATCGGAATGGAAAGCACAATGTTTAGTCTGATCCCTCTATTCGAGGGGTTGCCTAATTGGCAGTGGTGGATGAAACTTATCTTTGTTCTCCTGATATAGCCTCGCCAGAGTGACCTTCAGCGGAGTGATCAGCTCTTCCTCCTTGGACCTCTTTTCTGCCTTCCAGGAGGTCTGACGTTGCGGCTGAGCCTGTTTCTGCCTGATCTTTGCCTTGGACTTTTCCTCGGTCGACACGAGCGACGCTGTCCGAGCATTGGCTGCCTCCTCTTCTTCTAGGCGCATAAAGCCATCGGCTCTTTCATTGAGTTCATCCATAGTCGTCGGCGTGTTCACTACCAGACTGGTATGGAACGGAGTGCCACGTGTCATGGCTAACTTGAAGGCTTGAACTGCTGTAGAAGGGTGGCATTCGATCACCATACTCTTAGTGAGATTAAACCTGGTGAGAAAAGCCTGGAGACGTTCATCTTTGTGCTGCCTCATTGTGAATAGGCTCGAGATGTCCTTCGGCGGACGCTTGTTCCCATAGTACTGGCTTATGAACCGATCGCACAGGTTTCGGAAGCTACCAATGGAGCTCCTAGGCAAGTTCTTGAACCAGCTGAGCGCCGGTCTAGCTAGGCTTGTAGGGAAACATTTGCACATTAAAGCGTCGTTTTCCGTATTCAAGGCCATCTTCAACTGGATATGGTACACATGATCGATCAGATCGGTTGTTCCGTCAAACAGAATAAAGACTGGCATAGCAAACTTCCTTGGATGCGGGGCATTCAGGATCTCATCAGTGAATGGTGAATCAACCGTCCGAGCCGCGGATCGGAGTGCTTCATTCTCTCTCTGGAGCCCAGTGGTAGCTCTGTGAGCTACGGTTCTGCTCTCTAAACCGCAATGAGTGATTGTAGCCATGGAGGGCCGGTAAGACGGATCGAACGACCGTTCCTCTATGAGCTCTCTTTGCCAAGGCGACACAACTCGACGGCGATCAACCTCTATCACTTCCTCTTGGTTGAACCTTTCCCGATGCGGATCGAAGGTCATGGCTTCGTTCTGTTTGATCTGCTCATGTTGCGGATCAACGTGAGTCGATCCTTCGTGATCCTCAACTCGACGAGCATTTGGCGGTAAATCGTCCATCCTCCTTTCATCACGGTGGAGAGCTGACTGATTGTTCTCGTCCTGCTCGCCTTGATGCGCAATATTAGATTGAACACCTCCTTCACCGGCTGGAAGTGGATGCAAAACCGCGGGTATTTGCTGATGTTGCATTCCAGCTTTCAATTCTGCATTCTCTTTTTTGAGAGCTTCGATCAAGTTCATCAACTCCTCAAGCTTCGTTTGCTGGACAGCCTCCATCGGATTGGAGCTTTCACCTATCATTATTCCTGAACGGAGTAAAGGCATTAATCTCAAGTTCGTGAGTAGATCTGAGCTTCATGAGTGCGAATTTTTCAGATCTGGTCTCGAATTCTACGAATTATGCTTACGGTTGATGAGATCTGAATTGTCCGAATTCTAAATCCGTCAGATCCTGCCACAATCGAACAACTCGTTGTTACGTAGATCTGAAGCCACTTCCGCCAAAGCAACAGGAACTAAAATTCCTCCAGAGTAGGTCACAATCGCTCAGATCAGGATCCAACTCCAAAAGATCGAGTTTCGTTCCCACGAATTGGTCTGAATCAACACGATATTGATCAATGATCAATCAATCCTCAACGATTCCCACAGACGGCGCCAATTGAAGATGCAAGAAATTCGTCCTTTTTTTCTCTCTCTAGAATTCTTACATTTCAACCTAAAAAATATCTCCCTCTTGCTCTATCCATTACTTCTCCTATTTATAGATACTTACAAATATTGATGGACTGCTAGATCTAGGCCCGTTCCTCTGTGAGTTTTGGTCATCTTTGATGGGCTATTCGCGTTCGGCCCATATGGCAGTGTCTTTCTATGGGCTTGACCCATCTGTACGGACCGGATGTCGCGTTTGCAGGTCATATCCGGCCCATGTCACTTCGGGCCTCCTCAATATTGTAAATCATGAAATTTGATACAAACTTGTTGAGTTGTGAAGGTCTCTATATGTGTAAATCATGAGTTGTTTAAATCTTGAGTTGATGGCTTACCTGATTTTATTATGAGAAAATTTTGAGAATTCTTGAACATGCCTTACTTGGGAAAAAGATGTCCTTATTGTGTTGATCTTTTAAGTATGCCATGGATGTTACTTGACTTTTATAAGATGAATTGATGATATTGTTGGTGCAATAGTGTCGAACTTATGATTTGAGGTTGAAAATCATTACAATGCATACCATGGCATAAAAAGGGGATTTAGTGGTAATTTGAAAGGAAAATTTGTTTTATATAAAAAATGAAGTTTCTTTAAGGAAGGGAAGTGTTTTTTTATTTTATTTATTTATTATTATTATTAAAAAAATGAACTGAATTTCGCGAGTCCGGGGCAAGCTTGACCTAGAGGGAGTGTGACCCGATTTAGGGCGTTAAAAAGTTGATACTGGGCCCTTTAACGGTTGCTAGGCATTGCCAGAAATGGAACCGATGATAGTTATCAATCTCGCCTCGGTAAAGTCAGTTAGCGGGTTTTCGAAAAGTGGAAGATGGGTCGGTATAGACCAAGTTTGGGATAGGTGCATCATATCCCATATCATGCACATCATTTTATAGAATTGTGTTATGTGCTAAGTTTGTTGCCTATAAGTTGTAAATGTTGTGTGGACTCCCATTGCATGACCCCGATTCCTTATCAGTTCTTTATGTGTTACGTAGCTCAAAGGAGTCCAAAACTAACGCCTTAGGTGACTTCTACTGAGCTTTATATTCACCCCTTTATTAATAACATTTTTCAGGTCACGAAAAGGAAGTGGCGTACGACAATCCACCACCAGTGTAGATGGGTTGACGGACTTAGACTTTTTAGCGCTTAATGTTTATTTTACCCCCCTTTTTTTGTTGTAAATAATATTAGGGGTCATTTTATATATATCACATGGTTGGGAATGGTCTTGAGACCATACTTTTGTATTTGATGGTCTCATTATGATTTCAATATCTATGTAAGGCTTTAAGGCCATATATTTGATGTATGATAGACTTGTTTAAATTTTAATGATGTTTCGGACTCGTGTATGGTCTTATTTGATTTTAGTACCACTTAGTTATGTTATTTTTATCATTATATGGAAGATTTGGGACAGGTTTGGGCTTTGAGTAAGATCACCAAGGGACCAGAGGAGTGCCAAAGTTCACAAGATCATAATTTTAGGCTGTTTGGGGCTATTTTGAGGTTCTGGCCATCTTGAACCGGTTCAGCCCCATTGAACCGGTTCAAGGGGTGCATTTGGTTCACGTATGGGCATACTGCCCATCTTAAACCGGTTCAAGTCCCCCAGTGTGTGCATTTTGGTTGTCAGCTTATCAGCCTTGATCACCTGACTTCGGACGGTCATAACTTCTTTGTTCCAAACCCAAATAAGGTCATTCTTGAGTCCATGTTTAAGGATTTTGAGTTAGATTTCCAATGCTACCAACCTCATCCTCAAATTCCATTCATGTAGAGAGTTATTGTTGTTTTAGTGGGACAATGTCAGAATTTTTCTTGAAATGGGTAAGGGTATTTTAGGAATTCATATCCGATGACCGGAGAACCTCATTGAGTATCATAAAATGACTAAAATAATTGTTTTAGACCTTATTTGACTAGTTTAAGGATGAATTATCCTCTCATATTATAAAATGACCATTTTACCCCTAGTGTGTCCTTGGGTTTAGTTAAGGACCTGATTAGCGATCCGGACCCCCAGTTTGCGTCGTTACAAAGTTGGTATCAGAGCGATGGTTCGAATATAATTAGGACGACGGGTAGAGGCCTACCTAGGATTGCATGAGAACTTGAATTGCATATTTATATGCTTATGTGTTAAGGTGTTTAATTATTGAAAAACATGTGTAACTGATTATTTGCTTTATTGCTTTTGTGTTTACGGTTTTAAGAGACATGTTTCCTTGCTAATTGTCAACATGCTTATGTGCTTAAATGTTAGAATATGGGTTACATGGCTAGAATGTTTATGCATTAACGATTGAAAGCATGTTATACGTGATAAGATGGCGAACTGTAAGTATGGGTTATGGCATGTAAGTGGTGCATAGTAATGCGACGAATAGTTGAGCACGGGTTGTGCAAGTATGTATTATATGAGATAATGATGAGGATAAAAGGATATTTAATTTTACATAATAATTTAATAGATTCATTGTTTAAACTAATGTAATAGGACACAGTCGTGTCAAGGGTTATGTTCCAGTCATTTTGTATATATATATATAAGTGTGTCTTGTATATATACCTATATTCTTATGTGTATATACGGTCGAGTATGGAATGGTTGTGTGAGTTATGACCTGAGTAGGGCGAGGAGCTCGGTTGCTCCCGGGTTGTTTGGTTGCCAGTTCTTATCTAACGAATTGCTTGGTTTTTTAGCTCGTGGATTGAGCTATTTGGTGTGTAGTTATTTTGATTTCCTTGCTGCATTTGTGCGGTGCTTAGAGCACGACTTTAGAATGGGTTTGTATTTTATGGCACAATAGCTGTGTTGTGTGTGAGTCTCATGCATCGGTGGATGTGTTCTTGTGACCGTGGAGGTCAAGTGTATGGGTGAGGGTTTTGGTATGACCTTAGAAGGTCAGTGTTTGTGACTTGGGTCACAGTTTAGTGCAGATGTTCTTTTCGAACTGGTTGTAGTAGGAGTGACAGAGGTTGTCTAAGTCACGAATATAGTTATGGGTTGTAGATGTGTATTGCGGGTGTCCTGGTATGGTCTAAGGAGCATGTTGTGGTTTATTGACTCTTAGTGAGTTGATTTCATAGCTCGATGGATGAGTAGGGTTATAGGGTGTATCGATTATTGAGAGCGCCTTGAGGTGGTGTATAGTGGTTAGTTTTAGCTGTGTAGTGCAAGGTTGCACGATAGAGCAGGTTGTATGAGGTCATTGAAGTGCTTGGTTGGTTACGAATGAGGTGATTGATGGTAGGTACTGTGTTATCAAATGGATTGTGTTCTAGGATTTGAAAGCTGTGGACTGGAGTTGAATTTTATGTTGCGTCTGTAGTATGAAGAGGTAGTGTTTATTGTTTGAAGATCCAAAAAGGTAGACTGATGACAAGAATGATTTGGGACGAGGTTGATCTTGTAGGTTTAGTTGGTAGCCCCATTTGACTTTTGTCGGGGCCAAGGGTGTCCTGAGGAACGGGAATGATGAAAAGCAATGATATTGAACCTAGTACGTGAAGTTTCGTTGTTTAGGCATATAGATTGCCTTAGGAATAGTGATTCAAGTAGCTAGATAAGCGTTGTTGATTGATTGCATCGTTGATGGTTTTAAGGAGATAACTAGGTGTTGAGCATTCTTGGTTTTGAGCCCATTTTGTTTTGAGGATTTGTAGGCATGCCATTACCGTATGGAGGTTCCTTTCTAGTGGTATGTAGTGGTCATTATGGGGAGTATCGAGGGTAATAGTTATTTTCTTGTTATAGTGGTATCATCTTAAGGATGTTTAAGGAAGAATCCCTTAGTAATGGCTTAATGGTATGGTGGGATAATAAGTTTGAACTGTTGTAAGAATGAGTGGCAGTAAAGGCGTTATGGTGTTATGGTATGATGTTTAGTGTTGATGAGCTTAATGGTTTGAGGTATGATCCGAATGTGGTTTAGAGATTGTGAGTTATTTGTTGCGTGTTATCAGGTAGGTGATGAGGTTGTGCATCAGTCGAGGTAATAGTGGGCAGCTTAGTCTTTAGAGCTAGTGAGAGCGGTGTTGCCATGTAGGCATCTTTTTCTTTTGAAGAGTCAGTGGGTTATCGTGACTGAGGTCATGGGTCTTGTGTGCATGGTGATCGAGGCAGTGTCGCCTGGGTAGGTAAAGATAAAGTAGATGGTAAAGTGTCGTTTTATGGCGTAGAGGTTGTTGGATGGGATTGATTGATTCTAGGTAGGACGGGACGCAGTGTTCGAAGGGCTGTGATTGTTCTAGTGTTAGTGTGCCATGAGCATCAGTGCTCTTACCTGATTGGTTTTGGTTAGTAGGGGCATCGCGGTGTACCGTATGCAAGGTTTTTGTGTTGATAGTGTGTAACGGTCTATTGTGGCGAGGTTGCCTGGAATTGAGGTCTTAGTCTTGTATGTGTCTCCAGTTGGTTCTTCCCCTTATGTATAGGGAGTTCATTTCATCTTAGGTGAGATTGGGTGTCTATAGTTGGATGATTGGTGAGTAGCGTGTGATAGTGTGTCGGGTGCATTCGGGTACGAGTTGTCAGTCTTTTGTGAGAGCAGGGTTGTTACCCTTTCTGTTTATTCTAGTCCTGGCAAGGACGTCACTTGTCGTGAGTCTTGTTCTCTATTTAGAAGTTGTGTGCGTCCGCGAATGGGTGGACTTATGTGGGGTTTGTTTTGGCATTAGAGTTCATCGGTAGAGGTCTTGGTTGAATAGGTCGACTCACTCCCACGGAGGGAGGTGGAGTCTTTGGTTTTTGTATTCCTTGTTCTGAGAGTGGTTTTGACAGGTAGAATGTGAGACACGAGTTGCCGAATAGGGATTGTGACTCCGGTGTTTGGCACTGGCGGTGATAGCTAGGGATTGTGTCATGAACGACAGATTAAGGATGATTAGGTGATTTGATGTGAGTTATGTACTCGGATGTTTTTATAGGTACCTGATTTGAGTAGTGCTTTGAGGATAAAGTAATATTATGAGCTGTTTACCTGGTATGGGTGTTATAAGGAAATTAAAGATCTCTCATGCTGGTTGAGGATTGTGACGTTTGATGTCGTGTTATTTTTAGCTTGTTACGAGTTTTATGATTGATGAATGATTGAGATTCTTGGTGCTGGTATATGATTGTATAGTTGTTGAGGTTATGTATAGCGATTGATGGATAGTGAGTGGATCTCATGGTTGTTTTGTGGACTGTGTGAGACTATGTTTGAGGTTTGAACCTGAGGACAGGGACGATGTCTGTGTTGAGGTTGGATTGAGGATGAGAATGACCTGGCCAACCATTTCTCCTGAATCAATCCTTCTTTAGCACGATGTCGGGTCAAAGGTTAATGATTGTTCCGAGTTGTCATAAATAGTGAGAGTATGGTATTGGGTGTTGTGACAGTGTGATAATGTGGATTCGGGTGGTTGTCTCGGTTAACGAGGTGTGTTAAGTAAGACTAAGTGTCCAATAATGGATTTGTGGTACAATAATTGATTATTGAGGATCTTGTTTTGAGGATTTGTGACTTGGGTACAGGATGATCTGTTTTATTAGTTTGGTGACTCATGATTATGTAGTTGTTGGGAGATTCATTATTTAGTTATCTTGAGGTTGATCAGTATAATAATTGCCAGTTGGCGTGGTTGGTGGTCGTTGTATGATTATGTGGTGGTATAGCCGTGTGTTGGATGACAAGTGTTGGTCTGACTGAGAGGTGTAGATCTGAGTTTGAGTCCGATTGTGTGATGGACGGGGTTTCTTGTCTGGGATTTTGTGTGTCCTTTAAAGAATGAGTTGAGATAGGATGTTATTATGTTCGGGGGTCTTGTGACCATTCTTCTTTAGGGCTCTAAAGTCTTGGGTAGGGGTGTAGAGAGGACTAGTGTTGGTTTTAAGTCAAGTGTAGAATCCAGCGGGTTTTGTGTATGATGTTGTGAGTGATGAGTATCCTCATAGGGTGGTGAGCATGGGGTTTTTCTGACGACAGTGTATGATTGCCTATTGGCATCAAGTGGCAAAGGCAACAAGGTTGTTCAGTTCTTGGTTCTGCGGTTTGGTGAGGTGTTTCTCGGGAAGATGTGTGGCTGTGGACCTCCTTTTTTAAGGAGGGTAGATTTCAAGGATGAAATCTCTTTAAGGAGGGTAGAATGTAATGTTTCTAATTTTTTCCATTTTTCATTTATTGGAATTTTCTGATTTTTCGAGGGTATTTTCGTCTTTCCTCGTTTTACGTGCCGAACACTGTGAAGTGTACCGGTTGTGTCTAAGAGTTAATCGTTATTATTTGATTTATTTGAATTATTTGAATTCTATTATTTAAGTGACTTATTTTATTTAATTGGATTTTGTTTTATTTTAATTGACTTAATTATATCCTGAATTATTTTAATTATCTTAAATGCGTTAATTGATTTTCTTATAATTGTTTAATTATGTAAATTAGTTAATGGGATTAAATTAGGGTTTTGGTTGCTGTACGTAGTCACGATTTATTAAGCCGCCTTAGATATAGTGTGAGATTGGTCGGTTCCTGTCTCTAACTTATATTAGAATAAGTATTAGACGTCAGCTTAGGGTTAGAAATCAAAAACCCAGTTCACATATACAGAAGGACAGAAGAAACAGAGAGAAACCGAGGGAACTAGTTACGCCGGAAAACTTAGGAAGACGGCGTAGAGATTTTAATTCAAAATCTCGCAGGCAAGTTCTAATCCTAACTCTTTTTCTTTGGCTCGTGTTCTTTACACGACTAATACAACTCTAGGATTAAAATAAGAATTAAAAATTAAACTGGGTTGCATGTTTAAGATGCTTAAAACCGGATGTGTTTACAAGTTGTTCATTGTTTGTTTTAAATTCTTCCTTGCGTAACTTCTGTTTTAATTCATGTAAATTGATGAATAATGAAATTAATTAGTTCTATAACATGTTGGGAAACACTGGAATTAATTGAGTCTGCAAGTTTGATTTGTTAAAGCAGTTGATGTTCATGAATGCTTAAATTGCTCGTATTAAATCTTTTTTGCAAAATTCATGTTTAAATTGATTTTGGTAATTGAGCAAAGAATTTAATGGATTCTGGAACATGTTGGAACCTAATTTAAACATCTAAGTACCTTAGGAATGGAAGTCAGTTCATCAGAAACACGCCGGACGTGAAAGAGATGAAGGAACGGAGGACAGCAGGCTCTTAATTTCAAAGAGCAAGCTCTTTGGAACAAAGAGCAAGCTCCATGGAATCATGGAGCCAGCTCTTGGGAGCAAAGAGCAGGCTCTAAGCTTAGGAGAGCCGGCTCCAATCAAGAAAGAGCAGGCTCTCTTTGAGAGAGCAAGCTCTTTCGTTTGGTTTTTAGTTTTTTTTTTTTTTTTTTTTTTTTTTTTTTTTTTTTTTCTGCGACTGTATGGGCTACGGGACTTGGATTTTGGAATTTTCAGATTCTGGAGGAAGCTACATTGGGATGTTTAGAGGTGTTCTAAGCCTTGTTAAAACTTCAGAGAGTTGGGTAATGCATAATAAACTAGTAGACGTTGATAGCTGGAACAGTAGTTAAGTTTTTATAAAACTGTTGCTACTTTAGTGGTAAAGAATTTAAATTTCTGAACCTTGATTTAATCATTCTTTGTGAATGGAAATTTTATTAATTTGGTATTATTAAGAGTAATATGAAATCAGTAGGATGAACAATATATAATTTTAAGTAAATATGGGGACTGTTCTTGGAGGTGAAGGATTTAAATTGCATAACTTTATGTGTAGCAATCTATTTGTGAATGGAATTATTGTTTAATCATGTTTCCATGGTATAATATAAGTATGTTAGATTACAGAATGATTATATGCTTATAATGGATAAATTTACTTATACATATGTTAAATGTATTAGCAATGCTTGGATAATTGTGTAGTGGTGTAAAGTAAGTATGTTCAATTAAATATTTTGACTCTGCTTATTATGAATTAGTTGGTATTTACATTCTTGATCTGTATTATCAGCTTTTGGACGGATGGATTGTATGCACCGGTATGGGACGGTGACATATCAGGAATGGTTTAGTTTCAAAATACTAAATCCAACTTGTATTGGAATAAGGGAATGGATTATAAATAAATCCTACTTATGTTTATGCTAAGTCAAAGAAGCTGCGCAAGCTGAATGACTAGTTGGATTATTTGTTATCTATGTTGAGTAAAAGAAGCTACACAAGCTGAATGGCCAACTGGATTTCTTATGGATGGATAGAATAGGGCTTTAAATATATTTTTATGGTACCGTGATATGAGCTTGAGTCTTAGAGTCGACGGTTAGGGAGCGTATATGCAGAAGGATGCGTAGCTGGCTATGTTGGTTGAGGTATACCCTATTAGGCTAGTCATGCCCACTCAGGTGCGTTTTGCATGTTACCTTCTGTTGGGATTTATATGCCTTGGCATAGCAAATTCCTATTTGGATTAAAGTGACATAAGTTCCTAACGTTTCTGGAATATTTATGTTTTATACAGTTGGTGAATTCAATGTATTATGTTTCGATTCATTATGGAATTGATAGTGCCCACTTGATTACAAGAGATATTTATACATGTATGTGATGGCGATCAATACATGAATATAAATAGTAATCATAAATGGTTCATAGTCAGTAATTATGGATGGACTCATAATTGATTAAGACTTGAACTGGATCCGCGTTAGGTTGAGGTATATTGCGAGAGCCGTCGTATGCAATTGCTCCGTATCACCGTCATAGCATTTGACTCTTAAGCATGAGAAAATTCTGAACTCTTTTATTAATTAATAATTACTTTGATTTGTTCGGCAGATTCTTCGGGATCTTTAGACCGATACTTTGAGTAGTTATGTAATTAATAGTTAGAGAATTATATTTTCAATATTTGTATCATTGCTACTTGTATTTATTTTGTATTGATTATGGTTGATCACAAAGTAAATTCGAAGGCCTTCGTATGTTTTTAGACAAAATGATTTATTATATATTTATTTATTTAAATTATTATTTTTGTCAAACAAATGTTTTATTGTGATCGAGTCAGAAATAATCAATGGTACCAAAATAAATATATTAATTAAGTAGTCGGATTGATGGTTTTATTTATCCGATAACTAATTATGCATAAAGGGGTCAAAGTGCAACATTGACTTAGAGGTTATTTATTATTTAATTGGAGTTCAATTAATTTCTTTTAGTGGAGTAGAAATTAATTTATGAATTAATTCAATTGGGTCCATGGACCGGGCCAATTATTAATTCATTGTAGCCAATAAAATAATAGGCCCAATGGATTCTCACTCATAACCCAACTTGATATTGGAATCATATTAGATTTGAGACATGTGAATTAGAGATTGAGAAGGATTTGTTGTTTCCTTTTCTTTACCTTTATGTTGCCTATAAATATACATGGTTTATGAATATTTTAGGTGTCATTTTTGGAAGAAGGAAAAAGGAATCTATTTTCTCTCTCTAGAAAATTACGGTTTATATTCTCATCTAATGGAGGGTCCCACAAGCCTAATTTTCCATGGTCATTCATGGAGGCTTATGAGTGATTCCTAAAGGCAAAATAATTACCAAGAAGATGGAGATCCAAGGAGAAGGCATCTTGCTAAGGGATTTACAATAAGTGAGAACATTCACTTTAGAGGAAAGTTTTAAAGGTTTACTCAGACCTTTGATGTAAGTATTCAATTCATTAATTGAATGATACATCATATTTTTATTTTTGCATAAAACTTGTCTCTATGTGATGAATCAAGATCTATGAATCAAGATCTATGAATCAAAATTCCTCGAAAAGTTTTTAAAACTTACATGTTTCCTAACACATTCTACTCAGGTTGAGACCCGCATCATAGTCCAGTGAGAGTCCATAGTGTGGATATATATATATACACGGATTATATAGTTATTGTTGAGTTGGTTAGAGTGTATATGCGTATCGAGTCTCTACTTGGATTGTAATAGGATATAAATTGTTCGTGGGCCTGACCCACTCCTATTTTTTAGGTGCACGTCAGTTCCAGACTTGAGCTTGTTCGTGCTGAGCAGAGACGATCACTCATTCTTTCGGCGACGTAGGATCTCCCTCCATGATATAATTATGGATTTTTTTGGGTTTTATTTTTCCGTTGGGATTTTCTTATTAGGGGTCCACTGGATGGATTCCCGAGTTGTTAAACTATTGGAGGTTTTGAATTTTAAGTATTTAATTCTTAAAGGATTATATTTTAGATTTCTTTCAGCTTTGAATTATTTATTTCTTAAATTCATTTTGTAATTCTGTGTTCGTTTAAAATATTAATTGTTTGATATTCCCTCAGATTTGGGCTTAGGCCTGATCAACCCGTGTCTCGGATCCAAGGGGTATCACAGTTGTGACAAATGGTATCAGAACTAATCTCCAGTTGGAAATAAGGAAGCGTGCACAAGCCTACGCAGGTCAGACCAGTGAGAACACTTCCTAAGAAAAGATGATTGTAACATCTCACATCGCCTGGGGAAAGAAGTTGCTGAGATTTATATGTATGCATGGACATTCTAAATCATGTAGGCGTGTTTTGAATGAAACTTTGAGCATCAAGAGGAAAATGTGCAAACAAGTCAATATTTACATGGGTTAAGGTGGGTCATGACAACCGTTGCCTTCAAACACCACCACCTACACCATTGCCACTTTCCACCTCCGCCACCATCGTTGCTGCTAGCCACTATCATCATCATTTCTTTAAAAAAAAAAATACACTAACATTTTTTTTGTTAATTTTATTTATTTGTCATTGAAAGGGGCATTTTGGATAATTCATTTTGAAATTCATTTAATTCTAGGCAAATTGGTTTAACCAAACACTAAAATGGTTATTATCATCCATTTTTACTAAGGCTGCAACTCAGACGGGTTGGGTGCGGGTTTGAGGTATAGTTTGAGCTCAACCCGATATATTAAATGTTTAAACCAAGCTATTCAACCCGAGCCTAACTCATTCTCCTAATTTTAAACTCGAGTTTGCAACTTAGGCTTAGATTTTGGGTTAGAAAATCGGATTAATTCGATTTACTAATATAGCCAATCTCGACACTGGAAATTTAATGTGATCTTCAATTAGTTTTAAAATATTTTTCTAATTTTTTAATAAGTTACAAACAAATTCTTAAAAAATTAATTCTCCTAAACATTAACATATATATAATAAATTAAGATTTAACAAGGGAAGTTGAAAAGAAAAATGATGACGATACTTTAAATATTCTATATAATGTATTTAAAATTATATATATATATATATATATATATATATATATATATATAATTAGAGTTCGGAGTTGACTTAGTACTAGCACTTCAACCCAAGTCAAACTGTAATTAAGTTTAGGTTGAGAATTTTCAACCTAAGCCTAACTATACTTGTAAAAATAGTTGTCTAAGCTCGTAAAAAGTCGGGCTGTGTTTGAGGAGCAGTTATTGAATACCCCGGGGGTCTGGTACCTCGGGGTAGTGAGGGCTATTGGACTATGGATGTGGTGGGGCCCACCACCACATCCAAGAGTTGGTATGTCCCGGGAGTATGTACCCCCGGGGTATTCAATAATTTTTCGTGTTTGAGATGCCATCCTAATTCTTATACCATTTCATATTTACAGCTAAATAATAAAAAGAGAATGACCGCCATCCTTATTTCATTTTCGATTCGTGCATATTGAACGCAACATAAAGAGGCTAATAGGTTGGAAACACGTTCTTGTTGGTGCCAAGTTGGCGATTGTAGTACATGTTAAGATATACTGGTGTAGATTATTAGAATGCCACATCAAACCTGTCTCCACAATTGGCGCAAAGAAAAAACCACCCGAGTGGACTCACAATCACACAATCAGACGGCAAAAAATTTGCTAATGGAAAATCACATCAGCGGCCATAAATCAGTCACAATTCTACAAGCTCACGTGGGCCAACACGTGGCCTGACGCATCTATCCCCACTAATCACAAGCTATGTGCACATTTCGTCTTCCAGCAGTAAATAGCACAGCACCACCACTCCAAAAAACAAGTGATAAAGAAAGAAACCAAAAGCCATTTTAAGTACTGGACTGGCACGTCTCCTCATCCCCATCACACACCCCCCTTCCCCCCTCTTTATCTCTTTAGACTTTCTCTCTCTATATTCTTTCAGTCGTCTCCGTCGCACTGTTTGATTTGCCCAGATAAAGTCAGTGTGTGTGTCACATGCGACACTTGTCTGTCCTGCATGTGAGAGAGATAAAAGAGATTATGCATAAAAGAAGAGAGAGAATGAGAATTGGGTAGAGAGAGAAAATGAGATCTTTTCTTTTCTCATTTTTGGCTTTGTGGGTTCTTTTTTCTTGGTATGATCAAACCCTAAAATGTTCACAAGGTTCTCTTTGTGTCACTGAAAGGAACATATGGATCTTAGATTTGAAGAGATTTTGCACCTTACCAAAAATGGGTATCTCAGATCTGACTCATTTTCTCTTACTTTGTGAGTTGTTATCATTTTTGGGAAAAAAAAATGTACTCCTACAAGTACATTTTATTATTATTTTTTTTTTTTCTGGTACATCTTGAAAACTGACAGAAGAGAGTGAGCACACAGAGGCAAAAATTGTGTAAGTCTATACCATTTCTTTTGTGTGCTCACTGCTCTTCCTGTCAGCTTTTGGAGCCGGAATTTAATCCCTCCGACTTGTCTTTCCGTTACACACACACACACACACATATATATATATATATGTTTGATATATGTATGTATCACTTTCTCTCTATATGTATCTTCTTTTTTTTTGGTAGTAGTAATGGGTTTTGTAGTTAAACTGTTGAAGGAATGGCTGTGATGATACTAGTAGACTTGCTAGCTCTTGTGTCGATTTACTTTCGTCTTTTTCTTGTTTAAATTGGAATATTTAAATGTATATTTCATTATTTTATTAGGGTTAGTAGGTTTGAAAGCGTGACTTTTGATGGGTTTCTTTGAGAAGGTAACCCTAATTACTGTGCTTAATTAACGGAAAACTTGTTGTATTATGGGACCATTACCTTTAAAGCACGTCAGATATATCACATGTACAAGTCATTATAGGATGGTCCTCACTCAAAACCTTTCTTCATCCTAGATAATTTCATGCTATAGTCATCCCTTTTTTTCTTTATTGTTGCGCATGCGATTTTGTACTCGATTCTTGGTTTGGTTGGATTTTGTTTTCACCTGAATCTAGCTTGTACTCTCTGCGCAAATGGCTACTTATCATATGATTTTGTTCTTCACCTGAATCTTGTTGCTTTTGTGAGAAATTTATGTTGTTTGTATTCTATGTGCAAATGGGTTTTTTTTTTTTTTTTTTTAATTTTCTTTCCATTTTTATGCTTTTCACCTGGTTTTTCTAATATATATTGCTCATTTGTTTATAAATATATATTTATATATTTTTTGTTTTTTGATTTTGATGTGATGAAAAGGGTGTAAAAATGGTAGGAGTTGTTTTTCCTTTTGTTTCTTCTCTTGTTCTTTTGAGTTATTGCAGATCAGCATGGGTTATCAATGAAATTTTCAGCTTTTCATATCATGGAGGATGATCACACTGAGAGAGACGTATTATTCTAATAAGGTCAGGTTTAAATAAGTTTCTGTCAAACCATTCTATGACAGGCCTTCTATTATGGATTTATCTTGTTTTACATTTGTTTTGAGTAGAGTCTTTGCTGGTTACTCCATTTAACTGTCCAATTACTGGTTAACTATTGTGAGAATCCATTGGTTATTGTTTCATAATTTCTTACTCGCTGTAGTTACATCTTGGCTATTTTATTTTTGTGTATTCTATACGGAAAAGAAGCATGCTTCGTTATCGATTTGTCGCCTTTGATACTGAATCAAAAGATCTGTTGTTTCTGCATTTGAATCATTTGGGCTTTGTTTCTGACTTGTGGCTCTTGTGGTTTAACTTAATCTGTTTAGACTGATACTTATTATGTTAATGAAAGTGTCTGTGGGTGATATCTGTGATTGAAGATTTTTCTTGTGAAAAATTAAATCATATGTAATGCACCATAAATTTGATTTTGATGTATTCTTATGTTGAGGCTTCAAAAGAGGTAATTTTGTGATGAGGAGTCTGAACTTGTAGTGGCTTCATGTCTGTGTCACTCCACTAAAGATCTGATTGTATCTTTAAATATTATGGAAAACATAATTGGACTATTCCATGGAACTTTCAGATGCTTTGTTGTTGATTAATTATGTAATTGATTTTTGTTTGATACATTTTTTTCTATACTTCGTTTGTTTCTTGAATCTGTTTCATGCAATTAATCTAAATTGGTTTGCTGTTTTTCAAAACTTAGGGCCCGTTTGGCATGCGATGTGTTTTAGGCATTATGCTTTTGGGTTTTTTTTTGAAAAATTAAAAAATTTGCTTTAGTTTTTCCGCTATAGTACCAAAACACACAATATCACAAATTTGGTGATATGGGTTTTGGCAAAAAAATTTGATATGTTATGAACTATTCCAAATCAATATTAGCCGTCACAAACATCATATGAGTCCAAATTTAGATACCAATATCAAAAAAACAATATCATAACACCTTCCAAACAGACTTAATGTTCAAATTAGTTAATAGTTTGATACCTACTACTGGCAAGGGTGGACCTTGGTGCAACAGTAAAGGTTGCTCCATTGTGACCTGGAGATTATAGGCTTGAAGCAGGAAAGAGTCTCTCTACACAAGGAGGTAAGGCTTTGTACGTTAAACCCTTCCCAAATCCCACAGTGGCAGGAGCCTCATGAACTGGGCTAGTCCTTTATACCTAATGTTGGTAGGAAAATGTGGCATTGTCTGCATATTCAAGTATTTAAGCATTCATATGCCATAGCATTTTGTGTGTGTATGTGTGCGTGTGTGTGTTTGTTTTAGTATGGATATTATTTAAACCTTGATATACAGAATTTCTTTGTTTCACATGTACTTGTTTTCAATTTGCCCCATGGAAAATCAGTTTTACTATGCAAACAAGACTTGGAATAGTTGTTGGTGAATGGATCAGTCAAGGTATAGAGCTTTTGAGACAAACTTGGGTTTCTGTTGGATAACTACTTCTCTCTCTCTCTCTCTATATATATATATATATTTAAGGGTAAAATTTGTGCAAATATTTGTGTTTTTCTATTTGTCTACACTAGAAATGCATATTTTTTAATGCTTTTGTAGATACTAGAAATTGTATGAGGGGTTACATTTAATAAACCTAGGAAAAAACTCTTAATGTAGACCTGAAGAGGATTTTTTAAACATAAAGTACATTTAGATATATAATTGGTTCAATTGTAAGAGTCTAGGCTGTCATGTGTAGTTAAATACATATGTTTGAGAACTCTGACAACTATTACATGGACATAATCCCAATGGTTTGATTTGTATTACATTCATCCCTTGTAGCACTACATTGAGTAATCTAGCACCGAGTTAGCATGTGCCATATATATCTAGATTTTTTATTTTTATTTTTGAAAATTCAAGTAAATTTTTAAATAGTAACAAGTGTCCATACACAGCCCAAAGTATAGTTAGCTAAAAGTTAAACAACCAAAAAGGGCCCAGACTTGGCCCAAAGGCCTACAAGGCTAAAGGCCAACAAGGCTTAAAGAACAAAAAAACAGTTATATAGTTGTTACTAAAGTCCTCACATCTGGTGACGATGGAGAATGACTCCAACTTCCGTCGACGGCTGTCAACATATAGTGACGTCCGGTGGCTTTCGCGGTGGCTGGATTGTGGAATCAGGTAGCTCCTATTCATCTGCAACTCTGCGGGGGATGGTTGTAATTGCGAAATTGGAAGAAAGAAGTTTGGATCTTACTGATTGCAGTGTCAAATGAAGAATTGAATTGTCAAATAGGGACTCATTCTTGAAGATCTGACAATTACGTTCATTCCAAATGTTGTAGACTAGAGAAACAAGACACATTTTTGAAATAGATTTGCTGAAGACACCATTGTTCCCATTCCAGTGGTGAGATGCCCAAGTTATCAAATCATTCTAGGTGAAGGGTAGGATATAGAACCCACAACACATTTGAATAAATGCCCATAAGGGTTTGGAAAAGGAGCACTTGAAAAATAAGTGATCATGGGATTCTGGTTCCTTTGAGCAGAGAGGACATAATGAGGCATTGATATGGGCAGTGCATTTCCTGTTTAGTGTTGGAAGTTTATTCTGAATGGCCACCCAAAGAGTGAAGGTATGCATTGGGATTGAAGGTTTGGACCATATCAAATTTGTCCAAGGTAGGGAGGGTATTCGGTAGAATTGGTGTTTCAGAGTTGAGGCAATTGAGAAACTATCTGAGGGGGAAGGACCCCAGATGAACTTGTCTTTCCTATGATGGTTAGGGATTGGAAGGGAGGAAAAATAGTGCAACTAGGGAAGTAAATCAGTTATAGCATTTAGGAAAGACCATGTGGAAGCTGTGATGAATGAGTAAAGCTTTCTCTTGCTGTCATGTCTTGATTCATTTATTTGTTGAGGGGAAACAAGGAGGTGAAGGGGCCCAAGATGGCACCAATTATCAAACTAAAAATTTGTTATTCTTCCATCACCAATTTGCAGTTTGATAAGAGGCTTGATTATCTCTCTGAGGCTCAGAATCTTCCTCCAGCTCTAAGAGTACTACCCAGGTATCTTCGCCTCCTAAATACTTCTTCCTTTAAGTAAGTAGGTTTTTATCCGTTGTACCCAAAACATTTCTTTTGAATTGTTAATTCTCCAAAATTATTTCATGATGGCAATTTCATTCCAAGAAGTTAGGTTAGGCAGCCCAAGACCCCCCAACCTCTTAGAAAGATAACACTTCTCCCAAATAACCTTCCCACCAATCTTTTTAAGAGCTGGGCCAGTCCATAAAAAGGATCTAAAAATGCTCTCCAATTCATGAATGATGCTTATTGGAAGAACAAATTTTGAACTCCAATACATCTTTGTTGAGAAAAGCATAGCCTTGATCAGTTGAAGTCTACTTGCAAAAGAAAGGTTTTTGCTTGTCTAGTGGCTAATTCTTGAGGTTATTTTGTCAATCAAAACCCTGCAATCAGTGGCCTTCAGCATGGTAGTTATAAGAGGAACACCAGGGTATTTTATTGGTAGATCTCCCTTTTAGAAGCCAAAGAGATCAAGGATGTCAGCCTCTAAATTAGCATTAGTGCCAGTTAGGAAAATGTTACTTTTCCCATTGTTAATTTGTAGACCAGAGATGGAAGAGAATGTTTCTAGGTAGTGCTTGATGGTTTAAAGAGATTGGATACTTCCATATATATCTAGATGAATGCAACTTTTCCTCTTGTTTTGTCATGACCTACCCTGACCTCCCCTTTTTTGTAAAGAAATATGCTCTCCTTTCATGTCATTTGATCCAACTTCTTTAACGAGTTTGCAATTTTAAAAGATATATCTTATCAGGAAGATGGTAAACATCACAAAATTAATTTTGTGATGTAAATCTCGAAAAATAAGTAAAATGTATGCATATTAAAAGTCTAAGAAATGTAACACTACATACCCAATGCATGTTTCTTTTGTAACTCATTCCCTAAGTCTACTAATCATCTATTCTTCAGGCAAAAAAAAAAAAAAAAAAAAATCCTATTCTTCCAATGTTCATTTACCACTATATCCTTTGGAATAACTTACAACACTTAGCAGGTTGTGTTGACACCCATTTTGGCAAATTATGTGGTGATGACGTGGCAGCATTATTTGTGCAAATATCATCACAGGATTGGATAATGGTGGGTTTATCACGTGGAGCTTATTTTGGAAAATATTGCAATCTATTTGCTTACCTTAGGAATTAGTTAATTATACTATAAATAAGGTTCGTATATGGACTTTTACTTTTAAAAAAATATAATTGAATTTCTTTCCAATCATGTTTCCTTATTTATTCTTTTACTAGTCTTCTAGTTTAATTCAACTCCATTAGTTAATTATTTGTAGCTTGATTTCATTTCCTTAATTAGTCTTATTATTCCATTTACGTTCTTCTTTTATAATTTTTTCTTCTGGTATCTATGTTTCCAGTTATTTCCAGCAACATTAGTTTCTTTAATTTCTGAGTGCACTCCTTTTTTAGCTTAATTCCAGTTTTGTTGCAATTCGTCTCATACTTTTAAGTCATTTTTGGTATGACAATTGGTGTAACCTTGGCCCTCTACAACTACTAACAACCAACCAATCCATCAATAATTCTGGCTTTGACAGTAAAACAAAGGTCAGTTCTCTCATTACCAATAATACTTGGTCCTTTCCATCTTCCATAACTACCAACATCCCACAATTATCTCACATCTCCTCCCTTCCCATACCACAAACCAACTCCTGTGACAATGTTGTGTGGATTCCATCACACAATGGCAAATTCTCCATAGCCCGCACAATGAAACACTTCAACATGCATCACACAACCCTCATTTGGCCACACCTAGTTTGGACAAAACCTTCCATCCCAAAGCACCCATTCACGCTATGGGTGGCAATCCAAAAGAGACTTCATACACTGAATAGAAGGTGCATAACCCACATAAACTCCACCATGTGCATACTCTACAACACACACTTGGAATCACATGACTATCTCTTCTTCCAATGCCAATTCATCAAACTTTTGTGGACATTTCTTTAAGCACGATGTGGGTTTCATATTCAACCATCATTATGGTTTGGCCTTATCACTTAGGCAACTCACCGTTGGAAGGGCACCTCAAATTCCCATAGCCACATAGTATCGAAATTGAGATTGGCAGCACTGATTTACCATACATGGAATGAACGAAATAGAAGAATTTTCTAAAAGAAAGCCATTACAGCCAACACACTGCTCCACCAAACCCTGGAATCAATCAGAACCAGATTTCTCACATCCATAATTTTAGATACTTTCAATGCTTCGAGGATTGCAGAAGAATGGGATATCCCTATCACTATAATTCGTCCACCTCCTCTACCACCAGAGCCACCGGATCAGGCATCATGAAGATAGTTTGGGTGGAGTTATACTCCTTCTTATGGGAATTTGGGGTAGTCAATAATGGTCTACCATTTGAAACTTGGACTTAATTCCACTATGGGCCTACACCATGGGCTATCTTATTTTAAGTTACCTATGTATGTATGTATGTATGTTTTGTGGGCCTGGCCCATCAACCTTCTGGTTAGCTATTGCTAGCCTTGTGCTCCTTTTCCTTTAATGAATTTAACTTCAACATTCAAAAAAAAAAAAAAATTAGAATCCATATTTAGAAAATTAATGTACTCTCTTTCTACAATTGTCTATTCAAACAATTTCAAAAAAGAGACTGAGTTTGACCTATTTCATACCAACTTAAACCAAGTCATTGGTTCTGGCACGCCCGTACTAGCCAATTTCTAATGGTCAATAGGTTGTCTCAAATTCTTATTCCCTAAGTAGTTCTTGTTCACCAACACCTAGCTAGGGTTAAAAACTTTCCATAAATGGAGAGGGAGTTGAGTTATGAAGGCAGAGAAAAAAATATAATGGAGGAGGGAGTGAGAAGAGAGTGAGTGGGTGCAAAGTGGCACCAAAGGTAGAGAGATGCAGTGTCATAAAAATTGGTGAGTGTATAAGGTAACGATGATGAGTTAGTGGTTAGAACACAGCTGGTGAGGAATGGTTCACCATGAAAGGCTCGGGTATCCAACACCATATCTTGAGCTGTGAATACATAGTTCTATGTTCAAAGTCTCTACTGGTGTAATTTCTCATGAGGCAGTGAGTGAGTGGGAATTCTTTACAATTGTATATCTTAATTTGATTTATTATAGTGAGTTTTTCTCTCTTTATGGACGTAAGTCGAGTTCGGCCAAACCAAATAAAATGTTTTGTTATTAAGTGTGCTTGTTCGTGATTTAATTTGTCTTCGCATTGCGAAAGAAAGGGTTAAATTCCCAATAGAGATCACCAAAGAACTCTATGAGATTCTTGATTCACAAACTAATCCTCAATGCCATAGGCTACTCAGTTTGGCTTGAAAGGAATTCAAGAGCCTTCAGAGGGAAATGCTATACTCAATCTCAATTAAGCTGATTAAAGACTATCAGAAGTAGGTTAAAGGCTTTTTAACAACTCCTTTATTAGAAATGTTGATGGAATTTGGGATCCTCAAAACCTTATGTTGTAAGAGATGTGGGCCTTCTAGTGCTGGGGAAATGCCCCAGAATTATATGGATTCTAAACTTGCATGGTTTTGTGAAGAGTTCATGTTGTTGTTGTTCGACAATAAGTTATTCAATATGTCTGTTTGTTTAACTTTCTTTTCTCTTAATGCTTGTAATGCCCTATGAACTGATGTATTTCTTTGCACTGGACTTGTGTGAGTCCCTTGCTTAGCCCTTTATGGGGTAATTTTTTGTGTAGTTTCTTTAATACAACTTACCATTTTTTTAATACGTACAGCTTACCATTTACCAAAATATGTAAAACCAAGGCTAATTGGATTGCCCAACTGCCAACAGAAACAAGTCTCAGCGGATAGAGGCCCCAAAAAATAGGTAAAAGAACAGTAGAGTTTAACATAATTATCTAACAAACACATATAATCCCAATAACTCAGTTATGTATAGAGGTTTTTGAGCTTAATTCATGATATCTAGATTCGTTGTAGATTAAGGGAATGTGATTCACGAATTGGGAATAAATTGGTTACCTTGATTAAAGGAATTTACAGTCAAGGTGTTTAAGAATTTTTTTTTATGAATCTACCCCCCTTTTCCCTTCATTCCAAATAAGTAAACATAGCTAACAAGGGCCAGTTTATTTACGTAAACATTGTAGTTCTTTCAATTTGCTGTCCAATGCTTTGAAACACAAAGGATGTGACATTCCCAATTTAATAGTCTAATTTGGAAGCCACAAATTGATTGGATGACATTCCATACTTACAGAGAAGGGGCATTAGAAAAAAAGGTGCGTGTTGGAGCTAGCGCAATGGAATACGTGCGAACAAAATCGCGATAGAACAAACCTGGAAAAGTGCGACCGGTCGTACTTTTACAAAATAAGGCAACTGTGAACAAGAAGACCATGAAAATCCAACCAAAGTAATAAAGCATTCATAAAACATTACACAACACAAGATTTACATGGTTCACTTAAACTCAGGTATGTGTTCGTGGATGAAGAGATGCCACTATAACGACGAGGATATATTACAATTTGTAGAGAATTACTAACACTAGAACAACTTGTACACACTTTCATAGAGTTTTCTCTGTGTAATTTGGCTGCCACAGCAGAGGCCGAGATACCCGAGCCTTACATCATGTATTGTGAAACACCCACTCACTACGAGACTCCCTCTAGTGTATAGTGTTCACTTTACTAAACCTAATACTCTATACACATCAACTCATAACTCACTTCTATACCTAATTCCTTGGTGGACAAGGATTACAATTCCTTAATGGCCAAGACTTGCCTTACAAGAAATTTCATAATAAAATAACCCTAAAATAGAAACCTAATTCAAATAAGAATACGAGTCACGATTCCTAACAATGTGAAAAAGATGATGGGTTAAAGATGCATAGAAGGAGGTAAATGGAGATAAGAGAGAGAAGATCTATAAAGGGTATATGAATTCTGAGTAACTATTGTTTTTTAAGGCATAATCAAATATAAATATGATAATAAAGCATGCAAAAACGTCAAATAAGTTGCTAGAATAGTTCTAACATCCAATCCTTGGAGATTGGATCTGGTTCAAAAAATGGATGGATTATGCATTCGATAATAAGCATGTTGGAACTAGCAGGCGTGGAGAAAACATTGGTGTGAGAGAGCATGAGAGCTCAGAGTGTGGATGGTTAATTTCTCCCATTTTTCCCATGTTTTCTCCACACCTTTAAACCTTCATTTTGAAATTGTCTCTTTCTGTAAGTTAGGTTGAGGGTTGGCTGAACAATTATGAGACAGTGGTCTGCCTTCTGAACGAGCCTTGGACTTCAGCCACTAAACTAAGTACTTCATAAGATTAAGAGTATTCCTGATCCCTATTCTTAACTTAGGCTTTCAATTCTTTAATCTTTTGTTTAATGTTCATTGATAATGTGGTATGTGCCACGTAACTTCGTCATTGACCATTTGAGTTTTGGTATGTGGGTCATTTTGATGATATGGCATTGTTATGTGGACAAATATATTTGACGCATATAGAACCAAAACAATATCCCTGAAATGGATTTTACAACTTTTCTTCATATTTTAACTTTGTTGTTCTCTTAATTAGTTAGTGAAAGAACATGGGTTTGGTTTGCAAAATGATACTCTATAAACAAAAAAAGAGAGCGAGAAATGGGCTCTGACGTTCTGTAACAAAAAAACTAAAATAACTATATAAACAGGGAAAAAAAGATAGAAAGGGAAGAATAAAATAAAGAAGGAAGAGAAATTTGAAACAATTTTTGCTTTGAAAGATGGAAAATCAGGGCTTGTAATAAAGAAAAGAAAAAATAGAAGAAAAAAGAGAGAATAAGAAACAAGAAACTACTTTGTAATGGTTTCAGTAGTGAATCGCAAGCTCCTCCTTCCCCTCCTTGCCGTCAGTGACTCTCTCTTCACTTGCATTTTTCTCAAGTCTGAAGCACAATAGACTTACTATTTTGGAGTTTTCTTCACAAAATGATATTATTAGGAAATTTATTACTATGTGGGTGAGAATACCCTACTATTGTACTGATTACTTTTTTCTCATTACATCTATATATATATATATATATATATATATATATATATATAAATATTATTATACATTATTTTAATCAGATCGGATAGAATCTATTAGACTAAGAGGGGGGTGAATTGTTCAAATCCTCCCTTTTTAAATCTTCACTGTAGACAAATAAATCACACAAAGAGAATAGAAAACAAGAAGTACAAGGAAACCCTCTTAACTAGGGAAAACCTTGGTTCTTGGCCTTAGCCATTTCAATCATCCACTGGCTGTATGTAAGTAGTTACACACTTAGCTGTCTTACTCTCTGCATACACCCTTGTACAAGATAAAACACTAGTTTTCACTGCCTCTACACACACACTAGCTCAACACAGTGCCCATAGGCACTCCCCATGTCCTAAGCAACCTTGCTTGGACCCTGCAAGCTCCACAACTCACCAAATACACCATAGCAAATGTAAAACAATATAAACTAGTCTTCCGTACAATGGAATAGGTTAGATAGCTCAAAAATCCAATTTACAACCTCTAAAGCCCTTTATGTTGAAGCTAGGGCTTAAAGGGGTAAAAATAGAAATTCATGTCACAATTAATTCAGTAGCCTGTTCCACAGTCTTGTATCAATATATTACTTATGTTCATAAGCTCAACAGATGTAATACATCATGAGTAGATCACAAAGTTCATTCACAACACTCACAGCAGCGTTCATAGTTAAGACTTAGGGTTTTGGACACTCAAAATCAAAGAAGACCAATGTTTAGTCCCCCAACCAACTTCAACAGTCTTAATTCACCAAAATATACTTGCTAACACTTATATAAATCATGAAGTAGCAAAACTTAGTCATTCTATACTTGAATCACAGTTTTAAACTAGAAAATCAGTTTTACTATAGGTCTTAGAGTCCAAATTCACTTTCAGCATGTATATGTTCAAAACTATGTGCTAAGCAAGTGTAATAAGCTTAAATATACCTGTAACAGCACTTAGATGAAACCACAGCAGCCTTGATCAAAATTTCACACCTCAATCCAGCCCTTGCACCAACAATTTTGACAGCAGCATAATCTTCATAGTGAGTGTACACACCAGGCTTGAATTAGTGAAGTTTTCTGGCTAGAATCATTATTGAAAACCATAGAAAACTTTGCTCATTTGAAGCTTTCGAGAGCAATTACTTCAGACTTCTTTGTGATATTTAATTCAAGGCTTAAAACCCTAAGACCTTTTATAACGGCATATATATAGTGACCATCAATACACTAGCCCTCTTACACCAAGGATATACACCTGTCACCTTTAGCCAATGATTGACAAAAGAATATTCTGACATTCTTCATGAGAATGGATCAATGTAACCTTAATTGCCACCTCAGCTATTTTGTCCTTATTCACACCAGAAATTACACTTCATAAGATAAGGCTATAATTTGCATTCTTATCCAGACTTATGCTCTAAGCAATTCAATTGTATTGCATACAATATCTTTCTAGGACCACTGCAGCGTGTCACACACTTGAGCTTCATATGGAAAGACCAAAATGCCCTTGTAACAACAATTTAACATTCTTAGCAGAATACAAGTCTTGAGACTGTATATATCACAATGAGATTCAACCATGGTTGTTCAATATAATGCAGTTATCTAAACACATGTATAAACATCTAAAACAACTGAGAAAAGACAATAATACCCCTGTAGACTTCTGTAGCCAAATATCATGCGATGAACCTCAATGTACACAACAGATTGGTTTGAGCAGGCATAGTTACTGTAATGTACTATCTTAGACCGTTGTATAAAATGTGTCACACGAGAGTAAATGACAATACTGCCACTATATTATATTCTAAGCCACAATGCAGCTTGTATAAGCCCCTGATACAAGCAAAAGGATGACATTTACTTACCGAAAAAAAGGACAATTTTTTGGTTTGCCCTAAATGACCCCCTTTACACTTGGTTTGCCCTAAATGATTCTCTTTGCATGGGAAACCACTTGGTCTCTCTCAATTTCACTTCGATCATCTCTCATCAATTCAAATAATGGGCAAAAACCCTAGCTAGCATTTCAGTTGCTACTCCAATCACCTCTTCCTCATCCCCACTTTCACCACATTCTCTTCATCCCCAAACTCACAAACCCACTTCACTAATCACAAACAAAAAACAAACCCACTTCAAAATTAAAACCACCTACTTCCCCACTTGATGGATTTGCTAATTACATAACATACACACACAAACACAGTTATATCCGCTCAATTACATCATATCCACAATTACTCTTTAATCCATCAAAATCTGAACACCACAACTCACTTCGATCCAAACACTTCCTGATAATAAGATAAAAAAATTTCCCTTCCATACAGTGAGGAATTTAATTGAAACTGAGTAGATTTGGGGACGAGGTTTAAGGCAATGCCGGAATCTGATTACTATCACCGCCAATGAATATCAAGTTCGGGTCCACAGCACTTTGATGCTTACCTTATTATTATTAAAGGGGAAAAGTTTGATCAAGTAAGGTTTAAACTCTTTTGCTGGAATCTATTTTTGGTCCACAGACCTACTCTATCTATAGAATGAATAAGCCATACCGATGACCAAGCCAATCGTATACCACTTTTAACTCACTCCTCGTCACTTAAAGGGTGAAGTCGTCGAAGGGACTCCCGCCGTGGTGGATGACAGAATCACCACCTGACTGCCACCTTAAGTGCCTATCATCAGCGACCCCAGTGTACATTTTCGGCATGTGTGTGTTTTACTGTAGGGACAATGAAATGAAGAGAGATAAGAGTCATTGGGAAGAAGGGAGATATTTGAAAACCTTGTCTAAAAAGAAATAAAATAAAGAAGCTAACCATTGAGTTATTGTCCTGGGTCGTATGACTTGGGATGCTGGGCTTTGATGCTTACCTTAATATTATAAAAGGGAGAAGGTTTGATAAAGGATATCTTTTAAGTCTTTTTGCTGGGATGCTGGGTTTTGATGCTTACCTTATTATTATAAAAGGGAGAAAAGTTTGATAAAGGATCTTTTAAGCCCTTTTGCTGGAATATATTGTTGGTCCACAGACCTGCACTATAGAATGAATAAGCCCTACCGATGACCGAGCAACTCGCACTACTCTTCACTCAGTCCTCTTGTCACTTAAAGGGTGAAGTCGTCGAAGGGAGTCTATAGGCAACCAAAAAAAAAAATTTATAAAAAAATATATATATGCAGAAGCTAGTTTATTCTTTCTATGAGCACATTCTATTAGATATATTGAATTAATAGTTTCCTAAGGGATGCATAGAGATCTTGTATCCGTATAAGATGGAGAGTTAAAATTAATATTTATTCACTCTTCAGTATGAAAGAAATGAATTATTCATGCAGATAAACTGATATTTGTATCTTTATATACAAGGGAGACTTTTTTCTTTATTCTTTAGTCTTTTTTACCCCTGTAGTTGAAACTTTATTATAGGAAGAATGAATATACATGCAGTTTGGTGCAAACCCCATGGTGTATCTGGGCTTTGCAGCCCTTGGATGCTTTTTGCTGCCTTGGGGGCTAGCTAATGTCTTTCATTGGGGTTATCTTCCTATTTTTTCTTTTTCCATTTTTTTTTTTTTTTTTTTTTTTTTTTTTTTTGTAGTTGGGACTTACACACACGGCCTCCACTAAAGTTCGAACCCCTAACTTCCCTTTGGGAGATAGGAGCCTTGTACCGCTAGGCCACAGGCCTGTTGGTGGGTAATCTTCCTTTAGTTTTTTTTTTTTTTTTTATACAATTTCATTACCTTTGTAGAAAAAAGAAATACCCTTAGCAGCAATTTAGAGTTGAGGAATCAGCTCTCTAGCTTCTAAAGTCTAAACAAATAAAGACACCTCACAATGATCCTGGCTGCAGATGGGATATTCTTGACAACCCTGTTATTCCTAGTGAGGAAATGTTTAGAAAGGAGAAATTTAATGGTTTTGGGTTGAGATTTTCTGTTTGAGGAATCCTAGTATATTAAAGAAATCCAATCACAAGGTAGGCAATATATGACAACTGAACAAATGCTAAAACGGGTTCTAGAGGAAATAGGACATCAAAAAAGAGATTTGAAAATGGTTTGTTAGGTCAATAGGACTTAGGTGGTATATTTTATACATTCACATCATGCATTCACATAATTCAAGGGTATTTTCGGGTAAATGTTCATCCTCAATTGGTACTGAAGAAGATCAGAGATAATGTAAGGCTCAAGCTAGTCTCTGTCTAATTCCAGGATAATCAAGTATCCAGGAAAATTGCTGGTGATTGGAACATACACTTCGTTTCAAGCTTGGATTAGTGGCAGGAATGTAGATGGGAGATGAACTCTCTCCTTGTTGAATCACAGTGTTGATCTGTGTTCCGTTTTGCTGTGCAGTTCTTTTTGCGGTTATCTAGCTGACTGATGTATAGGGTGGTTGTTCGTGGCCGGCTTCCTGCTGTTCAGTTGTTTTCAGCAGCTCTAGCTGTCTGTAGGGCCTTGCCTTCTGTGTACGGCTAATGCCTTGTTTGTATGCCTTTTGCCTTGTTTGTACAACTATCTTCTTCTTTTTTATATATACACTCACCTTCACCGGGAACAAAATCTATATGAAGACATATTTTTGAAAAAATATATAGAAGCAAATAGAGAGGTAAATATAGACCATCCAAAGGATATTGGAGGTGTATAGACCAATTTATAGGGTTTTCTGTCTTTCATTCTTCATGATGCATATAGATGGTGAGTGCTTGCTACAGTGTTGATTACCTACTATCAAAGTGCTGCAAAGAGATCGATAAAAACATTCCACACAAATCAGAATTAACTTTGTGGTTGGACGACTAGTAAGAAAAAAAATCAAGCACAAGAAGAAGAATAAATTTTGTTAGTAGTAGATTCATAGATTGTCAGGAGTAGAGTCTCAGGAGGAACATTTGGCATGAGTTTGGATTTTAGAAAACTGGTGTTTTGTTGGGTTTTAGAAACTATTACTAGGTAGTAAACCTTTCTTCATTGTGGATTTGATCTTGTTGGACTAGATCATGTAGTTCTGACTTCTCTCCATTTGGGAGTTTTTTTTTTTCTCCGTAAGAGCAGTGTGTTTTTTTGTGGATTGCCACTTGCTTTAAGGGTTTTTCAAACTGATACCTTGGTTGTAAACTTTTCTTCATAGTGGGTTTGATCTTTTTGTTCTAGGTCGTGTGGTTTTTTCCTTCTAGAGTTTTTCTCTAATTCGGTGTTTTTTGTGTGGATTGTTACTTGCTTTATTTATTGATTTATTTTGATAAGTAAACGTGCATAAAAAAGAAACAATTTACAAAAATACAAGGGGCATTCCCAGGAATACAAGAAGCTTCAAAAGCAAAAAACTGGGGAGCCACGGAACTTCATGAACTAGAGCTAATAGAGACAGCTTGGATACCGACCAGCAACAAAGAAGAACTAAGAACACTAGCTAAGACAGAATTAACTATGAATGTGGTTAACAATATTATTCCAGGTGGATTGAATGTCAGTGGGAAGCCTGCTTCTGATATGCTCAGAACTGTGTTTACTCGATCCTGATGAAGTTCCAAATTTGTTGGGCAACTCTAGTGGAAGAATTGAAGGTGTAATACAGTTGTTTCTTTCCCTCCATAGGCAATAGACATAGGCTGCCAAGTACTATCTGTTGACTAGAATTGATACTCTTACCCTTCCAAGCATAGCTGCCCAAAAAATGAGCTCATCCTAGGAATCTAGAGCTAAAAGGAATCCAAAAAAATGCATGATATATTTCCATATATCACATGAAAAAGTACAGTGAAAGAAGATGTGATCATAGGTCACAATGTCTGTGTTGTATATGCTACAGTTAGGAAGAGATGCAATATTAGCAATTCTGTCTTGGGTGCTTAATCTCCTATGAATGGCCAACCATATATAGGTTGAAAGAATATCTAGGAATGGCCTCTAGAAACCAAATTAACTGCCACCATTGGGTAAAAGGGATAGGAGTTAGGACTGGGCAACACAAAGTTCAACAGACAGCTGATCTGTGAATGAAGAACAGGCCAACTGTTAAACTATGATGATTGATTGCTAGATTTTCATTAATCTAGTTATTATGCGAATTATTCAATCAGTAGTCCATAATTAAATCATTAAGACTGGTTCACTCCCTTTCTAGGTCTTACATGTTCTTTGACGTATTAGAGCTTAGGCAACTTGTTCGATTTCTTATGGGTTAGAACAAGCTTCGGGGAAATTAATGAAAGGGGGTCTGGACTCTGGACCTAATTGACAACTCACAACCAAGTAAAGGATGAAGTAGTGCCAAGATATAGATGGGAAAAAAACAAATGAGATGTTTCCGATGGTCTTGAGGGGAAGCGAAAAAAGATGGGATAAGGTGCAGGCGATGGAGAAATAATTTGAAAGTGAAGGAGTCTAGTGGACCAATTTTTTGCCAAGGAACAGTAGATGCTAATGCATTAAGGGAGGGAACAATGAGAACAAGAGAATTAAGAAATGACCGATGGCCAAAGAAAATGATTTCTTCGACTGCAGTATACCTAAGCAAAGTGGAAATGAATTATATGCTTTCAATAAATAATTGTGATGGACATCTAGGTTGAGAGTTTTGCTTTGGTTAAGATGCTAGAGCAAAGGGGATGTGTTAAGATGCTACTGAGCAAGGGGGATGTTATATCTGTTTAGATATTAATGATTGGAGGAAGACCAGGTTTGATCATTTTGACTATGAGCTTAGATATATAGGCCCCAAATGGTTAAAGATGTATAGGTTGGGGACCTTGAATAGTCCATCTCATAATCATCAAACTTGCCTTAGTCCCATATGAATGGAGTCGGCTACATCTCATTTTCATTATTTTCTATTGCAAGCGGCCAACTCTCCCGTGATATATAACCTTTCAAAGTCATTTATAATGATTTCATCTCATGTTAATTTCGGTCGCCCTCTCCGCTCCTACCTTCTATGTAAATTAACCTTCCTTTTCTTACAGGTAAACCTATAAATCTTCTTTGTAATTGTCTAAACCACCGGCTTGCTTCCCTTTTGTACATTTTGTGCCAATTCTCTAATTATATCACCATTTATTTCACCATCCCTTTTTTTTATAATGATCCTAAATATTGAAAATAGTCATCTTGGACAATCATTTTGTCTTGAAGTGTGATCATTACATCATCAATATCAGATATATATATATATATAAATCTACATTCCATGTATTCAATTTTATTCCTACAAACTCTTAGACCTTTTGATTCTGACTTGTTTCTCCACCTTTCTAATTTTAGTGCTAATTTTTTTTCCCCGGAAGGTTTTTAGTGCTAAATTTCCTTTGCAAGTATTCAATAGCTAGCGCTATGTCATAGGCAAACAAAATGCACCATATATGGAATGTCACTTTGTAAGTCTTTTATGATCTCACCTAGAATTGTTGTGAAGAAATATGGACTTGGTGCAGACCCTTGGTGCAATATGACGTTTATAGCAAAATCTCCAGGCTTGTTGCATACAATGGGAACTCTAGTTTCAGTATTTACGTGCACATTCTGACTCATCTTTATAATTTTTAGAGAAATTTTTCTCCTTTGTAAAGTCCTCCAAATTATATCTCTTGGCACCATCTTTTATGCTCTTTCTAGATATATAAAGACAGTATGTAGATCCCTTTTTTTGCTAGTTCCTTTTGCAATGATATCTTGGCCTATGATAGGAAAGCATTGGTGAAAAACAAAAGTTAAAGCCATTAGGACTAGGCCTGTCAACGGATCAATCAAATCCATATCCGATTTGTTAAGCAAACGGATTATCGGATTCGGATCATTAACGGTTTTTCGGACTGAATTTCTCAATCCATATCCTATTTAGCTCGGACTCGGTTCGAATCGGATTTGAATTCGGATTAAAATCATATTTACTAACATATATAATTATAAAGTTAGATGAAGCGGAGAATTGCTAATATACAGAATTGTACATAATATAACTGTGCAACCAAATGAATATAATGATAAATAATTAATATATATAAATTTAGTAATATATAACTAATATATAGAACATTGATATATAGTATATTGTAAATTATTTACCCTTTGTTAATGAATAAAGAGTCTAATATTATTAGTATGTATATTAAGAGATTTATTGGCGTGTGGATGAGAACACCACACTATTGTATTTATAACATTATAATTTTTTTTTTTTTTTTTTTTTTTTGATTTTTGGGTTACCTCTAATACAATTTTAATAGGAATATTGATATATATATATATATATATATATATAATTTTAATCGGATCGGATCAGTATAATTCATATTCAATTTGTTAAACTAACGGATTATCGGATTCGGATCGTAATTGGATTACCGGATTTTTTGTTCAATCCATATCCGACTAATCGGATTGGATCCGGATCAGAATTCGCTCCATTGACAAGTCTACTAAGGACCAGGGCTTTTATAAGGATGAAATGAAAGAATGCAACTCTGGATTTCCAAGCCTGTACATGGAGGGTTACCAGAAAATGGGAAAAGAAAATGAGAGAAGTATGCCCCTATTTTTTGTTAATAGGAACTTGAGAATCAACAGGAAATGGAAAGAAAAGAAAAATGTGGATTTTTTTTTTTCCCCTTGTTCTGTTATTGGAGAAGCATGAGAAAAGAAAATATGAAGTCATTTTCATTACTTTCAAGGAGAAGTTAGGGTGGCATTATATGTTCGAGTGCACCACTTTCAATTTGATCTAGTTGTTTATCTTTCTATATTGATAAATTTCCATGTCTTTCTTGCAGGAAAAAATACATGCCAATTACAACTGTGATGAAAATGAAAATGGATCATAAGTTAATAACAAAACAGATGCTGTGGAATCGATTCCCTTCAAGATCTCAAATTTGTTCTTTTTGTTATGGCATGAGGTACAATTAATTGGAAGTTCGGAAAATTGTGCAGCAATTACGAAAGTGGGTTTTATTCAATAATTTGTGGTCTGTTCTTTTTGTGTATGCTTTTGTCTAGGTTCTCCTGGTATAGTTCTGAAAGGATAGGACCTGTCATTGTACCACTATGAAGTGCTACGTACTGCCAGTCTCAGCGAAATCCCAGAATTTATGCTTGAACTTCAATACGTGGTTAGTATAAACTGACCCAAAATAGAGCCCCGGCCCATAGCATTATGTGGCACGTTTGGTGCCTTTACTGGACACACATGAAGGCTAATTTTTAATAAATAAGCTGCAATTGCTAATTTAAGAGCTAAAATCAACAGAATGGGAATCCCATTACTAATTCAAAGATAATATTAAAATTTATCATTGTTTCTTTCTTCTTGGAAAGTATTTTAATTTTCTGCTCGTATTTGTAAATTAAAAAACTGAACGTCATATGTGTGCTACACAGGTATAAAGAGGCAGTATCTATATAACAAGATAAAAGAAAGAGCAGTAAATCATTGTTGGAAAATTAGATAAGGATAGCAGGGACCTCATAATAAAAAGTGTCACCTTAGAAACACTACTAGTAGAAGGTCCACTTCAGAACTCTTCTATGCCTGCAGGTGCTTCAGAAATGGTGGTATCGAATCACCAAAGGTAATCGGTCATCAAATTTGTGCTCTTTTTCTAAAGCAATCAGCTTTCAACAGAATACTACTTCCATAAATTTAGGTTGTACAAGAAATGTAGGAGACGACCGAGATTTGGTTGCACGTACACTTTACAATATGATTTTCCCGGTAATATTTCCCCATTCATTCAGTGAAAATCAAGGAAATGGTATATATTTAGATTTTATGGTATTCCATTTTATTATTTACTTACGCTATTTTATCCCGCTATTTCACTTCTGAAATTCTGTTACTAAAATTCGAGATCAATAATGGAATTGATGAGTCAAAGTTCCTGAAGTTTATCATCTCAGCTTGTCAGAGGTAAAATTGGGAGAAGTGTTCCCTAGCTCCTGTATGATGTTATTCAATTCTTGGCCACTCAATGCAGTGTTGTATGTCTGAAATGAGTCGGCTATTGCCAACTGTTAACCGATGTTTTATTTATTTTATTTAAATGTATAAAATTGGCAGTGGTAAGTATTAATCCTTAATCCTAACCCAGTATCTGAAAGTTTTTTTTTTATTTTTTTATTTTTTATTTTGGTAAGGAACACGGTGTCTGAAGGTTGCAGACCTGCATGCCCATTTCCAGGAGTTATTGGATCCGTTCTCTATCAGCAGGGGAAAAAAATACATTCTCTTTATCTCACTCTCTTTCTGATCGATTCTTGGGATTCTCTTGTGCTGCGTGCTGCAAATAAATCATTGGTACTCCCAACTCCAAGTTCCACATGTATTGCATACGCTAGGAGTGACCACCATCAAGAATCTTGCATCTGCATTATAGCGGACCAAGCTCGAGCTGGTATATTACTTAATTTGCTGTTATATGGTTGCGTCTGCAGGTTCTAGTCCTCCACTGCTCTTGGTGTTTAGTGGTTCTGCTCTATTGTTTTGGGTGGCATCTTTGGTCTTTTAATTGCTGACTATCCCTTTTCTGGATAAAAGTATGTTTGAGCTTCAGATGCACTGTTTTTCTGTAATTTAGGCTTTCAGCTGCTGGTTTTGCCTTTGGGCTTTTCTGTATCCTTGTTGCCCTCTTGGGGCTATTTGGCCTTGCCCTCTTGTCTATTGTTCTCTTATAAATTTTCTTTGCAGGAACAAAGAAGTTATATTATTGCAAGACATCTACAAGATTAAAGAAGTTCGTTTGCGGTACCATAAAAGTGAAATGGCTTGTTTTATTTTTTATTTTCTTGGGAAGTGAAATGGCTTGTTGCCACTGTACATTTAATATAGGTGGTGGTGATATTTGCAATCCTTTTCTATATATGTACTCATTTTCTTGTTTTTTCCTTGAAAGTAAATGCCAAATATAATCTAATAGTTATTGTCTTGCTGAGTTAGGGACAATAATGTCATTTCATTTTAACAACCCTAATAATTGATTCTCTTGGTCGAAAAATAACATATTTCACTTTAAAAGTGGGAAAGTGGACTGTTTTTATAAAAAGGGTTAAATACACTCACCCCTATTGACAATCATATTAAAGTAAGTCTGAGGTCATATTGGCAATTAAATTAAAGTAATAATCAGATTAAAGCAAGTCTGAGGTTATATTGGCAATTAAATTAAAGTAATCCTCTTTTTGAGTGACTCAAGTTTAGCAAAGTTAATAAAAAATTCTCCAATTATCACATACCACATCTTGATAAAATGATCTCAATGCCCTTTGATTTGTGAATAACATTATTTGAATCATAAAATTATTTAAATGTCCTTTTAATTAATATATTAATCACATCTCTATCACTTTATTCATAGTATGTATATATATATATGATAAAACCATAAATCTCTCATTATTTTCAAATTTTTATCATAAAATCTCAACTTATTTTAAAAAAACTCGTATACTTTTAAAAAGTAATCACATTGCCCCAATGTACATATCTGAACCGTTAACCGGATTATGAAATGACAATTTAACCCAACTATTTAATGTTAAATTAAAAATTAAAAATTATTTTTTAAAATTACAAAAATATCCTTTAAAATTACAAATATTATGTCTGAGAGGGAGAAGGATGAAAGTTTGAGAGAGAGTGAGTGAGTAAAGAAATAGTTTTTAATTTTTAATTTAACATTAAATAGTAAGGCTAAGATTTTTATTTCATACCTTGATTAATAGGTCGGATACGGATATTGGGGCAATGTGATCACTTTTTAAAAGTGTAAGAGTTTTTTGAAACAAGTAGAGGTTTTATAATCAAAATTTGAAAGTAGTGGAGATTTTATGATTTTAATCCTTATATATATATAAACATTTATATATAAAAAGAGGTTGTCTCTTTAACATTCTCAATATTTCTCAAACCTTCCCAAGCGTGTTCATTGGAGAACTTCGGAAACACCAAGAATGCCACCAACATCACCAGGCCCGAAAGACCAGACGGCGCATATTCCTTAAGGATTTCAGAGATGTCGCTATCATACTCACCATCGCTCTGCCTGAGATTCAGATCAGAGAAGCTTCGTTGATTCTGCTAAACTTCAGTCTTGAAAACTCTAACAATGACAGCGGATCCATAATTGAATTTCGACTAAGTTTTTGAGGCTGAGAAATTGCGGTGAGTGTGTGGTGTGGAGGCATCTCAGGCGGTCCTCGAAAGAGGGGAAGTAGTGGCATAGCCACATTAGGATCAGTGGGGGCAATTGCCCACTGGAATTTTTAGTTAGTTATATTTTGTATATACAAATTTTGATAATTTTGAAATTGTGCCCCCTAAAATTTGGGTAATTTACATAGACCTCCCCTATGGTTTGCCCTAATTACATAGAACACCCTTCCTGTTTCGAAAATTACACAAACCTCCCCTACTTTTGAAAATATCCTACACGGACCTCCCTTATGTGTGATGGACCGTTAAATACACTAACAGGCTTATCAAAATTACTGAAATACCCTCTCCTTGGCATCTGAAATTACTAAACTACCCTATAAGTTATTGAGTAGGCATGACATCAGCTTGTCAGTATACAGACCATCAGTTATCGTTTCTCTCTCTATCTTCATTTTCTCTCTCTAGGCAGCCATGGACTCAAAATCAAGCAAACTGTAGATTTTCTCCTCCATCTTCCAAGAACCCCTCAAATAGCTCCTCCTTCGCTGCCGCCCCAACTGCTTCATCACGAACATGTTCCACTGCTGGGTCCCGACGTCGTCAACGCCATCGGCGTCCCCAAAACCTTTCGTTCTTATTTAAAACCTTTCGTTCTTGAGGGTCTTCCCAATCAGATCGAATTGACGAGATCTCAGCATTCGATCTTCGCCAGAAGAGGAATTGAATTTCCCGAGAATTCCATGAGAGCCTAACAAAACAATTTTGCCCAAAGAGGGCAAAATTCCGCCATTGATGAATTGGTTATATAGGTGTATTATATATATATATCTTTTAATATATTTAACTATAGGGTTTGGTCCGTTTGGATTGTACGACCAAATTGCACTTCTAGTTGCATTAGGGCATGAAATGGTAGGTTTCTTTATAAAGAATATAAGCTTTTGGAAACAAATCCTAACAAATCAATGCTAGACATGTATACTTATAACACGTGCGTGGCCTATATTGCCACAATACATTTATATTCTAATCCACTACGTCTGACACAACGTTACACGTTGTGAGAAGTTACAGCAGCGTGGTTGTGGGAAGTTGATTGTGGTTATCATCTGATTAGTTTAAAACAAGGGTTTGCATGATGGGTTGTTCTCTCTCATTTTCATTCATACAGAATCCTTACAAAGGTCCCATGTCTAACAAAAGCAGTCTGTGTTGTCTCCATGAACTACACGCATAAAGATTTGTATAGGCATGAACATCATTAGGATTTCCAAATTTGTTTTGCTGGCATTAACCCAACTGATTTCATGGTTAGAGGTAATGCGATCTCTTTGGACTTAATAGTTTCCTTCATTTGGTATCAGAGTGATACATTTTGGCTATGTTATCCTTCAGTTTGTATGTCTGTAATATTTGTTCAGCGACTGTGTTGCCGATCTTTTTCCGGCCTACAATATTTGTTTAGCGGCTATGTCTGTGATGTTTCCAATTTTCAGCATTTTTTCATTTTTTTTGTTTCATTTTTCGAGCCGGACGGTTCCATGTGGGACCCGCTACCTGAATTGTCGAGTAAGGGAATTTTAATTGGGTTAGATTGTATCTTATTTATTTTATTTTAATTGATGTGTAGGGTATGGTTGCGATTTAATATGTGTATGTATATGTTGTGTATGGTGCAAATTTAAGCAAAAAGAAAAAGGGAAAAGAAAATAGAAATGGGTGGGACTCACTTTACACATTTTAGTGAGTTAGAGACCACTTTTGGGTCTCATTTCTCACTCTCCCGCTGGCTCTATCTCTTCCCTCTCTTTCTTGATTTTTCTTTTTTCTTTTGAGTTCAATCTTCAATCCAAGATCTCTCCTTCGTCTCTCAGTATTTTCAAGTGTCGTTTACGGCAAATTAAAGAGCACGTTGAAGGCTTCGAGTTGATCAGAGACAATCTCTTCTTGGCCACCATTTGGAGGATCTCTAATTCTAGGGTTTATGAGAGAATTTGGGGTTTTTCATCCAATTAGAGGTAGGGGTCTCTAATTCACACCTTTCTTGCACTTTAGTGAGTTATTCTCCTATATTTATGGCTAAGCATGCTTAATTTAAGTTGATTTCTTGTTAAAATGATTTAATTGTGCATATGAAGAATATATCTATGTGTACTTGTTGATTTACATGGAGATCATGTTCATTTGTTGATTAATTGTGCTTATTGTGTTTGTTAAAATTGCTAGATAATGTTGTGAGCAAGCATAATAATTTGGTGATGTTAAATTCCCCATTTTATAATATTGTCAAAGCATGTATATGCATCCAAAGCATCGGGCATGAAAAATGGGTGAAGTAGTTTTTGAAATGAACAAAAAAAGGGATTTTGGGAAAACATTTTAAGAAAATGTTTTTGAGAAAACCCGGTCGTCGCGGGGGTACCAAAGGGCCGGAGTGTTAATATAGCCATATGGAATTAAGGAGATTGCCCTAGCGTGGTTGAGCTAGCAGGGCCCAAAATGACGCCGCGGGGGTACCAAGGGTCAGGAACACTAGCCAATCATTCTCTTATGTCGCTACGGGGTCACCAAAGGGCGGGTTATATTAACAATTGCCAAGTGATGGATGATTTTTGAAAAAAAATAAAATAGGGAGTGACATACATGACATAGCATTCATGGCACGATATTTGTTTATTCAAATTTGGAATTGACCTTGTATTTTTCGATTTAGTATGATCACTATTCCTATTGTCCCGTTCTTTGCTTGGATTCACGGGGCTGCAAAGGGTGTGCCTTAGGCACTATCTACTGAGCTTTACGCTCACCCCATTATTTAACATTTTTTTCAGGAACCGGAAAAGGCGTAGTAGATGCAGACCTTCCACAAGCATAAGGATGACTAGGAGTTTATCTTATATCTTTTGTATATTTTCCACTCTTTTGCAAATCATGGTCATGTAATTTAATTAAACACTTGACTATATTTTGATGTATATGGAAACTATGTAATTGCTTGTATTGAATGGGAGAACAATGTTATATCATTGGCAAATTTAGTGACAACTATCCTTGTATAATGATGAGTCTTTGCCGTGAATTCGGAACTTCAGCACTTAATTAGTTCATTGTGGGATTATTATGCATTTTACATAGTCAGTATGTGCTCCCAGTGAGCTTCATCCTAGGATTGCATGTTTCGACCGGCTGACCCTCTCCATCAGCCGACCAAAACCCCAGGTTCGGCCGACCAAACCCTCTCATCCAGCCGACCAAAACGCCTACAGTGAAAGTCCCGAGAGCCTGTAAACTTCTTCACCATTTCAGCCGACCGACCATGTAGGTCAGCCGGTCGACCATGCCTTGGCAGCTGGCCGATGAAGGCCTATCAGCCGGCTGACTATCCCTTTTGACCTGAAATGTTAACCAGCATTGTGAACTTGCACCCTTGAATATTCTGAGCTCCGGTGTGAGTTTTATGACAGGTTTGAACATGGGAAATGAAATGTATGACCTAGTTGACCTCGGGTTCGGGCAAGAACTCGGTAACGGTCTGAATCCACGGATTCGGGACGTTATAATGTCCCCATTGTCTTTTTGGCTTGTAATATTTCCTTTGTGTTCTGTTTGTTCTGTATTATTTTTGGTGGGTGTGTTTCTGTTTGTAATATTTTTGCGGTACTATTTTATCGTTTGGTTACGTTGGCCGGAATGAAGTGGTAGAATACTACACCTATAAGGATTGCGATGAACAAAGTGTTCAGACCCAAGCGGTTTAACGACTGCTTTAAATATGGGAGAATGTCATCATGAATTTATACAATGGGAACAACGTTGGCCTTTTTGATGGTAAAAGTGATTCGACCCAAACAGTTTCACGACTGCTTTAAAAAAGGGTGAATCTCATCATAAGACCATAAAGATTTGTTTTATAATGAATTTTTATTTATGCAGAATACTTTAGAGTTGTATAGTTTTGAAAATTTCTATACAAATGAAGAATATTCTAGAGTTGCACAGTTACTACATATTAAAAAATTCATGTCCAATATATTCTCATACATGTAGTTTTATTAAAGTATGAGTATTACTACTATTTTAATGTGTATTTTTAACCAGAGAGTAGCCACAACATCTTTGGTTATTGGTTTTGCGATACAAAATAAAAATAAAAAATAAAAAAGTTTTAATATATGATATTAATATCACATAAAGATTATGCATTAAAACGTTATAGTTCATTCATAAAAAGTATTTTATTCTGCCCTACAGGGAAATAATCATTGTCTATGAATGAACGTGGATACAAAAAAAGGGATATGGAATTAAACTGGCAATGAATACAAATGTCCACAGGACTGTATCATTATCAGTTTAATGCCAGTAAAGAATATTTTATCCTATTATGGTTATATTTTCAAAACTTTAGTGTATTAAAATCTCTGCCCACGGGAAGGTTATAATGACACATTGTTTTGATATGAAATTTTTTTTAATGTGGGTTAAGAATTTCAATAAAGTTTATTGTATAGTAGAGTAATGTTTGGCATGTTTTCTTTTTGCAGTAATTTCATCTGGTTCTATCAATATTGGTTCATCTCATATCCCATTTTTAATTGGTGATAATGATTCAGATTGGAAGGAGAAAATCCTTCTAACATTGGGGTGTATGGACATTGATTTTGCATTTCGTGTGGATGAACCACCCATCCCCACGGAATCAAGTACGCCAAGTGAAAGGGCTTTTTATGAGAGGTGGGAGCGATCAAATCGCTTAAGTATATGTCTCATTAAAAGTCATGTTGGGAAAAATATAAGGAGTTCAATTCTTGAATGTACTAAGGTAAAAGAATACATGACAGCAACTGAACAACAGTTTGTAAGTTCCGATAAAGCATTGGCTAACACCCTAATGACCAAATTATCATCAATGAAGCATATGGGTGATAAAGGGGTCCGTGAACATATTATGGAAATGAGAGATATAGCTGCCCAAATGAACTCATTGGAGTTTACCTTTTCAGAGACATTCCTTGTCCAATTTATACTCAACTCCCTGCCTGCTAAATATGGGCAATTCTAGATTTCTCATAACACACATATGGAAAATGGTCAGCTAATGAATTCCTTACCATGTGTGTTCAATAGGAAGGGAGATTGAATCAGGAGAAGCTAGAAAGTGCTCATCTAGCGACTCATGGAAAGGGACATATCAAAAATGGTGTGCAATTTAAGAAGAAGGGGAATGCATCAACTAGCAAAGTTGACGATAAGGGTAACATCAAATGTTTCTTCTGTAAAGAGAAAGGGCACATGAAAAAGGAATGTTCAAAGTATAAAGCTTGGCTGCTTAAAAAAGGGTAATCTCTTTTCCTTGGTGTGTTATGAATCAAATGTAGTTAATACATTTAATGATGCTTGGTGGATTGATTCTGGTTCTACAATTCACATTGCCAATACCATGTAGGGTTCAATCAACCTAAGGAGACTGACGAAAAATGAACGTTTCATCTATTCGGGAAACAAGATGAGTTCATATGTGGAGGCGGTTGGAACCGACAGACTCACATTACCATCTGGCTCTACATTAGAACTTGAAAGAACTTTTTATATTCCAACTTTATCAAAAAATTTGATTTCTATTTCGAAAGTTGTTGGATATGTTTAGTTTTAATTTCTTTAATACTTCTTTAAGTATTGTAAAAGATTATGTTGTTATTGGTAATGGTATTTTTGTGGATGGTTTAAATAAATTAGATTTAAACCCTAATATTGATCACAACCACTTAACTTTGCATGGAAATATTAGCATCAAGTGTAAGGCTAAAACAGAGAAATCTTCTTCATTATGGCATAGAAGATTAGGACATATCTCCTTACAAAGAATTAAAATATTAGTAAATGATGGAGTTCTTGATACTCTTGATTTTTCTGATTTTGGTATTTGTGTGGACTGCATAAAGGGTAAGCAGACTAACAAAACCAATAAGGGTGCCAGAAAGAGTTCTCAAGTTTTAGAGATCATACACACTGATATATGTGGACATATTCAAATTTCATGTTTCAATGGTCAAAAATATTTTGTCACCTTTATTGATGATTGCACATGTTTTATGTATCTTTACCTTCTAAATGATAAAAGTGAAGCACTTGATGCTTTTAAATCATATAAGGTGGGGTAGAGAAACAAAAGAAAAAACAAATCAAGATAGTGCGATCGGATAGAGGAGGAGAATATTATGGTAGATATACAGAACAAGGACAAAGACCAGGTCCATTTGCAAAATTCCTTATAGAGAATGACATTATAGCACAATATTCGATGCCAGGCACACCAGAACAAAATGGTGTAGCAGAAAGAAGGAATCGAACGCTAATGGACATGGTAAGAAGTATGATTAGTAATTTTTCTCTCCCTTTATCTATATGGAGTGAGGCCTTAAAAACGACAGTGTATATCTTAAACAGGGTTCCAACCAAATCAGTTCCAAAAACACCCTTTGAGTTATGGAATGGTTGGAAATCAAGTACAGGACACTTACATATATGGGGTTGTCCAGTTGAGGTCAGGGTGTAAACAACTAAGGGTTTCAGCGGCGGTTTAGACCGCCGCTATAAAGTTCCAAAAATACCGGTAATTCCTTTACTGGCGGTTTTTCCTAACCTCCGGTATAACCACGCCGGTAGGTTTCACCAGCGGTTTTTACCTAACCGCCAGGTTTGAAATAATTACCGGCAGATGTATACAACCGCCGATGAAAGATGATTCAGCTGCGGTTTTGTCCGCTAGTGCATTCAAATAAAAATGTCAATTAACTGTATACTCCGGCACTTTGAAGTGCCGGTAATCTAATTTTTTACTTTTGGGGGCGTTTTAAACCACCGGTGTATTCTTATACTCCGGCACTTTGAAGTGCCGGTAATGTAGATTTATTACTTTTTGGGGCGTTTTAAACCGCCAGTGTATTCTAATTAAACTGTATAATTTTTTACTTTCGGGGGCGTATTAAACCGCCGGTAATGTGTTAATTTTTATAAAAAAATATATATTATTTTCAGGTTTATTTACATATTAGCAAATATTTTATTTTGTTTCCTGTTCAATGAAATCAAAGATAATTTACCAGTCACAACACATCCAACAACTTAAATTTGATATGTAACATAGAACAAAGTTGCATTAAAATTCAATAACATCCCATAACATATAAGTTTTGTTTCAAAATGTGAAGTGCTAATAAAAGGTTCAAAAGGAAACACCACAAATGTAATAAAGCTTCAAAAGGAAATCATTCAAAATAAAACATCAACATTTCATTGAGAATTTGAGTGAGACTATGTAAGGGTCTTGAGAATTAATGGTTTAACTTCATATCTCGTCTTGCTTCAAATTGCCCTACATACATTTTAAATAAAAGCCATTAAACAAAGAATAATAATTAAGACAATTAAATGTATGGTTAAAATAACATGATAATTAAAATCTATAATGCTCACCAAGGACGAAATTTCATGACCAAAACTAAAATTTAAGGATCACCAAGTGTAGTTGAGGAGCCGGGTACCTTCACAATAAAATATAATTTTATTATACACCTTCATAATAGTATATAATTATAAATATATTAGGACTTATAATATTTATATAATTAAATGTTTACAAGGGTACAATAACAATAATATTTACTTGTACATTAGAATTTTGATTTTAAATGTGACGCAAAATCATAGCCATTTTTGCATTCAAAGCTTTATATTTTTCATCATACTGAACACGCATCTTTTCCACTGTCTCCTTCATTTCTGCATGAGTAACACGGGTCTCCTCTGCTTGTGAGGTCCTCCTTATCAGGTCTGCTTTACTAGGAGATGGCCCCTAAAGACTAGTAGATGTAGGTCCCAAGCCATACATCCGAACACAGCCCCTTCTTTCTTCTCCCCTAACTTGGGCATAAAAATCATGGGGTGAAGGTTCATCTGGCTTAGAAGGCTGAGTTGCAGCAAGCTCTTCTAGTTGTGTCTGCCTACATACATAGAATGGATAAGGAAACACAAAAAAATATAAAACATCAAATATAATAAATTTTAGTACTCATATTTTACACTTAATCAAACTATGAAATAAAGAATTGATGGTCTAAAAAAATACTTACAATCATTTTGGCAGCATGTTCATCACTAGCTTTGCCATCTTTCTTGCTCTTATGTGTTGCGCAAAATAGTTGAGCACGAGTTAGCGCCTTCCCTGATCCCAACTTCATCTGTTTTTTTTTTTTTTTTAATATATATAACTTACTATAATTATACCGCAATGATGTATAATAAATTGTGTCACATACAAGTGATTAACTTCATAAAAAATCGTGCTTAACCTTTTTAGCCTTCCGCGCGTAACTCATTATCCTAGTTGTGTGCAACATTGTTTGCTTAGAGCGATTTACTTCATTTTGTTGGCTTTGTTCCTTAAACAAGGGAATAAGAAGGTATATAGTAGCTCTTAAATTGTAAACACACACACACCATATATATATATATATATATATATATATATATATATAATATAACTATTGGATAGTTCTAATGAGCTAATTAGATTACAGTTTTTTATTGAATTCCATTTCGGTTTTGTTTAAATAAGCATTGCCATGTTTCATACATGAGTAAACATCATAACCAAGAAGCCATTGACACAAACCTTCGTCAAAAACTATGTAACTCAGGCTTCCCCAGCTCAGACTTTATGCAGCTTATTATATGTTCAGACATTTGTTTATTCTTTTTCTTACAACTAAAAAATTCACAGTACTTTCAGCCTTCTCATCACCATAGCACCGGCGAGATGAACCAGAAACTACTTCAGATCCCATCAAAGAATCTTCTTGACTAATCAATACTAAACCAATTGTAATTATTCACTATCAGAACTAATTCTAAATTCTCTTTGATGCAACTCCAGGATTTTGATGTATGCAATGTATAATATATAACTACTGTAGGCAACTAGAAACCCAAGTGCTAGGATACTATTTAGATCAGATTAACTTGCAGCATATAGACTATAGTAGTTCATGTGTGTTTAAATGATATAGACTGACTGAAAAAAACTAGAAAAAAAATGCTAGAAACTGACTAAAAAAAAATACTAGAAATTGTTTAATGCCATTAAGATCGAGTAGGGAGTGCTAAATACGGCAATAATATTGGAAGCTGTCACCCCTCTACTTCTAGTGACATGTTAAAAAAAAAAACAAAAAAACAAAAAAAACAAAAATTAAGAATCTTATTATTAACTAAAAAAGATGATCAAGCTTATAGACTAGAATTGTGGAATCAGAAGTAGATATAATTGTCACTCAGAGAAATGTAATTATGTATTGTGGAATAAATTTTGTATACTATATAATGATAGCAGAGGTGATCTCCTTAAGAGACAACAATCCAAACACTTGGCAGAGCCTATAGACTAGTATTTTTATTTTATCAAAGCAGGGGATCTGTGAGTGTTATAGAATTGGCCATGCTTTTAAGCTAATGTTTCAGCAAAAAGCTAAACTGATGATTCATAAATTTATAATAAAAATAAGGACATTTTACTTGGCAAATTCAATTATAATGAAGAACAACACCAACAGCAAATATCAGAAAAAAAATAAAATAAAATAAAGCCTTTTAAAAGAAAAATTTTGCAATGAAAAACATGTTGACATAAAGTTTAAAAGAGCAAGGAAATAAAAAACCATCACAATTGGTGGAAATCCAATCTAAAGCAAATGGAAAAAAGTAAAAGGAAATGCTCTCATAAAATAAAATTTGTTCACAACTTAAAGATTATGAAAAGTATGTGGAAAAAATATAAGCAGCTAAAGCTGAAAACAAGAAAGGACATCAATCAACACACACACACACACACACACACACACACACACACACACACACACACAAACTGCATAGGACAGCGCTAATTCTAACAAAAGTCAAGAAACAATAACCAGAGAAAGGAAATTATAGAACAAAATAAAAAATGACAAATTAAAATGGGATTAAAAATCAGGAACAAACAAGAATTGAACATAAAGAACCAAATCAAACAACCACAGCTAATAGACTGAGGAGTCTACAAAATCCCAAAACAAAATTTCAAATAGCTCAAGATTAATCGCCTTTTTTGTTCTTAACACAACAGATTAGTGGGTACTACTAATTCTTAAGCAGGAAAAAAAAAAAAAAAAAAAAAGAAGAAGAAGAAGAAGAAGAACGGGAATATACCCAAAAAAATCGTTTCTTTATCTCTTCTCAACTGTCCACTTGTTATTTTATATATACATCACGACCACACTTCACTCATGTCTCTAACCATAACTATGAAACTTTGCATAGGCCAGCCATCGTAAAAACCGACACAAACAGTACTCTTTCTCTCTCTATATATGTGTGAGGTGTTGGTGTAGGTATACAAAACACAAGCATTATCTATTTCTTTTACTATCATGGCGAACAAGAGGTGTGAAATATTGCCAAACACGGCTTTCATTTTCACACTCACTCTCATTTGCATGTTTAATTTCTATCCTATCATGGCTCATGAAGCAGGATATATCTCTTCAGTCATTACGGCAGAGAATGATGCAAATGAGCAAAGAAATTTAGAAACATACATTGTTCTCATACTTTTGGTTTTGCTGCTGTTTTTTTGAATCCACTAAGGATAAGCTTTACAGTTCTCCTATAGGACATGCTTAGGTAATAAATTTACAAAGCACACATGTTTATGCACTTACCCTCAATGATTTGTCATACCTAATGATTTATAGGAGGAAATGTTTCTATTTTTAACACGGCCACATAGGTGACCAGGGCAAAGAAGATGGAAGACCCTCATGCTAAAACTCAGTTTAACTCTTGGGCACTTTTTCACCCTAGTTACATTACATATTCATATATGGTTATGAAAAAACACATCAATTCTATGTGCTTTGACCATCTTACTTGGCTATATTTTTACAAATGTTTCAGATTATATTATTATTATTATTTTATTTTGCAATTGTAAATTAGTAGATTAAAATTAAATGCTAAAATCACCAATTTAATAATTTTGAATAGGACCAGTATGTTGACCACAATTGTAAAAGCTGTGTAGGACTGGGAAAATTAGAACCTTTCAAAATAAAATATGCACGATTGAGATATCTAATTGTAGGCAAATGGCTGTTTATATCAAACAGGTAAATGACAAGTATGTCACTCAAAAGTGTGTCCCCAGATGTAAGTTTTTATGAATGCGATTATTCAAACTAGGTTTGAGACATCATCTTCACAAGAGAGAAATTCCATACATCTCAAGAACAAGAAGGGGAAAGTTAGGGTTTAAACTACTTACAACTTACAGGAGCCCAACCCTTCAACCACCACTGTCCAGACCTTCGATGCACCACCAATCGACCACCACCGCACCACCCGCACCATCAATCGACCACCGCCGTCGTGCTCTTCCCTGTTTCTCCTGATGTCGTAAGTAAAAGAGACGAAAGGAGTCGAACCTAAAACGTTCATATGAAGCTATCGCAAACCCAAAATATGCTATATTAGGATAGAATAATGAAAAATAAAATAATAAGAATTAAATTTACCGGCACACTGTTTATAACTGCCGGAAATAATTAAAATTTTCCGGCACTTTAAAAAGACTGCCGGGAATAATCAATATTTTTTGGCAGTATACCGTCGGTATAAATACAAATAACAGCGATTTATGAGAAACCGCCGGAAATAATTAATTAAGAGCCGCAAATGGGAAAAAACCATCGGTGACAATAAGTGTGTTTTTTTATTGGCTATGCAGAAAAGTCCAAGGAGTTCAAGTTTTATTCTTCTTCACATAAACCCATTATTGTTAAGGCAAGAAATGCTAGGTTTCTCGAGGATGTTGACATTAGTGGGAATGAACAACCTCGAAATTTAATTTTTGAGGAAATACGGGATTTGGTTGTTAGACTTGTGACTAAAGAACCTGTACTTCAAGACATTTCTCAAGATATTATTATGGAAGAACAGGTAAATCAAGAAATTCCTACCCGCGAGAATCCTGTTGTCAATGAACCTGTTCTAAATGAACAGATAGAGTTAAGAATGTCCTCAAGAGTAAGAAAACCTACAATCCCCCCTGATTATGTTGTATATCTACAAGAAATTGACCATGATATTAGAATTGATAAAAACCCAATTACGTTTTCACAAGCCATGAGTGGAGAAAATTCAAGATTATGGTATGATGCCATGTTAGAGGAACTAGACTCTATGGCTAAAAATCAAGTCTGGGATTTGGTTCAATTGCCAGAAGGGGTTAATGCAGTCGGCTGTAAATGGGTTTATAAGACTAAAAGAGACCCAAAAGGCAAAATTGAACGATATAAGACCAGACTTGTAGCCAAAGGGTATACCCAAAGGGAAGGCATTGATTACCATGATACATTTTCTCCCGTTTCTACAAAGGATTCTCTTTGTATTATCATGGCATTGGTAGATCATTTTGATTTAGAGTTACATCAAATGGATATGAAAATGGCATTTCTTAATGGGGACTTGAATGAGGAGGTATACATGAAACAACCTGAAGGTTTTCATTCAGATAAAGAAAACAATATGGTTTGCAAACTCAAGAAATCCATATATGGGTTGAAACAAGCTTCACATCAGTGGTATTACAAATTTCATGATGTTATCTCTTCTTTTGGGTTTAAAGAGAACATCGTTGATCATTGTATATACCTTAAGGTTAGTGGAAGTAAGTTCATTCTTTTGATCCTATATGTGGATAATATTTTGCTTACCAGTAGCGACTTAGGGTTGCTACATAAAGTTAAAGAATTTCTCTCTAGAAATTTTGATATGAAAGAAATGGGTGAAGCATCCTGTGTCATTAGCATAGAAATTTATAGGGATAGATCTCAAGGATTGATTGGATTATCCCAAAAGGCCTATATTAATAAACTTTTAGAGAGATTTCGAATGTTGGGTTGTGCTTCAAGTGTTGCTCCTATTGTCAAGGGTGACAAATTCAGTCTAAATTTATGCCCAATAAATGATTTAGAAAGGGAAGAGTTGAAAGTCATTCCTTATGCATCTGCAGTAGGATGTCTAATATATGTGTAAGTATGCACTAGACCAGACATTGCATTTGCAGTAGGAATGTTAGGCAGATACCAAAGTAATCCAGGAATGGATCATTGGCGAGCTGCAAAGAAAGTGATGCGATATCTACAAGGGACAAAGGATTACATGCTGACATACAAAAGATCAGATCTTTTGGAAGTGGTTGGATATTCTGATTCTGATTTTGGAGGATGCATTAACTCTAGAAAGTCAACATCAGGATATGTATTCCTTTTTGCAAGAGGAGCTATCTCGTGGAAAAGCTTAAAACAGAAATCAATTACTTCCTCTGCTATGGAGGCAGAGTACGTGGCATGTCATGAGGCTACAGGGCATGCCTTATGGTTACGGAATTTTATCACAAGTCTTAAAATTGTGGATTCCATCTCTAAGCCATTTGAAAATCTATTGTGATAATTCCGCTGCGGTTCGTTTATGTAACAACAATACAAGTGGGAGTTCAAACAGGTGGATTGACATAAAGTTCCTTATTGTTAAAGAAAAAGTTCAGAATCATCAAATGTTAGTAGATTACACAGGAACAAGGTCAATGGTCACAGATCCTTTGATAAAGGGTTTGCCACCCAAATTGTATAAGGAACATGTAGGACATATGGGGCTTATTGATATGTCTTGTGTTTGATTTACTAAAACACTTTAAAGTTTGTAATCGCATATATGTTCTGATAATTCTTAGTATTTATTTGTCATTTTTAAAGAAGTATACATAAAGTTTATAAATGACAAATTATCATTTTGGATAATAAAGTAGGACCTCAGAATAGGCCTATAGGAGTTATTCATACAAATAGTCCATTGGGACAATAAAGTTGACTTCCTTGAATAGTTTTTTCTTGAAATAACTATTTATAAAGTACTGCCACATAAATATGTTTATCTAAAGAAAGACAGTGATATAATGATACATGGAAGGTAACACTCATATATATAGTGTGATTTCCGCCATGATTTTATACACTTAAATTCTTTAGATAAAGTTTTAGTTCTCAAACCTATAAGGAAAGTAAGTGTATCAATATTGGCCAAGTGGGAGAGTGTTAGACACGTATATTTATAACACGTGCGTGGCCCATATTGCCATAATACATTTATATTCTAATCCACTGCGTCTGACACAACGTTACACGTTGTGGGAAGTTGATGGTGGTTATCATCTGATTAGTATAAAACAAGGGTTTGCATGATGGATTGCTCTCTCTCGTTTTCATTCATACAGAATCCTTACAGAGGTCCCATGCCTAACAAAAGCAGTCTGTGTTGTCTCCATCGAGTATCCGCATTCAGATTTGTCTAGGCGTGAACATCATTAGGATTTTCAAATTTGTTTTGCAACCATTAACCAAATTGATTTCACGGCTAGAAGTAATGCGATCTCTTTGGACTTGATAGTTTCTTTCAATCAAAACTAGGATTTGACTAGGAAAGTTTTCACACCTTTGATAGTAATCTTAAAAGGAAAAAATAAAAATCAGGATGGAAATCTCGCATATATATTGATGAAGATTGATCAAAAAAGAAAAGGCAAAAACAATGGGAAAAACAAGTTGTGACGACCGCGACGTAATCAGCAATCTCCCAGATAAGCTACTATGTTCAATCATCTCACTACTTTCGGCGAAAGAAGGCGTGGCAACAACCACCGTGTCTACCCGGTGGAGCCACCTCTAGAGGTCCATTTCTCGCCTGGATTTCGACCCGAAAAAGTCGGACATAGATGATAAATATAAAAACAATATATTTTAGACAAGGGTATTTAGGGATTTTGGAAAAAATAGCAGATGACGTCATCAATTTTCGTCGTTGACTGGCGTTGACCGTAATGGAAGGGAGGTCCGTGTAGGATATTTTCAAAAGTAGGGGAGGTCCGCGTAATTTCCGAAACAAGAAGGGTGCTCCGTGTAATTAGGGCAAACCATAGGGGAGGTCGGCCCCTTAAAATTTTAAAAAATTCACAAAAGGCCTTTAAAAAAAGTCAAAATTAAAAAAAAAAAAAAAACAAAGCAAAACAAGACAAAACCCTCATTTTCTAACTTATTTGTCTAACAAAAATTTCAAAATTGAAAAACACCTAAGTCTTTTTTTAGGTTGTACGAGAAATGTAGTAGACGACCTGAGATTTGGTTACAAGGACACTTTACAATATGATTTTCCCGGTAATATTTACTCATGCATTCAATGAAAATCAAGGAAATGGTATATATTTAGATTTTATTGTATTCCATTTTATTTTTTACTTACGCTATTTTATCCGGCTATTTCACTTCTGAAATTCTGTTACTAAAATTCGAGATCAATAATGGAATTGATGAGTCAAAGTTCCTGAAGTTTATCATCTCGATTTGTCAGAGGTAAAATAGGGAGAAGTGCTCCCTAGCTCCTGTATGATGTTATTCAATTCTTGGCCACTCAATGCAGTGTTGTATGTCTGAAATGAGTCGGCTATTGCAAATTAATCATTGGTACTCCCAACTCCAAGTTCCACATGTTTTGCATACGCTAGGAGTGACCACCATCAAGAATCTTGCATCTGCATCATAGCAGACCGAGCTCGAGCTGGTTTATTACTTAATTTGCTGTTATATGGTTGCGTCTGCAGGTTCTAGTCCTCCACTGCTCTTGGTCTTTAGTGGTTCTGCTCTATTGTTTTGGGTGGCATCTTCGGTCTTTTAATTGCTGACTGTCCCTTTTCTGGATAAAAGTATGTTTGAGTTTCAGACGCACTGTTTTTCTGTAATTTAGGCTTTCAGCTTCAGCTGGTTTTGCCTTTGGGCTTTTCTGTATCCTTGTTGCCCTCTTGGGGCTATTTGGGCTTGCCCTCTTGTCTATTGTTCTCTTATAAATTTTCTTTGCAGGAACAAAGAAGTTATATTATTGCAAGACATCTACAAGATTAAAGAAGTTCGTTTGTGGTACCATAAAAGTGAAATGGCTTGTTTTATTTTTTATTTTCTTGGGAAGTGAAATGGCTTGTTGCCCCTGTACGTCTAATATAGGTGGTGGTGATATTTGCAATCCTTTTCTATATATGTACTCATTTTCTTGTTTTTTCCTTGAAAGAAAATGCCAAATATATTCTAATAGTTATTGTCTTGCTGAGTTAGGGACAATAACGTCGTTTCATTTTAACGACCCTAATAATTGATTCTCTTGGTCGGAAAATAACATATTTCACTTTAAAAGTGGGAAAGTGGACTGTTTTATAAAAAGGATTAAATACACTCACCCCTATTGACAATCAGATTAAAGTAAGTCTGAGGTCATATTGACAATTAAATTAAAGATATCCTCTTTTTGAGTGACACCACTCAAGTTTAGTAAAGTTAATAAAAAATTCTCCAATTATCACATACCACATCTTGATAAAATGATCGCCCTTTGATTTGTGAATAACATTATTTGAATTAGAAAATGATTTAAATGCCCTTTTAATTAATATATTAATCACATCTCTATCACTTTATTCATAGTATGTATATATATATATGAATATGATAAAACCATAAATCTCCCATTATTTTCAAATTTTTATCATAAAATCTCAACTTGCTTTAGAAAACTCGTATACTTTTAAAAAGTAATCACCTTGCCCCAATATACATATCTGACCCGTTAACCGGATTATGAAATGACAATTTAACCCTATTATTTAATGTTAAATTCAAAATTATTTTTTAAAATTACAAAAATATCCTTTAAAATTACAAAAATTATGTTTGAGAGGGAGAGGGATGAAAGTTTTAGAGAGAGAGAGAGTGAATGTAATACCCCCGAATTTCCGGATGCGGGTTGGCCAGGCCCACGCCCGATTACCCGAGGATATCAAACAAATTAGCAATTAACGAACACAGAGTACAATTTTAAAGTAAATAAGAATAAATAAAATTTGCTGAATAGAAAACTAAAATGATAATCCATTGAATGAAATCCCGAAATAAAATTTCATTAATAAACAACCTTTATGATACAACTGATCCTCCATATACAACTCGGGAATCCATCTAGTAGACCCCTATTCAAATCCCAACTGTATTCAAAAGAACTGGAAATAAAACTCAATTCTACCACATGAAATACAATCCTATGCCAACGGTGGAGTGAATGACTGTATCTGCTCAGCACGATCCAGCTCTATGACTGGAGCTAACGAACACCTGTAAAAAAAATAATAGAAGGGTGGGTCAGGCCCACGAGCAAGTTCTAATCTAACTGCAATCCACACAGTGACCCGATACGCAGATACACCCTAGATATCTCAACAATAGCTAGAGTAGTCCATATATGTATATAGTACACACTATAGGACGCTCGCTAGTCCAGTAGGTCTGTCTCAGCCTGAATAGAAGGTAACATGCAAATACGCACCCTAAGGTGGGCATGACTACCTAGACCTACCAGGGAACAACACCTATGTCTAGTTATCCATCCCAGGCGATATACGCGCCCTAACCATGGTCCTGAGACTCAAGCTCATACCATGGCACGTATATTATATATGTAAAGTCCATACTCCTCCTAATACAAAATATCAACCATATATATAGGGGTCTGATATATGTATAACAAATCCATCCTGAAACCAAATAGGTCATTCAGTTCTCAATTGATATGACACAAATAGATGATGGACTTAACCATTAGGGTTAATCCATACCTTAATCCAATTTGGGTAGGACTTAGTGTTTTGAACTAATCCATTCCCAATATAGGTAGGTCTTAGTGTTTTAAACTAAGCTATCCCTAATATGACACCGTCCCATACCGGTTCATATACATCCATTTAAGTAGGACTTAACCTTTGTATGGTTAATCCAACTCATTCCAAATTAGGTAGGATTAGTGTTTTAACTAATCCATACCTAGTATGTCACCGTCCCATACCGGTATATACAATCCTCCATATCAATGTAAATTACCACATATATATAATAAGTAAGTAATTTAAATCCAAAACCAAAGCCAAGTAATTGCAGCATCGTTTATACAATATTATAGCAATTTCAGTTCAAAACCCTAATCCAGTTGATTGTAGAATAATATATAAGATTTCACAATTGGCATCCAAACCAAGTAAATTACAACACCTAAATTAAAGTTTAACAATTTACAGTCCAAACCAATATCCAAACCATTGTAAGAAACTGTTTAAAGTTTCAGTAATCTAAATCCAAACAGTTAACCATATAGTTGCAGGAGATGATTTAATAAATCAACAACTAACATCCAGAGCATGCATAGATCACATCTAACACACCAATGACCCTATAATATATTTAAACCCATTTTATAAATATATTAAATCCCACTGGAATGCCTAAAAATAAGCTTAAGCCTTTAAAACTTCATCCATCCACTAACCTTATACAATTGTACATAAGTGTTATACAGTTTGATCCGTTAATTTAGAATTAACCTTAAATCAATTTAGAGTCTTAATAACACCCAAAATTAACTATTTAATCCCCCCGTGAAGTCTCATTAAATTTCTAAAATTTAATCAAGCCATTTAGTTCCTTTCTCCGTTAGTAGCATACACCGTTGTATATTTTTACACTGCTTCATCCTTTGTCTTAGAGACTTAAACCATACAACAATAAGTTTAATAACACTTAAAATTAACTACTTAGATCCTCTGTTAAGTCCCTACAGTTCATTAGCATCACTCAGAAGCTCAAACAGTGCTCAAAACACCAAACAGAGCCCTAGAAAACACTCTCTGGACGTAAAACAAATTGGAGCCGGCTCGTGGAATGGAAGAGCCGGCTCTTCCCCTATTGGAGCCGGCTCCAATTCCCTAGGAGCCGGCTCTTGCTGAAGGGGAGCCGGCTCTTGACTTCCTAGAGCCGGCTCTCTCCCTCTTGAGAGCCTCCAGTTCATCTCTGCTCCGTTTCCGTTAATCTGCTCCTTCTCCGATCAATTCCTACCCCTCTGTTGGTTTCTTAAACTGATCTTAAGGATCTAATACCCTCCTAATAGCATCCCCCAGGGTTTGATTATAGCAATTTAAATCAATTACAAAGCTTAAGTTTGCTACCCAACTTAACATGCTGTTAGTATGAACACTGGAACCATGTGCAAATTGAAACAGAACGGATTGCAACAAGTAATTAAAATAGAATAATAGCATCCCTATGAGTTTTATATACCCCAGTAGCATTCTTATACTTTGTTTACAGTAGTTTAAATTAACTACAAAAATTAAAGTTACAACATGCTTAAAAGACAGAAAACTGGAACCAGTGTTCCATGCTTTGTAACAGATTTGTTTTAAGGCAAACATATCATCAATGAAATATATATATAAACACGTAAGTTCCAATTACTGATTAGTTAAACCCTAGAGATTATCTAGGTGCACAGAACACGGCCCAAAGGGAAAGAGGAAGATAGAACTTGCCTTTCGGTTCCGATTTGAAACCTTTCAACGTCGTCTTCCTCCTAGACTTTCCGGTGATCACTGCAACACTGTCTAGCCTCCTATTACCTCTGCCCTTTCCTTCTCCTAGGTTTGGCCTTGAAACCTCAGTCGAGAACTCACAATTTGCTCTGTTCTCTCAAACCTTACTCTGTATCTCTCTGTGTTTTGCAGAACCCTCTACGTGTATATGCTATGTGATATATTGTAAAACCCTAGCTTAACGCATAATGGTGTATTTATAAACTAAATACTAAAACCCTAATGCTTGTCACATTGAGATAGAGCCCTAAACTTAATCCGAGTTGGCCCATAACAAAAACCTACAATTAAATTTCATTTAATAAAACAATAATAAATCAATTAAATCAAATAATCCACTTAAGTCAATTAATGCAAATAATTTCAAATAATTCAACTAAGGCAATTAAATCAAAATAATAAACGCAAATAAATAATTAACAAATAAATCAATTAATACACACAAATAAACAATTTGCCACATAAGCACTTAATCATAAAATTAATAAATAAAATAAAAAATGCGCATAAAATAACACTTAAATTCCAATTTTATCCCTTTTTAAAGTAGGGGTATTACAGTGAAGAAGAAGATTATAGGATATTTTTTGTAATTTTAAAAAATAGTTTTTAATTTTTAATTTAACATTAACTAGTAAGGCTAAGATTTTTATTTCATAGCCTGATTAACAGGTCGGATACGGATATTGGGGCAATGTGATCACTTTTTAAAAGTGTAGACTTTTTTTAAAAACAAGTTGAGGTTTTATAATCAAAATTTGAAAGTAGTGAAGATTTTATGATTTTAACCCTTATATATATATACATAGTTATATATAGAAAAAGACTATCTCTTTAACATTCTCAATGTTTCTCAAACCTTCCCAAGCATGTTCATTGGAGAACTTCAAAAACACCAAGAACGCCACCAACATCACCAGGCCTGAAAGACCAAACGGCGCATATTCCTTGAGGATTTCAGAGATGTCGTTATCATACTCACCATCGCTCTGCCCGAGATTCAGATCAGAGAAGCTTAGTTGATGTGGCCAAACTTCAGTCTTGAAAACTCTAACGATGACAACGGATCCATAATCGGATTTCGACCAAGTTTTTGAGGCTGAGAAATTACGGTGAGTGTGTGGTGTGGAGGCATCTCCGGCGGTCCTTGAAAGAGGGGAAGTAGTGGCATAGCCACATTGGGATCAGTGGGGGAAATTGCCCACTGGAATTTTTAGTTAGTTATATTTTGTATATACAAATTTTGATAATTTTGAAATTGCGCTCCCTAAAATTTGGGTAATTTACATAGACCTCCCCTATGGTTTGCCCTAATTACACGGAGCACCCTTCCTGTTTCAGAAATTACACGGACCTCCCCTACTTTTGAAAATATCCTATACGGACCTCCTTTATGTGTGATGGACCGTTAAATACACTAACGGACTTATCAAAATTACTGAAATACCCTCTCCTTGGCATATGAAATTACTAAACTACCCCATAAGTTATTGAGTAGGCATGACATCAGTTTGTCAGCATACAGACCATCAGTTATCACTTCTCTTTCTATCTTCACTTTCTCTCTCTAGGCAGCCATGGACTCAGAATCAAGCAAACTGGAGATGTTCTCCTCCCTCCAAGAACCCCTCAAACACCTCCTCCTTCGCCGCCGCCCTAACTGCTTTGTCATGAACATGTTCCATCGCTGGGTCCCCGACGTCGTCGACGCCATCGGCGTCCCCAGATCCTTTTGTTCTGATTTAAAGCCTTTCATTCTTGAGGGTCTTCCCAATCAGATCAAATTGACGAGATCTCAGCTTTCGATCTTCGCCAGAAGAAGAACTGAATTTCCCAGGAAATCCATGAGAGCCTAGCAAAACAATTTTGCCCAAAGAGGGTAAAATTCCGCCATTCATGAACTGGTTATATAGGTGTATTATATATATATAAAAATTTATATATATATATATATATATATATATATCTTTTAATATATTTAACTATAGGGTTTGGTCCGTTTGGATTGTACGACCAAATTGCACTTCTAGTTACATTAGGGCATGAAAAGGTAGGTTTCTTTATAAAGAAGATAAGCTTTTGGAAACAAATCCTAACAAATCAATGTTAGACACGTATATTTATAACACGTGCGTGGCCTATATTGCCACAATACATTTATATTCTAATCCACTGCGTCTGACACAACGTTACACGTTGTGGGAAGTTACAGCAGCGTGGTTGTGGGAAGTTGATGGTGGTTATCATTTGATTAGTTTAAAACAAGGGTTTGCATGATGGATTGCTCTCTCTCATTTTCATTCATACAGAATCCTTACAGAAGTCCCATGCCTAACAAAAACAGTCTGTGTTGTCTCCATCAAGTACACGCATAAAGATTTGTATAGGCGTGAACATCATTAGGATTTCCAAATTTTCTTTGCAGGTATTAACCAAACTGGTTTCATGGCTGGAGGTAATGCGATCTCTTTGGACTTAATAGTTTCCTTCATTTGGTATCAGAGTGATACCTTTTGGCTATGTTATCCTTCGGTTTGTATGTCTGTAATATTTGTTCAGCGACTGTGTTGTTGTTCTTTTTCTGGCCTGCAATATTTGTTTAGCGGCTATGTCACCGTTGTCTTTTTAGCCTGTAATATTTCCTTTGTGTTCTATTTGTTCTGTATTATTTTTGGTGGGTGTGTTTCTGTTTGTAATATTTTTCCGGTACTGTTTTATCGTTTGATTACATTGGCCGGAATGAAGTGGTAGAATACTACACCCATAAGGATTGCGATGAATAAAGTGTTCAGACCCGAGTGGTTTAACGACTACTGTAAATATGGGAGAATGTCATCATGAATTTATACAGTGGGAATAACGTTGGCCTTTTTGATTTTAAAAGTGATTCAGACCCAAGCGGTTTCACGACTGTTTTAAAAAATGGTAAATCTCATCATAAGACCATAAAGATTTGTTTTATAATGAATTTTTATTTATGCAGAATACTATGGAGTTGTATAGTTTTGAAAATTTCTATACAAATGAAGAATACTCCAGAGTTGAACAGTTACTGTATATTAAAAAATTCATGTCCAATATATTCTCATACATGCAGTTTATTAAAATATGAGTATTACTACTATTTTAATGTGTATTTTTAACCAGAGAGTAGCCACAACATCTTTGGTTGTTGGTTTTGTGATATAAAATAAAAATAAAAAATAAAAAAGTTTTAATATATGATATTTATATCACATAAAGATTATGCATTAAAAGGTTATAATTCATTCATAAAAAGTGTTTTATTCTGCCTTACAGGGAAATAATCATTGTTTATGAATGACTTTGGATACAAAAAAGGGGATATGGAATTAAATTGGCAATGAATACAAATGCCCACAGGACTATATCATTATCAGTTCAATGCCAGTAAAGGATATTTTATCCCATTATGGTTATATTTTCAAAACTTTAGTGTATTAAAATCTCTGCCCACGGAAAGGTTATAATGACACATTGTTTTGATATGAAATTTTTTAACGTAGGTTAAGAATTTCAATAAAGTTTATTGTATAGTAGAGTAATGTTTGGCATATTTTCTTTTTGCAGTAATTTCATCTAATTCTGTCAATATTGGTTCATCTCATATCCCATTTTTAACTGGTGATAATTATTCAAATTGGAAGGAAAAAATCCTTCTAATATTGGGGTGTATGGACATTAATTTGGCACTTCGTGTGGATGAACCACCCATCCCCACGGAATCAAGTACGCCAAGTGAAAGGGCTTCTTATGAGAGGTGGGAGCGATCAAATCGCTCAAGTATATGTCTCATTAAAAGTCATGTTGGGAGTTCAATTCCTGAATGTACTAAGGCAAAAGAATACATGACAGCAATTGAACAACAATTTGTAAGTTTCGATAAAGCATTGGCTAGCACCCTAATGACCAAATTATCATCAATGAAGCATATGGGTGATAAAAGGGTCCGTGAACATATTATGGAAATGAAAGATATAGCAACCCAAATGAACTCAATTAGATTAAAGTAAGTCTCAGATCATATTGACAATTAAATTAAAGTAATCCTCTTTTTGAGTGACACCACTCAAGTTTAGTAAAGTTAATAAAAAATTCTCCAATTATCACATACCACATCTTGATAAAATGATCTCAATGCCCTTTAATTTGTGAATAACATTATTTGAATCATAAAATGAGTTAAATGCCCTTTTAATTAATATATGAATCACATCTCTATCACTTTATTCATAATATATATATATGATAAGACCATAAAACTCTCATTATTTTCAAATTTTTATCATAAAATCTCAACTTGTTTCAGAAAACTTGTATACTTTTAAAAAGTGATCACATTGGCCCAATATCCATATCTGACCCGTTAACCGGATTATGAAATGACAATTTAGCCTTACTATTTAATGTTAAATTAAAAATTAAAAATTATTTTTTTAAATTACAAAAATACCTTTTAAAATTACAAAAATTATGTTTGAGAGGGGGAGGGGTGAAAGTTTTAGAGAGAGAGAGTGAAGGAGAAGATTAAAGGGTATTTTTGTAATTTTAAAAAATAGTTTTTAATTTTTAATTTAACATTAAATAGTAAGGCTAAGATTTTCATTTCATAACATGATTAACCGGTCAGATACGGATATTGGGGCAATGTGATCACTTTTAAAAAGTGTAGGAGTTTTTGAAACAAGTTGAGGTTTTATAATCAAAATTTGAAAGTAATGGGGATTTTATGATTTTAACCCTTATATATATACACACATTTATATATAGAAAGAGGCTGTCTCTTTAACATTCTCAATGTTTCTCAAACCTTCCCAAGCGTGTTCATTGGAGAACTTCAGAAACACCAAGAACGCCACCAACATCACCAGGCCCGAAAGACCAGATGGCGCATATTCCTTAAGGATTTCAGAGATGTCGCTATCATACTCACCATCGCTCCGCCCGAGATTTAGATCGGGAAGCTTCGTTGATTCAGCCAAACTTCAGTCTTGAAAACTCTAACGATGACAACGGATCCATAATCGGATTTCGACCATGTTTTTGAGGCTGAGAAATTGCAGTGAGTGTCTGGTGTGGAGGCATCTCCGGTGGTCTTCGAAGGAGGGGAAGTAGTGGCGTAGCCACATTGGGATCAGTGGGGGCAATTGCCCACTGGAATATTTAGTTAGTTATATTTTGTATATACAAATTTTGATAATTTTGAAATTACGCCCCCTAAAATTTTAAAAAAATTCACAAAAGGCCTTTAAAAAAAGTCAAAATTAAAAAATAAATAAATAAATAAACCCTCATTTTCTAACTTATTTGTCTAACAAAAATTTCAAAATTGAAAAACACCTATGTCTTTTTCTCCTTCAGTGGATTCCAATAGTTGAGACTTGAGATAGTAGAGAGAGTAAAAATGGAGTTTGGGTTAGAGAGATAGAAGGGAGACGAGAGGTTAGTAATATAGAGAGTATGATTGAAGGGCAAAAAAGTCCTTCAATAATTATGAAACTTTTATAATAAAAATTAATTACATATTAAAGGGCAATAGTGTCTTTTCACACTTTTTAAGGGACTGTTTGATTGTAACTTCTGACTGATAGTTTCATTGTTCGAAAAATGGCTAACTTTTATCTAACTGTCAACGTACCAAACCTCATAGTGAAAAGAACACGATCCCTTATCCAATAGGCTCGAAATAAAGCATTTAATTCTCGGCGACAGATTGAACAAGCTGAAGTTAGATTGAAACAATTAAAAGAGAACACGAATGATTATGATTCTGAACAGGTGCATACAGTGGAAAACCAGTTACAATCTTTTTAGCGTCAGGAGGATTTGTACTGGTTTCAAAAGTCCCGAATTCAATGACTGCAGGTGGGAGATAAAAATTCAAAATTCTTTCATACATCTACTATTTGTAAGCAACGGCGAAATCATATTTCTGGGATAGAGGATTCCTCGGGTAATTGGATTGAAGAGGACTCACAGATCTATGATATATTTCTTTCCTATTTTCAGGATTTGTTTCATTCCTCTTATCCGATGGGTATTTATCAATTTAATCAGCACATTCCGCCAAGAGTTACTTCTGCTATGAATAATAGCTTAATTCGACCACCTTTTGCGGAGGAAATTCAGTGTGCTATTTTTGATATGCAGCCATGCAAAGCTCCGGGTCCTGATGGTATGACTTCGTTATTTTATCAGCGATATTGGCATCTTATTAAGCCGGAGATCATTGATGCGGTATGTAGTTTTTTGCATTCGGGTCATCTTTTATCTAATTTGAATCACATTAACATCGTTTTACTTCCTAAAATTGAATCTCCAACCCATGTTTCCCATTATAGACCAATCTCTTTATGCTCTGTTGCTTATCAGATTATTGCTAAAGTGTTTGCTAATAGGCTTAAAGAATTTATTCCTTCTATTGTTAGTGAATCTCAGAGTGCGTTTGTTCCAGGCCTTCAAATTACGGATAATATTCTGATCTCTCATGAGATTCTACACTATCTTAAAAATAAGCGCAAAGGTAAAAAAACGTTTCTTGCCTTGAAATTGGATATGAGTAAAGCCTATGATTATATAGAATGGCCTTTTTTGTTGGTCATGCTTGCAAAATTAGGTTTTCATGCTCATTGGATTAAATTAATTCATGCCTGTATTTCCACGGTTTCGTATTATGTGAAGATTAATGGTAAACCCGTGGGGCTATTTCACCCTACACGAGGCCTCAGACAAGGAAATCCTTTATCCTCTTATTTATTTATTTTGTGTGCGAAAGCTTTTTCTCATTGTTTGCAGGTTGCCCTTCAGCATCGCGTTTTATCTGGGATCCGTGTTTGTCCACGGGCTCCATATATTTTTCACTTGTTTTTTGCAAATGATTCAATTATTTTCTTTCAAGCCTCTACAGCAGAAATTATTTTTCTTAGAAATCTCTTACAAAGGTATGAACGGGCATCGGGGTATCAGATTAACTTTTCTAAATCTTCTATTTTCTTCTCTCGTAATACTTGTTTGGAGGATCGTCTTGCTTTGTGTCAGTTACTGGATATTCAGGAGGAAGGTCTGAGGGCCAAATATTTGGGTATGCCTGCGATTATTGGACGTTCTAAGTGGGATGTTTTTCACTATATTTCATAACGGGTTACCACTCGCTTAGCATCTTGGAAATCTCTACTCTTATGTCCAGCAGGTAAGGAAGTTTTAATTAAATCAGTTTTGAGTGTTTTGCCCACCTATGTCATGTCATGCTTTAAGCTTCCTCGTAAACTTTGCAATTCTATTCTGACATATGTTCATCATTTTTGGTGGGGTAATGAAGGTAATTCTGCCCATATCAATTAGGTTAAATAGGACATTTTATGTGATGCTAAAAATGACGGGGGGTTAGGATTTCGTAATTTTGAGGCCTATAATGATGCTTTGTTGGCTAAGCATGGCTGGAATTTTTTGGTGCACCAAAAGGGGATGGCTTTTAAGATTTGTAAAGCCAAATATTTTAGCAATTGTTCCTTTTCGGAAGCGCAGTTGGGGTCCAATCCTTCTTGGGCTTAGCGTAGTATTTGGTCTACTCAGTCTCTTATTGCTGCTAGATCCAAATGGATTGTGGAGAATGGGCTATCTTTTAATATCTAGAATGATCGTTGGTCCCTCGAGATTTTGGTAAGCTGGTTCGACCTCCTCGTGTGGTGCTCCCTGATTTAGTGGTGGAGTTATTCGATTCTCGATGGACTGGTTGGAATGTGGATTTGCTTAACTCTTTATTTTCGCCTCCCACTGTAGCCGCTATTCTTCGGTGTCCTTTTAGTTTCTTTTCTAGAGCAGATAAATTGGGGTGGGATGGCGAGCCCAATAGTCAATTTTCAGTAAAGTCTGCATATTATTTGTCTACTCGATTGTGACGGCATGGTGAAGTCTGCTCCCGGGATGCTGTTTCTCTTATGTCACGACAACAATTTGATTAGAGTAATATATGGAAATGTAAAATCCCTCCCAAATTACAGCATTTTTTTGTGGAAATGTTGTAATTTTGCGTTACCGGTGCGCAAACTTCTCAAGGTTCATGGGATGGTTATTGATGTTGTGTGCCCTAGGTGTGGTATTGAGGAGGAATCTTTAGATCATATGTTTTTCCTTTGTCTTCATTCTATGCAGATTTGGAAATTATCGCCCTTACGGTTTGATTTCTCGACGACGCCACCTTCATCATTTGCAGATTGGTAGATGAACTTACAGAAGATGTCGGTGTCGCAGGATGAGCCTCAGGCTGTTTTAGGTTTGGTGGCCTTCTGTTGTTGGGGTATTTGGAAGGCACAGAATAAGTTGGTTTTTGATTGGCAGCTTTTTGATCCGTCTAAGGTAGTTTTATTGGCTTATTCTTCTTTTTGGGAGTTTTAAGAAGCTTCTACTTTTACAGGTCTTGCTTTGTCTTTTGCTCCGTTCGGGTTGTCGTCCAATTTGCATCCCCATCCTTCCCCGTCCATTTGGGTGCCTCCAACAGAGGGTATAGTTAAATGTAATGTGGATGCTTCATTTTCATCTGTTACCCAGGTTAGAAGTAGGGGTGTTGTTTTTAGGGATTCTAGGGGAACTGTTTTGCAGGCAGTGATTTGTTCTCCCTTCCACGTTTCTTCTGCTACTTTAGTTGAGGCTATGTGTCTGCGCAAAGCAGTTCTCTGAGCTTTGACTTCGTCCTATGTCCAGGTTTGGTTCGAATGCAATTCTTTGTTGCTGGTCCAAGCGGTTAATGGAAGTGATTATGGTCCAGTTAAAATCCAATCCGTCTCATTCGATGTTCGAGTGGCTCTTCAGTGATTATCCTTTTCTCGACTTAGCCATGTGCTTTGACATGGTAATGGGGTCGCTCATGCTCTTGCCCAATTTTTACGTCAGCACATTACACATGATACTGCTCTGGTTCATATTCCTGTTGATATTCTTGTCCTAGCAGCCAAAGATTGTGAGTTTTGATTGGGCTGTTGTTGCTTTTTGCAAGGGTACCCAAAAATAAAAAAATAAAAAAATAAAAATAATAATAATAATAATAATCATAGTGTGATTAACCCTTATAAAAAGAGAGTGAACATCATTTCTCAAATGCTATTATGGCCGAAGTTTCACTCTCCGTATTTCACCTACTCCATGCAACACGCCCATCCCGCTTAATGCGTGCATGTGGTTCGGCCCAAATCTTTTATCAAAGACTTTCTAGAAATCATTATTCATGAAAAAATGACTGTTGTGTCCGACTTTATTGATGGATTAGGTCAAAATTTTAAAAATAAAAAAAGGAACAACTTTTAGCTTTAAGGAGCTGGATCTACCTCATTATCATTTGTCTTATGCACAAAGTGATTCTAAAATTGAATGGGTCCTCAAGACTAAAAAAAAATAAAAAAATAAAAAAAAAAGTTTATATTTTGCTTATAACATATCAATCTTCACACGTAACTAAAAAGTTGATATAGCCTTTATTTTCCAACTATCTAAAGCACTAAAGTCCAAAGTCAAACACAAACTTGTAAACAAACAGAAAAATCATAACTCTAATGGCCCACTTGTCTCAATTTCATAATGGATTATTATTATTATGATGAACTTTCTTACTTTTCTTCAATGCAAAGGGATCTTCAATTCAAACACGAGAGAAGACGTGAAACACATAGTTTATGACCATGTGAACTTATTGTATCAAGTACTCGGTGATGTAGAGAAAAAAAAAAAAAAAAAAAAGTACTCGGTGATGTCATATTGCATACATCATAACTCACAGGTATGATCCATGAAAATTGACTTCAACAAACACACAAATTTTCTTCATGTGAAAATGATATATATATATATATCACGGAGTTTATTATTATTATTTTTTTATTAATAAAAAATACACTACTCACAAACTTACTTTTACTCTGGAGACTCGAATCTGAATCTCTCTACTTTAGAAAGTCAAGCTAAAATATTTTTGGTTCTCTTTGTCTTGTTTGATTTTTTACTTTTCCTTTATTTCATTATGTTCGTGAAGCTTGAGTGGAGAAAATTTATTTCCTTTATTTCATTATATTCATGAAAAAATGACCGGTTGTGTCCGGCTTTATTGATGGATTAGGTAAAAAAATTTTAAATGAAAAAAGGAACAACTTTTAGCTTTTAGTTTTGATAAAAGAATATTAGGGGCTGGATCTAACTCCTTATCATTTGTTTTATGCACAAAATGATTCTAACATTGAATGGGTCCTCAAGACTCAAAAATAAATAAATAAAATAAAATAAACAATGTCTTTTGCTTCTAACATATTTTCTCAATTCTATTTTAATTATTCGTTTTGTAAACTGCGACTCACATAATTATAAATCACAATTTATAAAATCAAGGGTTAAAAAAGAACGAATGTAAACTAAAAAGTTGATATAGCCTTTAATTTTTCCAACTACCAAAAGCACTAAAGAACCCAAGTCAAACACAAACTCATAAACAAACAGGAAAATCATTACTCTAATGGCCCACTAGTCTCAATTTCAAAATGGATTATTATTATTACGATGAACTTTCTTAGTTTTCTTCAAACACGAGAGAAGATTTGAAACACATATAGTTTATGACCATGCGAGCTTACTATACGATGATGTCATATTGCAGACATCATAACTCACAGGTATGATCCACGAAAATTGACTTCAATTAACACACAAATTTTCTCCATGTGAAAATAATATATATATCAAGGAGTTTATTATTATTATTTTTTTATTAATAAAAAATACATTACTCACATACTCATTTTTACTTTCGAGACTTAAATCTGAATCTCCCTACTTTAAAAAGTCAAGCTAAAATATCTTTGGTTCTCTTTGTCTTTTTTCTTTTTCTTTTTTTTATGATCAAAAATTCCCTCAAACAAGGTCTTTTAAGGATCCCACCTTATGGCGTTAAATTGAAAGTAATGTAACACAGTCTTATGATGAATCGATAACATAAAAAACTTAAGAAATTCGAATACTAACTTGTGAAGTGCATGCGTCGAACTCCTAACTTCACTACTATGCCTTTCCTTTATTTCATTATGTTCATGAAGCTTGAGTGGAAGAAAATCAGAGGGTTAACCACGAAACCTACGGTTCTAAAAATTTGGAGTTGTTACGTCAGTGGTTGTTAAGAGACCACAGTCTTAATCTCTCTGTCTCTCCTGAAGTTTCAGATTTTTGTCTCTCCCCATCAAAATATCTCTCTTTCTAGAAGCTGAGTTATATGTGTGGTTAGGAATTGTCTGCTGTAACTGGATAATTGATCGGTGATATATATATATATATATATATAATCCGTATATAGTAGGATATTTTGGGTGGAAGTGCAATTTGTGAGGGTTGAAAGGTCAATTCTAGTCCAACCCGCACTCTGAATAACATTGGTTAAGCTCGGGTTGTACTCGTCCTCCCGTTAAGAAAAGCTATCCCGAGCACGCTCAAATTTGTTGCATGGCTGAATTGGCAAATTGGATCAATTTTTCTTTGAAAATTAACTTTTTATATTATAAATAAACAAAAAATTAAGATTTAAAAGAAGAAGAAGAAGAAGCTAAGTTGAAAAGAAAAGGGTGATTATAATTTGGAATATATATATATATTATATTTAAATTTTAAACATATATAAAAATATGGAAGATAAAATCTTTTTATATTTTTGACTTTTCAATTTATTTATTTATTTTTACATTTTAATTTGAATAAAACATAATTTTTTACTTGATTTGATTAATCAAGTAAATTGAATGACTTAGGATTTCAACTAAAGTCCAACCGAATTAAAAAAAAAAAAAAAAAAAAAATTCAACTGAAGCCAACCTTAAATGTAAAAAAATATTTACAAATTGAACTAAAGTCTGCGAAAAATTGTATTGGGCTCAAATTGGTTTGGAATTGTCCCACCCAATACACATAGTAAACAAGTGTAAATGCATGTGGTAGTATGTCTCAAATTCTTCGAAGGATGCTATTATGAAGAGGTGCGGTCCGACGCATTAGCTAGTCGAAGACTGAGGTGCTCGAACCGATTAGACTTGCCACCTAATAGGTGCAAGACTCGTTTCCTTATTTGAATCGGAGATTTGTAATGTAAGTTGTTTTTTTGTAATTAAGAAAGTTATCTCTTATTAGTTAGACTGTTATTCTCGAGTTGTTGTTATAGTAACTTCTTGTTAGACAAAGTATATATACATATATTAAAAACTCTATATATAAGGATGGAGTTGGGTAGAGAAGACAAAGAGAAGAGAGTGAGTGAATGTAGACGGATGCAACCTCATAAGAAGAAAGAGCCAAAGGTTGGTTGGTTTGATAGATAAACTTTGAACGATTTGAATACGAACATGTTATTTACTTGTAATATTTCTTTTTAATTTATATTAGTAAAAATTAACATAGGCTTAGAGATTAGATGAATCATGTCAAACGTTGTGTATTGTGCTTAATCGATTAATGTTTGATATATATATATATATATATATAATATTCCCACCCCAACAAATGGCCCACCATTTTCCTAGTAAGAAGTGGCATTGACTGGTTAACATCAAAGCACAAAGAGGACGTAAATCATATGGTTGATAATGTTCGTTAAAAAAAAATATGGTTGATAAACAGTGGTACTTTCTAATTATTGTACCATTGTATCTTGATATGATCATTACAACACGTGCTCATACCTGGACATGATGTGTCCCACGTGTGAAAAAAAAAAAAAAGGGAAAAAAACAACAATAAAATCGGTGGGGCTGTTCCAACCTAAATTTTCCACAAAAATCTTATCGTATGGAACAAATGAAAAGAATAGTTTATATTTTCATATACTACTTTATGCTAGTTGTTGTCACAATTGAGTTTTTTCTTCTACTTTTCCTTTGAAGAAAAAGTAATTTTTTTTTTTTCTTCCATATCATTTTAGGAAATTTTGAATTGTAATTAAGTAATAGCCAAAATATGAAAAAGATTTTTACCTAAAAAAATATATATATGAAAAAGACTCATTTCTATTTCAATTTATTTATTTATTTTCTTCAAATTTTACTTTCCCTAGCTCATTAAATTCAAGAACCAATTAGAAAAATAACAAATCGAAAATGCAGGTAAGAAGTCGATTTATTTACATATAAAAACAAAGTTATTTCTTGATCATGTCTGATAAAGTATTGTAAAAGGAAACAAAATATGAAAGTACCCCTTAATTGAAGGAAAGTGGACAACGTAAGAATAGTGAAATTAATGTTGTCATGGGATGATGCAATACTACATGCGTCACCCATATAACGTGTGCTATGTTTAATATTCCAAAAGAAATAAGATAACAAAGACCCCACTCACTAACTGGCTTATTATAACTTGACTCGGTTGACTTCCATTAACTTCCAAAAAAACAAGACTTGAAGGAATAGTAGCGGAAGCCAACAAGCTGACTCGGGCACGACTCAATATACTCAATATTACTTCTAATACATTAATCGCATCAATGAAACTTATAATATTAAAATGTAACTCTCTATGTACTTACAAAGTTACAAGTAAAAAAGGTAACGCTTGTAGTCTTTGTATAGATTAAAGGTAGTTACTACCTGCAGGGCCGAGGTAGAATTTCAATTCAGAGAAGGGAGAGAGGAAAAAAAAAAAATAGTTATGAGATAATTTTTGAAACTAATAAATTTAGTAGTCAATCATATATAAATTTTCTTAAATATATAAAGAAATAAAAAAAAAATCATATATATTATAAAAGGTGGGGGCACGTGCCCCCAGCCATACACTGGTTCTACCCCTGCCAACCTGTATGTATTTCAGTCCTTTCATGACTAACTTTTCCATGGATAAAAGTTACTCAAGATTATGCTAAATTTTATCCCTAACGCGATTTTTGTGAATGTCACGCCCTTAGTCAAGGTATATAAGAAACAATTGAACATGATGAGGCCAGGTGGATCTCTTTAAATTTTGAAAGTTTTTTTTAGGAGTTTTTGTGACATTTTTAGGAGTTCAATGGGGGGATTTTTAAATTGATTGAAATTTCAGTACTAGGCCAGTGATGCAAGGTCATTGTGAACTTTAAAGAATTCCCACTCTTCGTATGATTGTTGATTGTTATTGTAACAACTCACTTGTAGATATATATTATTCACTTTAAGCCTGAGCCCATACAATTTTATTCTTTAATTTTATCCAAAAATGTCTCATACCAATTAGAGTGACACACTTACATATATAATATTTCTCCTTTCCACACCAAGGTACCTGTATCTCGCCGAGTGTGATAATATGTCATTGCCTATTGCACCCGTCCCCAAAATCACCACAGATGTTGTGTATCAATAAAAGTTCTGAGACCACTAATTGGGCCAATGAAACATATACGTGTAAAGGTCCAATCACAAATAATATGCAAAACAAAATTTCATAAGATGTACTCCCTCTATCCCAAAATAAATATACCTTTTTGGGAATCTAACTTTCTAAGGGATGGCTTTTAAATTTTTTTTATTGTACTGAAAGTGAATAAATTATCAATTTACCCATAGTGGGTCCACGGTAATGTGATGGTTTACTTATTATATATTCAATGCAATATATAAGATTAAAATGGTAATGTTACAAATAAAAAATAATAAAATGCGACATTTATTTTCCGACGAATAAAAATTAAAATGTGGAGGACAGAAGGAGTACGTGGTCCAATATATAACTACAAATCAGAACTAAATAGTAAGCACACCTTTTTTTTTTTATTTTATAAGATCTATTAATGAATAAACCTACTCTATTTTGTTCATTAATAGAATTTGATGGTCTATATAGGAAGTAAAATAGGACTTCTTTGTTAAAAAAAATTTCAAAAAAGAAGATATTTTATGTCCATATATCTAAAACCATTAAACTAAGAATCAAAACACAAATTTATGGACGGATAATATTCCTCAAAAGGGTCACTATTCCCTTGGTACAAAGTGGATTGACTTAGATGATGACGAACTCTTTGAGTCTTTCTCCAATATATGCCACAAGAACAAAGAAGACGTGAAACATATGGTTGATAACCAATGGGACTTCCTAATCATTGTATGATTGTGTCATATAATATTATGTCAATATTGAATGCATCATTACAACACTTTTTTCTTTTTCTTTTTCTTTTTCTTTTTTTTCAAAGTACAACACTTACTCACCTATTGTAAAAATTGACTTCTACCAATACATAATGTGTCCACATGTGAAAAAAATAAAAATATGTACATATATGGACGTGAGAAACCTAATCCTTATTTGTTTTCTTGTAAGATGTAAGATTTTATTAGAGAAAAGGAAAATGATATTCAATTTCTTAATAAATGCAGAGCTTTCAAACATAGACAATGAACTGTTTATTATTATTATTATTATTATTTTTTTTTGGTCTAATAAAATATTAGAAAAGGAAACAATATATGGAAAAGAAAATTAAAGTTGGTGAAATCCATATTTGCATGATAATGACGCAATATTCCATGCGTCACCCATATAACCTGTGCAATGTTTAATTAATATTCAAAAATAAATCAAATAAACAATGACCCCCAACTCAGCTAAAAAAAAAAAAAAGAAGAAGAAGAAGAAGAAGACAACAACAACTTGACTTCGTTATAAGCATAAATATGGGGTATTTAGCCAATCACAATCGGACTGGTAGCGGAACCCAGCAAGCCGACGCGGGCACGACTCAGTCCTACAGGACCACCACCCACAGATACATCATAATCAGTGTGTAAGAAATTTTTAGATTTGTCTGGAAATCATTGATCTCATTAATCACTATTGATTACGTCAGCAAGAATTACAAAAAGTTACATATTTTTGACACAATAATTAAGGGTCTGTTTGGCAATTGTTTTTGCTCCGTGTTTTTTGCTTCTGGCAATATACTGTGGTAAAGCAGAAGCACGAAACGTGTTTGGTAACATTTGTTGCAAATTGAATAGTATTCAAGCGTTTCCAAAAACGAGGCCAAAACTGGAAGCAAAAATTTTTTGCTTCCAGTTGCTCCCATGCCGTAGCAAAGCATTGTTTAAAAAAAAAAAAAAAAAAAACTCTAAAATGACATTTTTATCTAGTTATTTAATTTTTTTTTAACTTGTAACACTTTTTTACCAAACGTGTTTTTTGCTTCAAAAAATCTTACAACAAATATACTTTACCAAACAGATTTTCAAATAATATTGGACACACTTCAAAGCAATTATTGTTACCAAAAGCCCTAAGAGCATTTCCAACAGTCTGTTTTAAAAACATTTTTGTGTAAAGTATACACTGCCACATGTGATTTGTAAATTTTTTTCATCTCCAGCAGTCTATTAAGAAACACTGCCACATCACTAATGTGTAAAAGGTTTGTGTATTTTACACAGCACTTTTACACTGCCAAGTAAACATATTTTCTCTCTCCTCCCTTCTTCCCACTCACGTTCCCTTTCTTCTCTCTCATTCATTTACGCCTCTTTGTTTCCCACTTTTCTAAAGTGCAATAGAGAAGAATCTATAACTGGCGATAAGGTAAAAACTGATCGACCATCTTTTATTTATTTATATTTTCTTACTTTTGTTTGATCTTTATCTTCTGCAATCATACTGTAAATTCTAGGGTTTTTTTAGATTTTTTATCCTTTTACATTCTATTCTAATGAGATAAATATGTACTAACCAAATATTAGATATATATTTTAATCACGTAGTTTCTACATACTTGAATCTTATTTTTATTGTTTGTTATAAGTTTCCGATGGCAATGGCGTAAAAGGTTTGTTATTGGCGGGATGGGAAAGTGAAATATAGGGAAAAATTATTATTTTTTTCCTAATTGAGGAGGATTGGGAGGTGAGGTTTAATCGCCAAAAGATTCTGTAAAAATTATGTAGGGTATTGGGTATAACACGTGGTTGGTTGTTATTGGAAATACGTTTTTACACAAAAGTTATAAAACAACCGCTGGAGCTAAAAATAGTTAATACAAAATTTTTGTATAAATCAACTCTGACACATCATATTTACACAAAAAATTTTAACATACCGCTGGAGATGCTCTAAGTATCCAATGTTAAAAGTATTTCTTTGTGTACTTACAAGTAAAAAAAGTAATAACCGAATAATAAATACTTTTAGTGGATAAACAAGATATAAGAGTTAGAAATACAATTCGCTACCTCATTAACTTGTTATCGGAGCTTGTTTGTAGTTTTTGTAATAAAAGAAAAATATTTTTGTTATGTTTAATTGTATGAAATTAATGTCTTATAATAAAAATTAGAGTTTGAACTAAAAAAAAATTTAATTTTAAGACACCAATGTTTGATTGTACAAAACCCAGTCCGCTGTGATGGGCAGGCTTATATTCAACAGCATTGGCATTATGATTGATTGTAGCATATACAATGGGTGGGTAGGCCATTCTTCCTGGACTAAAATTCTCCCGTGCAAAACAGTGTTTTGTCTTATCCAAGTAGTAACGTATTTTATAAAAATATTGTGATGTTCAACGTACATCACTATTCGAAAGGAACATGATTATAAAGGGTTTTGATCCATTTCACCTCTATATATATATATATATATATATATATATATATATATTTGGTCATTCAAAGGTACAAAGGCTTAAAGTCAATATGACAGTACAGAGGCATAAAATCAAGCCAGAAAAGACATACAAAGCTTAAAGCAAAGCAATAAATGAAAAACAAACTCCAAATTTGTTTTCTCCGACTAAATCTGTTTATGTTCGGTTTGTTTTCAGATCATATGTACGGATCAGTTGTTTTCTCCGACTAGATCTCTGGTCTAAATCGGTTTTGGTTTTTCCCATCTCGATTTAATATTTTGCTCCTTGATTTGATCTTGTGCGAAATTTTTGAGTGTTTGATGATGACTACACTTTTCAACCGCTCCTATTTACTGCGTTCACCAATTGATTTGATGCTTCGGACGAGCCGGACATATTCATGTCTATAATTGTGACGGCCAAGGGCAATCAGATGTCACAACACAGTTATTTTTGAGGTGGATCAAAATGTAACTGAAGTTGTCAATTTTAACTGTGACGAATAGTCAGAGATGGAATCACCTGTAGGGGCAATTGCCCCGACTGAATTTTATTTGTAAGTGAAGTAACTGGATTTCTAAGTGATGACAACATTTGAAAACGGAAGTTTGGTAATCTTGAAAAAATGGATGGTGGGTAGGAAACTAAGATCAATTGAAAACCGTTGGGAGTGTGGTCAATAAAACATGTTAAAGTCTTCTAAGCAAAAGGAAACGTGTACTGAGAGTAGTGGCTCTCATAAATTTGATAATTAATCTATATTAATATCTTATATTTATTTTTAAGTACTCTCAACAACAACAACGTATAATGACCAATAATAAAAGACTGAAAATAGAAAATGTCCAAATCAAAAGGCTTGTAAAGTCAAGAAAATAAATATATACAGATGAAGATACAGAGAAAAAGATGAAGAAGTCTTGAGTTGGTCATGAATTTTTGGGAACGCACGTTGGGAAACCGCGTGGGCATAAGCTTTAGCATTGAGGAGAAGATTCCATCGACGCAAGACTCCGAAATAAGAAAAATATTCCGTCAATCTCAGTGCAACGCGGTAACAACACGGAATACACCGAAGAGTTTCGGTGTGGTTTGATAAAATTAAAAATTAACGCATAAAATTTTTATAGTTAAATTTCAAATATTAAAGTTTTAAAATATTAATTAAAATATTTTTTATTTTTTAAGAATTTTAGCATTTAATGAAAAGTGATATTTATTATTTAAAATTTTATTTGAATTTAAGTGACATTTATTTATTTTGAGTGATATTTAAATTCCATTATTCAACCCACTTAATTGGTTAAGTCGTCAATTCAATTAGAATTAAACGTTAAATTGAGTTATTAAAAATAATACCGAACTTTCATTTAATGGACGAGGTCGGTGGTCATTTGAATGTTCTCATGTGAGAGATTGTCAGTTTTATTTATTTATTTCTTATTAGTTCCTTACAAAGTTAATTAATAGGGGAGACCATTCATGTTATCGTGTCAAGACATATGCATCCTCTTATATCAATCGACACGAATACAATGACAACAAATTTTGACATGAACATGATATGATTATTACACTAATAATTAATACAACAACACGGTAATAAATGAATCAATACCTGCATGAGAAGAAACGTTTATTTGAAATTTTATCCTATTATCATTAAATTAGCACGAATACAATCCAATTTGTTAAAAATGTCATTTTGAACACACAAGTTAAGTTAAATAGATCATTTCTAATACGAACATGACATGTATAGGGTGATTAAGGTCTAATCGGGTTATATACAGGTTGACAGGTTAAAAACACATGTTTAATTAGCATGTCAATTCATATTAACACAATTATAATCCGAATACGATTAAACCAAACCTAAATGTTACTTATCACTTTATTGTGTTCAAATCGTGTTAACGAGTTATGTGACTTATATGTCAAGTATTGTCACCGCTGCCTTCTAGGGAAAAAAAAAAAAAGTATTGCCACTGCTATTAATTAGGTTGCCTTTTTTAAAAAATAAATTTTAATATATATTAGTAAATGAGAGAGAGAGAGAGAGAAAGTTGATCGGTGCGGAAGAAAGTAAATGTATTAATGACCTAGAGAGGGTCATCAACTTGTTTGATTTTTGTGATTGATTCATTTATTCACGATAATTATTCATAAAAAATCCACAATCACAAAATAAAATGATAAAATAAAGCAAGTAAAATAAAGTTTGAGATATAATACCAGGATATTTAGCGTAAAAATCATTTCGAGAGAAAACCATGGAGACCTAGCCTTATTGTCTCTGGCGAAAACAATCAACTATTTAGAAGTAAAGTTATAAACTCTGACTCAGGCTTATACCCTCTCTACTTTACAAAGAACTAATTGTTGACGTCTCAAACCTGTGACTCTTTGTCCCCTTGCTGCAGACGTCAAGCTTATTCCTCAATTTTTGTAAACGGGTTGCTGGAAAAGCACAAATGCTAAATGAACACTCTATTCCCTTCATAGTGATCGATTCACCTTTCATACAATGATATGAAAAATCATGAAGGAATTCTACAACCCTAATCAAACTGAATACATTTAGCCTTATTGTGTTCAAGTCGTGTTGACGAGTTATGTGACTTCTATGTCAAGTATTGTCACCCCTACCTTCCACGAAAAAAAAAGTATTGTCACTGTTATTAATTAGGTTTCCTTTTTTAAAAATAAAATTTAACTATCATTTACTTTTTTAATAAAACTTAATGCATTTTAAAGCCGTGATGGTCGTGAACCCACCAGAACTCCGGAATTAAACATGTTTAACCTGGATGGGCGACTCACTGGGAAGTCTCTGGTCCTGAGAAACTAAAAGGGGACAATATTGTGTCTAGATAGGGTGAGTGTTGCTACAAATGGTATCAGAGCCTAACCCAGCCAGAAGTGTGGCCAACGAGGACATTGGGCGCCAAAGGGGGTGATTGTGACGACCTTGTGGGTGGGTGTGTGTGAGTGTGAGCGTGAGCGTGTGCATGTGGCACCAATAGACTATCACACTAAGCGAGTTACAGGTGCACAATCCCACATCGCGTGGGTGTTGATGGGGTAAATACTATATATAAATTTAACACCCTTCTATAGCACAGCGCTTTTTAAAACCGTGATGGTCGTGAACCCACCAGAACTTCGGAGTTATGCGTACTTAACCTGCAGTAGTACCAGGATGTCTCTAATCAAGGAGAGCAAAAAACGAATAATATTATGTCTGACTAGAGTGAAGGTCGTTACTGTAGGGAAACGTGCTAGTTTAAAAACTTTTCGAGGGATTTTAAATTCATAGATCTTGATTCATCACACAGAGACAAGTTTTATGCAAAAATAAAATATGATGTATCATTCAATTAAAAGATTGAATACTTACATCAAGGTTTGAGTAAACCTTAGATCTCTCCTCTAAAGTGAATGTTCTCACTTATTGTAGATCCCTTTTGCTAGACACCTTTTCCATGGATCTCCATCATCTTGGTAATAGTCTTGCCTTTAGAAATCACTCATAAACCTCCATGAATGACCTTGGAAAACTAGGCTTGTGGGAGCCTCCATTAGATGAGAACACTAACCCTAATTTTCTAGAGAGAGAAATTTTATTCCTTTTTCCTTCTTCAAAAAAAATCACCCCCAAAATATACATAGACCATGTATATTTATAGGCAACATAAAAATAAAGAAAATGAAATAACAAATCCTTCTCAATCTCTAATTCATATGTCTCAAATCTAATATGATTCCAATATCAAGTTGGGCTATGAGTGAGAATCCATTGGACCTATTATTTTATTGGCTACAATGAATTAATAATTGGCCCGGTCCATGAACCCAATTTAATTAATTCATAAATTAATTTCTACTCCACTAAAAGAAATTAATTGAACTCCAATTAAATAAATAAATAATCTCTAAGTCAAATTTGCACTTTGACTCCTCTATGCATAATTAGTTATCGGATAAATAAAACCATCAATCCGACTACTTAATTAATATATTTATTTTGGTACCTTTGATTATTTCTGGCTCGATCACAATAAAACATTTGTTTGACAAAAATAATAATTTAAATAAATAAATATATAATAAATCATTTTGTCTAAAAACACACGAAGGCCTTCGAATTTACTTTGTGATCAACCATAATCAATACAAAATAAATACAAGTAGCAATGATGCAAATATTGAAAATATAACCCTCTAATTATTAATTACCTAACTACCCAAAGTGTCAGTCTAAGGATTCCGAAGAATCTGCCGAACAAATCAAAGTAATTATTAATTAATAAAAGAGTCTATAATTTTCTCATACTTAAGAGTCAAATGTCATGACGGTGATAGGGAGCAATTGCATACGACGGCTCTCGCAATATATCTCAACCTAACGCGGATCCAGTTCAAATCTTAATTAATTATGAGTCCATCCATAATTACCGACTATAAACCATTTATGATTATTATTTATATATCATGCATTAATTGCCATCACATACATATATATAAATATCTTTTGTAATCAAATGGACACTATCAATTCTATAATGAATCGTAATATAATATATTGAATTCACTAATTGTATAAAACATAAATATTTCAGAAACGTCAGGAACATATGTGTAGGTGCAAAATTTCGCTCAACCAATAATGACTGAGAAAAATAAAACAACTCACTCAAAAACAATAAAAATAAATAAGAACGATGTATAGAGAAGTGTGGAATTGCTTGATCCTTTATTGGAGGTCTTAGCCTCTATTTATATACAAAAGATTACAAAATTATGGTAGGACTCGCGTTGCTTGCCCTCCAATTCTTTCTATATAACCATTCTTTTCTAATAGAGTTCTTTCCATTGTCGAATCTTCCATACATAGAAATTGCCTTGTACAGAACTTCCTATCCGAATTTTCCTTCTACAGTAAATCCTTCAAATGGTAGGATTTGCGCATTCTTGGGCTGAATATATTTTGATCCGACTGTGCTTGGGTAATAGGCCGGATGTTAAATACTCATACGCTGGGCTGACGACAAGCTGGGCTGATGACTTCTTGATTCGGCCTTGATGGAAGTTGGAGGATAACTAACAATGGTCTTGGGCTGTAAATACCCTCAATTTGGGCTTGAGCATGATGGGCCTTATATGTCCTTGGAATGTAGATATGGGTAGTGGTGACGTGTGCGCTTCTTATTGGAGGGAGTTTTTTTTTCCCTCCACACTTTGCCCAAAATTTCATTTTTAATTGAGTGACGGCTCCTATTAAAGAGGGAATTGAAACCGGTTTTTACTTTGCTTCAGAAACGGTTCGTGGTCTTTCATTATTAATCCGTCACACAAGACTTTGCAAGAGTTACATTTGCCCTTGCTGCACTTCTGCGTCCTTCATTCCATCGCTTTGTCAGGTTAGTTTCACATCCTTCTCTTCAATCTTTTATTATGAGTACTTCATCTACTCCCGAACGTGTAGACCTTGGGGATTCTGAATCCACACCTTCATCTTCCCCCATTCGCATTAGGGCTCCCCCTCCTAGGGCTTCTACAGATCGCCCTTCGTTGAATCCATCAGGTACTTCCCCTCTTCCAACCGAAACATCCACCTCAGGCTCTGATTACGTTCTTACCCATGAAGAGAAGAAAGCAATCATCTCTATTCGCCGCATCAAATTCTCTATTGCTTCGGTAATGGAAGAATTTGATGTTCCTGAAGGAGTAGACATTGCAGAATATCCCGAGGGTGCCGATTTCACCTCCGGCGAGGGAATTGAGGAGGATGAGTTGCTTCTTTCGGTAGGGCACCTTAACGCCCTCCGATTCCCTCTTCATCCCTTCTATCATTTAGTTTTCAATAAGCTAGGTCTTGCCCCCCTTCAAGTAAATCCCAATTTCTTTCGCATCCTTTCGGCGTTGTTGGTGCGCCGGAAATTAGAGGCTCTGGATTTGACCCTTGCCGACCTTCTGCTTACTTACAATATATCTAAGCATGGGACCGAGCCTGGTCGCTTCTTTTTTACCTCTCCCCTTCATCAAAGGATATGCACGAACCTTCCTTCATCCGAAAAGAAATTGAAAGAAAGGATGGTTGTAGTTAAAGGAAAATGGTTCGTGTCCCAATCAATTGCGCTTCCCATTCCGCGCAAATTCGGGAAATTAGGTATAGAATATTTAACCTCCCTTCATACCAAGTGTTCTGGCTGTTTTCCTTGCCAAGTCTTAATATTTCGCCGTATTTATGAATTTCTTGGTGTTTTTTCAGCTACATTCCCAGCCTCCGCAGCAAGGAACAGACTTTCTTTTCTTGAGGAACGAGTCTGGAGTGACCCCTCACCTATCGAGGACCTGCTAACTTCCTCCAACCTCAAGGACATTGCTTCCAGTGCCGTTGCTGCAGACCTCATGGATCTGGCTTTACCATCCTTTGACAGTTTCCCTATGACCGAGGAGGAAATACGGCGGGCTGAGGCTTTAAAAAAGAAAGCCGGAGATGCCCAACCCTTGGTCGTCATTGGATCAACTGAGGATGAGGTGGAGGTTGAGGAACCACCATTGAAGAAATCTCGCCTCAACCCCTCTTCCTCTGGCAAGGGCAAAGTCCCCTCTAAAAGCAGAGGGAAAAAAGCTGGAGAGGCCGAACCTGAAGATGAAGTCAGGGCCTTTGTTCTTGCTGAGACTGGGGCTCCTTGGACTCCTTCCTTCACCAGGGCTGACAAGTCAGTCCTACACTCAGGGGATTCTGTGGTTACAGACCCTTCAGCTGCACTGGCGGTGGCTCGAGGAATGTGGCTCCCAAAGGACGAGGAAGCCATCAGCCAAATGGGGTTGGAGCAACTACTCCCCTCTGCCCCAGTCCGGGCCATAGAGGTTCGCATTGCACCTTCAGAATTATGTTACTCTTGCTTGCTTGTGTTTCTATTTATGCTTATATTTGCTTCCCTGTTAAACAGAGTCTATACCACACCATGGCCCTCTGCGCCACTGCTGAAGCTCAATCCCTCTTCATCAAGAAGTTGGAAAAGGATCTTGACAATGCAGAGAAGAGAGCCACTACTGCCTCTACCAATCTGAAGATAGCTTCTGAAGCCAAGGATGCGTATAAGAGGCAGTTGTCAGCCTCTGAGGCTAAGGTGGATTCTCTTCAAGCCGAGGTTCAACGCCTGACCGAGGCTCTTACTACTTGCTTCAAGGCGGGGAAGCAAATGCAGGGGCGCTACTCCTGTCTGGCGCACCTGGCTAGTGCTAAAGCGTTCCGGTCTGGCTATAATTAGGGCTCAGGCCCTAAGACGATGGATCCGGACGCCTTTGACAAGCAGGTGGGGGTGCACTTCCCATACGATGAAGGGCCAGAGGCTTTGGAAGCTGAAATTCGCTTTGCCGAGATGGTGAAGGCACACCTGAAGGGTACTCCTAGCTCCCCTGCGCCTGCGGCTACCTCAAGTCCTAATGTAGTGGATGCTTTTGAATCTACTCCCTTCGATCCGAAGAGGAAGTAGAACTATGTATTTTGTTTTTATGAACAGCCTGTTTTGGGATAATGAATATAACTTTTCGTTTTAGGCTTGCCTGACTTGTTTTTGCTGTATGCTCTTGATACTGTTCATATTTCTCTGACTGGTAATGTGTTTAAACACTAAACATTGTCTTTATGCTTCAGATTTATGTTATTCGTGAAAACGCAAGGATTGTGGGAAGAAGGAGATCCTTTTAACAGTTTAGTTGATATCGCAGGATGAGTCGTATGGACAATGATTTAACTGTTAAATGAACCCTCCTCGCCTTCTACTTGCCTTCAGTAGACGTATACATACTATTTCCTTCTCATGTGTTCCTGATGTGGGGTGGAATATGATGAACTTATGACATATCCGCATACACAAGGTAGTAAACACTTGGAGTCCGGAGGAAAGAGTTCTGATCTGAGTATCAGAGGTCTAAAGCGAATTACTCCTAGGCACTGAGTGTGGAGGAATATTGCTGAATAGGACACTTAGGATCCGAAGCTGTCTCGGATACTCAGGATCCGAGGCGAATTATTCCTCGGCACTGAGTGTGGAGGACTAGTGCTGAATAGGACACTTAGGGTCCGAAGCTGTCTCGGATACTCAGAATCCGAGGCGAGGAGTATTGCTGAATAAGACACTTAGGGTCCGAAGCTGTCTCGGATACTCAGGATCCGAGGCGAATTATACATTCCCTGGCGTGGAGCCGGGGGGGGTTTTGCCGAGCCGAACACTTAGGGTCCGAGGCGAATGACTTACTCTCCGGCGCTGAGCCTGAGGGGAGGTTTAAATGAATCACTCCCCGGCGCTGAGCCAGAGGGGATGTTTTGCCGAGCCGGACACTTAGGGTCCGAGGCGAGATTTTCGCCGAGCCGAACACTTAGGGTCCGAGGCGAATGACTTACTCTCCGGCGCTGAGCCTGAGGGGAGGTTTAAATGAATCACTCCCCGGCGCTGAGCCAGAGGGGAGGTTTTGCCGAGCCGGACACTTAGGGTCCGAGGCGAGAGAACTACTCCCCGGCGCTGAGCCTGAGGGGAGGTTGTGCCGAACAGGACACTTAAGGTCCGAGGCGAATGAATTACTCCCCGGCACTGAGCCTGAGGGGAGGTTTATCTCATATTTTTCCTCAAATCACTTATTATGAGGCCGAAGACTCAAAAATGATAGGAGGCCAAGAAAGCGAGTAACAGTGGCTGTGAAGTTCTCCATTTGTTGACTTTAGAGACCTGCCTCCACTGATACTCCCTTCTTGGCAACCAAATGTTGTGGACCACGCATATATGAACCGCATTTCTTTTCTATTTCTATTCGATGTAGGACATAGACTAAATGTTGTCAAAAAAGTCGGTGTAAGGAATGCCTCTGGTATTGAGCCTGACAGCCTTAAATACCAGTGGGCCCTCCTTACACCGTAATTAACTATTTGAATATTCCCATATATAACAAAATGTGGCACATACTGTTTTGTCGATGTGGGATAGCTTGTGTAAGCATGCTGGGCCATAATTCATGTGTTTTGTGTCTTGTGTGCAAGTTGGTTTTTGTGTTTGTGTTTTTGTTCTTTTTGTGTAAAAATCATTGTAAATGTTTTGCTTCTAACGCATAGTGCGACTTGGCATGCGCATAAAAGTTGCGTAATCATAGAGTTCGTATGCCCCCATTTTTATAAAAAGAAACAAAAATAGAGGGGAGTTGTATTGAATATAGAAGCAAAATAAAGAAAAGTTTGGCTGACTGTGGACATATTCAGCCTTATTTGTGAAGAACTTGTAGCAAAATTGACAAACTTAACTAATGGAAATACCTTTTCAGGTGTATTGCGTTCCAAGGACGCGCAATGGGACGTCCGCCAGCTTCGGCCAAACGATATGCTCCTTTCCCCACTACTTTGGTAACTCTGTAGGGTCCGGTCCAATTAGGTTCCAGTTTCTTTACATGAGCTGTCTCCTGCTTCAAAACCCAATCGCCTACCACAAAACTCCTGAACCTGACGCGTTTGTTATAACTGTTACACACCTGTTGTTGGTATGCCGCGAGTCGAATTGCTGCTGCATCTCTCCTTTCGTCCACCAAATCAAGGCTATGTTCGAGTTGTTGCTCATTGTTCCCCTCCAGTACCAAGGATGTCCGAAGGGTTGGGATTATGGACTCAGTGGGAATGACAACTTCGGATCCATATGCCATAGCAAATGGGCTTTCTCCCGTGGGTCGTCTTGGAGTGGTTCGATAGGCCCAAAGCACTTGAGGGAGATTCTCGTACCACTTTGTCTTCAATTTCTCCAATTTTTTCTTTAAGCACCCGAATATCGTGCAATTAGTTATTTCAGCTTGCCCATTGCCTTGTGGATGACTAACTGCAGCCAACTTTTGCAAGATTCCATGTTCGCTAAAGAATTTCCTTGTACTTCTGTTATCGAGGTTCTTACCATTGTCCATTACGATGACTTTTGGTACCCCAAACCGGCAAATAATGTTGCTCCAAATGAAATGCTTTACTTCTTCGTGGGTGATGCTAGAGAAGGCTTCAGCTTCCACCCACTTGGTGAAGTAATCCGTAGCCAGAAGCACATGCTCCTTTTTGTCCATGGTTTTGGGCAATGGTCCTACTATATCAATCCCCCATTGGGCGAACGGCCATGGATTAGCCATGGCGTGCAAACCCTTGGCAGGTTGGTGCTTTAATGGACCATGGCGCTGACACTTGTCACATCGTCTAGAGTATTCCTCGGCATTCCGAGCCAAGTATGGCCAGAAATAACCTTGGGTTAGAATTTTGTGTGCAAGGGATCTTCCTCCGGAGTGGTTTCCACAATCTCCTTCATGAACTTGTTTTAGAATTGTGAGAGCCTCAGTAGGGGTTACACACTTGAGATAGGGGCCGGAGAATGACCTTCGATACAACTGGTTATTGATGATGGCGTACTTAGCCGCGGTAAGCCTAAGCTTCCTTGCCTCAGCTTTCTGATTCGGGAGAACCCCTTCCTTGAGGTAGGCTTCGATTGGATCAATCCAGCAGGGCTCGCGTGGTACTTCCAGGATCACCATCACCTCTTGCTGGGGATTAATGCTAGGTCCTTCGAGAACATCGATTGGAACAAGTCGAATCAATTCTTCATCTGAAGATGATGCGGCTGCGGCCAATTGATCTGCTTCGGCATTTTCATCTCGTGGTACCTGATGGAACTCGATTTGATCGAATTCTCGGATAGCACTCTCTACAGCATCTTTGTACGACTTCATACGTTCCTCCTTGGGAGAATATTGCCCTGTCACTTGATTGATCACAAGCTGTGAGTCACTAAAAACTTTTAAACATCGTACCTGTAGCTGTTTAGCTAGCCGAAGTCCGGCGAGCATTGCCTCATACTCGGCCTCGTTATTAGTAGATGGGAAATCTAGCAAAATTGACTGCTGCAGCTTGGTACCCTCGGGTGTTGTGATGTCAATACCGGCCCCTGCCCTTTTCCGGTTGGACGAGCCATTAACTCGTAACTCCCAGTATGGCTCTGGAAGTGTCGGTCCCTCAGGTTGATCTTCGTACTCTAGTAGGAAATCCGCTACCGACTGCCCCTTGTGAGATACCTTCGGTGCATAGGTGATGTCAAAAGAGCTAAGTTCAATAGCCCATTTTGTAATTCGACCAGACAGGTCTAGTTTAGCTAGGATAGCCCGTATAAGGAAACTTGTAAGTACCACTATGTTGTGAGACTCAAAGTAATGTCGAAGTTTCCTCTTGGTATAAATTAACGCCAGGATTACCTTTTCTGTCTTGCTGTACCGTGTCTCGGCATCCGTCATCGTTTTGCTTGTGTAAAAGATTGGGTGCTGAACCTTGTCTTCTTCTTTAATCAACACTGCACTTGTTGCTACAGCCGATACTGCCAGGTACAGGATGAGAGTGTCTCCGGGCGTTGGAGCAGAAAGGATTGGGGGTTTTGTCATGTAGCTTTTCAATTGATTGAGAGCTTCCTGCTGCTGAGGTCCCCACATATCTTTGTTTTTGGATCGAATAGCATCAAAGAAAGGTTTATACTTATCAGATAATCGGGATATGAATCGGCTGAGAGCCGCAATTCGGCCGGTTAGAACTTGCACTTCCCTGCGGGTTTTCGGCTCCTGGTTCTGTATGAGTGCCTTTGCCTGAGCTGGGCTTACTTCTATTCCTCTTTTATTTACGACGTGCCCAAGGAACTGTCCTGATAAAACGGCGAAGGAGCACTTGGTGGGGTTCAGCTTCATATTGTATCTCTTGAGAGTATCAAAGACCTCCTGGAGGTGCTTCGGGTGGTCCTCTTTCCGTATACTTTTAACCACCATATCATCGATATAGGCTTCAACTGTATCGCCCAGCAGATTACTGAAGATTTTATTGACAAGTCGCTGGTAGGTGGCTCTGGCATTCTTTAGACCGAAGGGCATCACTCTGTAGCAGTAAGTGCCCATTTCTGTGATGAAAGCAGTTTTCTCCTCATCTTCAGGATTCATGGGAATCTAATTATAGCCGGAGTATGCGTCGAGGAATGTGAGCCTTTCATAACCCGTCGTAGCATCCACCATTTGATCAATCTTGGGCAGAGGAAAGCTATCTTTTGGGCAAGCTTTGTTAAGGTTGGTATAATCTACGCATACCCTCCATTTCCCATTCTTCTTTTGAACGACTACTACATTTGAGAGCCATTGTGGGTATTGCACCTCTCGAATAAATCCTGCTTGTAACAGTTTATTTACCTCCTCGGCTATTATGCGATTCCGTTCAGGTGCGAACCGTCGGTGCCTTTGCTTGACTGGCCTGAATTCTGGGTTAACCCTCAAACTATGGCATGAGACTGTAGGATTGATCCCCACCATATCCGAGTGATCCCAGGCAAAGACATCCGAATTGCACCGAATAACCCCGATCAATGCTTCTTTCTCTTCGGCTGTGCAAGTTGAGCCAATGTAGGTGATCTTCTGAGGGTCTCCGAGGACTACCTCTATAGCTTCGAGGGACTCCTCGGTAGGTGCTTCAGCTTCGGATTTTTCCTCTGCCCTGAGATACTTGGGCAGAGGATACTGTAACTGCTATTTGATTGCATCTTTGGGATTCGCCTCTGACTGAGGTGATTTCGACACTTTCTTTGCTTCGTGTAGCGTTAGCATGTAACATTCTTTGGCAGCAACCTGGTCTCCCCAGAGGTCGATGACCTCCCTGCCATCCGGGGATAAACACCTCATTACTTGATGAAGTGTAGAAGGGACTCCGTTCATACGATGGATCCAACCTCTTCCCATAATGAGGTTATAAGATGGATGAATCTCTGTCACGACGAAGTTTTCCTACAGAGTTCTCTTTGCTGCAGTAACGGATAGATCGATCACCCCAAGCGGATTCACCTTAGTACCATCAAATCCCATTAGGGGGCCGGAAGTTGGCCTGATGGATGATAGTGAAATCCCCAACTGATCAAAAGCTGTTTTTGTAATGATGTTGGCGCTACTTCCCGGATCTATCAGCACTCTCCTGATCATGTAATTCGCTACCAGGAGGCTGATGACCAAGGGGTCCTCATGTGGGCGCTGGACTCTAGAAAGATCGTTGTTACCGAATCCAATGTTGATGCTGCCTGGTGCAACCGTGTTTACCGAAGACAACCTTCGTAACTTATGAGCCTCTCGCAGCCTGGATCTGTACAACTCTTCAGACTCTTCATCATCCTCCGACCTTCCGTGAATAGCATGGATAACCTTTACCTGACTGCCTTCTACCCGTCGAGGGTTAACCTCCCGAGGTTTTACGTGCTCCTTCGTGGCGAGATACTCCACCAATTCTCCTCTCGTTATCATGCTTTCTACCTGTCGCTGTAGGGACCTGCAGTCATTGGTGGTATACCCATAATCTCTATGGTAGGCACAATGTTTGTTTTTGTCCCTCTGCTCCAAGGGTTGTTTCATGGGCTGAAGAGTCGCGAACCTCGTCTTATTCTCTTAGAATAGGCGCGCCAAGGTAGTACAAAGAGGGGTAAGCCTGTCCTCTGTCATTCGCCTTTTCTCAAACGCTTGGGTGGCTTGTGTGGCGGTATGAGGAACCTTCTGCATCCTTGTGCTCGCAGCTTTCTCTCGAGACTTGTTTTCCACTGTGACGAGGGTAGCGTGCTGCGCACGGTAAGCTACGTTTTCCTTCAACCGAATGTAGATTTGTGCCCTTCAAAGTCTGCATATCCGGGGGGGAATATTTGACTAAGGATGTGTGAAACTTGGTTCCCTGGATCATTGCCAACTTAAATGTTTCGATTGCCGTGGCAGGATGGCAATCTGCTATCTCCGAGGCCTCCATGTTAAATCTGGATAAAAAATCTTGCAGAGTTTCTCCCTTCCTTTGCCTTATGGTAAAAAGGCTGGCTATACTTTTCTTCTGCTTCTTATTTCCGCAATACTGGGCAAAGAACATAGTGCACAATGTCTCATAGTTAGGGATAGACTTGTGTGGCCTATTCCTGAACCATTCTAACGCTGCTCCGGTTAAACTGGTAGGAAAAACCTTACACATCCACGGATCGTTATGATCGTCCAATGCCATCTTTTGCGCATAATGATCAAGATGCCAAGAAGGGTCGCCTGCCCCATCGAACTGGGTGTAGGATGGCATAGTGAATTTCTTCGGCTTCTCCACAAGGTACACCTCGTCAGTAAAGGGGGTCTTGACCAAGGAGTTCTTGTGTTCTCTAGCCATCTCGGCTGGTGTCTGGACTCTCAAGAGCTTTTTTTCATCGAATGCATCTTGTACACGTGCGCCATCTGGAACGCCATTGGACCATACCGTAAGCCTATGGCTGGACTCGGCCTGTTCGGCCTGTGTGCGATGCGGGAGATTATCCGAAGCAACCGCCTCGGACCTCGTCCCTTGCTTTTGCTGCGCCTCACTAGGTCGAGCCCCGTTGGGTGGTGTCTCGTTGGCTGGAGGCTCGTGAACCGGAGGTAAATTCCGGGTGGGAGGTGGTACCGCAGCATCGCCTGGTGGTGGTTGTGGCGTTAGCCTGGCCATGGCCGTGTGCAGCGTATGAGTCTGCTGCTGAAGCGCAGCTATCTGGGCGACACTCGTATCGTTTGCTTGCCGGAGTGTCTCAAATTGGTGCAAGAACTCTTCTCGCATCTTTTGCATCAGTTCTATCTGTTGATTCATTGCTGAATCTCCGTTTGACATTCCAGACACGACTAAAGGATTTAATTTGAAGAACAAGTGGGAGTATGTTTGTATACGATTCCCACAGACGGCGCCAAAGTGTAGGTGCAAAATTTCGCTCAACCAATAATGACTGAGAAAAATAAAACAACTCACTCAAAAACAATAAAAATAAATAAGAACGATGTATAGAGAGGTGTGGAATTGCTTGATCCTTTATTGGAGGTCTTAGCCTCTATTTATATACAAAAGATTGCAAAATTATGGTAGGACTCGCGTTGCTTGCCCTCCAATTCTTTCTATATAACCATTCTTTTCTAATAGAGTTCTTTCCATTGTCGAATCTTCCATACATAGAAATTGCCTTGTATAGAACTTCCTATCCGAATTTTCCTTCTACAGTAAATCCTTCAAATGGTAGGATTTGCGCATTCTTGGGCTGAATATATTTTGATCCGGCTGGGCTTGGGTAACAGGCCGGATGTTAAATACTCATACGCTGGGCTGACGACAAGCTGGGCTGATGACTTCTTGATTCGGCCTTGATGGAAGTTGGAGGATAACTAACAATGGTCTTGGGCTGTAAATACCCTCAATTTGGGCTTGAGCATGATGGGCCTTATATGTCCTTGGAATGTAGATATGGGTAGTGGTGACGTGTGCGCTTCTTATTGGAGGGAGTTTTTTTTCCCTCCACAATATGTCACTTTAATCGAAACAGAAATTTGCTATGCCAGAACATATAAATTCCAATAGTTACATCAAGCGTACTCACGTGTATGTTCTAACTGATGTTTTATCCAATGACAAATATGAGACACTTGTAATTTAGTTCCACCAACTAGATGCATGCGTACATCCCATAATCCTGACCAGAATCATGGTTGAATGAAAATCAGCTTTGTTTTACAACAGTAGAAGAGATGGCTACTTTTATTGTACGGCGGTGCCGACATGAAATAGAAAAAATCAAGGACTACATTATAATCTTATCTATAAATTTGAGTGTGTAAACGCAAACTGATCCATAATTCTAGGTAGTTTTTGTAAGACAAAACGGCTAGGAGATGCATAAAAGTCCACCATAGCTGCCGAAAGTCCACCAGATAATATTGGTGTCAATGTGAACGTTATAATGTTCAGAATTATCCAATCTGGACTCTAGTTATTATATTCCTGATCTGACGCTGAAAATACTTGAAATTCAAGACTTTAATTCGTGTAAACTTAAAGGACTCTTCTTTGAGGACGACCTCTATTTCGTGCCACTTTCCTTAGGTACCCACCGTGGACCTAGACTCTCTCTCTCTCTTCTCCTCTCTATATATTTGTCATCGCTCTTAGCTTTCTCCTCTCATTCACTTGACCAACACAAGACTATTACCACTTGTTCTGAATCACTTATATTTTTACACTATTCTGTGTTTTTATAATTAATCCCAATTATGGATTCAACTCTCAACATAGACCTCAATCTTAGTCCCTTACTCAAGATCCAAGAAATAAGTCAGGTGAGTAGAATTATTTATTTTTAACCAATTAAACCCATATTTTTTTTCCTTGCTTTAACGCTTCTTTGAGTTGGTGAACTCTAACAAAAAATAAATAAATAAATTGTCATTTCTTTGTTGAATCAGGGGAGAAAGTTTCAGGGTCATGACTTAATTTTTGAAAGCACACCATCGATGAAAGAAGAGGTGAGTGGATGATAGAACTAAGTCAATAATGATTCTCAAACCTAAAACTCTTATTGGAATATGCATCCAAGGGACTGATTTACTTTTTTCTCACGTTTGTATGGGACTTAAATCTACTTTGTTTCCAAAAACTATTCTTGAGAACACATTAGACTGCTTTTATGATCACTTCCTATTTTATGTTTTTGGGTTATTTAAATCCTATATATTCATTGAACATGGACTTAGATATTATGTCTTGGGAGTTAGGACACTAAATTGAATTTTTCCCCAAATCATATTTAGTCTTCCCTCTGTCTGTGGAAGTGTGAAAAGAACTAATCATGATATATGCTACCACTTCACCAATCACTACTAGACTTTTTTTTTTTTCCCCGGGAAATTAATCACCACTAATTTTTCTTGTACTGGCTACAATTTTTTTGCCAACTACTGAAACAAAATTTCCTTGCCTTTGGGATTGCAGGGTGATCAATTGATCGAAGAGCTAAATCGAATGAAAATGGAGAACAAAAGGCTTAAAGACATGCTGACCATCATGTGCGAGAATTACAATTCTTTGAGAAGCCATTTAACTGAATTGATGCAAAAGAAGGCTGAAAATGAAGCCTTCAAATTAGGGAAGAGAAAAGCCGAGATGGAGAACTATGTCAATGTTACAGGAATTAGGGGAAACGCCGAGAGCATCTGTAATTCCGATTATGGAGGTTCATATAAGAGGCCAAAGGAAATCAACACAAAAGTTTCAAAAGTTTGTTTTCAAACAGATCCATCAGATGCGAGCCTTGTAAGTTCTAACCACAGGCTTTTGTCTAATCTGTGAAACAGCCCCTATTAATTCCATCTTCAACTCGTATCTAATACATAAAAGGGCTAATCCAATGCACTAGGCTCTCGTTATTCACTGTCGTGAAAAAATCAAATATACGTAGAGAGACTGTGTCTCGTTTCAAACCCTGTTTAAAAGCCTAGTACTAGCACTAACAACCCTACTTGTGTCTTTTGCTTTGTGTTTCCAGGTAGTAAAAGATGGATACCAGTGGAGAAAATACGGACAAAAGGTTACTAAAGATAACCCTTCTCCTAGAGCTTATTATAGGTGCTCTTTTGCTCCAAACTGTCCAGTAAAGAAGAAGGTGAGCTAAACTCTGTCTCGATCTCTCTGTCTTTTTTCTTCTTTTTTTTTTGCCCCAACCTGTCCACTATTTGCATGATTTGTTATATAATATGCTGATAACTTTATTTTATCTATATATATAGGTGCAAAGAAGTATTGAAAATACTTCTGTTTTAGTTGCTACTTATGAAGGAGAGCACAACCACCCTCGCCCTCGTGAAACCGAGGTGTCACTGGGCTTGAACCAATGTGCAAATCCTGGTTTGAACTCCATCACTGCTTCAAGTCCCACTGCAAGTGTTGATTTAATCAAACCGGAACTGTGTAGCAGCAGCAGCACAAGAAAGTCGACCATCACAGAAGTTGAAGAACAGACATCATTTCAACAGTTTCCAATTGAACAAATATTGGCTTCTTCCTTAACGAGAAACACTGGTTTCATAGCAGCCCTGGCGACAGCCCTTTCAGGAAGGATTTTAGACCAGGAACATCTGATGGAAAGATGGTGAAAAACAACATATATGTATAGTTATTGTTTGTATTGCTCATTTGGAGATTAGGGAGTATTTGGCTACTGATGTAATTATGTAGGTTTTGGGAACTAATGCAGACTTTATGTTTTATTGGATCACTAGTTTGTTTTTTTCCATGGTAAGAAAAATAATTTGTTCATAAATCATAAACAAGGAAATATATATATGCAACTCTGTGGATCGGAACATGATTGAAGAGAAAACAGAGAACACGGATGTAGAAGATTTTCTTTTATTTTGTAATGAAGATATATTTGTACATAGAAAGAAAATAACTTGCAATCTACACCAAATTAAATCAAATCAATTTACAAGAATTAAGGACTTGATTGGGCAAGTATCATTGCTGACTTTGTGTCCAAGGAAATTGATTGCATAATTTTTAACACTCCCCCCCTCAAGTTGGAGCATGGATATCCAAAATGCCCAACTTGCGCAAGTGTGTGAAAAGTGACGTTACCCAAAGGCTTCCTGAACATATCAGCAACTTGATGTGTAGAATGAGTATATGCAGTAGCAATTAGACCAATTGAATTTTTTCACGAACAAGATGACAATCTATCTCAATATGTTTGGTGTGTTCATGAAATACAGGATTAGCCGCTATATGTAAGGATGCTTGACTATCACAATATAAGTTTTCCGGTTCAGGATGATTGACCTGTAAATCCTTAAGAAGATATCTTAACCATGTCAACTCACATGTGATGGACGCCACGGATCTATGTTTTCCGGTTCAGGATGATTGACCTGTAAATCCTTAAGAAGATATCTTAACCATGTCAACTCACATGTGATGGACGCCACGGATCTATGTTTTCCGGTTGAGCTGAGGAGCGAGCTACAGTTTTTTGTTTTTTTGTTTTCCAAGATATGAGCGAATTCCCAAGGAATATACAATAACCAGTCATTGACCTCCTTGTTGTAGGACATCCAGCCCAATCTGCATCACAATTCCTTTCAATTTTAACTCACTTGGCTCATGCATGAACTGGCTTAGAATGTTTACAGAGTAAGTAATATCGGGTCTGATAATTGTAAGATATATTAGGCGCCCAACAAGCCTTCTGTAACATGAGGGATCTTTTAACAAATCTCCTTGAAAAGAGTTGAGCTTCATATTTTGTTCCATAGGAAAATCAATCGGATGAGTGCTAAGAAAACCTGCATATATCATTAAGAATATCTAAGGTATATTTTCTCTGAGATATGACAATTCCTTCTTTGGAGCGCCCTACTTCTAGTCCAAGAAAATACTTCAAATTGCCGAGATTTTTTATACGAAAATGATCATGAAGAAATTGTTTGAGATCACTTATGGCAGCCTCATCATTCCCTGTGATTACCATATCGTTCACATAAATTAAGACGACTGTAAAAGAATGCCCACATACCCGAGTAAATAAGGAGTAATCTGACTTAGACTGTCGATAACCTACACCTTGAATAGCATTAGAAAATTTGGAGAACCATATACAAAGATTTATTTAGTCGACATACCAAGTTCTCCCAAAAAGACTATTCGGAAATAAATTGAAGAAATTTGGCTAAGTATAGAATTCCTGCTTGAGCCTTTTTCAAAAAGCTCAAGCACAGGCAAAAAAGCTCGAGTACAATATTCTCTGCTCGAGCATTTTCTCTTCAGGCAGATTTCTTTAGTGTGGGATTAATTCTAATTGCGTCCCATTAAGTCCTGGACGGGTCCAAATGACCCCAGAAGACCTAAAGCCCATCCAAGAAGGGATAGAAGTCAGTTGCTTCTATAAAAGAAGGTGAAAGGCCATAGAAAAAGAGGGTTTGCATAATTTTAGATCTAATGGTGGCTTTTAGGGTTTTTGGAGGTTTCTCTGAAGAATTGAAGACAAAGATCCTTATAAGAGAAGTGCAGTCCATGATGATGAGTTCTACACCAACCAAGATGACATCATCTATCGTCATGAGTAGCTAAATCCCTTCTTAAAGCATTGGTGTAACCCGAATCCGATTACTACGGCTTGATTGTTTTAAACTCTGGGATTTTCATTATTAATGCATAATTGATTACATGATTATTAAGCAATTGACTTAGATCTTCTAAGCAATTGGGTTTTTAGTTGAATAAATTGGTTTTTGATAAATTAATACCTTGTCTTAGATTTAATTCTTCTCTAATCAAAATCAACCGATTCTTATTGTTTGAGATTAGCGGTTAATGGCTTCTCATGACAATAAGAATAGAGATCATGCAATGATGCGTAAACCGTTTTGTGAATGAATGTTTTCATAATCTATGCCTAGAGAAGACGGATTATTATGCAAAATTAGTTAGAAGTAGGTAGGTAAATAATTCGTGTCAACCGAAGATAGGTTATTATTAACAAACATTCATTATTTATCATTCTTTAAATTGAATTAAATGAATGTTAGTGATTTTAATTCCGAGTTATACATAAACATCGAAATCCCAGTGTTAAGACAATTGACCATAGTATGAAGTTCGCGGTGAAGTCAAGCCTTAAAATCTTCTCTCTCTGATCTCAATAGATTTATTTTTGTTATTTTTCTATTCATGGTAGTGAATTATAACCAAACCAACAAACTTTCCTTCTAAATTAAAATAGAAATTAATTTTAAACTTGATAAAACCACCATAGTCCCTGAGGTTCGTGTAACGTTTCCGATTTTCAGCTTTTTTTTAATTTTTTGAAAATGTGTTGACGCAAGGGCATTTCGGTCTTTTCATGTGTTGCGTGTGGGATTGTGGTTGGGTCCAATTGAATCTTGTGCATTTTAATTTGCATGAATTATATGGTATTTGGATAAGGTGCATTTGCATGTTGTGTGATGTAAAATGGATGAATAAAAGGAAAAAGGAAAAGTCAAAGGATAGTGGTGGGACCCACCACTACCCAAGTAATGGTCTAGAGACCATTTTGCTTCTCATTTCTTCTCTCTCCCGTAGCTTTTCTCTCTCTCTCATTTCTCTTCCATTTTCCTTCTCATTCTGGAAGCAACCTTTGAATCAAGATTTCTCTCTCATCTCTTATCGGATTAAGGTGCCGTTTGAGGCAAAACGAAGAGCATGACGAGCTCTACGTACTGGTACCAGTAATTTCAGACTTTGAGCACCCTTTGGATTTCGAATTTGAGGACCCATTTTCAAGGGTTTTGCTCACTTTTGAGGTAAGGGCTCTTAATCCACTTCTTTCTTGTCCCATTGTGAATTACATCTCTCTTATGTGCTAGCATGCTTTATTTGAGAATTAATTGTGTTAATGATCATATGAGATGTTATCTAGAGAAATATATATTTGTGTACATGAGTTATTTTATGTGAAAAGCATGCTTAGATATATTTTATTATGTTTAATATGTTAATAACCTATCTAGAAATGTTGAACATGATATTTGCTTGATTGGATGTTGTAATTCTTTAAATGCCATAATGTTGGAAACATGGAACATATATACATGCATGTACCATTGGGTTGCATGAAACGGGAGAAGTTTGTTCTTAAAACATGAAAATAGGGAATTTCAGGGAAGTGTTTTGATGAAATGATTTTATGCAAACCCGGTCGCTGCGAGGTTACCAACGGGCCAGAGGTTAATATAGCCTAGAGGAGACTAGGGAGTCGCCCTAGCGTGGTTGAGCTAGCTGGGCCCTATAATGATGTCGCGGGGTTACCAAGGGTCAGGGACACTAGCCAATCATCATCTCATGTCGCGGCAGGGTTACCAAAGGGCGGGCTGTATTAATAATTTGAAAGTGATGGTTTTGAAGGATGAAAATGGGGAGTGACATTTGCATGTGTTGCATTTCACTACATCGCATTGATTATACTTGGATTTGACTTGTATGTTGTATTGATCCCCTATGTTGCAGATCCCCATTTCTCATTGGCCTATGCTTTGATTGGATTCACAAGGACACAAGATGTGTGTCTTAAGTGTCACCTGCTGAGCTTTATGCTCACCCTACTATATATATATATATTTTTTCAGGTCTTGGGAAAGAACCGGTGGATGACAACCCACCTCAAGCTTAAGAGATGCTAAAGGGATTGTTTTTGTTACTTTTGCACCTAGGCCATTCTTTTGTTTATGCATAGTTTTGAGAATGTAATCAAAATTATATCCATGGCCTTGTAAGTTAGGAATGAACTTATGTTGTTAATGTAAATGAATTTGTTGAAGTCATTGTATATACATGATTCTATGTAATTCAATCAATCGAAGTTGTATTATGATCTCATGTTGGTATTCGAGTTCTTGATCATAGAATGGAAGGTTTTTAGTCGTTTAATTCAAGCACAGCCCATATCCAAGCTTCCATTTCTATTTTCCTTCCTTTCCATGGCACAGCAGGTTGGCATTTGGATTTCAGGCTCGGGATCTCCATTTTGGTCAACCGAAATGATGCATCAGTCAACCGAAACAGTTGAGGGTGCTCTCGGGATCTTCATTTCGGTCGACCGAAATGAGGTTCGGTCGACCGAACCCCTCTTACCCTCTCAGCATCTTCTCTTCGAACGTCCGAAACAGAGCTTCGGACAACCGAAGCTTTGGAGCTCATTTCGGACGACCGAAGCTCCACTTCGGTCGACCGAAATGAGGCTGTTTGGCAAGCTTCTTCTCTTATCCCGGATTTTGTCACCTTGAGCATACCAGTGTTCATGGGATCGTCTCTAAGTGTAATTCAAGCGTTGTAATGGTGTGTTGACCATAGAAATGTTGTGATGAACCTAGGTAACCTCAGATTCGAGTAAGGACCCGTGTAGCGATCCGGGCCTCCGGGTCAGGGTCGTTACAGTTCGACACCCTGTAAGTAGCTCTATCCTGCAAAGGATTCGTACTATTGCGAGTGATAAAATAAACACACATTAGACACTCTGTTCAAAATTATGGATGTGATTAATGTTAGGGATATTAATTCCCCCAGACCCACTTTACCGTCTATGTTTGTTAAGAATTAAATTTTTCTTTCATCATATATAACAAAAGTATCATTAATCACACAAGCATGTATACAAAGATAATAATTATATATGTACAATATTTCACCCAACTCTAGATCTATGTATATATAGAGATATTTCACTATTATGTATCAAGGAAGAGAATATACAACCATCACATTGTGAGGTTACGTCACATATAAATTATATATACTCCTCCATCTCCTCACAACATTTACCTTGAAACCTCTTACATCTTTCCTCCCCACGATACTTACATTTAAACCTCTTAGGCCTAGTTTGGTATGCATGAATGAAATTGAATGGAATGAAACTAGAAATGGAATAAGAATATTGAGAATGTGAATCGAATGGAATGGTCATTCTCATTCTCCTCACAAAGTATTAAATGATATTGGAATAAATTTATAATCACAATTCTAAGTGGTGATTATTGTGGTGGCAGAAGACTATGGTGGCGATAGAAGGCGGTGGAGTGTGGCGGTGGCGGTCGAAGTAGGGTAGGCGGAAGGTGGTGGCGAAAGGCGGTGGTGATGGTTGTAATACCCCTAGTTTTCAAAAAGGATAGAATGAAAAATTTACTTTTTGTTTTTCGTTGATTAATTTATTTAATTATATGACCTAGTTGTTTTGTTTTTGTTAATTGTTTAATTATGTTTATTTAATGGTGTTTATTGGAAATTGTTTATGTGTTTTGAATGATGTATTTGATTTATTTATTTATTTGCTTCCCTTTTGTTTATTTGTTTTAAATGTTATTATTTAATTTTTTTTATTTTTATTGTAGTGGACGTCTTTGGTTTAATACTGTGTTTATGTATATTTTAGGTTTAGGGTTTTAATTGATGTAGATAGGATAGCCGACTTGTAGTTGGGATGGACTTAGGATTAGGGTTGTTCATAGGTGTATATATATATAGAACATTATATGTCAGCAAGGGTTCTTGTGAGACACCTTATTCGCGTATTAGAAAACAGAGAAACAGAGAGGTGAGGGAAAAACGTGAAGGGCACTGGGAAAGGGCTTTGGCTATGGTTTTAAGCTCATGTCTAGGAGGAAGGAAGAGGTTGATGGAAAGATAGAACTAGAGCAGTGAGTAGAGGAAGGAAGGTCTTGGAAAACATTCTGAAACTTAGAGACGTCTATGAAGGTTTCAAACCGGAATCGTGAGGCAAGTTTCTGTTCTGCTCTATCTCTTTAATCTGTGTTCTGTGCATGCCTGGGAGGACTTCAGGGACTTAATAAAGGTTAAAAAAAATTGTAAACAAACATAATATCATCGATTTATGCATATAAGAATCTGGTTTAAATACTCGTAAGATAACTGTTTTGCCTATTTCTGCTTCTCTGTTAATCTGTTTTTCTATAGTTGTGATTCAGGTTGTTGTAAACTAAGGTTGTAAATTATATGTGGGATGCTTTGTAACTAATCTAGGAGTGAGTTTAAAGCCTAGAACAAGATCTTAAAACAGTTTTGATTTTTACAAAATAAATCTGTTGTAAGTTGCTTAAGGTTGCTATTTGAACGTTCTGTAATTGTGGCTTCCAAACTTGAGTCTAGTTCAAATCATGGTTTCATATCAGTGGGTTAGGATTAATCTATAACTTTGATTGGACCCTAGAACAACTGATTAAAACATTCCAGAGGCTCTGTTAGTTACCGAAGTCAAAGAAGATGAAGCAAGAACAGATGACGGTGTCCAAAGGAGCAAGAGCAGGCTCCAGAAAACCTAGGAGCCGCCTCTAAGCCTTTGGAGCCGGCTCCTAAAGGATTGGAGCCGGCTCCTGGCTGTTTTGGAGCCGGCTCCAATAGTCCAGAGCCAGCTCTTGAGGCAATTTGAGCAGTGCTCTCACCCGGATGCGCTCAGTTTTGGTTTAGTACACTGTTTGGCTGCGTGGGGTGTTTTAAATGGTTTGAATTGAATTAATGGATGGATACAAGTGTTGTAGATCCATTAAACAATAGAGAAACATAAATTCATAATTTAATTAAGGATTGGACAATGCATAGTTAGGCAAGGAATTTACCGGTTGCACCTTGAATATTAAACTGTTTACACTAGAGAATTTAGAGGATCGTTTGTATATGATTTAATCAGGATTAAACATATATAAATAGGATTATAAGTAACATTAATTACTTAAATTTAACTGAATTTGTGTTGAATCAAGTTAATTTTCACCTTGTTATTCAACTACGGCAGATACGGACAACTTAGAGGATGTGAATACTTATACTTATTTTGCAGATTACATTATTGGAATATTGATTTTGTTTAGGCTTTATAATGAATGCTTATTATTGATATATATGTATCAAATTATAATGATACATATTTTGGAGGATGGATGTTGATTATATAGTGTGGTTCAGTTAACTACGCAATTTGGAGGATGGATGTTGATTATATAGTGTGGTTCAGTTAACTACGCAGTTTGGAGGAGTTAAATGTTCAGTAAATTTTTATCAGCTTAAAGGAATTGGTTTAGGATTTCTAAACTTTATATTGTGTGCATAATTTGATCCTAAACTTGATAGGTTATAATAAATGCTTATTCTGGAGTATAGTTGGTTTGCATCTATTACTGTTTTATCGACTATGTTAATTGAAGGATTGTATGTACCGGTATGGGATGGTGACATACTAGGTATGGATTAGTTCAAGCACTAAATCCTACCTAATTTGGAATGAGTTGGATTAACCATAAAAAGGTTAAGTCTTACTTGAATGGATGTGTATGAACCGGTATGGGACGATGTCATATTAGGGATGGCTTAGCTCAAAGCACTAAGACCTACCTATATTGGAATGGATTAGTTCAAAACACTAAGTCCTACCTAAATTGGATTAAGGTATGGATTAACCCTAATGGTTAAGTCCATCATCTACTTATGTCATATCAATTGAGAATTGAATGACCTATTTAGTTTCAGGATGGCTTTGTTATACATATATCAGACCACTATATATATATGGTTGATATTTTGTATTAGGAGGAGTATGGACTTTACGTATATTATATATGTGCCATGGTATGAGCTTGAGTCTCAGGATCATGGTTAGGGCGCGTATATCGCCTGGGATGGATAACTGGACATAGGTATTGCTCCCTGGTAGGTCTAGGTAGTCATGCCCACCTTAGGGTGCGTATTTGCATGTTGCCTTCTATTCAGGCTGAGACAAACCTATCGGACTAGCGAGCGTCCTAGTAGTGTGTACTATATATACATATGGACTACTCTAGATATTGTTGAGTTTTTCTAGGATGTATCTGCGTATCGGATTACTGTTTGGATTGTAGTAGATCAGGACTTGCATGTGGGCCTGACCCACTCTATTATTTTTCAGGTGTTCGTCAGTTCCAGGGTTAGAGTTTGGATGTGCAGAGCAAATACAACTTGTCATTCACTCTTCCGACTAAATAGGATTTTCTTTCTGATTTTAGTTTTGGATTTTATTCTGTAAAGTTTTATCAGTTGAGATTATTAGGGGTCCACTAATTGGATTCCCGAGATGTACGGATTGGAAAGTTTATTTATATTAAAACTTTTATTTTGGAGGTTTTACAATTAAAATTCTTTTCAGCGTATAATTATTTTATTCTTAATTCAGTTTTATTCCTGCTTGTTTATATATTGATTGTCTGACATCCCTCGGATCTGTGCTCGGATTTGATCACCCGTAGCTCTAGACTCGAGGGGTATCACAGTGGTAGTGGTGGAAGGGGTGGCGGTGGGGAAGGTGGTGGCAGTGACGATGGCGGTGGATGAAGTTGGTGGCAGAAGGCAGCGGTGGCGATGGAGGAAGGTGCTGGCAGAAGACGACGATGGCGGTGGAGGAAGGTGGTGGCGGAAGGCGGCGGCGATGGTGGTGAAAGGCGGCGGCAGTGGCAGAAGGAGTTGGCAATGGAGGAAGGTAGCGGCGGAAGGCGGTGGTAGCAACGGTGGCAACGACAATGAGGGTGGAGGAAGGCGGCGGCGGCGGCAATGGGGGAAGGTAGTGGCGGCTGTGGTGGTGGTGGTGGTGGTGGTGACAAAAGGAGACAGAGGTGGTGGTGGAATGCGAGGGTTATGGTGGGGTGGGGGGGGGAAGGTAGTGTTGGTGGTTGTGGTGGCAATGGTGGATTGTGGTGGCGATTATTCTGGTGGTGGTGGTGATGGCCAAGAATTTCATTTCTTGGAATGAATTTCATTCCAATCCGTTTAGAAGTGGAATGGATTTTACTTCCAATTAAGGAAATTGTCATTATTCTCATTTTAAATATCATACTTAACAAGAGAATGGTTAGAACGGAATGGTTATTTCATTCCATTCATGCGTACCAAACTAACCCTTCCATCTTTCCTCCTCACAATACTTACCTTTAAACCTTTTTACATTTTTCCTCTTTCTCTCTACCTTTATAGCTAAACCCATCTCTATTATAGAGTTTTTAAACTCAATTTCTTATTGCATAAGAATACCACAACTTGACTACCAACGAGTTTCCATATAAATTTTGCTCCTCAATCTTCGGATTCTAAAACAGAATAGGAAGATGTCTTTTGCACATATCAACAATGTGCAACCAATTAGTGCTTCTCGGAACTTCCAAACTGAGAAAGTGCAACCAATCTGCAATAGTCGGAACAATCCGACTTCTTCATAACAACAATCTTCAAGAACTTGAGCAACAAGCCCAACAATTAACTAGAAGCTCGTCTATCTCATTTGGGATGACAGAAGACTTTTCAAGGATCTATGAGTTGCTACTTTCTCATTATCGCATATGAAGGAAACATTATTGATGTAGGACACTTTAATTATTTAGTAATTTTTTAGCTTAGATTTTGTATTTATTTTATTTTTATATTTTTTTATTGGACTTTAGTTTTAATTAGTTTCTTCTATGAATTATTTTTCTTTTGTTATTAACTAGTTTTATAGTATTAGTTTCCTTCAAGTGCCAGGATTTATTTTATTACAAATATGTGTGTTACAAATAGTAGAATTAATTTTTATTCATTTAATTATTCACTACAATATTAAATTTTATATCTTGTTTTGTAGATTTAAGACACTATACTTTATGAATTTAAACTAACTCATTTTTTTTTAAAAACAAATTTATTACTTTCGCTTACATCAATTCCTTGTTACAACCCATCTAATAAAAAATAGTCCTATAAAAATCAAAAGTTTAGATGGACTTGAGCAATGTGAATTCAAACCAACCAATTAAAGAAATTTTTCTGTAATAAATAATCTAGAAAGATAGAAAAATGGAATTAAACATGTGAAAGAATGTGAAAACCAATACATTAGTAACAAAATTAAAAATAGAAGACATTATTATATAATTATTGCATAAATGACTTTCAAACTCCTTTCCTCCTCTTTAAGAATTCGAAGATTATTAAATTAGAAATCCTATACTACGCGCTGCTCATTGTTTGGCCATCCATGAAATCTATCTCATTTATTAGTGATGATAATGTGGACCTCTGTACTAATGTTTTGTTAGAGATCCAAAAAAAATTGTACTGCTTCTTGAATGTAATTAATTAATTTCCATTAAAAAATAAAAATAAAAATAAAAACCATGTAACAAAGAGTAGTCCTACAAAAATCAAAGTTTAGATAGACTTAAAAGCAATGTGAATTCAAACTAACCAATTACTATCTTCACGTGGACTCCATGTATCATCATCTCTTTAATCTAGATATTTTATTTTGGAAATTACATTGCTTGGACCAATGAATATTGCATTTTATTTTCTGTAATAAATAATCTAAAGAAAAAAAAAAGTGTTTAACTTGAAACGATTCATAGGATTGGTGTGAAAGAATGTGAAAACCAATACATTAATAACAAAATTAGAAAAAAGAAGATATCATTATATAAACGGGTGAGGCAAGGTGGAGAAGGACCTTCTCCACCTCTGCCCGTTTAGTCCCGCGTGAATTTGTTTTCCTTCATCATTTTCGTCGAATTCCCTTTCAACTTCTAAACCTTTTCATAGAACAAGGTGCCAATGGCAATTGGCAAGGGAGGAACCTGCCATCCAAACTCTCTAGTTAACTCCATCGATCCGATTGGAAAATGGGATAACATTTACATTTAATATTAATCAAATTTAAAATATTAATGCATTCATACCATCATTAAGAAAGGAGGGAGGGAATTCAAAGGGAAATGTACATCCATTCACTAAAAAGTGAAGTGCTTTTATAAAACAAATGAGTGTGAATACATATATCTAAAATCAAACCGTGTTACATGTAGACAAAGATTCTCTTCAGTAAAGGAAAGGTCCTGCACACCTACCAACCATTTGAATTGTATTCTCACACTAATAATAATACCATATCAATAGTTGGTGGGTGTGCAGAACCTCTCCTTTTCTTAAGAGAATCCTTATCCGTTACATATATCACATATAGATGCTTCAAATCGTTCATTCTTGGGGATGATTGATAAAGTTGATGTGTAACGTTGATAAATCTTCAACTACCTTGATACCTTATGTTTTTGACGTTCAGATTTCAATTCCTTTGGAGCTATCTTGATCCAATGAAAATTTTCAATAATTATAAAGTGTTACATATGTCTTAATAATAAATTATAAAGTATTTTAAGTGGCTTGGTACCATCATAAAAAAAATTAAATTAAATAAAAAATCTTCAATTATCGTAGAGCCAACTCATAGTGTAAACTGGCTGACCGAGAGAGACTTCCATATTACGTACACCCAACTCGTACAATCCTTGATGAATTCATTTTTGTTCTATATGTATACATATAAATGGAGTCTACTCATATCATTCATCATTTCAATCATTTATTCAATCAATCAAATAAAAAATAAGACACGTCTTCTTCTTTAAAATACCTCATTCATCCTTTTCCCTCTATTTATTTCTCTGATAAAAGGTATTCCGTGTTTCATTACTTATGAATTGTGATCCACCCATTAGTATAGTGTGCAGAAATCAAAGGCTAAAGTTGGAAAAGCCGCCCATTACATAATGTCCCTTTGATATTTATCAACTCTTGAATTCCATGTCTGACCGGTTATATATCTTCGTCAAGTTACTTCTAATTCAGTCAACATTTAAAGATTATAACTGCACGGAAGTTATATATATATATATATATATATATATATATGGGGTGATGGTGTGCTGAGTGGTAAATTATAGAGTTTTTTAAAAAATATTACACTATTATTGTTTATAAAAAAATAAAAGGGTAAATTTTACTTATCAGGTATGAAATTTGTCAATTTTGAAGTAATAGATTCTCTTCTGGTGCAACCGAATTCTACTTATGTCAGCAAAAAGAACTTGATAAAATGTCAATTATACCTTTTTAATGCTTAAAATGATTATATACAATTTAGGAGCAAAATCATAAAATAATATAAAAATCATTTAGGTAGGATATTTAGAGCATGTTTGGTTTATAATTCTAAAAACAGTTCTCAGAAATTCAGAAACCAGAAAACATTTTTCACAGATCTATAAAAAAATGTTATTTGAAAACAAGATATTTTTGTAATTGAGTTTTGAGAAAACAGTTTTAAAAAAACTGAATCAAACACAATTTTTTGTACTGTTTTTAATTTTTTAAGAACAAAAAATTATTTTTATGGTTACAAATCAAACAAGCCTTACTTATTTATCCAAAATAACTAAGATAAGTTTTGTGAAAATTTATCCAAAATAAAATTTAATAAAATGACGAATTAAGTCATCAATATGTATTGACACGTGTTGGGCACCTGGGCCCAAAATTACTCTTCTCTCTCATACGTGGATTGCACATATCCGGGTAAGTCATCGATTTGGTGTCAATTGAAGAACCTTCTTACTTGAAAAATTAGCTGCACCCTTTCCTGAGAAATTTAGATGCAAAGTTCACTACGAAAACTAACTGTGAGTCACAATTTTCGAAGTAAACTTTTAATGTGGGATGAAAGGAATGGTATTTTTTTTTACATTAAATAATTTTTTAGAGGGCAGAAGGAATGAATGACACATTCCTAGAAAGAAGATTGTGTATTTCCTTCATTTTGGTTCGGTTGGATAAAAGAGAAGAAAAAAGAATACCATTATAATTTCCTATGTTCGTTAAGAGAAACGGAAATAGAACATTTTAATTGTTTTTACCATCATATCCAATAATATTTATAATATTGTAATTTAAAGATAATAGTATTGTAATTTAAAATTTATATAATTTAGGATAGTATTTAATTTAAAATTTCTAAAATAGCCTATTACCAAATAAAGAAAGTTCATTTTTTTCTTTTTATTTTGTCTCTACATTTCTTCATTCCTACCTACCGAACACAACATTATCTCTCTACACCTCTTCCTTTATTCTTACCTACTGGACACAACGTTATCTTTTCGCTCCCATATCACACATGAGATATGTTATTAGAGTATTAGGGTAGATAAGACTATACGGGTTGACTGAAGCGTTTGGTGTGGAAGTTTTCTGTCTATTGAATTTCTATTAAATTTCTTCAGTAGAATAAAGAAGGATGAATCAAGAAAGCAAAAGATACCAACAAGCCAAACCTTAGCCAAATAACACAGAGACGAAGACTTGTCTTAGTCCATAGGGTTTGGTTAAATTGGACCCCAAGAACACGTTTAACGTACGATTGGGCCCACCCATAAAAAAAAATAAAAGGGATAGAAGAAGTTAACTGGATGAATGTCTTTTGCATCGTCAATGACGATGTAATATATGTTGTCATACAAAGACGTATCGATGTGACGATTCAATTCACGCTTTTTTTGCTTATTTAATACCAATCAACAACCCCATTTCTTTACATATTCGAGAACTACGACCTTTCAGCCCATTTGAAAACGAAAAGCCCTTGCATTGCATCATCAGTTTGCTGCAGCATAGCATACCATATATATATATATATATATATATATATCATATCATAAACTCATTCAGCTGCCTCCCTCAATGGATGCACATGAAGAAGTTATTTCTTATAAAGAGAAGGTAAGTGCATGAGTTAACGTTCCTCCTTTTATCATAATCTGCTTTACTTTGAGCACTTAATATTTGGAATTTTTTACTTCTTACTTTTAGAGTAAGTCCTTCACTTCACACTGTCTACGCTTCTTTACTTTTGGACCAAAATTGGAGAAAAATGTTATAAACTATAATATTTTAACATTTTGATGTTATATAGCACCACTTATTTATGAGAAATTATTCCATATCCAGAGTTCCCATGCATCTCAAGACATTGTTTTGATAAATTATCCACCAAACGGCCTTTTTACAGCAACGTGTATGTGTGTGTGTGTGTGTGTGTATATATATATATATATTAACTTGATTTGTTTGATTAGGTGAAAAATCTGAAAGCAGAGTGTGAACGGTTAGGCAAAGAGAATGAAAATCTGAGGTTGATGCTAGAGGTTATGGGCGACCAATACAACATCCTTCTATCTCACCTCCACAATCTCAAGGATGAAAACCACCAAGTTGTAGCAGCAGCTAAGCCTTCAAGTGTGTTTGTCAGAACCAACTCAAATGACAATAGCTTAGTAAGTCATATATATATAATATATATGGTTGTATCATATATCCTATATATATACCTATATATACACACACATAATATGTACTATCCTGAGAACATGGCATTTGTTTCCTTTGAAAATTTTAGATAGTGAAAGATGGGTTTCAATGGAGAAAATATGGACAAAAAAATACTAAAGATAATCCATCACCTCGAGCTTATTTCAAGTGTTCAATGGCTCCCTCGTGCCCCGTCAAAAAGAAGGTATATTTTATGCTCCAATTTAATAATATTTCAAAGTTTTAATTTACCATGGGAAAATTATTCTTGCGCATGCTACTTAGAAATTAATTTATTTCTGAGTATTTTCACGGAAACTTCTCAAAATATCATGATTGACTTTGGAGTTTGAACAAGTTTTAAGAAAAGTGATTGACTAGTTGAAAAGCAAAAATACTGATTAGGTCTAGAAAGTTTATGCTATCGTTTCAAACAAGTACATATATATATATATATATATATACATACAGAGTACTGATCTCTTGCTCCCCGTGGAGTAAGAAATTTTTTCAGCACTTTCTATAGTAACCATTAAGTTAAATCTAATGGTCACATTCCAAACCCACCTATATGATTTCTTTTTAACATAAAACCACTACCACTATTTATTATTTTCAAATTTTTCGACACTTTCCTTTTAATACAAAACCACTATCACTCTTTACTTCTGAAAATCACATCTCACCACTAATAAGATTTTGTTTCTCTGAAAAAGTGTTAAAAAATTATTGTATACCTCCCTAAATGCATCCTATTTAAAAATTAGAAATTCAATTTATTTTTCTCAAACCCCTTTGTCACAAATTGTCTCATCTTCCTTATTATTATTATTATTATTATTATTATTATTATTATTTTTCTAGATTTTAACTAGTTGTAAACACATTTTAATTACTCATCAATATCATAATAACTCGCACAATATCCTGTTTCTAGTTCTACTATAATAACAAAAATTTATTGACGTAACGAGGAGATTGATTACAAAACATATTATTATTCTATTAAATTTCATATTTCTTTTGTAAATTAGTTTTTTTTTTTTTCTTGTTTTCTTTAATATTGCTATTATTATACTATCATTACTATTATCTTTCATTATCATCAAAAAAAAAAAAAAAAAATTTTTTTTTTTTTTTCATTATTAAGTGATAGATGCAATTTTCTAACACTTTTTTTTTTTTTTCAAAGAAAACAAAAATTCGAATTAGTGGTGATGATACGTGATTTCCAAAAGTGAACAAATTTCTATTTTTATTTTTTTAGTACTTACCTTTATTATTATAATTAGTGGTAGTGGTAAATATTAAATTTGAAAATTATAAATAGTGATATTGGTTTTGTATTAAAAGAAAAATATATAGATAGATTTGGAATATGACCATTAGATCTAATCTAATGGTCACTATAGAAAGTGCTGAAAAAATATCTTGCTTCACGGGATATATATATATATATATTTTGCAAATTAAGTAGGGTAACGTGCATCCGTAGTACTTCAATTTAAATGATTAAAATTATGCATTTAATTGAATTGGCTTAGCAAAAAGGATTTTGTATATGAGTTCTTGTTTTTTTCTTTTGGTATCAAGAGCTTTTCACACACACACACACACACTGAAGGCATTCTAGCTAATTGACTGCTGCTACCCTTGGTCATCTCTTGGGTTGTAGGTGCAGAGGTCCTTGGAGGATGAGTCTGTTCTAATGGTGACTTATGAAGGAGAACACAACCATGCAGCTCATGGACTAGCAACTGATTGTTCCACTTCTTCACCTGATAACACCATCAGAGCCTCCACAGCTACATTCCCTTCCTCACTCAGGGCAAATCAAGATTACGCCGCAGACAACAATGACAACGACGACCACCACAGTAACAGCTTCCGGACCAAAATTGGAGAATGTATGGCATACTTGACCAAAGATTCCAACTTCACCGCGGCTTTAGCTGCAGCGGTTGCACACTCCATTTCCGAAAAGCTCGGACCAAACAATGCATAATTTTCTTCTGATGTATGAACTCGTTTATATTTTGTCTACAGGGCTCACAATTGATTCAGAATTTTGAGTTTTAGCGTATACTGGGAAGGGGATCAGTAATCTATATGTAAAATTTGTAACGTCGAAAGATTACTCTTTACAGTCGCATTGATTGATATATATCAACATTTACATTACCTATTCAAAAATTTACAGAATAAATAATATAAAAGAGAGAAAAAAAGAAATGCTGAACTATTCAAGATTATTTTTACAACAAAATTTTGGTAGGCTATTTTACAATTGGCTCATTAAAGGGGCTTTCAACTCCATATCTGTTCCACAAATAATAAAACAATATTAGATGATAGAATAGAAGTAGGGATGTACTGCACCTACATTAGCATGGAAGTCACAAAATTGAAAAATAAGGGATTGAACAGACTTACTGCTTGGAAATGAGCATCTGTCCTTGTGTTTTCAGCTCACCGCGATGCTTCACCTTATGACTTCGGTTAACTGCCGATTTATTTTTACCATCTAATAAAATTATCCTCCCCTCATCGTTGACATGATCCGAAGTCTTGCCATTTTCACAGGTGAGTCCTTCTTAGGGTTTCGAGTTAACCATGATGGAGATAACTTTATTTATCCGTTAGGAAGCAGCTTGTGCTGATCTATATGATATAAGTCCAAAATACTTGATCAGTTGATGTTGGTACTCTTGATAGGAGTTCGTAGAAAGTGCTGAGACTCCTTGGGAGCAGTTGATTTCACTTTTTCATTTTCTGTTTCCTTTTTGCTAATTGCCTTCGTCTTTTCGTTTTCTAATTGCTTTTCCGAAACACTCTTCTTCGTTTTCTCATTTTCTGCTTCCTTTTGAGCTTTCTTCTTTTCAAACTCGAGCTGCTTGCAGTTTTCATCGTGGGCTTTCACAAACATCCTCACAAAATTGAACAAGGTAGAAACAACTGCAGAACACATTCCAAAGTGAAAATAGAAAATCGTTCATCTACAACAGAAATAGAGCACGAACCAGATAATTTTAATTATAAAAGGAAAGACAATTTACAAAATATTGTTTTCAAACTTAGAACCTTACAGATCAACAAAGACGCGGATAACATGCTCATCACTCTTTATGATTTACCTTTAAATTCCTTTTCTTTTTTTTTTCCCAGGGCAAGAATGTTAGACTAAATATTAATTGCCAGGGTTCGAAGCCAGGCTCCCGAGGACAACGGGGAGCAACCCAACCACTGGGCTACGAACATTTAAATGTAGCTTTAAACTACTTATGATTTCTCAGAAAATTAGGTGCAGAAACATATAAACTATCAATCACTAAAGTCATAGAGACTCTCTCTTCTATGAATTACAGACAAATATCGACATGAAACACAACAAAATAAAATAAAACAAACAAAGGGTTAGAAAATCTATCATCAGGAAATTTGCTTATAGCCACATTTACAGGGTCATTCAATAAGCTCCATTTCCACCCTTTTTCTTTCTTTTTCTTTTTTTTCGATAATTGACCTTTTTCTTTCTTTTTTTGATCAGGTTTCACACACATTTTGCCCACGCCCAGGCTCGAACCCCCTCCCCTCCTTTTTGAGGATGGGGGTGTCTTCTAAGAATTTTTAGTCTCCAAGAAACATAAAAGCTGCCACAACAGTAATGAGGAAAGAAAAGAAACATCTCCACCCCTAAGCAAGCAAGAAAGGTCATCTCCTTGCCCCACAACTACCTAATGGATCTTGAAACAAACTTACAGACAATTAATTCACTATTGGGTTCTAAATATAGATCCACACATCAATTAATACTGGTAAATGTGCATATGCACACAACAAATGTGATCCTCAGTAACTAGGTTCACATGGAAACAAAGCAAACAAGAGAACCAGTCCCATGATCTTGGGTCCAAATAGCTCAAATTGAAAAATGGTTGGTGTTCAATCTAACTTATGTTGAATCAAAACTACAAAATCATTAATCCCTCCAACAGTTATTCTCAAGCTAAGACCCAACATTCATATTCAAATCCACTCCCAGATCTCTAACGCGCTTCCCATTTTCAGAAACACAAGTTAACATTCCATCATCTTCTTCTATGTTAACACAAGAAAGGAGTACTATGATGGTCTACTCAGCATAATTCTCATATATAACCTTTCTCTCTTGCCTGATGATTAGATTTAGCCATTTTTTACCTCAACAAAGTCATTTCCCAACTATTTGGGATCAACTACATGAATCTGGTTATTCCATTCTACTCTAAGGTCAAAGCTTTATTCAAACCACACGTTACCATTTCTTACCTTACTAACTCTACCCATAATAATTTTGAATCTTTGATCTTTTCCCTCCCCTAGCATTACTGATCCAAAACTTGTCTCAATGTGGACCTTGTCACTCTTTCGAAAAACGACCTTAGTGGTCTTCTTTGCACATGTCCAAACCATCTTAATTGATTCTCTCATTTGTCTCCAAAGATTGCTACTTCATCCATCTCACACGTGTTCATCTCTAATTTTATTCTTCTCTTGCCGCATATCCATCCCAACATTTAAATTTCTGCCACTCACTTTATGCATTTGTTAATTATTAGCTGGCCAACATTCTGTCCCAATAAAGAATGGTTGGTCTCCACAATTTTTACCAAAAAGTCCTTTTTCCTTCCCACATATTAGTACCACCATGACTTCATTTATCTTCCCAGAAAATCTTGAGCAAATTCCTAAATTAAAAGATTTTAGGCATGTTACTACAGACCAACATTGCACCATCATTCTCCAAAAGTAAACAAAAAAACTCGAGATATTCTCGGCAAATTTTTTACCATTAGTATCAAAGCAAGGTAAACACCTAGTAAATAAGTAAAATATATGGGGATTAAACACTTTCATGAAACCATAATTATAATTTATCATCAGCTCAAAGTGACCTCTGCCTGACATAACAAGACTGCCTCATCCCTGCGCATTTTACGCCTCAACAAGAAATTTTGACAAGGAACTTTCTTCAACATATAACCGAAACATTCTTCTCATAAGATATTCTTACAAGACACAAGAGGATCGGACCGTTCCTTATCAAATAGAAAAAATGCGGGCATATCAACAGTCACTACTGATGTCCCTATGAGAAGAAGTCTAGATTAGATGCTCGAGGATATTCCAATGCTTAAATCTTAATCATTCATATGGCATTCATCAGATTTTCCCTGCAGCCTATCTTTGGAGGAGTGGACAAGATTGAAATGTTCTTCTATACAATAGCTACTACACTATTAAGAGTATTGTACCCAAGAGGGCTGGACCAATGCCATTTCTATGTGTTGTGAAATTGATACAGACATCTTTTAGGAGATGCTGCTGAGCATTTTTCAGCATTCTGCAGTGTGAAAAGTCGGTATATTTACTGAAAATTACATACTATACTCCCATAAAGAAAATGAGGGCATTTAGCTAAAAGAGAAATCCGCTACCCAGTGTGTTTGAGAGAACGGGTAAATTTGGTCAAAGAGATGCTACTGGATAATGCAAACCCATAAAAAAAGTCAACACAATGCCAATAAAAAGGACCCATTCTAAAGTATAGGATGTGTTTGTATTCTTTAGAGCAATCAATGCTTTCTTTTCCTTTAGTTTTCTTCAGATATCAAACAATTCATTTTGTCACTGTAACATATATTACCTATTTTGTAACACTTTCCAAAACCAAAGGGTAATTGGTTGTCTAACTATGCTACTGCACAACATATAAGGATAGAAGGCTAGTAAATTAGCTGCATGCTAAAGTTTAGACAAGCTATACTCTGACATGCATTGAGGCGGCTATAAAAGATATACTGTCAAGTCTGTAATCTTCATATGAAGTGATTCCTAATTCTAAAAATGATGATATTCTCATTAATCCAAAGGATTCTTCATTTTATGATTTTTTTTGGCATATATATGTGCAGGGGGACCCGCTTTCTCCTTTCTTATTTATTATTGTGATCAAGGCTCTCAGCAGTCAGCAGGTTGATGAGTAGGGCTATGGAGATGGGTTTCATTAGGGGGTTCAGAGTGGGTAGAGGTCTTTCTAGTCGGTTGGAAATTTCCCAACTGTTGTTTGAAGATGACAATCCAGTCTTTTGTGATGCAGAGGTGTCTCAGATCAAGAACGTGAGATTTGTTTTGATTTGGTTTCAGGTATTATCTGCCCTGAAAATTGGGGGAGGTTGCAAAGATTTCTACTTTAGTTGATATCGTTGGATGCGGAATAGGATCCATACATATTTCGTATTTTGGGGTTACCATTGGGTTCGCCCTCAAGGAGAGTAGGTGTGTGGGACCCGGTGATTGAGAGGTTCGAGAGGAAGCTTGCAGTGTCAAAGAAGCAGTATCTTTCTAAGGGTAGGTCACCCTAATGGGCCTAATGAAAAGCATGTTGTCGAGTCTTCCTACTTACTTCATATCTCTATTTCAGATCCCTGCTTCTGTGGTTTGGAGGCTTCAGCAGAACTTCTTGTGGGTGGTGGTATGGGGGAGTAATTCAAGTACCATTTTTTTGCTGGGAGGAGGTTCGAGAGGAAGCTTGCGGGGTCAAAGAAGCAGTATCTTTCTAAGGAGTATCTTTCTAAGGAAGGGTGGGTCACCCTAATGGGCCTAATGAAAAGCATGTTGTCGAGTCTTCCTACTTACTTCCTATCTTTATTTCAGATCCCTGCTTCTGTGGTTAGGAGGCTTCAGCAGAACTTCTTGTGGGTGGTATGGGGGAGTAATTCAACTACCATTTTTTTGCTGGGAGGAAGTTTGCAGACTGGTTCAGCCAGGTGGCTAGGGGATTCAGAGTTTGAAGCCATTTGACCAGGCTCTTTTGAGGAAGTGGTTATGGAGATTAGGTGTGGAGAGATAGAGATTGTGGAAGGGGGTCATTGCTAGCAGATTTGGGGAAGAGAGGGGAGGTTGGTTCTCCTTCGAGGTGAGGATTCCTGAAGGAGTTAGTGTTTTGAAGTTCATTCGGAAAGGGTGGGACTAACTACCCAAACATATCAGATTCAGGGTCAGGGATGGAAGAGCGTTCATTTTTTGGGAGGACAACTGGCGTGGTGACAAGTCATTGGCATGTACCTTTCCCAGACTCTTCTGGATTGCTATGGTTAGGCACGTCTTGGTGGCTGACTATTATTGGCTTCATAGCGGGAGGACAACATGGGATGTGCGTTTTGTGAGGCATTTTCAGGACTACGGGCTGGATGATGTTTCTAGGTTATTGGAGATGTTGTATCGCTAGGATGTGGTGGATGATGCTGCTCACCCTCAAGTGTGGGTGGTATCTTCTAAGGGGAGGTTTGGTGTGCGCTCGTTCTATAGGGCTCTCTCCGATGATTCGAAGGTTTGCTTTCCCGTGGAAAGCCATTTGGCACACAAAGGTTTGGTTTGCTTGGACGGTTGTTCTGGGAAGGATTCTGACTCTGGACAATCTGAGGAGGAGGAGAAGGATTGTAGTGACTTGGTGATGCATGAGTAAGAGAGATGAAGAGTCGGTTGATCATCTTCTGTTGCACTGCCCTGTGGCTAGGGATAGCTGGGGGCTGCTTTTGTCTTTGTTTGGAGTTCAGCAGGTTATGCTCAAGTCCTCGCTTGGTATGATTGAGCCTTGGAGAGGGTATAGAGCGGGTCCCCAATTTCATGAATTTTGGAGGGTGGGGCCCATGTGCGTTTGGTGGTGTTTGTGGAAGGAACGAAACAAGAGATCCTTTGATAGGGACTAGACTCTTATTGGAGAAAAGAAATTCTTTATCATTAGTTCTCTTTTTTGTTGGATTCCTGGAAGGAATTTGTAAATCTATGGGGGAGAGAGTTGATCTTTTTGATAGTTTGATAGGTTAGGGGCCCTATTTGGTCCTTGCTTGATTTTGTGGGCTGCTTTCCCTGGTTGAGCGCTTTTTAATACAATCTTACTTATCAATATATATATATATATATATATATATATATATACGTGTCTACTACTACTACTTGTCTTCTGTCATCAGTTGAAACAAAGGGCAGTCCTGCAGCCAAAATCGTGTTTATCTACGAGAATCTCTCACTAATTTACATATTGCATATTGCACAAAAGACCAGACCCAGAGATCACCAAAGAGGCCCAGCTAAAGGCAGCTCACAAGATTTTTAAGGCTATTCAATCCTCACTAGTCGGAATTGGTACTCAAAACATGAGCATTTGAAGGATGAAGCCCAGGCAGATGGTAACAAGGCTGCATCTATCACTGACCATCACTGACTTCTGCTTATTGTCCTTTATTTGAATTTTGGTTGCAACCTTGTAACACAGAAGTATAAAACAATCGGCAATTAAAGGTCAAGTATCGAAGCAGAGCAATAGATTATAATTTATGGGGGTGTAAGTCACTCTGGTGGTTTCTGCGAGATTAAAATTTAAATAGAGGGTCTTATGAGCTAGTTTTTTGACAGTGAAGTAATTATTAAAATTAAAAGTATTTCACGTAGCATGCTTGTGTGAAACCAAAGAAGCCACCCATTTAACCAGAGATCAGTCAGATTAGTACTTGTTGGTTTATGAGTCACTCTTGTTTGGGTTGCAGCTGTGTGTTTTCCATTTAACGGAAAATCCATAAATTAAGCTCAAGTCCTTTAATTTTAGCCTCTTTGCTCTCAATCAGTTTATGCTTGCTTCAAATATTCTGTAATTCTCCACAAGGGCATTTCAGTAAATTATCCTCTCGTTGAAAATCAGCTATAAATGACAAATTCTAGATTATGTTAAGAGCTCAAAAACTCTCTTACTGTGTTCTGCTGTATTTCACTCTAGCTGCCTTGCTGATACAAATTAAAAGAAAATACTAGAATTCCACAGTCAGGTGGTTTTGGACAGCTCCCTGATTTTTCCCTCCCAACGGATAAGCTCAAAATTCAATAAGGATCCCAAAGGTTGTATGACAGTCGTCTATATATTTTCAGCCCTTCAGGCTCTTTTTCTGCTAACCTTTTCTTGCAGTTGAACATATTGATTATTCATATGTTCTTTGAGAAACCTGTTGCAAAAGGTTATTAATGGTGAGCTGCTGAGATCATGAATATAAAGCTAAATGTCATGAGGATAACAAATGATTAGTAGCAGGTTGCACCAGTACCAGAGCACTCTGCAGATTCATAAATGCATATGCTGAGAGCTTGTTACTTCAGGTATTCATGTCTACCTAATCAAAGATGATTGAGCAAGTTTGCATGTCACTCATATCAGCTTATTGCCTCTCTCTAGTCATCGAAAGCTGATACCCTGAAGCTGAACCAGTAAGCAAAGTAGCTAAGCAGAAGTCTATCTGTCTTTTTTTGATAAGTTAAGCTGCAGTCTATCTGTCAGCCTACAACTATTGATTTGTACACTGCTTTTGTTTCATATTTCCTTCTTAAGCACTATGTTGAGTGAGTATCCAGTCTTTTGCTGTTTGTAGAAAGTGTGCAGTAGAAAAAAGCAAACTGTATTGTTGTAATTGTTTGATCATAGAAGAGATACTTGCAGAGCTTCATAGCTCCGCAGATGTTTTTTCTTTTAAAGGGGTTTTACCACATAAATCTTGTGTCATTTGATTGGTTAGTTGTTTGCAAAAGTTTTGAAAAAGCAAGAAAGCAATACACCCCTCCCCTATTGGTTTCATCAGTACTCCGTCGTGACTGAGCTACAGCTGAAAATGTACTTACTAACAAAGTCAGTAAAATCACTTCGATTAAGTTATGACTAAGTTTTCAATTGTTCTAAAATTATTGCCATTTAAGAACAAAGTTCGAGTGTCCTATTATATATAGAATCTGTTAAATTTGGATGCGGAAATAAGAAATGCAAATAGGAAAAGGGAAGAGAGAACACAGAGATTTACATGGTTCGGCACTAAGGCCTACATCCATGGACAAAGAGCCACTAAGGACTACACTTTTATTATTTAGATTTGTATATTGCTCAGGTACAAAAAGCCTATATATAGGCATGGTAAAGATAAGAACATATCGAAGGTGTACAATAGTCAAAGGAGGCACCATGATTAGTGGAGGATTTTGCTCCACCGTTATATAGAAATATTTATAGTTGGATCACTGTGATTGGTGCAGGATTTTGCTACACGATTATATAGAAATATTTATATATTTCAACACTCCCCCTCAAGTTGGAGCATGAATATCATGAACATCCAACTTGCCAAAGAAACGACTCGAAAGATGATGAGAAGGTGTCCGGAACAAAGCCAAGAAATTGACCAGATCTTGCTGGGGAAAATAAATTGAAACTCGCAGGGGAAAATGGCCGGAACAATGCCGGGAAATGGCTGGAACTAAGTCAGAAAAAGCCGGAACGCCGCCTGAAAAGGAATGTGAAGACAGAAAGAATATGCTCCATGATAATAATTCCAATACTCCCCCTCAAGAACAACCTGGAACTAAGCTGGTCAACAACAAGCTGGAACTTCGCCGGTCAACAACAAGAAGGTCGGAAACAAGTGGGCCGGCAACGCCAGTTAACAACTTGGCAGAGAGAACATGCTTCCCCACAAACTCGAAATGGGCTGGTACAGAATGAGAGTTTGAAAAATAAAATGATCACAATATTTTTTTTTGCTTTTTTTTTTTTTTTTCCAGTGTGGTGGTAGTAGACATGTGCACACCACTGTACCAAATTTTTTTTTTTTTTCTTTCTTTCTCCAAGGGTTTTCAAAACCTAATACAGGCAGACACATTGCCCAAAACAAATAAAATAATACAACCCAAAACAGAGCTCCAACAAAACGAACCAAGGATGAAGAGATGATGACTGATGCGGAAATTGGGCGGCAACGATGCCTGGAATGATACACAGGGTATCCCAAGGCAAGTAGACGGCAACAACGAAGGGGAAAATGGTCGCTGTGGTGGAAGGAGGTCACCAGAGGAAGCAGCAACTGTAAGTAAACCAGAGGAAGCCACTGCAAAACAATGGCGAATTCAGAGATGACGCCGGCTATTAGCAAGTAGTAACGACGGCGGCGAAGCGCGTAAAAAACTTGATGAAGCACACTGGAGGTGCGTATCAGGCGCGTGATAACACGTAATCTGGAAACAGTAAAGGAAAGGAAAAGAATTGCAGAGCTCCAAATGGAGCAACAACTACCAGGTAACATGCCAATGAATACTCCGGTGACTGCAAGAACAATTGCGAGCAGAGGAAGAGATAGATGTCGGCGAAGGACTTAACCGGTGATAACGCACCTTGCAACGACTAGAACACAACGAAACTGCTCTCAGAGCAGCAACGGAAACTGAAGGCAGATCTGCTAACAGGTCTGAAAATTACGCCGGAGAGCTCGAGCTAAGGTGTCAAGATCTACAGCATCGGCGAAGTCAAAGAAGGCTCTCTGGTGACTGCGGAAGCAGAGCAAAGGAGCACGTGGTGAAGGATTCCAGAACAGAATGGCAACGGAGACAGAGACCTTAAATCTGCAAGAAGGGGATGATGATGGACCGTCGCTGGAGATGAGGCTTATGCCCCCATCTCCGACGGTGACTCTAATACCATGTTAAATTTGGATGTGGAAATAAGAAATGCAAATAGGAAAAGGGAAGAGAGAAAACACGGAGATTTACATGGTTTGGCACTAAAGCCTACATCCATGGACAAAGAGCCACTAAGGACTACATTTTTATTATTTAGATCAGTATATTGCTTGAGTACAAAGAGCCTATATATAGGCATGGTAAAGATAAAAAATATGGAAGGTGTACAATAGTCAAAGGAGGCACCGTGATTGGTGGAGGATTTTGCTCCACCGTTATATAGAAATATTTATAGTTGGATCACCGTGATTGGTGGAGGATTTTGCTGCACAATTATATAGAAATATTTATATATTTCAACAGAATCAATACCTAAAATATAAATGAAGGATTCTAAAAAAATTATGTAACTAGAAGAAGCTTGTTGACAGCTCATTCCCATCTTCCAGCTATTATGTATTGCATCAAATCAAGGAGATCTCATCAAATTATTGAAATAATTGAGCCACTCTAAAGTTATTTATTCATAGCTGTATAAATTCAATCAAGATGACTTATGTACCACAATACTTCTCTAAACTAGGCAGATTATCGAGTATAAAATCCAAAAATAGAAATGGCGAATCAATTTTGTTGACAACTTAAAACCATCATGTGGCATTCCATGGCTGATGGCAATCAGCAAGATCAAAAGCACAAGACATGTGGACCATAAAATTTATTTTCATGTTATTTTATTATATCCTACTGCAATTTTTTGTGAGTAATAAACTAAATCGCCAGATACCTTGCTCGAAAGGGCAACGGGCAGGATCTTCCCCAAAATAAAGAGCCAATGCATCGGCATTCCTTCCCTGGAAATCCAAATTTAGATATCCGTCAGTGATGAGTATCCTCATCTTTTCAAGTGTTAAAAACATGTATTAAGCAAATGTGGGAACATACCACACCAGAATAAAGTGAAGCCAAAGATCGCACTTCAGCCTCAGCAAAACCAAGAAACTCCTTTAAAATCTGATCATTGAAAAAAAATAATAATAGCAGTGATTAGAAAAATAGTTTACACACTTTTTTTTTTTTTTTTTTTTTTGATAAGTAATGTATTAAAGAGCGTTCAAAAGGGGAACGCATCACAAAAGAGCTACAAAAGAACAGAGGGCCTCCAAACCCTCAAAGAATCCAAAAGATCAACAAACTCCGCTATGGATTTACAATTTCTCCCTATAACCCATCAAAAAAGGGTGCTAATAATGGAGAATTTCAAAGACCCAATAGGATTTTCCTTTACTTCAAAAGATCTTCTATTTCTCTCAAGCCATATGCACCACCAAACGCATAAAGGTGTAACTCTCCAGAAATCCCTGACTTGAACCCCAACTGTACAGCCTTTCCAAGCCTCAATAAAGCATCTGGGAGACCTCGGCATAACCCATTGATACCTGAACAACCCCAGCATCAACATCCAACAATCCCGTGGCACTGGGCAATGCCAAAGAAGGTGATTAACTGTTTCCTCATCATTCTTACACATAAAGCACCAGTTAACCAGAATCTGTATCCTTCTCCTTGGGTTGTCTTGAGTCAAAATATTCCCTAAGATGGATGTCCATGCAAAAAACGCCACTCTGAGCGGAGCCTTCGAATGCCAAGTAGCCCTCCACGGAAAGGGAGTCGTCGGAGTATCGAAAAGACACCTATAAAGAGATCTAACATCAAAGCGCCCCTGACAAGAAGGAAGCCACACCCAAGAGTCAGAGACATCACCCCTAATTTCCGGTCAATACAGGAGCTCCAAAAAACCACAAACATCCTCAATTTCCCAATCCTGAAAATGCCTCAAGAATCGAACATCCCATACTGTTCTCCCACTATCAAGGCGATAGCAGTCGACCACCATAGCTTGACGATTAGAAGCAATCCGGAAAAGTCCAGGGAAAGTGTGCGAAAGAGAACAATCGCCACACCAAATTTCCTCCCAGAAGCGGATTCCCCTGCCATCCTGAACATGAAACCTGATATGTTTAGAGAAATCATCCCATCCCTTCCGAATAAATTTCCATACCCTAACTACTTGGTAGTCTCACCTCCAAAGAACACCAGCCCCCTCTCTACTCCCCATATTTGCTCATAACCACCCTCCGCCATAATCTATGCCTCTCAATCCCAAATCTCCAAAGCCATTTCCCCATTAAGGCCCTATTGAATGGCACCAATCTTCTAATACCCAAACCTCCCTTCTGGATCGAAGTGCAGACACGCTCCCATCTAACCAAATGAAACTTAAACTCTTCCCCCTTACCTTCCCATAGAAAATCCGTTATAACCTCTCAATTATCTCAGCCACACTACAGGGAATTTGGAAGATCAATAGGAAATAAGTAGGAAGACGCGATAGAGTGTTTTTCATCAAAGTGACCCTCCCACCTTTAGACAAATACTGCTTCTTCCAACCTGCTAGCCTCTTCTCAAATCTCTCAACCACCGAGTCCCAGTTACCCACTCTCCTAGATGGAACCCCAAGAGGCAGTCCCAGAGGGAAAAGAACCAATACTGCAACGCAAAGTGTTGGCTAAAGTTGAGATTTGAGGAACATCCCCATGTTCACCTTTAAACCAGAGACAACAAAAACCAAATCAAAATACATCTCAAGAATCTCATCTGGGAATCATCAGCGTCACAGAAAACCAAGCTGTCATCAGCAAACATCAAATGTGAAATTTCCAACCGGCTAGTGACATCTCTTCCCACCCTGAAGCCTCTCAAAAAAACCTAGATCCATAGCCCTTGCCATCATTCTACTAAGACTCTCCATCACAACTAGGAAAAGAAAGGGGAACAATGGGTCCCCTTGTCTCAACCCCTCGAGCTGCCAAAAAAACTTGTTAGAGCACCATTGACGAGGACCAAAAATCTAGCACTAGAAATGCAAAACTCAATCCATTTCCTCCATCTCTTCCCAGAACCCATGCTCTCAAGAAGAGAGAAGAAAGCTTCAACTAACGTGATCATAAGCCTTCTCAATGTCCAGTTTGCATAAGACCCTGGAACCCCACTACACAACCTAGCACATTCGTTAGCAATAAGAGAACTGAATCCAAAATCTGACGCCCCCCAACAAAAGCATTTTGAGAGTCCGAATTGATCCTGTCCAACACCTCCCTCAATCTCAAAGCCAAAACCTTAGTAATTAATTTGTAGATGCATCTCACTCCCTATTGTTTATGGTGGGGCTTGTGAAGCGAGAGAAATAGGAGATCTTTTGAGGGAGAGGAATCTCCAATTTGGTCTCTCAAATACAATATAATGTTTACTTTATTTTTTTGGGTTTATGGGCAAAATTGTAAATCTATGTGGGATCTTTTGGATTTTGTGTATAGCTAGAAACTTTAGTGTCGCTTTGGGCATCCTTTTTATTCTTTTGGGTTTGCTCCCCTTTTTGAGCGCCTTTAATGATATCCTACTTATCAAAAAAAAAAAAAAAAAGGTGCAAAGAAGGAAAAGAATACATACAAACCATTAAAGTTAAGGGCCCAAAAGCTACAAATTTTAATTATGTTAAGCGTATAAAAGGTGAGGATCTAAAGGTCTACAAGAAAGATGCAGAGAACAAAGAATACTTTTACAAGCTGTAGAATGGAAATCAAATAGGACACTTAGGTTTTGAAGAACATAGTAACCTTATGGAGATTAACGATAATAAATACTTCTGTGGGGCCAGGGTATCCAAGGTAAAAAGAAAAAAATGTACTCAAGAATATGAAAACAAACTGAATAAGTTTAATAACCTATTTAAGACTAGGGTGCAAATCGTGTTAAAGGGTCGTGTTTGTGTCATGTCCAGACAAGGGTGCAAGCTTCTTAATTTTATATAGGTTGTATAACCAATGACATGAAACGACCCATTTAATAACCTATTTAGTATTTTCCTAATTACAAAATGCTAATATAACAAAATATTAAAATAATAAATAAAAATTTAGGAAATGACTAGACCTTCCGTACACCTATAAATCAAAATGAATAAATAGGCGGGTTCCTTTGGACATATTGTTTGATTGAGGAACACCTATAAAGTCAAAATGAAAACTATATATGGGTAAAATCTCTTTTACAAGAGACGGGTTTTTCCAACGGCAAGCCTATTGAGAATGATTTGTGATAATCAGGCTGCTATGTACATTGCTAGTAATCCAGTGTTTCATGAGAGAACTAAATATATAGAGGTAGATTGTCACTTTGTGAGAGAATTGGTGATCAGAAAAAGAATAGCTACTACTTATGTGAGATCCAAAGATCAGTTAGGTGATGTATTTACCAAGGCATTGGGAAAGTCTCAATTTTCGAAATTATGTAAGAAGCTGGTAATGATAGATATCTATGCTCCAGCTTGAGGGGAAGTGTTGGGTAATATTATAACTAGTCATAGAGTTTGGGGTCTACTTGTAAATATATATATATATATATATATATATATATATATATATGTATGTATGTATATGTATAATTCTGTAGGGTTCTCTTTATTGAGTATACCCCCAAATATTATGTCTCTCTCTCTCTCTCTATAATTCTCTCTCGCTCAACACATCATTCATGTAACTGACTCCAAATAATTGAGACAAAGGTTGAATTCACAGAGAGAGAGAGAGAGAGTTTATTGTCATGGTAAAAACATGACCTTTCACAGGTACTTATATCCACTGAAAACATGCCATATTTGTTTCTAAAATACTTTAAATTTTAATATTCTTTTTATATAATCGATTTTGGGTGTATGTAAAAAAGTAGAAACTCCCACCAATTCACAGTTAACCATGGTATTATATGTCTTATTATGCTACACAAATCTATTTGGTAGATGACCCATTTGTGCATGCATAAAATAATAGGTACATAGTATTACAAATTGAAAAGTGCACTAAAAGAAATGTTCTAGATGTGATCTATTAGTTTGCATAAAATTAAATGAACGAATATAATCTTAAGTCTTACATCACAAGAATAAAATAAACATAAATGAAAATGAAAAACATTAAGGTAAAAAAAAAAAATGAAAAACGCAACTGTAAAAGGTTATCAACCAAGCTGTCTACTTTGCAGTTCAAGACACACACATAAATTTATTATGTTCACAAATTACAGAAATTCACTAGATCTACAGACCAATATTATGGCATAATATTACGATAAGTATAACAATTCCATACATGTCAATAGAAAAAAACACCCTAAGAAGTCTGGCATAAATGGATTCAGGTGCAGATTGTCCACCCATGCAGATATGGAGGTTATTATTTACCATACATAAATGACATCCACATCATGTTGCAAATTTGAAAATTCAAGCACAGAACTGATATAGAGAAACTTCATCCATATGTATAATACATTTTTTTGCCAACTCACACAGTTTACCTTGCAAAAATTTTCAGACACGGGACCATCATTTTCTGAGGCAGTTAGTTCCTGTACAACTTTCTCTAGCCCCTTGCTAATGGCTTGCATTTCCTCTGCCAAATATTTCAGTTGTATCTGCATGGTAAGCAATCATTTAACTCAACATATGCTAATTGTGTAAAAGAAATTCTATTGTTTCCATAAAAATGCATAAAAAATGAATACCTTTGTTGAAGCTTCCAAACTCACAAGATCTTTCGGGAAATCTAGAAGTTCTGGTAGCTTTTCCGCAAGCACCTACAATTTGTCAAGAAAAGTTTTGAACAAATAGTAGTGACTATATTTGGAAAGGAAAATAGTAGCGTAAATAAGGTTTCTCCATGTACTCTTTCTTTTTCCTTCTCTAGAGTGTTAACAATGAACCAACCATTAGAACTACTCAGTTTTCTCTCTCTACAGCATAGGAAACTAGCACGAAAAAAATCCACATCTTTTGTGGGCTAAGAGATCTTTTACCCTCAAAATTCTTATGAAGATACTGTTTGAATCAAGGCATGCTAAGAAGAAAAGGGACAAGTCAAAAATATAATATATAGCACGTCATGGACCTTGTGCAATCAAGTTTAGGGTTGAAACAAGTCTTAGTTTATGTTAATTTTAGGTTTAAATATAGTTGGTACAGGTCTGTTTTTGTTTTAAAAGGTTTAGGGTCAATAGTATTTTTTCTTTTTTTCTTTTTTACTAAAAAAATAAAAATGAAACATTTTTATGAATAAATAGTAATTATCAACAGTAGATGTGAAATACAATGAAAATCGGACCCACAACTTATCATGGAGAAATCATTGGTTGTAACTTATCTCATTTCACACATAACAGGCATTCTTTGCATAACTCTTTTATTCTTCAATTGGACCAAATGTTTATATTGTTCATCTCTCTTTAGAGGGCCTAATTATTGTACTTCCTTACTTATCAAAAAAAATTATTGCACTTCCTTAATATTTATTGGGATGTAGAAAACTTGCCCCTGAAAATGACATTTACAAGCAAGGAATTTGAAAATTTGTCCTTAGAACCAAAAAAAGAAAGTTTGACCTTGGAACTAATTAGACATACAAATAACTGTGGGATACAATTATATAACCAGAAACTTTTTTACAAATAAATCGTAATTCTCAACAGTAGATGTGAAATAAAATGAATATTGGCTGCACAAATTGTCATGGCAGTAAACATTGCTTGTTAATTATTTCATTTCCCAAGTAGAAGATATTCATAGTTTTTTTATTCTTCAGTTCAGTCAAAATATTAAAATTACCATACAAATCATAAGGTGCCATTACTTGGTGCAATGATAAAAGCTCGGGATCTCAAGTGTTAGAATATCAATTCAAGTCTGAGGGCAGCCACTGTATACAACTAATAGCAAATTTTTTTTTTTTTGATAAGTACAAATAATAGCAAATGTTATGGTCAATACCTAGTATACTCTTTCCAACTCCCCTTGTTGGCAGCATCGGTACTGGGTAACAGTCATTTTTCCATATAAAGAATACAGTAAGATATGATACCCAATAAGGTGCATATATCAGTGCTTGTCTGCTTGATATTGATCATTTTCCCCACACAGCTAAAGTCAATCATCCAAAGAAAGTCATCAAGCTCTCATTACCATCAACAAGTGGCACAAAGATAGCTAATACGGATTACAGAGGTTCAATTCTCAAGTGGGGTGGTACCTCTATTGCTATTTTTTTGCTCTTATGGAAGCCCCCATCCTCCACCCGTGAGGGCCGCAACCGGAAAAAAAGGGTCCCAACTCCTTATACTTGTTTTAGCTGATGCTAAACTTTTTCTATGGGTTGTTATGTAACAGCCCACTCCACCACATGGTATGATATTGTCCGCTTTGGGCTCAAACCTGCACGGTTTTGTTGTTGGGTTTTACCCCCAAAAGGTCGCATGCCATTTGGAGATAGCACTAACACATATAAGCACTTCACCTTTTCCACACCCAGGCAAAGTGGGATTGAGCACCCGTAGCCTGCTAGTACCTCGCACCCGCCCACACATACCCGCCCACAAGGTCGCCACATATTACCTTTCGTCCTTCATTCTTGAGAAGAGCTCCTTTCACATTTTATTTCCTTTTTCATAATTCCATCTTGTTCCCCACAGAAAAGGAAAAGCCCCCTTAGGTATGGGTAGTCAATAATCACAACATTGAACTTCAATTTAAATAGCCAGGTTTAAATTTCAATGCCTCTAAAAGTGGGCTCAATTTTCATAAACTTCAAGGACCAAAATATCAATCACACGCTATTTAATATCTTTACACCTTTTAGTCACTCAATAGAAAGGCTGAAAGTTTATGCACGTATAGCATGGAACCTTACTTCGCATTAACCTAACAACATCTGTTGCATTATTCTAATAGCTAATGGCTTTGACCAACGTATTCATTATTGGAGTATGCACGGAGTGCCCACAAGAATATTTGACATAAGTACACTTGAATTTTAAAAAAAGAAAACTTTCAAATGATATGAACTCTGATTCCATTCAACACGGTTGACATACCCTTTGTGTAATGGATTTTAAATTTGGTGTGCTAAATATTTGGTGTACTACAGGACAATAACAAAATTGGCAGATAATAAGGATCAGAAAAATCAAAGATTATGTACCTTACAAAGATAGTGCATGAGAGTCATCTTGTTGTTTCGGGCTCGTGTATCAGTGAGTTTAAGAAGACTGTCTAACCGAAATCCAATGGCAGAACCTACAGGCATCAAGTTATGACATTATTAAAGAATCAAAACAAGGCAACAAAAAATGTGTAGCAAAAAAAACATGGCATCTCCGGAAAAGCGTGTATCGCTTGTGCACACACGCGCACACAGAATTGGCTGAGATTACACCAACACAGGTATTTGATTGGAGTAACCATAAAATTTATTTCCAACAAATGGATATATTAGACTCAATTCCTAAGAAGATTTGAGCATATAGGTTGCTTTGCATATCAAATTGCAGCAATGTGCAGCAGATCCAAGTTTCGCTATGATGCACCAAATGAAGAAACAGGTATCGTTATTCGATAGGTTTGTGGAAGGCATGGAAGTTCTAATCTCAAAGCACAAAGTCTTATTTTGGCATTGTAACAACATTGTGGGCCCAGTAAAGACCTAGCTAAGCTCTATCATGTTGGGGATTCTAAATGTTAATTGTTTTTTTTTTTTTTTTCACTTTACACCAATCATATGGTGTAGAGCTGGCCAAGTTTTTCTACTACTTTCTTTTTCTGGTTGAGCCAAACAGGTACTTTGAGTAATAAATTATATTTCAAGGTGAGATAAAAGGTTATCCTTAACTGTAGCATAAAAAACTTATATGCAATGATACTTAACATGTCTGATCAAAATCATGGACAATACATTTGAAGAGGACAAACTTCTACTCACCCCTTGCAGTTCCATGGTTCAAAGCGTTACCCAGTGAAAGAATAGTCTGCATGATTTTTTTCAACTTGGCCGAATTCCTGATCTAATAAGCACATTTGTTCAAAAGGTTTAAAGAGATTATCTTCAAAGAAATTCTTTATAAGAAACCAGAGGAAGCAAAATGGCAAAATAGATTACCTCTTCAGCTACAGAATTTACAAGATTCAAATTATTTCTGAGGTCAGAAACCTGAAATAAAAATAAATAAATAATTAAAAATTATTGTGAATGAACAGGCCAGATTGGTAATAATAACATAGAACAGAGCAAAACAATACGATGAGCTGTATTGGCCTCCAACCTGTGAACGAAATTGAATTTTAAATGAGAAGACTCTTAGCTTGGACTCGACCCGTGGCACTTTCATCAACTCCAAAAAGAACTGTCATAAAAGTTTTGAAGGAACATTAATTAGTGAAAATTTTAGAAAATTAAATAAATAAATAATAATTTATGATAGGAGACTTAAGGTACGTATGGAGTGATCCTCCCAAACCATACAAGGAAGTCAACTAGTAAGTCAGGACTAAGACTTCAATTGCAATGATGGGCCCAAGACAAACTGAGTAACAACTTACAGATGCTAATTAGAATATTGTCTTCTACAAATATTAATTGCATGGCCAAGAGATCAATTAATCGCATAGCAAGCCATAATCATAAGTTGATGGTGAAAAGTATTCACTCAGTGAGCCGTGGTGCAACCATGTCTAACCAAACAATAACTAAAATAGAAAATATATATATATAGAAAATAAAAATAAAAAAGAAGAGTGAAAAATGAAGATGAAGGAACTTGCTAACCTGTTCACATTTTCCTAAGTTCTCCTTGTCACCATTGAAATTCTGAACACAGAAGAACAGTTATAACTCAAAAGCTAGAGAAACTTATATATAAATATCATAATCAACCATAGGATTCTTTAGATTTAGAATATTTGGTGAGATGATAATAAAACTCCCGCCATTATAGACAAGATTATGAAAGATTCCAGACAAACAATAAATACTCAAAAATGGAATGTCCTTGCCTTGAGAAGTTCCATTTCTTCTTTTGTTGGACAGAACTTTATAAGATTATCAACCTGATCAACATCCAATGCCAAATCATCCAAGGCAAGGACTGAACTCTGTAAAACATATGTACCGAAGGAACAATTAAAGAAAAATGGATGAAAAATGCACCTGTACAGCATATATGTGGAGTTAGGATCTGTAAAAAAGACAAAAGGGCAATGCAGCATTGATTTCAATAATCGAATACCTTCCCTCTTGTTGGAGAATAATTATAGGAGTGATTTAAGCCCTTAAATCATTCCTTGACAGAATGTTAATGTTGCAATACTTGGGCAACAAACTGTTTCCTTATTTATATTTAACTTTCTGTGTAATTTCTTTATTACAAGTCTTCCCCAATTCACTTATAAATAGAGGTGGTTATTGTGAGAGAATGTAATGAAAGAGATGTAGCCATTTGGGATTTGTGTGTCGTGGATGTAAGCCCTAGTGGCTGAACCACAATATATCTTTGTGTTCTTCATTTTATATTTCTCTCTTCAATTTAAACATGGTATCAAAGCAAAGTTTATCATACCCTACTCTATACTCTACTCGTCTCGGATCTTCGGATCAACTCGTCTCATCTCCGATCTTCGGATCAATTTGTATCGGATCTCCGAATCAACTCATCTCAAATTTACTCATTTCAAACTCTCGACAATTTCAAATTTAATTTCAAGTTGGACAATTGAGTTAAATCCCCGTGTACCAACTTGAAGGGGTGTGCTGGAGAATAATTATAAGAGTGATTTAAGCCTTTAAATCACTCCTTGACAGAATGTTAATGTTGCTATACTTTGGCAACAAGCTATTTCCATATTTATATTTGACTTTCTATTTAATTCCTTTATTACAAGTCTTCCACAATTCAACTATAAATAGAGGTGGTTATTGTAAACAAAATCAAGAGAGAATGTAATGAAAGAAAGATAGCCATTTGGGATTTGTGTGGCGTGGATGTAAGCCCTAGTGGCTGAACCATGTTATATATTTGTGTTCTTCATTTTATATTTCTCTCTTCAATTTCAACACCTCTAATATTTCGACAAGGACCTAGCCAACTATGGATGCTTCCTTAAGTGGAGGTGTATTGAGCTATGAAGGGAATCTTGGATAAAACCCCTCTTCAGATGAACCCAGTGAAAACGGATGCAACAATTATTTGGTTTGTTTACAGTCATGCTTGCTATCACTTAAGGCTCATGGCTTATATGGCCATTTGACAGGAGTGAATAACAACTGAAACCATCAGACTCGCCTTATGATAATGGTTCTCATAAAACTCCTTAGTGATGATTTGACTGCTTCATTGTATGCAACAACATACCAGCCATGGTTATCTTCTCCTTGATACTGCTCATGCCATTTGGATGGTTGTTGCACAAACTTATTTGCAGATTGGGAATGAAGCTCAGGTTTATGAACTAAGGATAAATATCCATGATACGTTGAGTACTATACTGAACTTAATAGTCTATGAAAGAAGCTTGACTATTATCAAGGATTTCGGGCAGATTGTTTGAATGACACTGTCAAATTTCAAATTGATTTAAAAGGAACCAGTGTATGATTTTGTGGTTGGTATTAGTGGTGGATGCATCAAACAGAAAGAAAAACAAAGTCCTCTTGCAGCAGTAAAAGACTAGAACCAATTCAATCACCGTTGGAGCCAGATATCCCGGGAAATCTGGGAAAAGCTTGAGCAAAAGTTAATAATATGATAATATCTCAAAGTTGTATTGATTAAGACGTGTTAAAACAAATAAAAAGGGTCGTCCATTGTATAATACAACTGTTAATGACACTTAATTTTCTAGAAAGACCTTTAAGCTTTCAAGACAGCATTAATAACAACTTTTATTATTATTCCTATGACATCTTCACCTCCCCATACCATAATTGCTACCCAAATAAAAATACAACATATTGCATTAAACCAAATTATGGAAGGACAAAATTTCAAGGATGCTATGAATTGGCGTCATTTCATGTTTTTGTCAAATCAATAGCATCTGAAGGGCAATAACCACAAGGAATTTTAAAACCTTTTCGAATTCACACATTTTCTAATTTTAATATAATAATTCGTTTGTGTTAACCGAATTTTTTTTTTTTTTTGATAAGTTTGTGTTAACCGAAATATGGTAGCTTTAAATCATCCAATTTGACTTTATTTACACATATATTTAGGCATATAATTTGCAATGAATTTGAGTTTCCTTTCTTGTAATATTAACACGCACTCTTTTAGTATATAAATACCAGAACTGTGAATAAGTGATTTTTCTCATTCAAGCCTTTACATATTTCTCTTATATTTCTTCTTGGTATCAGAGCCATCACCTTTTCACAACCTCCAGCAGCCTTTCAGCTTATGTGAAGGACACCTAAGTCCTTTTCGCAACCAGCACAAGGCCACATGGTCTGCACAAGGGCCCTTGCGGCTAGTGCAACAAACACCCTAGGTTGTTTGCGACACCCTACCTACACATGGTCGTGTGAGTTGTTTGTTTTATGATCGAAAGCAAGTATTTCTAAGTTTTTGACAAATTTTTTTTTTTTTTTCTTCTAGGGTAGGGTTGGGTTCTGAACATTAAGGAGAAGACTAACTGGCTATATATAAGTGGGTAGTGCACCTAAAAAAAGTCTCTATTTGGACTTTTTGAGAATGGTCTAAGGAGACATTGTTAATTGTTTATGGACTGAAACTTTGATTAGTTGACAAGATTTGTGGTGTTTTGGAGTTGTTTATTGTCAAGTTACAGAGTATGGTAGCTTTAGAGTCCTCCACCGTTAATTCTCACGGCTCAAGTTCTATGGGTGGTGGTGCAATTTTTCCCACCAACTCATCAAAGAATCTAGGACTTCAGATCACTATAGCGAAGTTGGATGGTTTTAACTATTTGATTTGGGCACAGTCTGCTAGAATGTTCATTGGTGGGAAAGGCAAGATTGGTAATATTTTTTTTTTTTTGATAAGTAATTAAATAGTTATTTACTACTGACTGATGGAGTGGAGATTCGAAAGATTGGTTATATTACTAGTTCTGAGAACGAGCCAACTGATTTAGATAAGACGTATCCATAGTGGTTTGCATATAACGGCATGGTTATATCTCAGCAAGTCAATTCAATGCGGCCAGACATAAACATTGGCTATTTGTTTATGAAAATCGTAACATTACAACACACGTATTCTCGAAGGCAGAATAATGTAGGGATTTTTCGGTTGGGGCGAGATATCACCAGGATTGATTACTCGTGGTGACATGACAGATTCAAGTTACATCGCCAGGCTACATGCCATTTGGGAGGAGATGACTTATTATAATCCCTTCCACTCTTGGACGGATCCAAAGATTGCAATTTTATATGCGGGAATTGTGGAAAAGAATCAGGTGTTTCAGTTTCTTGCCAGATTTAACAATGAGTTTGAGTATGCTGGTGTTCTTTTGTTGGGCTTGTCTTCATACCCAACTTAAGAGGATGCATGCTCGTGTGTTGTAAGATGAGAGCAATCGGACTCATCCTTTAGGTGTTGCTCCTGCTAATCATTATGTTCTGGCAATTCTTGTTCCTAACGCTTCTCGCAATAATGTGTGGTGTGACCATTGCGAGAAGTTTGGTCACATCAAATCTCGTTGCACTAAATGGACGCCCACCGCAACAAAAGCAACAGTAGCCTCAATCCTTTGTGCATTCTGTTACAAAGTCAGACTCTTTGTCGACTCTTGACTACTCTGCTTCTTCATCCACTGCCACAAGTTAACTTGACTCAGGCTTGATTTGGACAAGTTCAAACAGTCAAATGGAGGCATCTTCCCAACCAACCTCCACTTATGCCCACTTAAGTTCTATTGCATTTGCACATAGTATATTTACATCTTTGGCACCATGGATCATTGATTCTGGTGCTTCAAACAATACGACTGGTATGAAGTTGGGTGGTCGTGGTATTAGACAATTGATTCCTTTTAATCACCTTGTCAGATGTGAGCGAGTTTGCAAGCCTATGAAGTTGGGTGGTCTTGCTATTAGACGATTGATTTGTGGAGATTCGGGAAGGAAAGGCATCGTCTTTGGCGAAGGTTAGTATCTTGTCGATATGGGGAAGACGTTGGCGGTTGGACTACACGCCTGGTTTCTATTACGGGAGGAGTTGGGGCATGGAAATCCATTCAGAAGGGATGGGATGCTTTTTCTTCTCATATTAGATTCAAAGTTCGTGATGGTAGATGCGTCCGTTTTTGGGAAGATCTTTGGTGTGGGGATCAACCATTATTTCGCACATTTCCCAGATTATATAGTATTGCAGTTGACAAACATGCCTACGTGGTTAACTGTTATCGGCTTGATAATAGTGGAATTACGTGGAATGTGCACTTTAGGCGGTCATTTCAAGACTGGGAGTTGAACGAGGTGAGTATTTTTCTGGACCAATTGTATCGGCAGGAAGGAATTGGTAGGGGGCATGACAATTTGATAAGGATTCCCTCTTCTCACGGTCATTTTGAAGTAAGATCCTTGTTCTTATGTCTGTCTAATTTTGTTAGCTTTGACTTCCCTTGGAAAACTATATAGCGCTCTTCGGCACCTACTAAGGTGGCATTCTTTGTGTGGACAGCTGTGTGGGATCAAATTCTGACGATTGATAATTTGAGGAAGAGGGGAAATTGTATTGTTAATTGGTGCTGCCTTTGCAAGCAAGATGGGGAATTTGTTAATCATCTTCTAATGCATTGCCCTGTGGCGTACGATTGTTGGAATCTTATTCTTAGACTGTTTGGCATGTGTTGGGTAATGCCACGTTCTACTAAGGATTTGATTCATGCTTGGAGAGGATGTCGCGTGAGCAGGGGTGTGCGCGATTATTGGAGAAATGTCCCACATTACGTCTGGTGGTCCATCTGGAATGAGAGAAATAGTAGAATGTTTGAAGGGAAGGAGTCATCTACGGCGACACTGAAACTTGTTATTATTCGCTCTCTCTTTAGTTATGTGAAGAGGAGTTCTTGCTCTTCTTTTGATGTTTTAATTACTTTTCTGGATTCTTTGGGGCCTTAGACCCCGATTCCTCTAATGTTTAAGGGACGCGTTCGTCATTTGAACGCCTTTTTTAATTTATTATTACTTATCAAAAAAAAAATACAATACGACTGGTATGTACTCCTTGAAGTTGCTGCTTGCAGTTATGCCAACTTACTCATTCTAATGCTTTAAACTCCGAGGAAAACCCAAGCCAAGCCGTGACAAACGAGGAAAGTCTAGTTAGCCGACTGAGGAACTCTTATAGTAATTGCTCTAGACATCACAAGGCACACCTCACGGATGGCTCTCTGTCTTCCATTGCTGTGAAGGGTCACATATACACTTCAAATACACTTCATGTTCTCCGTTTACTTGGTCAAATACACTTCATGTTCCACAACTTACTACTAATCTTATTTTTGTTAGCAGCGTTACTAAACAATTAAATTATAGTGTAACATTCTTTTCATCTCACTGTGTTTTTCAGGATCTCATATTGAAGCAAACGATTGGTAGTGAGCGTGAAGTGAACGGCCTATACGTGTTGGAAACTCCTTTGTTACCTTAAGCATATTCAGTTTCCTCTTCTAGTTCTATATCATCTAATAAAGCCTAACATATGCGCTGGCACTTGCATTTAGGACATATTTCTTTTGGTTATTTAAAACATTTGTTTCCTTCTTTATTTAGTAATGTGGCAATCTCAGATTTATCCTGTAAGACATGTCACCAAACTAAACATGTTTGTTCAAATTATTCCACTAGTAGTAATAAAACTACTTTAGTACTTTTTGATCTTGTTCATTTTTTTTTTTTTTCCAATGGCAACAAACTCACACAATCAAACCCTCACCATCCCCTTTGGGAGGAAGAGGAGATACCACTAGGCTGCACAGCCTTTGGAGATCTTGTTCATTCAGATGTGTGGGGGCCTTCTCCAATTACTTCTAATCTTGGATTTTGATATTTTATGTGGCTTATTGATGATCATAGCCATGTTGCATGGGTCTATCTAATGAAGACCAAAACTGAGGTGTACACTATCTTTAAAAATTGTGAAAATGATTCAAACTCAGTATGGTCGTGGCATTAAAAAATTCAAATCTGTTCATAGTACACTTATGGAGAGGTAAAACAGTAATGTACAAAATTTGGAATTGAGCATCAGATGTCTAATGTTCAAATCCCTCAACAGAATGGTCGTTACGAGAGAAAGAATCACCAAATTCTTTGCTTAGCCAGAGCAATCTGCATTGGCATAAATGTTCCCGTCATTTTGGAAAGATACAGTTCTTATAGTTGTCAACATCATCAATAGGAACCCTTCTATGGTTCTTAACTTTGCAACCCTACATCCCAATCAATCTCTTTTCTATATTCCCTCGTGGGTCTTTGGGTGTGTGTGTTTTGTTCAGCACTTAGGGCAGACTCATACAAAGCTTGACACCAAGACATTATGTGTTTTGGGGCTATTCTCGATATCAGAAAGGTTACAGGTGTTACCATCCTCCTAGGCGCCGACGGTTTATATCCATGGATGTCTCTTTTTTTTAGCATACACCATACTATAGTGGCTCATTTAGTTTTTAGAGTGGGTGGTTCCCATTGAACACAATTGATGATCACCTCGTTTCGCCTTCAACTCCTCTACCTTTTCTTGTTTCCTCTTCTACTTTTCCTCCTCATGATACCCCTCCAACAGGGGAAATTGTTCCTTTTCACAAGTCTACACTTGCAAACAACAAGCTTGAGCTTCTACTTCCCTTCAGGCACGAGCTCCACCTACTCAAGTTGTTGTTCCGCTTGATGATCGTCGTATTGCTCTTCGAAAGGGTAAACATTATTGTACTTGCCCTATTTCAAATTTTGTTTCTATTTGTGCTCTCTCACCCTCCTATCAGAGTTTTCTTGTTTATGTTGCCTCGGTTCCTTTTCCTTTTTGTGTTGCAAATGACTAGCACAACCTTAGTAGCGTGACACTATAACTAAATAACTGCATGCAGTTGAGAAAACTCAGACATAAGACATGGTTCTGCTTCCTATTGTTGGGTATTTGCAGTTAAGCATAATCCAGACAGGTCGGTTGCTCGCTATAAGGCCTGATTGGTTGCCTCAAACCCATACATATAGATTATCAGAAGACTTTTGACCCTGCTACCAAGATGAACACCATCCGCGTATTATTTTCCATTGCTATGAAGCCTTTGTTTCTGGTTTAGCGGGAGAATCAGATTGAAACTGGTTGGTGATTCAATTCCTATAGTTAATCATGGCTTGTTCTGTCACATTAGTTCTATTTGGGTGGAATTCAAAAGGTTCGGCCAATCAAGCTTGGTCCGGATAGTTAGCGAATTACATCTCAGACTCAAGAATAGTTCCCATCGCGGAATCTTGTTTAGTTTGTTCTTGGCCTCTAATTCAATTAGATGTCAAAAATGTCTTTCTAAATGGTGACTTACACGAGGTGTATATGGTTCCCCTTATGGGATATCACCCTCCTTCTCATTCCTGATGTCTTTATTGCTCTCTGTATGGCCTCCTCAAGCAGTCTCCTCCAGCTTGGTCTAATCACTTTGGCACTACTATGCTCCAGTTTGATTTCCAACAAAGTGCAACTCATCAAACTTTGTTGTTATGTCATTCGGGCGGTAAGACAGTTGCTCTTCTTGTGTATGTGGGTGTACTGTTCTTACCGGAGATGACATTACCAAGATTGCTAAGGTTAAGAGCTACCTTTGCCTCCAATTTGAAATTAAAGATATTGGTCCCCTTCAATACTTCTTGGGCATTAAGGTGGCTCACTCCAAGGCTAGCATTTTGATCACTGAGTGAAATATGCTTTTGACTTGCTTTCTGCTTTTAGCTAGCTTGGCGCTTGTCTAGCTAATACCACGATTGGCCAGAATCATCGGTTGGCTGATGTAAGGGGGAGTTATTATTAAATGTTGGACGGTTTTAACGACTTGTTGGGAAACTCATCTATCTATCCATGACCTCAAGCTGACATTGTGCTTATGTCAGAAGTGTCATGAGTCAATTCATGCACTCTCCTCGCACCCGGTACCTTGATGCAGTTATCGGATCCTTCACTAGCTGAAGGGGTGTCCGAGCTGTGGTATTTTGATTGCCAATTATGGATTGAAACCCAAACAATGTTGATTATGCATGATCAATTTCAGACAAGAGGTCAACTTATGGTTATTGTACTATTGTTGGTGGCAACTTGGTTACCTGGCGCAGTAATAAGCAAGATGTTGTCTCTCAATCGAGTGCAAAGGCAAAGTATAAGGCTATGGCTCTTGAAGTGTATGAGTTGCAATGGCTAAAAACGTAGATGAAAGAAGTGTCACTTTCATTTTCACTTTCCTATAACAAGAAGTCTGCCATTAGGACTGCAACAAATTATGTTCAGCATGACAAGACCAAGGATATAGAGGTTAACCAACACTTCATTCGAGAGAAGATCATTTCCAGTCAGATTTGCACTCCATTTGTCACTACCTCTCAGCAGCTTGCAAACATTCTTACTAAGCATCATCAAGACCGTGTTTGAGGATGCATTGTACAAGTTGGGAGTCTCAGATATCCACACACCAACTTGAAGGGGAGTATTAGCCAAGATATAATACCCTAGAATCATGGAATTTGACTTTATTTAAGCATATATTTAGGCATAGAATCTGCAGTGATGTTATTTAGTTTCCTTTCTTGTAATATTAACGAGGTAAGTGCAAAAAACACCCCTGAAATATACTTTTCATAGTACTTTTACCCCCTATTTAAAAAGGTGTGCAAAAAACACCCCTATTCTTTTCACATTGTGCGAAAACACCCCTCAATCAAAAATTTGATATAAATTAGTACTATAATGCCAATTTTACCCTTTTACTCTTCCAAAAATGCCCATACCAAACTTTGAACCGATTCAATCTCAAACTAGTTTAGGATAAGGAAATACCTGTAACCAAACGTCCTTTTTCTCCTTACACCTTTCTTCACAGAAGGCTACTGTAATGGTCCATTAACAATTTTCGACGAGCAACGCCGCCAAGCATGATGGCGATCAATAGCTACAAGGAAGATGGTGGAACGACAACGGCGAGTTCTGGGGCCGCCGAAGGTACCGGCGGCAGCGACAGTTCTGGCGCAGTCGGTGGCTAGTTCGTGGCGTACAGCATGGCGGCGTAGTTCCCGGAGGCGGTGGCACGGGTGATGATAGGATACCCCATATTTTCTCTCTTTCTATAAACCACAAGCTCTATTTTTCACAGACATACATACGGATACGGTCATGTATATATATACATATATGGGGAAGAAGATGAATTTGGGGAAGAAAATGAATTTGGGGAAGAAGATGGATTAAGGTCGCAAAGATGGGGATGATCTCACCGTCCAATAGAGTCGCAAAGATGATTGACGCCGGTGAGCTATGAATTTATCGGTGAGGAAATGGGTCTAACGCGTCGTCAAAATTCGTGTCACAACCATTCTCTATCTTCATCCTCCACACCACCACCGCAACTTTCACCACAACAGCCACTATTTGTCTCTCTATTTGCCACCACCATAGCCACCAACCCCATATTTTCTCTTTCTACAAACCACAAGTCCTAATTTTCACATACATACATACGGTCATGTATATATATACATAAATGGAGGCGGCAGCCAAGAGCAACGAAGAGGATGATTGCAGATCGCAGTGAAGTAATCGCTACCGTTGCGATACGCCACCGAAGGTACTGGCGGCGACAGCAACAGTTCTAGCGCACTTTTGAAAGTGTGGTGGACTCACTTTTGAATCCGCAGATCTTTGGCGCAACCCAATAGTGTTCTCAAGACCTTTCACAAAACTCAAACATTGATATTACGCGACCCCAACAGTTCACTGATCAAGCAGCGTTCAACAATGCCAATACCCTATATCTATTTCAGTCTCCTTTTCATCATAAGAAAAAGGAGAAATTGATGATTTGGTTCAACACTTCATCATCCATGGTTGTCAAATCCGGTCCGAACCGAAAGTGCTCCGTACGTAGATGATGGTGAAGCTTCGCCGGTGGGTCTTGATGTGCCGGTTCGGCAATTTTTTTTTTCCTCATTGTATTGGAGTTGAAGAAGATGGGTTGTGGGTACTTTTTAGTCATTTTACATCATATAATTTTTTTTTTATATTTTATAAAATGTGTCACTAAGGACAATTTAGTCCAATTTTATCCTAAATGTGTAAGGAGGACCTATTTGCACAAATGTCATAGTTTAGGGGTGTTTTTTGCACGAGAGGGGTGCAATATGCACTGTATGCATACTTCAGGGGTGTTTACTGCACTTGACCCTTGTGCTCTTTTAGTATATAAATACCAGAGCTATGAATGAGTAATTATGCTCATTCAAGCCTATAGTTATTTCTCTTGTATTTCTTCTGTTTGACATAACTATCTATAGTTTTACTTGGTCTAAACTAAACTACAAGATTTTGATACAATTTAAGTCACAAGTCATAGAACATTCAATTCAAAAACAAAATTCTTAATTTCCCAAATAGACCATTTAGAGCATGGATTCAATAATTAGGTTAAACTCAATATGGATCATAAAATTGCCGGCACATGGATCCTACATGTTATCAGTTGGGTGTCAAGGTGTAATAATATGCCATGGAGATGGAGAATATTTGGTAACATATACATTCATGTGAGAGAAAATCATGTCATCCATTAACTCAAACAAATAATCACATTACTAATTGCCATCTTCAAAGATAAACCTTTAAGTTATCTCTTACAAAGAAACAAATTCTAACTAAAACTACAAAGGAGCATTTAATCACAAATGGAGGGAAAACAATATATATATATATATATATATGCAGAAGCTTTAGCCTACCATCAAATGAGGCAAAGGAACTTTAACTTTTGAAAGCATGATCTCACAATTATATGCCCTCCTAAGCTCGATCTGCAAGAAACATTATATATTTCATGAGGCAACAAACACAATAGATATTTTGCAAAAGATGATAATTTTATAACAAAAAACAACCATCACCACCATCACCAAGCCTTTTTCCCAATTACTTGGACTCGGCTACATGAATCCTTCGTTTCCATTCCGCTCTATTGAAGGCCATAGCCTCGGTCAATTCACATGCTATCATGTCTTTATTTACTAACCCAGTCTATCTAAGAGTGTTCGGCTTACCCTTATGAAGAGTACTCTTTTGAATCTCCCTATGCATAATTTATCTTTATTTCAAATACCCTCATCCGTGGTGAAAACGACTGAGAAGTTGTAGAAGAATATTTTGTGCGTGGGGGGGAAGGGGGTGGAATGGGATATGAGTTAAAAGTATCATTTAATTACCTGGACCAAGATGTGCAAGCCCATGCATGTGGTGCTGATTGGGGGGGGGAAGGGGGGAATCTTAAGTGGTTTAACTAGGCCTTGTTGAGAAAATAATTGCAGAGATATGGTTTAGAAAGGAATCAATTGTGGAGTAGGATCATTGAGTGCAAGATTGGGGAGTTGTAGGGTGGTTGGTGTTCTGGGGAAGTTCATGGCTCGGCCGTTGTGGGTGTGTGGAATCCATAAGAAAGGGTTGGGATGAATTACCTAACACATACGATTCAAGATGCATAGTGGGAGGCGGATCAGATTATGGTTGGATGCTAGAACTCTTGCACGTGTATTCCCTAGATTGTTCAGGGTGGCGATTGACAAAAATAGCATGGTGACCAACTGTTATCGTCATGTTAACAGAGCGGTGACATGGGATTTTCAGTTTGCCAGGCCGGTTCAGGATTGGGAATTGGAAGAGGTTATAACTTTAATTGATTTGATCTATCGACAGCCAGTGAACATTGAGGCCAATGATATGTAGTGCTGGAGAGGAGCCAGGCAGGATGGATTTGCAGTCAATTTGTTTTTCAGGCACTCCAAGGAGATTCAGAGATCGCATATGCATGGAAAGCAGTGTGGAAAATTCTGACCATGGACAACTTGAAGAAGCGGCCTAAGATAGCAGTCAATTGGTGTTGGCCATGTGGTATGTGCAAGGGAGCTAAGGAAGCAATGACTCGCCTCTTATTGCATCGCCTAGTAGCAAAAGATGTTTGGGATGTAGATTGACTAGAGAGCAATTGGAAAGGAGGCCAATTTTTTTATTGCACATTTTTTGGAAATAATTCCATTACATGAAAGAGCAAGAAGCAGAATGTACAAACAAGATCAAGTATAGATCTATGTTGCATCCATCATGTGAGATGCTTTAGGTTGAGTGCTATTTGAAAGAGATGCAATTGTTTGTCATATAGCTATGAATGTGACCAAACATACCAAGATGGATGGCCACATTAAGCATGGAGATTCCAACCTATCGCCATCAGCCCAAACATGGTATGAGGTGTTGACTTTAAGAGATAATCAAATCAAGAGTAAAGTATGAGAACAAGAAAAAGAGAAGAAATAGGATGAGAGAAAAAGAGAGAGCGATGGGGAAAGAGAGAAAGAATGAAAGAATACTTTCATCCTTCCACCACATTCTATTTATACTAAAAAGTTTCAGAAATTACACATAAGCGCCCAACGTTATATAAGTAAAAACAGATAAGCCCCTAACAACATGACGTACGTAAGTTGAAGGTTCTATGAGATTGACAAAGAAAGCTCTAATGAAGCACAAGAACGGAATAGACAATCAGATCAAACAAAATAAATGAAAGTGACAATATACTACACTTTTGAAAATTAAATATTACATACCAGCTGGACTTTATCTGATTTAGGTCCTGAGGCACGCCGATTTGATTTCCCACCTGTGCTTCCATGATCTGAATTTGGAACAGTTGCTGAGAAAAGACTCTCAAGTTCAGACATGTCAAACTCAGGAGCCCTGGCACAGACAAAACAGAAAGAGAACAATACAAGAAAATTTGAATGAGCAGACAATAATTGGCCAGAAGAGGGTAGGGCAGGGGAGATGCCAAGAAAAAATTGCAATTACTTGGAAGCTTCATCAGATTTTTGTGCCTCAGCCCATAGGCTTCCCTGCATGGCCCTTGTTAACTTCAACCAGTGGTACGGTTTTAGGTTACTCTTCTTTGATTGAGTCTGATTCCTGGAACTTGAACGTGATTGCAACCTAATCTTCGCACTGGAAGGTGGTCCAGGAATTGGAGGTATATTTCCGTTACTGCCTGCAGAATGAGATTGTGGAGGCCCACCACCAGATTTTGATAACCCATTGGCAAATGAAGCAGGCGGAGGTGGTACAGGTGGGACATGCGGAGAATTCTTAGACATAGGATCCTTTGGAGCACCATTGAGAGGAGGAGGTGGTGGTGGTGGCACTGAAGATGCAGTAGGGCTGGAGTATGCCCCAGAACGTAGAGGAGGTGGAGGTGGAGGAGGAGGGCCAGCCACAACTGCAGAGATTTTTTTAGGCAGCAGTGAAGAACAGGTAGCTGACGAGGAAACCCCAAAGGGTGTAGGTGGAGGAGGAGGGGGAGGAGGAGATGACTTCTTAATAGTGGGTGATTGAGCCACCCCCGAGGAAGAAGGGGATTGAGGAAGAGGAGGAGGAGGAGGAGGAGGGGGAGTTGAAAATGAGTTTATGGGTGAGGAAGACGGTGCTTCTCCTGCAAAAGAAGGTGGTGGAGGAGGAGGAGGGGGAGGGGAACCTGGAAATGAATTCTTGACAAAGGGAGATGGAGATACCCCAGATACAATAGAGGGTGGGGGGAGAGGAGGAGGAACTACAAATGACTTTCCACTACTACCCTGAAGTGAGGTTTCAGAGTGTTGGGTAGATAAGGAATGAGGTTCTGAAGTTGATCGATGAAGAGCGGCTGATGGTGGAGGTGGAGGAGGACGAGCGATTGCAGAAGTTTTCATTGTGGTAGTACGAACCTCCTCAGAAAGTTGCAATGAGGGAGGTGGTCGTGGTGGTGGTGAAATCAAAGCAAATCCGGGCTGCAAAGGTTTAGATACACGTGGAAGAGGAACTGAAGCAGCAAGAGGTGGAGATACCGTCACTGGATGAGTGATTTCTTTAATTTTAGATTCTGTACTATCATGCAATAAAGCTGTAATGCCAAGGGCCGACGGTGCACTGTGATATCTTGAGATATGAACAGGGGAACCTTGCAGTGAATTACCAAGTGAAGCAGGAGTGGATAGAGGAGTCTGAGGTATTCGCTGGGAAATAATCTTAGATTGAGCAGGCCGTTGAACAGAAACCTGCAGTTCTTGGGGCTCAATCTTCTTCATCATCGAGTTCACACCAAGAGATGATTTCGTAGAGTGTATAGATTGTTCACCGGAAGGCGCGTACGGGGAACTACTTTCTGATGTCTCGAATTTTGTTTTCCCCATAACCTTTTCAGGAGTTGGTTCCTGTAGCACACTGCCTCTCTTAGCACTGTTGGGAGAGCCAGTTTCCAATTTTTCTTGGAGAATATTGATTTTGTGGAGCACATTTAGTGCTACATCCGACTTTGGATCCAGCCAATCCACATTGCTGAAAATCTCTTGAACTTTAGAAAATGCTTCAATAGGAAGACCTTCTTTCTCCTCAAAACCAGGCAAATCAATTGTAATAAGTGAAGATACAGCATCCATTTCTGAAAAAAGAATCTTAATACAGGAAATATATATATACATATCAGAAACTCGCCACCCAGGAAAACAGAAATGGTGCAGCATTAAAACATCATCAAGAAGAGGGGAAAAGATTAATACCTCTGTTCTGAAGTCCTTGGGAAATTGATCTCTAGCATCCCATAAGATATCGATTTCATCACGATTAAGCATTAAAATATTTGATCTAATAAAGGCTGTGTTGAACATGACTCGAAACATCATCTCCTCGCGTTCTAGATCATTATCCAAGCTAATACACTCGAGCACAACATCACCTTGTATATGGCAATGTATGTCAATTTTAACTAGTTCACAATCTGCCTGCAAGCAAAATATGAAAATGTCCAAAAGAGAATAAAAATTATAAAAAATAAATAAATAAATAAAATCATGCACTAAGCTTGACAAAAGAAGATAAATGAATGAAGTAGAGAATGGAAGCAAAAAAAAAACTCTAAAATAATTCCTCGAACCCTTTAGGTTCTCAATAATTATAAAGAACGTCTTACCACAGGCAATGCTTGTCATATACAAAATAGCTCTTCTATGTATGGTTGTGGTCATAAATGTCAGTTGATCTTAACTTTTGAATTTGGCAAATGACAAATCCAGATAGACTACATTTCAATAAAACTGAAAGAAATTGAAAAAGTACCAGTATGCACACAAGGCCTTTACAATCCGACATACCCAGAACCAGATACAAAGTTGACAGGCATGACCAACAAATAAAGAAATTAGCATATTCCCAATTCACTACAACTTCCTGACAAAAGTTTTTCATATTGTGTTCCTTCCTAAAATTGTTAAATCAAAATGGCCGTAGTAGTGCTGTACTACCATGTTTCATACTAAACGTTACATATACACATCACTTCACCTAAGTTATAGATCAAGAAAAAACAACTTTCAATCACGTCCCATGTATGGATATTTTAGGACAAGACAAACCCGACAATTACACAGTCATGCATCCAACACACATGCCCATGTTCGTTTCACATAGTATGTCCCCAAGCTAAGCTCCAAATTCCTGTGCCAGTTTCACAATCAGATTTGGATTCACTCATTATCAAGACCATTACCGCTAAGTTTAATTGGACCCTACATAGCAATCTATATCGCAACTGGAGACTGCAAATTCCCTAAAACAGAACTCACCAATGTTATGATCTTATTCCAGTATGCTATGTAAACTTCTTTTCTGACAGTTAGATCACAGTGACTGTCTTGGGAGAAATTTATTTATTTAATCATCTTATCAGGCAAACATTTTCCAACAAGCAAATTATGAATGGGCCCAAATTGTATAAGGGTATTAATAACTTTCATGCCTTTCTTCAAAAAGGAAATCATAATTATTTTAATTTCAGTGTTGTATGAACAAATTTGAAACCATGATTATACATTAGAGACATAATATGTCAGTCACTTGTTTGTGCACAAAGCCCTTCGTAGTTTTCCGCATGTAAGCTTCTTTTTCTCTTCCCTCATGAACTTCAAATGGTCCATCCCAATTGGGTGACAATTTTCCAAGGGGGGGAGTTGGAGGGGGCCAGATCACCAAGACTGAAGGATCAAGCCTTGACATGCTTGTTGTAGGATTGAGCAAATCTTTTATTCTGAGCCTGCAAATGATCCAGAGCTCTCAATCGCTCTTCGTCCACATCATCTAACGTTGTGTGAAGTGACTTAGAGCCCTATACTTTTGTTTTGGGGCCTTTCTAGATTCAATAAGGACGTATATATCACTCTCCACAAGTGCAGTAGATGAACTTTTTCAGAAATGGCATGAACGACAATAGGATTCAAAAGATTTCAGAGTTTATAGACATACATGGCATCAATAAGTCACATCATAATTCAAAAAAAGTTCTTTTTGGTAAGCAGTGAGCAAAAGGAAAGGCATACAATTAACAGAGGAAATTCTTGTACACATACACAACTGTACAGGAGTGTCAATCAAAAATCTTATTAAATCATAACTACTTCAAGATTGTCACAGGATGAAGCAAGAGCATCTTATTTAACTGAACTGAGACAAAACTTATGAAATTGGCATAAGAAAATGTCCTTGTAATCCACCAAGAACAAATATAAAACATAGAAAAGTAAATCATGCAAACAAGAGCAAAGAGAATGAGAACCACCTGCTTGTAATGCCGAACAGTTTTGCTCCTCTTCAGTGTCGAGAACAGCACTTTAGGAGTCCGATCAGCGGCCATAAAAGGATCCTGTCCATAGATTCTAAATATTGGGCGGCAACCCCCCTCCCCATCCATGTTAGGAAGGATTCTAAGAATGATGCAATCCAATGTAAGTGCCCTATCCAGTGGTGGCCATTCTGTACCCACATGCCTTCTTGAGACATACTGTAGGTACCTCAATTGTGATGGTAATGGATTCAGTGGCGACATCAATTGCACAAGTTCCTGAGGTGCTTGCTTGTAAATCATGTCCAACGTTTTTTGCTCCCCGGTATATTGTTTCCTATAAATCAAGAGGGCAGCTAGCATGAAGGCCAAAACTGGCCACCCACCACGCTCACAATGCATTAAAAGCACATTACGCTGCCCAAGTGAAAGCCAACTTTCACTTGATCTTAGAAAATGGTGGATCATCTCCATTGTGAGTAATGGACAGCCTTCATAGTGTCGAGGATAGTCCATTACAGTCATATCATACTCAGACAATATGTTATCAATCTGGCTCTGATTCCCTCCCTCTCGGAAGTTAAACACCATAAATGAAGCATCGGCAAAGTATTCGCGGAGTTGTTGCACTATTCCTCCAATGTATACTTTGTATTCATCCTCTTCCAAAACATCCGTAGTAAAGCAGCAATCAAAGACTATACATTTACAGCAGCCATAGCAACCATATGAGTTAAAAATCATTTTCAAACACTTTCATAGGGCCCAAAATGCAATATATATAATGCATGCCGCTAATCCCTTTCTTCATGCAAGCGAATATATGCACCACAACTCATGTGTAATCATAATCAAACTACATGGAGATTACATTTATACAAATATGTAAATGCATGCATAACGATTGTCCACGTAAAAATTAATATGCATGCACACTTTCCATATGTAATTGAATGTGCAAAAATGCATGCATACAAGCAGAGAGAATAGAGATTAAAAAATGAGGTAAAGGAAGAGTTTTATGTTAAACATATTTTCTCGATCAAAGAAAATATACTACTTACAGTTCAGTTACTTATGTTCTAATACAAACAAATATTAAAAACTAAATATACAAGTTTTTTTAACTCGATGAGATTTGTAAATCGATAAAATAAAATTAGCAAGATTAAACCAAAGGTAGTAATAGATAGAATTTTCAAGGGGAGCATGAGACATCAACGTGGCCTATGTACAAATTTCGACTCAGTTTCAATCACTTAAATTACTAGCTCCACTAAAGCAAATTCCACCTCGAGAAGTACACAATCCCATTCTTTGTACTTCCAAAGCATAATGTAGAGTTCATAAAGAAGAAGCAAGTCTCTCAATCTATAACATGTTAGCTACACATTAGAAAATCTTAATTGGAATTCTAGGCATAATTACACGAATTGCACGAGAAATCCCACAATAGTAACTACTCTTATAAATTCATGGCCTACACTGATACTCAATACATGTTAAATTTGGAAAACAATTAATGAACACCCATGAATCTTCAAACTACAAGAACCAAAATTCATCCAAATTGAATTACAAATAAATAAATTTAAAAATAAATAAATAAATAAACATACCAAATACCCTTTCAGAGATCTCCAGAAGCCCATCAGGAGGTTTCCGATAGAAAAATTTACGGAATATCCCCATTTTCGCCGACATCCAAAAGAGTCACCAGCAGCAAACCCTAAAATTGAACCCACATTGCACCCAAACTCATGCCCGTTTCAGCTCAAATGCACAAGTCATAAAATTTTCAATACAGAAATACGTATATAAACGCAAATGTATATAACGTGTCATCATTACAGAATTGAAGAGAGTGTGGATTCGGGAACCAGGTATGGATTTTGCTGGACCGCGAAGGAACACTTTTTTCTTGAATACGTCTTCACATTCACACTTGAATCAGAAACTTGGCTTTGTATGGGAGAAACCAGGAGAGACACGCACATGGAGAGAGAGGGAATGTGGGTCTTAGAGAGAGAAATGTTGTACTGTTTTAGAGAGAGAAAGACATGGATTGTTCTAGTTAATGGATAGGATCTGAGTTTTGTCTGTGTCTCTATCTGTTTGTTTAATACGTTTGTATGTATTTGGGCGATAACTGGATCACACACAATGACAATGATGTCCGATGTTCCTTTTAATAATTCTCACCAGTCTCTTTCGCACCTTCTCTCTCTCTAGATCAGATTGCTACTTGCTTTGGCACGTGTGTTCCCAAAAGGCAAAAGCGACACGAATCAAATGTATTTACCCGATCAAATCGAGGATAGTTTGGTCATATGCAACGCTAAGTCGAGACATTAATTCTGTGTTACAAAAAGAATAACATTTGCCATGTTCCAGCCAATCACAACTCCTATATAAATTTTACTGTACAATTATAGTTGATGGGAATTATGTAATCTTGGACCAAATAAAAAAAATTGGGAATATATATGTTGAAGTTAAAGTATTAATTTGACATACTTATTTAGATTTTAAGTGTAAAGTTTCTTTACCGAAATATTATCCAATTTCAAATAAAAATGCATTATCCAATTTATTGCATTATCAAACTCATTTATTTAGAAAGTAAAATAACTCTAGGATGAAATAAACTCAAGGCTTATTTGTTACGCGTTTTGTTTGTGCGTTTTCATTTTAATTCGAAACAAAACAAGTTTTTGTTTTGGTGTTTTGAATAATAATTGAATGTATGTTTGGAAATGTTTATTTTTTGCAAATTTTTTGGAAACAAAAATATAAAGCATGTTTGGTAAAAAAAATGTTGCAAATTAAAAAATAATAATAATAATGCCTAGTTTTAAAAGGTCATATTATTATTATTATTTTTTTTCCACTCTTCATTGCTATAGTGCAAAAACATGTAAAAACACCAAATTAGTATTTCGACTTTTACTCGCTACATAAAACGAATGTTTTGGCACTATACAAAACAAAATATTTTTTACTAAATGCGTTATTTTTCATTGTTCACTCCTATAGTGTCTAACAAAAATAAAAACACCAAAAACAAAAACAAAACACATACCAAATATACCCTTAAAGATGGAAAAATAGTTCTTATGAATATTGTCGCGCCTAGGAACTCGTCGGCGTAGGTAATTGTGATCACAGCAGGGGCCTGCCGAGAGGGGTCTTGGCTAGTTTTTGTGATGTTCTCTAACCTGAACGTAACAGGAGTGGAAGACGTGATATAATGAGTACCAATATGTTCAGAGTCACCACATAACATTGAGTTTTGATATGTTAAAACATTTAATGTGGAATGGAATGGAATCTGAACCCAAATATGACTTCTACTAGTCAACATGAACTAAATCAATGGATTTAGATGTTTTTATTAGAGAAGATGTTATGCACCCAAGACACCCATAGAAAGTACGGTTACTTACTTTACTTTCGTGTTGCTTGTGAATGTGACTTTAGCAAAATGGTTGGACCAATTCAATCAATGAAAGGGTCTGAGTTCTGAGTAAGTATGCCTTGAAGGCAAGGGTATGCAAGACATGAAAAATGTGAGTGTGGGGTGACCGAATTCGAGATATACCTAAGTTGTTTATGTAACTCAATCATTATTAATGCTATGGTGAGAATAAAGCCAAACTTGGTTCATTTTAATGAATTAGACTAAGGAAGAGAGGATGTGATGGAGTATGTGTAAAAATATGAGATGAAAGATGTGGGTGGTGGGACTGAACCTAAAGATGATTCACAGTGCCTGTGTATCTTGGCAATAAAGTGTGTAAAAATCAAGTCAAACGTAATTCAGATTAATGAAGTTGAAATGAGGGACTTGAAAGACATACGAGCATAAAGGATAAAATATGTATCAAATAGTGGTAATAAATAACATATGAGTCTAACTAATGAGATATGTGAGAGAGAATGACCTTATTCAAGGTGTTTTTGAGAGAGAGAGAGTTTTCAAAGTCCATTTTGCCCCTATGTAGGCCCAAATCTGACTTACCATTTTGTTATTAACTGTTCCTCTACCCTTAATATTTTTGGACCTTTTTTTATCACAATGATGGTGCCAGATTTCTTATTTGATGGTCAACTCTTTCTAAAATGACCATTTTGTCCTGGTACTAGTAAAAATGGGCTCAGAATAAGGAGTAAACCAGAAGTTGTTTCTACTCAATGGTTAATAAGGCAATCCGAGTATGTGTTAATGTCAGATTTTTTATCTGATGGATGAATTTTGCTGAACTGCAAAATTACATTTTTGTTCTCAACTTAGGGCTTAATGATCAGGTGCCTAGGGTCATTTTTGTGATTGTAATTTTAGCTGAATCTTAAGGTTTTGGGATATTTCAAACATCATGGTGGGGTAGGATCTTCAATTTAATGGTTAGATTTTCCTAGGTGGTACTTGGATGTGTCAGTCTCTTGCTGATTTAACCTGAAAAATAAGAAAAGACAAAATGGGGTGTCTATAAATTTTTTATTTTTTTTGTTTAAAATAACTTTAAAAAAAATATATTTCAATCCAAATTCCACTTAAATACTTTGTGATGATCAACTTTTCAAATTAATTACTTTTTATTTTAAAGCAATCAACTTACATGTGAACATTAATAGAAACAAAGTAAAGTACTGAGATAATAAGATACAAAATTTTCTCATATAATGCTCTTAGAAAGGGAAAAACCATGGGACCTAGTCTAGACAGATATAATATACTATCATGAAAGAGATTACAAATAGGTTAATAGTTCGCTCACCCTCAAATCCCTAATTATTGACTAGAAATGAATATGCCTCTATGGTGATTGGTACCTCATTACTGCTCTTGTTTGTCTTGTTGAATAAAAATTGTCTGAAAAAATCAACTTGTTAAATATTTAATCACATGTGGATGTTTTTATGAACTAACTGAGATTATGGCCTTAAATAAATCAAAACAATAATATAGGATTAATGTAACCGACTCCAAGTAGCTGAAAAAAAGGCTTAATCGTTTTTGTTGTTTGATGATTTTTTGAACCATATATTGAATACATGAGGAATCTATCTCGCATTTAATTTATCTATTTAAAATAACTTATTATCTTGTTCTCTTACCCAATAATGGCCAACACCTAATATTTTATAGCCAATAGATGAGCCCTGTACATTTTAGATAGTTGAAACATCTAAAATTGTGTTTTGAAATAAATTTCAAAAAACAGGTTTGACAAATTTGGTCGAAGTCTACTAGAACCTATTTAATCAATCAACCACTCTATTGATGCATTATGGTGTTAAAAATGATTTTACTTGAAAAAAATTTATCGAGTCATAATTCGATCAACGTTCACATAATTAAAAAAAAAAAAAAAACAAATTGGCTAAATATTTGATTGATCACATACGTTGACCGATGTCTTCTGGAAACTATTCGATCCATCGAAGAAGTGATCAACATGTACTGTTTTTCAGTTTTTATTTAGTCTTGAAGAACGTCTAAAAATTGAATTTTGAAAAGATACTCTTCAAACACTTTTTTCAAAATAGTTTACGAGCCCAACCAAGATCAAAATTTGTTTAATTAAGGTAATATTAACGCCAAGCTACTTATAACCTAAACGTATAATTGAGTATGTGAATGTTCAGCTATGATCTTTGCAATTCTACATAAGTCATGCCCCAAAAGATTTTTAGAAATGACTCAACACATTTTGACACATTAAGACACATGTTTTAGGTAGTAATATGTCAACACATAACTTGTAACGACTCGAACCCAATGGTCCGAATCGCTAACCGTGTCCTTACCCGAACCCGAGGTCAACTAAGAGCACTACCGTCCTTTCTTATATCGATACATAATACACGTGTCATCCTAGGCTTTATAATTAACAATAATCATAAAATGATAATCATAATAATAATAAAATGAGATCATAGTTACAAAATATGTCAAACAGTCCACTAACCCATCAAAACCCGTGGAGGAACGTTATAACACCCCCAACATTTTCCACGCATAAGTTGATCAGGCTTATACACGAAAAACGAGGGATATCAAAAACAATTGGCAATATACAAGCATGGAATACAAAATGATGATAATAAAAGAATTTAGACAGGAAAGGAACACTAAATAATACAACATCCATCCATCCTTTATTTAAATACAGTACTCCATTACAACTTGGAAATCCTATATCAAGGATCCCTAAATATAAACCTAAGAGTTCAACGTCAAAAGTAAATAAAAACTGAAACTGAAGTAATACATAAAACTTCTACCCTAAACTGGATCGTAAGAGTAGATGAGTTCGGATGGTGGTCCCACACTGCTAACCTCAACCTTGGAACGGGTTTTGACCGTATCCTGAAATAACAACAATGGTGGGTCAACCCCACGAGCAAGTCCTCTCTACTATGACCCAAATCAGAGAATCAAATAAATTAATCATTATGAATCGGATGAGTACTATATCTGTATACATCCTAAGGGAACTATCCAATGTATAACATGACCTCAACCAGAATAGACGGTGATCACTTAGACTCACACTAGGTGGTTAAGTGTCGTCTTTCCCTACCCGGGAAATCAGCTATTATACATGGTGCACGGTACTGACAACACAGACTATAACGAACTACACAGTGATAACACCTCTCAAAGTACTGATGAATATACTGAGCATATAAATTAGGCAACACATGCCAATAATATTACTAAACATACTGAGCATGTCAATTAGGTAACACATGCCAATAATATTAAACCACATACCCCGACAGCCACACATTTGTCTATAGCAACGAATACATAAGGTATAAATGAGTCTAAACTTATTAGCCAGCTCACATGGTTCTATATGGCAACACATCCATATAATATAAATGTGACATAATTAAACAGTCCATTTATTTCCTGAAATGCACACAGCATAATAATTATGGTTTATATATCATTTAACAGTATAAACATCCCATAAGATATCATGGATAATTTATATGACTAAAACCATGGCATTATTTAATTTAACAGTAATGTTTGATATCATTTACTAAGATAATAACACTATTTATATTTAACAATGTCATTAAATAAATCACATTAATATCCGTACTGTAAACGAGCCAATAAATGCTTAGAAAAGATTAATCGGTCATAAGAATAATTACCGGGTATTAAAATAATAATTTCGTGACCCGTTAAACCCGTAAATCCCAACAAAGTACCTAAAAATCCAAGTTTAAGGTTCTGGAATTTACAAAACAGGCCCTAGGGGTATTCTGGTAATTTCCAGCAGCTAAAAGGGCCCTTCACGCGCCCCCACGCGCCGCCCTAAGCTTCCCCACGCGCAGCCCAACCTTCCCCACTCTCCCACGCGCCTCCACGCGCGTCAGGCATCAGCCACGCGCGTGCACGCGCTCCCACGCGCGTGTTTAAGTCTCCTGCAGACGTGGCACCTCCTGGTTGGTTGGCTGTATTGGCTTGCTGTGGGTGCGCTACACAGGATCACTTCATCTCATCTCACCTAATCCAAGGGTCAATGATCCGGGTGTACCGCGGTAACATGGACCGCGATGCACCGGATCAATCAGCTTCATCTAAGGCCCAGGATGCGCGCGCACACCCTCCTATGGTGCGCCGCATCACACCGGATCACTCCGGTCATCTCCCCCATTGCTGGCGACCGGAAAACTCGCCGGAGGGTCGCCGAAAAATACAGAAAAATTCCGAAAATTGCCCAAAAATTCTAGAAAAATTTCTAAAGCCTTAAATAACAATTTCCTAAGTTTCAATTAATTACCTAGGCCAATAATAAATTATTTAATCCTTAAATAATTAATATCACATTATTTTAATAAATTAAATAATTAATTTCTCATTGTCCTAGCATGGTTTCTAACCTAAAAAAAATAGCCGAATAAATGTAATGAATAATTTATGGACTCAAAGGGGAAAAGTAGATAATAACTTGCCTTTTTGGATTTAAAATAAATCCGTCGGCTGCGCGTAGTCGGGTAAATTTTTCCTACACCGGTCCAAGCTCATTTCTTTCTCTCTCTTCCTTTCCACACTTTTACAATGGCTCACTAAAAGTTATAATTTGATTCTAACTCCCTTTCCTTCCTTTTAAGGTAGGCTAGCTAATTTATATACAATTTATATAATATAAATATTACAAATATCTATTTTTGTACTTAATTAACCACATTCCCAACCATATGGCTTTAAGGCAAGCAAGCCAAGTCAAGCAAGATGTCCTAAGGTTCAACTATGGGAATGAGATCCTATCCTAAGATTTAATTTCTTCATCATTACATTGATTTAATACTATTATTATTTATCATAAATACTATTATTATTATTATTATATTATTATTATTATTAAACTATTATAATAATTATTATTATAAATATTATTATTATATTATTATTATTATTCAATATTAATTAAATACTTTAATTAAATAATAATAATTAATCTAAAACATAACCAATAAAAATTTCAAAACTAATCATTATACTATATAGAACATAAAATCAATATTACATGCACAAATAAATAAAATTAATTAACTAATCTAACATTTATAATTACAAGGTGAATAAATCTACACATTAAAGAATTAACCTAACACAAACTTAATATACTCTTTAAAATTACGGGGTATTACATTCTCCCCCCCTAATAAAGGAATTTCGTCCCCGAAATTCACTACATACCTGTATTAAAAAGCTCTGGATACTTGGCACGGATAATATCTTCCCGTTCCCAAGTAGACTCTGTAGCACTATGATGACTCCACTGTACACGTACTAATGGAATAGTCTTCGTGCGCAGTATCTGATTCCTACGATCGAGAATACAGTAAGGTTGTTCCAAATAGGTTGCATCGGGTTGCAACTCAATTTCACCCACATCAATGTGTTGATATCGTTCTTCATCCCGTAGAAATTTTCGCAGCATAAATACATGAAAAACATTATGTACCCTATGAAGATTATCTGGTAGAGCCAGACGATAAGCTACTGCCCCAATCCGATCTGTAATCATAAAAGGACCCACAAAACGAGGCGATAACTTACCCTTTGACCCAAACCGCATTACTCCCTTCAGGGGAGAAACCTTAAGCAAAACCTGATCACCAACCTTAAACTCCAAAACACGAGTTCGACGGTCAGCATAACTTTTCTGTCTGCTTTGGGCTGTACGCATCCGATCCCTAATGATAGCGATCTTTTCTTACGTGTCCTTAATAAATTCAGGACCCAAAAAGCTGTTCTCACCAACTCCAAGCCAACAGACAGGAGACCTACACGGTCTACCGTACAAAGCCTCAAATGGTGCCATACCAATAGTTTTCTGATAACTATTGTTATAAGCAAACTCTGAAAGCGGCAAATATTCCTCCCAATTGCCCTTAAAATCAAGAACACATGCCCGCAACTTGTCTTCTAAAATCTGATTAACTCGCTCAGTCTGTCCATCTGTTTGAGGATGATAGGCAGTGCTAAGATAAAGTTCTGTACCCAAAGCCTGCTGAAAGCTCCTCCAAAATCCTGATACAAACTTCGGATCTCTATCTGATACGATGGACAATGGTACGCCATGAAGTTTCACCATTTCTGCAATATACAGCTTAGCATACTGTTCTGACGTAAAGTTTGAACGAATAGGCAAAAAATGAGCGGACTTGGTCAATCTATCAACAATGACCCAAATAGAGTTATGATTATGATGTGAAGTAGGTAATCCCTCTATAAAATCCATAGAAATACTCTCCCATTTCCACTCTGGTATAGGAAGTGGCTGTAACGATCCTGGCGGTCTCAGATAATCAATCTTAATCATTTGACAGGTGCTACATTTAGAGACAAAGATAGCTATATCTCTCTTCATGCCGGCCCACCAAAACTGGCGTTTCATGTCCTGATACATCTTGTCTCCCCGTGAATGTACAGAGAACTGAGAAGTGTGTGTCTCTCTCATCATAACATTTCTCAAATTGTCAGCTGAAGGCACAATTAAACGTCCCTTGTACCTCAATCCTCCATCAGTCCCTACAGAATAAAAAGGAACATCTCCGGAGGCTAACTCCGAAACCCGATCAATACACTGTTGATCTGAGAGTTGCGCTTGAATGACCTGATGAATGATAGAAGGAGTTACTACCACACATGTGATACCCCCGGATTTCCGGATGCGGGTTGGCCAGGCCCACGCCCGATTACCCGAGGATATCAAAACAATTAGCAATTTAATGAACACAGAATACAATATAGAAAACAAGAATGAATAAAATTTTGCTGAAAAGAATCTAGAATGATAATCCAATAATTGAAAACCTCAGAATAAATAATTTCATTGATAATTAAAACTATTTTGATACAACTGATCCACCACGAATGGAAATCGTTCTCCAATTTATACAACTCGGGAATCCATCTAGTGGACCCCTAAAAACCAATGGTACTCAAAAGACTGGAACAAAACCCAAGTCTTAACATGAAATAAAATCCTACGCCATCAGTAGAGTGAATAACTGTATCTGCTCAGCACGATCACGCTCTACAGCTCAGAACTGACGAACACCTGAAAAAAAAAAATAAAATAGTGGGTCAGGCCCACTAGCAAGTTCTAATCTAACTGCAATCCATACAGTGACCCGATACGCAGATACACCATAGATACCTCACAATATCTATCTAGTCCATACATATATATATCCACACTATGGGACATTCACTGAACTACAGTAGGGATCTCAACCTGAATAGAAGGCAACATGCGAATACGCACCCAAAGGTGGGTATGAGTACCTAGACCTAACAGGGTACACCCAACCTACTATAACCAGCTACACGTCCACTGCATATACGCACCCTAACCAACAAGTTTGAGACTCAAGCTCAACTCGTGGTACCATAAACATATATATCTAAACTCCGTTCCTAACCATTCATAAGAAATCCAATAAGTCATTCGGCGTATTCAACCGTACCGACTTATATATATATAAGGAGGATTTATTTAACAACCCGTTCCCTTATTCCAAAACAGGTAGGACTGAGTATTTTAAATCAGTCTGTCCCTAGTATGCCACCGTCCCATACCGGTGCATACAATCCACAAAGTCCATATAATTGATAGAACCAGTCATACTGTTCACCAATTAAAATCCATAAGGTAGGAACTAGCATTTTGAGCTAAACCATACCTAGTATGCCAACGTCCCATACCGGTGCATACCATCCTCCATATCCATGTAAATTACAACATTCAGATGACAAGCAAGTAATTTACAATGCAAAACCAAACCCAGATAATTGACAGAATTTTAATGTGAGAATTCAGCAATTAAAATCCAATACATAATTCCAAATAATTGGTCAAGTTTATTAAAAGAATTAAGCAATTATAATCCAATATATGATTCCAAATAATTGACCGAATTAAGTATAAGAATTCAGCAATTATGTTCCAATACATAATTCCAGGTAAATTACAAGGCATAAATAATAAGCATGTAATTTATAGTCCAAAACCAACCATCCACATTATTGTAGAATAGTATTTCAACAACTTAAAACCAAAACCATGTAAATTACAGACTACGAATGATAGTACAGTAATTTAAAATCCAAAACCAATATCCAATTAATTACAGAAGATTTTTTTAAATGTTTCAGTAATTTAAATCCAACCACATTAACCATATATTTGCAGGGGATGAATTAATAAATCAACAAATAACTTCCAGAGTCTACATAGATTACATCTAACACATCAATGACCCCATAATATATTTAAGACCATTTTATAAATATATTACATCCCACTCGAATGCTTAAAAATAAGCTTAAGCACTTAAAACTTCATCCATCCACCAACCGTATACAATTGTACATAAGTGTTATACAGTTTGATCCGTTAATTTAGAATTAACCTTAAATTAATTTAGGGTCTTAATAACACCCAAAAATTAACTATTTAATCCCTCCGTGAAGTCTCATTAAATTTCTAAAATTTAATCAAGCCATTTAGTTCCTTTCTCTGTTAGTAGCATACACCGTTGTATATTTTTACACTGCTTCATCCTTTGTCTTAAAGACTTAAACCATGCAATATTAAGTTTAATAACACTTAAAATTAACTACTTAGATCCTCTGTTAAGTCCCTACAGTTCATTAGAATCACTCAGAAGCCCAAACAGTGCTCAAAACACCAAACAGAGCCCTAAAACCACTTTCTGGACGTAAAAATAAATTGGAGCCGGCTCTTGGAATGGAGGAGCCGGCTCTTCCCCTATTGGAGCCGGCTCCAATCCCCTAGGAGCCGGCTCTTGCTGAAGGGGAGCCGGCTCTTGACTTCCTAGAGCCGGCTCTCTCCCTCTTGAGAGCCTCCAGTTCAGTCTCCGCTCCGTTTCCGTCCATCTGCTCCTTCTCCGATCAATTCCTACCCTTCTGTTTATTTCTTAAACTGATCTTAAGGGTTTATTCTCACTCTATTAACATCTCCAAGGTTTGATTACAGTAATTTAAAACAATTACAAAGCTTAAGATTGCTATTGAACTTACCAAGCGTTCAGTATCAAAACTGAAACTATATGCAGAAACAGAAATGGAACAGATTGCACACGTATTTAAAACAGAATAATAACATCCCTATGAGTTCTGTATAACCCCAGTAGAGTTCCTATATTGTGTCTACAAGAGTTGCAGTCAAATACAGAAACTAAGGCTACGATGGAAACCATATACTTAACGTACAGAAAACTGAAACACCACTTGCATACACTGTAACAGATATTGAACACATACAGACCAACAATATAACACGTAATAAACATATTAATTCCAGTTTCTGCTTGATTAAACCCTAGAGATTATCTAGGTGCGCAGAACACGGCCCAAAGGGAAAGAGGAAGATAGAACTTGCCTTTGTAATTGTTGGTCTGCTTTCCTCTGTTCTGGCCACACTGAAAATACTGTTTAGCCTCCTATTACTTCTGTGTTTCCCTTCTCCTAGGTTTGGCTTTGAAACCTCAGTCGAGAACTCACAATTTGCTCTGTTATCTCAACCCTTACTCTGCATCTCTCTGTGTTTTGCAGAACCCTCTACGTGTATATGCTATGTGATATATCGTAAAACCCTAGCTTAACGCATAATGGAGTATTTATAAACTAAATACTAAAACCCTAATCCTTGTCACATTGAGATAAAGCCCTAAACTTAATCCGAGTTTAGTTAGATATCAGATGCTTATGAGACGGCTCCAAAAACCCTAACTAAAACGTATCTAAAACCCTAGTTAATGGAAATTACATAATTACCCTGTTCAAAAATTAAATACTTAATAAACAATTAATTTAAACCCATTAATTAAATCAAATAAGGAAGCAACGAATCACTTAAAACACATAAAATAAATAAAACAAGTAATTAAAATAAACCAACAAATAAAGAATTACACCCTTAATTAAAATAAACAATAATAAATCAATTAAATCAAATTATCCAATTAAGTCAATTAATGCAAATAATGTTAAATAATTCAACTAAGACAATTAAACAAAAATAATAAACGCAAATAAATAATTAACAAATAAATCAATTAATACACACAAATAAACATTTATTCATAAAATTAATAAATAAAATAAAAATGCACATAAAATAACATTTAAATTCCAATTTTATCCCTTTTTAAAGTAGGGGTATTACATTCTTCCCCCCTAACAAAAGGAATTCCGTCCTCGGAATTCACGAAACTCTGAATTAGTTTTACTCCATTCCGTTGTGGATTCTGCCTCCGTGTAAGGGCTCCACTGATTTCCAAATCCGTAAAGAAAAATATATATGTCCGGTATACATGACACACAAAAATTTTCCAACATGTAAGTTGTATTTAACAACTACTCATCCGCACCCAAATTTTGATATAGGGTATAGGGCCATATTCCTACAAGTTCCATAACATAGATATGTAAAACTTCTATGCATCCCATCCCAATGTTTGAAAACACAAATCGATAGGTTACCGCTTAAACGGAGAAACACCATCCATAACAAATCAATCTAATTAAGACATAAAAACTGACCTTCCTTAATCACGCTCCTTACTTCCGATATGGAAGACAACCCAATCAACTGTTCCTTTAATAGGAAAATCGTTAGTGTATGAATGGAATTAGTTACCATATCCTATTACCGCCTCCAAACTGCGCGTAATCCACTACAAAGAAGAGTATATCTCTCTAACGTATCCTTAAATGAAGTTAGGGTCTAATTGTATAACCCCCCGCTTCCATGTCAAACCAACAGGTAAGAAGTCTGCACCGTATAATATACAAAACCTTTTACGTTATCATACTATCCTCCCTGTGCCAACAATATGAGAAGTGAAAAAAACACTTACAACTTCCCATAAAAACCTAGGATACCTATCCCAAGTATCTCCTCCATTGTAAGTGCCATGTAGAACTAATGCGAAATCCAAAAGTGAACACATACTTGTGTCCCCGACCAATCCATACTCCTAATCCGGATTAATTAACAAAAATGAACACGTAATATCAAAATCGAAACACATAAAAATCAAAATGACACATATAATAACAGAAATGAAACACGTAGATACACACAACACATAAAACAACCAAAATATAATCATTTTTAAGATATCCTCCATTCCAAAGAAGAAAACTTCCTTTGAACTTAAGTTCGCAAAAGTCTGTTCCATAGTTTCGTTGGTAATTATCCAACCCTGAAACTGAGCCATTAACCGTAGCTTAACTGCACAATCGTTTGCTTAAGCAAATATCCAATGGCTTAACCTTCATCCACCTAATACGCAAACCGACTATCGTGGCTTTATTAAAGCAACTTAGCACGTTACATCCTAATTCCTATACGCTCCAGAATGTGATATAAATCACGTCTTTGTTCTGACAAGAACTCCGTCCGGTTCCCAAACTCCCAAAGAGTACTTTTCAATTAACTCCTTAAGACATCATACACAAATTCATCCATATGTAGGTTGGTTCACACCAACTCTACCAGAGTATCACTTACTATACTACTGGTGAATGAAAACACACTTGTGCGATTCATCATCCTCAAATTTCAATATCCCTTTTCTTAGATACGCCGAAATCTTCTTCCTCAGGATCCTCTTCAGAATCCTACTCTTCGCTTCTCTCCTCTTTGAACACAACTGAAATTGTGTTGGTCCCGATAACGGTGACCTACCACCTACACCTTAATTCCTTCATTGGCGTATACTTTCTAAGCAATGCTAATCTTGGAACTAAGCCTTCAATTCTAAGTTCTATTTCTTGCAAAGAACTCGACAACAAACTCCTTTACTCCGTTAGGTCCGTAACGCTTTCGTCCTGGACCCCATCCTCCTCCTAGTGCCAACCATTCCATAACTATGGAATATAATTGACATCCGTTCCTCCTAACGATCCGTAACAAGAGTACAACGAATCCTAACATGGCTCTAAGTTTTAAGAGACGCAACGCGGAAGTCTTATAACGAAAACACTCCTAAGGACACTAGAACCTGGAGTACTCTGATACCAACTGTGATACCCCCGGATTTCCGGATGCGGGTTGGCCAGGCCCACGCCCGATTACCCGAGGATATCAAAACAATTAGCAATTTAATGAACACAGAATACAATATAGAAAACAAGAATGAATAAAATTTTGCTGAAAAGAATCTAGAATGATAATCCAATAATTGAAAACCTCAGAATAAATAATTTCATTGATAATTAAAACTATTTTGATACAACTGATCCACCACGAATGGAAATCGTTCTCCAATTTATACAACTCGGGAATCCATCTAGTGGACCCCTAAAAACCAATGGTACTCAAAAGACTGGAACAAAACCCAAGTCTTAACATGAAATAAAATCCTACGCCATCAGTAGAGTGAATAACTGTATCTGCTCAGCACGATCACGCTCTACAGCTCAGAACTGACGAACACCTGAAAAAAAAAAAAAAAAGAGTGGGTCAGGCCCACTAGCAAGTTCTAATCTAACTGCAATCCATACAGTGACCCGATACGCAGATACACCATAGATACCTCACAATATCTATCTAGTCCATACATATATATATCCACACTATGGGACATTCACTGAACTACAGTAGGGATCTCAACCTGAATAGAAGGCAACATGCGAATACGCACCCAAAGGTGGGCATGAGTACCTAGACCTAACAGGGTACACCCAACCTACTATAACCAGCTACACGTCCACTGCATATACGCACCCTAACCAACAAGTTTGAGACTCAAGCTCAACTCGTGGTACCATAAACATATATATCTAAACTCCGTTCCTAACCATTCATAAGAAATCCAATAAGTCATTCGGCGTATTCAACCGTACCGACTTATATATATATAAGGAGGATTTATTTAACAACCCGTTCCCTTATTCCAAAACAGGTAGGACTGAGTATTTTAAATCAGTCTGTCCCTAGTATGCCACCGTCCCATACCGGTGCATACAATCCACAAAGTCCATATAATTGATAGAACCAGTCATACTGTTCACCAATTAAAATCCATAAGGTAGGAACTAGCATTTTGAGCTAAACCATACCTAGTATGCCAACGTCCCATACCGGTGCATACCATCCTCCATATCCATGTAAATTACAACATTCAGATGACAAGCAAGTAATTTACAATGCAAAACCAAACCCAGATAATTGACAGAATTTTAATGTGAGAATTCAGCAATTAAAATCCAATACATAATTCCAAATAATTGGTCAAGTTTATTAAAAGAATTAAGCAATTATAATCCAATATATGATTCCAAATAATTGACCGAATTAAGTATAAGAATTCAGCAATTATGTTCCAATACATAATTCCAGGTAAATTACAAGGCATAAATAATAAGCATGTAATTTATAGTCCAAAACCAACCATCCACATTATTGTAGAATAGTATTTCAACAACTTAAAACCAAAACCATGTAAATTACAGACTACGAATGATAGTACAGTAATTTAAAATCCAAAACCAATATCCAATTAATTACAGAAGATTTTTTTAAATGTTTCAGTAATTTAAATCCAACCACATTAACCATATATTTGCAGGGGATGAATTAATAAATCAACAAATAACTTCCAGAGCCTACATAGATTACATCTAACACATCAATGACCCCATAATATATTTAAGACCATTTTATAAATATATTACATCCCACTCGAATGCTTAAAAATAAGCTTAAGCACTTAAAACTTCATCCATCCACCAACCGTATACAATTGTACATAAGTGTTATACAGTTTGATCCGTTAATTTAGAATTAACCTTAAATTAATTTAGGGTCTTAATAACACCCAAAAATTAACTATTTAATCCCTCCGTGAAGTCTCATTAAATTTCTAAAATTTAATCAAGCCATTTAGTTCCTTTCTCTGTTAGTAGCATACACCGTTGTATATTTTTACACTGCTTCATCCTTTGTCTTAAAGACTTAAACCATGCAATATTAAGTTTAATAACACTTAAAATTAACTACTTAGATCCTCTGTTAAGTCCCTACAGTTCATTAGAATCACTCAGAAGCCCAAACAGTGCTCAAAACACCAAACAGAGCCCTAAAACCACTTTCTGGACGTAAAAATAAATTGGAGCCGGCTCTTGGAATGGAGGAGCCGGCTCTTCCCCTATTGGAGCCGGCTCCAATCCCCTAGGAGCCGGCTCTTGCTGAAGGGGAGCCGGCTCTTGACTTCCTAGAGCCGGCTCTCTCCCTCTTGAGAGCCTCCAGTTCAGTCTCCGCTCCGTTTCCGTCCATCTGCTCCTTCTCCGATCAATTCCTACCCTTCTGTTTATTTCTTAAACTGATCTTAAGGGTTTATTCTCACTCTATTAACATCTCCAAGGTTTGATTACAGTAATTTAAAACAATTACAAAGCTTAAGATTGCTATTGAACTTACCAAGCGTTCAGTATCAAAACTGAAACTATATGCAGAAACAGAAACGGAACAGATTGCACACGTATTTAAAACAGAATAATAACATCCCTATGAGTTCTGTATAACCCCAGTAGAGTTCCTATATTGTGTCTACAAGAGTTGCAGTCAAATACAGAAACTAAGGCTACGATGGAAACCATATACTTAACGTACAGAAAACTGAAACACCACTTGCATACACTGTAACAGATATTGAACACATACAGACCAACAATATAACACGTAATAAACATATTAATTCCAGTTTCTGCTTGATTAAACCCTAGAGATTATCTAGGTGCGCAGAACACGGCCCAAAGGGAAAGAGGAAGATAGAACTTGCCTTTGTAATTGTTGGTCTGCTTTCCTCTGTTCTGGCCACACTGAAAATACTGTTTAGCCTCCTATTACTTCTGTGTTTCCCTTCTCCTAGGTTTGGCTTTGAAACCTCAGTCGAGAACTCACAATTTGCTCTGTTATCTCAACCCTTACTCTGCATCTCTCTGTGTTTTGCAGAACCCTCTACGTGTATATGCTATGTGATATATCGTAAAACCCTAGCTTAACGCATAATGGAGTATTTATAAACTAAATACTAAAACCCTAATCCTTGTCACATTGAGATAAAGCCCTAAACTTAATCCGAGTTTAGTTAGATATCAGATGCTTATGAGACGGCTCCAAAAACCCTAACTAAAACGTATCTAAAACCCTAGTTAATGGAAATTACATAATTACCCTGTTCAAAAATTAAATACTTAATAAACAATTAATTTAAACCCATTAATTAAATCAAATAAGGAAGCAACGAATCACTTAAAACACATAAAATAAATAAAACAAGTAATTAAAATAAACCAACAAATAAAGAATTACACCCTTAATTAAAATAAACAATAATAAATCAATTAAATCAAATTATCCAATTAAGTCAATTAATGCAAATAATGTTAAATAATTCAACTAAGACAATTAAACAAAAATAATAAACGCAAATAAATAATTAACAAATAAATCAATTAATACACACAAATAAACATTTATTCATAAAATTAATAAATAAAATAAAAATGCACATAAAATAACATTTAAATTCCAATTTTATCCCTTTTTAAAGTAGGGGTATTACATTCTTCCCCCCTAACAAAAGGAATTCCGTCCTCGGAATTCACGAAACTCTGAATTAGTTTTACTCCATTCCGTTGTGGATTCTGCCTCCGTGTAAGGGCTCCACTGATTTCCAAATCCGTAAAGAAAAATATATATGTCCGGTATACATGACACACAAAAATTTTCCAACATGTAAGTTGTATTTAACAACTACTCATCCGCACCCAAATTTTGATATAGGGTATAGGGCCATATTCCTACAAGTTCCATAACATAGATATGTAAAACTTCTATGCATCCCATCCCAATGTTTGAAAACACAAATCGATAGGTTACCGCTTAAACGGAGAAACACCATCCATAACAAATCAATCTAATTAAGACATAAAAACTGACCTTCCTTAATCACGCTCCTTACTTCCGATATGGAAGACAACCCAATCAACTGTTCCTTTAATAGGAAAATCGTTAGTGTATGAATGGAATTAGTTACCATATCCTATTACCGCCTCCAAACTGCGCGTAATCCACTACAAAGAAGAGTATATCTCTCTAACGTATCCTTAAATGAAGTTAGGGTCTAATTGTATAACCCCCCGCTTCCATGTCAAACCAACAGGTAAGAAGTCTGCACCGTATAATATACAAAACCTTTTACGTTATCATACTATCCTCCCTGTGCCAACAATATGAGAAGTGAAAAAAACACTTACAACTTCCCATAAAAACCTAGGATACCTATCCCAAGTATCTCCTCCATTGTAAGTGCCATGTAGAACTAATGCGAAATCCAAAAGTGAACACATACTTGTGTCCCCGACCAATCCATACTCCTAATCCGGATTAATTAACAAAAATGAACACGTAATATCAAAATCGAAACACATAAAAATCAAAATGACACATATAATAACAGAAATGAAACACGTAGATACACACAACACATAAAACAACCAAAATATAATCATTTTTAAGATATCCTCCATTCCAAAGAAGAAAACTTCCTTTGAACTTAAGTTCGCAAAAGTCTGTTCCATAGTTTCGTTGGTAATTATCCAACCCTGAAACTGAGCCATTAACCGTAGCTTAACTGCACAATCGTTTGCTTAAGCAAATATCCAATGGCTTAACCTTCATCCACCTAATACGCAAACCGACTATCGTGGCTTTATTAAAGCAACTTAGCACGTTACATCCTAATTCCTATACGCTCCAGAATGTGATATAAATCACGTCTTTGTTCTGACAAGAACTCCGTCCGGTTCCCAAACTCCCAAAGAGTACTTTTCAATTAACTCCTTAAGACATCATACACAAATTCATCCATATGTAGGTTGGTTCACACCAACTCTACCAGAGTATCACTTACTATACTACTGGTGAATGAAAACACACTTGTGCGATTCATCATCCTCAAATTTCAATATCCCTTTTCTTAGATACGCCGAAATCTTCTTCCTCAGGATCCTCTTCAGAATCCTACTCTTCGCTTCTCTCCTCTTTGAACACAACTGAAATTGTGTTGGTCCCGATAACGGTGACCTACCACCTACACCTTAATTCCTTCATTGGCGTATACTTTCTAAGCAATGCTAATCTTGGAACTAAGCCTTCAATTCTAAGTTCTATTTCTTGCAAAGAACTCGACAACAAACTCCTTTACTCCGTTAGGTCCGTAACGCTTTCGTCCTGGACCCCATCCTCCTCCTAGTGCCAACCATTCCATAACTATGGAATATAATTGACATCCGTTCCTCCTAACGATCCGTAACAAGAGTACAACGAATCCTAACATGGCTCTAAGTTTTAAGAGACGCAACGCGGAAGTCTTATAACGAAAACACTCCTAAGGACACTAGAACCTGGAGTACTCTGATACCAACTGTGATACCCCCGGATTTCCGGATGCGGGTTGGCCAGGCCCACGCCCGATTACCCGAGGATATCAAAACAATTAGCAATTTAATGAACACAGAATACAATATAGAAAACAAGAATGAATAAAATTTTGCTGAAAAGAATCTAGAATGATAATCCAATAATTGAAAACCTCAGAATAAATAATTTCATTGATAATTAAAACTATTTTGATACAACTGATCCACCACGAATGGAAATCGTTCTCCAATTTATACAACTCGGGAATCCATCTAGTGGACCCCTAAAAACCAATGGTACTCAAAAGACTGGAACAAAACCCAAGTCTTAACATGAAATAAAATCCTACGCCATCAGTAGAGTGAATAACTGTATCTGCTCAGCACGATCACGCTCTACAGCTCAGAACTGACGAACACCTGAAAAAAAAAAAAAAAAGAGTGGGTCAGGCCCACTAGCAAGTTCTAATCTAACTGCAATCCATACAGTGACCCGATACGCAGATACACCATAGATACCTCACAATATCTATCTAGTCCATACATATATATATCCACACTATGGGACATTCACTGAACTACAGTAGGGATCTCAACCTGAATAGAAGGCAACATGCGAATACGCACCCAAAGGTGGGCATGAGTACCTAGACCTAACAGGGTACACCCAACCTACTATAACCAGCTACACGTCCACTGCATATACGCACCCTAACCAACAAGTTTGAGACTCAAGCTCAACTCGTGGTACCATAAACATATATATCTAAACTCCGTTCCTAACCATTCATAAGAAATCCAATAAGTCATTCGGCGTATTCAACCGTACCGACTTATATATATATAAGGAGGATTTATTTAACAACCCGTTCCCTTATTCCAAAACAGGTAGGACTGAGTATTTTAAATCAGTCTGTCCCTAGTATGCCACCGTCCCATACCGGTGCATACAATCCACAAAGTCCATATAATTGATAGAACCAGTCATACTGTTCACCAATTAAAATCCATAAGGTAGGAACTAGCATTTTGAGCTAAACCATACCTAGTATGCCAACGTCCCATACCGGTGCATACCATCCTCCATATCCATGTAAATTACAACATTCAGATGACAAGCAAGTAATTTACAATGCAAAACCAAACCCAGATAATTGACAGAATTTTAATGTGAGAATTCAGCAATTAAAATCCAATACATAATTCCAAATAATTGGTCAAGTTTATTAAAAGAATTAAGCAATTATAATCCAATATATGATTCCAAATAATTGACCGAATTAAGTATAAGAATTCAGCAATTATGTTCCAATACATAATTCCAGGTAAATTACAAGGCATAAATAATAAGCATGTAATTTATAGTCCAAAACCAACCATCCACATTATTGTAGAATAGTATTTCAACAACTTAAAACCAAAACCATGTAAATTACAGACTACGAATGATAGTACAGTAATTTAAAATCCAAAACCAATATCCAATTAATTACAGAAGATTTTTTTAAATGTTTCAGTAATTTAAATCCAACCACATTAACCATATATTTGCAGGGGATGAATTAATAAATCAACAAATAACTTCCAGAGCCTACATAGATTACATCTAACACATCAATGACCCCATAATATATTTAAGACCATTTTATAAATATATTACATCCCACTCGAATGCTTAAAAATAAGCTTAAGCACTTAAAACTTCATCCATCCACCAACCGTATACAATTGTACATAAGTGTTATACAGTTTGATCCGTTAATTTAGAATTAACCTTAAATTAATTTAGGGTCTTAATAACACCCAAAAATTAACTATTTAATCCCTCCGTGAAGTCTCATTAAATTTCTAAAATTTAATCAAGCCATTTAGTTCCTTTCTCTGTTAGTAGCATACACCGTTGTATATTTTTACACTGCTTCATCCTTTGTCTTAAAGACTTAAACCATGCAATATTAAGTTTAATAACACTTAAAATTAACTACTTAGATCCTCTGTTAAGTCCCTACAGTTCATTAGAATCACTCAGAAGCCCAAACAGTGCTCAAAACACCAAACAGAGCCCTAAAACCACTTTCTGGACGTAAAAATAAATTGGAGCCGGCTCTTGGAATGGAGGAGCCGGCTCTTCCCCTATTGGAGCCGGCTCCAATCCCCTAGGAGCCGGCTCTTGCTGAAGGGGAGCCGGCTCTTGACTTCCTAGAGCCGGCTCTCTCCCTCTTGAGAGCCTCCAGTTCAGTCTCCGCTCCGTTTCCGTCCATCTGCTCCTTCTCCGATCAATTCCTACCCTTCTGTTTATTTCTTAAACTGATCTTAAGGGTTTATTCTCACTCTATTAACATCTCCAAGGTTTGATTACAGTAATTTAAAACAATTACAAAGCTTAAGATTGCTATTGAACTTACCAAGCGTTCAGTATCAAAACTGAAACTATATGCAGAAACAGAAATGGAACAGATTGCACACGTATTTAAAACAGAATAATAACATCCCTATGAGTTCTGTATAACCCCAGTAGAGTTCCTATATTGTGTCTACAAGAGTTGCAGTCAAATACAGAAACTAAGGCTACGATGGAAACCATATACTTAACGTACAGAAAACTGAAACACCACTTGCATACACTGTAACAGATATTGAACACATACAGACCAACAATATAACACGTAATAAACATATTAATTCCAGTTTCTGCTTGATTAAACCCTAGAGATTATCTAGGTGCGCAGAACACGGCCCAAAGGGAAAGAGGAAGATAGAACTTGCCTTTGTAATTGTTGGTCTGCTTTCCTCTGTTCTGGCCACACTGAAAATACTGTTTAGCCTCCTATTACTTCTGTGTTTCCCTTCTCCTAGGTTTGGCTTTGAAACCTCAGTCGAGAACTCACAATTTGCTCTGTTATCTCAACCCTTACTCTGCATCTCTCTGTGTTTTGCAGAACCCTCTACGTGTATATGCTATGTGATATATCGTAAAACCCTAGCTTAACGCATAATGGAGTATTTATAAACTAAATACTAAAACCCTAATCCTTGTCACATTGAGATAAAGCCCTAAACTTAATCCGAGTTTAGTTAGATATCAGATGCTTATGAGACGGCTCCAAAAACCCTAACTAAAACGTATCTAAAACCCTAGTTAATGGAAATTACATAATTACCCTGTTCAAAAATTAAATACTTAATAAACAATTAATTTAAACCCATTAATTAAATCAAATAAGGAAGCAACGAATCACTTAAAACACATAAAATAAATAAAACAAGTAATTAAAATAAACCAACAAATAAAGAATTACACCCTTAATTAAAATAAACAATAATAAATCAATTAAATCAAATTATCCAATTAAGTCAATTAATGCAAATAATGTTAAATAATTCAACTAAGACAATTAAACAAAAATAATAAACGCAAATAAATAATTAACAAATAAATCAATTAATACACACAAATAAACATTTATTCATAAAATTAATAAATAAAATAAAAATGCACATAAAATAACATTTAAATTCCAATTTTATCCCTTTTTAAAGTAGGGGTATTACATTCTTCCCCCCTAACAAAAGGAATTCCGTCCTCGGAATTCACGAAACTCTGAATTAGTTTTACTCCATTCCGTTGTGGATTCTGCCTCCGTGTAAGGGCTCCACTGATTTCCAAATCCGTAAAGAAAAATATATATGTCCGGTATACATGACACACAAAAATTTTCCAACATGTAAGTTGTATTTAACAACTACTCATCCGCACCCAAATTTTGATATAGGGTATAGGGCCATATTCCTACAAGTTCCATAACATAGATATGTAAAACTTCTATGCATCCCATCCCAATGTTTGAAAACACAAATCGATAGGTTACCGCTTAAACGGAGAAACACCATCCATAACAAATCAATCTAATTAAGACATAAAAACTGACCTTCCTTAATCACGCTCCTTACTTCCGATATGGAAGACAACCCAATCAACTGTTCCTTTAATAGGAAAATCGTTAGTGTATGAATGGAATTAGTTACCATATCCTATTACCGCCTCCAAACTGCGCGTAATCCACTACAAAGAAGAGTATATCTCTCTAACGTATCCTTAAATGAAGTTAGGGTCTAATTGTATAACCCCCCGCTTCCATGTCAAACCAACAGGTAAGAAGTCTGCACCGTATAATATACAAAACCTTTTACGTTATCATACTATCCTCCCTGTGCCAACAATATGAGAAGTGAAAAAAACACTTACAACTTCCCATAAAAACCTAGGATACCTATCCCAAGTATCTCCTCCATTGTAAGTGCCATGTAGAACTAATGCGAAATCCAAAAGTGAACACATACTTGTGTCCCCGACCAATCCATACTCCTAATCCGGATTAATTAACAAAAATGAACACGTAATATCAAAATCGAAACACATAAAAATCAAAATGACACATATAATAACAGAAATGAAACACGTAGATACACACAACACATAAAACAACCAAAATATAATCATTTTTAAGATATCCTCCATTCCAAAGAAGAAAACTTCCTTTGAACTTAAGTTCGCAAAAGTCTGTTCCATAGTTTCGTTGGTAATTATCCAACCCTGAAACTGAGCCATTAACCGTAGCTTAACTGCACAATCGTTTGCTTAAGCAAATATCCAATGGCTTAACCTTCATCCACCTAATACGCAAACCGACTATCGTGGCTTTATTAAAGCAACTTAGCACGTTACATCCTAATTCCTATACGCTCCAGAATGTGATATAAATCACGTCTTTGTTCTGACAAGAACTCCGTCCGGTTCCCAAACTCCCAAAGAGTACTTTTCAATTAACTCCTTAAGACATCATACACAAATTCATCCATATGTAGGTTGGTTCACACCAACTCTACCAGAGTATCACTTACTATACTACTGGTGAATGAAAACACACTTGTGCGATTCATCATCCTCAAATTTCAATATCCCTTTTCTTAGATACGCCGAAATCTTCTTCCTCAGGATCCTCTTCAGAATCCTACTCTTCGCTTCTCTCCTCTTTGAACACAACTGAAATTGTGTTGGTCCCGATAACGGTGACCTACCACCTACACCTTAATTCCTTCATTGGCGTATACTTTCTAAGCAATGCTAATCTTGGAACTAAGCCTTCAATTCTAAGTTCTATTTCTTGCAAAGAACTCGACAACAAACTCCTTTACTCCGTTAGGTCCGTAACGCTTTCGTCCTGGACCCCATCCTCCTCCTAGTGCCAACCATTCCATAACTATGGAATATAATTGACATCCGTTCCTCCTAACGATCCGTAACAAGAGTACAACGAATCCTAACATGGCTCTAAGTTTTAAGAGACGCAACGCGGAAGTCTTATAACGAAAACACTCCTAAGGACACTAGAACCTGGAGTACTCTGATACCAACTGTGATACCCCCGGATTTCCGGATGCGGGTTGGCCAGGCCCACGCCCGATTACCCGAGGATATCAAAACAATTAGCAATTTAATGAACACAGAATACAATATAGAAAACAAGAATGAATAAAATTTTGCTGAAAAGAATCTAGAATGATAATCCAATAATTGAAAACCTCAGAATAAATAATTTCATTGATAATTAAAACTATTTTGATACAACTGATCCACCACGAATGGAAATCGTTCTCCAATTTATACAACTCGGGAATCCATCTAGTGGACCCCTAAAAACCAATGGTACTCAAAAGACTGGAACAAAACTCAAGTCTTAACATGAAATAAAATCCTACGCCATCAGTAGAGTGAATAACTGTATCTGCTCAGCACGATCACGCTCTACAGCTCAGAACTGACGAACACCTGAAAAAAAAAAATAAAAGAGTGGGTCAGGCCCACTAGCAAGTTCTAATCTAACTGCAATCCATACAGTGACCCGATACGCAGATACACCATAGATACCTCACAATATCTATCTAGTCCATACATATATATATCCACACTATGGGACATTCACTGAACTACAGTAGGGATCTCAACCTGAATAGAAGGCAACATGCGAATACGCACCCAAAGGTGGGCATGAGTACCTAGACCTAACAGGGTACACCCAACCTACTATAACCAGCTACACGTCCACTGCATATACGCACCCTAACCAACAAGTTTGAGACTCAAGCTCAACTCGTGGTACCATAAACATATATATCTAAACTCCGTTCCTAACCATTCATAAGAAATCCAATAAGTCATTCGGCGTATTCAACCGTACCGACTTATATATATATAAGGAGGATTTATTTAACAACCCGTTCCCTTATTCCAAAACAGGTAGGACTGAGTATTTTAAATCAGTCTGTCCCTAGTATGCCACCGTCCCATACCGGTGCATACAATCCACAAAGTCCATATAATTGATAGAACCAGTCATACTGTTCACCAATTAAAATCCATAAGGTAGGAACTAGCATTTTGAGCTAAACCATACCTAGTATGCCAACGTCCCATACCGGTGCATACCATCCTCCATATCCATGTAAATTACAACATTCAGATGACAAGCAAGTAATTTACAATGCAAAACCAAACCCAGATAATTGACAGAATTTTAATGTGAGAATTCAGCAATTAAAATCCAATACATAATTCCAAATAATTGGTCAAGTTTATTAAAAGAATTAAGCAATTATAATCCAATATATGATTCCAAATAATTGACCGAATTAAGTATAAGAATTCAGCAATTATGTTCCAATACATAATTCCAGGTAAATTACAAGGCATAAATAATAAGCATGTAATTTATAGTCCAAAACCAACCATCCACATTATTGTAGAATAGTATTTCAACAACTTAAAACCAAAACCATGTAAATTACAGACTACGAATGATAGTACAGTAATTTAAAATCCAAAACCAATATCCAATTAATTACAGAAGATTTTTTTAAATGTTTCAGTAATTTAAATCCAACCACATTAACCATATATTTGCAGGGGATGAATTAATAAATCAACAAATAACTTCCAGAGCCTACATAGATTACATCTAACACATCAATGACCCCATAATATATTTAAGACCATTTTATAAATATATTACATCCCACTCGAATGCTTAAAAATAAGTTTAAGCACTTAAAACTTCATCCATCCACCAACCGTATACAATTGTACATAAGTGTTATACAGTTTGATCCGTTAATTTAGAATTAACCTTAAATTAATTTAGGGTCTTAATAACACCCAAAAATTAACTATTTAATCCCTCCGTGAAGTCTCATTAAATTTCTAAAATTTAATCAAGCCATTTAGTTCCTTTCTCTGTTAGTAGCATACACCGTTGTATATTTTTACACTGCTTCATCCTTTGTCTTAAAGACTTAAACCATGCAATATTAAGTTTAATAACACTTAAAATTAACTACTTAGATCCTCTGTTAAGTCCCTACAGTTCATTAGAATCACTCAGAAGCCCAAACAGTGCTCAAAACACCAAACAGAGCCCTAAAACCACTTTCTGGACGTAAAAATAAATTGGAGCCGGCTCTTGGAATGGAGGAGCCGGCTCTTCCCCTATTGGAGCCGGCTCCAATCCCCTAGGAGCCGGCTCTTGCTGAAGGGGAGCCGGCTCTTGACTTCCTAGAGCCGGCTCTCTCCCTCTTGAGAGCCTCCAGTTCAGTCTCCGCTCCGTTTCCGTCCATCTGCTCCTTCTCCGATCAATTCCTACCCTTCTGTTTATTTCTTAAACTGATCTTAAGGGTTTATTCTCACTCTATTAACATCTCCAAGGTTTGATTACAGTAATTTAAAACAATTACAAAGCTTAAGATTGCTATTGAACTTACCAAGCGTTCAGTATCAAAACTGAAACTATATGCAGAAACAGAAACGGAACAGATTGCACACGTATTTAAAACAGAATAATAACATCCCTATGAGTTCTGTATAACCCCAGTAGAGTTCCTATATTGTGTCTACAAGAGTTGCAGTCAAATACAGAAACTAAGGCTACGATGGAAACCATATACTTAACGTACAGAAAACTGAAACACCACTTGCATACACTGTAACAGATATTGAACACATACAGACCAACAATATAACACGTAATAAACATATTAATTCCAGTTTCTGCTTGATTAAACCCTAGAGATTATCTAGGTGCGCAGAACACGGCCCAAAGGGAAAGAGGAAGATAGAACTTGCCTTTGTAATTGTTGGTCTGCTTTCCTCTGTTCTGGCCACACTGAAAATACTGTTTAGCCTCCTATTACTTCTGTGTTTCCCTTCTCCTAGGTTTGGCTTTGAAACCTCAGTCGAGAACTCACAATTTGCTCTGTTATCTCAACCCTTACTCTGCATCTCTCTGTGTTTTGCAGAACCCTCTACGTGTATATGCTATGTGATATATCGTAAAACCCTAGCTTAACGCATAATGGAGTATTTATAAACTAAATACTAAAACCCTAATCCTTGTCACATTGAGATAAAGCCCTAAACTTAATCCGAGTTTAGTTAGATATCAGATGCTTATGAGACGGCTCCAAAAACCCTAACTAAAACGTATCTAAAACCCTAGTTAATGGAAATTACATAATTACCCTGTTCAAAAATTAAATACTTAATAAACAATTAATTTAAACCCATTAATTAAATCAAATAAGGAAGCAACGAATCACTTAAAACACATAAAATAAATAAAACAAGTAATTAAAATAAACCAACAAATAAAGAATTACACCCTTAATTAAAATAAACAATAATAAATCAATTAAATCAAATTATCCAATTAAGTCAATTAATGCAAATAATGTTAAATAATTCAACTAAGACAATTAAACAAAAATAATAAACGCAAATAAATAATTAACAAATAAATCAATTAATACACACAAATAAACATTTATTCATAAAATTAATAAATAAAATAAAAATGCACATAAAATAACATTTAAATTCCAATTTTATCCCTTTTTAAAGTAGGGGTATTACATTCTTCCCCCCTAACAAAAGGAATTCCGTCCTCGGAATTCACGAAACTCTGAATTAGTTTTACTCCATTCCGTTGTGGATTCTGCCTCCGTGTAAGGGCTCCACTGATTTCCAAATCCGTAAAGAAAAATATATATGTCCGGTATACATGACACACAAAAATTTTCCAACATGTAAGTTGTATTTAACAACTACTCATCCGCACCCAAATTTTGATATAGGGTATAGGGCCATATTCCTACAAGTTCCATAACATAGATATGTAAAACTTCTATGCATCCCATCCCAATGTTTGAAAACACAAATCGATAGGTTACCGCTTAAACGGAGAAACACCATCCATAACAAATCAATCTAATTAAGACATAAAAACTGACCTTCCTTAATCACGCTCCTTACTTCCGATATGGAAGACAACCCAATCAACTGTTCCTTTAATAGGAAAATCGTTAGTGTATGAATGGAATTAGTTACCATATCCTATTACCGCCTCCAAACTGCGCGTAATCCACTACAAAGAAGAGTATATCTCTCTAACGTATCCTTAAATGAAGTTAGGGTCTAATTGTATAACCCCCCGCTTCCATGTCAAACCAACAGGTAAGAAGTCTGCACCGTATAATATACAAAACCTTTTACGTTATCATACTATCCTCCCTGTGCCAACAATATGAGAAGTGAAAAAAACACTTACAACTTCCCATAAAAACCTAGGATACCTATCCCAAGTATCTCCTCCATTGTAAGTGCCATGTAGAACTAATGCGAAATCCAAAAGTGAACACATACTTGTGTCCCCGACCAATCCATACTCCTAATCCGGATTAATTAACAAAAATGAACACGTAATATCAAAATCGAAACACATAAAAATCAAAATGACACATATAATAACAGAAATGAAACACGTAGATACACACAACACATAAAACAACCAAAATATAATCATTTTTAAGATATCCTCCATTCCAAAGAAGAAAACTTCCTTTGAACTTAAGTTCGCAAAAGTCTGTTCCATAGTTTCGTTGGTAATTATCCAACCCTGAAACTGAGCCATTAACCGTAGCTTAACTGCACAATCGTTTGCTTAAGCAAATATCCAATGGCTTAACCTTCATCCACCTAATACGCAAACCGATTATCGTGGCTTTATTAAAGCAACTTAGCACGTTACATCCTAATTCCTATACGCTCCAGAATGTGATATAAATCACGTCTTTGTTCTGACAAGAACTCCGTCCGGTTCCCAAACTCCCAAAGAGTACTTTTCAATTAACTCCTTAAGACATCATACACAAATTCATCCATATGTAGGTTGGTTCACACCAACTCTACCAGAGTATCACTTACTATACTACTGGTGAATGAAAACACACTTGTGCGATTCATCATCCTCAAATTTCAATATCCCTTTTCTTAGATACGCCGAAATCTTCTTCCTCAGGATCCTCTTCAGAATCCTACTCTTCGCTTCTCTCCTCTTTGAACACAACTGAAATTGTGTTGGTCCCGATAACGGTGACCTACCACCTACACCTTAATTCCTTCATTGGCGTATACTTTCTAAGCAATGCTAATCTTGGAACTAAGCCTTCAATTCTAAGTTCTATTTCTTGCAAAGAACTCGACAACAAACTCCTTTACTCCGTTAGGTCCGTAACGCTTTCGTCCTGGACCCCATCCTCCTCCTAGTGCCAACCATTCCATAACTATGGAATATAATTGACATCCGTTCCTCCTAACGATCCGTAACAAGAGTACAACGAATCCTAACATGGCTCTAAGTTTTAAGAGACGCAACGCGGAAGTCTTATAACGAAAACACTCCTAAGGACACTAGAACCTGGAGTACTCTGATACCAACTGTGATACCCCCGGATTTCCGGATGCGGGTTGGCCAGGCCCACGCCCGATTACCCGAGGATATCAAAACAATTAGCAATTTAATGAACACAGAATACAATATAGAAAACAAGAATGAATAAAATTTTGCTGAAAAGAATCTAGAATGATAATCCAATAATTGAAAACCTCAGAATAAATAATTTCATTGATAATTAAAACTATTTTGATACAACTGATCCACCACGAATGGAAATCGTTCTCCAATTTATACAACTCGGGAATTCATCTAGTGGACCCCTAAAAACCAATGGTACTCAAAAGACTGGAACAAAACCCAAGTCTTAACATGAAATAAAATCCTACGCCATCAGTAGAGTGAATAACTGTATCTGCTCAGCACGATCACGCTCTACAGCTCAGAACTGACGAACACCTGAAAAAAAAAAAAAAAAGAGTGGGTCAGGCCCACTAGCAAGTTCTAATCTAACTGCAATCCATACAGTGACCCGATACGCAGATACACCATAGATACCTCACAATATCTATCTAGTCCATACATATATATATCCACACTATGGGACATTCACTGAACTACAGTAGGGATCTCAACCTGAATAGAAGGCAACATGCGAATACGCACCCAAAGGTGGGCATGAGTACCTAGACCTAACAGGGTACACCCAACCTACTATAACCAGCTACACGTCCACTGCATATACGCACCCTAACCAACAAGTTTGAGACTCAAGCTCAACTCGTGGTACCATAAACATATATATCTAAACTCCGTTCCTAACCATTCATAAGAAATCCAATAAGTCATTCGGCGTATTCAACCGTACCGACTTATATATATATAAGGAGGATTTATTTAACAACCCGTTCCCTTATTCCAAAACAGGTAGGACTGAGTATTTTAAATCAGTCTGTCCCTAGTATGCCACCGTCCCATACCGGTGCATACAATCCACAAAGTCCATATAATTGATAGAACCAGTCATACTGTTCACCAATTAAAATCCATAAGGTAGGAACTAGCATTTTGAGCTAAACCATACCTAGTATGCCAACGTCCCATACCGGTGCATACCATCCTCCATATCCATGTAAATTACAACATTCAGATGACAAGCAAGTAATTTACAATGCAAAACCAAACCCAGATAATTGACAGAATTTTAATGTGAGAATTCAGCAATTAAAATCCAATACATAATTCCAAATAATTGGTCAAGTTTATTAAAAGAATTAAGCAATTATAATCCAATATATGATTCCAAATAATTGACCGAATTAAGTATAAGAATTCAGCAATTATGTTCCAATACATAATTCCAGGTAAATTACAAGGCATAAATAATAAGCATGTAATTTATAGTCCAAAACCAACCATCCACATTATTGTAGAATAGTATTTCAACAACTTAAAACCAAAACCATGTAAATTACAGACTACGAATGATAGTACAGTAATTTAAAATCCAAAACCAATATCCAATTAATTACAGAAGATTTTTTTAAATGTTTCAGTAATTTAAATCCAACCACATTAACCATATATTTGCAGGGGATGAATTAATAAATCAACAAATAACTTCCAGAGCCTACATAGATTACATCTAACACATCAATGACCCCATAATATATTTAAGACCATTTTATAAATATATTACATCCCACTCGAATGCTTAAAAATAAGCTTAAGCACTTAAAACTTCATCCATCCACCAACCGTATACAATTGTACATAAGTGTTATACAGTTTGATCCGTTAATTTAGAATTAACCTTAAATTAATTTAGGGTCTTAATAACACCCAAAAATTAACTATTTAATCCCTCCGTGAAGTCTCATTAAATTTCTAAAATTTAATCAAGCCATTTAGTTCCTTTCTCTGTTAGTAGCATACACCGTTGTATATTTTTACACTGCTTCATCCTTTGTCTTAAAGACTTAAACCATGCAATATTAAGTTTAATAACACTTAAAATTAACTACTTAGATCCTCTGTTAAGTCCCTACAGTTCATTAGAATCACTCAGAAGCCCAAACAGTGCTCAAAACACCAAACAGAGCCCTAAAACCACTTTCTGGACGTAAAAATAAATTGGAGCCGGCTCTTGGAATGGAGGAGCCGGCTCTTCCCCTATTGGAGCCGGCTCCAATCCCCTAGGAGCCGGCTCTTGCTGAAGGGGAGCCGGCTCTTGACTTCCTAGAGCCGGCTCTCTCCCTCTTGAGAGCCTCCAGTTCAGTCTCCGCTCCGTTTCCGTCCATCTGCTCCTTCTCCGATCAATTCCTACCCTTCTGTTTATTTCTTAAACTGATCTTAAGGGTTTATTCTCACTCTATTAACATCTCCAAGGTTTGATTACAGTAATTTAAAACAATTACAAAGCTTAAGATTGCTATTGAACTTACCAAGCGTTCAGTATCAAAACTGAAACTATATGCAGAAACAGAAACGGAACAGATTGCACACGTATTTAAAACAGAATAATAACATCCCTATGAGTTCTGTATAACCCCAGTAGAGTTCCTATATTGTGTCTACAAGAGTTGCAGTCAAATACAGAAACTAAGGCTACGATGGAAACCATATACTTAACGTACAGAAAACTGAAACACCACTTGCATACACTGTAACAGATATTGAACACATACAGACCAACAATATAACACGTAATAAACATATTAATTCCAGTTTCTGCTTGATTAAACCCTAGAGATTATCTAGGTGCGCAGAACACGGCCCAAAGGGAAAGAGGAAGATAGAACTTGCCTTTGTAATTGTTGGTCTGCTTTCCTCTGTTCTGGCCACACTGAAAATACTGTTTAGCCTCCTATTACTTCTGTGTTTCCCTTCTCCTAGGTTTGGCTTTGAAACCTCAGTCGAGAACTCACAATTTGCTCTGTTATCTCAACCCTTACTCTGCATCTCTCTGTGTTTTGCAGAACCCTCTACGTGTATATGCTATGTGATATATCGTAAAACCCTAGCTTAACGCATAATGGAGTATTTATAAACTAAATACTAAAACCCTAATCCTTGTCACATTGAGATAAAGCCCTAAACTTAATCCGAGTTTAGTTAGATATCAGATGCTTATGAGACGGCTCCAAAAACCCTAACTAAAACGTATCTAAAACCCTAGTTAATGGAAATTACATAATTACCCTGTTCAAAAATTAAATACTTAATAAACAATTAATTTAAACCCATTAATTAAATCAAATAAGGAAGCAACGAATCACTTAAAACACATAAAATAAATAAAACAAGTAATTAAAATAAACCAACAAATAAAGAATTACACCCTTAATTAAAATAAACAATAATAAATCAATTAAATCAAATTATCCAATTAAGTCAATTAATGCAAATAATGTTAAATAATTCAACTAAGACAATTAAACAAAAATAATAAACGCAAATAAATAATTAACAAATAAATCAATTAATACACACAAATAAACATTTATTCATAAAATTAATAAATAAAATAAAAATGCACATAAAATAACATTTAAATTCCAATTTTATCCCTTTTTAAAGTAGGGGTATTACATTCTTCCCCCCTAACAAAAGGAATTCCGTCCTCGGAATTCACGAAACTCTGAATTAGTTTTACTCCATTCCGTTGTGGATTCTGCCTCCGTGTAAGGGCTCCACTGATTTCCAAATCCGTAAAGAAAAATATATATGTCCGGTATACATGACACACAAAAATTTTCCAACATGTAAGTTGTATTTAACAACTACTCATCCGCACCCAAATTTTGATATAGGGTATAGGGCCATATTCCTACAAGTTCCATAACATAGATATGTAAAACTTCTATGCATCCCATCCCAATGTTTGAAAACACAAATCGATAGGTTACCGCTTAAACGGAGAAACACCATCCATAACAAATCAATCTAATTAAGACATAAAAACTGACCTTCCTTAATCACGCTCCTTACTTCCGATATGGAAGACAACCCAATCAACTGTTCCTTTAATAGGAAAATCGTTAGTGTATGAATGGAATTAGTTACCATATCCTATTACCGCCTCCAAACTGCGCGTAATCCACTACAAAGAAGAGTATATCTCTCTAACGTATCCTTAAATGAAGTTAGGGTCTAATTGTATAACCCCCCGCTTCCATGTCAAACCAACAGGTAAGAAGTCTGCACCGTATAATATACAAAACCTTTTACGTTATCATACTATCCTCCCTGTGCCAACAATATGAGAAGTGAAAAAAACACTTACAACTTCCCATAAAAACCTAGGATACCTATCCCAAGTATCTCCTCCATTGTAAGTGCCATGTAGAACTAATGCGAAATCCAAAAGTGAACACATACTTGTGTCCCCGACCAATCCATACTCCTAATCCGGATTAATTAACAAAAATGAACACGTAATATCAAAATCGAAACACATAAAAATCAAAATGACACATATAATAACAGAAATGAAACACGTAGATACACACAACACATAAAACAACCAAAATATAATCATTTTTAAGATATCCTCCATTCCAAAGAAGAAAACTTCCTTTGAACTTAAGTTCGCAAAAGTCTGTTCCATAGTTTCGTTGGTAATTATCCAACCCTGAAACTGAGCCATTAACCGTAGCTTAACTGCACAATCGTTTGCTTAAGCAAATATCCAATGGCTTAACCTTCATCCACCTAATACGCAAACCGACTATCGTGGCTTTATTAAAGCAACTTAGCACGTTACATCCTAATTCCTATACGCTCCAGAATGTGATATAAATCACGTCTTTGTTCTGACAAGAACTCCGTCCGGTTCCCAAACTCCCAAAGAGTACTTTTCAATTAACTCCTTAAGACATCATACACAAATTCATCCATATGTAGGTTGGTTCACACCAACTCTACCAGAGTATCACTTACTATACTACTGGTGAATGAAAACACACTTGTGCGATTCATCATCCTCAAATTTCAATATCCCTTTTCTTAGATACGCCGAAATCTTCTTCCTCAGGATCCTCTTCAGAATCCTACTCTTCGCTTCTCTCCTCTTTGAACACAACTGAAATTGTGTTGGTCCCGATAACGGTGACCTACCACCTACACCTTAATTCCTTCATTGGCGTATACTTTCTAAGCAATGCTAATCTTGGAACTAAGCCTTCAATTCTAAGTTCTATTTCTTGCAAAGAACTCGACAACAAACTCCTTTACTCCGTTAGGTCCGTAACGCTTTCGTCCTGGACCCCATCCTCCTCCTAGTGCCAACCATTCCATAACTATGGAATATAATTGACATCCGTTCCTCCTAACGATCCGTAACAAGAGTACAACGAATCCTAACATGGCTCTAAGTTTTAAGAGACGCAACGCGGAAGTCTTATAACGAAAACACTCCTAAGGACACTAGAACCTGGAGTACTCTGATACCAACTGTGATACCCCCGGATTTCCGGATGCGGGTTGGCCAGGCCCACGCCCGATTACCCGAGGATATCAAAACAATTAGCAATTTAATGAACACAGAATACAATATAGAAAACAAGAATGAATAAAATTTTGCTGAAAAGAATCTAGAATGATAATCCAATAATTGAAAACCTCAGAATAAATAATTTCATTGATAATTAAAACTATTTTGATACAACTGATCCACCACGAATGGAAATCGTTCTCCAATTTATACAACTCGGGAATCCATCTAGTGGACCCCTAAAAACCAATGGTACTCAAAAGACTGGAACAAAACCCAAGTCTTAACATGAAATAAAATCCTACGCCATCAGTAGAGTGAATAACTGTATCTGCTCAGCACGATCACGCTCTACAGCTCAGAACTGACGAACACCTGAAAAAAAAAAAAAAAAGAGTGGGTCAGGCCCACTAGCAAGTTCTAATCTAACTGCAATCCATACAGTGACCCGATACGCAGATACACCATAGATACCTCACAATATCTATCTAGTCCATACATATATATATCCACACTATGGGACATTCACTGAACTACAGTAGGGATCTCAACCTGAATAGAAGGCAACATGCGAATACGCACCCAAAGGTGGGCATGAGTACCTAGACCTAACAGGGTACACCCAACCTACTATAACCAGCTACACGTCCACTGCATATACGCACCCTAACCAACAAGTTTGAGACTCAAGCTCAACTCGTGGTACCATAAACATATATATCTAAACTCCGTTCCTAACCATTCATAAGAAATCCAATAAGTCATTCGGCGTATTCAACCGTACCGACTTATATATATATAAGGAGGATTTATTTAACAACCCGTTCCCTTATTCCAAAACAGGTAGGACTGAGTATTTTAAATCAGTCTGTCCCTAGTATGCCACCGTCCCATACCGGTGCATACAATCCACAAAGTCCATATAATTGATAGAACCAGTCATACTGTTCACCAATTAAAATCCATAAGGTAGGAACTAGCATTTTGAGCTAAACCATACCTAGTATGCCAACGTCCCATACCGGTGCATACCATCCTCCATATCCATGTAAATTACAACATTCAGATGACAAGCAAGTAATTTACAATGCAAAACCAAACCCAGATAATTGACAGAATTTTAATGTGAGAATTCAGCAATTAAAATCCAATACATAATTCCAAATAATTGGTCAAGTTTATTAAAAGAATTAAGCAATTATAATCCAATATATGATTCCAAATAATTGACCGAATTAAGTATAAGAATTCAGCAATTATGTTCCAATACATAATTCCAGGTAAATTACAAGGCATAAATAATAAGCATGTAATTTATAGTCCAAAACCAACCATCCACATTATTGTAGAATAGTATTTCAACAACTTAAAACCAAAACCATGTAAATTACAGACTACGAATGATAGTACAGTAATTTAAAATCCAAAACCAATATCCAATTAATTACAGAAGATTTTTTTAAATGTTTCAGTAATTTAAATCCAACCACATTAACCATATATTTGCAGGGGATGAATTAATAAATCAACAAATAACTTCCAGAGCCTACATAGATTACATCTAACACATCAATGACCCCATAATATATTTAAGACCATTTTATAAATATATTACATCCCACTCGAATGCTTAAAAATAAGCTTAAGCACTTAAAACTTCATCCATCCACCAACCGTATACAATTGTACATAAGTGTTATACAGTTTGATCCGTTAATTTAGAATTAACCTTAAATTAATTTAGGGTCTTAATAACACCCAAAAATTAACTATTTAATCCCTCCGTGAAGTCTCATTAAATTTCTAAAATTTAATCAAGCCATTTAGTTCCTTTCTCTGTTAGTAGCATACACCGTTGTATATTTTTACACTGCTTCATCCTTTGTCTTAAAGACTTAAACCATGCAATATTAAGTTTAATAACACTTAAAATTAACTACTTAGATCCTCTGTTAAGTCCCTACAGTTCATTAGAATCACTCAGAAGCCCAAACAGTGCTCAAAACACCAAACAGAGCCCTAAAACCACTTTCTGGACGTAAAAATAAATTGGAGCCGGCTCTTGGAATGGAGGAGCCGGCTCTTCCCCTATTGGAGCCGGCTCCAATCCCCTAGGAGCCAGCTCTTGCTGAAGGGGAGCCGGCTCTTGACTTCCTAGAGCCGGCTCTCTCCCTCTTGAGAGCCTCCAGTTCAGTCTCCGCTCCGTTTCCGTCCATCTGCTCCTTCTCCGATCAATTCCTACCCTTCTGTTTATTTCTTAAACTGATCTTAAGGGTTTATTCTCACTCTATTAACATCTCCAAGGTTTGATTACAGTAATTTAAAACAATTACAAAGCTTAAGATTGCTATTGAACTTACCAAGCGTTCAGTATCAAAACTGAAACTATATGCAGAAACAGAAACGGAACAGATTGCACACGTATTTAAAACAGAATAATAACATCCCTATGAGTTCTGTATAACCCCAGTAGAGTTCCTATATTGTGTCTACAAGAGTTGCAGTCAAATACAGAAACTAAGGCTACGATGGAAACCATATACTTAACGTACAGAAAACTGAAACACCACTTGCATACACTGTAACAGATATTGAACACATACAGACCAACAATATAACACGTAATAAACATATTAATTCCAGTTTCTGCTTGATTAAACCCTAGAGATTATCTAGGTGCACAGAACACGGCCCAAAGGGAAAGAGGAAGATAGAACTTGCCTTTGTAATTGTTGGTCTGCTTTCCTCTGTTCTGGCCACACTGAAAATACTGCTTAGCCTCCTATTACTTCTGTGTTTCCCTTCTCCTAGGTTTGGCTTTGAAACCTCAGTCGAGAACTCACAATTTGCTCTGTTATCTCAACCCTTACTCTGCATCTCTCTGTGTTTTGCAGAACCCTCTACGTGTATATGCTATGTGATATATCGTAAAACCCTAGCTTAACGCATAATGGAGTATTTATAAACTAAATACTAAAACCCTAATCCTTGTCACATTGAGATAAAGCCCTAAACTTAATCCGAGTTTAGTTAGATATCAGATGCTTATGAGACGGCTCCAAAAACCCTAACTAAAACGTATCTAAAACCCTAGTTAATGGAAATTACATAATTACCCTGTTCAAAAATTAAATACTTAATAAACAATTAATTTAAACCCATTAATTAAATCAAATAAGGAAGCAACGAATCACTTAAAACACATAAAATAAATAAAACAAGTAATTAAAATAAACCAACAAATAAAGAATTACACCCTTAATTAAAATAAACAATAATAAATCAATTAAATCAAATTATCCAATTAAGTCAATTAATGCAAATAATGTTAAATAATTCAACTAAGACAATTAAACAAAAATAATAAACGCAAATAAATAATTAACAAATAAATCAATTAATACACACAAATAAACATTTATTCATAAAATTAATAAATAAAATAAAAATGCACATAAAATAACATTTAAATTCCAATTTTATCCCTTTTTAAAGTAGGGGTATTACATTCTTCCCCCCTAACAAAAGGAATTCCGTCCTCGGAATTCACGAAACTCTGAATTAGTTTTACTCCATTCCGTTGTGGATTCTGCCTCCGTGTAAGGGCTCCACTGATTTCCAAATCCGTAAAGAAAAATATATATGTCCGGTATACATGACACACAAAAATTTTCCAACATGTAAGTTGTATTTAACAACTACTCATCCGCACCCAAATTTTGATATAGGGTATAGGGCCATATTCCTACAAGTTCCATAACATAGATATGTAAAACTTCTATGCATCCCATCCCAATGTTTGAAAACACAAATCGATAGGTTACCGCTTAAACGGAGAAACACCATCCATAACAAATCAATCTAATTAAGACATAAAAACTGACCTTCCTTAATCACGCTCCTTACTTCCGATATGGAAGACAACCCAATCAACTGTTCCTTTAATAGGAAAATCGTTAGTGTATGAATGGAATTAGTTACCATATCCTATTACCGCCTCCAAACTGCGCGTAATCCACTACAAAGAAGAGTATATCTCTCTAACGTATCCTTAAATGAAGTTAGGGTCTAATTGTATAACCCCCCGCTTCCATGTCAAACCAACAGGTAAGAAGTCTGCACCGTATAATATACAAAACCTTTTACGTTATCATACTATCCTCCCTGTGCCAACAATATGAGAAGTGAAAAAAACACTTACAACTTCCCATAAAAACCTAGGATACCTATCCCAAGTATCTCCTCCATTGTAAGTGCCATGTAGAACTAATGCGAAATCCAAAAGTGAACACATACTTGTGTCCCCGACCAATCCATACTCCTAATCCGGATTAATTAACAAAAATGAACACGTAATATCAAAATCGAAACACATAAAAATCAAAATGACACATATAATAACAGAAATGAAACACGTAGATACACACAACACATAAAACAACCAAAATATAATCATTTTTAAGATATCCTCCATTCCAAAGAAGAAAACTTCCTTTGAACTTAAGTTCGCAAAAGTCTGTTCCATAGTTTCGTTGGTAATTATCCAACCCTGAAACTGAGCCATTAACCGTAGCTTAACTGCACAATCGTTTGCTTAAGCAAATATCCAATGGCTTAACCTTCATCCACCTAATACGCAAACCGACTATCGTGGCTTTATTAAAGCAACTTAGCACGTTACATCCTAATTCCTATACGCTCCAGAATGTGATATAAATCACGTCTTTGTTCTGACAAGAACTCCGTCCGGTTCCCAAACTCCCAAAGAGTACTTTTCAATTAACTCCTTAAGACATCATACACAAATTCATCCATATGTAGGTTGGTTCACACCAACTCTACCAGAGTATCACTTACTATACTACTGGTGAATGAAAACACACTTGTGCGATTCATCATCCTCAAATTTCAATATCCCTTTTCTTAGATACGCCGAAATCTTCTTCCTCAGGATCCTCTTCAGAATCCTACTCTTCGCTTCTCTCCTCTTTGAACACAACTGAAATTGTGTTGGTCCCGATAACGGTGACCTACCACCTACACCTTAATTCCTTCATTGGCGTATACTTTCTAAGCAATGCTAATCTTGGAACTAAGCCTTCAATTCTAAGTTCTATTTCTTGCAAAGAACTCGACAACAAACTCCTTTACTCCGTTAGGTCCGTAACGCTTTCGTCCTGGACCCCATCCTCCTCCTAGTGCCAACCATTCCATAACTATGGAATATAATTGACATCCGTTCCTCCTAACGATCCGTAACAAGAGTACAACGAATCCTAACATGGCTCTAAGTTTTAAGAGACGCAACGCGGAAGTCTTATAACGAAAACACTCCTAAGGACACTAGAACCTGGAGTACTCTGATACCAACTGTGATACCCCCGGATTTCCGGATGCGGGTTGGCCAGGCCCACGCCCGATTACCCGAGGATATCAAAACAATTAGCAATTTAATGAACACAGAATACAATATAGAAAACAAGAATGAATAAAATTTTGCTGAAAAGAATCTAGAATGATAATCCAATAATTGAAAACCTCAGAATAAATAATTTCATTGATAATTAAAACTATTTTGATACAACTGATCCACCACGAATGGAAATCGTTCTCCAATTTATACAACTCGGGAATCCATCTAGTGGACCCCTAAAAACCAATGGTACTCAAAAGACTGGAACAAAACCCAAGTCTTAACATGAAATAAAATCCTACGCCATCAGTAGAGTGAATAACTGTATCTGCTCAGCACGATCACGCTCTACAGCTCAGAACTGACGAACACCTGAAAAAAAAAAAAAAAAGAGTGGGTCAGGCCCACTAGCAAGTTCTAATCTAACTGCAATCCATACAGTGACCCGATACGCAGATACACCATAGATACCTCACAATATCTATCTAGTCCATACATATATATATCCACACTATGGGACATTCACTGAACTACAGTAGGGATCTCAACCTGAATAGAAGGCAACATGCGAATACGCACCCAAAGGTGGGCATGAGTACCTAGACCTAACAGGGTACACCCAACCTACTATAACCAGCTACACGTCCACTGCATATACGCACCCTAACCAACAAGTTTGAGACTCAAGCTCAACTCGTGGTACCATAAACATATATATCTAAACTCCGTTCCTAACCATTCATAAGAAATCCAATAAGTCATTCGGCGTATTCAACCGTACCGACTTATATATATATAAGGAGGATTTATTTAACAACCCGTTCCCTTATTCCAAAACAGGTAGGACTGAGTATTTTAAATCAGTCTGTCCCTAGTATGCCACCGTCCCATACCGGTGCATACAATCCACAAAGTCCATATAATTGATAGAACCAGTCATACTGTTCACCAATTAAAATCCATAAGGTAGGAACTAGCATTTTGAGCTAAACCATACCTAGTATGCCAACGTCCCATACCGGTGCATACCATCCTCCATATCCATGTAAATTACAACATTCAGATGACAAGCAAGTAATTTACAATGCAAAACCAAACCCAGATAATTGACAGAATTTTAATGTGAGAATTCAGCAATTAAAATCCAATACATAATTCCAAATAATTGGTCAAGTTTATTAAAAGAATTAAGCAATTATAATCCAATATATGATTCCAAATAATTGACCGAATTAAGTATAAGAATTCAGCAATTATGTTCCAATACATAATTCCAGGTAAATTACAAGGCATAAATAATAAGCATGTAATTTATAGTCCAAAACCAACCATCCACATTATTGTAGAATAGTATTTCAACAACTTAAAACCAAAACCATGTAAATTACAGACTACGAATGATAGTACAGTAATTTAAAATCCAAAACCAATATCCAATTAATTACAGAAGATTTTTTTAAATGTTTCAGTAATTTAAATCCAACCACATTAACCATATATTTGCAGGGGATGAATTAATAAATCAACAAATAACTTCCAGAGCCTACATAGATTACATCTAACACATCAATGACCCCATAATATATTTAAGACCATTTTATAAATATATTACATCCCACTCGAATGCTTAAAAATAAGCTTAAGCACTTAAAACTTCATCCATCCACCAACCGTATACAATTGTACATAAGTGTTATACAGTTTGATCCGTTAATTTAGAATTAACCTTAAATTAATTTAGGGTCTTAATAACACCCAAAAATTAACTATTTAATCCCTCCGTGAAGTCTCATTAAATTTCTAAAATTTAATCAAGCCATTTAGTTCCTTTCTCTGTTAGTAGCATACACCGTTGTATATTTTTACACTGCTTCATCCTTTGTCTTAAAGACTTAAACCATGCAATATTAAGTTTAATAACACTTAAAATTAACTACTTAGATCCTCTGTTAAGTCCCTACAGTTCATTAGAATCACTCAGAAGCCCAAACAGTGCTCAAAACACCAAACAGAGCCCTAAAACCACTTTCTGGACGTAAAAATAAATTGGAGCCGGCTCTTGGAATGGAGGAGCCGGCTCTTCCCCTATTGGAGCCGGCTCCAATCCCCTAGGAGCCGGCTCTTGCTGAAGGGGAGCCGGCTCTTGACTTCCTAGAGCCGGCTCTCTCCCTCTTGAGAGCCTCCAGTTCAGTCTCCGCTCCGTTTCCGTCCATCTGCTCCTTCTCCGATCAATTCCTACCCTTCTGTTTATTTCTTAAACTGATCTTAAGGGTTTATTCTCACTCTATTAACATCTCCAAGGTTTGATTACAGTAATTTAAAACAATTACAAAGCTTAAGATTGCTATTGAACTTACCAAGCGTTCAGTATCAAAACTGAAACTATATGCAGAAACAGAAACGGAACAGATTGCACACGTATTTAAAACAGAATAATAACATCCCTATGAGTTCTGTATAACCCCAGTAGAGTTCCTATATTGTGTCTACAAGAGTTGCAGTCAAATACAGAAACTAAGGCTACGATGGAAACCATATACTTAACGTACAGAAAACTGAAACACCACTTGCATACACTGTAACAGATATTGAACACATACAGACCAACAATATAACACGTAATAAACATATTAATTCCAGTTTCTGCTTGATTAAACCCTAGAGATTATCTAGGTGCACAGAACACGGCCCAAAGGGAAAGAGGAAGATAGAACTTGCCTTTGTAATTGTTGGTCTGCTTTCCTCTGTTCTGGCCACACTGAAAATACTGCTTAGCCTCCTATTACTTCTGTGTTTCCCTTCTCCTAGGTTTGGCTTTGAAACCTCAGTCGAGAACTCACAATTTGCTCTGTTATCTCAACCCTTACTCTGCATCTCTCTGTGTTTTGCAGAACCCTCTACGTGTATATGCTATGTGATATATCGTAAAACCCTAGCTTAACGCATAATGGAGTATTTATAAACTAAATACTAAAACCCTAATCCTTGTCACATTGAGATAAAGCCCTAAACTTAATCCGAGTTTAGTTAGATATCAGATGCTTATGAGACGGCTCCAAAAACCCTAACTAAAACGTATCTAAAACCCTAGTTAATGGAAATTACATAATTACCCTGTTCAAAAATTAAATACTTAATAAACAATTAATTTAAACCCATTAATTAAATCAAATAAGGAAGCAACGAATCACTTAAAACACATAAAATAAATAAAACAAGTAATTAAAATAAACCAACAAATAAAGAATTACACCCTTAATTAAAATAAACAATAATAAATCAATTAAATCAAATTATCCAATTAAGTCAATTAATGCAAATAATGTTAAATAATTCAACTAAGACAATTAAACAAAAATAATAAACGCAAATAAATAATTAACAAATAAATCAATTAATACACACAAATAAACATTTATTCATAAAATTAATAAATAAAATAAAAATGCACATAAAATAACATTTAAATTCCAATTTTATCCCTTTTTAAAGTAGGGGTATTACATTCTTCCCCCCTAACAAAAGGAATTCCGTCCTCGGAATTCACGAAACTCTGAATTAGTTTTACTCCATTCCGTTGTGGATTCTGCCTCCGTGTAAGGGCTCCACTGATTTCCAAATCCGTAAAGAAAAATATATATGTCCGGTATACATGACACACAAAAATTTTCCAACATGTAAGTTGTATTTAACAACTACTCATCCGCACCCAAATTTTGATATAGGGTATAGGGCCATATTCCTACAAGTTCCATAACATAGATATGTAAAACTTCTATGCATCCCATCCCAATGTTTGAAAACACAAATCGATAGGTTACCGCTTAAACGGAGAAACACCATCCATAACAAATCAATCTAATTAAGACATAAAAACTGACCTTCCTTAATCACGCTCCTTACTTCCGATATGGAAGACAACCCAATCAACTGTTCCTTTAATAGGAAAATCGTTAGTGTATGAATGGAATTAGTTACCATATCCTATTACCGCCTCCAAACTGCGCGTAATCCACTACAAAGAAGAGTATATCTCTCTAACGTATCCTTAAATGAAGTTAGGGTCTAATTGTATAACCCCCCGCTTCCATGTCAAACCAACAGGTAAGAAGTCTGCACCGTATAATATACAAAACCTTTTACGTTATCATACTATCCTCCCTGTGCCAACAATATGAGAAGTGAAAAAAACACTTACAACTTCCCATAAAAACCTAGGATACCTATCCCAAGTATCTCCTCCATTGTAAGTGCCATGTAGAACTAATGCGAAATCCAAAAGTGAACACATACTTGTGTCCCCGACCAATCCATACTCCTAATCCGGATTAATTAACAAAAATGAACACGTAATATCAAAATCGAAACACATAAAAATCAAAATGACACATATAATAACAGAAATGAAACACGTAGATACACACAACACATAAAACAACCAAAATATAATCATTTTTAAGATATCCTCCATTCCAAAGAAGAAAACTTCCTTTGAACTTAAGTTCGCAAAAGTCTGTTCCATAGTTTCGTTGGTAATTATCCAACCCTGAAACTGAGCCATTAACCGTAGCTTAACTGCACAATCGTTTGCTTAAGCAAATATCCAATGGCTTAACCTTCATCCACCTAATACGCAAACCGACTATCGTGGCTTTATTAAAGCAACTTAGCACGTTACATCCTAATTCCTATACGCTCCAGAATGTGATATAAATCACGTCTTTGTTCTGACAAGAACTCCGTCCGGTTCCCAAACTCCCAAAGAGTACTTTTCAATTAACTCCTTAAGACATCATACACAAATTCATCCATATGTAGGTTGGTTCACACCAACTCTACCAGAGTATCACTTACTATACTACTGGTGAATGAAAACACACTTGTGCGATTCATCATCCTCAAATTTCAATATCCCTTTTCTTAGATACGCCGAAATCTTCTTCCTCAGGATCCTCTTCAGAATCCTACTCTTCGCTTCTCTCCTCTTTGAACACAACTGAAATTGTGTTGGTCCCGATAACGGTGACCTACCACCTACACCTTAATTCCTTCATTGGCGTATACTTTCTAAGCAATGCTAATCTTGGAACTAAGCCTTCAATTCTAAGTTCTATTTCTTGCAAAGAACTCGACAACAAACTCCTTTACTCCGTTAGGTCCGTAACGCTTTCGTCCTGGACCCCATCCTCCTCCTAGTGCCAACCATTCCATAACTATGGAATATAATTGACATCCGTTCCTCCTAACGATCCGTAACAAGAGTACAACGAATCCTAACATGGCTCTAAGTTTTAAGAGACGCAACGCGGAAGTCTTATAACGAAAACACTCCTAAGGACACTAGAACCTGGAGTACTCTGATACCAACTGTGATACCCCCGGATTTCCGGATGCGGGTTGGCCAGGCCCACGCCCGATTACCCGAGGATATCAAAACAATTAGCAATTTAATGAACACAGAATACAATATAGAAAACAAGAATGAATAAAATTTTGCTGAAAAGAATCTAGAATGATAATCCAATAATTGAAAACCTCAGAATAAATAATTTCATTGATAATTAAAACTATTTTGATACAACTGATCCACCACGAATGGAAATCGTTCTCCAATTTATACAACTCGGGAATCCATCTAGTGGACCCCTAAAAACCAATGGTACTCAAAAGACTGGAACAAAACCCAAGTCTTAACATGAAATAAAATCCTACGCCATCAGTAGAGTGAATAACTGTATCTGCTCAGCACGATCACGCTCTACAGCTCAGAACTGACGAACACCTGAAAAAAAAAATAAAAGAGTGGGTCAGGCCCACTAGCAAGTTCTAATCTAACTGCAATCCATACAGTGACCCGATACGCAGATACACCATAGATACCTCACAATATCTATCTAGTCCATACATATATATATCCACACTATGGGACATTCACTGAACTACAGTAGGGATCTCAACCTGAATAGAAGGCAACATGCGAATACGCACCCAAAGGTGGGCATGAGTACCTAGACCTAACAGGGTACACCCAACCTACTATAACCAGCTACACGTCCACTGCATATACGCACCCTAACCAACAAGTTTGAGACTCAAGCTCAACTCGTGGTACCATAAACATATATATCTAAACTCCGTTCCTAACCATTCATAAGAAATCCAATAAGTCATTCGGCGTATTCAACCGTACCGACTTATATATATATAAGGAGGATTTATTTAACAACCCGTTCCCTTATTCCAAAACAGGTAGGACTGAGTATTTTAAATCAGTCTGTCCCTAGTATGCCACCGTCCCATACCGGTGCATACAATCCACAAAGTCCATATAATTGATAGAACCAGTCATACTGTTCACCAATTAAAATCCATAAGGTAGGAACTAGCATTTTGAGCTAAACCATACCTAGTATGCCACCGTCCCATACCGGTGCATACCATCCTCCATATCCATGTAAATTACAACATTCAGATGACAAGCAAGTAATTTACAATGCAAAACCAAACCCAGATAATTGACAGAATTTTAATGTGAGAATTCAGCAATTAAAATCCAATACATAATTCCAAATAATTGGTCAAGTTTATTAAAAGAATTAAGCAATTATAATCCAATATATGATTCCAAATAATTGACCGAATTAAGTATAAGAATTCAGCAATTATGTTCCAATACATAATTCCAGGTAAATTACAAGGCATAAATAATAAGCATGTAATTTATAGTCCAAAACCAACCATCCACATTATTGTAGAATAGTATTTCAACAACTTAAAACCAAAACCATGTAAATTACAGACTACGAATGATAGTACAGTAATTTAAAATCCAAAACCAATATCCAATTAATTACAGAAGATTTTTTTAAATGTTTCAGTAATTTAAATCCAACCACATTAACCATATATTTGCAGGGGATGAATTAATAAATCAACAAATAACTTCCAGAGCCTACATAGATTACATCTAACACATCAATGACCCCATAATATATTTAAGACCATTTTATAAATATATTACATCCCACTCGAATGCTTAAAAATAAGCTTAAGCACTTAAAACTTCATCCATCCACCAACCGTATACAATTGTACATAAGTGTTATACAGTTTGATCCGTTAATTTAGAATTAACCTTAAATTAATTTAGGGTCTTAATAACACCCAAAAATTAACTATTTAATCCCTCCGTGAAGTCTCATTAAATTTCTAAAATTTAATCAAGCCATTTAGTTCCTTTCTCTGTTAGTAGCATACACCGTTGTATATTTTTACACTGCTTCATCCTTTGTCTTAAAGACTTAAACCATGCAATATTAAGTTTAATAACACTTAAAATTAACTACTTAGATCCTCTGTTAAGTCCCTACAGTTCATTAGAATCACTCAGAAGCCCAAACAGTGCTCAAAACACCAAACAGAGCCCTAAAACCACTTTCTGGACGTAAAAATAAATTGGAGCCGGCTCTTGGAATGGAGGAGCCGGCTCTTCCCCTATTGGAGCCGGCTCCAATCCCCTAGGAGCCGGCTCTTGCTGAAGGGGAGCTCTCCCTCTTGAGAGCCTCCAGTTCAGTCTCCGCTCCGTTTCCGTCCATCTGCTCCTTCTCCGATCAATTCCTACCCTTCTGTTTATTTCTTAAACTGATCTTAAGGGTTTATTCTCACTCTATTAACATCTCCAAGGTTTGATTACAGTAATTTAAAACAATTACAAAGCTTAAGATTGCTATTGAACTTACCAAGCGTTCAGTATCAAAACTGAAACTATATGCAGAAACAGAAACGGAACAGATTGCACACGTATTTAAAACAGAATAATAACATCCCTATGAGTTCTGTATAACCCCAGTAGAGTTCCTATATTGTGTCTACAAGAGTTGCAGTCAAATACAGAAACTAAGGCTACGATGGAAACCATATACTTAACGTACAGAAAACTGAAACACCACTTGCATACACTGTAACAGATATTGAACACATACAGACCAACAATATAACACGTAATAAACATATTAATTCCAGTTTCTGCTTGATTAAACCCTAGAGATTATCTAGGTGCACAGAACACGGCCCAAAGGGAAAGAGGAAGATAGAACTTGCCTTTGTAATTGTTGGTCTGCTTTCCTCTGTTCTGGCCACACTGAAAATACTGCTTAGCCTCCTATTACTTCTGTGTTTCCCTTCTCCTAGGTTTGGCTTTGAAACCTCAGTCGAGAACTCACAATTTGCTCTGTTATCTCAACCCTTACTCTGCATCTCTCTGTGTTTTGCAGAACCCTCTACGTGTATATGCTATGTGATATATCGTAAAACCCTAGCTTAACGCATAATGGAGTATTTATAAACTAAATACTAAAACCCTAATCCTTGTCACATTGAGATAAAGCCCTAAACTTAATCCGAGTTTAGTTAGATATCAGATGCTTATGAGACGGCTCCAAAAACCCTAACTAAAACGTATCTAAAACCCTAGTTAATGGAAATTACATAATTACCCTGTTCAAAAATTAAATACTTAATAAACAATTAATTTAAACCCATTAATTAAATCAAATAAGGAAGCAACGAATCACTTAAAACACATAAAATAAATAAAACAAGTAATTAAAATAAACCAACAAATAAAGAATTACACCCTTAATTAAAATAAACAATAATAAATCAATTAAATCAAATTATCCAATTAAGTCAATTAATGCAAATAATGTTAAATAATTCAACTAAGACAATTAAACAAAAATAATAAACGCAAATAAATAATTAACAAATAAATCAATTAATACACACAAATAAACATTTATTCATAAAATTAATAAATAAAATAAAAATGCACATAAAATAACATTTAAATTCCAATTTTATCCCTTTTTAAAGTAGGGGTATTACAACACATGCTATAAAAGCGTCTGCTAACTCATCAACAGTCTTCAAAGCATCCCACTCTGTTGCAAACAAAGCTGAAAGGCTGACATAGGGTCGGCGGCTGAGTGCGTCTGCTACAACATTCGCTTTCCCTGGATGATACTGAATGGAGAAGTGATAGTCTTTCACGAACTCCAACCATCTGCGCTGTCTCATATTCAGTTCCCTCTGTGCGAACAAATACTGTAGACTTTTATGATCGCTAAACAATCGAAAAGTCTCCCCCAAAAAATAATGCCTCCAAATACGTAAGGCAAAAACCACTGCTGCGAGCTCTAGATCGTGAGTCGGGTAATTAAGCTCATGAGGCTTAAGCTTCCTAGACCCATAAGAAACTGGTTACTCTTCTTGCATCAACACACAACCCAAACCCTTCAGAGAAGCGTCGGTAAATACTAAATACTCGATTCCACTCTGAGGTGTGGCTAAGACAGGTGCAGAAGTTAACTTACTCTTCAATTCAGCAAAAGCAGTCTGACAAGAATCATCCCATACAAATGGTACATTCTTCTTCGTCAGATGAGTAAGTGGACCCGCAATTTTGGAAAATCCCTGGATGAACCTGCGATAATACCCCGCCAATCCCAGAAAACTGCGAATCTCTGTCGGTGAGGTGGGCTGTCCCCACTCCATAACGGCCGCAACCTTGGCTGGATCTACTGCTAACCCTTCTTCTGACACTACATGACCCAGAAATTTGACCTCTTTCTGCCAAAATTCACACTTCTCAAACTTCGCAAACAACTGATGTTCTCGAAGTGTCTGCAACACTGTGCGTAAATGTCTGGCATGGTCCTTCTCCGACTTAGAGTAAACCAGAATATCATCAATGAAAACAATGACAAACTGATCTAAGTACTCTCTGAATACTCTATTCATCAAGTCCATAAAGACAGCTGGAGCGTTCGTAACCGAAAGGCATAACACGAAACTCATAAGATCCGTACCTTGTGAGATATGCTGTCTTTGGAACATCTTGTTCTCTGACTCGTAGCTGATGATAGCCAGACCTCAAATCGATCTTTGAGAAGTAAGTAGCTCCGTTCAACTGATCAAACAGGTTATCAATTCTGGGCAACGGGTACTTGTTGCGAATAGTGACCTTGTTCAGTTCTCTGTAATCAATACAAAGACGAAGAGATCCATCCTTCTTCTTGACAAACAGTACTGGTGCTCCCCATGGTGAAGTACTCCTGCGAATAAATCCCTGGCTGAGCAACTGCTGAATTTGATCTTTCAACTCTCGCATCTCCACTGGTGCCATTCTGTACGGCGCCTTAGCAATAGGTGTAGTGCCTGGAGCTAAATCAATGACGAAGTCTATCTCTCGACTTGGTGGCAAGCCTGGAATTTCCTGGAATACATCCTGGAATTCCTGTACTACCGGGATACTGTCAAGAGATACCGCAGTCGCTTCCTGTGAGTCTTCTTCAAGAACGAATAAATAAGTGCTAGGCCCTCTATCAGGTTGTGGTACAACAAGAAGATACATCTCCTATCCTGGTATAGCAAATACAATAGAATTTTCGTAACAGTTAACCTGAGAATGGTACTGAGATAACCAGTCCATCCCAAGTATAACATCATACGAATGCATATCTAACACTAACAAATTTGTAAGAAATCGAAGCCGGCCCATATCTATAAGGATATCACCGCTACACTCTCGTAAAGTTGCGCCAACTCCCAATGGTGTATAAATATTGAGAGGTTGGTCACATAACTGAGTCGTCATACCAGATAAGATAACAAAAGATCTAGACACAAAAGAATGTGATGCACCAGTGTCAAACAGTATACGAGCAGTTCTACCATGTATAGAAAACATACCCTCAATAGCCTGAGGAGCCTGCGCATTAGGTGGCATGAAGTTATAAACTCTGCCATGATGCAACTGCTGTAGAGGTTGTCCCGGAGGAAATGGTGGTGCTGGAAATGCCGGAAAATTCTTAACTTGCCCACGTGGCATCGGTGGGGCCGGTAGAGGTAACGGCTGATTAGGTCTCGGCTGCCCATACTGTCCCTGCTTAGCTTTGGGACACATCTTGGCCGGATGCCCAATCTCTCTACAGTGATAACAGCGTCTCGTAAAAGGACCTGCCTGCCTTTTCTATTGATTTCCCGACCACTGTTTCTGTCCGGTCTGAGGTACCCCACATTGTCTACCCTGATTAGGGACTCCATCCCTCAGCACATCTGGGTTTCCTTTGTTTTTCTTCCAAGGTTGATGTCCTTGAAATCTGCCCCGATCATTGGACTTGGTACCACTGCTGCTTCCTTTCTCCACTGTCTGGTAGTCTCGATTAGCCCGCTTATCTCCCTTGGACTTCCGGTAATCACTCCTCATCTGGCAGTGCTGTAAAGCGGCATTAACCACCTGGATATAAGTAGTATATGCAGGACTACCTATAATCACCACTTTAATCGGCCATATCAAACCCTTCACAAAGCGGTCTCTCTTCTTTTCTTCCGTATTGACCTCCTCTGGTGAAAATAATGACAAATTAATGAACTTTTGTTCATACTCAGCCACATTCATATCCTCTTGTTGCAGATCCAGAAATTCAGTCTTCATCGCTGATCTTACTGACATAGGAAAATACTTGTCATCAAAACGAGTCTGAAATTCAGCATAAGTCAATCTGGTCCTCTCTTCGACAGTAGTAATAGACTCCCACCACTGCAATGCATTGCCTATCAGCATAAACGTAGCTAGCATCTGTTTCTGCACTTCGGTACAGATTACCATCCGAAGATGACGCTCGCTCTCCTGTTTCCACTGATATGCTAACTGGACATCTGTGGACCCTGCAAATGTTGGTGGATTTCCCCGGATGAACGAGTGACGAACTTTGTCCCATGACATTGGCTGTGCCACTGGTTCAGGAACAGGTACTATCGGAGGAGGTTGCTGGTTTCGTAGAGCAGATGCTACTCCTGCTGCTACAGCTCGTGCAATGATATCAGCAACTTGAGGGGAAAATTCCTGATTCTCATTTTGAGTTGGGGAAATACTGCGATGACGGTTCGCATTCCTTGTCCCACGCCGAGACATCCTTCTTTTGAATTCAGAAAAATCTAACGTCAGTACATTATAATGGACCGACTAAAAGAATACAAAGAACCCTAATACTGAGGCTCTAATTATCAGAATACACAACGCGGAAGTATAGTAATCACAGATCCCTAAGACACTCGAACCTGGAATGCTCTGATACCAACTGTAACACCCCCAACATTTTCCACGCATAAGTTGATCAGGCTTATACACAAAAAACGAGGGATATCAAAAACAATTGGCAATATACAAGCATGGAATACAAAATGATGATAATAAAAGAATTTAGACAGGAAAGGAACACTAAATAATACAACATCCATCCATCCTTTATTTAAATACAGTACTCCATTACAACTTGGAAATCCTATATCAAGGATCCCTAAATATAAACCTAAGAGTTCAACGTCAAAAGTAAATAAAAACTGAAACTGAAGTAATACATAAAACTTCTACCCTGAACTGGATCGTAAGAGTAGATGAGTTCGGATGGTGGTCCCACACTGCTAACCTCAACCTTGGAACGGGTTTTGACCGTATCCTGAAATAACAACAATGGTGGGTCAACCCCACGAGCAAGTCCTCTCTACTATGACCCAAATCAGAGAATCAAATAAATTAATCATTATGAATCGGATGAGTACTATATCTGTATACATCCTAAGGGAACTATCCAATGTATAACATGACCTCAACCAGAATAGACGGTGATCACTTAGACTCACACTAGGTGGTTAAGTGTCGCCTTTCCCTACCCAGGAAATCAGCTATTATACATGGTGCACGGTACTGACAACACAGACTATAACGAACTACACAGTGATAACACCTCTCAAAGTACTGATGAATATACTGAGCATATAAATTAGGCAACACATGCCAATAATATTACTAAACATACTGAGCATGTCAATTAGGCAACACATGCCAATAATATTAAACCACATACCCCGACAGCCACACATTTGTCTATAGCAACGAATGCATAAGGTATAAATGAGTCTAAACTTATTAGCCAGCTCACATGGTTCTATATGGCAACACATCCATATAATATAAATGTGACATAATTAAACAGTCCATTTATTTCCTGAAATGCACACAGCATAATAATTATGGTTTATATATCATTTAACAGTATAAACATCCCATAAGATATCATGGATAATTTATATGACTAAAACCATGGCATTATTTAATTTAACAGTAATGTTTGATATCATTTACTAAGATAATAACACTATTTATATTTAACAATGTCATTAAATAAATCACATTAATATCCGTACTGTAAACGAGCCAATAAATGCTTAGAAAAGATTAATCGGTCATAAGAATAATTACCGGGTATTAAAATAATAATTTCATGACCCGTTAAACCCGTAAATCCCAACAAAGTACCTAAAAATCCAAGTTTAAGGTTCTGGAATTTACAAAACAGGCCCTAGGGGTATTCTGGTAATTTCCAGCAGCTAAAAGGGCCCTTCACGCGCCCCCACGCGCCGCCCTAAGCTTCCCCACGCGCAGCCCAACCTTCCCCACTCTCCCACGCGCCTCTACGCGCGTCAGGCATCAGCCACGCGCGTGCACGCGCTCCCACGCGCGTGTTTAAGTCTCCTGCAGACGTGGCACCTCCTGGTTGGTTGGCTGTATTGGCTTGCTATGGGTGCGCTACACAGGATCACTTCATCTCATCTCACCTAATCCAAGGGTCAATGATCCGGGTGTACCGCGGTAACATGGACCGCGATGCACCGGATCAATCAGCTTCATCTAAGGCCTAGGATGCGCGCGCACACCCTCCTATGGTGCGCCGCATCACTCCGGTCATCTCCCCCATTGCCGGCGACCGGAAAACTCGCCGGAGGGTCGCCGAAAAATACAGAAAAATTCCGAAAATTGCCCAAAAATTCTAGAAAATTTCTAAAACCTTAAATAACAATTTCCTAAGTTTCAATTAATTACCTAGGCCAATAATAAATTATTTAATCCTTAAATAATTAATATCACATTATTTTAATAAATTAAATAATTAATTTCTCATTGTCCTAGCATGGTTTCTAACCTAAAAAAAATAGCGGAATAAATGTAATGAATAATTTATGGACTCAAAGGGGAAAAGTAGATAATAACTTGCCTTTTTGGATTTAAAATAAATCCGCCGGTTGCGCGTAGTCGGGTAAATTTTTCCTACACCGGTCCAAGCTCCTTTCTTTCTCTCTCTTCCTTTTCACACTTTTACAATGGCTCACTAAAAGTTATAATTTGATTCTAACTCCCTTTCATTCCTTCTAAGGTAGGCTAGCTAATTTATATACAATTTATATAATATAAATATTACAAATATCTATTTTTGCACTTAATTAACCACATTCCTAACCATATGGCTTTAAGGCAAGCAAGCCAAGTCTAGCAAGATGTCCTGAGGTTCAACTATGGGAATGATATCCTATCCTAAGATTTAATTTCTTCATCATTACATTGATTTAATACTATTATTATTTATAATAAATATTATTATTATTATTATTATTATTATTAATAAACTATTATAATTATTATTATTATTATTATTATTAATAAACTATTATAATTATTATTATTATAAATATTATTATTATATTATTATTATTATTCAATATTAATTAAATACTTTAATTAAATAATAATAATTAATCTAAAACATAACCAATAAAAATTTCAAAACTAATCATTATACTATATAGAACATAAAATCAATATTACATGCACAAATAAATAAAATTAATTAACTAATCTAACATATATAATTACAAGGTGAATAAATCTACACATTAAAGAATTAACCTAACACAAACTTAATACACTCTTTAAAATTACGGGGTATTACAAACGTCGTCCGCTATCTCCTTCTTATGACCTGAAAAATGTTAAAATGATGGGGTGAGCATAAGCTCAGTAGAAAGTATCTAAGACACACCTCATATGTCCTCGTGAATCCACGTATAGAATAGAAAATAAGAGAACGGGATCATACTATACCGGGGATGTAAACCATAACCACAACATCCAATATAAACACAAATGTCATCTAAGTCACAAATACACTATGTAAGCCAATGAACTATGTATGCCAATGAAGTGCAATGCCATGCTTATGTTGCTCCCCATTTCTGAAATATTTCCGTTTCAACTTCCAAACCGTTAGTGTAATCCGACCGAAGGCACCTCCATGGCATCACAAGAGGAGGATTGACTAACTATCCACGACCACAAGGCACCTCCAAGGTGTCGTATCCGGCCTAGCTAGCTCAATCATACTCCCCTCTAAACTACACTAACACCACGGACCACTAGGCGCTTCCTAGGCGTCCGGTTTTCGCAAAGACTTTTCAAAACATTTTTCCAAAATCATTTCATTTGCTTTCAAAACATTTTTCTCATTTTCCTTTCCCAATGGATGCATGAATGTTTCATGCTCCTAATCATAAATTCAACCATAGAATTTCACACATGTTTTGCAAATTAAATCTCTGAAATAGGTAATTCATATTTCCCTTCAACATTATTTTAGCATACCGAGCATACAAAGCATTATTCATTTCACATAAGCATGCTATTACACAATTCCATACAAGTCATGTGTTCACAATATAGCAAGCTTTGTAGGAAATTTCTAATAATAACCAACATGTCTGTATATTAAAAATTTAGCAAATCCAACACAATAGACATAGAAATTCACCACTTAAACATGTTTTCTCATACAATATCAATCAATTCACATAAATTACATGCTTTAATTAAAAAAAAAAAAAAATTCTAGAAATATATCTCATGCTTTCTAATCACAAAATTCATCACTTATAATACAATAAGCATGAAAACATCATCATTTAACACATATTTCTTTATCACATATCAGCTTAGCATGTAAATACATCTCATATACAACATAGAACAAAGTTTGCATGAAATATAGACAAATTAATCATGTAATAATACAAATTATAAGGAATTGACTCACAAAATCTAAGAAGTTATGGATTAGAAATCCTTACCTCAAAGAAGAAGAAAACCCTCAATTCTCCAAGCCCTAATTCGAAATTCCAATGATTGGCCAAAGTTGAAATTGCTTATATTAATGTGAAGATCTTGCCGAGCTCTTTGTTTTGCCACAAACGGCACCAAAAATCTCCTAATGGTTTGAGAGAAATTGAAACTTGAAATTTGAAGTAAAAGAAAAAAAGAGAAAAAAAAAAGAAGTAAAGAGATAGAGGGATCTGCCGAGGAGAGAGAGAGAGATAATGAGGCTACAAAGTGGCCTCTTGGCCTTTTAGAAAAATAAGTGGGAAGTGGGTCCCACAAAAAAAAATCCAACCTTTTTATTTTTTTTTTTCCACCACAATATATATATATATATATATATATATATATATATATATAATAAACATTACAATAACTCGATTTCCTGACATATTATAAATAAGTTTTTCCTAGTGAAGATAATCTCACATTATATTAAATGAAGAAAATTGAACTACAATCACTTAGAATCTCCAACAGAACATCTGAAGGGAGAGTCACTAAGTCATTATCAATGAAAAAAAAATAAAAAATACACATGGCTTGCAAACAAATGAGCATTTTTGCATTTTTTAGATGAATAAATAGTCCTAAAAGTGTTATGATGGACCGGCGGCCTAAGCCATAATAAAATAACTTACAAAGTAACTTGTCCTTTGTGATAAAGATCTTATCAAATAGGGTTTAACAAATTAAAACAATCTATATTGTGTAATCATTTACAATACTTTATTTAGAGGATTTTTCTCACAAATATTATATATACCTTTCCCTATAACCAGGCGCGGATCTATAGTTGCCCCCACTAAAAATTTTTATTATTACATTTTATACCTCTAAATTTGTACTTTTTTGTATTTATGGCCATAAAATTTTTAAATTGCCCCACTAAAATTATAAAAAAACTCTCTATACAAATTTGCCTCTCCACCCATATGAATTTCTAGATCCATCCCAACCTATAGCACTAATTGGTTTAATACAGTATCGCTCACATGTACCTTTGGAGGAATCACCTAAAGAAGAGTTGTTGCGATGCCAAACTATAATAATTAAGCTATTCCGTAGCAACGAGAATTAAGATACAAGTACACGACCATTAACAACGTTATACCACAAACCAAGTCTAGCTTAAGTTACTACCATGTGTCTTACATGTTAAAGTTTAACTAAAAAGGTCCAGTTCAAGACTTAGTCCGTCGAAACTTTTAGATAAAGTTTATAACACTAATTACAATAAGGTTCAAGTTCGAAAGACTCTTACATCTATTACATAATATTTTGTTACTCTCAACATTTTATTTCTTAATTACATATTTATATTTTTTAATTACATTTTTTAAGTTTTAGAAATTTTTAGGAAATTGTTATGGTTTTACAATGAAATATTACAAAAAAAATTAAAAAAAAAAATAGTGATCAATATTAAGATTCTAACAAAAATTATAAGTATATAATAGCCTTTAAAATGTTGGAAAATATAAGATTGCATATCAATATTTAGTTCATTTTTATTGTAAAATATCAAAACTGATGAAAAGTCATTTTTGCCCTTAGTATACACACACACTATTATTGCCACCACTTCTCATATGTAAAATTAAATATATATATAGAAGATGTGAATAAAAATGAACTTATATATATATATATACACACACACGTGTATAAACCCATATGGCCAACTGCCACTAAAAAAGTATAGTTTTGCTCCATCTAATTTTTTTTTGGAAATAAATTGCGTTATAAAGATGAGTCTTGGTTTGGAAGATCTAATACTCCAACAAAATTATTGAAACTCATAACTAAATGAAAACTATGTAACATATTAGAGAAATTATTGGGACTTATTAAATTTTAGGATCTAGTTGTAGTAATACTGAAGGGGTGGAACGTACCACCAGGCTTGTTGTTTAAAGCTTGGACTGCCAAAATAGTTTTAAGGGTGTTATGCACAGACAAGAACCCAGAAAAGAATTTGGCTGGTGCTAACAAAACAACATTTGGTGAGTCTAAGCTAGAAGTTTCTCATCTGTCCTTGGTCAATCTTTAATCTGTTTCATTGGTGGTTTTTTTATTAATTAGTATGAGTGGGTGAGTCTCAACTTTAAGGGTATTTTGGTCAATTAAAAAGAATTGTATTAGGTAAATTGGTATTTTAGCATGTCAAAGGATAACAATGTCAATTCACCGTGTATCAGGATTATTAGGGTGTCTTTGTTAACTTTATCAAACCCGGGGGAGTGGCATCGTAAAAAAAAATGCCTAACTTGTATATGGTTATCATTATGACAAATCTCAGCGGTGTCAATGTAATTTACTATAGAAATAATAATAATAATAAAACCAATGGGGTCGGGCGACCCCACTAGCCTAACATAAGTTTGTCCATGATTGGACATTTTGATGTATGTTTTTAATGTTGTTTTTAGGACTTTGTTTTATAAAAGACAAATAGTGTGAGATGTTTAGTCAAGTGTCCGCAATGTGTTTACCAAGTGTTGGTCTAGGTATCTGATATAATAAAAATTATTTTTGAATTATAAACAAGATCACAAAGTATTGGAGATGTGTCTAGAAGTATTCATACAATGTTGGGATCTGACATGGACAATATAATTTATAAATACAATGTCGAGATTTGATATGAACAATATAATTTATAAAAGTGCTCGTGATAATAACTTGAGGTAGGGCTGACTTACAAAACTTACATCCCATGAGGTTTACACAAATTAGACACTCTTATGTTATAAAAATACTATAATATCCCTTATTTACAAATTAGGGTTTACACACATACACCTATCCAGTTACCATGTATACTTTCACATACCTAATTACCATGTATAGATGACTTGATTATCATTCACGTATCCCAAATCTTTTCTTATCTCTCTCTATATATAAGGATATTCATGTATTCAATTTAGTACTCTATAAAATATATGTTTTCACATATTTTTAACATGGTATCAGAATTTTTTGATAATTGGTAAAAAGTCTTATCAGTTTATCGTAGTCACCGTCTGAGATGGCACCATCAGCCCCATCCCCGGTGGCGGTTAACTGACAAACTCATGCTTCTGCACGCCAAGATCTTCATATGCCCCATCCAGGGAATCCTCGTTGGCTAAGTATTCTTTCAGAAACCCAACGAGATGCCTCGTTTAGAGAAGCCCGGCCTAAGGATGCCCCATATAGGGGAGCCTCATTATTTAAGTCTTCCTCATAGAAACTCGACGAGATGCCTCGTTCATAAATGCTCAACGTATCAAATCAGTTCCGTCACCACGCCACCATGCGTCTCAAGTGGTAATCCCACTATTCTATGCGTTACCACGCACAACAACGATAATCTTACACCTCAACTTGTCGGATTAACTCTATCACCGTGCCACCACTAGTGCGTGCTGTGGTATACAAAATAATTTGTGCAAAATAATGTGGCCAAGTTTTAAATTTATAAGTGTCATTACTACCTCTAACTAAAAATATAGCTAGGGTGAGTAGGGATCGTCCCAATGGATTGTGGGTGCACTAGCAATGGAAATAATATATAGGTTAGTAGGTCGAGTGATCAAAAATGGATTGTTTGGTTGATTAGACTACAAATTAAACTAAAAAAGTTCAATGTAAAATAAGCAATTTAAATGAAATTTAGAGAAAACAAAATAGTGAGGTCTTGGAATCTAGAGGTCACCACTAAATATTACCATTATAGACATTCAATGTATAATTAATGAGGGGAAACATGTGTTGCAATGTGAAAGTGTGTGATTGATTGTTTCAACAAGCATGGATGACCAATTAAGCATACATTGTTTAAACAACCTAGTGAATAGCACAATACATCAAACTAAGCCATTAATCCTTCCTTTAAGCTCGCAATCCAAACACATCACATGGTTAGAGAATAATATTATTTGCATTCATAAGCATGAAACATCAAACAACAAGCATGGATTGTCCTTCCATCTAACAATTAAGGCAACTACACTACAACTAAGCTAAGGGCATTAAAATTAAACTAAATAAACTAAGGGAGAGGCACAATCCATCAAGACATGAGTATGAACCATCAAATAAACCACAATAGTATTCTATTAAACACTATGCCTTGTCAATCTCTAGATCCATAGTATCGACACACATAGACATGCATCAATAACACAAAAACTAGAGATAAACACATGAACATCTATCATAGCATACATAGACATATGGATAGAATGAAATAATCAATTGAAAGTATTAAACTACACAAATCATTGAATAAACAAGATTCATATATAAAATAAGTGTCAAAATAAGATTACAATACAAATCCCCTCAAAATACAAAGCATCAGAGTCTAGAAGGCATGCTTATGGCTAACTCTAGCCCCAAGAAGATGTTTAGCCACTCATTGAAATAGCCTCCATGGTAGGAATGACCTCCTTCTTGATAAAAACTCTAGAAGAATGGAAGAACTCCCAAAAATGTATCTCTAACCTCTCATCTTCTCTTTTCGTCCTCTCTGAGAATGTTTCTAAGTATATCTCTTTGTATATTTCTTTGTATATGTGTAAAAAGTAACTCAAATATTTATATAGGTATCTTAAGTGTCACACCCAATGGTCTGGACTCGTGCACAAGGGCTCCTCCAATGATTGCTCCATGAGACAACTTTTAATGAGCTGGAACTTATTTTTTTTCGGACTTAAGGAGGTTCGATCGATCGAACTGTGGTGAGATCGATCGAACTTAGGTGAGATCCATCGAATGCTGTAGAGATTGATCATCCTTGGCTGCACCTTTTTGAATAAAGATAAATCTCTGAGATATTTTGGGATATTTTTGGAAAGAGACAAAAGTGGTAGGTGGGGTGGTAGGTGTGGATAAGATCAAATATTTTCGATCGATCGAAGAATGGTTGGATCGATCAAACATGGTGGAATCTTTTGGATAAGGACAAAAGCTTGCATCCATCTTGAAGTGCCCAGATCGATGTTGCTCTGATCGATCGAAGAAATGTTGAGATCGATCGAACTTACTGATTTCTACACTTTGCTTTATTTTGTTTCCACTTTGCTTCTTTCTTCCATCCAGCTTGAGTTAGCTTCTTTAATGCTCTTATTTGGCTGAATTAGTTTTTTTTTGGGATAAACACCTAAAATGGGTAATAACATGAAATTAGTCTAAGACGGAAAAATAAGATAGATAAAGGTCCTAAAATACCTAAACTTAATGGGTTTAATTGCGCACTTTTCAGCGCTCATCACACCCTCAAACTTAAATATTGCTAGTCCCTAGTAATGAACTACGAAGTAAAGGAATGAAATAAACGACTATACAACTATGAACTAGAAAGTAATAAATGGATAACGACACTTTCGTAGGGAACACGATTGCATTTAGCATATGCAATAAGCCTTTTAAACTCCTAGGTTACCCCTAGTGGATGAGTGAAGTCTCGTGAGGGTTTCCATGATACCTACAAACATTAAACTTATTCTCTCAAAAGAGGCACCAATATTGCAAACAAGCATGGGGAGAAAACTACCTCAAGTATGCATTTTTTCAACCATTTCCAAGCAATCTCCCAAAATCTCAACATCAAACAAACAAGTATGGTCCTCCACACATCAAGAAAATGATCATGCAAATCAAAACAACTCTAGAATCCTTTTTGAGTGAACCGGCATCAAGTATGTTGCTATCTTAGCCAACTAAAGAAATGATCACATCCTTACCCTCAAACTAGCACACAAATCTTGTCCCGATCATCAAAACAAATAGTGGACCTTTTATTCAAGCTTTATTGTTCTAGGTGCGCTTATTCTTTTCACTCGATATTATTTTTATTTATTTATTTATTTATTTATTTTGCTAGTCCTAAGGATCAAAGATAAAAGTATAGTGCAATGTGTTGATTTATTAAGCTTTCTAGTGATCCATGAGGTCGAGCGTTAGGTCAATGACTCCCAAACCTGATGACTTTAGGGCACTAGGTGTTCAAACACTTCTAAGGACTTACAAGCTCAAATCAACTAGGCTACAAATCAAAACAACCTTCATTTAATCATTTCCCATTTCTCACCTTTTGGGAAAAGTCCTCACTTTTTTATTACTTTTGCAACTTTTTTTTTTTTTTTTTTAGCATTCAATTATTAACCTAGAGTTTGGACCCTCCACCTTTCGGCACGAGGAATTCAATGCTTGATGAGGCTAGAATCCCGGCTACTCAATGAAAAGGGATTGTTATCCACTTTTGTCAAAATGAAAACTTTCAATGCACTACTAGCCCAATTGGGATATAACCAATTCAATATCAATAAAAGCATGTACCCCACAAATAAATGCTAGTGTTTGCCTGTGTTAGCGTAGAATCCTAGAGTGAATCTCAAAGCAATCACAAAATCAGGATGATGTGGACCGCAAGTGCAAGCAAGATATCAATCTTTCGAAAAATTTACTCCTAAATGGCATCCACAAGGCATACAAGGAGTATTGGACTCTCAAGTCAAGCAATTTTTATATTTTAAGCAATATAGTCCTCAAAAGATCAAAATCATAGTTAGTTATGGACCAATCATAGAAAATCCCTCAAATACACAAGTCAAGCTTAAAATTTTGAATTGAAACAAACACTGCAATTAACATCATTGCCCTCAAACTTAAATTGCACAATGTCTTTAATGTGCAAAGAGAGCAAATGAAAGAGTATACCAGTGCAACTATGGCAAAGAATGGCTGGGACACAAGTATCCAAAGTGGGTGGTATAGCCCCCTTAAACTCGGGATTAACTGTGATCCTGAAAAGATGGCACTTGGATAAAACTAATCAGATAACAAAAGAGATAATAATAGTGCACAGTGGACATGCAAGTGTAAATGGGAAAATAAATGAATTAAGGAGAGAGGAATAAGGGTGGTCTTGAAAAAAATTTGGGCAGCACGCTCTCTCACTGAAGTCACTAGGATGCACTTGATAAATGGAGTCAATCACAGACAGATATATCAATATAAAGATGTGACATCCAAAAGATAACATGTTGAAAGAGAAAAATAATGTACATCACAGTGTCTGGGCCAACAGACTGGCAGCAAAAATATCATAACAGTATAAATAAAACAGTCAAATATCACAGATATATAAAAATGATGAGAGTAAAGAGATAGAGAGATCAGGTACCGGAGATCGGGCGAGCGGGGCGTGATCCCTGGATATCTCTAGATATATCTCGCAGCGCAGCCATGACATCTGAGCGGAGAGATGCTACATCAGTACTGAGGCAGGCCACATCGGACCGAAAAGAGACAACGACGTCCTCCAAGGTCTGTATACGCTCTCCTAGGCCGGGCGTCGGAACTGGAGTGTCAGGTATGACTAGGTCAGGAGAATAATGATCATCCTGACTAGGCTCCGGGACATGTAATGGCGACCCTGCTTGACAATGATGTGGTGACTCATGTGCTAGCTCTCGCTCTAGATCAATATCTATATGCATGTCCGCAGCCGCCGGTAGGTCTGCTAGATCATGCTCAGTTGGCACTGCTACTGCTGCCTCCATCTCTGCAAGCTCTGCATCCTCAGCTGCTAAGACAGCATCGTCCTCCAAGCTCTTGATAAGAGCATTGTAGCTCTTGTTCTAGTCCTTCTTGAAGAAGCTGCAGGCCCCTGTCTCAGGACGCTTCTGTGGATAGAAAGGGAAGCGCTGGTCCCGCAAGATCTGAGTAATAAGATGAGCGAATGGAAGGTACTTAGCCCGTTTGGGCTTCGCCTTGCTGATGTAGTCTATATAGAGCTTCATCATGACACTCCAGTAGAGTGTCGGAATAGATACCCAATGGCCTGTATAGAATACGTATAAAGCAGCGAAGAAGTTTGAACGCCTCTGGATTTTATGGCCCACCATATATACGTTTTGGTACAAGACCGAATCGTAGAACCAAAGATCATCAGGCAAATAAGTCCGTGTGGTGAATGTTTCGCCACCTGCATAGTGGCCAGTCAATGCAACGGCCATGTCTGCGTTAGAAGGGCTCCTCAAGATAGGATAATGAAGCTCGAGAGGGCAGACATGCGGGCACCAAGAAGCTCTGGCTAATGTGTCAACTGTGATCCGAATGGGGTAGCCATTGATAGTGGTCTGCAGCTCTGATAGATTACCCGGGGCTGGCCGGAGGTTGGGAAGGTGGGTTGCAGTGGTGGGAGGCGACAAGGGTTGAGATCGATGGCCAAATGATCAAATGACCTTAGGGTTTTTATTTTTAAAAACGATCTCCGCCCTGTTCGATCGATCTGGAAATATTCTTCGATCGATCGAACATAGATTGATCTGAAAAGGACTCAGATCGATCTAACCTTGTAAAACATATTATTATTATTATTATTATTATTATTATTATTATTATTATTATTATTATTATATTTTTATTATTTGGAAAAAAAAAATAAAATAAAAGCAAAGATTAAAATAAAAAATACTTTTGAGATGTATTTTTTTTTTGAAAATAAAATAAGAATAAAATCAAAATCAAAATACAGTCAAAGTCAAAAGTCAACAAAGGAACACAGATCGATCAATCCAAGATCGATCTGGAAGATGCTTCGATCGATCGAACAGGTAAAACCTGCAGACAAGTTTGAACGATCAGACAGAGAGCTGTTTTATGCAGGGTTCAAAAAATTTCTAAGTGTTGGAAGTGAAGATCGATCCAAGAAGAATTTGGATCGATCTTGGAATTTCAGATCGATCACAAAACATTTCGCACGATGGGACAGAGAGGTGAAATATACAGGTTTGGTGCAGGAATGAGGTTCAATTGATCGAACCTCTTTTGAGTTCGATTAAACAAGTACAAGATGCCTATTTCAGAACTGAAAGTGCAAATATTTTCAACCAAAATCGCCAACAATGTGTATGAACCCAGAATATATCTAGACGTCGCAAGAAACGAAAGATAAAATAGAAATGAGGAAGGAATATGGTTGTAAACCCTACGAAACATTGCTAGTCTTTAACGTCTCTAGCAAGACGTTGGGCTCTTTTAGCCCGGATCAAATATCTTGTTATGCATCCCCTCCTTAGCGGGGTGAATGGATTTTTGAATCCCTCCCAACAAATAGTTCTCTAGAGAACTTGTTGGATTTGATTCAAAAGACATTGATGGTCATGATCTATGCAACTCTTGGGCTTCCATGCCCTTGGAACACTTGGTTTGAAACAACAATTCTTGAATTCAAGTTTGAAGATAAACTTTTGGAAATTCCACTTCTAAGTAAGGACTCAACTTTATCACATTCATTATCAATGCATTTTTCAACAACACATACTTCTTCATGCTTGTCTATGGAATTCGGGGTTGGATTAAAGATGTTCAACTTCACCTTCATGTGGCCAAATGAGATTTTCATTATCTCCGTCTTATAATTGATGTTGGCATTTGCGGTTGCCAAGAAAGAACGGCTAAGGATAACGAGAATTTGGCTCTTGGGATTCGGAACCGGTTCCGTGTCTATGACAACGAAATCAACAGGGAAGAATAACTTATCAATCTTAATCAAAACATCCTCAATGATACCCCGGGGCTTTTTGATGGATCGGTTGGCAAGTTGCAGAACTACCAACGTCGGTTTCAAGTCTCCTAAGCCCAATTTGACATATATTAAATATGGAAAAAGGTTAACACTTGCTCCTAAGTCTAGAAGAGCTCGATTAATGATATGGTCACCGATTATGCAAGAGGTAGTAGGTGAACCGAGATCTTTAAACTTTGGGAGAGTGTTGTGTTGCAAAATGGAGCTCACTTGCTCGGTCAAAACCACTTTCCTTGGTGCTTAGCTTTTGTTCTTCCTCTTGTGGGTGCAAAAATCTTTTAAAAATTTGGCATAAGCCGGAATTTGCTTAATTGCATCCAAAAGCGGAAGATTGATCTTTACTTGCCTAAACATTTTAATAATTTCATTGGTCTTGGTCTTTTGTTTTTCAAGAGAAATTGTTTCAAGGCATCCGGAAATGGAGCTTTAGGCTCAAAAACTTTTTCAAACTTTTTCTTTAAAGAATCTTCAACACAAGAATTTTTCTAACTGTCACAAGAATTTTTTAAATCATCTTTTAAAACTTTGTTCAAATCATTTTCCATTACTTTTTCAACAAAGGGGTCATGCACATGCAATGAAGGAGGAATAGGATGTGAAACGGGACGGGTGTCAACTTTTGGTTGCACCGGTTCACTCTCTTCATTGGACATACTCACTTGGTTGTCCACAATTCTCCCACTTCTTAAGGTTGTCACCGCATTGACATGTTCGATTGTGTGACCTTCCGATGAGGAATGAGTCTCCATAACACATTATTGCTTTGGTGGTGCATTCAACGGCATCTTTCCTTTCTCTCTAGCATTTAAGGTACTAGCTATTTGCCCGACTTGGGTTTCTAGTTTAACAATGGATTAAGAATAGGAATGAAACAATTGAGTATTCGCCTCTAGAGTACCTAGAGCGGTCAACACTTTCTCCTCAAAAGCGGGACTCCTAGAATTTCCTTGAGAATATGATGATTGGTTTGGAAAATGAAAATTAGAAAATTGGTTGCCATACGATTGAAATGATGATGATCTAAAACCTTAGGAACCTTGGCCTTGCATTGGAGGTGGAACATACTTGTTTTGAAAACCACCTTGGGGAGGGTTTGAGCCTTTCCCTTGGTTTTTTCAAGAGAAGTTTGGATGGTTCATCCAACTTGAATTGTAATGAGTGACATAGGGATTATTCCCTTGGTTGACAAATGTAGTTTTGACTTGCTCATGGTTTTCACTTGGCACATGTCCATGGGGACAATTGGAAGTAGAATGTAAAACACTTGAACAAGTCATGCAAGATTCATTAGATGCACGATGATGAACATGATTAGGGGAGGAAGACATTTGGTTGATCAAGAATTGATCAAATCTTTGAGATAAGGATTTCATCTCGGCGGCTATATCATTGGAATTGTCAACTTGATATAAGCCAACATTCTTCCTTCCACCCAAGTTTTTACCATTTTTAGAAGATAAGGATTTATGCATTGAATTTTCACTCATATTTTCATACAATTGCCACACATCATCCTTATGCTTATCAAGATAGGACCCACCCATAGATGTATCAACCATACCCTTGTGACTATCCGGCAAACTTTCAAAGAAATATTGAACTAGTTGCCACTTAGTATGTCATGATGTGGGCATTTCCTAAGCAAATCATTAAACATTTCCCATGCGTCATGAAACATTTCCTCATCCCCTTGAGAAAATTCACGTTTGGAAGTCCTCATGGCATTGGTCTTAGAAACCGGGTTGCATTTCTACCCAAGAAGTTATCGAAAAAGGTTTAAGATTGTTGAACCAATATTTTACCTTATCCTTAAGGGTAGAAGAAAAAACTTTGAGTCTTAACACTTCTTCTGGTATGTCCGTGTATTTCACGGTGGAACACACTTTAAGAAACTCATCCAAATGCTTATAAAGTTCTTCACTTGGAAGTCCATGATAGTTGGGAAGTATTTGAATGGTTTATGGTTTAATCTCATAGTGATGTGCTCTAAATAGGGGCAATTGAATGCAAGTAGGTGCATTATATTCATTAGGCACATAATGGTCTCTTATAGCAATGGGAGGATTCACAATTGGTGGTGCTAAACGAACACCTTGATTAGCTTGAACCATGGGAGGCTGTGAAACAAAAATTGGCCGAGGCATTCCTAATGGAACTTGGCCTTGTTGTTGTGGGTGAATGAATGGTTTAAGCATGCCCAACGGTACTTGAATGTTTTTATAATGCACATTACGGTGGAGGATACCTTGTTGGTCTATGTGACCAAGGTCCTCCACATGGTCGTCATTCAATTCCTCCATTGGTGAAATGGAATGATGAGAACTACCTATTCCCCTAGGATTACGAACAACCGATTCAAGATGCAAATTAGGAGAGACAAGAGTAGGATTTAATGACCTACGACCATGCATACACTAGCTAAACAAATAACAAGCAAATAACAATCACTTCGCCCCCACAACAAATCAATCAACGAACATTCTCCACATACATTGATCCCATACTCCCATGCTTGAACAATATGCAAAGAAAATTAAATTGCCTCTACGCGGGCTCACGATTTATCTAAGAATTGAAAAACTTGCCACCACGCGGGCAGACGATTTAACTAGAGATTGAGTTAGAAAGATCTCATAAAGGGTCCTTAAGCAACTCCAATTTATTTTCAATTTTCAAGCTTTGCTATGCTTTGCAATTTTTTAAAATTTTAGCCATTTTTGCTTTTACTTAGCTTCACTTGGTTTCTTTGTTTTTAATTCTCCTTTGCTCAACTTCTTTTGCTCAATTCACCTAGCTAAATAAGAACAAACAAAATAAATAACTAAAAATAAAGTAAAGAAAAGACACGATCAAAAGAGTACTAGTTCCTACTTGTTTCCAAAATACGGCGTTGCCAATTCAATCCTCGGCACGGCGCCAAAAACTTTGTATGTGTCGTTATGTACAACCAAATTTGTGCAAAATAGTGTGGCCAAGTTTTAAATTTATAAAAGTGTGATACCCCTCGATTCTAGAGCCACGGGTGATCAAGTCCGAGCACAGATCCGAAGGATATCAAACAATTAATATTTAATCGAACACAGATGACAAAATGAATTTAATAAATAAAGTTTAAGCTGGAAGAAACTAAAAGTAAAATCATTTATAATTAAATACTTAGAATCTGATAATCCAAAACTCCATCAGTTTAACAACTCGGGAATCCATCTCTAGTGGACCCCTAATAAAAATTCCGAACTAAATGAAAGTAAAAACTGAAAATAAAATCCAAATCTAATATTTGGAAAGAAGTCCTACATCGTCGGTAGAATGGAAGATCGTCTCTGCTCAGCACGAACAAGCTCTAGACTGGAAATGTCCGATACCTGAAAAATGATGAGTGGGCCAGGCCCACATGCAAGTTCTATACTACTACTACCCAAGCAAAGACCCGATACGCATGTACATCCTAACCAATCCAATAATAGCTAATAGTCGTAGATAAATATATATATATAATCACACTACAGGACTCTCACTGGACTACAGGCTTGTCTCAACCTGACTAGTAGGCACTATGCGAAAGCGCACCCAAAGGTGGGCATGACTACCTAGTCCTAGCAGGGTACACATCCAACCATCATAGCCAGCTATGCATCCCAATGCATATACGCTCCCTAACCAACGACTCTGAGACTCAAGCTCATATTGTGGCATCATAAAAATATATTTAAATTCCATTCCAAACCAAAGTGTCACTCAATTATTTATTGATCTGACACAGAAGACAGGTAGGACTTAACTTTTGTAGTTAATCCATCCCTTATTCCAGAGTAGGTAGGACTTAGCATTTTTAAGCTAATCCCCCTAGTATGTCACCGTCCCATACCGGTGCATACAAAAACATCCATCCAGAATTGATAATATATATATATGTAAAATACAACTATTCCAGAAAGTCCACAATTGATAATAATACATCAAGTATAAGCATCAATGATTCCATAATAAGCATGTTAAAATTCTATAACTTAACAGGCTTATAACTACTACTTTCCAAGATCCAATAATTGATAATTTATCACATACATGCAAACATCAATTATCCCCACAAAACATGCTAGAGCAGAGTATATATATAGAAACATACTGATTTAAGTCTACTCTAATAACCTCTCATAATTGACAACACATCTAATGTATGCAACTGTCAATCTATCCACAGCAAGCAAAATTAAATATTTGTAACCTTGCATGCTTATATAGAATTTCTGAACCATAATATCTGTATTCAATTCCCAAGAATTGCCATAAAAAGACTTAGCAATTTAACATCTTTTATATCCGAAAACTGTAATCTAGTTTAGTTAAACTTTACCCATTATTCAAGAATAAACCTCAACTTGTTTAATTTGTTTTAGTCTGTTCCCTGAAGTTTTTATAAGCTTTTAGAACATCACTAAACACTCCATTACAGCCTCCAACAGAATCTGAAATTACCAAAATCCAAGTCTCGTAGCCCAAACGGTTGCCCAAAACTCAGAAAAATGGAAAAACTGGAAACCCACAAAGGAGCTGGCTCCACCCAAAGTGGAGCCGCCTCCACTACCAAGTAGAGCCTGCTCCACTTTTTAATTGAGCCTGCTCTACTTGAAATAGAGCAAGCTCTTTCCCCTGTGCATCGTTTTTCCAATTCCGGCGTTGTCCGGCTGTGTTGATCATCCAAACCAAATTTCTTGCTGATTAAAATTAAGTCCTTGGGTGTTCAAAAGTTAATTAACTTCCTTGATTAATAATCACATTCAGTGGGAACAGGAATTAAACAAAATAATTTAAAAACGGTTAACATGCACCTACAAGGAAACACTGTTCAACTTCTTCTCCAACTCCGGCAACTTTGTTCCTCCAACCTAAGTTTCCTATGGATTAAAACTAAGTCCCAAAGTGCTCCAAAGTTATTTAAGTTCATTACTTGTTAATCAAATTCAATTAAAACAAGAACAAGCACAAATAGTTTCATCACGAACGGAAAATACATACAAGAACCCATACTGTTTGAAACAAATAATTACAACCAGATTAATTTAGCTTTATTTCTTCCTAGAACTGAATTAGAGATGCAAAGAACACAGGCCAAAGAGATAGAGTTAGTAATAAAACTTGCCTTACACCGACGTCTTCTTAAAATCCTCCGGCGAACTCTCTGCTTGCTCTCACTTTGCCTCCACAGAATAACTTACGTTTTGTTTTATTTTGTTTTAAACCCTAACCCACCGTATTATGCATATTTATAGGCTTTGACATTAAACCCTAATCCATGCATAACTATAGGTCTAGCTACAATTATAGTCGGCCCAACCAATTAATTTAAGTAATTAAAATAACACAAATATATAATAAAATTAAAACTATTTAATTAACCCAATTACACTTAAACCATTAATGCCAATTAAATAATTAAAACACTAACAAGTAATTCCAATTAAATAACTAAAAACAAATATCATTTAAATAATTTAAATCATCACAAAAGAAAACAATTAAGCACCTAATAAAAAAATAATGACACATAATCAAATAAAATGCACTTAAATAATAAATTAAATACCATTAAATACCAGGAATATCCTTTTTAAAATTAGGGGTATTACAAAAAGCCACTACTACCTCTAACTAAAAATATAACTATGGTGAGTAGGGATCGTCCCAAGGGATTGTGGGTGCACTAGCAATGGAAACAATATATATAGGTTAGTAGGTCGAGTGATCAAAAGTGGATTGTTTGGTTGATATGACTACAAACTAAACTAAACAAGTTCAATGTAAAATAAGCAATTTAAATGAAATTTAGAGAAAACAAGAGAGTAAGGTCTTGGAGTCTAGAGGTCACCACTAAACATCACCATTCTAGACATCCAATGTATAATTAATGAGGGGAAACATGTGTTGCAATTTGAGAGTGTGTGGTTGATTGTTTCAACAAGCATGGATGACCAATTAAGCATATATTGTCTAAGCAACCTAGTGAATAGCATAATACATCAAACTAAGCCATTAATCATTTCTTTAAACTCACAATCCAAACACATCACATGGTTAAAGAATAATACTATTTGCATTCATAAGCATGAAACATCAAACAATAAGTATGGATTGTCCTCCCATCTAACAACTAAGGCAACTACACTACAACTAAGCTAAGGAAATGAAAATTAAACTAAATAAACTAAGGAAGAGGCACAATTCATCAAGACATGAGTATGAACCATCAAATAAGCCACAATAGTATTCTATTAAGTACTATGCCTTGACAATCTCTAGATCCATAGCATCGACACACATAGACATGCATCAATAACACAAAAACTAGAGATAAACACATGAATATCTATTATAGCATACATAGACATATGGATAAAACGAAATGATCAATTGGAAGTATTAAACCACACAAATCATTGAATAAACAATATTCATAGATAAAATAAGTGTCAAGATAAGATTACAACACAAATCCCCTCAAAATACAAAGCATTAAAGTCTAGAAGGCATGCTTATGGCTAAATCTAGCTCCAAGAAGATGTTTAGCCACTCATTGAAGTAGTCATCCAACTCTCAAGGGTTATCTCCATGGTAGGAATGACCTCCTTCTTGATGGAAACTCTAGAAGAATAGAAGAACTCCCAAGAATGTATCTCTAGCCTCTCCTCTTCTCTTTTCGTCCTCTCTAAGAATGTTTCTAAGTATATCTCTTTGTATAGCTCTTTGTATATGTGTAAAAAGTAGCTCAAATCTTTATATAGGTATCTCAAGTGTCGCACCCAATGGTCTGAACTTGTGCACAAGGGTTCCTCTAATGATTGCACCATGAGACAACTTTTAATTAGCTGGAACTTTTTTTTTTTTCGAACTTGAGGAGGTTTGATCGATTGAACTGTGGTAAGATCCATCGAATGCTGCAGAGATCGATCGTCCTTGGCGGCGCCTTTTTGAATAAAGACAAATCTCTGAGATATTTTGGGATATTTTGGAAAATAGACAAAAGTGGTAGGTGTGGATAAAATTGAATATTTTCGATCGATCGAATAATGGTTGGATCAATCGAACATGGTGGAATCTTTTGGATAAGGACAAAAGCTTTAATTTATCTTGAAGTATCCAGATCGATGTTGCTCTGATCGATTGAAGAAATGTTGAGATCGATCGAACTTGCTGATTTCCACACTTTGTTTCATTTTGCTTCCACTTTGCTCCTTTCTTCCATCCAGCTTGAGTTAGCTTATTTAATACTCTTATTTGGCTGAATTAGCTTATTTTTTGGATAAGCACCTAAAAAGGGCAATAACATGAAATTAGTCTAAGACGGAAAAATAAAATAGATAAAGGTCCTAGAATACCTAAGCTTAAGGGGTTTAATTGCGCACTTTTCAGCGCTCATCACACGCGCCATTAGTGGTCATCATGCATTCATGCACCTTAATGTGTCAGATTTTCTCAACTTTGTCACCGCGTTGCCACGTGCTATTAATGGTCATTATGCGCTTCCTAGAGCACCATCAACGTAGTGAATTTTCACAAATTCATCACCCACACGCCACCATTTCTCCTCAATGTGCCTTAAGTGGTCTTCACGCTCCACTACAGCTTTTATGATCTTGTTTTAAAACTCAAGTTGGTTTCATACTCACCTTGAGTTAAAATCTCGTTTTAAAACTCAAGTTGGTTTCATACTCACCTTGAGTTAAAGGGGGTGTCAGATTATAAAAGTACCATACTATCCCTTACTTACAAATTAGGGTTTATACACCTACACCTACTCAGTTACCATGTATATATCTCCATCTACATAGTTACTATGTAGAGATGACTTGATAATCACCCACTTACCCAAAATCTTCTCATATATATATATATATATATATATATATATTTGATCTCATTTATATGTATATATATATATTTGATCGCTCTTGCCGCAACCTCCTTCACATTCTTACGTATCTGAACTTACCCCAAATCTTCTCACTTATATATACAGGACCTTCATTTATTCAATTCAGTATTAATACAATATATGTTTTCACATATTTCTAGCACGACCAATGTTTATTATTTTGATCTCTCTTGAGATTTGGCACAACAGGGGCTCAATCTAATTTGGGACCTTAGGCGAAAAATAAAAAAAGTGACTTTTTCAACAATATAAATAAAATTAGTTACAACTCAAAAACAAAACATACAAATATATATGCACAAAAATTTATAATAACAAAAGTTAAATAAAATTAAAAAATAATTAAAGAAAAAGAACCATTGAACCTGATTTTAAAAACCCAAATCTAATACTTCTACAAATTTTTTTAATAAAACAAACATGCGTTCATAACAATTCTAAACTTGTAATGAGAGTGGGAGGAGAAAACTTGTTGAAAAGAATAAAACATAATATATATATATATAACGTGAATGAGAGAGAGAGGGAGAGATTTTTGGGCCTAATATTAAATTTCTATATTGGTTAGGATTTATTGTAAAACGTGAATGGGAGTAGAAAAAGACGTGAATGAGAGAGAGAGAAAGATTTTTAGGCCTAATATTAAATTTCTATATTGGTTATGATATATTGTAAAACGTGAATAAGAGTAGAAAAAAAGAGGAAAAAAAAGTAATATAAAGATGTAAATCTTTGGGGGCCAATATTAAATTTATGTATCAATTAGAGTTTAATAAGGAAGTTATTTTAGGATATAAATATGTGAGGCCTAATATAAAATCTAAAAGAGTGGAAAGAGAAAAAAAATATTTTAGGATATAAATATTTGAGGCCTAATTTAAATTTTTTATATTTATTAGAGTTTAACAATATTAATAAATAATTATAGTATAACTTAATATAAGGAAATTTTAAAATTTTGGAGCCTTCTTATTGGCTGGGCCTTAGGCAATTGCCTAAAGCCCGAGCCAACCTGAATGTAACCTTAGGTTACGTTTGGCGTGCAGGAATAAAATGGAATGTAACTTGGAATGGAATGGAATGAGAATAAGAATGGAATGGAATGAGTATTACCATTCAATTGTTTGGTGTGACATGGTAAATCGTCATGGAATGGAATGATTATTACCATTCTATTGTTTGGTTGACTATTATTAAATTTGGAATGGAATGATTTTTTTCAAAAATGCCCTTTTCATTGGCTTATATTAGTTTTTAATTCTGACGATGAAATGGATTTTCATTCCCTAGAATGGATTTTCAAAAATGCCCTTTTCATTGACTTACATTACTTTTTAATTCTGACGATGAAATGGATTTTCATTCCCTGGAATGGATTTTCATTCCCTGAAATGGATTTTCAAAAATGCCCTTTTCATTGGCTCGAGATGATTATTAATTTTTATTTTATGTGATTATTAATTTTTATTTTATGTGATCATTGCTTCATACGTAAATATTAGAAGAGAAAAAGATGGAGAAATCACATAAACCTTTCAACACAAATATACAAAAAAATAAATTAAAATAAAAAAGAAATATACTCCGAAGATAAAGATTAATACATACTTATCAAAAAAAAAAAAGAAAAAAAGATAAAGAGATTAATACCTGTAATTTGGTTGAAGGTCCTGCAACTTTTTATCAATAACAGTTCTAAGTATATTCAGAAGAGAGGGAAGGCGAAAGAGTACACCTTTACCAAGTCTAATAAAGAATCTTGACAAATGTGAAAAATAGAATGTGAAAGATTTTGCTTTATTGGAATATGATGAATGGCTTATTGGGAATATTACAAAAAACTTTAATCTTACTATGGAATGGTCATTCCATTCCATAGGTTTCGTAATGGAATGAAAATCCATTCCATTGAAATGGTCATTCCTGCACACCAAGCAAATAAATGGTTAGAATGGACATTCCATTAGTGTTTTTTTTTTTCAGCAAACTTATTGAACAAATTTTATAAAATGATAAATTTACTATTTCCTTGTATAAAATACAGTATAATATAAGGGTACTATTTTATTAAATGATATAGCATGCGTAATTTGCTCAAATCTTAAGTTAGGTCAGTGTAATATATCCAAACTTTTAATAGCACTTATTTATACAATCTTTTGCCGTTTAAAAGTGTGTTTTTTTTTTTTGTATTTTTTAGCCCTTCTTTCGATAGATCTGTGTATGTCAATCAAGTCGGCTTCAAGAAGCTCGTAAAAGGGTTTGAAGTGCACTGATACAGATACTCCGACTATAATAGAGAATCGACAAATTCGACAGCACAAGTAGCCATGGCGCAAAATAGCGACAGGAAGAAACCAAACATTCTGGTGACGGGGACGCCGGGGACCGGGAAGACAACGATGTCATCTGCGCTGGCGGAGGCCACCCAGTTCCGCCACATAAACGTCGGTGAGCTTGTCAAAGACAAGAACTTGCACGACGGTTGGGACGACGAGTTCGAATGCCACATAATCAACGAAGACCTAGTCAGTAACAAATCTCTCTAATTCCAACCCTATCCCTCCCTTATTCTGAAGAATATGCGTAATTGATTTGCATCTCAATTGTTAATTTATCATTTCAATTGCAGCAGTTATATTATTAGGTCATATCTGTTCTGCACTCTCATGTGAGAGAGACTATTATATTATTTGTGTTTTTGTGTTAGTGCAGGCACTGGTTTAATTTGTTGGTTAGAGTTTGGAATTGGTAGTTGCTTTTTGTTCTCTGGGTGTCTATATATATAGCCCAACTTGAAAATAAGATTCTAGAAGGATTTGTCTACTCTTTTTCAGTCAATTATTGGTGCACTAAGCTTAAATTGATGAGTGATATTATTATTGAAAAATAAACTTTAAGGAATACAAAGATCTGAAAATTTATAAGGTGACAAATGTTGATAGGAGTATGCGTACTATGAAAATTCATCTATGTTTATGAGACAAACTTAGAGAAGCTATGGTAGATATCCAGTGCACCAGTGAGGAAGAGTGACGTGGTCACATTAAGCTAGGGAAGAAGGAGAAGGTTGAAACTAACATTGATTGAGGTAGTAAGAAAAGGAGTAATGCTATACGACCCGACTGCCAAAAAACCGATTACTACCTACTCCTACTTCGACAACCTTTCTTCTCCACTCTCCCCTGCGTCTACTCCTTTAAAATTGAGCTTCCATTAAAACAAACCAAAAATTACAATCACGTGGAGAACCATTTCAAAGCAAAATAACCAAAAGAAAAACAGATCAACCAAAAGAAAGAGCCCCAATGCACCATGGAACAGGTCTCCAAAACAATAAACCAACAAAAACAAGGAATTACCACAAACAAAAAAACGTACTTTTGTTCCTTTGCCTTTTGCTTTAAAGGTCCAAAGACTTCAAGAAAACAAATGTAAGAATTTTCAAAAAGAAAAAGGAAAAGAAAAGGAATCTCAGGTATGAATTTAAGTTTATGTAATATATTTTATGATTTTTTTAATAGATTTGTGTTGTTTGATATGTGAAACAAAATGGGTCTGCTCTTGTTTGCCATATTGTGATTTTTTGGCCCTAATTGCTTTCAGCCCTAGGTTTCTTAGTGAGAGATAAATGGGAATGGAGTGAGAGATTGAAATTAGGGCTACAAATCAATGCCAGAAAATTGGAGAATTGGAGATTGAGTATGAGAGTGAACCAAAGAGAGAACCAAGTAGGGGCGAGAGAGTTAGGGCTCCAAATCCTGTGTGAAAATTTGGGGATGGAGTGTGAGCAGCTGAAGGAGATAGAGCAGATCAAACGAGAGTGTTGAAGAGATGAGAAATTGGGAGTGGAGAGAGAGTTTGAGAGATTACGTGTTCAGTCGGTAAAAAATTGTCGTCATTTTGATAATTTTCCTAAGAAAAGATATCGTAGCCTGAAATTATGACATTAGATAGAGCCAAATGGCAATCAGGATTTATGTAGCTGATCCCAAATAGTTAGTAGATAAGTAAAACTTTGTTGAATAGGTCATGTTATAAACAACTTTGAAATAGATAGATGAAGTTAAGGGTGAACACATAAATTCGATTTACCAAAATCATAAAGCAGTGAGCAAGTTAACCAATAACCGATTCTGGGTAAAGGACTGAGGGATACGGCAGTAATTAATCAAACTTAAACGTCAGTGCTAAAGTTAACTTTCTCTTGAACTTTAACTTATCCAAAAAATAAAAAATAAAAAAAATAATTATCTTGAACTTTAATGTAGTGAAATTTCCATATGCTGATGCAAGTTTAAGCTAATGCCTCTAGTTATTGCAAGCCAAAAAGTGTCTTTATTGAAAGGAACAACAGGCTTCATGATGGCTCACTCACTCCTTCATCTCATTTGGCTAAAGAAGTGTCTTTGGAAGGTCTTACTTCTGTGGGGCTTTCTGTGGCTGATTTACACTCATGTGTTTGATAGTCTGCTATGCTTTTTTATGTTTTGCATTGGTGTGCTGCTTAGACAGGGGTATGGCTCTGTTTTAGCCTTTTTCTTTTTGGTTGTCATAACAACCTACTCCTGGGTACTTTATTACTTCATTTGTATCAATAATATTCAAATCATTCAGGGAAAAAAAAAAAGAAACAGAGAATTGTCTAGAGTAAAGTTTTGAAGCCCTCTTTATAAAATTTATTGTAATCAAAACCCAAACCAAACATAAAGTTTGCAGTTGTACAAGAGAGAAAAAAAGAGAGAACGTGCTAGAGTAGAATATCTAAACCCCTTCATAAAATTAGGCTTTGTCAAGAAAAAGAAAGAGGATTCTATTAACAAAGAGAATCAGTTATAAGAAACGGAAAAAACAAAGAAGTAGTGAGAGTTACGGTATTCTTGAGAAAAAAACTAGGGCTTTGTTGATAGTAAAAGAGAGAATCTGTAGAGAAGAAATGGGTGCGAGAGAGAATGACGCTTTTCAATTGCCACTGTTTGATCTTTTATAGTTCTGAATAACAAGTAATAAGCATAAAAAGATTAGGTAAATAAAATTTCTTGATAATTATTTTTTATTTTTAAAAAAATCTTATTTTATATGTTTTGACACCCATATTATTGAAAAATTTCAAAGAATTCCTCATATTTATACTTTAACCTGAAGCTCCTTTTGATCTGAGGCATGTGTCCACAGTGTGTCTACCATTTATTTCAAAAAAGGCAAAGATTCAGACACGAGTATCCGTGTGTCGTATGCAAGTTAGGTGTGTCTGTGGTCCTATGTTGGAAGCGTCTCTTAGGTTGAAACTGTTCATTTGCCTGACCTCAATCTTTGCATGTAATAGAATCACGCATGTGTTTGGTGATAACTTGAACCTATTTGTACTACAGCAAGAAAACTCTAGCTAAGACAATAGTTGGTTATAAAGTCACACAAACTATTGGGCGTTATAAAGTCGTACATTATTGGGTGAAGAACATGTTCTGCATTTCATAAATTTTTTCATCATTTGGGCAGTATAAACTGCTCATAGTTCATCCACAGTTCTGCATGAACTTTTGGTGATTGGCTTTATGAAAGCCTTAAGACATATATAAAAAAGAGATTTGTTCCCTTTCTTGTACAATTGTAGATTAGCTCTTGTCATGATCCTAATATTCGGCTGTTTGAGGAGATGACTGAAATCTTTGATTTGTTACTTGATCAAGAAACTTGAGCTAAGAAAACGGAGAGTTGGATAAGAAGTCACACAAGAAATCTGGGGAAGAAAATGTCTGTATTTTATAAATTTAAGTGCATTGTTTGAAAACTGTAAACTTCTCACATTTCATCCCTGATTTTGCACAATCTTTTGGATTCTCTCAACATGCACTCCAAAAAGAAGTAAATATCCAACCGTTTGAATATTTTCAATGCTAAACTTTGTTAGTCAAAATATGAAAGAGGATTACGAATAGTTGTACTTATTCACCATTGGCCCGAAAGACTAAATTTTAGCCCTTTCAATTAGTTTTCATTCCCCTACTCAAAATATCAGTGCCGGAGGTCTAGTCGTTATCTGGAGTGTGGCTTCAAGAATATAGAGACATCTTGAGATCCTGAGTTATTTCTGTAACCATTGTATACAAGCATCTGAAACATTTTGTAATAGAATGTTTTAAGTCATTGCTAAAAACTGGTCTTGTAAGCTGATTTTGAATTCGAACTGTGAAGTTGGATTTGATGCCATGTCGTGTTGTTTAGTGCTTTCTCCTGCACACACACGTTTATAACTTATATGAAATATTTGAAGGAGAAGGATATACTTGTGAATATCCCAATTCAGGACATAGACATTGTATTTGATGACATACATTTGTGGCGTATTGCTTTTGCAGGTGTGTGATGAACTTGAGGATATGATGGAAGAGGGGGGAAATATTGTGGACCACCATGGTTGCGACTTCTTTCCAGAGCGTTGGTTTGATCGGGTGGTGGTGCTTCAAACTGAGAACTCTGTGCTGTATGATCGTTTGACAAAGAGGTACTAGCACTTACCATCTGTGTGATTCCTTTGTGTTCATTATCTTGTTATGTTTTATTTCTCAATAATTTTCAGCTTAACCTATTAGTGTCTTTAAACTGTTTGTTTTGTCAGAGGTTATGCTGGCTCAAAGCTTACAAACAACATCGAATGTGAAATCTTTCGAGTGTTGCTGGAGGAGGCAAAAGAGAACTATCGAGAAGAAATTGTGGTGGCGTTTAAAAGTGATTCTGTGGATGACATAAACAGAAATGTGGCTTCTCTGATTGATTGGGTTAGGAGTTGGTGTCCCGGATCCTAATCAAATCACTGCCAAGGGCTTTTCTTGATCCCATCTGTTGAAGGCATACTCCTTGCTAGATAACCGTTCTTACTGGGACTTGTATGATGCAGTATTGGGGGTTTTTTTTTTTTTTTTTTAGTTTTCTTCTTCCTCCTCCTCATCCTTTTTTTTTTTTTTTTTTTCAAGAGAACTACTAGATAGCGTGTGAACTTGTTTTCATAAGCATTGCTATGTTCAAGCTCAATGGATATGGCAAAGAATGATTGCTCATATTTAACAGTGAGTGTATGTGTTTTTTTTTTTTAAATGAACAGATGCTAGAGATGATTTGTATATGTGCAAAGAAGATGACCAAGTATATATTAGTTAGGAAGAGTCATAGTTCTCATTGAAGGGTAATAATGCCAGGGGAAGGAGAAGACCCAAACTAATATAGGTAGAGCAAGCTGGTAAGAAAATATGTGATTGAAGACTTTTGACTCTGAAGTATTTAGATAGAGCAGAATCAAAAAAATATAATTTATGTAACATGGCCAAGTAGTTGGACCAAAACTTTGTTTAGTTGAGTTGGTACTGCAATTATGTCTATATAACTATATCAATTGGCACTGGGGCAATAATGGCATCATATTTTTAATGGGTGGAGAGTTTTCCCTTTTTTAATTTGTGTCCATTTCTGGCCATTTTAATCACCTTTGGTTGATTGGATTTGGGGCCTCAAAATTAAAATTAGGTTCCATATTCACTGCATGAGAATGGAGACAAGACAGCCCATTTAAAATATATCTTATGTTCTTGTCGCACGATCAGTTTACAGATTAATATGTAATGGATGCATCTTAAAAGCTTTAATCAATCATGGTTTGGGATCTGTCTGCACGAAAATGTTTGAATGGAATGAACTACTGTAAAACTTCCCTTTTCCTATTTTTACTACTATCTGATGATATGAACAATAATGTTACATTGTTATGAATCTATCGTTTGGGATTTGTATCATAAATATACAACCTGGGAAGTAGTGTACTTTTCCTTTTAGTGTTTTCCCTCCAATTTTCTGTCTACCATATTATTTGAACACGCTCCTTTCTGTCACTATGTACGTACGACATACATCACATTCTCTCTTTCTCTCTCTATATTATATAATTGTATGTACACATGTAGTGTATGAAGATCGTCTCGTCATCTTCTCTATTAAAAATCCTAAAACCCTGTCGCTTCTTGGGAACCAACCACCACCCACCACATGCGAATCGCCGATATCCTAATGGACGCCGACGACGATGACTTCGGCGATTCCACCATCGCCGATATCGCTCACCGGCGAAGGAGGAGTGAGGATAACAGAAACTTCGAGTGTTTGTCACCGTGGTCGATTTTCTCTCGCTGGTTGTCGTGTGCCAAGAAGTCCAAGAGGCAGAGGAGTTTGGTGAAAATTGAGAAACTAGAGAGAGAAAGGAGGAGTGAGAAGGTGGATGGAGAGTTTGGTAGAGAGAGAAAGGAACAGACCAAGTGTTCGATGAAGGGAAAGAATGACGAATCATCTCCTTCGGTCTCGGAGGAGCTGAATGGAGATTGCCGTATTGCTGAGATGTCAGGTGATTATGTTGTTGTTTAGTATCAGACTTTGTTGTTTTGAATTTGCTTTTGTATTATAATTGATCTAGTATGTGTTTGTCTCTTGTAAAAGACCAACTTGTTAGGTGTGCTTGCATATTGAACATTTGGGGCAAAAGTTCAATTTGGTTCAAATATATGCACCCTTTACGAAATCTTGTATGTGTGTATGTTTAAGGTCTTTTAGTGCTTGTGTGGGGTGCTTTTTAGATGTGCCTTCCTTTGTTATTGATATTACTGATAGGCTTCATTTGCAAATTTCGTTCTCAGTTTGTAATGTATATACTTTGTTGATACAATACTCCCTGTTATTCTACTCAATAAATCCTTCTCCCAAGTCCCAACTATTTGGGGGTGGATTACATGGATTCTATCTATCATTTTGCATAAACTTGGTATTTTGTTTGGTGAGATTGAAGTTCTTATTTTGGACTATTCAGAAGATTGCTGGGAAGTTTTGACAAGGTTTGATTGATTCTTATTGATCAGTTGAAACGAATGATGTCGCTATATATCAGTTGAACTTTTTCAAATATTACAGGTGTTTCTGCAAGTTAATAGGGTACTGACCAAAAGAAAGCTAATAGTTCATTTACAATTTGTGTCTGTATGAGTTCATGAGCATTTTAAGAATTTGTTTACATTGTGTTGTCCATTTGCTTAACTGTTTGTTCACGTCCGTTTGTGTGGGTATTTATTTTCTAGGCACCATTGTGTTTGTTCTTCTCTGCGTTCCTTGCAACCTTACGTACTTCAATGTTACCCTCTGGTAAGTAGGATAATATTGAGCTCATTGCGTAATTGCAGCATGAAGGGCAATGCATGCCCATATTTAAACAGTTGGGAAATCTTCACTTTAATTTTGATTGAACTAGCAAGTTTAGTGAACTGAATTTTACTCGGGGATATTAACAAGCACAAGATTTATCCCAACCAATTGATATGTAGTCAGTTATTAGCTTTTAATTATCATTTACGGCTTTCTGCCAATATCTGACATCAGTTTCCTGGTTTTCTGTTCTAAATTATTTTATATACCAGCTCGCATGTCAATTAAGACATTTCTTTGCTTTGACAATTTTATATCATAATTTTAGTTCATGGCATCATCTTTTCTTTTTCTAACTTAATTATATCTGCGCATCTTTATTTATTTTTTATTAAATTATTTAATTCATTATGCAGGCCAATATATTAAGGAGGCTTCTTTCAACTTGGGAGCTGGATTTGGTCTGATTTATCTTATTGCTACAAGGACAAATGAACTTAGTAAGATGATGGAGTTGCGGACACAGATGGAGATGCTTCTTCAAAATGTTAAAGAGGAATTACAAAACCTAAGAACAGATATACTCTCAAAAACATCTGATCCTATTGGTAATAATGGTTACTCCACCATTGACGCTCAAGAAAGTTTATACACTAATGGAAATGTTTCACTTCAAAACCTTACACCGTTGGACAATATATCAGATTCAGAAATCCCCATGTTAGTCAATCAATCCCTGAATAGCGATACTAGTAGACAAGAAAGACGCATAGAAGAAATGGATCAGCTTGAGGCAGAACTTGAAGTTGAATTAGAACGCTTACAACGCCACTTGGACACTGAAGCAATGCTGGAAAACTCAAAGCAGCAAAGGATGGAGGTACGTTGCACATGCATCCCTTTTTTTTTTTTTTTTTCCCTCCTAGGAGTTGATATTGTGTCTTTTAAACGTAATTCTTTTTGTACAGTATGATTAAACGTTTTAAGCGTGCATGAATTGAGAAGGGCATGGCCAAATGAAATGGAGATTTGGCTTTATTGAGATCTTGTTAATATCAATATTAATTTTCCTACCTCTACTAACTCTGTTTCAAGATTTTTACCAAATTTTTGGCAAATAATACCTGTTTAAAAGTTCAAATATATATTGATTCTCTCTCTCTCTCTATTATGTCACCAGTTTACTCTCTTCTTCTCTGTGTCTTGTTTGGAAAAGTGAAGAGGAAGCTAAAGTGACAGCATAAGCTTTATCAAGTGAAATTTTACCTCAGTTTCAGTAGCACTTGTCATGAAAGTTAAATCCAAACCAAGTCATGTTTGCCCACTGTCTGAATACGGAATACCATTTATAGTTGATGACTGATCATAGAAAAATGTTTGCTTCATCAAATTACAGGGCATTTTACTTTCTGTTGTGCGCATTAGTTAGAAAAAAAAAACTGAAAAACTAATGTTTAACCCTTTTGTTGGATTCTCATTTGAGCAATAATCTCATAACATTTATTTATGCAACAATAACAGCTTATGAGATCTGTCCTCAATATAGCTTCAAAGGTGCAATATTAATGGTGATCATCCCTTGCTGTTATTTCCATAAAATTGAACTGTTTAGTAGAAATAGGATTCCAGTTGATCAATCATTTTGAAACAAAACGTGTCCTTCAGTAAACAAATGAAACTAGATGTTCATAGCTTCAAAAGGTGCAATATTAAATGGGATCACCCTTGCTGCAGGTGTTATTCTTGTCTCCTGTTACACTTCATATTTTCATGAATTAATATAACATTTAGTTAGGAAAATATCACCCTTGCTGTAGGTGTTATTCATTGTTTTGCTCCTGCTAATTATCAGCCTGTCCAAGAATGTTTCTCGTTATCTAATCTTTAGTCCTTATATCTATATTTGGTTTTAATTTTTCAGATTAGTCTTTATGTATATATTTGTTTCTGTCTAAATTTTGGCGAGGAGCGAGTACCAGGGAGTGCAAAATTGTGTTGCCCTCCATTTTTTATTTTTATTTTTTCTTTGGTACTTTTCCCTATCATCTGCTTTGTTCGACACCTACCTGACAGGTCCCTCATGTGGGATCACATGAGAATGGTTCTGACGAATCTGACCCAATTGTTATCTACTTATCTCATTATGGTCGTTGAGACTATACGCATGATCATTTTGATGAGTATGGGAAGTCAGCTTATTTTGTTGAATGCAACTTTTATGAATTGTAGCTTACGCCCTTTATCGTGGATACATGATAAACTTGCTTTTGTCTAAGCGCTGATCTTATGCTCCAGGCACAATAGTAGGAAAATACTTCAAACATATCTACTCCCAATTACCAAACTGTCTGAGAGAAACTTATATTGTTATGAACAATTTTTGTTTTATTCTACTTGATTTGTGCTTTCAGTTTTTCTTGTTGTGTATCCTTCTTTGTTGCATCTAAATCTCTGAAGCTTAAAATTGGCAGATGCCTTTTGAGGATTCTGCTCCTGAAGAAAGCTTCAGTGGTTCTGCAGAAGTTTTAGACCCGCCAGAGGATGACACCAGAGAACACTGGCCGGTTCCTCCCAATGAATTAGAGAGGAGGTTGCATGAACTTCTGGAAGCAAGACAGCAGGAAAGAATAAAAGAGCTGGAAGCTGCTTTAGAATGCGCGAGGCTCAAACTTTATGAGAGGGACACTGCACGATTCATATCTCAGCGTGTTCCAGAGTCCTATCACTTGTTAAGGTAAGCATCAATTGTGCAGAAGTTTTTTTGAAAAGGAAATCTCGATCAACACCTTTGTGTATGTAGAACTTCAGTGGACTCAAACTATTGCTCTTTTCGATTATTTATTTATTTTTGCTTGCGGTTCCACACTGTGTGAAAAATGATCTGTGGAAGATTCAGCAGATTAAGGTTCTTTTTTCTTTTGATTTTTTCCCTATATAAAGAACACAAGGATGTGAGTTGTGTACATGTCATTTTGTTTGTACTTCCTTATAACTGATACAACTTTACACATCATTACAAGTGCCTAGCAGCCTTATTATCAATTTTCTTAGCAAGATAAGCTGTACTGATTTGTATGTAATTAGGGTCTTCAAACTGAAATGATTATGCAACAGATGAGTTGCAGTAGACTTTTAACGAAGTGTTTCTGTCTTTCACTTTTTGAATTGCAATATGGTTGCTAACTGCTATGAACATCTTACTAGAGCTTGTCAGCAGTCAAAGTTTGGCAGTCGGTCTCTAGGAACCCCAGGGGACTCACCTAGACTATCAATTTTTCGCGTGAATAAGCATTTCTTGTAAGTTATTGAAAATATTTTAAGTGATGTGTTTGTCCTGTTTCAACGGTAGTAGTAGTACTGCATTATGAATTATTATGAACACAGGTTCATAGGGTTTTGTAAATTTTAATAGGGGCTAATCAGGCATTGATTAGGCCTTGTGAGAGTTTAATCCTGCATAGACAGAAATGTGCACCTTAGTGTAACAAGTTCATAGGGTTTTGTAAATTTTAATAGGGGCTGATCAGGCATTGATTAGGCCTTGTGAGAGTTTAATCCTGCATAGACAGAAATGTGCACCTTAGTGTAACAAGGGGCAATGTGCACCTTAGTGTAACAAGGGGCTTTGAGATTTTAAGTGAAGCTTTAAATTTAAGGGGTGGATGGTTCAAGTCATCATAGAGGAATGTGAGTTGGTGAGTTTTTTGCCGGGATAAAAAAAAATAATTAATAATAAAAGGTTGACTGGAGGCTCAATCATGTTTTCAACATTTTTGATATAAAGCATAAACTTGTTTTGCGTGATCTCTTATTGAAACGTTAGTGCATGAATATATTATGAGTGAAATGAGAACACCTTGATTTCCCAGTCACGAATAGCATAACTATATGTCCATGTTTGTGCATATATATATATATATATATATATATATATATATATTATGTAAATGAAGAAACCAGATATATGTAAATGTTAGTTTAATTTTTCAATGAAGAAGCGTCTTATATATCTTTTTATACTATATTTGTTATCATCGAACTTTTTTTCAATGAATAAATATTTTTAAAAAAATTTGAGGTACTGGAGCAAATTAAGAATCTACAGTGTATCAGTAATTTGATTGTGAAAAGTAACAAACATCGAATTTTTTGGTTGTTGCTCCCATATTCTTCCATCACCAAAAAAAATAGAGAGTGTTTTGCAAGAGTATGAAAATAGAATTATAATAAGTGAAGTTGTTGTTTTCGGTTCATTATAAGGTGAGTAGAATATGATTTATTTAATTTTTTTTTTTGTCAAAATTAACACCAAATAATAAAATCCAAAAAAGTATAATTTCAAGTCTTGATTATGATTTATCATTTATATTTATTCTCTGAACTTCTTGTTTTGTTATTGTCCTTTATTGCTACAAATAATATTATCATCTTATAAAGTTTTAATAAGACCACTAAATCACAAAATATAGGTTAGAGAATGATAGATTAATGAAGAAAATAATTTTTAAAATTTATTTATTAATAATCAACTTTGATGTCCATAAAGAAGCATGAATTATTAAGGGTATAGATATTATCTCAATGAAGTACATTATAAGCAGGAGAATTTGAAACTTTAGTTCTTGATTATGTTATAAATTACTACATTATATCTTTTTCAACCATATATCATTCTGCACCTAGTTCATTGTGTTCCTAAAGCACTAGAAGTGTCACACTTTTGGTGTTCCAAGCATTTTATAATTACCTTCCCAAAAAAAAAAAAAAAAATTGAATCAACTTCCAATTGAAAAAAGAAAATGAAAAAGAAAAAGAAAAAGAAAAAGAGAAGACTTGGGTGGGTTGGTAAGTCCGGAAAAGCGCGTGCGCTGTACATGTCGACAATGTCACGCAAGCATTGACTTGAACGTTAGAGAAAGGAAAGAGCAAAAACGTGAACACTACACTTGTTTTTTGTTTAGCGTGCGCACCACGAGGACTGGACGACGACCAACACTCTCTCACATAACAACAACAGACAGGACCACTTTCACACCGCAAATTATTTTATCACATTACACTTCAAACGGGAAAGCTTTCATTTTCATCAATTCTCTCTCTTCCTCAGTCTCTAACTTTCAATCTTTATATTACTACCAGTTATATATATATACACAAATATATATGGAGAAGACAGGTGGTGATGAGATGCAGGTGGCGAGCACAGATTCGAATTGGGCGAACATGTGGACGCTTGAATCGGTGAGAGAGAGTCTGATCCGACAGGAGGATACCATCGTTTTCAGTCTCATAGAGAGAGCCAAGTACCCAATTAATTCTCCGGCATACCAACAATGTTGTCCAGCAATTTCGGCTTCTTTGGTTCATTACATTGTTAAGCAAACAGAGGCCCTTCAAGCCACGGTCAGTGCCCTTTCTTTTCCTCTTTTATTTTAATTCTTCAATTCATTGTTTTTTACTTTTTACTATTTGTTTAACTTTTTAATTCTTCAATTCATTGTTTTTTACTTTTTACAACTAGTATTTGTTTAACTTTGTTCACTATCATATCATATAGTTAAATCTAGCTAATTTTTTTACGTTTCATTTATTTTAGTTGTTTAATCTTGAATTTCCTCCATATGTTTGTCTTGTCGGAATACAGTATAGTAGTATTTTCCTTTATTCCATTGTTAAGACAGTAAGAGTTTTAAAATTAAATTATTTGCCCAATTTGAGTCTACCTCACCCCCATTGTTGCTATGAGGGCATCTGTTACACACACACACACATAACAAATGGAATGAATTTCGATATGGTATTCTGATTGTTCGATTCTTATACATATGGTCCACTATCCATTGGGTAGGCAAAGTGTTTTAATATTTTTGCATGGTCGAGGCCAAGAAACATGTGTGGGGCCATGTACTTGGGGATTTTTTTTTTTAGGTTACCCTGCATTTGGGGTGTCCCTCATGGACCTCGTAGAGACACGTAGCTATGAACGACCCAATAAATTGTGTGACAGGTGCAAACGTAATTTATTTTTTATTTTTTAAATTTCAAGAAAGATAATATTAAAATTTCATAGATATATAATTTAAAAAAAATACTAGTAATTAATGTTATTTAAAAAAAAAAAATTTGGGGGGACAATTACACCCCCTAACTTCTCTTTTATATCAAGTCTTGATTGTAGCTTTTCACATAATGATAAGAGTGTCTTAATAAATTTCAATTAAATATATTTTGGGTCAAAATTAAGTTGTGTCCCGCTTTGTTAGGAACCAATTATTTTTGGGATTTGGAATTACAATTGAAAAAGGAATAGAATTGTACCTAATTAAAATAGGATTTTATTAGGAATTTGTAAATGGGAATTTTTTTAAAAGTAAATTATGTACCATTTTGGATAAGATACGTCAAATATGTGAAAGAAATATAAAAGAAACATTAAAACAATTTTTTGTAGCAGTTATTGGAGGACAATTTTGGTTAGTTAATAGTTAGTTACCAAATTCTTTGGAAGAATTTACAATATTTTCCTTAAAATCCCATCAATTATAATTTTCATTTAAAATTCCATAATTCCAAATAAATTAAATTACGTTTGAAATCCAATTTTCATGAAATCTTAAGATTCCAAACACAACGCAAAGTATTTAAGGGTGAGTCTAGAAGGCATTTATTTATCTTCAAAAGAGAATACTTGGGTTGACAAGTCTTGTATTTGTTTAATGTACACCACGCACTCTCTCTCAGTTTTCTCCACTTATATTTTTTGTTCGGTTGCTATTAAAGTGCCCTCCGTAATTCTCAACGACAACGGCAACTTTCACACTGCAAATTAATAATTTTCTAATAACACTTCACACGTGAATTATTCCATTTTGCCATTTTGCCATTTTGCTTCATCAAATCTTCCTCTTCTCTCTCTCTCTCCCTCTCGAAATGCTTCAATTGTATATATACATTTCCATTTTCTTTCTCTCTCTGGACCCCTCTCTCTCATCTATAAACAAATATACGGAGAAGGCAGCCCCTCATCATAAGGTCACCACAAATTCGGCGAATATGTGGACGCTTGAATCGGTAAGAGAGAGTCTGATCCGACAAGAGGATACCATCATTTTCAGTCTCATAGAGAGAGCTAAATACCCAACTAATTCTCCCGCATACCACCAACGTTCGGACGGAATTTCGGGTTCTTTGGTTGAATACATTGTTAAGCAAACAGAGGCTCTTCAAGCCAAGGTCAGCGAATATATATGTATATATATATATATATATATATATATATATATATATATATATATATTCTTGTTTTCAATTTCTTTAATCAGAAAATTACGACCAAGTCCTACTTTTCACATTCAAAGACAAATAATTCTTTGTCTTTTAGTAATTGTTTAATTTTGTGCTCGATCATAGAGCGCATTTTACATTTTATTTTAGTTGTAATCTTGTTTTTGCTATGTTTGTTTGTCTGAGGTTGTCAGGATAAAATATAGTAGTATGCTTTTTCCCATTGTTGTGGACAGGACACCAAGATTTTTTTAAATTAATTTATTTGGAAAATTTTAATTAAAAAGTATATATGTGTGTATTTATGTATTCTTTGTTTGGGGGTTGAGTTCTCTCCTTTTGTTATTTTGTTATTGAAATCTCTTAAAAGAACCTTTAATAACTACCCCATATGAGTCGACCTCCCCATTGTTACTATGAACTCTTTGTCAAACACAGGGTACAACATATCAACGAACAAAAAAAAATCACATCTTAGTACCTCAAAATGATATCATAAGCCAATTAAATTTGATATCTCAGTTTTACCAAATTTGGTTCTATTTTATATTTTAAATGAATGTCGATCTGATTTAATCTTTATAGGATCATCTATCAAATCGTTAGGTGAACGTTTCAATATTTGTGCATGATCGAGTCTAAAGCATAGAGAGTTCGTGGTAGCTGCATGAGGTCCCACTTGTTATAGCATTTTCCTGTTACTCATCCCTTGTTCAACTTCCCTGCCTTCTCCTTTCTTTAAAGAATCATGTGTGGATGTGGACTGAGCAGATGGAGCTGCGTTTCAACTTGGGGAAATTTTAGGTTGCCCCACATTTGGGTGTCCTCTCGCTAATGATATATATATATATATGACTTTGCGTTAATTATTGAGCTGTATAAAGAAGAGAGCTCATTGAAAGCCCTAAAGGAGGCCCTCATTTTGGACAATTATAGTTGACTTTACTTGTGGTGGATGTGGGTTGTTCATTGAATTTGCGTAATTTTTCAATGTCAAGTTGTCTCAAGTTGTCTCAGCGGTCTCTTTGCTTTTTGCACAATTATAGTTGACTTGACTTGTGGTGGATGTAGGTTGTTCTGGCTGGTTTAAGTTTTTGGCTTGCTTACCCAAAAATTGATTCAATTTTTTCTTAGCAATGAAGTATCGAATTTGATACTAAGAAATTGCTTTCTAGTCTAACAAAAGCAACTTTTTGGCCTTCTTTTTCTGACTTTTTATTTCTCGAGACTGTTAAAACTTAATTTTCAAGTGCTTCAAAATGAATTCTTATTGCCACAGTCTTACTTGTCCACGTACTTGTTGCAATTGTGTTAGCCTATTTTCATCGTTCATGATTGGCATTATATATATTACTCATTTTCAAAGCAAAATGACTCAATACACTTGTTCACTATAAGACTGAATAATTGTCTCGTGCTTTTAACAAAAAAAATGAATTTGGAATATTAAGCCTTGCTGCCATGCAATCTATAATAGAAACTTTACGTTTCAATTAAAATTCTAGGACTTCCTAACCATACATTCACATTACAACATTATGATTCAATGGGAAATGTGGGAGAGGCCTGATAAATCTTTTAAACCTTGGAAATAACTATTATTAGTGAAACTTTAAATAAAAAATGTTCTTGTACACTGTGAATGAGGAAACTCCAAAGTCGGAAGTTCTGAAGATGCTGAGATAGGCACCAGTTTTTGCATTGTATGGACGGAGCTTTAATATCCTGATTTTTTTTTTATTTCAATATGCCAAACAAGGAGTCAATGAGAACATGATAACGAGTAGCAAAAGACAGTCTCTTAAGGTCTAGGTTTTGTAGTTATAGTCTCTACATATGACCCTGTATAGAAAATATAACTAAGTGTTTGTCACTTACAGGTTGGTAGATATGAAAGCCCAGAAGAAAATCCCTTCTTCCCAGATAATTTACCACCTTCGCTGCTTCCGCCTCACAACTATCCACATGTAAGTATTCATCAAATGTTGGCTTTCGCTCGTCTGTGCGCCCCCTAAATTCATTAACAAGACTATGTTCTTCTACTGATCATTCAAATTATAGTTTTTGCATCCCGCAGGAGCTTCAGTTAACATAAATAAGACGATATGGGATATGTATTTCAAGCAACTGCTTCCACTCTTTGCTGCCGAGGGCGATGATGGCAACTATGTGCCCACTGCAGCTTCTGATCTCCAGTGTTTGCAGGTATTTATGTTTGTAGACTCTTTCGTGTTATAAAATGTAACAATGTTATGGTCAATTATTTTGTCACCGCCTACTCTTGTTGAAATCAATAGCCTCATAGTCAAGAATGAACAGTAACCCTTTAATTTGTGTTTTGTTATAAGAACTGAAGTGTTTGTATTTTGGTATCAAAAATCCTTATTTAATAGCAGATGTATGTCCCATAATTCCTTGCAGGCCCTCTCTAGAAGGATTCATTATGGAAAATTTGTAGCTGAGGTTAAATTCAAGGATGCTCCACAAGACTATAGCCCTGCAATTCGTGCTCAGGTATTGCTAACCATTATAACTAATTAATCACTATTGTTTTCTTGTCTAACACATACTAAGGCTAATGTGAAGACAGCGTATGAAAGTAAGGTGTTTTACTTTTACTGAAAAGACAGAATGACATAATTATTAAAAAAAGCGTCTCAAATTCGTAGTCTTCTCTATTTTAGAGTTTTATATTGGTAGGAAATTTTTAGTCACACAAATTTAGGGCTCCAAGGAATTGTAATCCTTGTCCAGCAAAGAACTAGGTTCAAGACTCTATAGTCTTGTGTTATGAGTTGGGTCAAACTACGATAATCTTGTGGTGTTGTGCGATTGCTTTATTATCGGTGATTGAACCTCAATTTGTTTACTTTCTTGCTGGCCCAACCATGATTTGTGAACAGACTCACTTTCTAATCCCAACTTATTGTCGATCATTGTGTTTATACCCTCGACATTCAAAATGATAAGACTAATTTTTCTTTTATCGGTATGAGATACTTATGCTTTAACTATGAAAAATTAATGTTATAATAGGTATAGATGTATATGAATTACATGGAGTCTGTAAATAATTGAACAGAACAGAGGAATAACAGCATTTCTATTTGGAAGTGTCATATTACATACAACTTAATGTCAAAGTTTCTGGACACATTTGTGTAGTATTTTTAGAGTACGGCTCAATCAATAGCAAGCCATGCCATTTTTTAATCGGTTCTTATAACTCAAACTTCTGTTCACACTCACAGTGATTGATTTTGGTTTTTGTAGGACAGAGATGCTCTAATGAAACTGTTGACGTTCACGAATGTTGAAGAGATGGTGAAGAGGAGAGTTAAGAAGAAAGCCATGGTGTTTGGGCAAGAAGTTACCCTGGACCACAATGTCACCGACAACAATAACAATGGGAAGTACAAGGTTGATCCATCCGTAGTTTGTCGCCTCTATGAAGAATGGGTGATGCCTCTCACCAAGCTTGTTCAAGTTGAGTATCTTCTCCGTCGCCTTGATTGAAAACTTTTGAGCTGTTTGTATTGACAGTTGACACAGTACTGAGAGGTTTCTTCAGATGGAAATTCATGCAATGTACAACAATAGATCTTGTGATTCTTGATATTTTTAAATTTAGAATAATTTTTTTTTAAGCTACCATGTATTTGTGTCTTTTATTAAGGTATCATTTACATCCCCATACGGATGTATGCTCTGTATGCACACATGCATGTCAAACATCTATTCACAGATGATAATTGTTCTCTCCTATGAACCCCTTTTCACTGTCTCAGTCACGAGCTAGCAAAGAGTGGTGGCAGTAAGCCCAAATATCAATTTTGTGTCACTGGGCTCGTGTAATTGGGTTTCCTCGAGCCCAAGTATCAATTTTGTGTCAATTTTTATTATTATTTCGGAATGGGTTGCCCATCCGGTGACCCAGTCCGCGATCACCAAAATAGTTGGGTCAGAAAAAAGTGGGCGCAAAATAAATTTTTTACTTAAAAAAAACAACTCAGGGCATTGTTGCAACCTAAGTCATATAAAATGAGAGCGAAAACAGAAACACAAAAATGGTAAAATAAATTAAGTTACAATAATGGAAATGGGAGCGAGAGTGCACGCGAAACGTCCGCGATACCCTTTAAGAAGGATTGTGTGACTTAGGTTGCAACGCCTCCAGGGGCAGAGCCAAAAATTATCTAGCTAGAACTTTGGAAAAAATATATGTTTATATTACGTAGGCAAAAATATTTTACTATTTATTATATTCATACAAAAATATATCTATTTAAACTTTTTTCAATTTATTTAAATAAAAAAAAACTAGTTATTTAAAGAAATTTTATCAAACTTTCTGAACAAACACAAATAAGATTTATGCCAAAATTATAAAAAAATTCAATTAAATAACTCTCTCTATTTACCGAAAAGGAAAAAAAACACAAAAATAACTTTAAAAAAAATATAACAATTGAAAATTTAACAAAACAATAACAATGATAAAAAAAAAACACAAACAAATTAATAAAATAAAAATTTAGATCCTTAAATCATGGATTTTTGTTGATATTCAAAACTTCAAATGAAATTTTTATTCTTGATTTTGTAAAAATTAATTTCTTATAGAATTCTTATAAAAGCATTTCAATAAAAATGAATAAAAAAAAAAAAGAAAAAAAAAAGTGACGGAAAAAATCACGTATGAGGTGGAATTTTAGAATAATAAGGTTATGGAAAGAATCGTATTTGTAGTCACATTATGGAAAAAAACGTTATTTGAGTTGAAATTTTAAGATAGCCATATTAAATTTTTATGTGAATTAATTTTTATCGGGATTCTATAGTCGTTAATTAAACCACTATATAAACTATCTTTTGTTAAATTCTAATTAAAGAAATAAATTTTTTTTCTTGGGGGGAAGTATAAATTTTATACTATATATACTATATTATTTTTTTTTTTTTATCTATACTAAAAAAAAAAAATTCCAAAAAATTAGGGCCCCCCGCCCGAACGCCTCTAAAGACCCCTTTCAATACTGAAATTAAGAGCCATTAAGGCACCAAACTGTCTCTAAAATGACATTTTAATATGATAATAACGAAAAGGTTTTAAATTGCACGATAAAAAAAAAACAATCTAACTTGACTTTTAAAAATATTAAATAACTTTTAAAAAATGTTAAGGTGACAAATTTAGATTATCAAATTTTTAAGATCCCATTTAAATTGCTCTTATTAATTGTGGGGCAATTTTTAATCCAAATTGAATCTTCTTAAATTAAAACTAAATAAAAAAATACGTCAGCAAGCTCATTTGAATTTTGAGGATTCAAAAATCAGGAATATTCATAAGTGAAAGTAGTACATTTTTTTAGCTTAAAAAATAAATATGAAAACTTCAAAAACCATAATTGTTTATTTCTAATCGTTTTGTTCTTATTTTTATTTTTCCACATTTTAAAGCTTCTATGTAATATAATCACTGGATTGATAACTATGCTGCCTATCTAGCTGACTCAACCGGTTGCAATTTTCTCGCATATTATGAGCAACCAAACAGGTGAACAAAAAACTTAACCCTAACGGTGTCAGTTAGCGGCTCAAACCCCCCAAATATAACCACCTAGTCAATATCAGTCAAAGAAGCAGCCCCATTTATTTACTTCTCTCTCTCTCACTAAACCCTTCTTCTCAATGCGGAGACAAACAAACCAAAAACCGAACTCCATGCACAGCGCACCTTAAAACACCGTCCGAAACACCACCTCTCTCTCTCTCTCTCTCTATATATATATATATATATCTTTTTCTCTCTCTATTCATGGATGACACACAGAGCTCTCAACAACCACCAACAGAACAACACAGAAATGATACACATCAACAGCCTTCTCTGTCTTCCCTCTCTTTGCTCGGCAATCCCTCGTTCGATGAACAACTCTCAGTCCATAGCCACAAATCTGAAACCCTAGCATTCAATGACTGCGACTTCGATGGCCGCTCTTTCTCCGAACTGCTCGAAGGTGTGATGGCCGTCAATTCAAGGGTTTCTGGAAATGCGCCGGAGCTTAAAATGGGTTTGGTTCCTCCACTGGACGTTGGATTTAGAGTTGAGTGCGGACTCCTTTTGGATCATCAGTTTGTCTTTCAGTGAATAATTTGAATGCATGTGATGTTTTATTTATTTATTATTATTTATTGTGAACGGTCTCTCTCTGTTTGAATGGTCAAGTATGAACTAGTTAAGTTGTGTAATTTAGTCGTTTGTTGAAATGATTGTTAGAATTGGTTTATTTTTTATTTTTTATTACAGTGTAATGAAAATTGTGATCACATTAAGAAATTTTTGGTATTAGTTTTAGTTCAGGTTTTGGCCTTTGGTTTGTTTTGATGGAAAATTTTCCAAACACAAATAAGTTGTGGAATGTATCAAGGTAAATGTTTGAACTTTACTTATACTTCATTAGAATATAATATTAAATCTATTAAAAAAAAGGTACCCTTTTGGACCAATATTTTACTGCAATTTTTCTTGGGTGACCATTTTCATTTCAACACTTCTCTGTTGGTTAAAAATTTTCTAGTAGGAATTGGGGTTTCTTGTAGACAATAAAGTTTTATTCTTTATTTATTTGTTTATTTTCTCTTTCAAATATGTATATATATATTTTAGTTTAAAACTTCCTTTATCAAGCTAATTATTTATCCAAACTCACTTTTGTTTGTTTTCCTGACTTGATTCCCAGAATGAAGATCTAATTATATAAAATGGTATGAAGGATTTAGCAAATATAAAAAATAAAAAGCGGGTTTGTAGTTATAGAGTTTAATTATCTACATAGCACGAGTCCTTTTAGTTATCTATTATGATCATTATCAAATTTCTTTTCTTCCCGCTTCCATTTCTGTTTTCACTATTTGGGAATATGGAATTTGGGGAATGATACAAGGTCTTGTGAGATGCCTCTAAAAGCATTCTGAATAAGCTAAATACACAATTCTATGGGAAATGTCGTTTTAAGAGATTGAGTGTATAAGAAATAATTGTTGATTACCCTAATTGGCAGGGTTACAATTAGAATGATCATAAATAGATAATAGAATACTTAAGATAACAAGATTACTCAATTATGAAAAAAAGATAACAAGGATTTGATTCAAGGGAGATTACTAGAAATTTCTTGATAGGTGTGCGTCCATGATTTATTTATTTTAGAAGGGAAATTCTTGAATCTTGATAGGTCTGTGGTCATGATTTGTGTATTGTAGAAATTACCTTTGCTATTGATCTACTGTGAATTACTCGTAATATGTCTTACAGGACCACTTTAGTGAAATTTTGATTGCCAACCTCTGTTTTTAGTTTTTTCAATGATTGTAGGTCTATTAATTGCATTATTTATTTTGTAGGAGCAATTTGAGATCTCACATCAGGAGGTTTCGGCAAGTATGACAAATAAATCTGCTCAAGCTCAGTCACAGATGGTTCAATCCGGGTGTTCATGTCCTTCTACTGAGTTATCACCTGTTATACCATCTGAGTCAAGTGTACTAAATTCAATACTGGTAACAGAAGAAGCATTATCAACACCTCATGACAATATTTGTGCACCAGAAGTGAACCAGCAAACCTCCTCCAACTATGAATCCGTATCTGCCTCGAAGACGCTTACAAGTGATGGATATAATTGGAGGAAGTATGGCCAAAAGCAAGTGAAGAACACTGGAAGTTCTAGGAGCTATTACAGATGCGCAAATTCTGGTTGCCATGCGAAAAAGAAGGTTCAACGCTATAATCACTCTGGTTGTGTCATTGAGATTCTTAATGAGGGTTTACACAATCATGATCCACCTCCAAAGATTAGATGTACTAGGTCAAGAAGGCTTGTATCATCTGCCGGACATGTTGTAGGTAATGATACCATATATTATCCACTTCAAAAGACTGATGATTCAGATCAATCTATGCCTAGAAGAGATCCTAGACCAGCATCATTGCTGGCACTTGGAATGGAAGCACACACACACAGCAGTTCAGATGGAGATGCAAGCATTAAGGTAGAGGAGGAAGATGGTGATGATTTGGAGCCAAAACAGAGGCATGTTCTTTAGTTATTTATTCATCTATGGTTTTGTGTTGCTATTGTCTTTGTTATTTACATTCTCCGTATAATCAGGAGAGAATTACAACAACCGATACTGCTGCCATCTGAACAGAGAAAACAGAATGTAAGTGGTTACAATGAGATTGCTAACATTGATGCTCAGGAAAAACCCAGTGATGAACCCATGCTGAAACGGAGGTATGCTATTTAAAGAAATTAATTTTCCACTGGACTTTGTATCAATATTTTAGTTACCCCTTTATTGTACATTTTCTGTCAACAAGCAGGATTAAAGGAAGCACCATAGCATATTCAGGAGCCCTCCTTAGAACTGTTAAGGAACCTAAAATTGTTGTACATACTTCTGGGGATGCGGGTGTATCAAGCGATGGCTACAGGTGGCGTAAATATGGGCAGAAAATGGTTAAGGGGAATCCTCACCCTAGGTGAATTTCAAATTATCTTAGTTGTATATTTTACTAATAGCCTTTGTACGTATATTAGTTTTAGTTGATTTCTTTGATATGTGTTACCCAAAAAATTCTCTGCTTAAACGTTATTTTAATGTCTTAATTCAGCTGTAACAAATGGTTTTATGTTTGATTTTGTTATTTATTCTTTTCTTTATGCCTATTTTATGTAGCTATTCAGATTCTTATTTGTTATACATAAATTAGTGCAAGTAGATAATATTTATTTTCTTCTTCAAATATAATCATTTTTCTGAAATAAATCTTGCTTTCATTTGGGGAGATAAAAAAGTGATATATAATATTGATTTTCTAGCAGTATGCATATCCTCAAAAAGTTTTGGAGAAAGACAAAAAAAATAATAATAAAAAAATAGAAGCAATCATTATCAGAGACAAGTTCTAGCCTCAACTTTAATGAAAAATCCTCCTTGCTTACTATTAGCCTATATGGAAAATACATTAAAATTTGAGAAAACAAAATATTGGGAGAAGGGATGTCTAGTTGTCTACCATTTTTAATTTTTCTTTTTTAATGAAAAACTCTCTGTCAACTAGCCTTAGTTTATAATAAGATTTTTGGGGGGTAAAAGAATAAAAGGAGGCATTGATGTTTTACATAGTATTCAAAAGATATAACATAAAAAGTGAAGCATTCAGCTCACAAATGTGTTTTGCCCGTTGAACTATTCTCATAGCAACTGGTAGAGATAGTTGATTACTAGAAAGCAACTCCATTTCCTTATTCTAAGATATTTGTAGTTCATTTGTTGCAAAATAAATTAATCTATCCGTCGCATGGGATGATTATACATTAATGGATTCTTGTCTTAAATTCCAGACTAGACATTTTGTAGTATTTTGTAAGTTACTTTTCGACTGATAGAATTTAGAAGTTGAGCCCAAGTTGGTTTTAATAATCCTTTCTGATAGTTTATTTAGTAAAATAGTATGATTTTTTATTGGATTGCTAATAATCCCAATCTTCACAATAAAATATAATAAATAAAATAAAATTGTCTTTGGTTAGAAATTTAGTATAGAAAGTGATGCTGGTCTGTATTCTGAGACAGTTTACGATGGACTGCTGAATGCTGATTGAAATTCTGTTGAATGCCTGATTAAAGTACAAATCTTGTACAACTAAAATCATTTTTGTCCAACTCTAGGATCTGACTGAGCTACTATACTATGGACTTTTTTTGTTTTCTTGAAGATGTACAAGCTACTCCTACTAGACAGATTTTAAACTCATCTCATTTGAGGGCCAAGCACTCCACAAAATATGCATTATTAAGATAGCAGAGGTCTGGAACTCATTTATACGTTCTACTTGTTTGTTAGTCAGAAGTTTATCAGTATATCCTTTGTCACATGGATATGGAGATGAGAATGGATACAAGAAGACATGGATATAGTAGCATGAAAAACCCTAAGAGTCAGCCCTTCAAATGAATCTAGTTGTACTGGCTTGCGTTGATAAACTGCCATAGCATTTAATAGTGCCATCACGTGTAACCTTAAATTTACTCTATAGAATTATCAATTCACTGTCTTCCAGTTTTACCAAGATATCTAGGTGATGCCTCGGATCCATTGTCTGATTTGTTAAATCTCTGTGTACAACTATATATGTGTATATAAGAAAAATACTACAATATGTAGTTGTATACATACATACATATAGACTCTTCCCCAAAGGGGAGGTTGAGAGTTCGAGCCCTATTAGGGACAATATTGCGGGGGTGTGTGCATTTGCTTGAACTTTTAGAAAAAGTAACTACATACATATGTATACATATATATACAAATTCACTATAGATATTACATACATATATATACATATGTGTATATGTATTTATGTTCATCTATCTCTAATATATATGCATATGTACGACTAGTTCGAACTCTAGTCCTCAATTAACATATGTATATAATTAATTGAGAAAAACAGGTTTCTTAATTTTGGCCTGAGTCCAGCTCAGCTCTTGCTCTGGGCCATGCGTCGTGACTTGTAATTTTGAGGCAGTCCTGACCCACCGATCAAGTTTCACAATGTGACAGGCGGGCCGGGCTTGGGCGTGAAATCTTCGGGCTTAGCACCCTTATTTGTATGACTCCTCCAAAATTTCGACCTGAATCATCTGCAGCGTCATTTTAATGCTGATGATTGACTGAATGCCTTGCTGATGTCTTTCCTTGCCCCCCCGCCATGGCCCAAAATTCGAGCCATTTGTTCAAATTTTAGATCAATGGCTGGCAGCATGTTTACCATGTTGATCAGAGCACTGACAATGCTCTCAAGATGCTGGCAATTTTGCTGTCTAGCCTGTTGAAGATTCCTATAGAGTACTTTCTTTTACTTGTATGTTGAATTATAATAGAGGTTGGCGTTCTGACCGTTCTCATTTAGAGACTCTTTACAGTATTTGTTCAAAGTTGATACTATTCATGTAGAATTTATATGCAGACAGTCACCTTGGACCAATATTTCGAAGTTTATTCCTATTTGTCCTTTAATTATAAAAAAAAATGAAATAAAATAAAATAGCAAAAAGGTTCTTCCTATTTATCCTTCAGGGTGATTTTTCTCTCTTTGGAATGATTGCTTTGAGATGTATAGTGGTTATATGTGCTGTTATGCGAAGATTTGTCATTTTAGCCTTAAATGTGTTGTTAAGAATGCTATTAGAACAATGACATTTCTAGGCTATATTATTCATACTAATAATTAATAAATGCATTTGATAACTAATTTAGATTTCTATTCTTAAGACTTAGGTATTAAAATTTGGTTTTGCTATAATGGGAGATTGAAATGTAATTTGTAAAGGTCATATATATATGAAGGATGGAATAGAATCTTGAAAGATCTGTGGACTGTGGAGCTTGAGTTAATTGTTGGAATGACTTTCTTCAAGCATATTACGGACCCTTTTGTGTTCACTCTTAATCAGATCGTTCTTTGCTTTACTTGATAGGAGCTACTACAGGTGCACATCTGCTGGATGCCCTGTTCGTAAGCATGTCGAGAGAGCTTTGGATGATGCAAGGGCAGTCATAGTAACATATGAGGGGAAACATGATCACGACATGCCTGTACCCAAGAAGCGACATGGCCGACCAATTTCTCCTCTATTTATTACTTCTGCTACAGCTGTGAACAATGTGCAATCCGAAAAAGTTGGAACACTATCTAAACAAAGATCTTTGAGCCAGTGTGCAGAAGACATGGAAGTTGATCTGGCAGGTGAGAACGTCAAGGAACTTGGAGGTGAAAAGGCACTGGAGTCAGCTCGAACTCTTCTGAGTATGGGAATTGAAATCAGGCCTTGTTAGTAAACTGATGTGGTTGTTGACCCAGTGTATAATCTCCATGACCATATCTTCTAGTTCTATAGATCATGCACCCTTTCAATATGCATCATTAAATTCACAGGTTTGATGGATTTTTTTTTTTTTTTTTTTTTTTTTTTTTTTTTTTTTTGCATGTGTTCTATACCTAGATGCAGTTCTGTATATTCTTCTTCTTCTTTTTTTTTTCTTTTTTTATTTATTTTTATTTATTTATTTTTTTTTTCCTGAATAGCAGTTTTGTATATTCAGGTTAGCATAATTACAAGTTTTGTGTGAACTTGAAGCTCATTCAAATTATTAATTGGTTTGAGCATTTTCATGTGAAGTAGTTGTTTGACGAGATAGATGTGAATCTGAAATAAAGTTGTCATCTGGTCTCTTTTCAATATGTTTTCAATTTGCGTATGAATTGTGATGATTGTTTAAACCTGAATTTTCTGCCTAAATGGCACACTGTTAGCCCCTTGACGGTTGTCCAAGGGAAGACATGGGCATTTCAAGGCCATGTCATGTCTTGGGAATACTTTGACTTTTGTTAGACAGCCATGAGGATGCTCAGTGGGTTGTCAGCGTGCACAAGATGCTCAGCGTGCACACAGGATGCTTAAAAGGATGCTCGGCGTGCACTGGGGGTGCCCAGTGGCACTTTCGTAAATATGGTGAAAAATGAAACTTGGAGTTTTGACTCGGGATCTTTATGGGAGGTACCTTGAGTCCATAAAAGCTGGTTGGCGCAGGCGGCACTCAATTTGGATGTCGGGAAAGGCCTGAAAGGCCATTATGACTTCTCAAGCATGGGTGATGTTTACTTCTGTCAGAGTGCTGGATTTCCTTAAGACTATACTAGGGAGGGGTCTGTTGAGCACATCGGTTGGGCTATGGCATGGCTTGCTTAGAGGGCTTAGCCAACGTGCATGGGCACGTGTTGCACCACTTCAAGATGGTTGCACAAATGGGGAGCATCCAAGATATTGAAGGGCAAACAAGTGGGCACCGACACGCGCGCTGGTGTGCAGCGGCGCGCGTGCGGGCGTGTAGGTGGGCGTGCGGGCAGGCGTCCAACCTAGTGTGCGCGAGCGTCTAGCTCGGCGTGTGCACGGGCGTCCAGGTGGGCGTACAGCCACGGGCGTATGATGGTTTAAACATGGCGCGCAAAGAAGGGCACTAGTGTGTGCGCCGGCGTGCACTTTGGTGTGCACTCGAGCGTGCATGGCTTGGCAGGCCGTGCACTCAGAGACATATATATGTGGGTGCAGATTGGTGGACTTGGCTTGAGCTAGGTTCACAAGGTTGACTCAGATGTGGCTAGAGCATAGACAACACAAAGTCATGGCTTGCGGTTACAAGATATGGTGGCTAAGTGGGCTCGGTTGGTTGGGAGAAGTTACTAGCACTTCCCACTCATCATGGGAAGTGGGGGAGTGCTGAGTAACCTCCCAAGCATATGGCACAATTCTGAGAGGACCAACATACAGGCGGTTAAGGGTGGTTTCTTCCACTATGCAGAATGTAACTTCTTGTGGTTATGTGGCATGAGCAGAATATGCCAACAAGTCTAGCAGTTGGGCTTGTCAACTGCATTATAATGCTGACACATTTGGAGGGTGCCAGCATGACCCTAGGTGGATGGGGGTGTCATCCATCATCTTAGTGAGCAGTTATGGGCGGTTTTGAGAGTGGCCTATATAATGCTAAGGTGGGCTTTGTAGAGGGAACATAGAGGAGGGTGTGAGCCTTGGTTCCTTGTACGAACTCATGTTCCTTTGTAATATGTTTAATATGAGCAAAGGTTGGGGCTTGTCCCTGTAAACTGTGTGTGCCTTCTTTACATTTTTATACTGTGTGTATTATGTTGTTGTGTTGGCTGAGACTTGGTGGCCCCAACTGCCATTACAGAGGCAAAAATTCGTGGTGTAATTTAGCCCTGTAACAATTGGTATCAGAGCCCCGTTCTACGATGGCTGGAGGTAATACTCGTGACAGAGTTTCCCGTTTGGAAGAGTTTGTGGGTTTTCCTATAGAAACAGAGGTACAAGATGGTGCGGAGAGTCTTGTTGTTCGAATCGAAAACTTGGCTTCTGAAGTGGAGATCTTGAAGACTGATCCTGATGGGTTTGGTGACTTCATGCAGGCCACCAAAGAGCAATTGACCCGTATCTCTGAAGATGTTGAGTCGTTGACTAATGTCTTCAAGAAGAACCTGAAAGACCTTGAAGATGAAGTGTCCTTGGTGAAGAGGGCCATTCATGGGAGTTCCAGAGGCGGTGGTGATCCTCTTTCACAGAAGATCAAGGTGCCGGATCCCAAGTCTTCAGTGGTACCCGAAATGCTAAAGAGTTGGAGAATTTCCTATGGGACATGGAGCAGTACTTTAAGGCTGCTCGAATCCCTGATGGCTAGAAGGTGACCATTACAAGCATGTATCTGTCTGGTGATACAAAACTATGGTGGCGCACACGGACAGAGGACGATGCTTTTGCGGGTAGGCCTCGGATTGAAGTTTGGGAGACCCTTAAGAAGGAATTGAAGGACCAGTTCTTGCCTCAGAACACTGCATGGATTGCAAGGGAATCTCTGAAGAAATTAAAGCACACAGGCACCGTTCGTGACTATGTGAAGGACTTTAGTTCCTTGATGCTGGACATTCGAAATATATCAGAGGAGGACAAGCTGTTCAATTTCATGTCGGATTGCAACCATGGGCTCAGGCAGAACTCCGTAAGCAAGGTGTGAGGGACCTTCCTATTGCCATGACAGCGGCAGATTGTCTTGTAGATTTCAAGATGACGGGGTCTACTACACAAGACAAGAAGAAATCCAAGGAGGGGAAGAAAGACAAAGGCCAGTCCTTCAGGTTCAAGGACAAGAAGAAGGACAAGAATCAAAAGAAGGATAAAGGCGATGGCTTTGTCAAGGCCAAGGCAGATTACAATAACAAAGGGAGTAGTAGTGGGACTAAGCCCAACTACGGTTGTTTCATCTGCAATAGTCCCCATCGTGTTAGGGACTGCCCCAAGAGGGAGAAACTGAGTGCTATTGTCGCTGATTCAAAAGGAGACTCAGACTCGAAAAGTGGTCCAACCCGAGTCAATCCTCTGCAAATGCTGAATGCTCTTACTGAAGAACAGTCCATGGAGTTGAAAGGGCTCATGTTCATTCAGGTGACGCTGAACGGCAAGGAAGTTTTGGCAATGGTGGACACGGGAGCCACTCATAACTTCATTGCGCATAGGGAAGTAAGTAACTTTAATTTAAAGTTAATTCCACATGCTAATAAGATGAAAGCTGTGAATTTTGAAGCCAAGCCTGTCTTAGGCATGGCCACCACTTCTATGAAAGTTGGTTGTTAGGAGGGCGTAGTTAGTCTTATGGCTGTACCCTTAGATGATTTTGATCTAATTCTTGGAATTGAGTTCCTTACGAAAGCCAGAGTGGTAGTTGTGCCATATTTGGGAGGAGTTTTTATTTGGGACAGGAGTTGTCCATGTTTTATTCCATCAGTGGCTCTTTATGGGCACCAAAAGAAGGAAGATCGTAAATATGGCTGCATCGAAATAATCTCTGCATTGCAAGTGAAAACAGGTTTGAAGAGGGGAGACTCTACCTTTCTTGCAGCTATGATAGAGATCAAACCGGACCAGCTTGTTGAAGTTCCAGATTCTGTTGCTGAAATTCTAGAGGAATTTGCAAAAGTGATGCCACCAGAACTACCTAAGCAATTGCCCCTTCGACGTGCTGTTGATCACAAGATAGAGTTGGAGCCGGGGGCAAGGGTTCCTGCTCAGGCCCCATACCGAATGGCGCCTTCAGAACTGGCTGAACTGCATAGACAGTTGGATGAGTTGCTGGAGTCTGGCTATATTCAACCATCTAAGGCACCGTATGGCGCGCCAGTGTTGTTCCAGAAGAAGGAGGATGGCTCAATGCGGATGTGTGTGGACTATAGGGCTCTGAATAAGGTGACTGTGAAGAACAAGTATCCAGTGCCTAATGCTGCTGATTTATTTGACATGTTGTCAAGGGCATCCTACTTTATTAAGCTGGATTTACGTGCAGGTTACTAGCAGGTGCGTATAGCAGAAGGAGATGAACCCAAAACCGCATGTGTAACTCGTTATGGGTCTAATGAATTTCTTGTAATGCCGTTTGGGCTAACTAATGCCCCGGCAACCTTCTGCAACTTAATGAATAATGTGTTTTATGACTACATCGATCGCTTTGTTGTTGTTTATTTGGATGACATTGTAGTCTATAGTGAGTCATTGAAAGATCACTTAAAACACTTGAGATTGGTTTTCTCAAAACTGAAGGAGTTTCAGTTATATGTCAAAAAGGAGAAGTGTGAGTTTTGTCGCCAAGAAATGATGTTTTTGGGGCATTGGATCAGTAAGGGCCATGTCAGAATAGATGAGAGAAAGGTGAAAGCCATCCTTGATTGGTCTGCACCTACCAAAGTGATAGAGTTGAGATCTTTTCTAGGGTTGGCAAACTACTACAGAAAGTTTACAAAGGGGTATTCCAAGAAGGTTAGTCCTTTAACAGACTTGTTGAAGAAGGAAAAACAGTGGGTTTGGTCTGAGGAGTGCCAGAATGCTTTTGAGATGCTTAAGCAGGCAGTGTCTACAGAACCGGTCTTGAGACTGCCTGACTTTGGTTTGCCATTTGAAGTGCATACTGATGCCTCTGATAGAGCAATTGGTGGGGTCCTAGTCCAAGAAGGACACCCATGTGCCTTTGAAAGCAGGAAGCTTAAGGATGCTGAACAGAGGTATACAACTCACGAGAAGGAGATGACTGCAGTGATACATTGTCTTGACGCATGGAAGCACTATCTGTTGGGTACCAAGTTTACAGTGGTGACTGATAATGTGGCCAATACCTACTTCAAGACACAGAAAAAGCTTACTCCAAAGCAAGCTCGTTGGCAAGAGTTTCTTGGGGAGTTTAATTTTGTGTGGGTTCACAGACCTAGAAAGCAGAATCAGGTTGCTGATGCCTTGAGTAGGAAAGAAGTGCAGGAATATGTGACGTCGTTGACAACGGTGTATACTAATTTCCTTGACAAAATCAAAGAGCAATCTCAGTCCGACAATGCCTATCAGAAACTTAAGCAACAGGTTGCTGATGGTGAAGTCAGAAAGTACTGGATTGAAGATAATCTACTCTACGCCAGAGGAGGTAGATTATATCTTCCTGTTGGAGGTTTGAGATAGGAACTAATGTGGGAAATGCATGATCCTCAGTGGGCTGGACATCCAGGGGTGGATAGAATGCTGGCGTTGATATCCAGATCATATTACTGGCCCAAGATGGAGGATGACATAGAGTTATATGTCAAGACTTGCTTGGTTTGTCAGAAAGACAAGCATGAGAGGAAGAAGGAAGCAGGGCTACTGCAACCCTTGCCTATACCAGAGCGTCCATGGCAGTCAGTTTCAATGGACTTCATTTATGGTTTTCCTAAGGTGGAAGGTATGAGATCTATTTTTGTGGTTGTAGATAGATTCTCTAAGTATGCAATTTTTATTGCTGCACCACATGCATGCCCAGCGGAAGTTGCTGTTGGTTTATTTCATAAGTTTGTGGTGAAATATTTTAGCTTGCCCGAAGATATTGTTAGTGATCGTGACACCAGATTTACGGGAAGGTTCTGGACAGTGCTATTTGGCTTGATAGGTTCTGAACTGAAGTTCTCCACAGCAAACCATCCTCAGACTGACGGACAAACTGAAAGGATGAACCAGTTATTGGAAGAATATCTGAGGCACTATGTCACTGCAAGTCAGAAAAATTGGTTGGAGTTGCTAGACACTGCACAATTGTCTTATAATTTGCACAGGTCTTCAGCAACAGGAATGAGTCCCTTTGAGTTGGCAACAGGGCAACAACCTCGCACACCACAGGAGGTGGCAGTGCAGAGGACTGGGGGAAGATGCCCTGCAGCATACCGATATGCCCGTTCCATGCAAGAGATGGTGGAAGAGGCACAGGACAGCCTTGCCAAGGCTGTGAGAAGGATGAAAAAGTATGCAGATAAAGGGAGAAGGCCATTAGAGTTCCAAGTGGGAGACAAGGTTCTGTTGAAGTTGACTCCACAGATTTGGAAGAAGATAAGCAGCAAGACTGTTCACAGAGGGCTGATTCAGAAGTATGATGGTCCATTTGAAGTTGTGAAGAAAGTGGGAATGTTGCTTACAGATTACAGTTACCTGAGAGACTGAAGGTCCATCCTACTTTTCATGTGAGTTTCCTTAAGCCTTTTCATGAGGACACTGTAGATACATCAAGACAGCAGGCTAAGAAAGCCCCACCTGTTATTCGGTTGCAGTTTAACAAGGAGGTGGAGAAGATTTTGTCTCACCGGACCCAGGGTCAGAGTAAGAAAAATCACAGAACTGATTACTTGGTACAGTGGAAAGGATGCAGTGAAGCAGAGACGAGTTGGGAAAGGGATGTGACATTATGGCAGTTTGAGAAACAGGTAAGGGAGTACTTGGACAAGTCGACGAGGGCGTCGACTTCTTCTGGTGGGGGTGGTTTGTTAGCCCCTTGACGGTTGTCCAAGGAAGACATGGGCATTTCAAGGACATGCCATGTCTTGGGAATACTTTGGCTTTGGTTAGACAGCCATGAGGATGCTCAGTGGGTTGTCAGCGTGCACAAGATGCTCAGCGTGCACACAGGATGCTTAAAAGGATGCTCGGCGTGCATTGGGGGTGCCCGTGGCACTTTCGTAAATATGGTGAAAAATGAAACTTGGAGTTTTGACTCGGGATCTTTATGGGAGGTACCTTGAGTCCATAGAAGCTGGTTGGCGCAGACGGCACTCAATTTGGATGTCGAGAAAGGCCTGAAAGGCCATTATGACTCCTCAAGCATGGGTGATGTTTACTCTTGTCAGAGTGCTGAATTTCCTTAAGATTATACTAGAGAGGGGTCTGTTAAGCACATCGGTTGGGCTATGGCATGGCTTGCTTAGAGGGCTTAGCCAACTTGCATGGGCACGTGTTGTACCACTCCAAGATGGTTGCACAAATAGGGAGCATCCAAGATATTGAAGGGCAAACAAGTGGGCACCGACACACGCGCTGGTGTGCAGAGGCGCGCGTGCGGGCGTGCGGGTGGGCGCGCGGGCAGGCGTCCAACCTAGTGTGCGCAAGCGTCTAGCTCGGCGTGCGCACGGGCGTCCAGGTGGGCGTACAGCCACGGGCGCATGAGGGTTCAAACATGGCGCGCGAAGAAGGGCACTAGTGTGTGCGCCGGCGTGCACTTTGGTGTGCACCCGAGCGTGCGCACGGGCGTGCATGGCTTGGCACGCCGTGCACTCAGAGACATATATATGTGGGTGCAGATTGGTGGACTTGGCTTGGGCTAGGTTCACAAGGTTGACTCAGATGTGACTAGAGCATAGACAACACAAAGTCATGGCTTGCGGTTACAAGAGGTGGTGGCTAAGTGGGCTCGGTCGGTTGGGAGAAGTTACTAGCACTTCCCACTCATCATGGGAAGTGGGGGAGTGCTGAATAACCTCCCAAGCATGTGGCACAATTCTGAGAGGACCAACACACAGGCGGTTAAGGGTGGTTTCTTCCACTATGCAGAATGTAACTTCTTGTGGTTATGTGGCATGAGCAGAACATGCCAACAAGTCTAGCAGTTGGGCTTGTCAACTGCATTATAGTGCTGGCACATTTGGAGGGTACCAGCATGACCCTAGGTGGATGGGGGTGTCATCCATCATCTTAGTGGGTAGTTATAGGCGGTTTTGAGAGTGGCCTATATAATGCTAAGGTGGGCTTTGTAGAGGGAATAGAGAGGAGGGTGTGAGCTTTGGTTCCTTGTACGAACTCATGTTCCTTTGTAATATGTTTAATATGAGCAAAGGTTTGGGCTTGTCCCTGTAAACTGTGTGTGCATTCTTTACATTTTTATACTGTGTGTATTGTGTTGTTGTGTTGGCTGAGACTTGGTGGCCCTAAGTGCCATTACAGAGGCAAAAATTCGTGGTGTAATTTAGCCCTGTAACACACCATGGTAGTGTAATGTGGGAGGTGTTTCTTGGAGCTTGTAAGTTGAAGGTTGAAGGGTTTTGTTGTCCCTTAAAGTCTGTTCAAGACACGGATTTAGCGAGAGAAGGAGACATTTTCCTTCTTTGAAATTGAAAAAAGAGAAGGAAAATATTTAATTTTCCTCCTTAGAAAACTAATTTGCATTTGAATTTGAATTTCATTAATAATTCAATTCCTCCCATGCATTCTCCTTCCACATGTATTTTGTGTGTGCGCGCGCGCGCTCCCTCTTAACTTTTCTCTGTGACTTGCTTTGCTCAAACTTGATTCTCTCATGAACTTGACAAAAAACATTTCATGAGCGTTAATTTATAAGGACCATTCTAGGTATATGAATGGGTATACCCACTGCTGCCAAAGATAATTAAATTTATATTTATAAGGACCATTCTAGGTATATGAATCTATACCCACGGCTGCCAAAGACGATGACCCAATAAATAATTAAATATATATGTGTGTGTGAATAGGTTCTAAAAAAAATAAAATGCATAATAAAGCTAATAACACTCCATAGACCATATAATCCAAAACTCAACAATCGTAACCATCTGAAAAGAAAATTTAGTTTACAGTAAAAAATTGCATTGATTGCATCCTAGTCAAATAATACTTGTTTCCACAACAAAAACAACAAAAACAAGTTCAAGCAAATACAAACCCACATCATTGCTCTTAACAAAGCTCAAATTCTCAACTTCCGTTTTACATGTAAATATATCTGTTTTGAAATTTTTCAATAAATAAATAAAGGCCATTAGTTCAATGGCTAAGGAAAAGGGGAACATTATAATTCATATAGACACTAGTGATTTAAGAAATCAAAAACAAGTTACAGACTCGATCCCACCAATTGACTAAAAACTTCTTAATGCTTAGCATACACAGTCATACACACATTTATCATTTGATAAGTAGACTGATAAAAAACATAAGAATTATATCCTCGAATTAATGAGGGTAAAATCATGCCTGTTGGAGTTTTCACAAATTTCATGTATAAGAAGCAGCTTATCAAAAGTTCAAATTCTCTCTATACAATTTACTCTAAAAAAAATTAGGGAACCAAAAAACAAAAAAAAAACAACAAAACAATGAAAGAATGAAAAAAAAAAAAAAATCTATTGCAGCCTTTTCTTCATATAAAAACAAATGAGTATATTTATAATGTGTGATGTGTGAAATTCAGACCCTCAAACTCATCTGATCTTGCCATGACATTTCCTTCTTGTCCAATCTTCTTTTGTCATCAATCAATGAGTTTTTATGTTTTTTCTCCACCCGCAATGGCTCTGTAACGGGCTCTGTAACTGTTCTTGTTCTTCTGGAGGGAGGACCTCTCTGAAATACAAATAAAGAAATTAATACAGATATATAACCCAGTATGAGTACAGGTAATCTGAAGGACACGCAAAATATTTCTTTTATTTTATTTGTAGAATAAAGTAACGTTTTATTATAGCATAGTGTTCAATATAGGCATTTAACTTGCTTATAAATAAAAAATTTGATAATTTGATATACCATACTTCAGATGCATATGTATGTCCAAGCAATATGTGTTTGACACGGGTACTTCACTACTTTGAACGTTTCATGTAACATAGGGTCCAACTACTTGGGAATTAAACTCTTTTTGTTAACATTCATCCCTGGATTGTTTATACCACACACATTATGTAAAAGTTTCAAATTGAAACCACTCCAGAACTGACAAACCAAAACATGCACCAAACCAAAGGACATATTTGCTGAAATCCAAAGTCCTCTTTCTAAATGTATGTGCATATATATATATATATATATTTCAGTTTAATATACTTACTGAATTTGGATTTGAAACCAAAATTGGATGTGGATTTCCCAGTGCAGCTTCATTGACACTGTAATTCCTTACCCTTTCAAGCATTTTTCTCTCCATGTCTGATTCTTGTGGTTGAACATTCTTTTCCACTCCAAGTTTCGAAGACCTGATCCTTAATAAATATTTACGCCTTCGTCTCAAGAATCTGAAATTCAGCCAAAAACAAATTCCCCAATATCAATCTTCTCTTAATTTTATAGTTTATATATATATATATATATATATATATATATATATATATATATATATATCATTTAAATTAAAAAGACAAGAATTTGTACCGGATTTCCCCCAAAAGGGTGTCTTTCTTTTGCTTTGTTGCCTGAAATTTCCTCTTCTTTGAAACAAATTCCTATTTTAGATTTATTTACAACCATCAGTAGAGAATGGGTTCGGTAAACCTTAATTGAATCTCAAAACTCTCATTTTGTTGGGTTACAAGCAATTACAGTATATAATCCAATTTGGTAAACCCAATTAAAACTCAAAAATCAAAGAAATTCTAGAACTTTAAACCATATATATCTATCTATTCAATCGAAAAAGATGGAAAGCAATCCCAATAATACATAAAAGATATAAAATCTATAAACCCTAGATTTCTGATAAGACGAGAGCAATTAACTTAGAGAAAAAAAGAACTAACCTTTTGCAATTCCAGATACTCTTGCAACAGGGTTTGATATTTTAGTTTAGCCCTATCTTCAACATCAACCGCCCGATGAGATTGAGGAATCGAATTTACAGGAGCCCGTTTCATCTTTAATATCTCATATTATTCAACACCAGAACTTCCAGATCGGAATCAATTATAGAGAGAATGATTAGAGAGAGATGAGCACATATATATATATATATATATATATATATGGAAGTAGTAATTGTAGAGAGAGAAAGAGAAGGGGTGTTCGGGAATCCTGTGTGTTTCTCTCTCTTGAAGGCTTGAATATGAGAAACCGAAATAACCACAATAGATTGGGAGTATGTATGTGTAATGGAATATAGGTAAGGGGGTGGCAAAGGGGGAGAGAGAGAGAATGAGAGAGGGGTATTTGTGGGAAGTATATGGTTGGAGGACATTAGAAGACATCTTTCCCATCTATCTTCCATCTTTCTTTTTTTTGTTTTTCTCCTACTACTACTACTACATAAATTTTGGTCCAGCTGGGCCATTAGAGATAGATAAAGAGTTTTAGAGAGAGAAGGAGATAATAGTTACATATAGAGAGAGAAAGCAAGGGCAAGGACTCCTTTGTTTCTTGTATTTCATTCTTGGAAGGTTTGGATTTTTTTGCTAGAGAGAGAGAGAGAGGTTAGATGGTGCAGAAAAGCAGGAGATAAATGGCTACTGTTTGCTCATGGGTTTCCTTTCATTTGTAGCTGTGAAACCTTAAAACATTGACTTGGCATGGTGGTTTTATATGGGTTAGGGATCTCTATCCTTTTACAATTTTAGGCTTCAATTTTGTCAAAATTACCCAAACATAATTGAACAGGTCAACACCAGGCTCAATTAATGGTTTTGTTTTATTCATAATGCATTTTTTTTTGGTTATCTGATTGTCAAAGTTTCAAACCTAATTCTTCGGCATTTATTTTTTTTTTTTAATTTTTTTTTATTATTATTTTTTTTTAAGAATGGCAAAGTAGATAGTAAATACTAAATACACACACCATTATTTAAAAAAAAAATTTCAATAGAGAAGTTATAGGTCGGTTTGGTTTGTAATTATTAAAATTCTCAAAAAATTAAAAATAAAAAATTATACAAAAAAAAAAAAAAAAATCTACTTGATTCAATTTTCTGAAAACTTAGTTATAAAAATATTTAATTTCAGATAATTATAAAAAATTGTTCATGGACAACAGTTTTTTATTTTCTAAATTATTCAATTAAATACTTTTTGGTATTTCTTGTTCTTCAAAAAAATTTTTTTTTTCCTTTTCACTTTTGTTCTAATGCATTTTGCATATTTTTTTTTTTTTTTTAATTTTAACTAAATTATGCATCACAAACTATATCGAATTCCTTACTATACATCTTTTATTATTTCACCTAAAATTACTGCATAGGTGAATGAGGAATACCTGATTTAGATTATTTATTTAGTTTTGACTTTTTTTGGAAAAATATTTAGTTTCTCCATATATGGTACATACTTTAGTGTTTTACTAGTATAGATATCATGAATAAATCTTTAACCCTTTTGAAAAACTCCTCTTTGCAAGACCCACGTTATATCCTCACACTTTTTCGCATATGCCTTCTTTAAACCTATCAAAATTGAATACAAATTATTTTGTTTACTTCTAAAGTTTTTCTATTAATGTTTGAAGTAAACAAATGGGGTCCATTGTAGATCTCTTGGGCATAAATTGAAATTAAATTTCTAACAATGTGATTTCATTCTTCAGTCTTTGTTTATTAACAATTTTTTATAATTTTATAGTATATTTAGGATTGCAAATGAACAAGTCGAGCTAAGTTTGAATTTATTTGAGTTCGGTTCATTCACATGTGATGTTGACGAGTTCAAAAATTGAGTCCGGACTTAACTCTTCATTATTTTGAAAAATTTAAACTCAACTCATTTAATAATAAAAGTTTATTTAAATTCAAATCAAGGTCAGTTTGTATGGAGTCTTTTGACTTCTTGGTGATCTTATATGAATCTAAATAAATCTATATTCATTAACAAGTTCATAATCTTACATTCATCAACATCTACAAATTTATGTTTATGTACATTTTCATGGTTGTATAAACAGCCAATCTAATATAAACAAGGATTGACTCGTTTGCTAAACTCGAACTCGAACTCGGGCTGGGCTTGTCTGTCCTAATTAGTAATTAGCTGTAGGAAATAGGGAACCTTGTGCTAGTCCACCAGTCCCTGTCCCTACGAAATTGATGTGGCAAAGGCTGTAAATCACCCAATTGCCGCCAGAACCCAAAAGCCCTAAAACTAACCCCAACAGCGGCTCATGCTATCAGGTTTAAAGTAACCCCTCAAAGAGAGGGAGAGAGAGAGAGAGAGTGTTTTGATTGATCGTGATTTTAAGTGTGCAGGAGAATAGTATAATGGAAAGTGGAACCGGGAAAGAGAGGAGCGTAGTAGCAGAATCGGTAATGGAGGCAGTGAAGAGAACATCAAACAACGTTGAAGAAGTCAGAGCTCAGTTTCTCCAGTTTTTATCACTATGCAACGTCCAAGTACTCGCCGAAATGCCTCCTCTACAACGGGCTGAATCTCTTCTCTTGCTCGCCAAAGCCACTACAGCCCTCTTCACACGTACGTAAAGCCCTCCCTCAACACTCTATTATATCATTCTCAATTTGTATTTCATTCGACTTCAATTGATTTGATTTTTCCAGTGAGGTTGAGATGTAACGGCGTTCACCCAGATGACCATCCTGTCAAAACAGAGCTTGTATGTTGCCTTGCACTCCATTTTTTTCCTTTAGCTTTTCGGATTTTAATCATGTGACAGCCTCTTTTTTGAGGTTTTAATTAATGGGTCCTTCTTTAATTCATTTATTTTGGTGTTTTGATTAATGGGTCCTGCTTTAATTCTTTTATTTTGAGGTTTTTTATTCTGGTTTTTGATTAATTTTGCTTTTGGGTATTCCTTCAATTGGGTATTTCATGTTCAAGCTTTCAATTAGGGCATTGCTTAATTTTAATGTTTGTTGTACGCGTAGGAGAGATTAAGCTTGTACCGAGACAAATTGGAGCGGTTCATTGATTTGAGTAAAGGTAATTGTGATTCCGTCGATTTATTTGATTTGTATACTGTGGAACTGAAAATAGAATCAAATTTCAAATCTTACATTGGATGTTGTTTTGGTTTCTGTAAACTGGCCTCAACTAAGCAAACATATTATTTCTGCATTAAGCTTATTTTAATGGATTTCTTCTTATTCGTTTTTCTAATCCCAATTGATGGAATATCAAATATGCAAAATTTAATTTCTTATCACTTCCAAGTTCCAACAATTTCTCAGCAATATAGTCCTCATTTTGAGTGCTCATTTCCAACGACGCGGTGATGGCACTTTCGAAATTGATGGAACAAACATTTTCCCTTCTTTTAGGTTATTATTATTTGCATTTATCATGTACTAAATGACTTAGTGGTAATTGATTTCCCATTGTTGATTACAAAATTTCTTAAATGTCCTTGAAGCTCCGCTGCGACCTTCGACTACCTTAAATCGCCAGGCAGCAACCCGTTTTATTGAGCATTCTTTGCCAGATCTTACCCTGGGTAAGAAGCAATCACTTCTTTCTTGTGAATATGACTTTCTCTTCCATTTGATCTTGTTTTGTTAAAAATAAGCTAAAAATCTGCAGAGCAGAAGCAAAATATGAGGAATGTCAGTAGAAGAGAGGGAGTAAAGATTAAGTATTCAGAGAGAAGTGTCCACAAGAAGAGGAAATATCAGTCATCTGAGAAACAATCAGTTCGAACTGCTGCTCAGGAATTTCTTGAGAAAGCAGCACGCGAGCTTCTTGGTGATAAGAATGGTCGTTTTAAGGGACCTCTACAGCCTCAGGATTCAGATGAAGATGACATGCCCATTGTCTGATTCTCTGGTAAGTTCACAGCCACATTGACATCGCGATGATTTTCTACCACCAATGTCTTTAAAGGTTTAAAAAATATTATCTAGTTGCTCATGCCTTGGTGTTCAGTGAAGCATCATGTTTGGATAAATTTTTTCTTGTTTTATCATATGTGTACCTTTTGTATTCTTATTGTCAATGTTGTTGCTATGTCCATATACTAGATGGAGCAACAGTGTTTCACACTCATACTCATTAGGTGTTCTAAATGTTGAAGTTTAACTTTCTTTTTTATTTGTTGGGGAAAGACCATAATACGTCAAGTGACATTGTAACATGCTACGAGGTGTAAGTACTTATGGAGGCTTGATGTAGATAATGAGGGATATGATGGGCATAACCATGATATTCCATAATCATATTCCTTTATACATGGAAATGGAAGGATCCTGTCTTGTTAGGTTAGTACGTTAAACTTTTTGAAAAACTTACCTCAGTTGGACATGTAATACAATATAGTTACATTGCATAGAATTGGAAACCATATCATCTAGCATGCATTATTCTATTATTAGATTTAGGAGTTGGTTCTATTAGGGAGGTACCGCATGTAAGATAATTGCCAAAATGTATATTTGTACTTAATTCATTTTCTTATACTCCCCCTGTCCCATATTAGTTGTTCATTTGTCTCTCTTTTATGACATGCAACTAATGCATTGTCCCTTTTTAAAATTACTAAGTTGTCCTTTTAAGTTTAAACATATGTATTACCAAGTTGGAAGTTTTTTGAAAATTTAAAAGGTAATTATGGAAATATAATATTTATTTTGTTTTGACTTTTCAAATGAGACAACTAATTTGGGCCATCCCAAAAAGGTAAGAGTGACTACTAATATGGGACGGAGAGGGTGTAAAATATTGTATTTTGTTGTAGTTTAATGGAGATGATATGGATTTTATAGAATTTAGACCTCTTTTTGAAGAATGGATACTCAATTTGAATGTATGTTCTGATTGTTTTCTAGAATTTCACAAATTTTCAATTCTAAGTTTCAGTTTCTGTTGTATCTCTAATCGAATGTATATTTTAAGCACCTTGTGCTTGTAGGCCAATGGTATTTTGAGGACCTTTCTCGATGGAAAGTGGGGGTCCAAACCCTGTAAATATGTTTATTTTTAATATAATGATGTATGAATGTTCTTAATATCACCAAAACAACAACAACAACAACAATAACAATTAAGCCTTTTCCCAATTACTTGAGGTCGGCTATATGAATCCTATGTTTTAATTTCATTCTATTTAAGGCCATAGCCTTGGTCAATTGACTCAATTCAGATGCTATCATATCTTTTTTTACTTTAACTTTGGTCTTCCTCTTTCCCTAGTATTACTCTCAGTGTGGACTGTCACTTCTCCTAACCAACGCACTTAAAGAGGTCTTCTTTGCATTATGTCCAAACCATCTTAACCAAATTTCTCTAATTTTATTTCCAATTGGTGCTACACCATCTCCCAAATATAATCATTTCTAATTCTATCATTTCTAGTCTTACCGCACATCCATCTCAACATTCGCATTTCTGCCACACTTTATGCAAATGTTGTTTCCTAACTGCCCAACATTCGGTATGGCCGATCTAATGCACTCCTCCATTTAACCGATCTTGCCTTGATGAGTTGATTCTATGATTAACGTAATCTCCAATTTCTCCCTCATTGAGCCTAAATAATGAAAATGTTCACTTTTTTTGTACCTTTTGATTCCCAATCTTCACTACATCCTCATTTGTCTTTCTAGATTTACTAAAGCTACACTCCATATATTCAGTTTTATTTCGACTTATCTTAAATCCTTTTAGTTCAAAGCTTTTCTCCAAACCTGCCATTTGGCATTAACTCCTCTAGTCTCATCAATTAAAACAATATCAGCGACAAATAACATACACCACGAAATCTCATATTGTATGTGCCTTGTCAGCTCATCCATAACCAAGGCAAAAAATTATGGACTTAATGCTAACCCTTGGTGCAAGGCTACAGTAATTTAGAATTCTTTTGTTACCCTTACAGGCGATCGAACTATAGTCACACAACCATCATGCATGCTCTTTATTGTGTATATGTATCCCTTTGTGACTCCTTTCTTTTCTAAAACCTTCCATATTAGATCTGTAGGTACCCTATTATAGGATTTCTCCAAATTAATAAATACCATATGGAGATCTCTCTACTTCCCTATATATCTTTCCACTAGTCTCCTGAATAAGTAAATAGTATCCATTGCTAACCTATTTTACATGAATCCATTGATTCCCTGACACTTCGGTCTCTCATCTTAGGCGTTGTTCAATCACTCTCTCGCGGATGTTTCATAGTATCTCATTAATTTAATATCACGCTAATTATTACAACTTTGTACATCCTTTTTATTTTTATATATAGGTACTCGAATACTTTGGCGCCACTCATCCGACATCCTCTTAGTTGTTATTATCTTATTAAACAGTTTTGTTAACCAAGACAAGCCAACTTCTCCTAGACACTTCCACACCTCAATTGGAATGCCATCGGGCCCTAAAGTGCTTCCCATTTTCATTTTTCTTAAGGCATTCCTAACCTTCCACTCCTTGACCTTATAGAAAAATATGTTATCTCTAACATATTCTTCTAAGCTTAGACTTCCTATATGGTTTTCATTTAGCAATTTCTCAAAATAACTTTTCCATTTGTCTTTAATGTTATCATCTTTTACTAAAACTTGTGAATGTTCACTCTAAATACATTTAATATGGCTAAAATCTCTATTGTTTCTCTCCCTTAGCTTAGTAAGTTTATAAATATTCTTTTCCCCATCTTTTGGCCTAGTTTAGAATAGAAATCGTCATATGGTCTATGTTTTGCCTCACTAGCTACTTTCTTAACTTCTTTATTTATTTTTTATATTTGTCAAAGATTTCACTCTTTTTAGTTTTTTTTGCCAAACTTTATAGCATTCCCGTTTTGTTTTTATGAATTTTTGGACTCACCAAGTTTCTTTAAATAATGGTCCCGACCCTTTTGATTCTCCTAGGACTTCTTTTGCTACTCCTTTTTAATATATATAGTCATCTTATTCCACATTAAGTTTTTTCATCTTCTACATTCCCTGTTGCTTCTTTTAACATCTTATTTTTAAATAATTCTACTTTCTACCCTCTTAAATTCCACCGGCTAGTCCTTGGGTTTATGGTTCTCTTTCTCCTTTTAGGTTGTCCTTTTATTCATACAACTAAAACAAGAAGCTTATTTAGTGATGCTAGATCTTCGGGAATAACCTTACAATCTTTAATTTTTAATCTATCTACCTTTCTAATTAAAAAAAGTAATCAATTTGACTCATGTTTGATCCATTTTTAAAGGTCATTAAGTTTTCATCTCTCTTTGTAGAATAGGTATTCCTAATTATATAAGATTATATGCTACTGCAAAATCTAAGATAGTCTCCTCGACACCATTTCTATCTCCAAATCCATGTCCACCGTGTACCATCTCATATCCTCCACAGTCCACACTCTTTTCCTACATGACCATTAAAATATCCTCCTATATGCACTTTTTCTCCTTCTGTCTATTCCTTGCATCAATTTGTCCATATGTTCCCAAAATTATAATTTTAATATTGTCAGCTAGTCTTACTTGGGGTGCACACGTGCTGACTATATTAACTATATTTCCTCCTAATACGAGTTTTACAAATATTGTCTTATCTTCTTTTCTAATAACGGTTATCATATCTTCTTTTAAATTCTTATCAATGATTATCCCTACTCCATATTTATGTTTATTCTTTCCAGTATAACATAATTTATATCCTTCAATCTCTCTAGCTTTTGCATCTACCCACTTAGTTTCTTGTAAGCATAAAATATTAATCTTAAATCTAATCATAGAGTCTATTAAATTAATTCCTTTATCCGTCAAGGTTCCTACGTTCCAAGTCGCTATTTTAAGCCTACTATCCTGGGCTAACTTCTTTACCTGATCTCGTCCACAAAAATGTGGGAACCCTTTCCTACTTTTTACCGCACCTTGGCACCGATGTGGCGCCCATTGCCCATTTTTCGAAGCATCCGGAAGCTGATGCAACGTTTCTTTTAAGGGGAACGCGTTGCTAAGATGGTTTCTGGTTTTCGTAAATGAACATGCATATATTAGTCTGTGTTATGGTCACTATAACTGGGGATGGAAAATGACCAAGTATGGCAATGATTGGCATTCTAGGGAATTCAATGGCAGATTTTATTTATTTATTTATTTACTTTTTTTTGTTCATGTGGGTCTTTGACCGCCTTAGTTATCTAAAAGGCAGAGGCAATCCTAATTGTGTTTACATTCGCATAACTTATGCATACTGTAGCTATCATATTTGGTTATTAGTACATTATTGTTTCAATAAGCTAATTGTAATTCTCTAAGACTATGTACAAAAAGCTGAATGGTTGAACTGGGTCTACATGTCATATTTTGAATTTGAGAAAACTATCGTGGTTCTTTGATGTCACACTCCTGTTCAAATGATTAAATACAAATGACTAAGAATACAAGCTTAGGTGTGAGTATCTTTATGAGTACTCCTAAATTTTGCTAGACCTACATTTCTTGTTGTAACTTCAAAATAACTACCTATGCCTCCATGTCTAATCTAATATTTTCCTTCCTAGAACAATTGAGTGATCTTACCTAACGATGTAGATACTTGCACTGAAACTTTTCTAAAAATGCCACATAAATGGTTTTTTTGGGAGTGAATGATATGGAAGCATGCACGTTATTGCTATGATGATGCGTCCTATGAATATTAATTTTATACAAAATATTATGTTTTTAAACCCAACCTACTTTATTTATATTTTTTTTTTAAATAATGGATATTCAACCTGAATGTATGTTTTCTAGATTTTTCAATTTTTAAGTCCTATATTTTAGACTTTTAGCTCCTCGTGTATTTATAATTGAATGTAAATTGTTAGCACCTTCTGTTTGTAGACCGGTAGTATTTAGATGACCTTTCTAGGCAAAAGATGGGGGATTCAAACCCTGTCATTTTTCAATATAATGATATGTGAATGTTCTTAATAGTTAATATAACCGAAAGAATAAATAAAAAACAAGTAAATTGCTACTGCTGGTCGCAATGCCAGAAGACAAGTGGATGACTGAAATACCCTGGCTCGCTTGATTCCGTGCTCTGTTGATGTTTGGTGATTTTAGATGTTTTTTGGTTTCAGTTAATTAACATTTATATTAGTTAGCCTCTTTGATGGTCACTACAGCTGAAGATGGAAATGACCAAGTACGGTGATAAATGACATTCTAGGCAATCCAATGTCATGTTGTTGCTGAAAACTTTAGCAGAACTGTCTTTTCTATAATTTGAGACCTGAGTGTTTTACTAATATATACAAGTTGAGACCTGGGTGTGTTAATGACACTAACGATGCATAATCAGTCCTTCCAGTTTCCATTAACCTTGAAAATTATATCAATTGATTTTGTGTTGCGCCGAGTCCTTCTATTTAAGAAGCTTCTAATTATTACCTTATGCTTTCTGACATTTTTCTGTGTGTTCCCGCAGGTCACACAGGGCAGGCATATATGGTGGTGTTAGCCAATTTTTTTATGGAATGGTATGCACCTATTTTGTTTTCTTATATTGCGGTTTGCCTTTTCCCTGTGGTTCACAAAAGGCTTTTATTGATTTTCTACTTTCTGCTATATGGATTCTTCTTTTGTTTTCCCCTCGGAGAAATGGTGTAATATGCGCGTGTTTGCTGCAGTACCTTTTTGAAATAGATGTTTGTTTTGTAAGGCGTTTTCAGGCAATTTCATTTATGATATTTTTTTGTTGATTCATTTTTGAAATCGAATTCACTTGTTGAATTCATGTTTTGATTTTTATAAAATGTTATTTTGCAGATCAAAAGCTTCAAAAATTATTAGTTGAGCCAAAAAATGTCGGTGTTTGTAAAAAAAAAAAAAAAGAAAAAAAAAAGGGCACTTTCATAATTTTGAAAATTAACGTTTAAAAGACCTGAAACAGTGTGTTGATTATTTATAAAAAAATAAGTTATGAAAAATTATTGTGTCTCATAGCCCTGGGAATGTTTTGCAAAATTTGGATTCATATAAGTGTTTTTTTACTTTAATTTTAAGATTTTGTTTGTATGAAAAAGAAGAAGATATTTTTGTTTGTATTAAAAAAAAAAAAGAGACCACATATATATACATGTGTTACATGTATGAAAAATAAGTTTGTTGATTATTTATGAAAAATTATTGTCTCCTCCTACCCCCGCGAATGTTTTGCAAAATTTGGATTCAGATAAGTGTTTTTTTTACTTTAATTTTAGATTTTGTTTGTATTGAAAAAGAAGATATTTTTGTTTGTATTGAAAATAAAAGAGACCACACACATATATATGTATATATTTATGTTTATATGTTTGTGTAACCACTAACCAGGCTCCTAAAATCTTATGGTAAGTCGGGATTCATAGGTTGTTTTGTTCTGGAAAAGCAAAGACCGATGCCAATATAAAGGGTAAAACATTGAAGTTCTAATGAGAGTTGAGATGTAAATAAATAAATAAATTAATGGAATATATTAATATCTGTAGTGACAATCCACATACATAGAAAATCAAATAATTCCCCCAAAAGTAGACCCTAAACCAAAGTATAATCAACCCTCACCATCAGTATAATCAAATGAATCAATCAAATTAACCAAACCCCACCCCTTCAAAACCCAAAAACCCTCATTAAAACAAGCCATCCCACCAAGACCATCATCAAACTGCCCTGTAAACTTGAAGCACCGCTTGTGGGGGCGACTGCCGGTCCGTCAAACTCCACCGGAGATGGTGCCGGAGAAATAGCAGTGAAGAGCCTCTTGTGCGTTGCAGACATGACCACCACTATCAGCTTCTGGCCTTTCTCGCAGTTTCCTGCTGCTCCACTGATGAAATAGTAAGGCCCGGATTGGTCGAGCGTCACCTTGGTGTTCCCATCCTTGTACTCTTCAATGGGGCTTGAAGTATTGCAGGTAGCATAACCTCTCTTTGTTACTTGCAACACTGAGTCTTTCTCACTGTCATACTTCCACACTGGTTCATCCAGCAAAACATGAAAAAGCTTTAGTTAGAGAGAGAGGAATTTGACAGAAACCCAATACCATATATGGATGAATACACACGACTATATATATATATATATATATATGCAGGAAAAAGAGGGATGGGATTTGAGCTTACCAAGAGAATCTCCGACGAGGAAGCGAGAATTTTCAGCCCATTTGTTGAGGGAATCGGATTGAGAAGATGGGACCTTCCATGCCTCAGTTTTGCCTCCAACCAAGTGGTCTCTAGCTTCTGAGAAGCTGATGAAGAGAAGAAGTGAGAGAACCAGTGTGGATACTAGAGCTCTTGAAGAAGAAGCCATCGATGGACAGACTGTTTGAGCTTAAAAAACAGAGTTCTTAAGCAAATCTACAGAGAGGGAGAGAGAGATGATTTTCAAGAAGGGGTAGTGATGGAGTTGGGAGTGTTTCCATCCATATATATAGAGGGGCAGGGACAGGATGATGAACTAGCCGTTGGGAAAAGGCTGTGAGAGGTAACTGTTGGTGGGCCAGGCAATGAATGTTTTTGGTGTTCGAGACTTGCCCTGGTTTTGTCTGTTACCGCAACGGTAACTTCGGAAACGACCCTTTTATACAGAAAAGGAAATAAATAAATAAAAGAACTTTGTAAATGTCCATCTCCCTATTTTTTTGTTTTATGCTTATAAAAAAAAAATACTTCTAAGTTAACCCAAAATAATAATAATAATAATAATAAATGGTATTAAAATGCTACCGTTGCCAATTTAGCGTGTCTCATCTATATGGGTAAGGCCCCCAAGGGTGTGAGGTCTCCATCGAAAGAAATGAGATTATCGCGAATACAACATATAACACACTAATCGGGGTTATGGATGAGTTTAAGAAAGAAAAAAAAAACGTTAAAAATTCACAAGGTTCTGAGTTTGCCTCGACTTTGATGTAGGGTATCCAAAACCGAGTTTGGAAAATCTACATATATATATATATATATTCATTAGTGGGACGGGATTGGGAAAGGAATTCTCTCGAACCCGTCACGTTGGCATTCCTAATCATGAGGTCAACCTAGTGACAGTTGTTATGAGCTCTTTGTGGTGACATCTAACTATTTGAAAGATAATTGTACGAAGATTACTTAATCAAAATTTCATACCAAAATTTATTTATACACACTATTTTATTCTATTTTTTTAATTCATTTGAGCAAAATATACTATCAACTTTTGTCTGCTATAAGTTTATTTTTTGAGATGAGAATTTATGTATAAAAACTGGGGACTGATAATGTGATAAATCCATGTATTGTTGTAACGCCAATTGTGTGACAGGTATGGGCGTCGAGTCATTCACATTGCCGACACTTTTAGACCATTGTTCGGAGCTCTTTTAGAAATTAGATTTAGTGAATATTAAATTGATGTCACTCTAAAAATGAATTTTAAAAAATAGTTATTTTAACAAAATATAATAAAAATACAAATAAAACTTAAACAAATTGCTAAATTGTATATAACTATCGATATGACAAATTTTAGAAGTATCATTATAATTAACTCAATTTTAATAGTAAAAATTTAAGTTTATATCATCAATTCATGATTCACTGTATCATCTAATATGCCACATATAAATTAATTTACAATGACTCTATCCAACGTAACTGATAATGTAAACCATGATCACCATTTATCACCGAAGTCATGGAAAAAGGTGTTGGTGGGAGGTTAGAGTTTCCAAGCAGAAGACACTTGTTGCCCACACAGGACATGCAGCTGCCACGTATCCAACCCACGTTACCTACATAACTCGAAACGTGGCTGTTAGTCTGTTACCCATCTCATCTTCCATTCTTATTATTTTTCTTGAGAGAGAGAGAGAGAGAGACAGAAAGAAGTTGATTGAGAGAATTTTTAGGAAAAAAAAAAAAAAAAAAAAAAAAAAAACAGAGAGAATGAGGACGGAAGAAGTGAAGAAGGCAGGAGTGGAGGCATCCAAGAGGCCACCACCGGGGCATAGCCCAGGTGAGGTACTCCACCAGCGCCGCAACTTACCCATCAGCCCTTACACGATGGCTCTAGGCGGCTTTCTCTTCGCCGCCACCATCGGTTACTTGACCCTCTATGCCAAGAAAAAGCCCGAAGCCTCTGCCGTAGACGTAGCCAAAGTCGCCACCGGCACTGCTCAACCCGAAGACACCCGTCCCAGCAAGTAGATGCATATCTCTTTCCATTTTCCAAAAATGTGCTGCAGCAGCTGCTGCTCTTTGAGCAATATCTATCGTTCAAGCACTAACTATGTTCTTTGACGTTTTATATTTATGTGGTTTATTTGGTTAATCAGTAACACTTTTAAAAGCCCTTTTTATTTTATTTTATTTTATTTTTTGTCCTAACGATCGAAGGAGTTATATATAGTAATATGTATTGGTATATATACGTATATACGGATTGTGAGATTAAAATTAGAAAAGGTAAATAGTGTGATTGCCAATCCAACCTAGCTTGGACCCATTGACATTTCTGTTTGAGAATAAGCATTAGACAGTGTGGAAGTATCAAAGATGAGTTTTAATGAATGGGGATGAGAAATTTGGTGTAGAACTTTTATTTATTTTTTTCTTTTTTAATTTTGGTCACTAAAATTTAATTATCCCTATTTTTTATGTAAAATGCAAGCAAGTGAAGTTGAAATATGATTATTTGTTTTTAGGGAAATATAGAAGTGGGACGTGGACCAGTTTTTCAAAGCCATGAATAAATTTTGCGGGCCTAGAATGTGAACCCAACAAGCTCAGACCACAGCTAGGACTCTGCTTTGTCTATATTGAACTAGTTGAAGTAGTGAGTCCAGTCCACTCCAGCACACAATTCAACCCCCCAAAAAATATATGTACTACTCTTTTGTTTGACAGGTAAAAAGGTAATTGTCTATATAAGAGTCAACTTAGAAGGGCCAGTTTTCTCAGGCCCAAAAGGAGGAGGGCATCAGCCCAAGTTTTATAATTTTGGATGGTGAGAAATTATCACTAACCCCCACCTTGGTAGGACACGTTTATGTCCATTTAGATTGAATGATTGGGAGAGAAAAAATAAATAAATAATATGAATTGGAAGAGATTTGTAGGGATGGTTTTCTCTTTAAATTTCTTTAAACAATGTGAAGATTTGGAGTGAAGATTTGGAGAGAGAGGATGATGGATAATTAATACTTTTATAATTTCAAAATTACCATCAACAATTAAAAAATAAACATGTTAGTGTTATTTTTCTTTTTTTCAAACAAGAATACTATTTTTTTTGTCTTTCCTTCATAATTTATTTAAACATAAATATAATTTATTATTATCCTTCCTTTTCCCGAGTTATAATTGAAAAACAAACTCACTTATCATGTAGTTCGTGTTGAAGCCCTGTCAAACTCACTTAAGCCCTGTCAAACTCACTTATTGTGTAGTGTTCAAAAAGTAATAGTACATAAATTACATTATCAAGTAGTCAATATTAAAGTAATATGGTCGATGTGAAAAATAAGTTCAAAACATAGAAATAAAATAATAGTTTCATTAGAAGTCAAAATAAAGAAAATATACCTCAATAAGTGTGCACAATGAAGATATATAAGAAAATAATTACTCCAAAAATCTACTGCTTTAAATTTGAAGCCTTGGTCCGTGACATTGATCAAGAAGTAATGAAAGTATACGGACAAAGGTGTTGATGAGTGTTTCGAAGGAGTTCTACGACACTACTTGTCACCAATACATAACATGCAGCTACCACGTATCCAACCCGTGGCAATTATCCTTCTTATTCATTCTTATATTTCTTCACACACACACACACACACACGTACGGGGTAGAGAGGTGTTAGTGTTTGACAGACGTAAACAACACAAGATGAGTCCAGAGGACGCGAAGAAGGCAGGAGAGGAGGCATCGAAGAGGTCAGGCATCCAGCGGCGCAACTTGCCTTTCAGCCCTTACACCATGGCTGTCGGTGGCCTTCTCATCGCCGCCGCCACCATCGGTTACTACACTTTTTATGCTAAGAAAAAGCCCCAATCCTCTGCCCGAGATGCTGCCGCCAAACCCACTACCCAATCCGAAGACACCCGTCCCCGCAAGTAGCTCTATATATATATATATATAAAAATTAGTGGTATGGTTGTTTTTTTATATATGCAGTTAAATTAATAAGTAGTATTGTTTTTTTCATGTATTCAATGACTTGGGGATTTTTAAACAATTGTTGCACATATCACGTACATATGTGTGTTGCTGGGGGCTCTACCAACAACCAACTACTTGTGATTGCTTACATGAGTCAATCCTATGTTTTTGTTCTATGATATACTTAGTATTTATTAGTCACAGAATTCTTAATAAAAATCAAATGGTGTAACCTCACTACAGTTTGGGGTTGGGAGGGGTTCGAGCTCAGCGTGGATTGTGTTATGTGTGAGCAGTGTGTAGTAAATACGTACCTGGTTCCTAATAAAAAAATTAAAAAGATTTTCTTGGCGTTTTAGTAAAAGTAAACGTACAGGTTCAGCCCATAATTAAATTTTGTGGGGCTATAATGTGAACCCAATTTTACAAGCTCAGTCCAGCCTTATCAGCTCCAGCTCCGCTCATAACTAGTGTTTGGGTGAGTCCCGTCCAGCTTAGACCTACTAGTATTTGTAAGAGAACAACTGTACAAGGCCCAAGGGAGGGAGGTCATCACATAACAACAGGCATTAAGCCCAAGCCCAAATTATTTACTCTTCGTTTTTTTTTTTTTTTTTCGTAAGTAACCGGGTATCTTTTGCCCCAACCAAATTCCCAGATACCGGGTTTAGTTCTCCCATTCGCGTCGAAAGAATTGTTTGCATTTTTTAGTTTGGGCTTTTCACCAATGTGCGTGGACCCAAAAGATTGTTTGGAATTAAATTTTAAATTTTAAACTTGATGCTTTATAAGACACCGAACGTAATGTTTACCGGTCATGTATCACTAGAGCTAGGTTAATTATTATTGACTAACTCTTATGGTCAATTATCTACTCTTTTTTGCCCCTAATTAATGTAACTTTAATATTCAAGGAATGAAAGGGAAATGAATCAGACCACATGCAACAAGGATATGCATCTCTCTCTTTATATATATATATATATATATATACACACACATGTATGTAAGTGTATATAAATATAGATATAGATATAGGGCTTTAGGGGCAAAGGTTTAAAACAAAGATGGGGCAAGTAGTAGGTACAATGATGTGAAACTTTAAGAACATAAAACCTGGAGAGAATCTGTATTTGTATTGGGAATCACTGAAATGTGGACTTAATATTTGGGAATACACAACGAGGATGAGATAGATAAAGGTAACCAACCAACCATATAAATTGGCGCCCCACCTATGAATCAAGGTCTCACCTCCCAACCATCATCAATTTGGGACCCCAATTTACCATCATTAATTTATGATGGTTCATGCCCACGCCTATTTTTCACCAATAATTGCCTCTTTAGACCCACACTTTTTACTCCATTTTATTAATAAGTGCCTCTTACTTACTTTCATTTTATTTTACCCACTATTACTATCCATGTGCTGTGCGGCGCACACAGGTTCAATCTATGTTTTTTTAGTTTATTAATTTGTTGGATTTGTGGATACGGCCAATGTTGGACATGTCTCGGACACAGTCAAATATAAATTGGAAATTTTATTTTTTCAGTTGAACAAGGTTGGAATACAACAACAGTACCTTTTGGACATTTTTAGAATAGATTGGGGTGGTTTTGTAATTTTATTTTTAGAAGAATGAGATTCCATACAATTTAATATATATTTTGGGTTAATTAAAAAAATAATATAAAATTTAAGTAAAAAAAAAACAAACAAATATCTAGTTCTAAATTTCAAATTATTGATTTTATTCATAATTATATGGATAAATGAGCAAACTAAATATTATATATATTATTTTTTGACATTTACATGTCATGCTCGTATCTTATTTTTTTAAAAAATTTGTAATATTGTAGTAATTGTGTCCCTTATTATACTAATCTTTATTGTCAATCATGTTCAACCGTATGTACATATGCACCGTGTAACAGACGCATCCAACCTTTCATACATTATATATATAATATACGCGTGAATATATATATTACATGAACGGTTCAAATACGTCGATGCAACCAACGCAATAAATTTTTTCTCATATTTATTATTATTATTATTATTATTGACACTCATATTTCACAAGAGAGGATCCAAGTGTGATAGGTCCAACCTGATTCAAGAACTAATTACGGGCCCTCGGGGAGGTGGGTAGCAGTCGTTTTTGATAAATTTAAACTTGGTACCATTCTATCCCTCCCCATTATGCGGCCTATCACATATGCCATGCATGAATACCAAAACAAATAGGAGTATATATAACACATAAAAGAGTTATTAATTGTTTGATGCAATATATAAATACAAAGCCTTTATGTAAATAATGTTAGATTAATATATATATATATATATATATATATCTGTGAAATCTATCTCGTCTGTCCTCAGCATTGCCAGGACAGTCATTATACATACATATATGTGAATAATATAATTCTTTTAACAGTTGCAAAGACCTGGAGAATATTCTCCTTTTTGTTTTTCTTTTTGGGTTCATCCTTTTTATTTTTCATTCACATAAAACTTATCAAATGCTGATGTCAATATTTCTTTTTTCTTTACGAGTTCACCCTTTTATTAATATTAAGAAGATGAAGAAGAAGGAGGAGGAGGGGAAATTTAGTTGGTTAATTTTTAAAAATGAAAAATCAATAGATTTGGCGGCTACTAAACAGCCAAGTAGCCAACATAAATATTGGATATGAAGATTTGATAAGTTTTAATTATTTAACAAATAAAAAGAAAAGTAGAGATTAATTAACTGTAGGAATAAGTTAATGAAGTGGAGTGGGTGGAAGAATTAAAATAAGTGGGGATGAGTTAAAAATTGAATAGTACGTATAGAAAGAAAAGACTGGTCCACCATGACGATTAAGAGTGACTAAGAGAGGAAGATAAGAAATTGGCTGGCTTTGAGGTGTGTGGTGGTACAAAAATATCTTATTCAACCAAATAATAAAGGTGGTGTTTAATTTAACCCCCAAATTAATACTCCATATAAATCTTGGTCCCCTACTAGTACATGTGAGTTTGGACCATGTAAAGCATATGGGGGACATATAGCATTGAGATTTCATTTTAGGGTGGGGACACCAATAAAGTTAACAGCAATGGAATGTGATACATGTACTGATTTTAGTTTGCCACCAAACTCCCTCTCTTGCTTTTCTTTTTTTATTTATTTATAGTGAACACACACACACAATGTTAAGGGTTCCTTTAACATGCGCTTTAGTTTTTATGTTTTGTTTTTGTTTAAAAAAAAAATAATATTTTTGTTGTAGGAATATTTTGAAAAAAAAATTAAAAACACGTTTGAAAACGATATTTTGACGTGAAAATGTCGAAAACAAAAACATGCACAGTTATAGTTTTGGTCATAAAGAGTTGTCAAAACAAGAAAATATATCTTTTTGGTGTTTTAGTTTTGGATCACTCTTCACGAAGTGTTTTAGCACTGTGTAAAATAAAATAAGGCCGCACCAAACATTTTTTTTTTTTTTTTCCAAAATCGACACTATAGCAATCCAAAAACAAAAATAGTAGAAACAAAACGCATGCTAAACAGGGCCTAATAAAAGGGCCTTTTTTAAAAAAATATTTGAGCAATATATGACCCAAAATTCCCGATGTTAAAACTTCACACCCTTCGCTCACATCATTTTATTCAGAATTATCTCACTTTCGGACTATAAATGATTGTCATATCTCATATAGTGATTTATTATAAGAGCAATTGTTTGGTGCAATGATAAAAAAAAAAAAAACACTTAGTTTTATATATAAGAATAATTACTTTGGGCTCGTTTGACAATGTTCTTACTTCTTGTTCTTTTGCTTTTGCTAATATACTGTAGCAAAGCAAAAACACGAAACATGTTTGGTAATGTTTGCTTTCCTTTGAATAGTATCGTTTCAAAAAGATAGGCCAAAATCAAAAGGCATAAAAATGATATTTTTGGTTACTTTCACACTGTTAAAAAAAAAAAAAAAAAAAAAAAAAACCTTTTTTTTTTTTTAAATAAAACTATATTTAATTAATTTTTCTCATTTATCTAAATTTGTGTTGCTAATTAAAGTAATTAATTAGACTATACTTTTTCCTTTTCTTGTCTTTCAATTGGATAGGATAAATATCCTAGGCTGTTTTGAAAGCAAAAACTTGACATAAATGGACCATGTGGGACTAAGATAAGAATATATTATAGCCTCTAATTGGAATAAGAAGAGTTCTCATCATTAATGTAACCATCTAAATTCTATATAATGTGACAATGTGATGTGATGCTCAATGTGATTTTTTTTAAGTTTATCAACAAAGTTTTGTCGTCAAAAATGTTAAACTTGACCTAATTGAATTGTTTTAACGTACATCTACCTAAATCTAAATGGACCAAGTAATTATTATTAGTGAGAAGATTTTATGATTGAATCAACATGTTTTTTTGGTACCGTTATTTATTTCACTCGTTTTCTTAGATGCTACACCTTCCTTTTATTTCTTCCTTCTCACACCACCAAGATCACAATCATGACCATTAGGATATGATGATACACTTATCTAACCTTCCTAACATTAGTAATGATCTTGTCCCTCCAAATCAAATTAAATCTTATATGGTCCACTAACATTTAAACCTAAAATCACCAATTTTAGAATATATATTAAATAAAGTAGGCAATATTTATAATATTTTTTTAATTTTTTTTTAATAGTGATACTTACACCAAATACTTACATTGAATTCTCTAACCGAATAAATTTTAATTAATTATTTATACTAAATACAATTAAGTAGAAGTTCCACTTCCTTATTTATTACATAATTCATTAATTAAGAAAATAAATCTAATAATTTATAATAATTCGGTGCAAGAATCTTCTTCTTCTTTCTTTCTTTCCTTTTTTCTTTCTTCTTTCTTTTTTCTTTTTTCTTTTTTCTTTTTCATTTTCTTTTTCTTTCTTTTTTCTTTTTTTTTAAAGGGTCAACTCTTCCAATACGTGTTCCCACTAATCAGCAGATTATGTAATTTCAGTGGTGGGGTCAGAGCAACTTTTCCCATTTAAGCAAGACCAAGTCACCTTTTCAAGAATGAATCTATGGAAAAATGTTGCTTTACCATTTGAAACTTATGATTACATGATGTAAGCTAGTGTTTTACCAACATGTCCAAGAACAATGGCATGCAAAGTCCATTAGACTTGATTGGATGCCAAATCACTACTTCTCCTAATGTGTAGATTACTCCCTCCATTTCATTATAGTTGCCCATTTCCTCAATTATAACTAACAATAAGTTCCATTATAGTTGTTTATGTAATAAATTGTGACTCACAATATATTATAATGCGATTTATTGTGAGTTACAATTTACGAGATGGATAATTATAATAAGACGGAGATAATATATGATAGTATTGTTTAGCAAACTAAATTTTCGAAACACTAACTAAAGTTTCTTCTTTATATGTGTTGGATAAATTTTGAACTTTCATTTGTAGGCCTGACCTTGCAATATTATTTGTATTTTAAAAAAATAAAATCTTAAACTTGATTTAATATGCTCGGTGAATCAAACTAATCAAAACCATCCGTGATCAGACACATGCACTGAATACATACTCCTTAATAATCTACCACTTAGGCCAACCCTTGAAGTTAATATTTTGATTTGATATCCTAATTAATTACTTTTAATCCTATTTCTACAAAAAAATCCTACATTTTACTGTATTTCAGTTCTTCCTTGGTAGCTGTCATTTCGCTCTTTCTTCCTCCCATCCCTCTCTTTATCTGACCACCATGGTCTCTCATTTTTGTTAGTTTTATTTATTTTTGGATCTTAGAACAGCTTATATATATATATATATAGAGATATATATATATGTGTGCATATATAATTATACACAACGAGAGGCACCCATGTGTGTGATTGATTTGAAGCACAATCAGATTTGTTTTTTTGTCACTTGTCATTCATCTCATAGCTAGTATGCTTTTTACACATGTTCCACATTTTGTTTGTCTGTTTTGTTGTCCTGTGATGCCTTACTACAAATTGTAACGAGCAAGAACAAAGAAGGGGAAGAGAGATATATAAAATCTAATTAGAAGAGCCAGAAATTAAAATATATATATATATATTTTAAGAAGCAAGGAAAAGTTTTGATCCGGTTGGTAAGCAAATTATTAATGTTAATTTGAAATGGGATGCAATATTTACACTCCATTTTTATATATTTGCATTCCGCTCTTTAAACCAAAAAAATGAATCAAGCCCTTTATGTATAAGTAGTGTTTAACGTAACAAAATCTTAGTTTGTCTTGGTCCGGTAAGTAAATGGTGCAATTCAAACAATATTATCGAACTTGTTAAAAAAAAATAGTCTTATTAGACACATATATGAAAGTTGTTTAATAAACAAAGTGTAAATGTTGTTTCCATTTCATAATTAGATTTTTGCAATTTTAGTCTTATTAAATGCTTCCGGTTCTTGGAACATTTTGTAGAGAGATAGAGATGCCTTGTTATCTGAATCAAATAATTTACTCAAATATATTTATTATTTGAAAACGATTCTAAATATCTTTCAAAATATTTGATTTTAACGGCTTTTTTTTTTTAATTACTTTGTTTTTATTTTTTATTTTTTTTAAAATTTTTTTGGGGATGATTAACTTTAAAAATTAAGGTCGGCATGGATTCTTTGGACTCAAAAGGGAGGTCTAGAAATAATTGCACAAATGTGGCAGAGCTAGATTTGCATTTAAAACATATGGAATAGCAGTACAAGTTCCACAATTGCTTCCGTCTGAGTCATTAAGTTCCCACTTTCAAAAGTATGCTTTTTAAACTTGGAACCTTGACTCACTGTAATGCTTCATCATGAACTAAATAATTTAAGGGAAGAGCTTACTTGAAGGGTTAGAGTTGCAACCATTTTTAGAGATTTTTTTTTGGATAATTACTCAATGCATATGATATTACATGTGAAACAGGAACATTACATTTGTTTGATGGTGAATTATAAGTATTTTAAGAGACTCGACATTACTATCGTCCAAAAAAAAGAGTCTTAAAATTTTGACCCACTGTAATGCCATGTAAATCTTAAACCATCAAAATATATATATATTAGTATAACTGGTATGATAAAATTAAGCAATATCCTTGCGTATAAAAAAGTGGTGAACATTACTTAAAAATTTGATGTTTGTAGATGATATGGTCAAAAAGTCGATGTTTATATATATATTTTAGTATTACTAACTCATAACTATAAACATTGATTTTTTGACCATATCATCTACAAACATCAAATTTTTAAGTAATGTTCACCACTTTTTTATATGCAAGGATATTGCTTAATTTTATCATACCAGTTATACTAATATATATATATTATCAATGTTTATATATATATTTTAGTATTACTAACTCATAACTATAGTGGATGCTTGCTTTATTTTTAAATAAGTAGATCCAATCTGATTCATGTGTAGGGTTGACCACTGGTTCAACTGTGGACCAAATCCATTACTTGGCTATTTGTTTCGATTTTAACTGGCTTAGACCACACAGTAAATGTGCAACAAATTGTTACCAATTAATTATAGGCTTGAAAATTGTATAAATTGGACGCCCAAAACCGCTTAAATGGTGGGTCTTTTAACCTCATTCTCACACCTGTTTAATTTGTTTATCCTTGCAAATATCTGTCCCGTCCTGTTTAGTTCCAAATTTTCTCTTTCTCATTAAATTCTTTTCCTCAAATACAGTTATATAACTATTGAAAAAATTGATAAAAAATGACAATCAATAATTTAACATAAAATTCAAGGATATGAACATTTTTAGTTCATAAGGCTCTGTCGCTCTTTAGGACGGCTGAAAAAGTAAGTGAATGTGACTTAAGATTTTCAGAGCTAATTATATATACTAATAAATAAGGATAATTTAGTAATTTACCTGCCCCGCTCCTGACCTGCACGGGTTTTCATTAATAAAAATCATCCATGGCCAAATAAGCTAAACGATCCTTATAAACGGGGCAGGGTGGGATGGATACCCGTTTCGTGGGATTTCAGTCTCGTTCTCGCGAGGCACATTGTCATCCCTAGACATATAATAGTGTTAGACAGGTTATTGAAACTTTCATGTGTGTTTTTTTATTATGAGAAGAGTTATTATAAAATTTGTAAAAGTAAAAAAAAAAAAAACAATAATAATTAAAAAAATTATAAAAGATAATTACAAAAAGTTAGAAATTTTTTTTAATTTATTTTTCAAAAATTAGTTTTAGAAATCTATCACAAATTTTGGTATTATTTTTTAATTTCTAATTATTTGATAGAAACCTGAACCAAATAGATGCTTAAGCCTGTTTGATTTAGTTGTCAAAAATAATTTTTAATTACTTTGAAAATAAAAATAAAAGTTCTAAAAATTTCATTGTTATATGAAATTGAGTATTTTTTTTTTCAATTTTAAAAGTATTTATGAAAATTTTAAAATGCTTTCTAATATTCTAATTTAATTGTTTTAAAAATTAAAAAGTGAAGTTAGCAAATGATGTCTCGTCAAAGCCCCTAACCTTACGTGAAAAAGTCAAAAGACGAAAAGCTACGCGTCAAGTTGTCAACCGCAAAATGGGAACTAAATTAACACACATTAACCGTGAAAGTGATTACACGCGGTAATACCGAGCGTGGGAGTACACCATCGCGGTTACACGGACACACCCGGACCTGTAAAGGAAGGGTGTGATATCGAGAATAAAGAGAATCAAAGGGGCATAATGGTCAATTGAGAGGGTGGCTTGCTTTAGCGGCATAAAGCTCCTTAAAAGTCTGAAGCCAAGCTGTAATACATATACAGTACCCCTACTCTGTACACTCTCACACACTCTTTCTCTCTCTATATTTTCTCTCTCCTCATTTGCTGCAAATTTCAGAGATAGAGAGACAACTGCAGCAGGAGGATGCAGGGATCATCATTCATCATAATACTATACATATAGAGAGATAGGGAAATATATATAATATATATATATATATATATATATATACACCATTTGGTACTCCATATATTTAGAGAGAGAGATCTCGAGATTTGTACAGCAAAGAGATCTTCGCGGATCAGGGGATTAAAGGCAAAGGCGGCGAGAATTAAGACATTTTCTTTGGGGAGAGAAAATTGAGAGAATTTTCTTCTTTTGTGTGTGTCTTTCTCTCTCTAGGATTGGGTTGGGGTGTAATTGTATTATGAATATAATTGCATCATCAATGTCATCATAAAGGCTTGAAATCAATGGGAAATGAATTGGCTCGAGACTCGAGGTTGTTGTTGTGCTGGTGGAAGGCAGAGCTTATACTTGCTTCGTCTTCCATGCTTGTTTCTTTGTGTTTGTATGGGTCTCCAATGTTTGTGCTTCTGAGTTAGCTAGCTGCTTTTGTCTCTCCTCTGTTCTGCAAATTTAAGTCTTGAGATTTTTAGAGAGAGAAAGTTGTGGGCATTCATTAAGTAGTGTTGGATTTGGATTTTGGAGATGAGGGTTGTAGTACCGTGGTTGTTTTGAAGGTCTTAATATATAGTCTGCTTCTTCAAGTTCTGTGAAGAGTTTGGTGAGTTTATAGAGGTAATTTTGTGGGATTGCAGTGGGTATTTTGGGAAGAAAATGAAGTTTATGAAGTTGGGTTCCAAGCCTGATGTATTTCAAGGTCAAGGAAATTCCATCAGGTTAGTGGGTTTCATTTATTTATTTATTTATTTCTATCTGTTTTTTGTTTTTTTGTTTTGTTTTTCAACAAACAAACGCAGTCTCTGTTTGTTTTTTCTCTACCTACTTCTCTGTTTTGCTCTTTGACTCCATTTTGTTCTGCTTTGCTCCTTCATTGAGTTCTTATACTTGTTTTATTACCTTCCTCTCTGTAGGTTTGCTTATATATATATATATATATATATATATATATATATATTTATTTAGCACTGTTGTTATGGATTTAAGAAGCTTTCAGGCTATTGGTTCTACTATGTTATTCATAAGATCAATTTGTTAATATTTCAAACGCATGTTATCTATATCAATGTCTTGTTTATTTATTTATTTATTTTTTTTGTTGATGCTAAAAATGTAAAGAAAGATATATAGGCGTTTATAATTTAGTGGTGAAATGTTGTTAGGTGGATGCAAAGCTCAAAAAGGGTTGAAAATGTTACAATAACTAAGTGGATGTATGATGTTTGAACTATTTTTACCATTGTTTTTCACGGAATGTTTGGGTTTGGATTGCATGAGGAGACCACATGGGAGGAGGTGGTCCAGCTGTTGGACTGTCCTGATTTTGATGGGTTAGTGGTCCAAATGCAGAAAAAGTCATATAAGTATAGGCCTGATATATATTTCCAAGGTTTTTAATTATCAGAGAAGTAAAAGTTTTTCTGTAAACATTCCTTTCACCACATTCCAATTGAGAAATGTACACATACATATGGATATATAGCGTTATATATTCACCTGTTAAACTGGAAAAGGAAGTGAAATAGGACAAATAATTTTGATAATTAAGTGCTATGTGGTCCCCTTCTATTGTTGGGTCATCACATTTATGATGAAAATACTAAGTTGGATTGTATTTTGGTCTATGGATTGACAAGAGAGAATGTTGATTAACGAGAATGTTTTGATGACCTGACAATGATAGATCTTGGCTAGGTGAAGTTGGCTGAATTTTTTTTAGAATTTTAGGACGTCCAAGCTCCATTGGGACGATGTTTTGGACCCCATCATGTCGTCTCATATCCTATGTGTCACTTCCTGACATTTAATGATGTTTTTAATCTACTTGTGGCTGCAATTTTTGATTTTCCACCACAAAAATTACTTTAACCTTGATTTACAATTATTTGATATTGGCGAAGTCACTAAAATATTGTCTTTAGACATTAAATTGTTGGATTTCCATACTTATTAGGGAAATTAATTTATTAACTATCTGTTTGTGCTAGATTATAAGTTTAGGTTTTAGACATGTAAGTTCGTCACTGGATGAGATATCTCATATAATGTTACACATTTACAATGGATAAAGATTGTAAATCTTAAACGTGTATGCCGATGACTTCAACTAGCAAATGCACCTGACTTCTATTGGTTTGTAACACAAGGTAAATGAATTAAATCCCCGTGATAGGCCTGATATTGTGCGTTTGCTGTTAGGAGTTTAGATAAAGCAACTTATTAATTCATTAGTCCTGTACTCCTGTTCTTTGTTGGATAGGGAGTTGAAGTTGTTTATATGAACTCTATTGCTCTTCACATCAGAAAGTGTGGTTTCTATGTTGCATTACCTAATAAAGGGTCGTTCTTGCTTTGTATTGCCAAGCTCTGGCGGTTGGATTGAAGTATGCGCCTTGTAAAATATACTCCGTATATAGTAAACAAATAATTGACCTGTTGCATCGCGTAAGCATGTAAAGACAAGTTCTTCTGTATTCTTGTGCTGTAACTTTCCCCTATCAAAACCCTTCAATAGCAGCATAATCAATTGGCAGGATGTCTGAGGCCATTCTAGGTAGGAGTGATCTAGCAGTTTTAGGCCACTGGCGTTTGGTCCCAAACTGTCCATATATTATGGTCCTCGTATTAATGTCATGTGGCATAGGCAAGTTCTTTAATTGTCGCAGTAAACAAAATTTTCCTTTATAAGTAACTATACTCCACCTACCAATAGGTTCTCGCACATGAGCTGCCTCTAAATAATGGCTGATTGTGTGATAAAAAATTTGCAGATAAGTGATCTTGTAGAATAGAGCATTTCAATGATCACCTGCTTGGGTTGGTTCTATCAACATTCACAGGGTTTTGATGAGCACCTCTATCAGCACCACATCATAAGAACTGAAATATTTAATGGTTGATGGTTATGTTAGATGGACTTGTGTATGTTTCGTTCATTTCAAGGTTGTTTCTGCATTTATCTGATGATTACTCTGCATCTTGGGATATGGGATTCCATTTTTTGGTTGAAGCATGGTCTGATTCTGCTTTTATACCCGTGAATGGCAATGTGTGTTCTTATATGGTAGCTTCCCTGGTTTGAGATAAGCATTTTGAACATGTTATTCTCCTCCTTAGTCGGACATGCCTGTTGGCTACATGTTTGACAGTATTTAAGTGGGAATGTCTGAGATGCCCATAGCTATATCTTGTTTGACCTGTCACAATTGTGTTTCATACGTGGTGAGGTGTCCATCTAAGATAGGTTGGTGGGCTGCAGCAGATTTTAGATTCATTAAACAATCGTATGATCTGTGAGGGCATTTAATCATCTGAATGTCATTTATGTTGTAAGGTAAGATAATAAAGATCTAGCAGCTATATCACAAGTTTGATTCCTTTGTAAAACTACTTGCTACTAGTTATTTGGTGGGTTTGTTTTGAGTTTCCTTGTGATCCATAGAACTTGCAGACTGTGTGACAGTAATCTGTGAAAAAGTGAATTTAATTAAGAAGGAATTAATTTTTTTTTTTTTGGTAAAGAACAGTTATTAATGGTAGAACATCATTTTTGAAGTTCATTTGTTGAAAGATAATTAACAAATGGTTTCTAAAAATTGGACAAACTTTCCAGATTTGGGTCTCTTGATTGGATGCAATTCCTTTATGATTTCTGTGTATTTAGTACTATACACAAAGTACAAATTTATTATCATACTATTGGATGACCACAACAACTTTTATCCCTTTTGCTCCTGATCTTTCATGATATAGCTGTCATCTGTTCTTTACTATATTTATTGTGCTGATCGCGTGTTAAATTCCAGTGGTCATGTTTTTCAGTTGTCGCCTTATAGGCTTAGCATGACATTTTTATTTTTTACTCTTCCTGGGTACTTAGCATGATATGTTTGCTCATGTAGGTATGTGTCATCTGAATTGGCGACAGATGTTATCATCAATGTTAGCGAAGTGAAGTTTTACCTTCACAAGGTATGGACTTAATTCTTTTATGAAGCAAATTTAACTGTCTAATTTCTAATGGTTTAGATATCTTATATTCATTTTTTTCCCCCATAAATTCTCATATTCATATTTACACACACACACAAACATATAATATTTTGTTTGGTACGATACTCATACACATGCACACACTAGCGAATGCCCCTATTGCAAAGGAGATACCGCTTGAGCCAAAGGCTGGCTTGGTGGTCTTGTATTCATATTTAACTGTGAACTTCTCCACTCTCTTGAGATTCTCATGGTGGCTAAGACACCAATTGTTTCCAGAGAAGTCATGTATCACATCATTTTATATGTACTTGCATCTGTCAGTGTAAGCACCCTGGGATTTGTTGTCATGCGTGCCAAATCTAAGTCTCTTGTTTAGGCTCAGCTCAAGATCAGACCATGTCTGGCTAAGCCTCTTCAAGCTCAGCTTTTACAAAGTTCCAGGCTCCAGCCAAGGTTGGGCTCACTCAGTTTTCTGAGTTGATGCTCAAGACTGAGGAAGGACCACCAGACTGTGGACTACAAAGTTAATCTTCAAAATAAGAACAGTGAAGGCCGAATTTGATTAATATTCAATTGCAAAGAGTACCAAGCATACGCAGTTTAGATTTTGACTAATTTGTAATATGCACAATTTTTTGTCATTTTACTCTGATGTTCATTAAACAATCAGAGAAGGGATACTGTCTTGATTAGTTAAACCAAATGGTCCAAATAGTTCAATGTTCCATTGGTTAAAAGAAACAAATGCTTAGCTTGCCAGAAAAAATAGATTTGTCTTTTCTTTCTTACCTCTTTCTGGCTGTCCTAATCTGATTGATGGTTTATTGTTTTAATCTGTCCTTGCAGTTCCCTCTCTTGTCGAAGAGCAATCGCTTACAAAAATTAGTACTGAAGGCCAACGAGGAGAATTCTGACGAAATGCATTTGTTTGACTTTCCTGGTGGGCCAAAAGCCTTTGAAATTTGTGCCAAATTCTGCTATGGGATGACTGTAACTCTGAATGCTTACAATGTTGTGGCTGCCCGTTGTGCAGCAGAGTATCTTGAGATGACTGAGGATGTAGACCGAGGCAACCTAATATTTAAAATTGAGGTGTTTCTCAACTCCAGTCTTTTCCGTAGCTGGAAAGATTCTATTATTGTTCTGCAGACCACCAATTCTCTTTTACCCTGGTCCGAAGATCTGAAGGTAGTTGGTAGATGCATAGATTCAATTGCATCTAAAACCTCTGTGGATCCCTTGAATGTCCAGTGGTCTTATACATATAACCGGAAGTTAGCAGTGCAAGATAAAATTATTGAGAATGCTGTGAAATTCCAGGATAAAATTGAATCTGTTCCTAAGGATTGGTGGGTTGAAGATATATGTGAACTGGATATCGATCTTTACAAGCGAGTTATGATTGCTGTGAGATCAAAGGGGAGAATGGATGGGAATGTGATTGGGGAGGCATTAAAGACTTATGCTGTCAGATGGTTGCCGGATTCCGTTGAAGCTTTGGTTTCTGAAGTTCATATTAGGAGGAACAAATCTTTGGTTGAAACAATTATTTGCCTATTGCCCTCTGATGTGAGCTTGGGTTGTTCTTGTAGTTTCTTGCTCAAATTATTGAAAGTTGCCATTCTGGTTGGAGTAGATGATTCGCTAAAAGAAGATTTGATAAAGAGGATCAGTTTGAAATTGGATGAAGCTTCTGTAAATGATCTGTTGATCCCTGCACAGTCTCTCCAAACTACTATTTATGATGTTGAACTTGTGCAGTGCCTTGTGAATCGATTTGTGATGCGTGAAAAATGTAGCCGGAATTTGGACATTGAGAAGAACGGGAATAACACCAGTGATTTTGTCTTGGGGCATGGATCCTGGTTGAATGTTGGTAAATTGGTTGATTGCTATCTTAGAGAAATTGCTCATGATCCTAATCTTGTTCTCTCCAGTTTCATTGACTTGTCACTGTCAATTCCAGAGTCAGCACGACCAATTCATGATGCATTGTACAGAGCCATTGACATCTATCTAAAGGTGGGATTTATATCCACATATGCCTCTTTTATCTTCTCTATTTCATTCTTTAAGACTCCTAAAAAACACATAGGTGTTTGTTTCAAAATGTTATAAATCTGATACGTAAGTTAGATTTTCCTTTATGATGCCTGTAACATAATTGTGGAACAAGTGACAAGTTGAAGCCACATTAGATATTTTTTAACCCACTTTGCTAATTCTCAATCACATTCAATTGTGCACTCATCACAATATGGAGAGGTGCACCGGTTGCATGATTGACATTGTTTCAGATTTTTAGCTACCACACACACAGCTTCACTAAGTAGCTCTGCTAAGATCCAATAGTAGAAGTTTCTCCTTTGAATATGACAAGGGATGAACAAATGCTAACTTGAATGTGAATTTAGTTAGTTATACAAAACACTGAAAGATTTTTATTTTTCAGGAGCACCCAAACCTGACGAAATCTGAAAGGAAGAAGTTATGTGGGCTGATGGATGTCAAGAAATTGACAATGGATGCATCCATGCATGCAGCACAGAATGAGCAGCTTCCACTCCGAGTCGTAGTACAGGTTCTCTTTTTTGAGCAAGTTAGAGCAGCTGCTGGGGTTCAAGCCCTCAACAACCACCACGTTGACACACCACGTTACACGATTAACACTGAAGAAAGTTGGGAGAAGACAGTGCCAGAAAACTGCAAATCCCTTGGGAAACAGATGAGTCAAATGAGGATGAAAGAGGAGGATATTCCGAAAAACGTAAAACTGATTAAAAAGGTTAGCAAAAACAGAGGAAGTGCTGTGCAGTTGCTGCCATCTCGGTCAAGGAGAATTTTCGATAAGTTGTGGGTTGTGGGTAAAAGCCATGTCCATGGGGAGAATAGGAGCTCTGAGACATCTGGTAGTTCTCAGAGCCCAACTTCAATAATTCAAGGGGAAACCAAGTCCTCTAATTCATCTTCAAGGCACAGGAGACATTCCATATCGTAGAGTAAGTATTTTGGGTTTATGTACACTCAACAAATGAAGAAAGATTCGACAGTTGAAATGTAAAGTGGTAGAGAAATTTGTTGCAGTGGATGATTATGGTTTAATCCTTTCAGCTGTGAAGTGATCCAAGACAGGGTTTTAGTGCATAAAAATTGTAATCAGTTCCTAAAGCGTGTCTACATTTTGTTGTATCTGTTGGTTCCACTTGTATCATTACCTCTATCCATGTAAATCAATTTCAGGTAGTTAGGTAGATAAAAGTATTGTTGTTTGTTTACTGATTGTGCAACAAGACATTGTCCCTATTTTCATTCCCTTCAAAAGGGTAGTTGTCTCAACATTTTCCCTTTTCCATATCGTTGTTGAGGATCGTTGAAACTCCAAGAGAATTGCCTTTGCTTTTGTTGACTATTTTCAATTTCACTCTACAGTAATTTATGAAGTGTATCTAACATGTTATCTGAATGGATTGAGAAGGTAACTATCAAACATTTTTGCAGTTCAGTTTGGAATGTTTAGAAATGGTATAGGATTTGAATGGTTTTTGTTGCCACATAAACAGACATGTAAGCCTTGAAAATAAATCTTGTAAGATTGTGAATTTGTGGGTGAAGATTAAAGAGTGAAACGGGTTCAGTTTTCTGTTCGTCTTATGAACTGTGTTCACTTTAAGCTTAGCTTGGCCTAACTGAGAAGAATTTAGTAACTGTTTTAGCAGTTTTTATTCAGGAGATTAGTGGAACATTAGTAGCTTCATGATTTCAGGATGAAGCATAAATTTTAGGGTAAAATAAAATGACTTCATATGAGTTTTGGAATAGTTGGATGAAACTTATAATTTTTTTTGACGGCTTTTACCTTGAAGGTTGGCCCGTTAATAATATTTTTGGTCATGGACATGACTGATATAATAATATTTAGGATGAATTGCAAAAAAAACTCCTCTCGACTTTCACCCGTTTACAAAAAAAGTCCCTTATGAATATTTTTAACAATTAACCCCCTCAACTATTATGAGGGGGTCATTTTAACTAACATCTGTTAGAGTGATTGTGTGATGAAATTTTCTTAAAATCAAAACAACACATTAGTATTACTAAAATACCCACCACTCACTTTATTTTTATTTTTTTTTAAATGCATAAAACACTAAAATGAGGCCTCTTATTTTGAACTGAGTCCTTTGATTTTTTCTTTCGAAATATTTTTGCATTTGGAAAATATATGGTAATATGGTAGTTATTTATCATATGTCAACTTAAATTGATTTTGGTGAAAAAAAAAAACTAGTACCAAGATATTTCGATAAACTAAGATAAAGAAAGATATATATATATATATATATATATATATATATATATATAGGAGAGATCCAAAAATATCAGTACCGTGATTTTTTATAAAATTTAAAAGTAGAAATTTATAAGATTCTAAAAATTATGAATATAGCACACCCAAAAAAAATTTAGTAGTGTCCACCATAATATCAAAATAAAACCCCCCTCCCCTACCCCCAAAACATATTTCACACTTGTTTTTTATTTTTTATTTTTTTTATAGTCAAAAGATATTTCACTTAAATATTAACAAATATTTGTTTGGTCTATCTTTAATTATTTATTTATTCGGTAGAAAAAGCGTTTATTATGACATAAAATTTGATGTATTTCAACATCATAAATCTTAATTCCAATACTTTTCTATTAAATTGTGATATGCTACACAGACACACACAAATATCTATATATATATATATATATATATATATAAATGGAAAAAAGCCACTTCCTCTAAATTATGAGATGATTTTGCCACATTTGATAAATTTCTACTTTTAAATTTTATAAAAAATCATAGTAATGATATTTTTGGATCTCTCATATATATCTCTTTCTTTATCTTATTTTATAAAAAAACATGGTAAAAGTTTTTTTTTTTTTTTTTTCATCAAAATCAATTTAAGTTGACATTTGATAAATAACTACCACATTACTGTATATATCCCAAATGCAAGAACATTTCCAAAGAAAAAATCAAAGGCTTCGTTTCAAAAATCAGAGGCCTAGTTTTAATGTTTTATGCAATTAAAAAAAGAAAAAAAAAAAGTGAGTGGTGGGTACTTTTGTGATACAAATGTATGGTTTTGATTTTAAGCGTAATTTCGTCCGAAAATTTTATCACACAATCACTCAAACGAATGTTTCATGTTAAGGGTAATTTTGTCCGAAAATTTTTCTAAGACAATCACTCTAACATATGTTAGTTAAAATGACCCCCTCATGATAGTTAAGGAAGGTTAATTGCTAAAGATATTTATAAGGATTTTTTTTTGCAAATGAGTATTTTAAAAATAAAAATAAGATACGAATATAAAATCCATTCGTTAATAAGTAATACTACTATAATATTTTTAATTATTTTATTCATATAATCATGTATGAAATCATGATTAGGAGTTTAGAATTACACTTTTATTAATTTTCTTTTCTTAATTTTTTTAATCATTTTATCCATTTTTTTTGTTTTCTTACCCCATGGCATTCAACAAGAGTTAAGCGTGGAAGTCAAGCAGGGCTGGCTCGAGTCTTAGGCGACTTAGGCGGTTGTCTAAGGCTCCAGCCAATAGGAAGATTCCAAAATTTTAAAATTTTTTATATTAAGTTATATTATAATTATTTCATAATATTGTTAAACTCCAATAAATATAAAATTTTTATATTAAATCTCAAATATTTATATTCTAAAATAACTTTTCTGTCACTCTCCACTCATTTTGATTTTATATTAGGCCTCAAATATTTATATTCTAAAATAACTTCTTTTTATTTTTTAATTTTTTTTTCTCTCTCTCTCTCTCCTCATTCATTCCGATTTTATATCAGGCCTCAAATATTTATATCTTAAAATAACATCTTTTTTTTTTTTCTCTTTTATCTCTCCTCCCTCCTTCTATCGAATTCTAATTGATACATAAATTTAATATTGGCCTCCAAAGATTTATATTCTTATTATATGACTTTTTTTCCTTCTTTTTTTCTACTCTTATTCACGTTTTAGAATAAATCCTAACCAACAAAAAAATTTAATATTAGACCAAAAATCTTTCTTTCTCATCAACAGTAAAATATTAAATATCTATTTAAAGTTTGGAAAAATTGCAAAAACTTTCCAAATATATATATATATATTATTTATATTTTATTTTATTCTTTTTAACAAGTCTTCTCCTACCACTCTCGTTGCAAGTTTACACAAACGCATTTTTGTTCTATTGAAAATTTTTATAGAAGGATTGGATTTGAGTTTTCTAAATCAGATTCAATGGTTCTTTTTTTAATTATTTTTTAATTTTATTAATTTTTATTATTATAAATTTATGTATATATATATATATATTTGTATATTTTATTTTTGAGCTGTGACTAATTTTATTTATATTGTTGGAAAAGTCACTTTTTATTTTTCGCCCAAACCCCAAATTAGATTGACCCGTCCTACAAATAGTCAACAGAAACTATCGTTCATTTCAATGGACCATTATATCCTGGTCACATATAGATGGCGGCAACTCATGGGGAGAGATCAAAATTCAGAGCATGAAACCAACCATCACCACTCTCTCTCTTCTCCTCCTGCTCAATACTCTCTCTCTAGCAGTGCTTTCTCACTCTGAACCTAAATCCGAATGCAAAGCATGGCTGGTCCAATCAATTCCTTCCGACATGCCTCACCTCTCTCTCGTCCCCGGCGTTCTCTCTACCGGTAATTTTCTTTATTTTTCATCTCCTTCATTTTCTTAGTTACCAAACATAAAATTTTGGGCTTTTATCTCTTTCTTTTCATTTTCTCTGCACTTGTAAAATCATAGTTTGTAAGTTCCTTTTTTCGGTATATTCCATTTTCGGCATAATACCTCAGTTTTTTGCCTTTGCTCTTCTCGGCTACTGAGAAAATGTTAGGGAATAGAAAGACGATGATGGTCTTAGGTTTTTTATGATTTGGGGCTTGAGAAAGTGCACGAAACCTTCACACTGACCCCACTAGTCTAATACAACTTCTTCACATGAGTTGACCATCTCATTTTTGAAAAAATTAAAATGACAGAACAACAAATGATGGTCCTGTGAATCCAGTTGCAAATCAAGTTTCTGAAGTAAAATTTGTTTCTTGTTTCCGGTAACATGCAGAACGGAGAGCTTGAACATGGTAAAACAAAGCAATTGGAGAAAAATAAAGATTAATAAGCCACAAAAAATGCACAAGTTTGTACATTGGTTACCTATGGGCTACATCCATGGATAACAGTCAAGTAAAATTTTACTGTGTAATCGGAGAATTTACAAGGAGACAACATGACAACTTACATTTCCAAATACAAGGAAAGCCCCTTATCCCAATTCTACCAATACCACTTATTAAATAGTTGGTGGATTGATGATTTTTATTATTTACTATGTCTTATATTTCTGTTGAGTTAGTTTAATTTTAAAAAGTAGTTAAAATTGGTAATTCATCTAATAAGACCTATTCATTCCCCCTCAAAGTCTAGATCACAGACCTTGCGCAACATTCCATCAGAGTATCGGGTCTGGTTCTTACACTTGTCAAGAGTTTTTATTTATATAGGTCTCTACTCAACTGACCTAAGCTTACAATTATTTGGCCTAGTAATGGAAGAGTTTTAAAGTTCTTCGCAGCCAAAAAGAGCATGAAGACGGGATCCAAAATTTATTTATGTACTTGTTTGTTGTATTTTCCTAATGTTATTTTTTCTTTTTGACAATCAATTGAGTGGTTGTTTTGTTTTTCTTTCAATTCAAAATTTTGAAATATATTTTGTGAATTTATTTTTCACATGTGAATGATTAAGCGGATGTTTTTCGGTGGTTGGCCGGGAATTCTTCCCAGAATCTGGACATAATAGCACAGTACTGGCAATTAATAGCCCATCCTGATGATCCTCGTTCTGGGGATTATGGATACTCAAAAGCTGATATGCAGAAATTCGGTGCTAATGAAGGTTTTGGTGTCTATAAAGACATCGAAAATGCTGCTGATCGCAATGTGACTATCAGGTATATATCTGTGCATATATACATACTTTAAATTTAAATTTGACATGGCAGTCTTTGTATCAAATTTAGAAAATTGGTAGTTGTGAATGACAATCGCCTGAAGGTCTTTGTTGACAAGTTGCATGTAATTTCAAAAATTTAAAATTCCTTGCAAAACTATATGCGGAAAATTACAGTTATGATGTGACAGTCTAATATAAAGCTCGCTAATTTGCACATTATGTAGTTTTTTTGATAATTTTTTTCTGTAAATGAAAATTATGTAGTTTTTGTGATGCTAATTTCTAAAAGTTACATGTGAATGCACAAGTTACATTCAAATTTGCTTTACTTAAATTGATTGGAATAGCTAATAGTCACTTGCTTTTGAATGTTATAACTCATAAATCGTAATCTTTGTATTGGTTAACCATATAACATTAATAATATTTCTCTTGTTTACATGTCAAACTAGCCATTTTTCTTTGCTTATGAAACTGGATTTATTTTCAGGCTTCTACAGCACTCTGGAGTCTATCCTGATTACACAAAAGAACCATCTGACCTTGCTTTAGGAAGGCCAAATGTAAAGAGCGTGACATTACTGCTTAGCAAATGGTGGGGATCAGGCATAGTCCATGCAAAAGTTTGGATATCAGATAATCGAGATGTTTATATTGGCTCTGCGAACAATGACTGGAAATCTCTCACTCAGGTATTCTAATGCGTTGCAGTTTTAATCTAATAGAGAAGGCATAATTATTTTATCTTCTTTATCTGAAATCCTTCAAAAATTCTTGTAATTAACAATATTTAACATATATCTTGTATTCGTAATATTGATACTGTTGATTGCTCAGAAAAGCTGCTGCTAATAAGCCAGAATGTTCCTTTATAAGATCCTAGGTTGCTCTACAACAGTTCAGTCCTAGCCCTTTACTTAAAAATATAATGTAAGCATCACTAATTTGTCCACCAAAAAGAACATTGTTAACGGATTTAAATAGTTAAGTTACATCCTCTCTAATTGTTTAAGCTTTTAGAGTAGATGGTTGTTAACGTTGTATCAGAGCAAACAATGTCATGTATTCAAACCTCGGCGTCACCCTGATAATTAAAATTGAAACACGTGTTGGACCAAAGCAGTGTTATCAAAGGCGCACCTAGGCTCCAGGCTCATACAGGCGCAACACTTACCCCTGTTGTGTGCTCAGTTGAGCTTTTGACAACATTTGTGCCTTTAATATGGAATATGAATATGCTTTGATAGTAATTTAATTTTTCGATTGTGCGCCTTGCTTCACTCAGGTGCACGCCTCACCTTGTGCCTAGGCTTCAAAGGACCTCTAGCGCCATAGTGTGCCTTGGGCCTTTGATAACACTGGACCGAAAGAAGGCCACACATGAGGGGGCGTGTTGCAGAATTTAAATATTTAAGTTATACTAATAGCTTAAGCTTTTAGGGTAGATGGTTGTCAACAAACATAAATTAAAGTGATCAATATGCTTCAATGGTCACTCTGGAGTATATCATGATTACACAAAAGAACCATCCGACCTTGCTTAAGGAAGGCCAAGAAGGCCAAAAGTAGAGAAGGTCACATTACTGATTAGCAAGTGGCGGGGATCAGGCATAGTGCACACAAAAATTTGGATATCAGACCATCAAGATGTTTATGCTGGATTAACTGGAAACCTCTCACTCTTGTAAGCTAATACATTGCAGTTTCAATCTAATAGAGAAGGCATAATATCTTCTTTAACTGAAATCCTTCAAAAAATGCTAATAAGTACTCCCTCCATCCCATAATAGTTGTCCATCTTTCCTTTTTGGGTTGTCCCAAAATACTTGTCCACTTACTACGTTTAAACAATATATTTCACATCTTTTCATAAAAGACCCTCAAAATTATAAAAAATTTCAAACTTGATTATATATATATTTAAACTTGAAAGGGTAGCTTTGTAATTTTTGAGGGGGACAATGCAATAATTACATGTCTTATACTCCCTATAAGGGACATCTAATATGGGACAGAAGGAGTAGCAATATTTAACATCTATCATATATTCTTATTATTCTACTACTGATGGCTCCAGAAAGCTGGTGCTTATAAGCTAGAATGCCTCTTCAGAAGATCCTCTGGTTGCTCTACAACAGTTCAATCACTACTTAAATGTAGCGCAAGCATCACTAATCTGTCCACCAGAAAGAACATAAATTAAATTTACCAATGTACCATTTGAAAGGTTATATGCCTCACTTGAAATCACATGATTTATAAAATTGAACTATTAATGACAAACTACCAGTAATTTGCACTTAAAATTAGTAATGAAGAAAGAAAACATTAATAGTATATGAAAAACAACATTTATGACAAATAAGCAAATCAAAACACATGAAAGGCACCACAAGATGATAATAGATTGCCCTCCAAAAAAAACCTTCTTGTTTTGAGGATGTTCACGTTCTTGAAAGAAAAAAGAAAGAAAAAAGAAAAAAGAAAAAGAAAAAGAAAAAGAAAAAAAGGAATGAAGAACTCACCATGCATCACCAAGGAAGTTAAAGTGCCTTTTGGTTGTAAGGTTAAGTGTTTTGGGTATCTTAAGTTGAATTACTGTTTCTTCTACCTTGCTTAGTCCATGCTTCCATATGTGAAAGGAATTTTGACTAGTTTTTCCAATCCTAAAGAGAGTAATCAGTTTTTTCTTTGGTTGCTCATTCCTTACCCTTGTTGTTAACCTTCAAATGAATGAGATTAGGGTAGTCAGGCATTATATGTAATATCCTGTTAACAGTTATGCATTCATGATTTCAAAGAAATTTACCATTGCATATATATGTATATTCAATTATTTGTTAGTGGACTGATCAATTAACGGTGTCATGGTTGTCCAACATTTTTAGGTGAAGGAAGTTGGAATTTATCTTGTTGGATGTCCAGGAATAGCAGAAAAGGTTGTGGTCTACTATGACAACCTTTGGAAACTTGCTTCTCTAGATGATTCAGCATACACAAAAACAGTATGGGATGAGCAGTGGCAGATCAGTAGGAAAGTTCCTTGTTGGTCATACTTTGTCCATTCTAAAGAAAGGTGCAGGTATGTTAGAAGGAACTTGCTTTAGACCAAGTAAAGTTGAACTTTTTACCAGTATGTAAACAACGCTCTGTGATGTTTAAAATTGTTTTACAACATCAGGATACTTTGCCACGTAGAATCTACCTCCTGTCTTGCGTATAAGGGTCGTTCCTATGATTTTAAAAAGTGCCTGTTATTATCTTGCCACAGCAGCTGCTTAATGGTCGTGGCAGGTCTTCTGACTGTTAATGGTCCGTAATCTTGGTTCTTACTAAACCTGGACATCGTTGTTAAAATTTGTTGACTTCATATTAATGTCTAGCTTTCAAACTTAGAAATTATGTGTCCTAAGTCCTTCATGGATCAACTTCAATATGAATATTCCTTCGATTTTCTTGGAAAAAATTAACTCATGTTCAAACTAATGATAAGTAAATCTGCAAACTAAAATTACATATAATATATAGTCATAGGATGAAGGTGATCTTTCAACTTTCCCTTAGACTATCTGGTCTTTTATTGGAATTCATTTTCCAACAGATTTCTTAGGATTTTTATGCCCCAAGGAATCCAAAGAATCTTGACATGTTCTATTAAGTCTTTTTTTTATTTTTTATTTTTTTTATCTATAAAATCCATACAATACTAATCTTCATCAAAGTATATGACGAGCTGTCTGTTTGAGTATTCTGAGGTTTCTTAGGCGAATTAACATTTTTATTGACATTCTTCTTCTTTTAATTGTTGAATTTCCTATTAATACCCCTTCTTTGTTTATTGGATTTATTATTATGAAAGTTACGTTATTTTAGTAGACTCTGTCTTCAGCATCTCTCCTACGTTGATTACAATAAAATCTAGTGTGACCTTATCTGTCACAACATGAGCAGTAAAGAGTGGGGAGCTGAGAACTCATTTGCATTTGTACATTCTCTTATAATCATTTTAAAGAGAAACACTACCAAACAAATTATTAAAGGCAAGTTGAAGCTTACTTATGGCTTCATCTTCCTTTTTGGGTTCACTACCAGTAAAAGTTTCTGCATCATCTTCTGTTTCAGTATCTAATTCTTTTTAACCTTCCTAGGACACTCGCCACATGCCTTTTTTTCACCATAATTCCAACATGTGACAGTATATGACGTTTTCTTCTCTTCCCTAGGTTTTTCTTTTTTCTTTTGAGAAAATTCTCTTAGTAGACTTAGTGTTGTACTCAGATTTCTTTAAAAAAATTCTTAAACTTTTTAGTAAGTAGAGCTATCTCATATTTGGTCTCATTACTTGAACTATCTGCAGTTTCTTCCTTGGCTGCCTTTAGTGTTATACCTTCATTCTTCTTAGTAGGAGAAAAGTTCAATTTGTTAGTCTGAAGATTAAACTGGTGTAGTACATTTATGTACTTTCTAAAAAATTTCCATGCTTCTTTAGTAGTAGTGCAATTTGTGATTCTAGCAAATTCAGTAGGTTCCATGGTAGTGAAGAGGGCATTTAAGGCTCTAGAATTATATGTTGCTTCAAAACAAGTGAAATGTTTATGCTGACACGTGCATTTGAAAAGCACATTTGTCCGACACGTGCATTTGAAAAGCATATCCAACAATTATATTTTATTATATTATTACTTCAAAACAAGTGAAATGCTTATATTGAACACTATGTTTCATAAAGATATGATTTTTACTCTAGTAAACTAAATTAAATTTAAAATTGTATGAATATTTAGCAGTGTCCCATATATCCTTCTGTGTGGAATTCGATAAGTCTGACATGTGAATACATGCCCGTACTTTACACATGCACCACCAGAGTCCATGTAAACATAGTTTGATACTTCCATCCTTGTCTTCTTGACAAGCAAATTAGGCACAAACTGAAAATGTTTTGCAGCTTTGTTTATATTGTTAACGTAAAGTGTAATTTTGTGGCAGATCACCTCTTCCTCATTATGTAGAGGTTCACCACATAGCAGGCTATCCAGTACTATCAGACCCTTACATGTTTCAAATGCCAATTCAAACTCCAGGATACAACCATTCAACCTTGCAGCCTCAACCCAGCTATCTCTCATTTGCTCCTCCAGAGGTCAGTGGGTCAATGCCAAAAATTGTTTATCTCACTAAGTTCTGATTTTACTGTACTGACTAAAGGGTCTTCTGGAAATCGCTTGTTCTTTTTCTAATTAAGAGTATTATGGAAAACTCGTTTTTTATAATTGATTTGTTACAAATAATTGTAGATGAACAATTCATTTAAATTCTGAATTAGAAACACCAAAATGGATTCGTTTTGTGCAAAACAAAATTCTGTTATCCAGCAGTATTCAGTTGTCTACCAATCAAAATTTGATACACAGACTTTTGTCTATTTTAATTATTTTTAGATGAAATAGAATCTTTTGGTTTGTTTATTTAAAGTTCAAGTGATAGGTGGCATAAATTTAAATGTCTATCTTGTGGGTAGTCGTGATATTTATATATATATATATATTTTTGGAAGTATTTTTTTATTTTTAATTCTTGCTTTTGGAGGAAAATCAAAGCAGCCTTTTCTTTTGAAGATAGAAAAATAATTCTGGAATTTTGATAGATAATGTCTTGGATGTTCAACATCTAGTCTGATTTTTGCTTCATTTGTCTGATATAATTTTGAACTGCAGCTGTCATTTGGTAAGTACCAGGCAGATGAACAGGCATGGGTGGACACAATTAAATCTGTAGGAACTGGAGCAACTGTCAGAATTAGTACTATGGATTGGCTTGGACAATCCCAATACATGAAGCAAACGGTTTATTGGTCATCCCTTTCCTCGGCAGTATCAGAGGTAAATATGATTTGTGATTTCTTCGATATTTCTTTTGAACTTATTTTACTTCTTGTACAATCCCAACACTAGAGGCCTGCTGTGCATATTATGCGTGTACATGATGTGTTTATGGTTATCATTGAAATGAATTGGTGCAATGCGGGTGCAACATAGCTTTTTACTTCTTTGCAACTCGTAAGAAATTCCCAATAATGATTGCCAAGTTTTAACCATTGCTTGGTTCGTAAAAAGTTTGGGTTGCCAAATTGCAAGAATCGGACTTGGCTCGAAATCTTGAAGTGCATGTGTCGTCTCTACTATTGGAGACGTGGCAAAGATAGATAATTAGGGTTGATTTTCATTTAATAATAATATTACCATTATATTAGTATTTTTTTATTTTAGGGATGTTTTAGTAACTTAGTATTTCAGGGTTTTATTTATAGTAATAGGATTTGATTGAGGTTTTTTACTTGATGATTATTTATACAGGGGTTGATAACACCATTAAGGCATGTTTTTATGATCCAATATTGAATATACAAATATTACAGTGATTTCTTTTCCCGCATTCGTCTTCTCTTCTCTCTCATTCTCTTTCATGTTCTCCTTGAATTTTGATATTGAAGCACCTCTACCCCATCCTGCATCAATAAGAGCAGTCACTTGTACATAATAGTGCTAAAGACTAGATAAATATCCCATCAACCCCTCTATGACCTCGCTAAGCGGGACAAAAACTTGGTAATGGCCTTTGATTTTTGAGTTTTTTCATCTTTGTTTTGTTATCTTTAGATTAATAACAATTATATTCTTAACCATTTTTTAGATAATCCCATTTTCAATTTTTATATTCCTATTAAAAGATAATCAGTCTTAAGATAATGAGTATGAAGGATATAGAATCGTTAACCAAGGGTCTTATACATCAGAGTACACACTGTTCAATTAAATCTAGAGGATAGTTTTTGCGAATAACTAACTTTCAAATTTTAGTTAATCCTTGTTCAATTTTCAGCTAGTTTCATTATCCACACACAAAAATTCAAACACGTAAATCATTAAATAAAATAAAATGGAGATACAAAATCTATTAAACGGAAAACCCATGGTACAGGTGTAGATAATTGTTAGAGGGTCTCATCCCACATCACATCCGGTATATATGGGTGGGTATACCCAACAACTTAAACTTTTGAGTTAGAGGGCAAGCACCTGATCCGTTACAGTTGGTATTAGAGCCAGACCCAATCCTTGATTCGGTTTCATGCCAAGTACTAGCCGAAAGGAGTCCGGGCCCCACCCAGATTTGGCAGGGTGGTCTGACCGCATCGAGAGTGTTGCGAGTTAGGGTAGGGGAGAAAGTTCGAGGGCCTCATCCCACATCGGATCTGGAGGAGAAAGTTAATTGGTATATATAGTTGGGTATGCAACACTACCTAACAACTTAAGTTTTTGGGTTAGGAGGAAAGCGCCTTATTACAATAATCCAGTATAGGGACGGGTGGGTGCTTCGTGATCCGACCCAAAAGCTTAAGCTATTAGGTGGGGTTAACACCTAACCCATATATACCCATTAACTTTCTCATCCGGATCCGATGTGGGACAAGCTCCCCCACCCGAACTTACAATGCCCTTTTTGCAGCTCGGGCCACCCTGCTTACTTGGGGTGAAGACCCGGACGTTTGACTTGACACCGGATTAAGGACTGAATTTGGTTTTGATACCAACTGTAACGGATGGGTGCTTCACGATCTGACCTAAAAACTTAAGCTATTAGGTGGGACTAACCCCCAACCCATATATATCCATTCACTTTTCCATCCGGATCCAATGTGGGACAAGCTTCCCCTTGTTACAGACACCTAGACTCACACCAGACGATGGTTGTTCAAGTCCTTGATCTTCACTATATCACCTGGTTGATGCTTTATTCAGTTTTCAACGGATCTAGTTATCAATCAAATATTCTTGGCTGTGTAAAAAGATGTCATAAGCATTACCCTAGACTAACTATGACCCCCTATTTGTAACCGATCCACGAATCCCATATGAAATAGGAAAATAAATCCTTTTAAAATTCTGTTTCCGGAGAGGTTTTGTGCCAACAGATAGATCGAAACACTTTGTCCTATTTCAACCGATCCAGTTATCAATCAAAGTATTCTGGACTTCGTCACTAATTTTATTTATCCATTTCGATTGATCGTCGATCAAAGCTTATTGTTATTCTGAAGTCAATTTTGATCTATTGAAGCTTCAAGCAAAGCTTGCTGTTTTTCCAATAATATTTTGTTCAAAATGTCAATTGATCTTTAAAATTTTGGAAGTTCAATAATCCTATTTGAAAAAGAACATTCTTTGTGCCTTTCTAAGAGTAAACCTAGGTTGTGGATGGTCACTAAGGTCTTGTCTCACCGTAACCTAGATATGCGATTGAGTTTGAGAGATTTTCTACATGTTTTTCACTATTCTTTATCTTCATCATCTCTTTTCGGTTGTGAGAAAATGACTCAAAGCATTTTGCATAAATTACAACCCTAGTTTTGAGTAGGAAATTGCCAAATCACATGACTCAATATCCTGTTTATTTCTTTTTGCTAAGGTAAGTTTTATTACCAAAAAAGTTCAGCATTTAGAAAATTAGAATGAACTTTAAAACATGTTCAAGCTAAAGAAAAAATCTTACATCCCTAGAAGCAACTAGGAAAACACCAGGATGTACTTTGTGATGAACTCTCACATCCTGATAGGCCAGGGAAACATTCCTGCTAGTCATCTACTGACTTAGTGAAGGATAAGTTGCCGTGCCTCTAATTAGGAGACAAGACCGTCCCATGGAGGGAGGATCTATGGGCTCCCAAGAACAAGTGGGCCTCCATGATGAATCATATGCTCCTCTACATTGCAAAGCTTGAGACACTAACACATGCCAACCCTCTTACTGGATCAATCTTATGTGGATCACTTTTGTTATGTTGGTTGGCTGAGTTACTTGAGAATCCAACTAATATAGCTACTTGGGCTTTTCGAGCTTCTAACCTCTTGGCTCTTGCCTTCTTGGATTGAATGTTATGCATCAGGCTGAAATAGATTGACCCAATACATTGTGAATTAGGCATTTGTTCATTCTATTTTGAGTATGATAAAGGTTTTAGTGCCATGCCTCGTGCTTTTGGAACAAATTTTTTTGAAAGTGATTATAAATTTCTGAGGCAATTATTTGTCAATTCCACCCATTACTTGATTTTTGATTTACAGTTCCTAATTTTGCTAATCTAGCTATCTTGTCTAGGGCCATAAATCACATAGTAAAAATCAAGTTCTAAAGCAAGTGTATTTGGGGAAGTATATTACTCGGTGCAGCTATCTTTGATCCGGTAGGTTTATTAGGACAGGAGCCCAATAGGAAGACAAAACGGAAAAGAGGAGGAATACAGGATGTTCCACTGTCATACTTTTTCAAGCCGTTGTTCACATTTTCTTTTTATCTTTCTGTTGACTCTTGGAACCCTAAAACCTCGTATCACATGTAGTTACTAAATTGATAACTCATGCATCGTCTCAGATGGTTGTTGATAGTATATATATATATAATTTTTTTTTCCCCTAGTTGTTATTGATAGTATACTGAAATTATGTTGCTTGGTTGGGGAAATTTCCTTCAGCAATTTTTGAGACCAAATGAGAAAAAACATGTACAATCTTCCAGTCTGGGCTTTTGAAAGCAGACGAATGTTACATATATACATAAAGATGGTGTCATCAAATATAAATTTTCAGTTTAAATCCATTCTCTAAAATTCTCAAAATTTAGGTTTACTTCAACCACTATGATTACCTAAATTGAATGTCTTCAAATGCTATATAATATCTTGTGTGATCATATTATTCAATTTTGTTTGCGGGCTGTCTCTAGCTTGTTTTGCTGAAATAAATTGACCTTGCTGATTCTGTCCTATATTTGCACTTTTATATGTTTTTTCTTTTTCTTTTTCCTAACAAAGTCCCTGTATGGTAGGTTGTCTTCTCCAAGAATGCAAAGGTGAAGATACTAGTTGCATACTGGGCACATTTCATCAACAACACAGATCAGTATCTGAAGTCTCTTCTGTACTCTAATACCCTGTGCTTATCTTCAAAGTATAACCATTGTTCCGGCAATGTGGAGATCAAGTATTATGTTGTACCGGGTTGCAATTTGACTGGACCTGCTATTCAGAATGGGACTAGCACAGGAAATGTCTACCCGGGCTATTCCAGGGTCAACCACGGAAAGTATGCAGTTAGTGATGTGCGTGCCCACATTGGAACGAGCAATTTGGTATGGGATTACTTCTATACCACAGCCGGTGTTAGCTTTGGCACCTATAACCCTGCCATTGTTTCTCAACTTCAAGAAATCTTCGATGCTGATTGGAATTCTCCGTACGCGATTCCAGTTGAACCATTAGTGGAGAGTCATGCTTACTCAACTTGATAGCAACATGAATTTGTTTTGGTTGGCAAATTGAAAATGAGTGAAATAGGAAGCCTAGAAGAACCATATATAAAAGCTTTGAAGATTCGTGATTGTAAATGTACATTAAGGAGCAGGTCGTTTGCTTTTTAATTGCTTATTTTTCATATAATAACTCATTTTATGTGAGAACCTGTTTCAGAATAACAAATGTGAGCCAAACAACCCCTTCTAAAAAAAGGGAAAAACCGGTTCACCATATCCTAATGCATGTTTCTTGCACAGAAGGGCAAGGTTTCTCACTTTTCAAAATTTTAGCTAGACTTGAAAGTAGCCTTTTAGTATCCTAATGCAAGGTTTCTTAAATTTTAGACTTGAAAGTAATTGAGCAGCTTTTTAGTGGTAAAAAGAGAAAGATTCGGTCGTAGATTCCCTCTTAACACTATCTACTGTCCATTGATTACTTTCAGAATTTCCTTCTCCAACTGGACTGGACTGGACATCCTTTTCTTTGTTTTATATTAGGAGTTCTTCTCTGCATGTTTCAACAATTATTATTAGTACAAGAATGAATTCTTTAAATTTGGTTCATTCAGTTTCACATATAAGCAATCAATTAGTATACATATATATATATATATATAGATACGTATATATTGGATGTGGAAGTGGAAGTTATTTGGCAGGCGACCATGGTGTCATGGCCGGAGTGTGAAGTCCTGTTTGAGAAAAGGGACATCTCTTCTAATGGGCATTATTCTGTATTGGGTTATTTATTTATTTATTTTCGAATGCTTAAGCAATATATATACATATATATATATATATATATGGAAAATTTACAAGGCCAATTTTTCAGGACATCCCAACAGCCAGGAAGCCCAAAGAGAAACCCAAAACAATTACAACCCAAAGCAACTAGCACTTAGCCCAAGAGAACCGGCCCAGCATAGGAACCCAACAAGGTAAGCTTCAACCCAACATGAAAACGGTGAGCGAGATACCCTGCAATAACTGCCGGTGTAGCAAATTTTATGGGTATGGACAATCCGGTGTAATCTGCGGTGGAGGGCGAGGGCAGCGGTGGAGTCCCTGGATGATGACCTGAGGGTGTTAGCTATGGAGTTAGCAACAAGATGTATGACTTTCTGTTTTGATGAAGATGAGTTCCTGTATAATCGATTGTTGCTTTCGCTCCAAATAACGTATTGGGTTATTTATTCAGCCTAAGAAAACCATATATTAACCATAGGGCTTTTAGGGTTCGGATGATGTTTATACTGGGCTAAGTTATTTGCCTGTAACAGGTTTGTTGGCCTCAATTATTGGGCTTGCCTAGATTTGGATTGATCATCCTTTTGTTTGGCCCAAGTGCCCATATAATTTTTATTAATGGGGGAAGTGTTAATTATGACAAAAATTGGGGTGAAAGGGTAATTACAAAAAAGCCTCGCAATAGTTGCAACTGGAAAGAGGCTAGGGTATGGCCAGGGTCCTCTTAACCGCCGTTCACCCCCCGAGCTGCTCGTATCGCTTGCTCCAGTAGATCACATACCAAGCCTTGTCTCTGTTAGCTCTGAGCCACTCCGTTTTTGAGTTCAGGCGATTGATTCATAAAGTTTAGGAACTCATGACAGCTCGGGTAGCTATACTTTCTCTGTAGCACCAGTTCGTTTGGCAGAGCAAAGAAGACTGTGAGCCGCAGCCAAGTGTGGGCTTAGAGAGAGAGAGCGAGAATGCAGAGATTGAAAGTATTGTTACCATTGAAGCGTTCGTTGCATATATATGAATTTCTCTCTCATCACAGAACCTTATCTTCTCTACCCAACTACGCCCAACACGATGATCTTCAAGACCAGGCAAGTTTATCTTAACACACACTCTCTCTATATGTATATGCGTGTGTGCATTTGAATTGGTCAATATTTTGAAACCCATTTATCTTTCTCTCAAATTTGTTTGTATCCATGTTGGTCTTTGAAGAAAGCCATATCGTCTTTCTATGTCCAAGAAATGTTCTTTATTATTCTATGTCTGTAAATTCAGGTTTTAGTTGAGGGAAGAGTTAAATCAAGAGCAGCTATACTCAACAGACCATCTACACTAAATGCTCTCACTAATCCCATGGTGTGTCCTCTGTCCTCCAATTTTCTCCATTTCTATTTTGTGGGTTTTTCCAGTAATGTCCTTTAGTTCGTAGCCATATCTAAATTTTGTAAAACTTTGTTTTCCATTCCAGATTGGTCGGTTGAAAAGACTGTATGAATCATGGGAAGAAAACATAGATATTGGGTTTGTCATTATGAAGGTAATATATTTTTGTGCATCTTTTTCCCCAACTGTTGGAAGTCCAGGTTTTTTAGGAATCGTAAGTTACTTTTGATTTCATCTTTGAAGGGTAGCGGCAAGGCATTCTGTTCTGGTGCTGATGTTGTTGCCCTCTATCAGTTGCTTAATGAAGGTGGGTCGCCCTCTTTTGTGTGTGTGTGTGTGTGTGTTTTCGGAGTCCAGCATTTGAATTCTTTCGGATTAAGGTATCAACTTAACTAAGGTTGATTTTGGGTACATTTTCTATTGCAATAGATTTATGTGCTTCCTTTTATTTTCTTTGGAAACAACTTGAGAAATATTAGTATAAAAACTCGATTGATTTCATTACTAGCATATATCAGATCATTTGACTAGGAATAATTTTACATAGTTCTTGCTCACTGAGTAAAACGACTAGTTCTAATGTACATACTTGACTAATATTTGTGGTAGAGTGTGGGACTATTTAAAATTGTACTGTTATGGAATCCACTGCATACCTTGCTGGAGAGGATATTAATAAATAGAACTAGTGATAGATTTGATGATTAATTAACTTTGGATTTTATTTGATTGCTATTATTGCAATTTCTTGAATATTAATGTGTAAAACTTGAAATGGCCTTCGATTTTTGGCACCCCCTTTCCCCTCCAAAATTTTAAAATCTTCCATGAATTTGTTACAAGGGTTGGAGAAAATAGGGAACAAAATTATGGTTATTTGCAGTTCTGGATACAACCATGGCGCACCCTTGGATTTTCTGGCTGTGTACCCTCTTCGTTTCCACATCTAGTGGGTCACCTCCACGGGATCTTCTGTCCCTGGACCTTCTCCTTTTCCAACATGAGTGTCCAGATGTTGTTGAATTGGACAGGAAGATAAAAATATTGAAATTTTATTGTATTGATGATTGATCAGATTTCTGGGAGATTATGTGGTTTCCATGGTTGGACGGTGATTGTAGCCATCAATATACTGCAAAAAATTGGGCTTATGGTGGATTTAATAACAAAATAGCAACACTTCCGTGTCACTGGCGATGAGTTGTACTGCGTGTTATATAACAGCTCAATATATATATATATATATATATATTGAGCTGTTATATGTATATATGTATGTTTCTCCAAAGGCAAAGAAGACTAAAACAGCTCAATATTTGACTCTTTTACTTTTTAACTCCTTAATATGACCTGCTTGTAGTTGAGAAGAAGTCTCACTTTGTCGATTTATCGATTATGCTTTTATACTCCTTAATATGATCTGCTCAATGTATTTTTAGTTTTTTTTCCAAAGGCAAAGAAGACTAAAACAGCTCAATATTTAACTCTGTTGCCTTTTAAATCCTTAATAGTTAATATGATCTGCCTCTAGTTGAGAAGCAGTCTTACTTTCTTGATTTATAGATTATGATGTTATTACTAGTGGTAATAAATTATGATTTTACACTTGTACTTACTAATTACTTGTGTTTCTGAAATTTTGTCAATTACGTTTATTATGTGCAGGAAAGATTGAAGAGTGTAAATTTTTTTTCAAGACACTGTACAATTTTATATACCTTCTAGGAACATATCTGAAGCCACATGTAAGTATTGAACCATTCTCAAGTTTTATATGGAATATTTTTGACATATATTTTGAACTTGAGCCTTCTTATCTAAGATTTTTGTTCTTTGCATTTGTAGATAGTCGTGTATAATGCGGCTTTTTTCTTTCTTACAAAGCTCATGTGTGAAAATTTATAAGTGTTGCATGTGTGATCCCAATACTTGTTTTGAATATACCATTATCTGCTTCAAAATATGGGAGATGAGTGATCTTCATAACCTATTAATTAGTTTAGAACCTAACTTGAGCAGTTGAAGTTTGCTCTACAAAACTATGGAATCAAATTCAGTTTGTTAGACAAACTTTCTCTTACTTTATTGAAACGTAATTTTTTTTTTTTTTGATAAGTAAAACATAATTTGAATGATGGATTAATGTTTGTGGCAATATTTGTGTATAAGGGAAAGAGGCTAGAAGAACTTAAATGAAATATTTTTAGAACTAGTTGACAAGTAAAAACCGTTATTTTGGCATAGGTGCAATAGTTTTGGAAGCGGGGTTATAGTGACTACTATCTATTTGGTTACCTAACTTGAGCAGTTGAAGTTTGCTCTACAAAACTATGGAATCAAATTCAGTTTGTTAGACAAACTTTCTCTTACTTTATTGAAACGTAATTTTTTTTTTTTTGATAAGTAAAACATAATTTGAATGATGGATTAATGTTTGTGGCAATATTTGTGTATAAGGGAAAGAGGCTAGAAGAACTTAAATGAAATATTTTTAGAACTAGTTGACAAGTAAAAACCGTTATCTTGGCATAGGTGCAATAGTTTTGGAAGCGGGGTTATAGTGACTACTATCTATTTGGTTCATAAGAAGAGATGGTTTGGTTTATAGATGCTTTCTTATCTAAATTATGCATGATTGTTTTGAGTAATCTTTTGGCTTTGGAGTGTTATCAATTGGATTATCAATGTCTGAATCCTTATCAAATTTACACTCCATATACTCAGTTTTAGTTCGACTAATTCTCAGTCCTTTCGGTTCTAAAGTATATCTCCGCATTTCTAGTTTCATTGCTAAGTTCTCTTTAGAGATATCCATGAGCACAATATCGTCGGCAAACATCATGCACCATGAAATCTCATTTTGAAGGCCTTTCGTTATTTCATCTAAGATTATTGTAAATAGATATGGGCTTAGCACTGATCCTTGGTGCAATCGTATGCATATGGACACCTCACAAGTGTCACCACACGTGGTTTGAACTTTAGTTTTTGTATTTATATACATATCTTGGAAACTTTTTATGATTTGTAAGGGAATTTGTTTTTGTTGTAGGCACCAACAAAATTTTAGTTTAAGTAAGAATTCCTCAAAGCTTTGACATAGGTTTTACAGTCGGTTGCCAACCTAATACTAACCCACCTCCTTTTCACAGTCAGTTGATAACTATGAGTAGTAGCTTTAATATTTCATTAAAATTATATATTTGTCTTACATATTTAATGTTTAAATAGACTGATATACTGTACTGTTCTCACCATGTCCATATTATTTTTTTGGTTTTTGTAGTCTTAGAGTATTCAAGTCATATCGTGTCTGTATCTTGTGTCTACTGCATAGCACGTAGGTGACTTTAGGCATTTGTATTGTTGGCTGCATTGGCAATTACCAAATTTATATCATAGACATGCCTTTTCTTTATTTATCTTTTATTTTTTTAAAGACACAAGATAATTCATGCAAAGTATTTTTTGCATCGTTGTTACTGAGTTGAGTCATTGTTATATACATCTTTAGTAAGTGATTTGCTATGTAAATTGAGGAACACCTAGAATATTTTCATAAATTGCAGATGCTTTTGGTAGCAGTTCGCAAATCAATGTGTGCAAACATAAAATAAAATGGAAAAGGTAATAAGAAATGAGAGCATTAAGTTTTACTTATTGATCAAAAAGAGGAGAAGAAGAAAGAAAATCAATTGATTTAGTTTTTGATGTTTTCGAATCCTCTTGGGTGCAAACAATTCCTTGTTGGGGAGGGGGGAATGTGAGTACCAACTAGGAAAAAAAAAATCAATTGATTTAGTTTTTGTTAGCATTTTATCCTATTTGAAATTGGCATACAAGTTAGAGGTATCCCATGTGATAAGATGAATATCAAATAGGTTAAAAGTAAAATTTTACAAGACAGTTATTAGACTAAATATCTTTTATGTAGTAGAGTGTTGGGCGTTGAACTAGAAACAACACATTCATGTTGTCGAAATGAGAATGTTAAGATGGATGATGAGAGTAACTAGAAGAGGCATGATTAGTAATCAACATGTTAGAGAAAGATAAATAATGACACTTATTAGTGATAAAATAAGAAAAAATATCTTTTATGTAGTAGAGTGTTGGGCGTTGAACTAGAAACAACACATTCATGTTGTCGAAATGAGAATGTTAAGATGGATGATGAGAGTAGCTAGAAGAGGCATGATTAGTAATCAACATGTTAGAGAAAGATAAATAATGACACTTATTAGTGATAAAATAAGAAAAAATAGGCTTAGATAGTATAAACTATGAACATATACAACATAGAACGGAAGATGCAATAATAAAATAAGATTCATCAGTTAAAATAAATAATAAGAGGCAAAGAGGTAGACCAAAACTACCATGGGACAGAGTACTAAAAGACCTTAAGAAATTGTGTAACTTATAATATAAAAAGGGAAGAAGAGAATCAGGTGGGAGATCCTATTCGAATTTGACCAGGGCAAGGATGGTGATGACGACATAGAGACACTGGTTTGCTAAAGGCAAGCTTGGCTGTATGCATCTATGACAATCACTAGCCTGCTGAAAATTGTAAACAAGATGCCTAGGAATGCCCATGTGTCTGCCTTTGTTGATTAGATATTGCTGATTTAGCTAGGGTTACAAATCATAGAGCTCCCAAGGTAAGCAATATGGATAGTAAATTAAATAAATAAATCCAGTTTTTCTCAAAGTCAAGAAGTAGTTTGGGATCCTATGAAATTTATTGGATTTGATGGTATGAATAGAAATTTGTGTGCAATATGTTGAATGGTAATAGGATTTTTCTTGAATAACTTGAAATTGAGGTTCAATGACATTAGTTCAGAATGTTGTGAATTTATCTTGTGCTAGAAACACAAAACAAAAGCAGGAATAATATTGGAAGGGATAAAAGTTGAGTGGTACGGAGGATATCAGAAAGAAGCTATGATTACAAGGGGATTAGTAACTGAAAAATGCTCCTCATCTCTAAGCATGACAAAAAAACATAGTACAAGGGGGTTTGTAACTAGAAAATAATCCTCATCTCCAAGCACGACAGACATAGGTTGATGTTTATAGTTAAAACATGTACTTAATAAAGATAGAGGAAAGGAGAAGAGATGGAATAGTGGCAACACATAGTTAATCCTTATGCTTAACACATCTCTGACTTAAGATACCTCCTTGGAAGGAGACATTAAAGAAACATGTCAGGGTTTGTTCTTCCATTTGCAATAGAACTGAACCATCAGATTCCTAAGTGGGAGGGTCATAAATATTGGGTTCAGTGAAAATTTTAAGCTCAATTAAGGAACTGTCTATGTTGTCTTTGGACCAATATCCCAGCTTTATCTATAATTTAATACCGGTTCTTTGACTTGTCATTTTATTTTAATCATAATTATGTTTTAAGTGTTTTTGCCTGATCTTTTTCCTTTGAATGGAAAACTTTGTTTTCCTCAGGGTATCTAAAAGTTTCTGTGTTGCAGTTTAAGTGGAATGATTGATCATATCATATAACTGTCATTTGTACAGGTGGCTATCATGGATGGTATCACAATGGGATGTGGGGCGGGTATTTCACTCCCTGGAATGTTCCGTTTGGTCACTGATAAAACTGTATGTAACTGCTGCTATACATTACCATTTGCAATTAAATTTTAGGAAGCTATCACGAGGGCACTCTCATTGTGAGCTTGCACCCTCCGCCTTTAGATTAGGAGAATGACGAGGTCACACTCTTGCTCCGACGGCTGAGGGCATGATCTCACCTCAAAAGGGCCTCATGGTAGACTCTGCTGAGGGCATGTTTAATTTGATCTCATGAAGTACAAGTGCAAAGAAACACCCTCTTCCATGCTTGGATACCTCCGCTGATGTAGGATCTAGAGTAGCATTACAAGTATAGCTATAAAGGTTAGGGTTAATTTCACTGGCACCCCCTCACGTTTAGCTAAATATCACATTGAAACAACTTTCGAAAATTACTATCACTCACATTACAAATTTTTGATCCGTTTTCACTCACACCCCAAATGTTTGCTTATAAAATGACATTGCTACCCTTTTGACTTTATGTTGACTTGGTTGAAATGACTTGAATACCCTTTGACCTTAATTATATAAATATAAAATTATTCTATACATACATGTGTATATATATATATATTTCTGATGACCAATACCACCACCACCACCAAAATTTGTGACCCAATTCCTACACCAGGTTATACTATGTACTCACATTTCTTATTCATACAAACTTCTCCCTAGAGAGAGAAAGTAACTTACATTATTGTGTTATGCTAAAGTTGAAGAATCTGCTACGTCAACAAGCAAAAGCTCCTCCCTTGCTCAGTTGGCCACCTATGACCATACAACTCTCCCTAGAATCATCTTAAATAAATTTTTGGATAATTAACCTATGCATATACGACATTGACCAATATATATACACACACACACACACACAGTATACACCCACTTCAATCTCTTCCCAACATCAATCATCCACTTATCTCTCTGTATATATATACAATTATATAAGATATAAAAATATATATAAATAATACAGTTTGTAGTATTATGTTGTCTATACTTTCACAGTTCATCATCGTCCCTTTTTGAACATTACCCTTTTTCTGAAAAAATTGGATTTGGTCTCTCTTCATTGTTTTCAGACACCTCCCAGCACCACCACCTAGCTTATATTGACCCAAAAACCACAAATCTTAACCACCATCCCATGCATTCATCCACTGCTTAGTTTATGGGAGTCAACGTGTCTGGTACGTCGATAGCAGCGACCACCATGGTACCTGGTTCTCTTCTTCTTGGTGTTCTGGTTGCTGCCCTTCCTCCTTGTACCAGCCTACAAGGTTGCCGGCAGCAACCTGGTTTGATCTGCATGGATGGCCACTGCTTTGGTCTCTTCTCTCGACACCAGAATGTCGATAGCAATGACCACCTAGTCTGTGGTTGCTGCTTCTTCTCATGCACCTAGTTGTGTGAGGAGAGAGAAAGAGATAGAGGAGAGAGAAAGAGAGGTGTGTATTGGCGGGAGTGGGGTTGGTGGTGGTAAGTAGGAGTAATAATGAGGGGTATAATAGTCATTTAAGTAATCTGATATTTTGGAATAAATGTGATAAAAAAATTAGGTGCAAAGTGTTCAGTCTATAAAGCATGTTTAGCATCAAACTCTTCTAATATGCACTATTCATGTGACTCATGTGGTTGTGTGCGCTTAATAATGTAAATGTTTCTATTCAAATGAATTGCAGGTTTTTGGTACTCCAGAGACTCAAATGGGTTTTCATCCTGATGCAGGGGCTTCCTTTTATCTTTCTCGTCTACCTGGTTTTTTAGGTAAAATTTAGATGCCCATCAAGCCAAATAAATAAATAAATTCAAAAGTTTGCAATTTGTAGTAATTTTTCATGCATAGCTCAGTTCCTTGGTATATGGAACCTATGATATCCTTTTCTACCGGCATTAGTAGTCACAAGCAAAATTGAAGAATGCCTCCCTTGGTATGACATTTTTGCCTATCCTTTGGAGATATAGATGGAGTTTAGGTCATTCACCCAAACTTTGATGAAGCTTTTTGTGAAAGCATCTTGTAATGGGAATCTTTTAAGTTCGCATGTGATATCCAGATTTTGAATTATCAAACAGTATTTAAAGTTTTATACATAAAGTTCTGGCTTAGAAAATAAGAAAACTAAGGATAGGATGTGATATTGATGCTATTGGATTATGGTGCCTGTTAATACTTCGAAGCATGAAAATACAACCCCTAAAAGAGTCTACATACATCATATTGAGAGATGATAAAGTGGTTCCTACTCTCAATATCACATGTTTATTGGTTGAACAACCTAAGCCTTTTTTTATTAAGGTGTGAATACTAAAATCTTGGAAAATCACTTATCAAGAAAAATTAGATATTGATGTTGGCACTAACAGTTTAAAATGATCCTTTGTTAATTTGGGTGTCAACTTTTTCTATTTTTATACAGACATTAAAATTTAAGCTAACCTAGAAAATCCTCCGAGTTCTGAATTTTCTTGCTATTCATATTTGTACGGGTGCCTAATTGAAAGATACTTGACCTTGATATTCTGGGCAACCGTTGCATCCTTGTTAATAGCTATGGCAAAAAAGAAACTGATCATCAAAGGCCGTCTCCACTCCACCACTCCTTCAATTTGCACTCAACTCTTGCAGGTTTTAACTTGAAAATGCTGATTAAACTCTACTTTGATAGACATTATGATCTTCCACAAACTCAAATCATAAAATGAGGGCACACATCGTTCTCCCGTAAATTAGACCATTATATTTCACTTTAATATCCTGGTGCCAATAATGATTACATTTGGCAATGAACTTTAGAGACAAGTTTCCTCCATTGTGGTAGGATGCCCTGTGCACCTATGTGCGTATTTGGTTATTTTTAATAAACTTGTCATTTCCTCAAGAAAAAGCTAGAAAGATTACTGAAATTTTCTCATACTATTTTTATATTTGTTCTAAAAGATGTTTTTTTGTATTAGGATCCATATCTGTAATTTTTTGAATTTCAATTATTACCCATGCATTCCAAAAAACAATATTGAGAATGTGTGTGTGTGTGTGCGTGTGCGTGTGCAGGGGAATACCTGGCTCTAACAGGAGAAAAGCTTAATGGTGTAGAAATGATTGCCTGTGACCTTGCTACTCACTTTTCACTAAATGCAGTTTGTTCTTTGTGCCTTAATCTTCAGTTCGTGCATTTTTGTTTCATTCTTCTTCATCAATGGATTGAAAAATTTACTATTGGTAACAGAGACTTGCGATGATTGAAGAACGTCTTGGTAAATTGACCACAGATGATCATACTGTCGTAGAGAATTCTCTTTCACAATACGGTGACCTTGTCTACCCAGATAAGAGGAGTATTATTCATAAGTAATATTCTATTTCATGGCTTCTAGTTCTACAACCTTTTGTTAGAAAGTCTATGTATCATCTTTATGGGGGAAGCTATTAGGTTTTCTGTTTTTGGATCACAAATTAAATAAAAGGCTGTCTTATTCTTTCTATGTTCATATTGCATCGACCTTTCCTTTAATATCATTAATATAGATTCCTTTTTGTTTCATGATGATATATACTTCAAAGAAATGAATCTTTGATACAAGGCAGTATACATGAAGAAAAATAAAGCCCAAGACCAATTCCCTGCAAAAGGACAAAAAAAAGGTTTCCGCTACTTTTATTTAGTGACACTGACTTTAGTTTTGTTAGTGACCCTTTTAGGACTTCACTTCCTTGGCTGCATTATTAGCACCAAGAGGATTGTTTAATCTCTGGTGGTCATGAAACCTTAGCACTCAGAAACAGTAACTGTTTATGGATTGTTTAGTGTCTGGTGGCCATGAAACCTTAGCACTTAGGGAATTACTGTACATGATAAGACATGACTTATTTTGTATGCAATATATGTTATGCTGGTACTGTAACAAATGCTTTAGTGCTTTACACAACTGTCTTTGTATGCGGCCATATCATAAAAAAACCACCAAAATTCATTTATCTGGGTCATCTAGATTTTCAAGATCACATGTCACTGTGTCTCATGGCACATAATATGAGAAACCTCAACTATTAGACCACCTTGAATTCATAGGTTGCTTTTATTCCACTAAAATACAATTTGACGAGTTAGTACTATACTTGGAATGAATTGCGAATCGTGACAATTACTATGTTGATCTCCATTCTCTAATTGCTAGGTTGCCATGTGCTTTGTGCAATAGTTTTCACGCTGCTGGTGTATCAAAATTGAACCCTTCATTTTTATCAGCATTGCCGCACTTCACTGCGGGCTTTCTTATTAAATGAATTTTCTTGTTTGGCAATGTTTACATTTTATGCACACTCATATCTATAATTGTATTTATGTATTCCTGCAATAATCACACTTATTAAGTTTTAAATTATCTTTATAAAATTATAAAAATATAGGATACTTCTACTGAAATTTTTCCATACATTGCAATCTATTCTTGCTGCTTAACTTTTTTCTTCTTTGCTTTCTACTGTGTTTCAGGATTGGAGTAATTGATAAATGTTTTAGCCAGGACACTGTTGAGGAAATTATTGATGCTCTGGTAAGCTTGTTATCATATTACATTCATTAACTTGATATTGTTCGGAAAAGGCTTTGTTGTTGTATATTTATTCTCTTTGTCATGTGTTTTGCTTGGATGATAGTCAACGGAAATGATTTAAAAAGGGTGGGAAAAGTGCCTCCAGATAAAGCTTGTTGTCCATCTACCTGTTGTAAAATTTTTACCAAGTGAAGGTTAAATGCTGAGCCCCCTAAAGGATAAAGTTTGATTAAAATTTCCACGATCATTTTTTGGGCCGCTGCCAAACAATGATCACTCTAGCTTGCAGATTTTGATGTCTTTGGCTCCAACATATTACTATTGTTCTGTGATTAAAACAACGTTGATTTCAAATGTTGGGTTAGTACATAAAATAATTAAATAGGGTGCTCACATATCAAATGATCGATCTTCCTAAGGAAGAATTATTATTATTTTTTGATAAATAAGGAAGATTTATTTAGTTAGAGGCGTACAAGATCTATGATGACAAACATCTAGCATGCTAGTAGTTTTAGAAACGAAACTGAAGAATGGAATTAACACACTTTTGCTAATTAAACAGAACCACCTTTAGCGTCATAGTGAGTCAATTCCTCTAGAAATTGAGATATTTGCATTACATATATACAAGTTTCATATTTCCCATATACTATATTCTAATTTGAACTTTTCTAAAACAAAAGGGATCTTAAAAGCAGTGCATGCAACTCTTCCTGTTCAATCCTGAAATCCTCGTGCTAGTATAAGAGGGTAGAAAGTGACCTGCATTCTTGTGGGCCAATTCAGTATATCAAGTTTTGTCATGCCCTTGATTTGATGAATTTAAACCATTTCATTGAACAAGTATTTTTCCAGACATTCGAGGAGTTTTCCTTCCATTTCAGGAACTTAATTCTCTGATTTGATTGGTCGTCTGGAGAATCTTAGAAAAGGAAACTGACAGGTGTTATGTTAATCTACACAAGTATCGGCAAGAACTTAAAAATCCCAAAGGATGTTGCAACAATTGACTATCTAGACAAATATAATAGGCCTTCGAAGTGCAAAACTAGGTTTTGTGGCTCCCAAAAAGAGAGATGAATTGATGTATTTATTAAATATGTCGGGACTGACAGGGCTTGAAACTACAGCTTCTGCCTTCTGCCTTGATAGGGAGGTGCTCTGATTGATTGAACTACAATTTCAGGAAAATTTGGCATACAACCTAAAAATTCTTAAATTTTTTTTCTTCATTTCGAACCATTTAAATTCGTCATGTTGTAATAGAGATACAGATGATATATTATATTATTTATACAATTATTATCAATTATATATATATATATATATGATGTTGTGACCCGGATTTTGTTTGGGCTTGGGTCACGTTTCGACTTGATTTTGACCCAAAAAATGCTCAAGATTTTTTTTTGACCCTTTTTTCTCTTGCGGCTTGTGGACCCGGTTCTATAATTCTTTTGTAGCCCAGTATATAAGGTTGTTTAGGGTTTGGGGTGTGTAACAAGAGAACACTGAAAATCGCAGGAAAGAGGGTGAGAGAGAGAGAGAGAGAGAGAGAGAGAGAGAGAGAGCGCGCTACGGTTTAGGGGCTGAAACTTGTAATTTCCTATTTTTAGCATAGTGGAATCTTTCTCCAGATCTTCACAAAATATATATATATATATATATATATATATATATATATTTATTTAATCCTCCAAAAAAAGTAAAACTGCCCATTATGCAACTGTAAAAGTTGATCCTACTGTTGGAAAGGCTTTCAATAAGGCACTCTTGGTTAAATATGCACAATTCAAACTGGCTTGTTTTTGAAAGTTTTTGATATTGTCAAGGTCACAATGTAAGCAAATTTGTCTTGATTGATATTTTTGAATTTGAAGATTTTAATTGATTAAATGTTAAGATGGTTTTGTCTATTTCCTCTCCTACATGCTTCTTTTTTCTCTTCTATTTAGGGTTGTAGTTATTTTTTTAACACGAGACAGAATATTGGGCAACTAAGAAACAACATATGCATAAAGTTTGTGGAAATGCAAATGTTGAGATGGATGTGTGGAAAGACTTGAAAGGATAGAAATAATCACATTCGTGAGATGGTTGGAGTAGCACCAATCAGAGATAAAATGAGAGAAATCGATTAAGATGGTTTGGACATGTGTACTAAAGGCCTTTAAGGGCCCATTTGGCATGGTTGTTATGATGAGTAAAGCACTTTTATAAGTAGAGCTGACATAAAATTGCTGTCAGTAAAAAGCATGGTAGTTGTTTAGTGATGCATTTTATAAAATACTTAATTTGTTTGGTAATAATATTGTTAGAAGCACTTCTATTACTAATTTTACAATAATTTCTTTTAATAGAGTGTTCTTATATTTGGTAATGGTATGGTTGAAGGGATAAAATTGTCTTTATAAAAAATAAAAAGGGATAAAATTGTCTTAAAGGGAAAACATTTGCCTAAAATATAAAACCTCTAAAAGCTAGAAATTGGAACTTCATTCAAAGCTCTAGTGGCCTAAAATCTCCACCATTCAAAAGTGCTTTTTTGGTTACCAAAAACATTTAAAAGCAAATTTTCAAAATAAAAGTGCTTTTAAGTGGTTCAATAGTGATCCCAAACGGGCTCTAAGTGCACTAGGAAGTGTGACATAGTCCGTATTGAGGGTAGCACTAGGAGAAATGGAAGACCAAAGTTAATGTGGATAGAGTTAGTAAGGGAGGATATGATAACATGTGGTTTGACGGAGGCCACGACCTTAGAGCAGAATGAAAATATAGGATTTATGTAGTCATCCTCAAGTAGTTCGGAAAAAGGCTTTGTTGAAGTGTATATATATATATATATATAAATTTTAAATAATCAAATGTCATTTCCTTAATTTGTTGAGCAAAACGCTTCTTTTACAAATGTAAAGATCTTCTTACATAATTAGAATATACCCAAATATCACCATGTTAATTGCTTTCCACAAATTTGAGCAGGTGACACTCTTGAAATCCACTATATATTACACTAAAATGTCAACTATTTCGACATATTTTGTCTAGAAACTAATCTACGTCCCTTCTACTTATGTTGGATCTATAATTCTACTTTCACAAAGTCGAATCCATACCAAGCTTTCCTAAAACTTCAGAAATTAGTTGATGGCAGACTAAGTGCTATCCTGCACCACCAAGTTAGACCACTACTGGTCAAATGGTCCACGGATATGACAATGGCCTTTGCAATATTCGTCACCGCTAGTATGACACCCATACCCTATATCATAGTCTGATTGTATTTTGGTTCAGGAGTTGGTCAAAAACTTGGGTTATGATTACCTGCTCATTTGTGGGCTTGGGGCCTAGTTGGTGCACAAGAGTAAGAGAATACAGCTGTTACTTCCAAGACCTATATAATTGCAAGTCGCAAATATATCTCCATCAAGTACCTTCTGAGAAAATAATTGAGAAATAGGTGCAGATACTTCTGCTTGAAAGGCTAGTCTTTGTCACATTTCTACATTTTACTGATTGTCTTTGTTGCCTAAATTCTGCCTTTTGTCTGACATGAGATAAAACACAGAGTTGTTCCTGCCTGAATTCTGATGTTGATATTCTCAGGAAGCGGAGTCTTATAATGAATGGTGCACCTCAGCTCTCAAGAAACTAAAAGAAGCCTCCCCATTGAGTTTAAAGGTCACTCTGCAATCTGTGAGTTACAATTCCCTCGCATATCTAATTACTTCCCTTTAGATTCATTGTATACCCAGTACTTCAACTTCATTTCCTGACTCTAGATACGAGAAGGTAGATTTCAGCCTCTTGATCAGTGTCTTGCTCGTGAATATCGTATGTCTCTGAATTGGATCTCCAAAAACGTTTCTAATGACTTCTGCGAGGTATTGGTTTTCTGATGTCCTATTTTGAAACATTTTTTAAAATAACTCCCTTGCGCTTACTCTTGTTTTCATCAATTTCTATAGGGTGTTCGGGCAAGATTAGTTGACAAGGACTTTGCACCAAAGGTATCCTTAGAATTCTATTCAGTTCACTGTTTTCGAATTTTGTGTATTGATTTTCCAGAAAAGTTAAAATGGGTATCTAAATTTAAATTTGCAGTGGGATCCTCCAAGTTTAGGAGAAGTAACTAAAGACATGGTTGACTGCTTTTTTGCCCCCCTTTCTGAATTCGAACCTGAACTAGACTTGCCTGTGGCAGTGCGAGAACCTTCTGTTTGACGGATACTGATATATTCAAAGAGGGGACAGTGAATGTGTAAATTGTGGCATATCAAGTTTTGAGTAGAGGGAAAACATCTGTTACAATAGCTTGTTAGTTGAGGGTTCTCTTCCGTATCGGCACATGTGGTCCAGTTATGAGCAAATAGAATTCTTGGTGTTATGTCTCTGGTGATGATGAATTAGCAACCCATGTATTCCATTTAATCTTGATTCTTTGAAAGTTTTTTGAATTGCATTTAGTATCATTCTCAAGACTTTAGCAATTGTTTTTGGATTGATTTTTAAATGATTTAGTTTGAAATTTTCATCACAACTTGTTTACTAAAAAATAAAATAAAAATCAATAAAAATGGCAGATGAAAATGGACTAAGCATATACATAAATAGGACTGTGTTAGAAAGGTTGCAGGGACTTGCATTTATATGATTTTGAACCTTCTTGAAAGCTAGTTATCCTGCTGTGACCATAGATGTACTCGTTGAGTGAAAAATAAAATTTTTTTTTTTCCTAGTTGAGACTCACCCACACTGTCTCTTTTGAGACTTGAACTCTTGATCTCCCTTTAAAAAATTTCGTACGCCGCTTTTCGAGAGACAAACGACTGGGAACCATGAAGACGATCTCTTGGAGAATGAGAAGTCATAACTTTTAAAGCATCCCCTCCAGGGGGCATTTTGGTAGATTTTTCAATGACCAAATATAGTACACACATAACTCTGAGGGCATTTTGGTAGATTTTTCAATGACCAAATATAGTACACGCATAACTCTGAGGTGACTGATTGTTTGTCAACCACTGCGTCTCAGGTGGTCTTGAAGCATTAAAAACATGAATAATATTCAAATTGTTTAAGAAAAAACATAAGATTTTCCATGCATGAATAATAATAATATTTAAATTGTTTAGGAGAAAACGTATGTCCAATTTTCTTTCTATTTCTTAATAGTCGAATTCAAAAGGCGATCTTGCTGGCTATAAGCCGAGTTGGTAACAAAAGTGTTTTTTTTTTTTTTTTTCACAATTACAAGCACGAGAAAAAATAATATGTATCATGAAACATTTCCAAAATTTGTTTCAATCATTTTTTTTTTTTTAAAGGTTAATTGCCATATACGTATTTTATGGATATCTGATATCATAAAATGAGATACTTTAAAACTTGTGAAGTTGTCAAAGATTTCAAAACTTGTGATGCAATCATATCATTTTTATATATATATATATATGATTGGACAATATATATAAAAAATGAATAATAGTACTTTAATTGTTACACCAGGACTTGAATCCCTCCTCTAAGATGGGGAAGATAACCATTTGATTTTTGAAGAAAAAATAATAATAATAAAAAAAATTCTTCCAATATAATAATATACACACAACTCTGACTATGTGCCATGGGGTGATAAATTAAAATTAAACTTCTTTGTCATCACTGCGTCTAAGATCATTTTAAGCAATGAAAACATGAATAACATTCAAATTGTTGAGAAGACTCAAGATATTCTACACATTTTTTGAATGAAATTCCAATTTTTTTTTTTTTTTTTTTTTTTTTTCTCTTTCTTAAAACGATGGAGTTCTTTCGATCAAATATCGGATCTCAAAAAGATTTTATCACCAAATGAATATGCAATCTCAATTTGTTGGTTGCGTAGACTTTTACCCCACGTGCAAAGTGCAAGTTCTCTCTTTTTCGTTTTTGGTTAATACCCTCAACTAATGTGTGTCTTTTTCTTTCTTGGTTAACCTCAAAGAATTTGTCTCTTTCTTTCTCATACTTAACCCTTTGTCTTTCAATCAAAGAGTCTCTCCACCTACATTCCATCCTTCCTCGCTCCTGACATACTACGTTCTAGTAAGTTAAACTTCATCTATCATGTTTGTGTGTTCAAACTAAGAGAGAAATAGGCATCATATTGGTTGAGGGTTAACCAAGAGAGAGAGAACATGGAGAGAAGAGAGAAAAAAAGCTTGATTTGTTTCCTTACTTGCAAGTGATTCTTTCTTAATTAATTCTCTTTCCCAAATTTCTAAAAATAAGAATTATTGGCTTATAAGCTCTCGCAATAGCACTACCGAAAACATAAATAATATGAGTCACACTTTTTTCAAAAGAGACATTCCAATTGTTTAAGAGAAAATATAAGATTTTCCATACAAAAAATAATAATATTCACATGTCAGGAAAAAAACGTATGTCTCTTATGGATACATTTTTGGAAAATGATAGTTACACCGATTTGTCTCACCGAATCTATGTGTCTGTTTAGATGGATATCCACGTCAGAAGTCAAAATAGTTACTCTAAATTCTCTCTCTTCTGTTTTTCTCTCTCCTTATCTTCTCTGCAAAGCAGTAAATCAGTTTTTCTCTCTCCTTATAAGGGGACAAATTTTGAATATCTCCCATTTTGGGCAGGTCGGAGGATATGTCCTGGGATTTCATTTGGTATGGCAAGCATTGAACTGGCACTTGCTCAGCTGCTGTATCATTTCGACTGGAGTGTCCCAAATGGAATCAAGCCAGAAGAACTGGACATGACAGAAATATTTGGATTAATAAGTGTAAGGAGAAAGAATGATTTGCAATTAATTGCCATTCCGGCATCCTCATTAGCATGATGAAAGACTTTATAATGTATGAATAAGGTGTACTCATTATGCAGGTGTTACTATAATGTGTCACTAGTTTTGTGTATTAAATGGTAGTCGTGAAGTAGGAGCAATAAACTCCATTTGAATGAATTGAGATGGTCTTATTAAATGTATTATATGCACACACAAATGTATTATGTAGCACCGGAAAGATTGAGAAATAAAACCATTTTCAACATTTTGAGATTGGATTTTGAAGTATTAACCATGTTTCTTAATAGCTCTTTGTAAGATGCATGTTTTTGTATTGGCAAATTTCATTGTTAAAACGACTTCGATCGAGTTAATTTTTCTTTATTTTTGAGTCTCAATGTCGGATGCGGAACTTCAAGTGCAACTATGTGCAATTATATAAGAACATCATTTTAGAACAAGTATGTTTGAGTAAAGACAGTTTGTACATTTATGCTAGGTTGGATAGGATTGCAAATTAGGGTTTTAAAGTAAAAATCAGGTTTTTGCAAAAATCTGACCAGTCAAAAAGAGAACTTGGCATAACAGAGCTCTTGGACAATAAGTGCCCAGGAGCTCTTGGACAAAAGGCTTATGCAAAAAAAGAGCTCTCGGTCAAAGAGGGCTCGGTTTAAAAAATCATAGGTTAAATGAAATATAATAGTTGTTGTTTTGCTAATTTGTTAATCATGTGGAATTTGAAGCCACTCTTAAGTTTTATGTGCGTGACAGACAAGCTAGGGAATAGGGCAACTGATACATAATATTTGAACCGACAAAGAATCTCAAAGAGAGACGAAAGCCTAAGGGGTAGGATAAGCTCAAGGATAAAGTCTACCACCCTCTTGGATAACTCTTCCAATTCGAAATGGGCAAGGAAAGCGAACAATTTCCTTAAGTGGATACTACCATTAACTCTCCTATAAAATGAGAAGTCAGAGTGCATCAGGCAGCACCACGCCGTCCATCACTTATCTTTTCTTGTAGAAAAGGCTTTCAACAAGATTTTTGCATGACGCATTTATTTGCTGATGGCAACTAAACAGAGGCACGTATGCTACAAAATTGCTCACAGTTCATTGTGGTGATCTAAAAAAAGAGGGTCTATTGCTTTTTTAATTATGGCCAATAAATTGTGAGTTGAGACTGCATAATAATTATCCTAATACTTGTTTCTAGAGAAATTCTAAACTTTTTGCCAATTGTGCTCTATTATGTGAAAATTTTATATTTTTAATGCAAAAGAATTAAAAAAATATGTCTAGAAGTTTCACATTTGTGTCAAATTATCTAAGAAGTAGCGGACATTTTTTATAAATAAAAAATATATATTTTGTCCTTCAGAGCATATAACTTTTCAAGCCTAAGAAGTAGCAAATTATCTGCATGGTCCATACTATCTGTCTCTCATAATACAAAATCACGCCTCTACAATAATTAAGACACACTCAAACCCCAACTTGAAAAGTAGCTATTAAAGAGCCAAGTGATAGTGTTAATGATAGTGTGATAGTGATGGTGAAGGTGATGACTACACCATTACACCATTTGTCCAAGTGATGGTGATAAATCAATTTGATTCAAGTTGAATCTAATTTTATCACGTCGTACTAATGGAATAAGATGCGTCCAGGACTCAACTTTCACAAATGTGTGACAAGTCTTTTCTATTATCTTTAGCATGAAAATTACTACTCCTATAGAGTCCTATGTGATACAACGCCCCATCAATTTGTATACCATTTTCGGGATATATATAGAGACATAATACGTTCATGTCCTCGAATTTTACAAAATGTGGTGTTACTGAAAATGAATCATTGCATTTTCAATAATTTTCATATACCATCTTAAGAGGATTTATTCATTTAATTTTTATTTTGCCTTTCCCTTAGATGTCAGGCACTACTCTGCTTCACTCCTATAAAAGGATCTTATGCCTCGTGAAGTTTTAAGCACTCGACTCAAACAAGGTTTATATGATACATAGACCATTTTTTCTGTTCAGCACTCATGATTCTCCTGCTTTTCCTAACTTTCCTCCTCTCTTTGTTCTTGATTCTAAAGAATTGGAAGATGGCCATGGAAGCTACCCCTTATTGGTAACTTGCACCAGTTGGTAGGCAGCTCTCTTCCACACCATGCCTTGAAGGCCCTAGCCAGGAAACATGGACCCTTGATGCATGTCCGGCTCGGTGAGGTCTCGGCTGTAGTCATTTCCTCACCACAGTTGGCCCAAGAGGTGCCGAACCAGCACGAACTCAACTACGCACAAAGGCCTCAAATTCTTACTACAGAGGTCATGTCCTATGATGGCTCAAGCATTATCTTCTCTCCCTATAATGATTACTGGAGACAAATGCGAAAGATCTGTGTCACTAAACTCTTAAGTGCTAAACGCGTGCAGTCATTCAAATCCGTTAGAGAAGAAGAAGTACAGAATCTTTTACAATTTATTTCATCTTCCCGGGACCTTCCCATCAATCTCAGTCACAAGATATTCTCACTGTCAAATAACATAATTGCACGTGCTGCATTTGGTAAGACATGTGGAGATCAAGGCTTGTTCATAAGTTGGTTCAACGAAATGGTAAGCTTGGGAGGAGGCTTTGGGTTGCCTGATCTGTTCCCTTCGGTTAAAATCCTTCGTTACATTACTGGAATGAAGCCTGCCTTTCAGAGGTTGCATCTGAAAATGGACAAAATTCTCGACACCATTGTGAATGAGCATAGAGCCAAAAGGAAAGACTTGTCCACAACCAATATAAAGAATGTACCTGTGGAGGAAGATTTGGTTGATGTGCTTCTGAACATAGAGAAGAGTGGTGATAACTTCTCCGTCACAACTGATGACATAAAAGCTAAAAGTATTATACTGCTAGTATTTGAGGCTAGCTCTTTGTTGCAGTTTGTATGCTAACTACTAGTTTAGCGTAGTCGAAATTTAGTTTTTAAGGGTAGCTCTTTGTTCCAGTTTGTACGCTAACGACTGGTTTAGCATATCTAAGAGCAAGGTGAAGGAAAGTGGTACATAGCACTGGATGAGACTCATCTGAACTGAAAAAGCACTCACGAAGATTGCTCTCGTGTGTTCATGTTACACGAGGATCATGAGAGAGAACGGAAGTCAGGACTCATGAGCTGAACATGAATTGACCAGCATCTGAAAGTATTATACTGCTAGCATAACTGGCAATATTCATTTCATGTAATACCATTAATTTGGACTACAAATTAATTAGAAGTAGTACTGATTTAGTTTAAATAGACTTGGCATAATATGGAAATTCAGTCATGCTAACAAATTAACTGACATTCATGGTCTTTTTTATTTCATGGTAGCTCAATCATTTTTTAATTTCAGGACATTTTTGCGGCAGGGAGTGAGACTTCTGCAACAACCATAGAATGGGCAATGTCAGAACTACTAAAGAACCCAAGAGTAATAGAGATTGGAGAAGGCACAAGCTGAGGTCCGAGAGGCCTTTAAAGTAAATAGTAAAATTGATGAGACTGTCATTCAAGAACTAAATTATATGAAATTGATTATCAAAGAAAAGGTTACACCCTCCTACTCCCTTGTTACCAAGAGAATCGAGGCAAAGATGTGAAATGGAATCAAACAAGAAGAACTCGACATGACAGAGACATATGGATTTAGTGCAAGGAGAAAGAATGATTTGCATTTGATTGTCATTCCCATGTCCTCCTTAGCTTGATGAAAGACATTATTATTTATGAATACGGCTTAAGAATGTCAGTAGTGTTGTTAGATACAGTTAAGAATGAGAATAATGTCAGTAGTGCTGTTGGATACAGTTAAGAATGAGAATAAAGTAGTAGTCATGAAGCAGAAACAATATATTTGAGTGTGTTGAGATGCTGTTTGTAAACAATAGGAAAAGAATAGTTAAGTATAGAAAGAAAGGATTTTAGTTTCGACAGAACATCTAAAATCGACATAATTCATTTCATGTTGGCCTTTTAAATGATTTACGTATCAAGTAACAAGCACATAGCTAATCAACTGGTGTTTAGATAACTACCTACTGCTTTATATTCTCTCCTTTCCATCTAGTTAGAAACTGAATAACTTCCAAAGCATCAGTCTTGGACAGAATTTTGATTGAAATTTACTTCTTCTTTCTTTCTTTTTCTCTTTCTTTTTCCAGTAAATAAAATTTAGATGTCTGCCACAAAAGGTCGTATAACAGTTTTCCCATTATTGTTCTTGTCTTGTATTTTCAACTGAATTAGGGTTTAGGTATTAAGCAGCTAGCACTCTTAACCGGTTAAGAGAGGGGGGGGGGGGGGGGGGGGGGGGGGGGGGGGGAAAAAAAAAAAAAACTTGTGAGGATATCTAGAAATTTGCTGTTCAAACCCATTCAAATTTCATGAACTGATGGTGAAGAAATCTTTTCCATTTCTGGTCATTGCATGGCAATATCTTACACTAAATTTTTTAATCCTTCAAAAAAGTTAACATATTCAATCAGTCTACTGAATTGAATTGTTTATCTAATTTATTCAAATGCTAGTCTCCTCAACTGGTAATTATCACACACCAAGCCCATCACTGACATGCTACTAAAATGCTATGTTTCCCTAGTGATCATAGCATAACCATGAAGATTTGTTACTTGATCTTTGAGTCGCAGTTCAAAGATCTAAACAGTTTAGCTTCTTCCCTTTCGTTTTATATTGAGAACTAAAACCTTTATTAGTGATTCTTGTCACCCAAGATATTAAACATGAAATTATTATATAAAGCATTTTCATTTGATGGAACCAAACTCAAATTTTATACGTAATTACATTTCAACCACAACTTACCACTAAACCACAACAAATACTAGTAATCTTAAACAATTTTTTTTATCAAGTGATAAGTAAAGCATGGAATTAAAATTTCAACACAAAGCATGAAATGAAAAGTAAAATGAAAGGATGACAGCTTAAAAATGGAAAGAAACAAATAGGAGAAAAAAAAAAAAAAAAAAACACATGGAAAGAAATGAAAAAGGGGAGCAAGAGGCAAGTAGATTCAATATATACAAACCTATCTTTCTAATTTCTCCAGTTTGAAAGCATTGTTGAGGCCAATTGGAACCTATTTGACAAGAATTCTAGTAAGTCTATATTGGCAGAGTAGATTAGAATTAACGTACATCATCAAGGATCGAAGCTTCTGAGATGTTCCAATTTCCCATAGATCTGCAAAATATATTAAACCTTACAGCTTCTTCAAGGGCTTTATTTTGAAGGAAAAGATTAGCATAGAAAGCAAGAATTTTAATTTTACAGAATATCTGATACCGACTAATTTTTTATTTTTATTTTTTTCCCCAGAATGGTTAAACAATTGTAACAGGGTTGGGACTGATGGCCTAATTAGTTTTACAAGGAAGTCCATATGGGCCTAGCTGGCTTAACATTGAAGCCCATTTCCAAATTAACCTCGTCCAAAGAGAGACCCAGTGTAGGAGCCGATCAAGGTAACTGAATTTTAAATTTGCTAGCCGTTGCAACAGAATCATTTTTTTTTTGTTACTCTGGTCAGGTATCCGATTAGGCTACTACCACATTGGTAAATTGCATCAATCCTCCCACAGAATAATTGACATTTCGTGGGACAAAAGATTCCCATAGCTCATCGATTACGGGACGATTAGGGGACAAGATGGGATTAATGGAGGTAATGGGAATGGAAAATGATTTCTTTTACATTCAAATTTGCAAATGGGAATGACAGAGATGTGGTTACTGGTTATGGAAGTAGGATCGTGGCACTTTTGCTGATAGCTAGACATCTAATTCTTGGAAAATGTCACGAAGGAACGGTTTTGAATAAGGAGAAATTGAACAAATTGCCAATTTAGGTGAAGTCTATAACGTATCTAGGTAATATTGGAGCAATAGAGGTCTAAGCTATCTAGCTAGTGCACTGGGAAAATCCATTCAATGATCACAGCCTTAAAACAGAGAATAAGCTTGCTAGAGTTTGTGTGGTGAAACAAAATACATTAAAGGCTCAATACCAGTGGAAACAAAACACACAGTTTTTGGCCATACTGATTAGAGTAGTCCTATGTTTTTTTTTTTTTTTTTTGAAGTTAAGAGTAGTCCCATGTCAGTTACCAAAAATAAAGACAAAAAGGGAAACTAGGTAGTGTTGGATTTGTGTTTGGAAATTCGTGTGTATAAATTAGTTTTCTTTTCCATTTGAATACTTCTATTTTAGGGTTGTGACTAATATGGTAACTTCTTAGTAGGTAAGTTGTAAAAGAGTTGTGAAATTTTTGTCCAACAAGAAATTAAAATTTGAAAACTCTATAAATAAAAACGAGTTTGAGTAAAGAGATAGAGAGGATAAATATTTAAGGGACTAAAATGTGAGTGTCGTGAGGAGAGGATATAGTATATGTAATTCCTGATTTTAGTGTCCTGGAATTGTGTCGTGTGTGGATATATATGATTGTTATCTCCATTTTTATTTGTTGATTGATGTGATGATAATGTTTCTGTTGTGTGGGATGAAGGGGGATTTAGTTTCCATAGGACTCCTATTCTTATTACATAAGTCATTTCCATTGCAAACTTTATTTCCTTATCACACAAATCAATCGGGTCAAGGAGTGCGTATGAGTTTGCTGGAGCCCGTTGGACCATGATTATTGGGTCAAGTTAGTTGTGCTCTTAGTTAGGGGTGGCAATTTTTACCGCCCCGCCGGGGCTCCGACCCATCCCGCCCCGTTAATAACAGATATGAAAACAACTTTTATACCGTTGGGGCGGGTATGGATATATACAAATTTTGAACCCGTCACAGGTCACGAGGCGAGGACGGGCTCTAATACATATCCGCCCCGCCCCGCTAACATATAATTCTATTTAATATATATATTATATATAATATTAATAACTTATGTATACAGATTATATATATATATATATATATATATATATATATATATAAAAGTTATAAGTTACAACCCTAACTGAAGTGATACTTATACTACAGTGAGCGGCGCATCAAGGTAATCTGTCCTTTCTTTCTCTCTCACACACACTCACTCTCATGACTAGTAGTTCTGATATTATAATTGGTCACGCAATCTTTGTGGTTGCTCTCACCTTAACATATCATTTGACAGTACTGTTTAGTAATTTTTCTTCATCTTCCAACGCTAAGCCCTAATTATATATCTTTTTGGCTTTCCAAGTTGCAATTTTCAAACTGTTCATTAATTTGTAATGTAAATTATGCATTTTTGGTTCATTAATTTCATAGATGAAGATCTTTTCTTGTGATACATAACATTATGTATATATTGTTTTCCCTAATTTTTCTGCTTGCATTAAATATCAAATTTAAACAAACTTTGTCTATCATTTTCTTTAAAAAAAATTATAAATCTGTAAATCTTGAAATTTCATGTTTTATTTAGTAGATTTATTCATTAAAAAAATCATAAAGTTAGTGAAAATTTTTATTAGCGGGGCGAGCACGAGGTACAACATTCCCCAACGGGGCGGGGATGGATATAAAAATCCAACCCGTCGCGGGGCACGGGGCGGGCATGGACTTGCCTATAATTAAATGGGGAGATGATAGATTTAGGTAAACCCGCTCCAAACTCGTCCCGTTGCCATCCCTACTCTTAGTTGTGCTCTTAATGTCAAAGGACCATTTTTTATGCGCGTGTCAGCTATTGATTGGGAGGAAATTTTCCCTCCACAACTATAAAATTGAAGTTGTTTGTCAATTGTCAACCACTCCCTCCAAGATGATCTTTAAGCATTAAAAATATGAATAATTATTCAAATTTTTTAGAAGAAAACACAAGATGTTCTGTACATTTTATAGAAAGAAAGCCCAATTTAAAACCCCTTCTCCTTACGGAAGCCAAGTGTCCATCTTCTCGTCCTTCCTATTATCAAGTCTACCAAACAAAAAAAAAAAAAACCATGTCTCCTCCACCCTCTCTCCACTCCCCTCCCAATCCATCTCCACGTCCATCTCGCCAAAACCCACTCCCAAATCATCTAAAACCACCATTTCGACCAATCAAGTCCCATGCCACGAATGATTAGTCTCCCTTATCCATTCTCAAAAAGCAATCAAAACAATCAACCTTTACCAATGTTTCATCAAAACCTGTTCAATCCACAATGCATAACTAGCGTAAACCACCACGGCCTCCTAATCCAAAGAAAGTCACATTTTCTACTCCCATACACCAGCCTGGTTTCTCACGTTTCATTGATGATCACAACAATATTCTTGCTGATATTGACGCGAACAACAAACAAGCTATGATTGATGAAATCTTTAGGCTGAGAGTTGAACTTGCTGAGTACAAAAGCAATTTCAAATACTCCTATCTTCTTGAAGAGGTTGAGTGGCTCAGAGAGATTATTGGAAATGGCCTCAAATGTCAAGAAATAGCAAGCTCAGTGACTTTATCAATGCTCTCAACCATGACCTCCCTCCCCTTGTTGATCCGGAAGAGGACACTGATGAAAGTGAATGTAGCCCAAGGCAGGAGACTCGTCCACAACCGCTAGCTGAAGATGGCCATTGCAGCCCAAGGTAGGTATCTCATCCACATCTACCACTTTACCTTACTGTAGCCACTAAGAAAGGTCAATGCTGCCAAGTACTTCAAGCTACACGACAATGCTCCAACTCCGACAACCACACTACCAGCCATCACATCAGTCAACGGTCTGAGGAACCAGGTTCTAATTTGAATTCAAATTCAAAGTTAGACCAACCCACAACAGGTACAATCCTACCTCACCTTTCACCCACACACAGTGTACTTTTTCCTACTTTGGTTAACCAAGACAAGACTGCATCTCCACCTACCGAGTCCTTATGTAATACCCCTAATTTTAAAAGGATAGTCTCGGCATTTATTTATTATTTTTATTGTATTTTTGCGTGATTTTTTTTGGTTTAATTATTTTTATTTAATTTTTTACCTATGTGACATGTATTTAATTGGCATTTATTATTTAAGTGTTTTAATTGCTTAATTATGAATTTTATTTTCATTAATTGTTTCTTGTTTTCTGTAATTGGATTAGTTTGGTCATTCTAATGTGTAAATTGGTTTTTTAAATGTTATAATTAGATTAAATTATAGATTAAATTAGTATTAGTTACTGTATTAAAATAAATTAATAATTGATCTATTTTAAACAGTAGGGTTCCCTAAGAGGTTACGCGTATGTAGCCGAGTATCTTATAACCTAGATTGCTATATGGGCCGACTGACTAGAGTTTTACATTAGGGCTCTGGCTTTATTTAAACAAGGCTTAGGGTTTAGGATTTTTACGCCTATTTATACATAGTTGTATCTGTATTAAGGGTTGGAAAACCCCTACTCACGTAACATAGAGACAGAGAGTTACAGAGTGAGGCTTTGAGAGAGAGCAGAGCAAGTTTGTGAGGTTTCCAACGAGGCTTCAAGATTTGGCTTAGGAAAAGGGAAGAATAGAAGTAATAGGAGGCTAGACAGTGTTGCAGTGGTTGCCGGAAGTTAGGATGACGGCGATAAGTTTTGAGTCTAAAACTACAGGCAAGTTCTTCTTTTCCTCCTTCCATCTGGCTTATGTTCTGTGCACCTAGATAATCTCTAGGGTTTAATAATTATTAAATCAGAACTTAAATGCTTACCATATATTATATTGATGATCTTTGCGTGTTAAAATCAATTCTGTTTAATGCTTGCAAGTCTTGTTTCAGTTCTCTGTTTTAAGCATGTTTTGTTGTTAGTAATTTTAGTTTCTATAATTGTTTTTAACCTCTGTAAATAAATCATGGGGATGATTATGGGGTGTTATAGGACTCTTAAGATCAGTAGTGAAGAGGAATAGAGGGGTTGGACTAGAACTGTTATGGTAAAATAGTTTCAGATTCGTTTCTAACGCATGTTAGTTTGGTATCAAATTAAATCTCTGTAATTGATTCTAATGGTTGTTATCAAACCTTTGGGATGCTCCTGGGTGTTAATAAGATGCTTAAGATCTATTTTAGAAACCAACAGAGTGGTAGAAATTGATCAGAGAGGGAGCAGACGGACTGAAACGAAGCAACGGGGACAGAGGCTCTTAAAGGAGGTGAGAGCCGTCTCCATGGATGTGGGAGCCGGCTCCCACAACAAGTAGAGCTGGCTCTAAGGACTCCTAGAGACGGCTCTAGGCTGAAAGAGCCTGCTCCCAAAATTTGGAGCAGGCTCCCTCTTCAATATATGATTAATTTTATTTATTTTTTTAGTTTTTAAGGCACTGTTTGGTATTCTGGACACTATTTGAGCCTTGGGATGTTTCTAATGGATTGTGGGGACTTTTCAGAGGATCTAATTACTTGATTCTAAGTGTGATTAAACTAGTTGATGCATGGTTTAAGTCTCTAAGATAAAGGATAAAATAGTATAAAAATGTATGACTTAGTACACTGTTATCGGATGGGACGAAATAAATTGTTTAGGTTAACTTAGCAATTTGTTGGACTATAGTAGGATTATAGAATTTGTTCTAAATGCATGATAGAGTCATTGATATATTGGATTAGGTTTATGCATGCTTTGGATGCTAGTTGTGTAAACTATTAAACTGTTTTCTGCAATTACATGGTTTAATTCTGGGATTTAAATTGCTGAAATCTTAAATACTTTTCTGTAAATATTTGGATGGTGGTTTTGAACTGTAAATTACTTGTTCATTATGTATACATTGTAATTTACCTGGATATGGAGGATTATATGCAGCGGTATGGGACGGTGACATACTGGTGACGGTTTAGCTCCAAACACTTAAACTTAACCTAACGGATTTAAGGAATGGATTTATAAATATTGAATCCTAATTTTGGTTAAGACATGTCAACTGCACTAAGTTGAGTGGCTTCCTGGATTAATGGACGGAGGTTAAGTCACAACAACTGAATAAGTTGAGGGACTAACTAGTTGGTTTGTTGTATGTCAGTTTATTAAATATTTGAACTACATACCCTAGATTTGGATGGATTTTATATATATGTTTATGATACCACGAGCTGAGCTTGAGTCTCAGACTCGTTGGTTAGGGTGCGTATATGCAGTGGATGCGTAGCTGGTTATAATAGGTTGAGGTGTACCCTGTTAGGTCTAGGTACTCATGCCCACCTTTGGGTGCGTATTCGCATGTTGCCTTCTATTCAGGTTGAGACCCCTATTATAGACTAGTGAATCTCCCTTAGTGTGGATGTTTTTATACGTATGGACTAGATAGATATTGTGAGGTGTCTACGGTGTATCTGCGTATCGGGTCACTGTATAGATTGCAGTTAGATTAGAACTTGCTCGTAGGTTTGACCCACTCCTTTACTATTCTTTTCAGGTACAGGACGGTTCCAGCCTTAGAGCTTGATCATGCTTGTCGAGGACAATCTCACATTCATCTGATTACGTAGGATTTTCTCTCGATGTTTCTAGCATTATCTATTTTCAGTTTCAGTTTCAGTTGAACTTTTGATTAGGGGTCCACCAGTGGATTCCCAAGTTGTAACCTTAAAGTTTTAGAGGATTGGAGTTTTATTATTTTAGTTATGCATGGAGGGTTTTATAATTAATGTTTCTTCCAGTTTTATTCCATCTTTATTATTTCATTTTGTCATCTGTGTTTGCTTTAAAATACTTTAATTGTTTGATATTCCCTCGGGTTTGGGCCTGGGCCTGATCAACCCATATCTTAGATTCGAGGGGTATCACACCCTACCACACCCAACCACTGACCAACTTCACATACCATGTGCTACTACTACGACTTTACCATGTGCTACCACTAGTCACACTCATCCATCTTGCGCTGACGTTGTTAGGTTACCTTTAACCTATATGGAATACATAAATCCAGTGGACAATATCATGAAACCACCACCAGAGGTGGAAGATGCTGGTCTGGATCATTTGAAATGTAGCCTCTTAGGCTATTTTGTGCACAAACCACTGCCTTTTGGTATGGTTAAATCTATCTCCTTTGACCTTTGGTCTGATAAAGGTCTCTTACGAGTCACAAGTGCAGAGAAGGGCATCTTTGAATTTCATTTCTTAACCAAAGTCCAATGCAATGACATTCTCTCAGGTGGACCATGGTTCTTTGCAAATAAGCACTTATTCCTCTACCACTGGGAGCTATGTTTTAAGAGGAAGGTACACCCCTCCATTCCCATTTGGATCAAGTTGTTTGGCCTCCCCCTCCACCTTTGGATAGAACCTGGCTTAAGCTACACCACAAGTAGCATTGGCCAACCACTATTTGCTGATCATTACACTAAGAAGAAACACAAAACCAGATTTGCCAAGGTTTGTGTTGAGGTTAAAGCCACCTCTGACTTCCTCAATGTTCTTAAGCTCTACCTCAAATCAGGGAAAATTGTTAATGTCATAATTGAATATATCAATTGTCCTGCAATCTGTGGTGTTTGCAAATGCTTTGGACAGTCGAGCAAAACTTACTACTTTAGAACCCTCAAGAGCAAAGTTGTAGCCCCATCTTCTGAATGGCAGACCATTCCCCATAGAGATCCAAATAACCACTCCCCTTGTGTTGCTGAACTAAATTCAGCTTCTCAACTTTCCCCCAGCATTCAAGATGACCAAGAAGAAATAGTGCCTGACTCTCAACCCATCACAGTGCTCCATCAAGGCCAGAATATCATTACTCATTACTTTCAACCTAATAAGAAACTTATTACTGACCTTAGCCCCTACAAACCTATCCACATCCCAAGGAACACATCAGTTATAAGTGTTGACCCAAGTCCTTCCAAGATGAATTACCTCATTTCTACATCCTATCTCCCTCCTGTTGAGGATGATTGCTCCAGTTTTTCAGATACTAACTCTACAGTTAGTCTTCCTATTTTGAGCAAAGGCAAAGCTACTAAAGATTACAGAAGCAAGAAGAAGGCAACAAATAGAAGGCCCTCAGGACCTCAGAAGGGGAAAATTATTGTAACGACCCGAACCCGAGGGTCCGAATCGCTAATCGGGTCCTTACCCGAACCTGAGGTCAACTAAGAACACTACCGTCCTTTCTTATATCAATACATAATATACGTGTCATCCCAGGCTTTATAATTTATAATTGTAATAATATGATAATAATAATAATAAAATGAGATCATGGCTACAAAATATGTCAAATAGTCCACTAACCCATCAAAACCTGTGGAGGAACGTCGTCCGCTACCTCCTTCTCATGACCTGAAAAATGTTAAAATGATGGGATGAGCTAAGCTCAGTAGGAAGTGTCTAAGACACACCTCTTATGACCCCGTGAATCCACATATAGAATAAAAAACAAGAGAACGAGATCATACTATACCGGGGATGTAAACCATAACCACAACATCTATTATAAACACAAATGTCATCCAAGTCGCAAATACACCATGTATGTTAATGAAGTGCAATGCCATGCTCATGTCGCTCCCCATTTTCGAAACATTTTTGTTTCAACTTCCAAATCGTTAGTGTAATTCGACCCAAGGCACCTCTATGGCATCACGAGAGAAGGATTGACTAACTATCCACGACCATAAGGCACTTCCAAGGTGTCACATCCGGCCTAGCTAGCTCAACCATACTCCCCTCTAGACTACACTAACACCACGGACCACTAGGCGCCTCCTAGGCGTCCGATTTTCGCAAACACTTTTCAAAACATTTTCCCAAAATCATTTTATTTGCTTTCAAAACATTTTTCCCATTTTTCGTTCCCAATGGATGCATGAATGCTTCATGCTCCTAATCATGAATTCAACCATAAAATTTCACACATGCTTTGCAAATTAAATCTCTAAAATAGGTAATTCATGTTTCCCTTCAACATTATTTTAGCATACCGAACATACAAAACATAATTCATTTCACATAAGCATGCTATTACACAATTCCATAACAATATAGCAAGCTTTGCAGGAAATTTCTAATAATAACTCTCTATATTTGAAAATTTAGCAATTCCAACACAATAGGCATAAAATTCACCACTTAAACATGCTTTCTCATACAACATCAATTAATTCACATAAATTACATGCTTTAATTCAAAAGAAAAATTTTAGAAATATATCTCATGCTTTCTAAGCACAAAATTCATCACTTATAACACAATAAGCATGAAAACATCATCGTTTAAACATATTTCTTCATCACATATTAACTTAGCATGTAAATACGTCTCATATACAACATATAGCAAAGTTTGCATGAAATATACCCAATTTAATTATGTAATAATACAAATTATAAGGAATTAACTCACAAAATCCAAGAGGTTATGGATTAGAAACCCCTACCTCAAGAATTGCAAAAACCCCCAATTTTGTGCCCTAGATTTCGAAATTCCAAAGTGTACCAAATGAAGAATTGCTCTGATCAAATCGTAGATCTCGACGTGCTTTTCGTTTTGCCTCAAATGGCTCCTGAAAATACCAAAAATTGAGCGAGAAATCTAGGATTGAATCTTGTAAAAAAAGAAAAAAAAAAAAACAAAAAAGAAAAAGAAAAAAAGAGGGGAAGGCAATGAGCTACGGGAGAGAGAGAATGGTGAGGCCCAAATGTGGCTTTCTTGCCACTTACATGTAATGTGGTGGGTCCCACCACTTTTACTTTAAACTTTTCTTTTCCACCACACACAAATACACATGCATATAAATTACAAACATTACAATCTACCCTCCTTAAAAGATTTCGTCTTTGAAATCTACCCTCTTTAAAGAAGGAGACCCATAACCATTCACCTTCCCGAGAAACACCTTACCAAACCGTAGAGCTAAGAACCCAATAACCTTGTTGCCTTTGACACCCGATGCCAATAGACAATCACACCCTATCGTCAGAAAAACCCAATGCTCACCACCCTATGAGGGTACTCACAACATCATACACAAAACCTGCTGGATTATGCACTCAACTTAAAACCAACACTGACACAAGGCTTCGGAGTCGAAAGAAAAATGGTCACAAAACACATGACAATATCCTATCTCAGCCCATCCTTTAAAGGACACACAAAATCCTAAACAAGGAACCCCATTCATTACATAATCAAGCTCAAACTCAATCTACACGTCCTTATCAGACCAAGCACTCGCCACTTAACACACAGTTACACCAGTACATATCGGTACAAATAACCACCAACCGCACCATTCGGTAATCATTACACTTAACAACCTCAAGATAGCTAAATAACGAATTTCCCAAGAACTGTACAATCATAAGTCACCAATCAATAAAGCGTACTATCCTGTACCTAGGACTTAAATCCTCAAAACAAGATCTTCAATAATCAGTGATTGTAACACAAACCCCTTTGTCGGACACTTGGTCTTACCTAGCACACCTTGTTACCTGAGACAACCACCTGAATCCACACTGTCTCACTGACTCAACCAGCGATACCGTACTCTCACTATTCTTGGCAAACCAAAACAATCATAGACTTTTGACCCGACATTGTGTTAAAGAGGGATTGATTCAGGAGAAATGGTTGGCCAGGCCATTTTCATCCTTGATCCGGTCTCAACACAGATGTCATCCCTGTCCTTAGGTCTAAACCTAAAACACATCCCCACACAGTCCACAAAATAACCAAGAGATCCACTCACTATCCGCCTATCATTCCACATAACTTCAACAACTATATAGTCACATATCAACATGCATGCCAAAAGCAACACGACAATCATTCCTTGATCACACAATCATAACAAGCTAAAAGCAACACGACACCAAACATCACAATCGTTGACTAGCACTAAAGATCCCTAATTTCCTCATAACATCCACACTAGGTAAACAACTCATAACATTTCTCTATTCAATTCCTACCTCGTCAAAACATACAATGTGACTATCTCATGCCTGAAACCTCAAAACCAAGGTCAATCATTCCTACAGTTCTTCAACAGAATCCTATAATCACGCTTTAGCTGCAAAACATTCAAACAATACCAACACTTGTCCTCAAGACACTACTAGAATCAATCACCTCTAAAAACATCCAAATACATGAGTCACATCATATCACCTAATTATCCTCAAGTTGTGATTCACGACACATTTCCTAGCCATCACCACTAGTACAAAACATCGGAAACACGACACCTATTCAGCAATTCCTGCCTCACATCCTACCAGTCAAAACCACTCTCAAAACAAACACTATAAAAACTGAAGACTTCACCTCCCTCCGTGGGAATGAATTGACCCCTTCAATTAGGACCTCTATCGATGAACTCCAACAGCGTAACAAGCCGCTCACAAATCCGTCTGCCCACGGATGCGCACAACTCCTAGATGGAGTACAAGTCTCACAACAAACGACGCCCTTGCCTGAACTAGACTGACAAGAGACTGACGACTCGCACCTCAATGCACTCAAAAACCTGTCACATGCTACACATCGATCGTCCAACCGTGGACACCCAATCTCACCTGAGATGAAAAGAATCAAGGAGAAGAACCAACTGGAAACACATACAGGACTACGACCTCAAATCTAGCGACCTCGCCACAAACGGACCATCATACACTATGAACATCGAAACCTTGCACATTCTACATCGTGATACCCATGCTAACCAGAACCAATAAGATAAAAGCACCAACACTTACGACACACCAACATTAGAAACAATCTCTACCCATCAGACACCGCATCCCGTTTTATTTGAAAATCGTCACCCCCAAATGACAACCTTCATACTATAAAACGACACTTTTACCACCTATTCCACTTTTACCCTTTAAGGCGACACTCCCTCAAACACCGTGCACACAAGACTCGTGACCTCAGTCACAGTAACTTACTGGCTCGTTAAAAGAAAAAGGTGTCTATCTGGCAATATCATCCTTACTGGTTCTAAAGACTAAGACGTCCACCATCGCCTCAACTGGTGTACAATCCCATCATATTCCTGACAGCACACAACAAACAACCCTCAATCCCTAAGTTATATTTGGATCACACCTTAAACCGTTCTGCTCCTCAACATTAAACATCACACTACAACACCATAACACCTTCACTACCACTCATTCCAACCACACTTCTATCCTATCATCCCACTAGACCATCAAGCCACTACTAAAGGATCTTTCCTAGAATATCCTTAAGACAATAGTATCGTAACAAAAAAAAAAACAAGCATTACTTTCGATACTCCCTATAATGATCAACGCATACCATTAGAAAAGATCCTCCATACGGCAATGTCATGCCGACAAACCCTCAAAACAAAATGAATACAAATCTTAAAATGCTCAACACCCAATTGTCACCTCAATACCATCAACGATGCCATCAATCATTAACGCTTAACCGACAACACCAAACCACTCTTTATAAGCAATCTAAGCATCCAAACAAGAAAACTTCATACCCTAAGTTCAACATCATTACTTTTCCTCATTCCCATTCCTTAAAACATCCTTGGCCCCCGCAAAAATCAAATGGGACTACCAACTAACTTATAAAATCAACTCGTCCCAATCACTCCAATCATTAGTCTATCTCGTCGAATCCTCAAACAGTAAGCACTATTTTTTGATACTCTAGACGCAATCTGAAATACAACCCTAATCCACAACTTTCAAATTCTAAAACACAATTCATTTGACAATACAATACTTACCAACTGTCACTTTATCCACAAACAACCAAACACTCCAATGACCCCATACTACTTGCCTTATTATGCAATCCTGCACTACACAACTAAAACTAACCACTATACACCACCTCAAGACTCTCTAGACTGCCGCGTCAACCTAGAACCCCGCTCATTAACCAAGCCATGCAACCGACTCACCGAGAGTCGATTACCCATAGCACACTCATGTAACTTCCCGAAATGAGAATCACCCTCGACTAACCAGTCTTTAAGACATACTCTTACATGACCACGAAATGATCCACATCCCGCAACCGGTTCTACGTCACCCTAGACCTACAGAGTCCAACAAGTCCCCTTAACAATCAAAACCAACATATTTCTTTAGACCATACTAAAATACCCGAAATATACGTCTACAACCCATAGACTACACCCGTGACTCAACCAACCTCTGCCACACCCACCTCAAACCGGTTTGAAAAGAACCTCTGCACCAAACCGTGACTCAAGTCACAAACACTAACCCCCTAAGGTAACACTTTTCTCCCACAAAACCTTCACTCGCACACCTGACCCCCACGGTCACAAGAACCTATACACCGATGCATGAAAACTCACACACAACACAGCCACCGTGCCATGAAATACAAACCCATTATGAAGTCGTGCTCTAAGCACCGCACAAATGAAACAAGAAAATCAAAATGACTACACACCAAATAGCTCAATCCACTAGCTGAAAACCAAGCAATTCATTCGATAAGAACTGGTACCCAAACAACCCTAGAGCAATTGAGCTCCTCGCCTACTCAAGTCAAAACTCATATAACCATCAATGCCGTGACAAGTACTAGCAACCACCCCAATGTTTAATCGCATAAGCATATATGAATATAGACATATATATATACAAAATGAATAAAACCCATAATACTACACAAAACATGTTTGCATATACCATGTTCATTACTTGTCACATTAACATTTAATTTAGAACTGCACACACCGTGCCTACCATTTTTCACCATACTCCTCATACACACAATCAATATGCTTTCCTTTTCTTTCATATTTCATTTATATGGTTAGATCATCTAACTATTTCTTGTACATGGCCATGTAACATAAACTTTAACATATAAACAATAAATGTGTAAACACATAGCAATGAAACATGTCTTTCAAAACCGTAAGTACATAAACATGTAAACAAGTAGATAGTTAAACATGCTTTTCAAATAACAAAACACTTTAGCAAATAGTCACATAAATAATGCAAATAATTTCCCACACAACCCTAGGTAGGCTTCTACCCGTCGTCCTAATGGTATTCGAACCATCGCCCTGATACCAAATTTGTAACGACCCGAACCCGAGGGTCCGAATCGCTAACCAGGTCCTTACCCGAACCCGAGGTCAACTAAGAGTACTATCACCCTTTCTTATATCAATACATAATATACGTGTCATCCCATGCTTTATAATTAATAATAATAATAATAATAAAATGAGATCATGGCTACAAAATATGTCAAATAGTCCACTAACCCATCAAAACCTGTGGAGGAACGTCGTCCGTTACCTCCTTCTTGTGACCTGAAAAATGTTAAAATGATGGAGTGAGCTAAGCTCAGTAGGAAGTGTCTAAGACATACCTCTTATGACCCCGTGAATCCACATATAGAATAGGAAACAAGAGAATGGGATCATACTATACCGGGGATGTAAACCATAACCACAACATCCATTATAAACACAAATGTCATCCAAGTTGCAAATACACCATGTATGCCAATGAAGTGCAATGCCATGCTCATGTCGCTCCCCATTTTTGAAACATTTCCGTTTCAACTTCCAAATCGTTAGTGTAATCCGACCCAAGGCACCTCTATGGTATCACGAGAGGAGGATTGACAAACTATCCACGACAACAAGACACCTCCAAGGTGTCGCATCCGGCCTAACTAGCTCAACCATACTCCTATCTAGACTACACTAACACCACGGACCACTAGGCGTCTCCTAGGCGTTCGGTTTTCGCAAACACTTTTCAAAACATTTTCCCAAAATCATTTCATTTGCTTTCAAAACATTTTTCCTATTTTCCTTTCCCAATGGATGCATGAATGCTTCATGCAATTCAACCATAGAATTTCACACATGCTTTGCAAATTAAATCTCTAAAATAGGTAATTCATGTTTCCCTTCAACATTATTTTAGTATACCGAGCATACAAAGCATAATTCATTTCACATAAGCATGCTATTACACAATTCCATACAAGTCATGTGTTCACAATATAGCAAGCTTTGTAGGAAATTTCTAATAATAACTCTCTATATTTGAAAATTTAGCAATTCCAACATAATAGGCACAGAAATTCACCACTTAAACATGCTTTCTCATACAACATCAGTTAATTCACATAAATTACATTCTTTAATTCAAAAGAAAATTTTTAGAAATATATCTCATGCTTTCTAATCACAAAATTCATCACTTATAACACAATAGGCATGAAAGCATCATCGTTTAAACATATTTCTTCATCACATATCAACTTAGCATGTAAATACATCTCATATACAACACATAGCAAAGTTTGCATGAAATATACACAATTTAATCATGTAATAATACAAATGATAAGGAATTAACTCACAAAATCCAAGAGGTTATGGATTAGAAACCCCTACCTCAAGAATTGCAAAAACCCCCAATTTTGTGCCCTAGATTTCGAAAGTCCAAAGTGTACCAAATGAAGAATTGCTCTGATCAAATCGTAGATCTCGACTTGCTCTTCGTTTTGCCGCAAACGGCTCCTGAAAATACCAAAAATTAAGGGAGAAATCTAGGATTGAATCTTGTAAAAAAAAAAGAAAAAAAAAAAGAAAAGAAAAAAAAGAAGAAGAATAAGAGGGGAAGGCAGTGAGCTACGGGAGAGAGAGAATGGTGAGGCCCAAATGTGGCCTCCTTGCCACTTATATGTAAAGTGGTGGGTCCCACCTCTTTTTACCTAAAACTTTCTTCTCCACCACAAACAAATACACATGCACATAAATTACAAACATTACAATTATCCCAGGTGGAACCTTCATCAATACCATTAAATGGTATCAATAACCATTTGGAATATAAGGGGTCTTAATTTCCCCTTAAAACAAGTTGAAGTAAGCAACTTCTCAGAGAACATAAGATAGAAATTGCTTCTATCATTGAGACCGAAATCAAAGCCTGTAATGTTAACATGGTTCATCAGGTCATTGCCAAAAATTGGAAACTTGCTTACAACTACCAATACTTAGACTTGGGAAGAATTTGGGTACTTTGGAATCCAATCACAATTGACCTCTAAGTTCTTCAGAGTATTAGACAAGCCATGCATTGCCTAGTTACTCTTCTAAGCTGCAGAACAACCTTTCATATTTCTTTCATTTATGCTGCAAATGAATACATTGAGAGAGAGACTCTCTGGGCTGATATTCAATCACACTCATCTACTATCTTAACACCTTGGATCCTTGGAGGAGACTTTAACATCATCAAATCAGTTGAAGAGAACCACAGAGGCACTGTGAAAACTACTAAAGCTATGCTGGATTTTCATAATTGCCTTCACAATTCCAACCTTGAGGACCTCAATTACTCAGGTATTTTTCATTTTTGGTCCAATAAAAGCCCAGGTGTCTCCAACATCTAAAAAAAACTGGATAGAGTTCTTATTAATGAGCATTGGAACCATTCATTCCCACTATCCCATTGTTAGTTTCTTCCACTTGGAATTTCTAACCACAGCCCAATGGTTATCAGCCTTGGTAATCCTAGACCAGAGAGGAAAATTCCATTCAGGTTCTTTAATTGCTGGAGTAAGAATGACTCATTCTTATTACTGGTTGAATTTATTTGGAGATCTCATGTTGAAGGCTACCCCATGTTTCAAGTCATAACCAAACTCAAGAAGCTCAAGCACCCTCTTAAGAAGGAATTTTTAAAGAACTTCAATGTAATCAAAGGTGAGGTTCAGGCTACAAAGGACTCCCTCTCTGAATGTCAGCTAGCACTTGATGCTAATCCTGATGACAACTCTCTTAGAGCACAGGAAAAGGCTCTTATTTCCACATATACCAGCCTTAGATCTTCAGAAGAACTTACCTGCAAACAGAAATCAAGGGTGGTGTGGCTCAAGGAGGGGGACTCTGTCACGACACAAAAATTCCAATAAAATCCTCAATTTATTCTACTCAAAATACATCAAAATACACTCAGGATCACAAATAAATGCCCTCTTTTATACAAAGTTAATTTCCTCAAAAATACATAAAACTCTCTAAATAAATAAATAAAATAAATCCTGCAATGCCGACTCTTTAGCCTAAGTCCGAATCTAGCAATCCCCGTTCATCTCTGGTACCTGAAACTGGAGCGTGGTGAGACTGAAAGTCCCAGTAGGAAAAACCATAACAAGAATTTCATGGAGGTTTAACAAAACAGCTTCACAAAATATCCATAGTCATGTGAGTATATAAGCAAAATAGATATGCATTTAATTAAAAAATTTAATCAAAACATTTAATTAAAACTATTGCAAACAAAACCACTCCAAGCCATTCAAGGTATTGAGAACCCTACACTGAAAAAAAATTCAAGGCCTTAAGCTCCCGGCCTCCCCTGCAACCTCGGCTCTCAACTCTCTCTGTCTTTCCTCAAAACTCTCTCTGTCTCTCACTTTGCTCACTCTATATTTCTCTCTGTTCTTTGTATTCACTCAGTGTACAACTCCTACAATTTATAATGACCTCCACCATCTTCCAACTTACGACAACTCACCATTGCAAAAATCAAAATATCAAAACATAATCATTACTTCAGTGGCCCCCGCTACCCACCTTTTCTTCTTCCTTATCTTCTCATCTCTTACCTTCATTTTCCAAACATAACACCTAACAACTACATCAGCCACAAAAAAAACCAGGACCACATGAACAATTCAAAGCCAAGAAATTTGGTTCAACAAATCTTCTGTGGCCCCGCGACTACATCACACCAACTTCCTTTTTTTTTTTTTTTTTTTTTTTTTTTTTTTTTCATATATGTATATATCATATATAAAGGCAAATCAATTCAAACCCATTTCTTATCTCATCTTTACATCCATCATTTCAATACAAAATATACCCAAGTAAACAATAGCCCACGTGAAGAAAATCAAATCAACAGAGATTTTGTCAAACAAAAATCCTTGTGAGACCTGCCACCCACCAACTTTTCCTTTATTTTCAAATTTTAGCCACCCACTCCTTCACTCTTAAGCATACAGGACACAAATAAATACACACACACATATATATATAAAGTAACTAAACAAAATGAGACCCGCGAGTTACATATCACCATTTCCAATTTTCTTGCCTCTCTTCCCACTAAACTCGGCTAGACCACCTGCTTCATTCCATTTCTAACCTCCATTGCAAATACAATACATATATAAATATATATATATTATATAACAAAACTAAATCAAAATTTTAAAATCCACTAACTTTAATAAATAATTAATTAATTTAGACAATCTAGAAATCATAAAATAATTAAATTAAAATCTTAAAAATTCGGGTCATCACAGACTCAAACACTTCATTTTTCTATAACTTAATTGCCTCCAGATTTAACAGAAACAAAATTTCCTCTATTACCACTGCCAATGGTGAGGTCTTTGATGATGAAAAAGTTATCAAGCAGGAAGTTGTCTCACATTTCCAGAATGCTCTAGGAATGAACCTCCATCCTTATCCTGGATCAGCATCATTTGAACCCTTCATCCAACCAACAATTCCCTCACAATTTTTTACAATGCTGTGTGCCATACCTACTGAAGCAGAGATCAAAGAGTGCATGTTCTCACTAAATAGTGACAAAGCAGCAGGACCTGATGGATACAATGCATTCTTTTTCAAGAATACTTGGTTTATAATTGGGCATGATGTTACAATAGTAATTAAGGATTTTTTCCTCGCTGGGAGGCTGCTCAAGGCGGTTAACTCAACCTACATATCTTTGGTGCCTAAATTATCTAATCCTTCATCACTCAATGACTTTAGGCCAATCTTCTGTTGCTCAACTATCTACAAATGCGTCTCTAAATTGTTAGCCAATAAACTCAAGCACATACTTCCTCACATCATTGGGCCCTCACAATCTACCTCTGTTCAAGGAAGACTGATTGATGACAGCATTTTGCTTGCACAGAAGCTCCTCAATGGTTATCATAGGCAGGGTCACTCACCAAGGTGTACAATTAAAGTGGACTTACAGCAGGCATTTGATTCTGTATCTTTGGAATTCTTGTTTGATTCTCTTCAGCTCTATGGCTTTCCTGCTCTATTCATTGCCTGGATCCAAGCATGTGTCACTTCTCCTTCATTCACCATTCTTATTAATGGTGAATTTAATGGTCATTTCAGGAGTATCAAAGGTCTGAGACAAGGAGATCCCTTGTCACCTTTCTTGTTTGTTATAATTATGCAGGTATTCTCCTCAATTGTCAACAAATTCACATTGGAGAAGCCATTTAAGCACCACTGGAGATGTAAAGCTATGTCCCTTACCCATTTAATTTTTGCTGATGATCTTATGCTTTTCTCCCATGGCAGCATTGCTTCAGTCCAAACTCTCAAACCAGCATTGGAGACTTTCTCATATCTCTCTGGCCTCAGGATAAATCATAGCAAAAGTTAAGTCTTCCTCTCTGGTGATAATTTGTAACTACTATTTTATCCACTCTTGGATTTGAGAAAGGATCCTTCCCTGTGAAGTATCTTGGTGTACCACTTGTCACTATAATGCTTAAGGCTACTGACTGCAGGGGGCTCATTAACAAGATAACTTCAAGAATTGTTCATTGGACAAGTAGATCACTTTTCTTTGCTGGCAGACTTCAACTCATAAGAGCAATCCTTTTCTCTACTCAGATGTATTGGAGCTCTAAATTCATCCTCCCAATGAGTATTATTTCTGAGTTTGATGCAACATTCAGATCTTTTCTTTGGTTTAGTCCATCACTTAAAAAAGCTGGTTCTAAGGTGAATTGGGAAGCTTGCTGCCTTCCTAAAAGGGCTAGAGGCCTTGGTCTTCCTAATCTCTATCATTGGAATAGAGTTGCTATGATGAAGCACCTTTGGCATGTTATCAATTCCAAGGAAATGTTATGGGTTCAATGGATCAGCACTTACCTGCTCAAAGGTAGAAGTGTTTGGGATGTAAAAATCATAGGGCAGTGTTCCTGGAGCTGGAGGAAGCTTCTTTAACTTAGGTCTTCTGTCTATCTTTTGTCAAGGTGGAAATTAGAGATAGAAGCTTGTCCAATTTCTGGTTTGACAATTGGAGTTCCTTTGGTCCTTTACATTTACTTATTACTCAACAGCAGCTCAAACAATCAAGCTTTGATACAAAAACTAAGCTGCGTTCATTCATTTCTGGCTCCAATTGGTCATTTTCTTCCTCCATCACTGATATCCTACCTCAACTACTACCTTCAGCATTACTTCCCACACCAGTCCCACAAAGGAAAGACAGATTCATTTGGATTCCTCCATCAAATGGAACATTCACAATTGCGTCTACACTTAAACTCATCAATCAGGATATACCTTCTCAGCCCTGGTCTTATCTGATTTGGTCCAAGCTCTCAATTCCAAAGCATTCATTCACACTTTGGGTTGCAATACAGAATCGTTTGCCAACCCTCAATAGAAGATGTGCAGCTTACCTCAACACCACCACTTGCCTCCTATGCAACAATGACTTGGAATCACACAACCATCTTTTCTTCAGCTGTCCCTATGTTAAACCCTTATGGAACATTCTGCAAGCACGTTGTGGGTTCTACATACTGCCCTTAAATTGGTCTGAATTGATACATTGGACTGCTCATCACTGGCGAGGCAACAATCAAGCTCAGTGTAATTCTATATCCAAATTAGCTCTTTCTTCTCTGGTTTATAATGTGTGGAATGAACGAAATAGGAGGCTTTTCAAGAAGAAAAGATTATCAGCTAACTCCCTACTTCATATGACATTATAACATGTTCGATTGAAACTCATGTCCTTAACATTCTTTGAATCAATCCACACCAGACGACTTATTGTGGATTAGGACCTACCATTATGCGTTCTAAGACCACCACCAGAGCCTCCAGATTGAGACCTTTGACAAGGAGAAGTTTCTCCATTGCTATCATCTTTGTATGAATGTGTTTGATTACAATGGATACTTTGTTGCCTTTAGGCTGGGTTGGTCCTTGTAGTTTTGCTTTGGGCCTTGTGGCTTATTCCCTTGGGCCTTGTATTTGCTTTGGGTTAGCCTGGTGTCACGGGCTTAGAGTTTCAGCACCACTCTAGCTGCTCCCGTGCGGCACCAAGACGTTGCTTTCACTCTCGCAAGTACTTGGTCAGCCTAACTCCCGTGCACACCTTAGCCAACACACTCCCCTCGTGCGCTTACTAGTGTTGTAGTTGCCCTCGCCCTCTCCTTACTTGGCTTGCACACTCACACACACTAAGGCACTTAAGTTGGCAAGGAAAGAACACTTCTATTACTTCAAAGAATGCTTTGTACAAGGCTAGCACTCAAGCTCTCTACAAGGCTCTCAAGACTTACTCTAGGACTTGTTTCCTACAAAATGAAGTCCTACCTCTATTTATAGGCATCCCCATCCCTAATGGACGGCTAGGATGCATTCTAACCAACGGTGGAGATTGATTATCTAGAATCTTCTCCCACCTTCTTCACACTTCCATACTTATCTACTAGTATCTACAACATTCTAGAATTCTCCATACTACTCCACACAACTCTGGAGAACTCTAGAACCTTCCACACACTTCTACACATTTCTACATATATCTAGAATCTTCCACATAACTCTAGACTATTCCGGAAGACTCTAGAAACTCCACTTGCCATGCAGTTGCCATGCAGCGTCCTTTTCAGCGTCTGCGTGTCGCCTGCATGGCACAACCTCCATAGGCGGGGCGTGACACTGGGCTAACTTGTCAATCTTGTATCACTTCTCCAATTAATATATTCTCATCTTACTTTTCACAAAAAAAAAAAAAAAGAGCCCAATTTTTTTCTTTCTTAATCCTACGATCTCATTTTGTTGTTAGTGTAGACTTTCCCCACCGTAAGAAATGTGGCAAATTCAAAGTATATATATATATATATATATATATATATATATATAATAATAAAAATATATTTTTAAAAACTCATAATTTAATTGAATCATGTTTAACGTGACTACTTTAATGCAAAGAAAATCGATCATTGACTTTGTAAAGATAATTTTGAACCACTTTGAAAGTGATGTGATTTTACAGTTGAGGCGTGAAAAATGAAGAAATTGTTAAATGATTTTTTTTTTTCGAAAGTTAATTGTTAAATGATTTTGAACGGTCAATAATGTAATAAGATATGACAAATCATTCCAAACATTAATTTTTATTTGATCCTTTGTCCAATAAGTAAAATTTAAAAAAGCTAGTTGTGCTCTTAATGTCGACGTCCATTCCAGACATCTGGCATTCCACATGGAATTTAACATGTACATTTTAATTCCACATGGAATTTATCATATATTATACGTAAAGTAAACGGATTTGTTTTACTTCTTAATTTTTATAGACAAATGGAAATCAAGGTTTGATTTTATTTTGTGTTTCCCTTGAATATCAGGCACCACTCATCTTAATTCACTCCTACTATAAAAGCATGCATATCTGACGAAGTTTTATAAGCACTCAACCCAAACAAGGCATAGACCAGTTTTGTTTGCTTAAAGTTGTCAAACAAGGCCTAAACCCTAAACCCAAACAAGGCCTAAACCTAAACCCTAAACAACTAGCTTTTGCAGTTGAGCAACCAAGTATGATGCTCCAGCTTTTCCTAACTTTTCTTCTTTGTTTGTTATTGACTGTGAAACATTGGAAGAAGACATCTAAAAGCTCAAAGAAGCTACCACCAGGGCCATGGAAGCTACCCATTATTGGTAACTTGCACCAATTGGTAGGCAGCGCAGGCTCTCTTCCACAACATGCCTTGAAGGCCTTAGCCAAGAAACATGGACCCTTAATGCATCTCCAACTCGGTGAGATCTCGGCTGTAGTCATTTCCTCACCGGAAATAGCCCAAGAGGTGTTGAAGCAGCACGAACTCAAGTACGCGCAAAGGCCTCGAGTTCTTGTTGCGGAGGTCATGTCTTATAATGGCTCAAGCATTGTCTTCGCGCCCTATAATGACTATTGGAGACATGTGCGGAAGATATGTGTCACTGAGCTCCTAAGCGCTAAACGCGTAGACTCATTCAAATCCGTCAGAGAAGAAGAAGTGCAGAATCTCATACAATGTATTTCATCTTCCCGGGGCCTTCCCATCAATATGAGTCAGAAGATATTCTCACTGTCAAACAGCATAATTTCACGCGCCGCGTTTGGCAAGGCATGTGCAGATCAAGGCTTGTTCATAGAAACGCTTGACGAAATTATAAGCTTGGGAGGAGGTTTTGGTTTGCATGATCTGTTCCCTTCAGTTAAAATCCTTCATTACATTTCCGGAACGAAGCCTGTCATGAAGAGGTTGCAAAGGAAAATGGACAAAATTCTAAACACCATTATGAATGAGCGCAGAGCCAAAAAGAAACACATAAATGACGTAGTAGTTGTGGAGGAGGAACATTTGGTTGATGTGCTCCTCAACATGGAGGAGGGTACCGGTGGTGATAACTTCTCCCTTACCACTGACAACATAAAAGGTGTCATTTTGGTAAAGTTCTACACAATTCATTTAGAATTTAATTAGTTTTTACTCGTACTATATATATATATAATGTGAACTATTTATCTTTCTTAAATTATCTTGATTTATAGAATCTATATTTATTGTCGTGATTATTGATTTTTTTACCACTGTGCCTCACCTGAACTTAATTTTTGGCTCCGCCCCTGATGACATCTTTTTTTTAAAAAAAATTTCAGGACATTTTTGGAGCAGGGAGTGAGACCTCTGCAGCAACCATGGTATGGGCAATGTCAGAGATAGTAAAGAACCCGAGAATAATGAAGAAGGCACAAGCTGAAGTTCGGGAGGCACTCAAAGGAAGGAGCAAGAATATTGATGAGAAAGTAGTTCATGAACTAAATTACTTGAAATCTATCGTCAAAGAAACTCTGAGATTACATCCTCCGGGCCCTTTGTTACCAAGAGAATCAATCGAAAGATGTGAAATTAACGGATATGAGATACCGGCAAAAACCAAAATGTTGATCAACGTGTGGGAAATGAGCACAGATCCAAAATACTGGGGTGACGGAGATTGCTTTAGACCAGAGAGGTTTGTTGATTCATCCGCGAGTTTTAAGGGAACTAATTTTGAATTTCTGCCATTTGGAGCAGGTAGGAGGATATGTCCAGGCATTTCATTTGCTAGTGCAGTCATTGAACTTGCACTTGCTCACCTTCTCTATCATTTCGACTGGAAAGTCCCAAATGGAAGCAAGCCAGAAGAACTCGACATGACTGAGACATTTGGAATAAGTTCAAGGAGGAAATATGATTTGGAGTTGATTGCCATTAATCCCATGTCCTCCATTGCTTGATCAGAAAACATTATTACTAGTATTATGTATGAATTAAATATCACTAGTGCATGTTGTTGGAGACAAGAATGTAAGTGGCAGTCCATATATATGAAGAAAATAATTAAGTATAGAAATTAAAGCAAGGATTTTAATTTCAACAGAACATCTGGAATGTAATTCAGTTGATCGATGATGTTGGCCTTTTAAAGATTGTATAACATATAGCTGATCTACGTACTGCCATTTCAGATAACTTCCTTCTATTAATGCATTGCAATTTGCCTTTTTTTCTTTCTAATGAGAGCTGGTTCTGGCTTTGAATATTGGATAATTGACGAAAGGTTGAGCAAAAGCTTAAAAAAATTTACAATGGTTAAGCCAAAGCTTCAAACTAAGAAAAGTAGGGAGTAAGTTATTATTTTTCTTATTTCAACTCATTGTGTTCTTACTCTTCAATCAGACTTAACATTTTTACAGTCATGAGTTGCAACCCCCAAAAAATTTTCTCCCTCCTGATTTTCAAACCGGACACCGATTGATAAGCTGAGGTTGACTTACGACAGTTTGCCAAACAAACAAATCTTTCCCATTACTCCTTCCGTCCTTGTTTTTGTTGTGAGTCACAACAACCGAGCCGAGGTAATATTATACTAACCGTTTTCTTATTGACTTTTCTCTTTCTATTGCTCTGTTTTATTTATTTTTTTCTTCTTTTGTTTCTTTCATTCGTTGAGGTGGGTTCATGTACAGTGTTCTACATCAATAATTAATGGAAGAAGATGAATCAACTGACGTAGTCAATCAAACAATCACACACAAACACAATATTTAATATAATTTGGTACAAAGGAATTTACATAGGTTAATATATATATATATATATAGATAGATATATTCCATTATGATTTCTTAAAGATATCACAACACCAATTATATGTATATGTGTGTGTGTATATATATATATCTTTTTATCGGAGACTATTCCACATGGTTGACTCTTCACAATTAATGTCATCAGTATTTTTGTTACTCTAGCAACTTATAAATTAGGATTATTATATATAAATGGGGTTAGAGCACCATATTTATTTAGAGGCTGAGTCAAAGTTCCAAAGTTTCTCTAAAATGTGTTTGACCCAAAAGCTGAGATGGCACATGGAAAAATACTGTTTCATATTTCTGTAGCCTAATATACCCTTCTTCCTATTTTATGTGTTGCCTAAAATACCCTTTTGTACACTTGCCTATTTTCAAGCCCTAATTCCTCGTCACATTCCATTCATGCCGGCCTATCTCTCCCCCCTTCTCTGTAAACAGCAGCGATCAACAAACCCCTCTATCTATTTTCAAGCCCTAACGCCTCTTTTTACATTCCATTCATGCCGGCCTCGTGAAGCTCAAGTGTTCTCTCTCTCTGCCCTAACCCTCACTTCATGAAGCTCAAGTGCGCTCTCTCTCTCTCCCCCTCTCTGTAACAGGTCAAGGCAGGCCACACATCTCGGCACACAACATCAGCGAACATGGAGGTCTTCTCCACTTTGTTTCTCTCTGATGACCGATTCTATTTGGTGTGAAGTGAAGCCAAACCTAGGTTATATCTCTCTCTCCTTCACAATTTAATTCAAGGACGAATCTAGGGTTTGAGGTAATTTCTCTCTCTCTCTCTCTCTCTCACACACACACACACACACACACACACACCCGTTTTGGGTGGATCTCCCTCGATAATTTGTGCAATTGAATCTGGTCACTGTTAATGTTTTATGTATGCTATTTAAGTTCGTATTTAACATTATTGAGTTATGTTTTGGTTCTTTTGTGGTTGTGTTTTTTATTTATTTTTATTGTTAATCTCAATTAAAATTTGAAATATTGATGCAAGATTAAATTTATACGGTAATCTCAAATTTTTTTTTTTTTTTTTTTTCATGATATTTGGTTTGAAAAATAACTATTCTATGTTTTGTGCTATTTTGTAAGTTAATTATTTTATTTTTTTGGGATCAATTTTGTTACTAGTTTAACATATTTATTTTTGTAGACCAGATATATATTATAGTTGACATGAACACAAGGTGCTAAACACACAGCACCATACACATAGAAGGTGAATCTTGTTATATCTAAATATCCTATCCTTGTTGTAGAGACTTAAGTAGTGAAGAAAGTATAAAATAATAATAAAAAAAAGTGTCACTCACTTCTTATTTTGCATTATATAGTATGGGTGAAATCCAGTATAGATTCAGCTAGTGTTTGACACAGTAATTCTCAGTTGGAGAGAGAGAGAGAGAGAGAGAGAGGAGAGAACCAACTAAAAGTGGGAGGAGAAAAAAATTGATTTCAAATTATGGGCTACTTTTGGTACTCTGACCTGCATTTTGAAAATTTCCACTCAAAGGGTATTAACTGAATTTGGTGGCTCTCTGTTACAACCCTCCTGGCTTTTAGTTCATCAGCCAAACTGACATTTACAGTGTGCAATGTTTCATGCTCCCAGAGAAACCCTCTTTAAAACAGACCTTTAGAGAGAGAGAAACAGTAGCAGATCAGGAGCACGGTAGAGAGAGAAACAGGACAGTATTCTAGAGAGAGAGGAAAGGAAATCGGCATTTGAAGGAAGTGAAAAAAGGAAGAGTAATTAACTTCCAAAAAATAAATAAAAATATAGAGTAATGACAAAGGTACTGCATTTATACCCACGCCTACATCAAAACTAGAGCGCTTGATGATTAACCACCGCCTCTGCTACTGTAAAATATAGAGTACTTACTTGTATATACTTGTGTGTATATGTATAATTATATATATCTACACGAATATATACTTTACACAAGTTTTTTTTACTTTTTGATTGTGTTTAGTTTATGTTTATTTACTTCTTATGTTTACCTTTGTTTGTTAACTAATATTTCAATCTAGGTGGTACTTTACTAATAATTTAACACCTTGAGCTAGCAATTGACATTGCCAACTCTCATTAGATATATTATAGTATGAATTATCATATTGTTTATTAAATTATCAAACATTGGGAGGAGAGCTTCGAACTATGATTAGAGTTGTTGGTCAAGTGATTCTTTACATCTTATTTCACTTTTTATTTTAGGTGGTGTTTTTCAGTCATGGATGTAGGACACACAATAAAAATCTTTTTTTTTTTTTCAATTATACAAGGGTATATCGTACCCGGACTCACAATTATAGAAATTTTGTGCACTTCTTTCTTTAGAAAATAGTGCAGGGAAAGCAAATAAGAACAAGCTAGATCAAACCCAGAAGTATAAAGCAATAATGAATCTGGATGCCATTACAATTCTTAAATCCATATAATGATAAGATGATGGCCTGCATAATGTCTGGAAGTGACTAACAATTTTTTTTTTTGGGGGAAAAAATTAGATTTCTATGACCAAACTTGAACAAAATTGGTCTAAATTACGTACACAAATATTTTTAAACTACTACTTTGATAGCATCGAGACAGCATCCAAGTGACCTTACAATTAGAGGCTGGAGTCTCCAGATATACATTCACAAAACAAGTATAATCAAGCATCTGTTTATAATATATAGACATAGGCACTTGCAAGAGTGGCAGCAAAGGGCATCTCAGGGACCTCACCTTTAGGAGATTGGAAAAATTAAAACTTAATAAGTGCAATATTTATAACATTACACAAAATTTGTAAAAGATATATCTGGAATTTAAAAATCAATATAGAAGTAGACTCAAGTTATATTTGAGGTTAGATGATTGCTCTTAAATATTTAAACTTGAGCAAGAATGCAATTGATATCTAGTTTCTTAGACCCATCTGAAGATTTGTAATCGGAATACCCCATGTTCTTACACCATAGATTATTTTGTAGATTTCTATTTGGGCTTGGCAATGATTTGATCTTTTCTCAAAATTTATAGAGCTTTTGTCATGGTAGGCATTATCACCCACATGTTTGTTTGGAGTGTATCACACAACAATTACTAGGGGAATTTCAAGTCTAACCACCAATCTATAACTTGTTGAGCGTTTTAATACATTGTCCCCTATAAGGAAGGTCAGGCACAGATTCCATAACTGGTCACCCTAAGGTATGACTTGAGTCCTGTCCTCTTCCTTCAAGGGCTATCACTTCCATAACCATTGATCACTTTTTTTGCTTTTCGTCCAACTTATTTAGAATCCTTTCGATTACAGTGCACTCCGCCACATTAATATTTCACATTCTCTCCCTAAATTTCATCCATCAACAGTACTTTACACATAAGCACATGTCAATTAACATATGGTATACAATATTTTTCTTGAACATGTAGGATATTGACACAAAGCTTAATCAGAAACACTTTTGCTGAACAATCACATGTTATGGTACTTTCCAATAATTTAATGATCTTCCAAAATGCCACAACCGAATATGAATTGTCATATCTTTAAGTATATATAAAACGTGCAAGGATTTCCCCCCTCCCATTAAATTTAAAGATAGTTTCAAGTAAAAAAAGAAAAAGAAAAAAAAACGAGTAAGCATTACTATTATAGTTCCAAGCCATCCTTCTTAACTTCCTGTTTCTTAAGATTTACTCCATCATTCTCTCATATATTTTCTTCAAAATTCATAAGTGTAATCCAACTTTAATTGGTAGCAAATTTCTGAATAATATACTAATTATAAATGACTTAAGTACTTGAAGTGGCAACCCAATTAAATATGAGAAAAGTGTGATGCAAGCTTTCTAATATAAGAGATAAAAGGCTCGAGGTCATAAGCTAAATCTAACCCAAAATTTAAAAATTCCTACAAAATATATATTTTCTAATAATCAACGTTACGATAGTTAAAACCCTTCTTTCAATATTTTCAAATAGTATTAGGTTTTATTATATGAAAGGAAACCTAAATAGCCATTTTGAAACAAAGTATTTTCTATGAAGCTCATCAAAACTCATCAAGTTCACAGAAAGTATTGGAAGACATGAACTTGTTAAAATTCATAAAAGACACCACTAACATCCTTTTGATAGACTTCAAATGTTGCCAAGAGAATCTCTCTCCTAATTGATCTGATTGTTTGAGAAATTCATAGAATACAATTCAATACTTAACATTTAAACATCACAAAATTGTTATAAATTTTTGTTTGTTAAAAATACAAATTGTTATCCATTTAATCCACCATAGAACCAAGTTAGTTTATCCCTACTGATTTCACTGCATTGAAAGAAAGAATTTACAATCAATTAGTCACATTATGACATAACTTCTTAAGTATTCAATCTAAAATCCATTACACCAAGATTCAGAAAATTGCGAAGGCAGATTAGAAAATTACACATAAAATAGAGATATGGCATACCTGGCAAACCGCTTTGTGCCTATAGCATCAATTTCATCTATAAAAATAATACAAGGAGATTTCTCCTTCGCAAGCTGAAAAGCATCACGAACAATTTTTGCTCCATTCCCAATGAACATCTATGAGCAGTACAAGTATGATTTACTACTTCAATTGTAAAACATAAATCGTAATAAACACTTGAATAAATCAACCAAGATATATTCTTTGTTATGGATGTCAAAAAAGTATAGGAAATTTATTTTTATAATTCTGAAAAATGTTCTTGTCAATTTTACCAACTGGAAAAGTGAGTTCCATATAACTACTCAAGTCATTTACACAAATGTCATCTCCTTAGTTTAAGACCAGATACACTTTAGCAGATTTTTTTTGTTTACGAGTCCAAACGTCTCTTAAGAACCAAACCAAAAGAGTAAATTTCCATTATAGAAGCAACAAACAGAAACAAGAAACAATATATATCCATTTCCTGATATACCAAAAAAGATAAAAAGGGAAAGATCAAGTACAAGAATACTTGATGCAAATTCATCAAAAGCAATCAAAATCCTAAACTAAAAAAAAAACATATGTTTCGAAAACTGAATTGACAGGCTTTTTAGGAAGGGAAAGCAAAAGTCTTTGGAATCTCTAAAGTAAAATATGATATGGATTATTACATATAAATGGGGTTAGGGCACCATATTTACTAAGAGACTGAGTCAAAGTCCCATAGTTTGCCAAAAATGAGTTTGACCCAAAAGCTGAGGTGGCACATGGATTTCAGCAAACTCAACAAGAATATTGAGGCTCTTCCACTCTCTTCCAGCAGCACAGGCTAATTGATCCAATCGTTCCAACATTGACTCTTACTCTTCAGGTACAATAATTTTTTTATTTTTTCAAAATTTTAGGGATTATGCCTCTTTCTTCGATTTTCAGAGAACCCCCATCTTCGATTTGAATTCATATAACCCACTTCGGTTTAATGATCCTCACCCTAGTTTTTTTTATGCAAATATATGTTGTAGGGTTTTGAAATTGCAAAAAGGGGAAAATTACAAATCTGGAGTCGGCTTGTGGTCAGGGGATAATGACTTTGTAATTCCACCTCCCCGTTATTGCTCAAAAAAACTTAAAAAAACTCAGTAGTTGAGTTTCATTTTATGCAGTATTTTTATGAAATGTATGAACCTGTACTAATTTTATTCAGTAATTTTATGTAATATTTAGTGGCCCATATTTGCAGATCCATTGAGTCAAAGCACCATAGTTTCAAAAAAATGTGTTTGACTAAATTGCTGAGGTGGCACATGAATTTTTACTGTTTAAAGTTTCTGTTGACTAAAATGCCCTTCTCCCTATTTTCTGTATTCCCTAAAATACCCTTTCTCCATATTTTAATACTTTGACCTAATTAGAGCCCTAATGCTCTTTCATATTTCTATTTGTGCAGACCCCTCTCTCTCCCATTCTCAAATGAGACCTAGCCCTCACTCTATTGAATCTATCAATGAAACCCTAACCCTTTCTAAGCACAAACATAACTTTGCCTCAATCACAAAGGATGATTGTTTGAAGCTTTGTCTTTCGCAAGTGATAAGTGCTTAAATGTTGCACATTTCAGCACCTAAGTTAGGGTATTTCAGTCTTTGCATCTATTTTAAGTTTATGTTTTAGTCCTAATTTATGTTTATGTGTATTTCAGGGTAATAAAGTTAAAATGAGCTAAGAACGGTCCAATTAAGCCTTTTTGGAGTTAAGCAAAGATTTTCAGAAAATGGCACAAAGCGGTCAATCTCGGGCCTTTGATGATGTTCCCAAAGATGGAGAAGCAAACCAAATAGCCCAGGGCAAAAATGGAGCTGAATAAGGCTTAAAGGAATTTTCCAACTCTGGGGGATCGATCCCCCAGGGTGGGGGATCAATCCCCCAGGACTTGGCAACATTGCATATTTTTATTTTAATGTTTGGGCTTATTTTGTAACCTAGTGGGCTTTAATAGGTTTATTACTTAAGCCCAGTGAGGCCCATTATTTTTAGGGTTAGTATTTATTAGTTTAGTGATTTATTATTTGGGGAATAAAGTTTTGATTATTTTTTTTTTGAATCTGTATCGTGATATCGTTCTCTCTGGAAGAAAACGAAAGGAAGAAAAAAAAGCGAGGGTTCTCTCTGAATTGTTGTTAAAAAAATAATCAAAACTTTATTCCCCAAATAATAAATCACTAAACTAATAAATACTAACCCTAAAAACAATGGGCCTCACTGGGCTTAAGTAATAAACCTATTAAAGCCCACTAGGTTACAAAATAAGCCCAAACATTAAAATAAAAATATGCAATGTTGCCAAGTCCTGGGGGATTGATCCCCCACCCTGGGGGATCGATCCCCCAGAGTTGGAAAATTCCTTTAAGCCTTATTCAGCTCCATTTTTGCCCTGGGCTATTTGGTTTGCTTCTCCATCTTTGGGAACATCATCAAAGGCCCGAGATTGACCGCTTTGTGCCATTTTCTGAAAATCTTTGCTTAACTCCAAAAAGGCTTAATTGGACCGTTCTTAGCTCATTTTAACTTTATTACCCTGAAATACACATAAACATAAATTAGGACTAAAACATAAACTTAAGATAGATGCAAAGACTGAAATACCCTAACTTAGGTGCTGAAATGTGCAACATTTAAGCACTTATCAGCAAGTTTCACCTTCAGAGGAAAATCGCCCAGGTACCGGCCATGTTCTCCTTTCTTCCTTTTCTAAACTTTCATTGATCTTTATTATTCTACTTTCTTCCTTCTCTGAACTCTCATCAATTTTCTAATTTTTTCTTCAATCGCAGAAGTTATTTCTTCAAGCATAGGGATAAGCCCTAACCCTCTCTAACCCGGGTACTATTTTCCAATTTCCTCTTTCATCTTTGCCTTCCCCTAGAAAGTTGTAGAGTCTCTCTGTAAATGTTACTATGTGGTGATAATTTCAATCAATTAAGTTGTTGTTACTTTCTGGTGACATGATTTCAATTCATGCGTTGTTTACATATTCACTAGATTTGAGGACTCATATGCTGTAAGCTGTGTTTTTCTGTCTTATGAAGTTGCTGGTTTTTTTTATTTTCTTTTATTTATTTATTTTTTTTTTATAGAAGAATGATTCAGTTTTATCCTTTTTGGTTTTGGTTGTGCTACTGCTCTAATTGGGTGCATACTAATTTGCAATAAAAAGTGGAACTAAACTTTCTTGTTTCTCCAAAGATAAGATTAGAGGATTTTTTTTACTTATAAAAAAAAAAAAAAAAAAAAAAAAAAGATTAGAGGATTTTTCAAAATAACTGCATACCAGTAATACTGGTAATTTCTTTGTAGTCTCATTGTAAATATGACTATGATTACTATTGATAACTCCTCTATTCATGGTAGGTCTGTTCATGGTAGGTATGATGGCAATACAATTATTGGTTATATATTATGCAAGGAAGTAAATAAGTCAAATCCAAAAGTTAAGGGAAAAAGAACTGTGATGGTAATGAGTTCTCATTGGGAAACACTTGCAACTAATCTTGCAGAATTTCGTAAAGTTGTGGTAAATCTCAAATTTTTGTTGTTTCGAGACAGGAAACCTTCACTGACTTCAATTTTTTGTAGATAACGATAGGATAAGTTCTCAGCTAGTGAAGATAAAGTGGAAGTTGTTATTAAGATTTTTTAAACTGATGTCATTCCTGTTCTTGTGAACTTTAGAAGGTTAGTTTCTATAATCCTCTTAAGAATGTAATCGAAATCACTATAAATTATATTAACCCAAAAAGACAATCAGAGCTACTTCACCAAAAACGCATAAGCCTGAACTCTCTCCAAGGACTACACAACTGTGACTAGTACCATGTGATGAGAGGTTATATACAAATTTATAAACTCAATCTACCATAGAGCACAAATCCATGTATAATGGGTAAGGCAGTCAAGTAGTTCCTAATATACTAGTAGTTATGTAAGGAAGAAGCTCTTCAATATTGGTATGTATAGAAAAGACTACGAACCTATGCTATGTCTGACTGTGTAGTTAAAAGTGCTATTTTATAGCCAGAAGTTAGACACATATGCGACAACTAAGTGGTTGCCATAGGGAATATCGGAAAGAAGTAGCACCTTAATCTGCTACAAAATAAGGAACACGGCTACAAAATAAGGACTACAAGATATGGAGTATATATGTATTGGCTACTAACTACCTCCTGGGACATAGTATGCACTACCTCCAATAATGATACTAACATTATATTTCTTCAATTATTTGGTACAATTTCAAGAATCTTGTTTAGTCACTTTTGTTTTTTAGATAATTACTCAAAAAATATTATTTTTAAGTTTTCTAGTTAAGTTTAATGGTGGTTAATAGCATGCTTTTTACATATGTGCTTTAATTTTGGTGAGAAGGTGAAGATAATGATTTTGGAAGTATCAACTAGGTATAATCTCTTATATAGGAATAAGTAGTTGATATATTCTACCAACAATTGCAGTTATCTTATACAATAAATGTGTTAATTATTTCATATTTGTTTTAGTTTTGCATCTTTGATCTTATGACTTTACTTCTCAATTATTAGGGATTAGATTCCCTATTATGCCTATTTGATTACTCAAATGTCACAATTTTCTCCCTTTACCAGAAACATATGCATACTAAAGATTTCTTTCTAGTAAAATGTTGAATTCCAAGCGAATAATGTACTTCTTTTGTAGATTTTATACCCCAAGTTGCTAAAATTTTGTTCCAGACATTCCATCAAGCTAAAGTACAATTATTTCTAATAACGTAATAGTAAAAGTGCATGTTATTCCCAGCCATGAAAATGGTATTTTTTCTCTATTTTTTTTTCCTTGGCAAACTAGAAGACGAAAGGACTTGAACATAGGAAGCTGGCCACTCTATCAATTAGGCCACTGGGTGATACTCTTTTCTCTATAGAATGAACAAGTTGACTGAAAAAATAATTTAGAATAAGTAGATTATTGTTCATTAATTAATCTCATTTTGTTGGATTTATCTTACTAATAATGGTATATATGCAAAATTTCATTTTGTAGCATATGTGGATGATGTTTCTTTGTGTATGTTGAGAATTAACAATGTAGGACAAATGGCTAGCTATGTCATTAAATTTGTTTGCTAGAAGGCATGGACTTTGGTATTGATCATCCCAATCTTTTATAAAAGTTTAAGTCATTGCAGAGACTTTTTAAGTTAAGATGTAGCTTAAATTAGGCTAGAACACAACAATTTTGACCTGTCCATTATTTGGTAGCAGAGAAAATAAGGAAAGAAGAAAAACTTCAAGGTTTTTGTTTCTATAAAGGAGTAGAATTGTTACAAGATTCCATGTTTCCTAATTTCTTCTTGTTTTCCCAATTTCTTGGCAACCAAACATAGGATAAAGTATAAGGACTTAGGAAAAGATTGGTTGAATGGACTTGTATCCAAATTTTCAGATTTTTCAACAGCTATTAGGAAGCCTTTTTATGCATAATGTACAGTTTATTGCAAATTTCAATCACTTGTGAAAGTAGTACAGCAATTATTGAACCTTTTTTACTATTTCGTTGTTATTATTGTATATATGTTTGAATATTGTTGATGTAGCAAGTCTCATGATTTTTTTTTCCTTCATACCTTATGTGGATACATAATTTGAAACTTTGAACTAGCATTTAGAGACATCATAGAGCATTCCTTGGCAGATTATCCTATTAATTTAAGTTTTTCATGCGTTTCACCTATCTTTTAGATTTGATATTCATTTGTTTACAGAAAAAGAAGTCAATCGTCCAAATTTAATCAACAATTAAAACTAAGAATCTACAGTCACATATACACACTTTCTCTATCTTTTGCTCCAAAAGTGAGAAGTTGCAAAGCATGACGCGTGTATTTTATTTTGATCAACAATTATGATAACAAGGCTCGAAATTTCCCATCCTCCAGAACTTCTTAAGAACTCAATTGATTTATGCGAACCGAGCTGAGTAATTGGTTTATTTGAGTGAGTCAAGTCTGATCACAACTGTTCAAAAATTAACCAAGCTCAAACTAAGCTCAGACACTGCTTCTAACCAGCCAAGCTGAGCATAAGCTCTATAAAGTTGGCTTGACTCAGCTTGTTTACAGCCTACGAAATGGCTGATCTCATACTTAAAAATGTCTCCTTATAGTGGCCAGTTTAAGCTTTCACCATGTCACCTGACCCCTTTTTTTCATCAAATTATATATATATATATATATATAAAGTAGCATTTTGAATACTAAAGAGTTGAACTATCACAAAAATATACCAGGCCATGTAGAAATTCCCACGTGTTGAAGAACCGGCTGGCTGGTGATTGTCCCTTCCACTTCCAGAACCTTTTCTCCTTTTGCTGATCGAAATGCAGAAAGCAGATATGACCCTGATTGGGTCTTCAATTTTCTTATTGCCCATTAAGAAAGACAAAAAAAATTAATATTTAGAAGTTAGATTTGATGTGACCTTATTTATAAATTCATGATAGGATAAATTATTTAAGCTTGAAACTTGAACGGAGACTCAACAAAATGTCATCAGAATATCTCCCATCAGTTAACTGGACTCATGTACACTTATTTTTGTGAAAGTAACATGTATGTGTGAGATTTGTCAAACCACCAAATTACAAATTCTGAGTTTCAACAAGAGTATATCCAAAGAAAACAAGGGTTGAAGTAATTTTTAGTTTAGTATACAGTTGCCAGTTTGAAGAGAGCCTTACATTCCTAAGCATGCTAACTCTATTTTCTTTCTTTAATTCTTTCTTTATTTCTTTGTTTCTGATGCACACTTTCTTATTTCTTTACACTTAGAATAGCTTTCCTTAATTTATAATTATAGTAACATAATAGCTAAAGCATGTAGTTCCTATTTTGTAGCATAACTACTGCATAAGACTCAGGTTAAATGAAGACTGGACATATAAATTTGAATATCTGTGTCATGTTCGATTTTCTATTTATAGTTAATAAGTTGGTGTATATGTCTTAAGACGACTGTTCGTGTTCATTCTAGCTTCTCATGTTTATGGTTATCTTGTTCTGGGATTTGTACCTGTAATTCTTGTTTTACAAACTAAATCCTAATTGGTGAAAATTTTTATGATCTTTTTTATATACTTGTTATTATTATTTTTTTTTTATGAATTTTGTTTATAAATATTTGTGAAGATAATGACTGAAACAGGATCTCCCTTTGCAGGATTTGAAAGACTAATTGGTAAATTTGGGTTGAACTTTAGTCTTGAACAAGCTGAAGGCCCTTATTGTGGATTATAATTTTTACAATTACAGCACCTTACGGTCTTACCATATTTTAGAGTGCTTTCATCACTTCATACTGGTAAGTCATATCTTCAATTATTTAAATATATATATATTTTTTATTCTAGTTTTTTTCATGCTAATAATAAATTGGATGTTAACCGCATGAAGCATAAATCTGTCAATTAAGACAGGCACCCAATTGTATATGAAACAAAGTACAATATAAAGTAACAAAATTTATTAATATATAAACAACAAAATTTTCATTTTTTTATTTTTTATTTTCTTTTGTGTGTGTGTTTTTGTGTTTGAAGGTTGGAAGATTTGTGTAGTTATTTAGTTGTAGAAGCAACAAAAACACTTCTAGTGCTTCCCAAAAATAAAAATCATCATTATCATGGTGTTGTCATAAAACTTTATTTGAAAAAGGATAATTCTTAACTTATTTATTTGACTCGAGAAACTATTGTTATTAATATTTGTGGGCCAATTTGGGCACTTAATTGGTAATTGATTGTGTGTTTGAATTTTGAATGTCCTAGATTCAAAGGTGGAAGCCAAATAAACTTGCACTGAGAATGGCATATACTTTATAAGTTGTAACCTTCCAGCATAAAATGAGTAGTTGGTAGTCCAAAACTCCTCAATTAAAGGATCACAGTGCTGCTTATTCAGTCTATTAGACAATAATGAAACTCCCAAATATCTAATTGGGAGGGTCCTAATAGAGAAATTAAGCTTTCTGAGAATTAGGTTTTGAGTAGCAGTTTCTATACCAGATCAGAATATGACACCTCTTTACATTATTTGGAATCAAACTAGAAATAGAAGTTAAAACTAAATTGAGCTATTGATTCTGTCAGTATTTTAATAGATTCAACATCCCAGCTGCGATTAACATAAGATCATCAACAAAAAGGTCCATTACTTATCCTCTGAGCTGAGCATTTCCAATGGTAATCGAAACCCCCTAGAGTTATTCTCTAATTCAAAATACGAGGTAGAACCTTCATTCCCATAACAAATGGTATGAGGACATTGGATCCTTCCTCCTTCCCTTATTAGGTAAACCCTACGACCATTAACATCCAAGGAAAAGAACTTTAGAACAATTTCAATAAAAGAAATAAAAATAAAAACTGTAAGTGTTTTTTTTTTTTCCTTTTATCTGTTCGATTGGGTTAAGTGATGCTTTATATATGCTTCTTATAGTGTGTTTTACCTATCATTAACGTGCTTAGTTGGATTAATTCTGAAGAATGTGTATTGAATTAATGAATTAGGAATATATGAGTACTCCCAAGTGCCTTTGTATGCTAGCAGATTTGAGATTGAATCTTTTCAACATGTAATGTGTAGAAGTGCAAATTGGTAAATTTAAGTTGGACTGTTATGTGATGGATTAACTTAATTGATTTTGAAGACTCTCTGTTTGACTCCTTTTTTCTTAATGTTGAATTCACCAGAAGGAGTCACCCTACGCTCGTGATATTTGAGCTTGTTTCATCACTAGCAATATAAAAGGCAATGTAACCTTGTTCTATTTACTTGAATTATGTCAATATATGTGCTCTATCCTTCCTTTTTGTATCTAATGTGCCTGTGTTGGTAATTTATTTGTAGATGTTGAATACCTGGTGTTCTCCAAATAAATTCAAGGAAACGGTTTGCAATTTAAGTGAAGACAAAAAGGTTGCCGTATAAGAGATTGGGTTTGGGTCCCTTTTAGACATCGAGTGTACCATTTTGAAGTGCAACCTGTGCTTATGGTTGGTAGAACACTTTAACCCTAGAACATCCTATCTCACCCTTGAATCTGGTGCTCGGATCCATGTTATGCCAAGTGACGTTGAAGAGGTACTTGGCCTACCCTCGGGAAGAGGAGAAGATGTGCCAAATTATATTGTACAAAATGTGCATTGGTTAGAAAATGGCATTTTTTTAAAGGACGGTGCAATAGAAGTGCCAAACTTAGTGCATCAATTAGACGTTCTTCTTGTTGGGGATGACTTCAAGAGGGCTTTTGTCCTTTTCGCTTGCGGATCACTTCTAGCACCCATATCGAAAAATGAGACAAGCAAAAGGTTATTGGCAGCGGTTGACAATGTGGATGCTATTAAATCGTACAATTGGGGGAAGTTTGTTTTAGATTGGTTGAAAAAAGGAATTGCGTCCTATAAAGGAAAGGAAGGAAGAGAATGTTATAGATACATACATGGATGCTTGTCCTTTCTCATGGTATGTTCTAAGATATAATATTTGTAATGTGTCTATCATTTTATTTTAAATAGCTATAATGTCATTATCATAATGGCTTATATATTGTAGCTTTTCTACCTACACCGTGTGGATGTCAATGGACCAAAACCGAAGCCTGAGATGTCATGCCTACGTGGATGGACCAACAAATTAATAGGCGAGAGGTTGAATTTGGAAAAACGTAAATATAATGGTTTCGGCTTCGATGAGGTAAAGTTTACAACTGATACATCTGAAGATGCCGATAAGGTAATCACGTCAATTATGGCTTTTTATAATTGGTTCTAAATATACGGTTATATTTGCATATTCATAATTACTTGGAACTCTACGGTTACATTTATATATTAACTGATATATATATATTTATTAAACTTGTTTAAAATTGTTAGGAGTTGGCATATGAAATTATTACAGTTGTTAAGAAATGGAAGCAACGGCACAATGTAGGCCAAGGCAAGGGGTCGAGATCCTCAGAACCCAGTTCATCCACACGACAACCTAACCCACCTTCGCAATTGTTTGCACAACACCATCCGATGGAGGAGGAAGATGAATCCCACATACCAGTGGAGGAGGAATTCGAAACCTCCACAAGACAAGCAAACTCACCTTGGCAATCTCTTACAAAACACGATCCCATGGAGGAGGAAGGAGAAATCCCCGCACCAATGGAGGAGGAAGTGGGAACCTCCACAGCAATGGAAGAGGAGGGTGATGTGCAGGAAGCAGTGATCCCCTTATTACGTGTTATAAAGCCTGGGCGCCATAAGGGATCACCTTGGGTTGAAATAAAGGTCAACCGATTGCGTGTCCTTCGTCCAGACTCAAAGGCAGTCATCTCATATGCCATGGATGAGAGCAAAAATGATGAGTGAGAAATTATATAAATAATTTTTTATTTGCTCTATATTTACTTACTTTCTATGCTCAAACACTTAATATGTTATTGTTTAATTATAGTGAAATGCTGATGAACATAAATGATATTTTCCTCACAAGAAAAGAGATGAGAACAATCTCTTACAATCATTGGATATCAAATATGGTATGTTCACATAAAGTTCATTGATTTTTCAAACCAATCACACGTATGCATTAATGGTTTAAATGTGATCATTGTAGGTAGTTGAAGTCTATTGCCAAATGCTCCAACTAAAACAAAAGCGTAGAGGAACCAAATTTTTCTTTCCGCCTTCGATTGCGGTAACAAATTCTTCTATCTATAATGAGTGTTTGTTTGACACATATTAGGTTATCAATTGTGTGCATTTTCAGATTGAACTTTCCAAGATACCTTCAAAAGTGGTTGATAGGAAGGGTAAAATACAAGCAGTTTGGAACAAGTATAAAAGGATAAGGAATGTCAATGATAACAAAGTTCGTCAATTCAATATGGTAATATTTATCGCTTGGAAACATAAATAATTGTTATCTTTTTATCAAAAAAATATGATTCTAAAAGTAATTAAATTTTTACATTGTTAAATATGCAGCTTTTCTTTCCCACATTTGTAAATGAGAAACATTGGTGCTTGTATGTCTTTAACATTTGCGATAGTCGTATGGATGTGTTGGATTCAATGAAGCAATGTTTGCATGATAAGCGTACTCCAGACAAGATGTCAAAAGATTTGGTAAACGCTTATTACATATGAGCTCATTTTTTTGATTATGTATTCATTTACTGTTAAATTAGGATGGTAAAGTATACAAGTTGAAGAACGTGGTACTGAATTTTTTACTCTAATCATTTATATATTGTGCATTTGTAGGTAATGTTGGTTGAGATATTCACCGGAAGAGATCTACAAAACTTCATATACAATGTGCCCAACGTACCTCAACAGCCCGATAGGTAATTTTATCACTTAATGTTCCTAGTTTGGTGTACTGATTATGTTCACAATTCTAATTGACAGATACCTAAACAATCTTTTATTTAGTGATAGTTGTGGTGCTTTCATGTTGGACTTCATGGAGAAATGGGATGGTTCACTTAGTCACCCAAAAGAGAAGGTGAAGCCCAATTCTATTTTTTACATGGGTCTTATTTATTTTTTTCCCGAATGAAGAAAATACCGAATTACTAAATCACACAATCTCCCCGATACTCTTCGTTAATCATTTAATTCTCTGCTTTCTTCTAAACCATTGGTGCAATGTTAATCTGAGCAATCACTGATGATTAGTCTTCAAAGGAAGAAATGGGTCTTACCTTTAAAGGTTTCAAGAAATATATTTGTAAAACTGATCCACATTCCTACACACTTTTGTTCAAGGGTTGAAACTGGAGGGTTTTCAATTCCAATACATGCAAACATAATTTTAAAAATTAATGTAACCACAAAATGCATCCACTATAACGTTTTCCTTCCTCTTCACTGCACTCCCCATTCTATTTTTACACGTTTTCCAGCTTATACCTTTATTTTTTCTTTTTGCAACTTTTGAACCCATGTTTATGTGCAAGTACTTCGCATTCCGATCTCTTTCCGCTAGGCTGCAATGTCGTAGTCTCAGTAGCGGGAAGACCAGGGGACTATGGCACATGTTGAAACAAAGAGAGCGGTAAGCACCCCCCTTAGCCAACAAAATTTTCAACCTTAGAACCCCCTAATGCAGTATACCCTTAATGTGTGCCATTTTTAGGAAAGAGAAAGCATCCAGCTCTAGTGAGTACAGATCTAACATGAAGTAAGCAATAAAATGAACCATGTAACGAATGATATAGAAAATGTTTGACATCCACTGTATAATGGGTCCGATCGAGTAGATGAATGTGTCAGAAACCAGCTTTGCTAGATGAGGTTAAAATGAATAGCATACTCTTAAATATTTTCAGACAGTTTTTCATTGTCAAAGAATTTGATTAAGATCAGTAGCTTAAATCAGCAGTCAACCTTGTTTTTCCTACATCACCTAACCAATTAGATAGGCAAATACTGGACTCCTATCATTTTAAATGAACATATTACAGGTTTTATGGTCACTTGACTGTACCTAGTGGTGCTCATTAAAAAAGAATCGAACACAAAAGATACTGAAACTACGACATATTGAAATGAATGATTAAAAAATTTTAAAATAATAAATGACTTTAAGATTACTTTTGGAATGTCAGAAAAAAGGTGAGTGCCATTGAGTGTTTGGAATCAGTAAAAAGGGACAACTATTTTGGGACAGGGAGATCTTTCGTATTATTAAATTTGTTGTGGTTTTGTTTATGTTCTGTCTCTGTACTGATCTGACCAAATTGCTAACATATTTCCCAAGGATGAAGCTACCTGTTTATGCAATATTTCACATATAAAAGTTTAGTATCATCGAGATTTTGTCTAATTTCAAATTCAACAGTGGTGAAAAAGTTTTCTTTATCAAATATATAGTTTCTGCAACACTAGATTCCTATCTATTTACACTTATATGTATTCACGCATGAAGTCCATTTCCCTATCCTATATTCATGATTTGTCTTTACCTGGTTTAATGTGCAGGTGGACGTTGACAAATTACGTGCAATTATTGCTTCAAATTTGCTTTCAGATGACAATAACAAAATGAAGAATTTTGTAAAGAACAAAGCACTTTATCCATTTGGTCAAACATGTTGATTTCAAGTAAGCTTCCATTAGCTTACTTGTGGTTAGTAATTTTTTTATTTTTTTTTTATTTTTATGATTCTAACATCACCTCCATCAGCCAACAAGGTACTATTTACCTCAAGGAACCTCACTATCTCCATCTTAATCCATCAAGGCGTATAAGATGTAATTTCCTCGACTTCTAATATAATTTTTTACTGTATAATAATTTATTAGTATAAATTAGTTGTTAGTACTATAGCTCAATGTTCATTTGCACTTTTCCATGTGATATATTTGTCAAGAGCTCCAATGGAAATATTCAACCTCTTAAGTAAACTCAAAATTATTATGTAATTGTTCAAACATGTTTTAAATAGCAGTACTGCTAAGTTGGTTGGATAATGAGGTCAATTGCAAGGTGTTGGGCAAATTATAAATTCTTTTTTAATTTTGATGATTCTTTTTAAAATTATTATTATTATTCAAAGTCTCGAATTGTCTGTTTTTATATTGCTTTTGTTCCATATTATTATTATACAATGCCTTAATACTTTAATTTTTATTGCATGTGACAGTCACAGAGACAGAGTTGTTATTTTGTTCCAACTACACAGAGACAGAAAGAATGCATGTCCATCAAATACACAAACAAGAGGACTCTCACTAGGACCACACAAAGGATAAGGGCAACAAATTGGTTTACCACATAACAAGGAAATACATACCAGTATTTGCCTAATTGGAAGCTAGAGGAAGTGGGATAAGAGGATCGCTGAATTTTCTAAAAAGTGGTACCTGAAATGATGTGGGATATGGGACATTTGTAATGTTGAATAGTGTCATTTTTTTTTTGCATGTATTTTGCACTTTGTTAGTGTTAGCTATTTTTAAAGTTTTAAAGAATAGTAGCTTTGCAACTTTTGATTGTGGATTAGGTTGGTATGTTTTTGCAACTATTGTATGGCTTATTATACTGGTATCTACCTTACATGAAATCAAATGAAGTTGCTTTTTTGGGTTTTCAGGAATTAATATTGTATGGCTTATTATATTAGGGTGTTTATGAATTTTCTTTCACTATTATATTAATGTACTAATTTCAAATTTGATGGAGTTTAAAATTGAAGCAGTTTAATGAATGAAAAATTGGTTTGGACCTTCCTTGGTTCCACGGTGTCGATAAATGGATAATTTAATCTCAATAGTTGTCAAAGAAATAGCACACTATCTTAATAATTTAATCTCAATACTATTTCCTTTGCAAAAGGGACTTATTTTTGCAATTGAAAATGATATTACACCCCACACCGCTAATTAAGTTGCACATTACATCCATAAACAGCTCCATTAGCGCCATGAATAAGTGTTTAGAAAAAACATGGTACCTTGACGCCAAAAAGAAGTACCTTTAGTTCAAAAACGTGATCCCTTTGGGAAAAAAGTGGTACCTTTACAAAAGGGCCTTATTTTTGCAATTGAAAATGGTATTACACCCCACATCGCTAATTAAGTTGCACATTACATCCATAAACAGCTCCATTAGCGCCATGAATAAGTGTTTAGAGAAAACGTGGTACCTTTATTCCAAAAAGTGGTACCTTAAGTTCAAAAACATGGTACCTTTGGAAAAAAAGTGGTACCTCCGCAAAAGGGACTTATTTTTACAATTGAAAATGGTATTACACCCCACACCACTAATTAAGTTGCACATTACATCCATAAACAGCTCCATTAGCGCCATGAATAAGTGTTTAGAGAAAACGTGGTACCTTGATGCCAAAAACTAGTACCTTCAGTTCAAAAACGTGGTACCTTTGGAAACAAAGTGGTACCTTTGCAAAAGGGACTTATTTTTGCAATTGAAAATGGTATTACACCCCACACCGCTAATTAAGTTGCACATTACATCCATAAACAGCTCTATTAACACCATGAATAAGTGTTTAGAGAAAATGTGGTACCTTGACGCCAAAAAGAAGTACCTTCAGTTCAAAAACGTGGTGCCATTGTTGAAAAAAGTGGTACCTTTACAAAAGGGACTTATTTTTGCAATTGAAAATGGTATTACACCCCACATCGCTAATTAAGTTGCACATTACATCCATAAACAGCTCCATTAGCGCCATGAATAAGTGTTTAGAGAAAACGTGGTACCTTGATGCCAAAAAGTAGTACCTTCAGTTAAAAAACGTGGTACCTTTGGAAAAAAAGTGGTATCTTGGCAAAAGGGACTTATTTTTGCAATTGAAAATGGTATTACAACCCACATCGCTAATTAAGTTGCATATTACATCCATAAACAGCTCCATTAGCGCCATGAATAAGTGTTTAGAGATAACGTGGTACCTTTATTCCAAAAAGTGGTACATTCAGTTCAAAAGCGTGGTACCTTTAGAAAAAAAGTGGTACCCCGCAAAAGGGACTTATTTTTGCAATTGAAAATGGCATTACACCCCACACCGCTAATTGTGATACCCCTCATTTCTAGAGCCACGGGTGATCAAGTCCAAGCACAGATCCGAGGGATACCAAACAATCAATATGTAAACAAGCAAGAATAAAACTGAATTAAGAATAAGATAATAATGCACTGAAAGAAAACTAAAATGAAAATCCTCGAACCTTAAATAATAAATTAATATAATTTAAATCTGTACAACCCGGGAATCCACCTAGTGGACCCCTAATTCCAAAACTTTAAATAAATTTACAGAATTAAAATCCAAAACCAAAATAGAAAGGAAATCTTATGTAATCGGAAGAGTGAGTGTCTGTATCTGCATCAACACGATCAAACTCTAAGCTTGGTACTAGCGAATACCTGAAAAATAGGAGTGGGTCAGGCCTACATGCAAGTTCCAATCTACTACAATCCGTACATAAACCCGATACGTAGATACATCCTAGATAGCTGGGCAATATCTACAATAGTCCATATATATATATATACACACACACACTATAGGATGCTCACTAGCCTATAACATAGTTCAGCTTGGGTAGAAGGTGACATATAAAACACGCTTTTCAGCGGCCAAGTACCTAGACCTACCAGGGAACATTAGCTATATCTAGCTACTCAACCTTTGCAATATACGCACCCTAACCGTAATTAGGAGACTCAAGCTCGTATCACGGTACCATAAATATATATATAAATTCCTTCATAATGCAGAAAGATAAAACAAACATCCGTTATGTCGTTCAACTGTTTTAGTTGACAGGACATGTATCCATGTAGGAGTTAACTATTTTAGTTAATCCATTCTGTATGTATGAAGGGGTAGGACTTAGCTTTTTGATCTAATCCATCCCTGATATGTCACCGTCCCATACCGGTACATATAATGCAAATGATCCACAAATGATGCACATTCATTAGAACATCAAACATATCCAGAAACTAGCATAATAGAAATCAGATATTATTAAGATCCTATCATGCATCCAGTATATGATTAAACCATAAATCCTTCCTTTAAATTGTTAAAGTAATGATGAACAACTTAAATTATCCAATTCCATACAATTGATCGAACATAAATTTTAACAGTTCATCAATTAACATCCATAGCACAATATAATGACAAATGAGTTATTACTGTGCACATTATACTAGACTGCGAAAAATACCTCCATACTAGTCCAGTTCGTTTGCTAAAACAAAACTAGTAATCACAACCTACATCACCCTTGACAGCATGCCAAGTAATGCTTAAATTACATGATGTCTCTTTAATCCTCACTATAGATCATGGGTCTGATATAACGACACTCAGAAAACTACCCGGAGTACATCTTATGAAACCCCAAAAGTATTCCCATACAAGTCCATTTAGTTCGCTAAAATAAAGCTAGCAACTAAAACTCCTACAACTTCTGTCGGCATGCAACCTATCAATTAAAATTACATGACGACCCTAACTATAGCATAAACAACCCTTTTGGAACTGAAACATGTCATTTATATCATTGGTATAAATTCCTAACACTTACCTTTATAGCAGTTCATTTAATTTGCTAGCCAACCAACGATTCCAGTTCTCCTTCCTTCTTGACAGTATTGAACATTCTTATTTTAAAATTTATGTTGTCCATTCCCATAACCTGAATCAATACATCTTAGGTCTTAAACATCCTCTGTACACCATTTAAGAACCCCCATGAAACTCTAAAATTACCCTTTTGCCCCTGAAGTATCAAAAATCACCAGAAATACCACCGGAGGGGTTTCTGTTCAAAGGAGCCGGCTCCCCCCCATGGGAGCCGGCTTTTCATCTTCCAGAGCCGGCTCTCCCTCATGGAGAGCCGGCTGTACCTTCTTGGGAGCCGGCTCCCTCATTTAGGGAGCCGGCTCTCTTCCCCTGAGAGCCGTCTCTGCTCCATTGCTTCGTCTCTGCTTCGTCCGGTTGCCGTCTATGCTTCCGGCGAAGTCCAATGTTCTATTCCAGACCTTTTTAAGATTTTTAAGGTTCCATTAATGCTTTTAAATCCCTAGAGACTCCTCCTATCCCAATGTGAACCAATTGACAAACAAAACTTAAACTACACACACAGTTTATGCAAGAATAAGTTTAAACTTTAAAACGCAGAACAGATTTCAGAAAACATCAAGCATGAATAAAGTCTGTTTTTTTTAAAGTTTATTTAAGTTCCTGGAGTCTATATAAGATGCACAGAACACAAGTTTACAGGAGAGGAATAGACTGAAACTTGCCTTAAGATTCCGGTTTGAAACCTTCACCGCTGTCTCTAAGTTTCAGAATTTCTAAGACTGCATTCCACCTCTGACCACCATTCTAGTCCTCTGTTGTTTCTTAATTCCATCCAGAAATAACCCCTCTGTTCTTCCCCTATTCTTCCTCTTTTAGCCTCACAGCTTCTCCCTCAAGTCTCTCTCTGTTCCTCTCTTCTCTAGTTACAGGGAAAAGGGTTTTTCAAACCCTTACAGACATACAACATATATATATATAGAAAAAACGTGGTACCTTGATGCCAAAAACTAGTACATTCAGTTCAAAAACGTGGTACCTTTGGAAACAAAGTGGTACCTTCGCAAAAGGGACTTATTTTTGCAATTGAAAATGGTATTACACCCCACACCGCTAATTAAGTTGCATATTACATCCATAAACAGCTCCATTAGCACCATGAATAAGTGTTTAGAGAAAACGTGGTACCTTGATGCTAAAAACTAGTACCTTTAGTTCAAAAACATGGTACCTTTGGAAAAAAAGTGGTTCCTTCGCAAAAGGGACTTATTTTTACAATTAAAAATTGTATTACACCCCACACCGCTAATTAAGTTGCACATTACACCCATAAATAGCTTAATTAGTGGCATGAATAAGTGTTTAGAAAAAACGTGGTACCTTGATACTAAAAAGTGGTATCTTCAATTTAAAAACATGGTACCTTTGGGAAAAAAATGGTACCTTTGCAAAAGGGACTTATTTTTGCAATTGAAAATGGTATTACACCTCATATTGCTAATTAAGTTGCATATTACATCCATAAACAACTCCATTAGCGCCATGAATAAGTGTTAAGAGAAAACGTGGTACCTTGATGCCAAAAACTAGTACCTTCAGTTCAAAAAACATGGTACCTTTGGAAAAAAAGTGGTACCTTCGCAAAATGGACTTATTTTTACAATTAAAAATGGTATTATACCCCACACCGCTAATTAGGTTGCACATTACATACATGAATAAATCCATTAGTGCTATAAAGAGTACAAACTTTATTCCAATCTATCTAACTTGAGGGAATGAATAATACAAAATATACTCCAACATCACTTGAAACATTGTTTCTTTGCTAATTTTTTTTTTTATTCTACAAGATATCCTAAAAACAATTATTCTCTACCTAATAGGTAAAGAAGCTACTTTTAGCCAGTTCCATTATGGAATAGTACTTTGCAAAAAGTTCTCCTTACCTGATTAGTGTCCTTAGTTCTTCAAAGTTTTTCTCCCGGAACGGAGCTCTCAACGACTGCAACTTCCACCAGCGTTCCTTAAGTAATTTGATAGAGTTTTACCTTCCAAGTCTATAATTAGGAGTTATGCAAGCAAATCGTAGCGGGTTGAAGTGAGAGAGGTTAACAACACAAAATATTTTTACAAGGGTTGGCATGAATTTATGGAAGACAATTCACTAGAGTTCGAAAATTTCCTAGTATCTTATTATATATAGTGAGGAGATTTCCTAGTATTTTATTATATATGAAGGAAGAACATTTGCTAGTTGAAGACAATGGCAAGCAGCAAAATCCTATACGTCGTAGGGGTCTCATGGCCTCACGAAGTGTCGTGAGGAGTTGAAAATGGAATAGTTTCAAATATGAGGAGTTAAAAATGGAATAGCTTATAATGTTATAATGAATAGAAATCAAATAATAGCAAAATAAATACAGGGTACATTTGTAGAAACACAATCAAAACGTTTATTGACGGAAAAATAAATACACACTTGAACACATTGAAAAATAAATACACACCAAATCTCGATAGATGGGACGACGATTATATGCCAGGTTAGTTTTACATAAAAAAATGAACCATCGATGTGAGGAGTTAAAAATGGAATAGTTTTGAGAACGATTGAGAATGTAAAACAACTACTTTCAATCCACGCATCTCTTAACGAGTACTTTCGCTCTATATACTTTCGGTCCATAGATCAACAACTGAGATTTACTAGTGCTAATGTTATGGTTTTGTGCATATGCCATATGTCTATTTATAGAGCCCAATTCACAGACATGTGAATGAATTTTACCCATATCATGATTTGACAAAAGGGACTTACACATCTCTCTCTTTGGCATGATAGGGGTGTCTTCATAATAGTTCTCGTGTTTACACCTAACATCACTATTTTTAACTTTAGCCATGTGATGATAAGATGAGAAAGTGGGTTGGTTTTGTGTATCTACAAGAGCTGATTTTTTCAGTAAGAGTCCTATTCTGTGTCTAGCCATGTGATTAAACAAAAAGCCAAATAATGTAAAACAGCCTTACACCATGGCAGATAAAGAGGTATGGTCACATCATAAAGAAAAAGTCTTAGTGTTTGAAAAAGTTATAAATAGTGCCATTGTTGTCATGAGGCAGAGTATTGACATCCCTATTTGTAAGTGCAATTTACTCATCTAATGTTTTTATTTTAATAAAACTATTATAATATTAATTTCTTTTTTAAATAGATTTCTAAGTGCACTTTGATTATGTAGTATCTTTATTTTTTCTCATATTTGATCAAAGCTATTAAAAAATCTATATGTCAGATGTTGCAGGAATGAGAGCATTTCCATTGCAAAGAAGATGCATAAGGATCCAATTGAATTTATTCAATCCATTACTAATGATCCAGACTAATAAGTTGCTTCAGAGTTGTCAGATTATTCAGATCCAGGGGATGATGACTTTGTAATTCCCCCTCCCCGTTATTGCTCAAAAAAACTTAGTAGTTGAGTTTAATTTTATGCAGTATTTATATGAAATGTATGAATCTTTACTAATTTTATGCAGTATTTTTATGAATTCCACCTCCCCGTTATTGCTAAAAAAAACTCAGTCCTTGACATTTACTAGTGCTAATGTTATGGTTTTGTGCATACGCCATATGTCTATTTACAAAGCCCAATTCACAGACATGTGAATGAATTTTACCCATGTGATGATTTGACAAAAGGGACTTACACCTCTCTCTCTTTGGCATTATAGGGGTGTCTTGCATAATAGTTCACGTGTTTATGCACCTAGCACCACTATTTTTAACTTTAGCCATGTGATGATAAGATGAGAAAGTGGGTTGGTTTTGTGTATCTACAAGAGCTAATTTTTTCAGTAAGAGTCCTATTCTATGTCTAGCCATGTGATTGAACAAAAAGCCAAATAATGTAAAACAGCCTTACACCATGGCAGATAAAGAGGTATGGTCACATCATCAAGAAAAAGCCTTAGTGTTTGAAAAAGTTATAAATAGTGCCATTGTTGTCATGAGGCAGAGTATTGACATCCCTATTTGTAATTACAATTTACTAATCTAATGTTTTTATTTTAACAAAACTATTATAATGTTAATTTCTTTTTTAAATAGATTTCCTCCTATAAATTATTTATATCATTTGGATAATCTTTAAATTATTTCATCCATCACTTTTTCAAGTTGTGCATGAATGGTGTCTGCCTATCACTACAACAAAAAATTCATTCTACATTAAAAAAATTCATCATTTACTAAAGTTCCAAAATAATTCACCATTCATCAATGTTCCAAAACAGGAACTAAATCCATTTGTCAAGAATATCATCAATTTCCTAGCACTGCTGTTTAGCAAATTTATAAACCTTCTAGCACTTGAGTTTGAGTCTGCACTTGTCAAAAAATCACCTTATTGTCCATGGTACAAAATCCAAGCAAGTAGCTGCATCACACAAGTCTCAAATTCAGTATGCTAATCACAAAAGGGAAAGAACAAGATTGTCATTTATGAATCAAATAGATATCATCATCATTGACAAACAAAATGTAACGAAGAAACTACTACCAAAATGTACGAACAAAATAACATACATAAATAAACAAAACCAAGACAAGAGAGACCAATTAATTTGGGCATTTGGCAACTTAATTCCGCCTACACCTGATAAACAATACTGCTTTCCCATACAATTAATAATCAAACCCTAATTTGGGTAATGGAGGTCTAAATCCCCGTGACCCGCCTAATTTAATTCCAAAGGTTTTGTATTTTCATGTAAATTTTGGTATACACCCAGAGAGACCAATTAATTATATTGGATTCTCAACTACAGGTATAATTTAACTTGATTATCAGTGAACAAGATATGTAAGTAGTAATAGACTAAATAGTAAAGGGAACCAAGATCCAATATAGGATATTTTCAGCAAGGGGTAAGAAAACAGGATTATAAAAGAACTGGACAAAGAAACTGCAACTATATTTCAAGATTAACAAGTTAAATATCACCTTTTGAGCCTTTAATTTGTTACATAACCCTACTTCGGGATCACTCCTACACCAACACAGTTTTTTTTTTTTTAGTATTTTCTTCAGCAGTATCCTAAAGCCATCATCCATACCAAGACAGTTTTTGGTTTCTTTTAATTTTCTAATGCAGTTGTCAAATTAAATTAAATTTTAAACGATGAACTGACATTATTTTTGTGGTTCAAAACAAAATCCTCTCATTAATTAAGGTCACATAATTCTAAAGTTCGAGGGTGATCTACTGTCGTTGATGAATGTAACAATTCTAGGAAGCGAATATCTAGTTTCTCACTACAAAATAGGTCAACTTCTTATAATAAGCTATGAAATCAAGTGATTCCTTCAATTATCCATTCCACAAACTGGTTTTAGGAAAACACTAACCACACCATAAGTGTGACTCATCCTCCCATTCCAACCACCTAGTAATGAGATGGGGTCTAGACATTTATAATTCACAACTACTCACAATTGATCACATCAATTAATATCAATGCACTAGATGAAGCAAGACTAGGCTCAAATGCTTACACAATAATAGAAGAGACAACATATCAAAACGTATTATGCTTTATAAGTAATTATAACCCTTATACCTAGGGTTGTAACTTGGGCTGGCTAACCCAGCCCAACCTAAGCCCAACTCAGAAATTTTAAAATTGAGGCTTTAAATTCACAAATCGGGTTTATATTCGAGTTGGATTTTGTCAAAATCCAAACATATTCGAGTTGGGCTGGACTCAACCCGAACCCCAAATTTTTTCCACCATTCTAATTACATATTATGGCTTTTTCAGTTTTTTGTTGTTTGGAATCCATATTGTTCACAAGCATGGGCGAGGGACTTGAGGACTTGGGACCTATTTGGACCTTGTAATTTAGCAAAATCAATGATGGGAAACTTGAGATTAAGCTGAGACTGGTATATTTTGAACTTTAGCCAAGTGATAGATTTGACAACACCTCACATATCTCTCTATATCACAAAGAGAGTTGTAGAATCCCTTATACTATTCTTTTTCAAAATAGGTTTCATCTTCATCTTGTGTCATGTGGAAAGACGGATGGACCCAGATAATTAGGTGAGAAAATATTGTGGGGGCAATAGTGGTTTTCTGTAATTTAAGTGGGGCAATTTAATATTTTTATAGGTATATAATTAAAAAATAATAATAATAATTCAGTGGGGCAACATGTCTGTGCCGCCAATATCCAAGGCATAATGCACACATATACACCTTGGTCAACAAATATTAGCAATCCATATTAGCAATGTACTCACATTTTTTTGACCAAAACAAAAAAAAGTAGCCTATCTCGAACACAAACAAAACTCCACTTGACTTTTAGTAAAATTCTTTAGCATCTAAAATCAGCCTTTCATTTTTCTCACTTATTATCGGTAATGAAATTAAATAAAATCTCAAATACCAATTCTAAACAATGGACTATACTGATTAAATATAATATAAATAAAAATAAAAGTTCATGAAAATATTACATACATATATATATATATAAGAATTGATGAAAAATACATACTCTGAAAATTTTAAGAGTCGTGGCTTAGCATTGATCATTTGGTTTAGAAAGCGAAATGTTGTGACTGAGAAACCCTTGAGAGAGAGAGAAAGAGAAGTGAACGGGGCGTTTTTATGTATGTATGCATCAAAGAGAGAAGGAAAGAGGAAGACGACGCTGATGTGGAAGTATATGAGTAGTTTGATGGAGACTGACAACGCGTAAGACGAAAAAGAGTCTGCTGATAGGGAGAGTTTAAGGATGAAAAGGGATTGATTTTTGATACAGAATGTTAAAAGACGAGTTTGGACTCTGGCATTCTCTATACTTTCTGAAATAGGAGAAAAAGTTTTTACGTCATTCATTAATATACGTGTAGCGCGGGCAACGTGAGAACTTTCATTTACACATTACGGTTTAAATGTACGAAGAACGTGAGAACTTACATTAACTCTTTAAACAACATATCAACAACTTCTCCTCCACAACAATCAATCAAAACATCCACATACGATGATCCCATACTCCCATGCTTTCAACATTTTAAAACAAGAAATAAAAATGGCCTCCACATGGGCTGATGTACCAATAAGGTAATAAAGTTCAAGATACACCACAAAATTGGTCACTTAAAGGCATGTGACCCCCCCCCCCCCCCCCCCCCCCGAGTATGAGTATAAAAAGCATTACAAATGTGCAATCATAAAAGAATTTTATGGAACATAAAGACCATATAACTTACAAATTTGATGTACTTGATAGCCATGCAATCGACGCTCCCGTTGTTGTCTTTTCCCAGCCCCTTTGGAAGACTACATTTCAAGTACATGCAAATCAATTAAAGAAAATATAACACCAAAATATTGTACAAGTGGAGATGGTTAAATGAAAAAACTAAAAAATAAGGGACATATGAGCAGACAACTTTTTTATCAGGCACTAGTAACCAGAAGCAAGATTCTAAACAAAATAAATAAATAAATGGGGTAACACTAGTAAACCAAGATTATAGTAAAATCCTTTTTATTACTGTTTTTTTATTTTTTGACTTTTTTAATTGATTGGACTATTTGGACCACCAAAAATCAGAAGGAAGCCCAAAAATCTATTTGAAACAATTTTTCCCAGAAATACATACTCCCCTTTGAAAATTCAATAAAAAATAAATTCTTAAACAATTTGCATGAAACCAAAGTCCATTGGAAGCTGAAACACACGAATTTTCTTCTATCAATTTAAATCAATAAATTTTCTTACCGATTAAATCAGGTTTGAAGGAAAAGATAGGAAAAATTTTGCTCACAAAACAGTTTTGACAGCATGTTAAGATCAACTTCGAAAATCCATACTCATTTCAAAATCCAATCAATTTGAGCCAAAACAAAAACCTGTAAACTCATTAATAATAACTGATATCACATAATTTGAAGTGATTATTGTCAACTATGCTCGTGAGTTTGAAGCGTATTCGTTCAGGTGATCTTTTACAAGTTTTGGACATTTAATAGAGAAACAAACAAGTCTTTTTCTTTGTCATTGTATAAAAAAGAACAAGTGATAAATACCAAAAAGTGCCATACATACCCCATCGGTTCGCAACACAACAAATTGGTCTCTGCTGGTTATATGTGACAACACCTCACTTCAGGGATGGATATAAGTCTAAAATCCTTAATAAAGTAGTTCCCAAACGCTCTGGACATTGCCAATCTGGGGCATTCCTCATTCGGTAGCCAAATTCTGTGCACCACAGGCTTGTCGTTTAAACTGAACACTCTCCCTTTGTACTGATTTTTCCATTCAGCCTCATTTGTCAAACAATTTTGATAATGTAAACACAATGTTCATATAATTTTTGAGACACAGAGAAAGTGAGGAAGAGAGAGACTCACGAGGTAAATTGTGGTTGAAATAACAGTAAGCTGAACAGGCACCAAGCTGCCATCTCTGGTTGTGATAGCCAATACAGCACAAGAATCAATCACATTTGCTATAAAAATATGTTCACCCTAAATATTTCAATTTAGGATAAACTTGCCGATCAGCTCTGGTACAAATTTTGGGGAAAAATATATCTGCAACAATTCTCCATTAAAAAAATATAAAAAAAGATAAACACTAGAATTGAACTTCAAAAAGCTATTTATATTAATTGACGCTCTTTGGCACGCATATGATAAATTAGACACCTGAGAACAGTTTATGGGAATAAGTATATTGCATGCTCTTGCATTGTGAGGAAACAAGTCATAATGACTTTAATATGATGTTATTTTCCTAGCCTTCCGTAAACATGTTACATGTAAGCCCGTCCATTGTCACATAATCCCATAACCTCCTTGCTTTCACGACCCTCCAGCTGCCAGAAAACTCACACACCTATGATTTTTAAATAACACTCCATATGAGACTCATACGAGGACCCAGGAAAATAATTTCAATACTAAAATAAACCACCAAAGGAATAATACAGATTCAACTTAGAATAAGTTGCATCATACTTAGAAATGTTTTCTAAATAAGTTAGAAATACTATCACAACATAGTTATACTAATGCAGTAGCGGAGCACCAAGGAATTAATAGTAATTACAAAATAATTTCATATTTAAGGCCTTAACACCTTACAAAATAACTCCACTAGAATTAGCAATTATATAACTATTCTATCCAGGTATAGGAGCCTTGCACTTTTGACGATTATGACCATTCTCGCCGCATCGCGAACAGTGTAACGGCCTTACATTTTGAAATTGTGATTCGATTCGTTTAATACGAGGTCGTCCAGGGGGACGTGTTACCGCAGGAGGCCTAAGATGGGAAGCACCTTCACCATCAGCAGCAGCAGTAGCAGCAACAACAACTGTGTTCGGCATATCATGCATGGGGACCGAAGACATGAGATGTTCGAATAGTTTTTGTTGTGTTTCAACCCTAAACCATGGATCAACCATCTCATAAATATTTAAAGATAATTCATGGATGGCATAGAATGCATGCGAACAAGGAATCCCACTCATGGTCCACTTCAAACAACTACAAGAATTTTCACTGCCAAATACCACCCTGAATGGTTTTCTGTCTCGATCATATATTGTACACTCAGTAGGCGAAACACGCATCGACTGAAAACCAAGTGCTAACTCTTGCTCTTTTTGGATTTTCTCCTCTATACGATCCCCAACCTGGATAGTCCACTTCTGAACGTCCAAACTCTTTTGGTATAAAAATTTGCTGAGTCTTTGCATGTGTGTATCCATCAGCCTTGTGATTGAAAAAACCCTCTCTTCTTTCACCCATGCATTGAAGGACTCTGCTTGATTGGTGTATAATTTATCCCAACGCTTGGAAGTAAACATAGCATTTGACCAATGTTCAGGTGAATTCGCCAAAACCCAATCGCACAACTCCCTTCAAAATACCCGCATATCAGCCAATGCATTCTCATACTCATCTACAGTTCGAGCATATGCAATTTTATCGAGTAATTTTTTCGCATGCTCTTTACCCGAAGCCCTCAATCCTAAAATTTGTCTCCCAAGAATGGATGTAGAAAAATTCGCCGTTAGGTGACGAAGACAGCATGAGTGGTACTGGGAGCCAAAAATATCTCTAATACAACTTATTAGGCTCGGATGCCTGTCGGTTAAGATTGTCACAATGCGACCATCTAGAATCTCTTTCACCTTGCTCAAGAACCAATGCCAATCATCATTATTCTCAGAAGAAACAACAGCATACGGCAAAGGCTACAAGCCATCATTCGCATCGAACCCCATTGCACCAAGCATTGTTCCTTTATAATTGCCACTCAAGTGGCAAGTATCGATTGCTAACATGGGCCTGCAATAGTTGATGAAACCTCGTATGGAGCACCCATAAGCTACAAACACTCGCTTAAATCTCCTATCATCTGTGCACTCCCACGATGTAATTGTCCCGGGAATATATTTTGCTATTCGTTCACACAACCACGGGACTTGGGATTTCCCTCAATGATATGACGTGCACACTCCTTAGCTCTCCACGATTGCATGTAAGTCATTTTAGCAGAAAATTCACCGTTTATGTCTATGGAAATAGTCTTGGGGGTGCATTTAGGATTATCCCTAACCTTGTTCACAATAGCTCGACCCATTTCCTTCGACCAAAAAATAGCTTTATAATCTGAAATGTCTTGAGCAGTGTGAGTGTGAACATTATTAAACCGCTTGATTCTCACTATATCACCACTTCCTTCACAACCAGCTGACAATTTCCATGGACAATTATTAACCTCGCACACAACTCTATAATATTTTCTGCTATTGTCCAAGTACTTGAACCGAAAATGATTACGAAGACCAAACAAAACGAGTGCATCTTTGAAATCATTTGGGCTGTCAAAAAGCTGATCCACGCAAAGAATGCCATCAATGTGTCGGAAAGAATCCCGATGCGCATTTCTCGGAGGAAATGAAGACGTTGACGCAACACTTTGAGAAGACCAATTGGCGATGTGGCTTCAACAAATTGTCTACAAGTGGATAAAAAGGTATATTAAAAATCACATAACCTATGCAGCGCATACATCAATGTATTACTTTAAATATATGTGTCTTACCTCTCACTATGATCAGTAAGAATTGTGCATGATGCAATTACAGGCGCTGCATCTTCCATATATACATTTAGCATGGGACCACTCACTACAAGCATCACTCTAAATCCAGATTCTCCCGTCATCCTCAAAAGTTCATTCTTGTTAGATTCGGTGGTATAATATATGACTTTACCACTCATATTTGAAGATGAACATTGTTGTAACTCATTTATAAATGATTCATATGTTGTTGTTGTTGTTATCATAAAAGGGTCTGTGACACTACCGATGTATGTTATTTTCCCATTCTCATTTTTGTCAATTTTCCCATCAAATCGACAATATCATATAATTTGTCTCTCATCCATTTCTCCAACTGCTTCGAAAATTGACTCATTAGTTAAAAAAAAAAAAAAAAAAAAACTAAAAATGAAGTTCAAAAAATAATGAAATATAAAACAATTAAATATCATAATTATATAATGTTATTATAAGATCTATTTACAGCGAAACACTACCAATTCCCTCAATAGGGATAGGCGGTTTCAAGATTAAACTTTTCCTAAACACACACTACAGACCTTTTTCAAATCAAAATACAACCACAAAATTAATGCCATTGATTACTAGATAATTGTATCACTATGTGTACAACAAACATATATACAAGATGAGGGAGATTATGAGATGAATTGAGAGTTAAATGGGACAATATAAATTGAAAATAAAAAATTGAGAGTTAAATAGAGAGAGAGCAGAGTGTTGAATATTTTTCACACACATAATTTGTATATGTAAGTTTTGAAAATGGGGGAGACAAGTACAAGGGAATGTTGGAATAATAAATTAATACTAAATACATTTTTTTGATAAATTAATACTAAATACATATATTAAAAAAGCCTCATTTATAGAGTTTGCTAGCTTTTGCATCAATCCTATCATGTGCGTAGATGCCTAAAGACACATTACACAGAGGTATACTCTACATGCCATTTGAGAAAGAGGCAACAATCTTGAATAATTCTTGATCTAAATTGAGTTATAATAATTAATTATACATAAAAACTAATTGGACTACCTATGTGTTGGTGGTTTTGAATTTTAACTCCTAAATTCCTAGTTAAAGATTTAAGACTATGGAATGAAGAAATAGAATGTGTGTGTGTATATATATATGTATGTAATGTGTATATGTATATACACACACAACACTAGATCAAACTTAGAAGAAGTAATTTAAATATATAAAGAATGCTATCGTTAACAAAGGTTGGAATTTGAATAACTGACCAACAAATGATTTTCACACATCACCCATTATGACAAAGAAATATTATTTAATATAAAATACCCATCTATTACGTTGGATTATGATTTATAAACGTATTCAAATGAACACTTGCTACTCATTGTTATCTTTGGAGTTTAGGAGATAAAAGAAAGCTTTTTAAGGTTATCCTTTCCAACTTTTCTTTTTCTTATACACTTTGTTTTCTTCTGCTTAACGAAGTATGCCTCCAAGATCACATGTTTTTGAGTCATTTTGACAAATCCATTAAGAGAATAATAATCCACATCAATGGAGCACTGTTTATTTAATTTGCTTTAAAACTGAGGTCCACATTCCACAATGATGAGCAGCAAATTAAGATAAATGGGATGATGAAACCTATATGCTACACACTCAGTCCAGCAGGAAATGATTGAACTATTGCCTACTTTGGTGTCCAGGGCAGGCTAAGAGGTCTCCATCTAATTTAATTATTTAAAAATTGCTAAAATTTGAAGAAATTTTAGTATAGTATTGGTTTTCTAATTTTAAATGATTTAGCTATGTTAAATAAATAAAATCTAAAGGTCCTAATCCACTAAAATCCAAACTTGATCTCAAATTTTTTATAAGCATTTGATATCAATTTTTTTGGATTTCCATGTTGAGACTAATCCTAAAAGGCTCGTAAACTGATCCAACAAGTCCACCATCAAATACTTATATATGTTTTTTTCTTTTTTCAAAAGCAAAGGGGCATAAATTAATGATGAAAAGAAATAAAATCAAATTGCAATATGTTCAATATATACACACAGATATATATACATATGTGTGCATGTGTTAGCGAGTGTGGGTGAAAAAGGAATCAAGAGGAAGGAATTGAACAGAAAAAGTTACGATTTGCTTACTGATCAGACAAAGGAATCTGAGCCATGTGTTATCATTTAGGGCTTAAGACTTGCTTCGATTGATGGCAAACTAGAGGAGGTTTGATTGAAAGTGTATCAGTCTTTAATGAACAATATCACAAATATAAATATGCATATATTTTAGATTCATCAACACAAATAATCCTAGTTAGTTGTTAGGATAATAAGACTTCAAAGCCACACAAGTGGCATAATTCATAATTCATCTAATGATAATTTATATGAAGTAAATTAAGTTTCTTCAGGTCTTTGACTTTTAAGCTGTTTCTCAACTGTGCCTTAGTTTTATTTGATTATAGGTTTTGATTTTTCTTTGTTCAGTAGTTGATTAATGCTAAGGATCAGCTGATATGTTGAGTTGGTGGTATGTTGCACCGTAGCAGAATACTCTAATTGGTTTAATATATTATCTTGCACCAGTATGTATTTAGTAGTTCTGCTTATGTGAACAAATGATTCTTGTATATGAACAAATGATTCTTGGGGACAGGCAGTAAAACACATTACCAATTAGGTTCTGCTGAGGATTTAGTCTGCAGTCATCAAAGAGCCTTGAATATATAGCTTGAATGAAAAAAGCTACCAAAACAAATAAAATCATTCTTCTTTGGCCCTCTGACTATGTGGGCATGGAAGATTCCCGTAAATAGTCTGGTTATCTTAAAATTGAACAAATTGTTAAGTTTCAGAATTCTTTCTAATAGGAACCATTTTTTATTTTTTGTATTACTTACTTTTTCCACTTCTATTACCACCCTTCCCCATCCAAGGGACTCAGCTTGAGTGGTATCTCATGTCGCTTCCAAATAAGGATTCAATTTCCATGTAAAAAATAATAGTAAAAAATTGATAAATTCTGACTCTTTTTGTAGGAGGATACAAATATAGCTGATTTTACATAGATATTATTTTCTAATGGAGTGAATTGATACTACTCATAGCTATCGAGCAATATTGTGGTGTGTATTGGTTGTAACTGATAATGTGAATTTAAAATTTCAAATGGATATAACCATGGTCAGTATTAATGGTTTTAACTATTTTTTTGATATTTCCATTAAAATGGTATCTCTCTTTGATTTTGGATCATGTGTGTGGTTATGAAATTATGTGTTGATTTGTAAGGTTGCTTTCAGATTTGGACGAAAATAAAATGAAATACTCTATAGTTTGTTGATGTAATGAGCTTAAAAATTTAAAATTATATGCTTTGAATATATATCTATATCAGTCCATGGCAACTATTGCTTAATGATAAATAAGCCGTGAAACTACTTTGATCATATGGAGCTTATTAGTTGCATCATGATTACTACTAGTTTTGTGTATGTGTTCCATTATGTACTAGTGAATGTGTGGTATTTAGGCCTATGGCAAGTGTGTGTGTGTTAAAATCATGTATAAACATACATATATATGACAAAGTCGTGTTATGTTTAAATATTTCAGCCCAACTCTTGTAAAAATCAGAATAAATTCATGTTGGTTTGGATGACTCCCAAAGGTTTTTTTTTTGGAAGGTTAAACAAGTATTATTATACCATTTCTCTCATGCTTTCTCTTTCTCCTTCCAAATCGAGGTACGTTAGGGTTTTCTCTCCCCTAATGGCACACGTGTTCTATGGACCTGTATTAGAGTATAGTTCACACTATGATTCTTAAGATTGATGTGCTTATTAACGGTCTAGTGCTGTTTCAATCTCCTCCTAACAGCACTTAACATAATCATAAACTAGATTTAGCTCAGCCATTTTGTCTTGAAGTTTTTCTCAATCTCATTGGGAAGCTATTCATGTAGTGGCTGAAATATGTTTGTTTTTTTATGATCCAAACACACTCAAACAAACACCAAACAGTGACCAATAGCTAGCCGCAGAAGTTACAATAGGTGTAGCTAGCCTATGACAAGTGTGTTTGTGTTAAAATCTAGGTCATACAATTCTTTTTAACAGGTGTAAATCTAGCTCCCATTCTCACGATTTGTTTGTAATTCAATTTTGTTGCTTTTACGCTCTATCTACCACTTTATGCGACTTAGTATAAAACCAAATATAAATATAAACTTACTGAATTTTTCTGTTACTATCAAATACCATTAAAGCAAAATTACAAAATTAGACCCTCCCTCACAAGAAACAAAATTTTAAGAATTTATTAATCATTTTAATCGATTGCAATAGGCTGCCAACATAGTTAATTGAGAGTCAATAATTCAAAGAGCATTGCATTTTATTTTTGTCCAAATCTAAAAGCAACCTTACAAATCAACACATAATTTCATAATCACACACATGATCCAAAATCAAAGAGAGATACCATTTTAATGGAAATATAAAAAAATAAGATGTTTGGATACAACTGAAAATCAAAAAATAAAAGTACATGAAGCACCAGATTTAAAATTGGATTCCTCATAAGTATAAATAATTCTTTGAGACTACGCTTTCATGAGTACAAATAATTCTTTGGGAGCTCCGAGAATTAGTGGGGTAAAACCATGTATATCTCGATTGCGAGAAAAATATATAATGCAGCTAATAGAGCATAGGTAGATTTAATAAAGCAATCCCCACAAAAATCTATAAACTCTACCATGTTTGAAGGCTTTTCTCTTAAAAAAGACTTTAGTAGTACTGCACTTATCTGTTTCCCATTGAAAACTTTAAATCACCCATTAGCTGTTTTGATTTTGATTTTGATTTTGATTTTGATTTTGATTTTGATTCCTTTCCTGGTGCAAAGAGATGTAGTATCCGTATTCACCTTCACATAAAGGTGGTGTCTTTGGTTTGATTGTAGTGCCAGAGTTTTGGACCAAAAAAATCAGATCCACCTCAAAGAGAGAGAGAGAGAGACAGAGCTCTCTCATGTAGCCTTTTCAAAACAGAGCAAAATACAAAGAAATATTGTTAGTGTTCCCTCAACCTCTTCACTCCTCATTTATGAAACCTGTCTTTCTTTATTTATTTGACATCAAAGCTCTATCAAGTGAAATTCTCAACTCAACTCACAATATTATATATATATATATATATATATATATATATAATATGTTTTTGGAGTAAGTGTTGTGATTCTGTACACAATAGGAGATTATTTATTAACTATTATTAGAAAATCGAACAGATAAAATGAGAAACTTTGGGAATACCCCCCTAAGGTAGTGTGTTTAATTGTGGCATTCATATTAAGTCATCAATTTAATATGCACGTTCCACAATATATTTATATATATGCACGGGTGTAGAATATATTAGATAAAAAAATAAGCATGATGCATCTTAATGTTGATATTTATACAAAAAGTAGTGTTACTCTTCAATTTAGTTCTAACTTCTATTTCTACTTTGATTTCAAATAATGCAAAGAGGTGTCATATTCTGATCTGGTATAGAGAATGCTACTTAAAACCTAATTCTCAGAAAGCTTAATTTATCTTTTAAGCTCTCATCTTCGCACTTCTTTATCTCTCACTGCTGTTGGGGAAGTTCTTGAAAAATTGACAAACTCTCTCTCATCTCCCAGAGAAATGCTGCCCAGAATTGATGAGAGTGGCAGGTTTTGCAGCCCCAGAGCCGCCAGAGAGCTCACCTTGTATGTCCCCTCTTACCAATTTTTGTTTTTATGTGTGTGTATATATATAGAGAGTTCGGGCTATTTGTTTTGGTTCTTTGATGGGTTGAAAATTGCTTGAATTTCAATGTCAGGATAATTATTTATGTGGCGTGTTTGGAGGGTTATGACCCAATTCGGCTATTCGAGAAGAGAATCAACGCCCAAAGAGGTATTAGTATTACCAATGCTATGTCTTGTTTTATGACAATATGTTTATCTTTTTGGGTTTTTCTGCATCCCTTTTGATAAAACTGAATAAGTACTTAATTAATTAATTTATTATTATATATATAACTGGTGTTTAGATAACTACCTACTGCTTTATATTTTGTCTTTTCCATCTCGTTAGAAACTAAATAACTTCCAAAGCATCAGTCTTGGACAGAATTTTAATCAAAATTTACTTCTTTCTTTCATTCTCTTTTTCTTTTCCCGTAAATAAAATTTAGACGTAAAGGTCATATAACAGTTTTCCCATTATTGTTCGTGTCTTGTATTTTCAACTGAATTTAGGCTCAGGTATAAAGCAGCTTGCACTCTTCACCGGTTGGGGGGGGGGGGGGGGGGGGGCGGGGGCAACTTGTGAGCATATCTAGAAATTTGCTGTTTAAACCCATTCAAATTTCATGAACAACTGGTGAAGAAATCTTTTCCATTTCTGGTAATTGCATGGCAATATCTTAGACTAAATTTTTTAATCGTTCAAAAATGTTAACATATTCAATCAGTCTACTAAAAAGAATTGTTTATCTAATTTATTCAAATGTTGGTAATTATTAGACACCAAGGCCATCACTGACATGCTCTAAAATGCTATATTTCCCTAGTGAAAACATTTACCAAAGAGTTCCAACCTTGTAAGCTAAGGCACAAATCATAGCATAACCATGAAGATTTGTTACTTCATCTCTGAGTCACAGTCCAAAGATCCAAACAGAGTAGCTTCTTCCTTTTTGTTTTATATTAAGAACTAAAATCTTTATTAGTGATTCTTAACACCCAAGATATTAATCATGAAATTATTATAAAGCATTTTCATTTAATAGAACCAAACTCAAATTTTATATGTAATTACATTTCAACCACTAAACCACAACAAATATAGTATGTATGAAAAACCTGTTTTTAATTTAATATTGTAGAACCAATACTAGTAATCTTAAACAATTCTTTTATCAAGCAAATGCAAATGGGAATGTAGATTTCACAAACATTTGATAACAAGTGTCCCTGCCCAAAGACTATCACATGCATGCCTCTTTACAGTTTACATTTATTGATTGTATCATAAGGTCTCCAGAGCAAATGACTTATAAAGACAGGATTTAAGCTTGTTACCTTGGCACAATCCAGTTAGCTAACTAGTGAAATCCAACAAAAAGCCCGTAGGCACCAAACGTACTGCCACTTGCTTCCACATGGTCCTAGTAAATTTAAAGAACATGAATTATTTGGATTTAGGGACATTGAATCTCTACTATACACAGAGAGGCATTAACAGTACAACATTTAAGTTTTAAGATCAGATTAATGTTCTATAAAAAAAATTCAGCAGGTAAGAATGCGTTATATTGTCAAAAAATAAAGGATATACAACAAGAAGCTTAAAAAATGCAACCAAAACTTTCAATAACAACTGAGAGGAAGCAAACAAAGAACTCCTGCAGCCCAAGAGTACAAACAACCTCTCATAATAATCTGGGTATAACCCACCCACCTAAGAAAACCCTAATTTTAGAAAGCCCAATAGCCTACAATAGGAAGAAAACACAAATTCAAGAACCATTACAACAAAAAAGCTTAAGAAACACCGAATCATCATAACTCAATACAAAATTACAACCGGAAAAAGAAAAAAAGAAAAATTCAATTGAAACAACGAAAATGCACTGACAAATGTAGGGTTTTGAAGCTCACCGAGAACCTTTGATCCCTCTTCTGAGCCTAGTGTTGTTGCACTGAAAAGAAGAGTTGGGTTTCTCAATTCCTAGAGCGATGAAGCTAGAGAGGAGAGAGGGTGGAGGGATTGGCTTAGAAAGAGTTGTTGAGAAAGAGAGAGAGCAACGATGAGAGAGAAACGACTCTTGCACGAATGAGAGAGAGAATTCAGTGAGGGTTAGGGCAGAGAGAGAGAGGGGTTTGTTGATCGCTGCTATTTACAGAGAAGGGGGGAGAGATAGGCCGGCATGAATGGAATGTGACGAGGAATTAGGGCTTGAAAATAGGCAAGTGTACAAAAGGGTATTTTAGGCAACACATAAAATAGGAAGAATGGTATATTAGGCAACAGAAATATGAAACAGTATTTTTCCATGTGCCACCTCAGCTTTTGGGTCAAACACATTTTAGAGAAAACTTTGGGACTTTGACTCAGCCTCTAAGTAAATATGGTGCTCTAACCCCATTTATATGTAATAATCCCTATAAACTATCTCTACCCATCAACTCTTTCGCAAGACTGTATTTCTCTCTATCTTATAACTCTTCCTCCATAACCTACGTACCTATTTATAGAATTCCAAACCCAACTTTTTGTTAGAGAATAATTACAATTCTTTAGAGCCCAATACTTGTCTAATAAAAAATTCTTGACAAAATACAACTCTAAAATAGAAACCTAATTAAACTATAAATTTGAGACACAAGTCTCAACAACCTTCACATTGACTCTAATTTAATTAAGCCAATTATCACTTCTTACAACACTGATCAAAACAATACATTGCATCTTCAATCTTGCACACAGACCCAATAACTCTGGATGGACTTTATCAAGATCCTCTAGAAACTGTGATTGTCCACACACAAGTCTCAACAACCTTCACATTGACTCTAATTTAATTAAGCCAATTATCACTTCCTACAACACTGATCAAAACAATACATTGCATCTTCAATCTTGCACACAGACCCAATAACTCTGGATAGACTTTATCAAGATCCTCTAGAAACTGTGATTGTCCACACTGTACATAACTCAATTAGTCAAACCTTCAAGGCTCTTGCCTAACTAATCAAGCTCCATGCCTTGAAAACTTATCTTCATCTCAAAATCATCTCTAGAGGTCATTTTGTTCCAAAAACACATGTTACTTAAACGTCAATCTTTTCATTTCAAACCTCATTTTCATCTCAAAACCCACTCGAAAAGTCATATTCACTAAAAGAAATACACATTTTCTTCAACGTCGCTCTTTTCTTCTCAAAACTCATTTTCTTCTCATAATCCTTTCTAAAGGTCGTTTTCATTCAAAAAATACAATATTTTTTCTTAAACGTCACTCTTTTTATCTCAAAACTAATTTTCATCTCAAAACCCTCTTTAGAGATCCTTTAGATCTCAAAACTCTATCATTTTCAGAACACTTTCGAAAGTCGTCTTGAATAACGTCATTTTACATCTTAACTTGAGAAAAAGGATTTTATCAGATAATTTTAAACATTTAAAACCCCACAAACTAGTAACACAGTATAAACCAACATTCCTAGCTTTCATTAAATTATATATATATATATATATATCAATTATATAAAACCAATCAACAACTCTCATACCAGTCCGTTTTGTTTGCTCACAAACTAGAAATCAAGTCCTCCTCTTTACTTGACAGCATGCATATTTATCTTTAAAAATTCATGATGTTCCTTAATATTAGCACACTGACATGTACTAACTATTTTAAGGCTTTAACAAGTTAATTTTAAACATTTAAAACCCCACAACATTTTCCAAAAATTACCTCTAAGCCCCTAGAATCCGAAAAACATCAGAAAACACCCCGTAAGGGTATTTTTATAAGGGAGCCGGCTCCCCCTTCATAGGAGCCGGCTCTTAGGCTTCCAGAGCCAGCTCTCCCTCATAGAGAGCCGGCTCTCTCATTATGGGAGTCGGCTCCCTCCATTAGGGAGCCGGCTCTCTCCTTGAGAGCCCTTCTCTGCTTCGTCCGTTTGTCTTCTGCACTTCCGGCGAAGTTCAACATCCCTGTCCCAAATCTTTTTAACATTTCTAGGGTTCAATTTAATTTCTTATAGTCCTAGAAACTCCTTACATTCTAGTATGAATTAATTAACAAAAATCTAAAATGAAAACAAAACAGTTTATGCAAGAAAATCGACATCAGTTCATTAAACATACAAACAATTTACAGTCTGATAGCTTACACCAAATTTCTGCTTTTAAAGTTGAATTAATTCTTGGAGACCATATAGAATGCATAGAACACAAGTTTACAGGAAGGAGATAGAATGAAACTTGCCTTTAGGTTCCGGTTTGAAACCTTTCAACGTCGTTTCTAAATTCTCCGATGACTACCGACTACCAGTAAACCTCCTACTGCTTGGTTTCAATCCCACAAACCATCCCTTCCTTCCTCCTTGGTCCGTCCTTTAGTCCATGGCTGAACTCCTAATTGGTTCTCACAGTTTCCTCTCAAGCTCTCCTCTGTTTTTCCCTCTCAAGCACTATTACGTGAATAGGGTTTTTCCAACCCTAGCAGACATATACTGTTCTATATATATATGCGTTTATTAACCCTACTTCTAACTCCAACCAAATTACACGTCGGCTACATAACCCCATAACATAAAAAACCCTAAACCTAAACTATATACGACACATACAAATTATAATCAATTAAGTTATACAAGCCACTAAGATAACACACATCAATTAAAACACCAATTAAATCAACTAAGTAAATTAAATAACAATTAAACAATTAATTTAGAATAATTACAATTAAACACATAGCCAGATAGTCACATTTAAATGCAAATAAAACAAATAATCAATTAATCAGTTAAAATGCACATAAAACAAATAAGTAAAATCCAATTATATCCTTTTGAGAAATAGGGATATGTAATATCCCGTATTTTATTAAAAAGCTTAGTTTATTTAAATTCATTTATGTGTAGATTTCTTTACCTATTATTGTGCATGCTACATTATTATATTAAGTTCATTTAATTGTGCATGTAAATTAATTGTGTATGTTAAAATAGTAAAATTATTCATTTAATTGTGCATGTATTATTATTAATAATTTTATTTGTTGGTTATGTTTATATTAAGCAATATTAGTTAATTAAAGTTTTATATTTGTGTTATAAAGTATTATTATGATTATAATGTATTCTTATGTAATAATAATAATAATAATAATGATTAATAATAATAATAATATAATAATAATAATAATTTATTAATAATAATATAATAATGATAATAGTGATAAATTAATCATAATAGTAATAATAAGAATTGTATTATTAAAACAAAGTTATGATGCCAACTTAGTCTTAAGATAGAATTTCCACTATCTTGGTTGAATGAGATGATTTCAAAGAGGACTTAGGGGCATGGCATTAAAGGAATGTGGTTAGGGAAGTTTAGGAAGTTTAGGAATATTAATAATAATAATACTAATAATAATAGTAATAATCATAATAATAATCAAATGATCAAATGTCATGATGGGAACTTGACATAATGGTAGCATTTTTGGTTAAGTCAATGTACTTGACTTGGATTGCATGCTTTAAGTAAATGTAGGTGGGAAGTTAGATGGTTAGTAAAATGATATTTGTAATATTTAAATTATATAAGTTATTTATATATAGAAGTTAGCCCTTTGGTTGAGGATTCACGTAGGTTGAAGAAGGAAATAATAAAAGTGAGTTCTTGTATAAGACTGAAAGGAAGAGAGAGAAAGAAAGGAGCTTGGACCGGTGTAGGGAATTTACCCGACTACGCGCAGACTGGCGGATTTATTTTAAATCCATAAGGCAAGTTATTATCTACTTTTCCCGTTTGAATTAATAAATTAAGTGTTTAGTTTATTTATATTATTTCAGAGCATAGAGACCATGTAAGGAGTTTAATAAATTATGAATTTTAGTTTATTAAATTTGTGAAATTTTAATTATATAGGATGGTATATATTTATTTAATATCCTATGAAATTAATAATGGCTGAAAATAATTAAATAAGGCTTTAGGGATTTTTCTAGAATTTTCTAGAATTTTTCGGGATTTTTCTGTAATTTCCGGCGAGGCTTCGGCGAGATTTCCGGCCACCGGCAACGAGGAAGGTGACCGGAGTGATCCCATGTGATGCGGCGCACAAGGCTTACTATGCGCGCCCATCAGTAGCGGTTAGATTGGATTTTAAATCACAGATTGATTCGGTATAGCGCAGCACACAATATCATGGTGCACGCAAGTCAGGAGCTGTTGGATTAAAGGATGAGCCTTGGATCGATTCAATGCAGCGCACCCATAGCAAAGCAATGCAACCGGCGAACCAGGAGTCGCTGTGTCAGCAAGTGACTATTACGCGCTTGGATGATGCCACACGCGCGTGGAGGCGCGTGTGAGCGCGTGAGAGAGTGGAAAACATAGGGCTGCGCGTGGGGGAGCTTAGGGCGGCGCGTGGGGGCGCGTGAAGGGCCCTGTCAGCTGCTGGAAATTACCAGAATACCCCTAGGGCCTGTTTTGTAAATTTCAGAACCTTAAACTTTGATTTTTAGGGCCTGTGTTGGTATTTACGGGTTTGACGGGCCACGAAATTATTATTTTATTACCCGTTAATTATTCTTATGGCCGATTAATCTTTTCTAAGCATTTATTGGCTCGTTTACCGTACGGATATGAATGTGATTCATTTAACAACATTACTATAGATGGTGTTATTATTTTATTAAATGGTATTCATTATTACTGTTCAAATATAATAATGTCACGGTTATCGTCATATAAATTATCCATTATATATTATCGGATATTTATACTGTTAATCATATATAAACCATGATTATTATGCTGTGTGCATTTCAGGGAATAAATGGACTAATTAATTATGTCGCATTTATATTATATAGATGTGTTGCCATATAGAACCATGTGAGCTGGCGAATAAGTTTAGACTCATTTATACCTTATGCATTCGTTGCAATAGACAGATGTGTGGCTGTCAGGGTATGTGGTTTAATATTATTGGCATGTGTTGCCTAATTGACATACTCAGTATATTTATTAATATTATTGGCATGTGTTGCCTAATTGACGTACTCAGTATATTTAGTAATATTATTAGCATGTGTTGCCTAATTGATATGCTCAGTATATTCATCAGTACATTGAGAGGTGTTATCATTGTGTAGTTCGTTATAGTCTGTGTTGTCAGTATCGTGCACCATGTATAATAGCTGATTTCCCGGGTAGGGAAAGGCGACACTTAACCACCTAGTGTGAGTCTAAGTGATCACCGTCTATTCTGGTTGAGGTCATATTATACATTGGGTAGTTCCATTAGGATGTATACAAATATAGTACCCATCCGATTCATAATGATTAATTTATTTGATTCTCTGACTTGGGTCATAGTAGAGAGGACTTGCTCGTGGGGTTGACCCACTATTGTTGTTATTTCAGGATACGGTCAGTACCCGTTCCAAGGTTGAGGCTAGCAGTGTGGGACCACCATCCGAATTCATCTACTCTTATGATCCAGTTCAGGGTAGAAGTTTATGTATTACTTCAGTTTCAGTTTTTATTTACTTTTGACGTTGAACTCTCAGGATTTATATTTAGGGATCCTTGACATAGGATTTCCAAGTTGTAATGGAGTACTGTATTAAATAAAGGATGGATGGATGTTGTATTATTTAGTGTTCCTTTCCTGTCTAAATTCTTTTATTATTATCATTTTGTATTCCATGCTTGTATATTGCCAATTGTTTTTGATATCCCTCATTTTTCGTGTATAAGCCTGATCAACTTATGCGTGGAAAATGTGGGGGTGCCACAGGATATTACAAATGACACGTGTCTTCTCTTGAGAAGGGCAAAATTATAACTGGTCGGGCTGGTTATATTGTAATAATTATCCATATACTATGATAATTATCCATAAAAATAATTATTCAAAATATATTTTATTAGGAATAATTATCTTTTCATTTAATCATCTGGGCTGGGCTAATTAAATAATTAAAGTGGACCAATTTGGGCTAATTAAATAATTTAATTAAATATTAAACCCATATTTGATGGGTCAATTTGTCACAACAAAAGTTCATTCAAATTTTAATGTCTACAACTACTTTATCAACTTATAAACTACCTCTACTCATCAACTCTTTCGGAAGACTGCATTTCTCTCCATCTCATAAGTTTTCATCCATAACCTACATACCTACTTATAGAATTCCAAACCCAATTTTTTGTTAGAGAATAATTACAATTCTTTAGAGCCCAATACTTGTCTAATAAGAAATTCTTGACAAAAAACAACTCTAAAATAGAAACCCAATTAAACCATAAATTTGAGACAAAGTCTCAACAATCTTCACATTGACTCTAATTTAATTAAGCCAATTATCACTTCCAACAACACTGATGAAAACAATACATTGCATCTTCAATCTTGCACACAAACCCAATAACTCTGAATAGACTTTATCAAGATCCTCCAGAAACTATTGTGAGATATATATTTTGTAATTGGCTAATTTCGTTGTCAAAATAAGTCTGATCGAGTTGTAATTTTTCGGTTCAAAATTTCAAAGATTGAAGATCGGATGCGGATTTGAAGAAGGTCAAGTGTTCATGGGATACTACACTCCGAGATAATGAGAACAATGTTTTAAGAAGGTTTGAGGAGTAGTGAGAACATCTTGGAAGGGTTTTGGAAGGTTTGGAACAAGATTTTACATTCTGTCCATCTTGAACTAGTTAAAGATTTATCAAACAGGTTCAACTTCAGCAGAATGGCGATTTTAGAGTTTGTTCATCTTAAACCTATTCAAGAATTATCGAACAGGTTCAAGAAGTCCCGGTACTATTCTAACTTCAGTTTCCTTCTTCTGAATGTTTCCTTTTTTATCCTAACTTCTTCCAAGTCCTATGCACGAAATTTATCATATTTTCTGAGGGATTAGGACTTTCAAAACTCTATATAAACCTTATCATATACATTGGTTTATGAATGGCTTTAGGGAAAATCAAGTCTATATTTTTGAGAAAGCCTTTATAGAGAGAAAATTTAGAAAATCAAATCTGATTATTCTGAATTTACTTTTGAGAGCACACACATATATTCATGAGTGATTTAGTTGTGTTGTTCTCTATCTTATCAGAATTGGAGCTATATTGTGGATTTAGAGATTCCAAATAAAGAGCAAGATTTAATTCTTCTACAATCGATTTCAGATCATGAAGAACAGAAGTAAACGCTATCACACTTTGAAAGGGTTGGAGCATTCGTGGAGTGTTGTCTGATCTACCTGCTACTCTTCTACAAATATTAAGCATAGGCCTGATGTTAAGTTGCTATTGGACGGGGAGTCGCAAATGCAGAGGATTGTCAGCAATTGGTATTTGGTAGAACGATAGGGTGTGAGCCAGAGTCAAAGTTAAGTATACTTTGTTTCAAGCATAGTGGATTAGTTAACTTTGGATTGCACAGTCCACGAGGTTTTTCCCATAACAGTTGGCGTATTTTCTCAACTGGGGTTTCCTCGCTAAAATCCTGGTGCAATCTCTCTAACTCTAACTTGTTTTACTTTACATATATTAGTGATTGTGGATGTTTAAATTGATCAGATAATTTAATCAATCATAAATTGAGCAAGTTGACCTAATAATTAGATCTATGTCATTCTAGGAGTTAATCACAATTAAAATCAACTAACTGTTTCTGCACCCCGCATAACTCTATTTTCACAACTGTGATTGTCCATACGATATTCAATTAGTCAAACCTCCAAGGCTCTTGCCTAACTAATCAAGCTCCATGCTTTGAAAACTTCTTCATCTCAAAATAATTTATGGAGGTCATTTCATTCCAAAAACGCACATTTACTTAAATGTCAATCTTTTCATCTCAAAACCCACTCTAAAGGTCATATTCATTTAAAAAAAAAAAAAAATACACACAACGTTGCTCTTTTCTTCTCAAAACTCATTTTCTTCTCATAATCCTCTCTAAAGGTCGCTTTCATTCAAAAAATACATTTTTTTTTTCTTAAACGTCACTCTTTTTATCTCAAAACTAATTTTCATCTCAAAACCCTCTCTAGAGATCCTTTAGATCTCAAAATCGTTTTCAGAGCACTTTCAAAAGTCATCTTGAATAACGTCATTTTACATCTTAACTTGAGAAAAAAGATTTTATCAGATAATTCAGGAATGAGTCTAGTTGAAAAAGTATTAACTGAGACTATAGCCAATCACAATAAATAACACAGCGAATTAGGATCTTGAGATAAGAACTAGAGAGTAAAAAGGGGTGAATAGGTCTATTCCAAATTCGAGCTTTTGATTAGCTCATATTTTATACATATTTTATTTCCAAAATCATATTTGTTAGTATTTTATGGTATTTTATTTTAATTAATTAATTAGTATATTGTTATGTCTTTATGGTATCTTTTTTATTTTTTTATAACAAAAAACGTTTTCTATTTTTGTGAAGAAAGTAGGAAACATAAAAAAGATATTTCTCATGTTTTCGACACTGCTGAGCAAAAACGTTTCCACTATTATTATTACATATATGCTGTTTATTTCAAATAAAATGTATGTTATTCATGTTATATACTAATGATATATATTAAATACTAATAAAAGTTATATTTTTAATATATAATGAAAATACTAAATATTAGTGTAAATTATTTTTTATTTAACAAAAATATATTTTTAAAATATAATATATTATAAAAAATTAATAATAAAAACAACTGAAATAAATAAAATGAAAAAAGTAACACGCAAAAAAAAAAAAAATATATATATATATATATATATATATATATATATATATATATATATATATAATTCGGGAACTTAACGGATATGAGATACGGGCAAAAACCAAAATGTTGATCAACGTGTGGGAAATGAGCACAGATCCAAAATACTGGGGTGACGGAGATTGTTTTAAACCAGAGAGGTTTGTTGATTCATCCGCGAGTTTTAAGGGAACTAATTTTGAATTTCTGCCATTTGGAGCAGGTAGGAGGATATGTCCAGGCATTTCATTTGCTAGTGCAGTCATTGAACTTGCACTTGCTCACCTTCTCTATCATTTCGACTGGAAAGTCCCAAATGGAAGCAAGCCAGAAGAACTCGACATGACTGAGACATTTGGAATAAGTGCAAAGAGGAAATATGATTTGGAGTTGATTGCCATTAATCCCATGTCCTCCATTGCTAGATCAGAAAACATTAATTATTATTATATATGAATTAAATATCACTAGTGCATGTTGTTGTAGACAAGAATGTGAGTATTCCATATATATGAAGAAAATAATTAAGTACAGAAATTCAAGCAAGGATTTTAATTTCAACTGAACATCTGGAATGTAATTCAGTTGATCGATCGATCATGTTGGCCTTTTAAATACTGTATAACATATAGCTGATCTACGTACTGCCATTTCAGATAACTTCCTTCTAATGCATTGCAATTTTTTTGCCTTTTTTGTTTCTAATGAGAGCTGGTTCTGGCTTTGAATATTGGATAATTGACGAAAGGTTAAGCAAAAGCTTAAAAAAAAAAATTACAATGGTGAAGCAAAACTCAATGTGTTCTTACTCTTCAATCAGACTTAACATTTTTAAAGTAATGAGTTGCAACAGCCAAAATATTTCTCACTCCTGATTTTTAAAGCAGGACACTGATTGATAAGCTTACGTTGACTTACGACAGTTTGCCGAACAAACATTTCACACTATTGTACTACGTAACTGTTTTCTTATTGACTTTTCTCTTTCTATTGCTGTGTTTTACCCGTAGTATTTATTTTTTACTTCTTTTGTTTCTTTCATTCGTTGAGGTGGGTTCGTGTACAGTGTTCTGCATCAACAATTAATGGAAGAAGATGAATCAACTGAAGTAGTCAATCAAACAATCACACGCAAACACAATATTTAATATAATTTGGTACAAAGAAATTTACATAGTTCAAAATATATATATATAGATAGATAGATAGATAGATACATTTCTTTATGATTAATGAAATATATCTATCTTTTTATCGTCTACTATTTCACGAGCTTGACTTTTCACAATTAGTGTTACCAGTATTTTTGCTATTGTAAACGCAAATTTTGTAGTTTGCAAATAAAGAACAAAATAGTGAGCAAATAATAATTTATTTACTTATGAAAATTGAGTACAATCCTCTAAGATATTGTTTACAAAAGAAAGAAAATATCCTCTGATTCGATCTCCTTTGTTGGTTGGATTCAAGGGTTGTTGGAGTTTGATCTTGAATTGGGTTGCTGAAAATCTTCTTCAAGTATTTGTAGTTGAAGAAGATCGCCAATGATTTCTTATCGAGGGCTGACGAAGCTTGATCTCGGACAGTGTTGTATGGTGATTCGTCAAACTTGTTGAATCACGGAGAAAGAACGGCACGATTTTGATGTGCTTGTTGTTCTTTGTTGAATTTGAGAAAGAACGGCATGGTTTTGGATGTGCTTGTTGTTCTTCGTTTTCAGAGACTTTATTGAATTTGATGAAGAACGGCACGGTTTTGGATGTGCTTTTTGTTGATCATCGTGGAATTTTGATGAAGAACGGCACGATTTGATATGCTTGTTACTCTTTGCCTTCAGATTTGGGTGTTGGAAATGAATGTTGGCAAAGCTTCTGTATTTCTTTCTGGGAAAACTTTTTGGACCCCTGGATTTCTAAGTCTCTGAATTTCTGGACCCGTTCTTCCTTTCTTCATGCCTCTATTTATAGGCTTTTTGGATTAATAGGATAATGACACGTGTCCTTTCTTGATAAGGACAAAATTATAATTGGGTTGGGCCGGTTATATTGTAATAGTTATCCATATATTGTGATAATTATCCCTAAAAATAATTATTCCAAATATATTTTATTAGGAATAAATTTTTTTTCATTTAATCATTTGGGCTGGGCTAATTAAATAATTTAAGTGGACTAAGTTTGAGCTAATTAAATAATTTAATTAAACATTAAACCCATATTTGATGGGTCAATTTGTTGCAACAAAATTCCATTCAAATTTTAGTGTCTACAACTACTCTATCAACTTATAAACTACCTCTACCCATCAACTCCTTCGCAAGACTGCATTTCTCTCCATCTCATAAGTCTTCATCCATAACCTACGTACCTATTTATAGAATTCCAAACCCAATTTTTTGTTAGAGAATAATTATAATTCTTTAGAGCCCAATACTTGTCTGATAAGAAGTTCTTGACAAAAAAATAACTCTAAAATAGAAACCCAATTAAACTATAAATTTGAGACAAAGTCTCAACAATCTTCACATTGACTCTAATTTAATTAAGCCAATTATCACTTCCAACAACACTAATCAAAACAATACATTGCATCTTCAATCTTGCACACAAACCAAATAACTCTGAATGGACTTTATCAAGATCCTCCAGAAACTGTGATTGTCCACAATGTACACTATTCTATTGTCAAACCTCTCGGCTCCCGCCTAACTAATCAACCTCCATGCTCTGAAAACTTATCTTCATCTCAAAACCATTTCTAGAGGTCATTTCGTTCCAAAACACACGTTTACTTAAATGTCAATCTTTTCATCTCAAACCACATTTTCATCTTAAAACAAACTCTAAAGGTCATATTCATTAAAAAAGAAATACACATTTTCTTCAACGACGCTCTTTTCTTCTCAAAACTCATTTTCTTCTCATAATCCTCTCTAAAGGTCGTTTTCATTCAAAAAAAAATACATTTTTCTTAAACGTCTCTCTTTTTATCTCAAAACTAATTTTCATCTCAAAACCCTCTCTAGAGATCCTTTGGATCTTAATACTCTATCATTTTCAGAACACTTTCGAAAGTCATCTTGAATAACGTCAATTTACATCTTAACTTAAGAAAAACGATTTTATCAGATAACTCAGGAATGAGTCTAGTTGAAAAGTATTAACTGAGACTGTAGCCAATCACAATAAATAACATAGCAAATTAGTATCTTGAGATAAGAACTAAAGAGTAAAGAGGGGTGAATAGGTCTATTCCAAATTCGAGCTTTTGATTAGCGCATATTTTATACATATTTTATTTCAAAAATTATATTTGTTAGTACTTTATGGTATTTTATTTTAATTAATTAATTAGTATATTGTTTTGTCTTTATGGTATCTTCTTTATTTTTTTATAACAAAAAACGTTTTCTATTTTTGTGAAGAAAGTAGGAAACATAAAAAAGATATTTCTCATGTTTTCGACACTGTTGAGCAAAAACGTTTCCACTATTATTATTACATATATGATGTTCATTTTAAATAAAATGTATGTTATTCATGTTATATACTAATGATATATAATAAATACTAATAAAAGTTATATTTTTAATATATAATTAAAATACTAAATATTAGTGTAAATTATTTTTTATTTAACAAATATATATATTTTAAATATAATATATTATAAAAAAATAATAATAAAAACAACTGAAATAAATAAAATGAAAAAAAGTCACTCACAAAAAAATTTACATATAATTCAGGAAATTAATGAATATGAGATACCGGCAGAAACCAAAATGTTGATTAACGTGTGGGAAATGAGCGCAGATCCAAAATACTAGGGTGACGGAGAATACTTTAAACCAGAGAGGTTTGTTGATTCATCTGCGAGTTTTAAGGGAACTAATTTTAAATTTCTGCCATTTGGAACATGTAAGAGTGTGAGTCGTACACAGCGGAATGTATTTTAGGAAAGTTTTAGATTTTGTAAAACAGATCTGTGTCGTTACCAACTTTACTTAGTTTAGCAGTTAAACGATTAATCGCATGCAGTAAAATAAACAAAGTATAAAGTTAGAGATGACACCAGGATTTTAGCGAGAAAACCCCAGTTGATAAAATGCGTCAACTGTTATGGGAAAAACCTCATGAACTTGTGCAGTCCAAAGTAAACCAATCCACTATGCTTGAAACAAAGTATACCGAACTTTGACTCTGGTTCACACCCTCTTATTCTACCCAACACTAACTGCTAACGATCCTCTAGCTTTGCGACTCCCGGTCCAACAGTAACTTGACCTCAGGCTTACACTTGATATTCATAAAAGAGTAGCAGGTAGATCAGATAGCACTCCACGAATGCTCCAACCCTTCCAAAGTGTGATTGTGTTTACTTCTGTTCTTCAATCGTCTGAATGATGTAGAAGAAGATCTGCTTCGTCTGATCGATGTTAATACAACTATATGATCAGGATTAAAATTTGAACACCAGAACTCTAAACTATGTGTTTATGTGTATGTGTTCTAGAAAGATATCAGAAAAATCAACTCTGATTTTCTGCAAAAATAATCTTCCTAAGGCTTTGAATAATATCTGAATAATAATGTAAAAGCCGTGAATAAACCGATGTATATGACATGGTTTATATAGAGTTTACAATGACCTAATCCCTCTAAAAATAAGGTAAAATTCATGTATAGGATTTGGTACAATTCTAGACCAACGGGGAAACAATTTAGGATAAGGAAACTGAAGTTGTATAGTGAACAGGACTTTTTGAACCTGTTCGATAAATCTTGAACTAGTTCAAGATGAACTTGTTCGATAAATCTTGAACCACTTCAAGATTGACAGAACGTAAAATCTCCACTCTGCTGAAGTTGAACCTGTTTGATTATTCTTGAACCAGTTCAAGATGAACCTGTTCGATTATCCTTGAACCAGTTTAAGATGGACAGAATGTAAAAACATGTTCCGAATGTCCAACCTTGTTTAGAAACCTTCCTATGTGGTGTTCTTACCTTTTTCTTCAAAAATCTTCAAGTATGGTAAGTTTGAACTCCTTCCCAGTTCTGTAGTCCCTGTCAAACTTGATAACTTGTATAACAAGTAATTTAAATTACAACTCAACTTGGACTTGTAATGTCAAAGATAATTGCCAAAAATAAATTAATATGTCATAAGGAGGATAAGTCTAGGCATTTCATTTGCTAGTGCAGTCATTGAACTTGCACTTGCTCACCTGCTCTATCATTTCGACTGGAAAGTCCCAAATGGAAGCAAGCCAGAAGAACTCGACATGACTAAGACATTTGGAATAAGTGCAAAGAGAAAATATGATTTAGAGTTGATTGTCATTAATCCCATGTCCTCCATTGCTTGATCAGAAAACATTAATTATTATTATGTATGAATTAAATATCACTAGTGCATGTTGTTGGAGACAAGATTGTGAGTATTCCATACATATGAAGAAAATAATTAGGTATAGAAATTAAAGCAAGGATTTTAATTTCATCTGGATTGTAATTCAGTTGATTGATCAATCATGTTGGCCTTTTAAATATTGTATAACATATAGCTGATCATCTACGTACTACCGTTTAAGATAACTTCCTTTTAATGCATTGCAATCTTTTGCCATTTTTCTTTCTAATGAAAGTTGGTTCTGGCTTTGGATATTGGATAATTGACGAAAGGTTAAGCAAAAGCTTAAAAAAATTACAATGGTTAAGCGAAAGCTTTAAACTAAGAAAAGTAAGAAGTAAGTTATTATTTTTCTTATTCCAACTCATTGTGTTCTTACTCTTCAATCAGACTTAATCTTTTTACAGTCATGAGTTGCGACACCCAAAAAAATATCTCTCCTGCTTTTCAAACCTGGACATGTAACGACCCTAAAATGATATCAATAAAAAAATAAAAAAAATAAAAAATGCAATAGCCTCTCTTGGGCCTTCAAGACTTATCCAACTGGTCCCAAACACACAATACAAATATTATATTTCAACATCCCTTTCATCCATTCATCATGCCTCAACATAGATCATCTCATGGTGGAACAACCACATAGCATTTACATACCATCTAATCCAAATATCGTAATTACAGTCCCAAAAATATATGGTTAAGATCAAAAGTCCATGTCTTACAACGTTTAGACAACTTATATTAAAGTTATAGCTCATAAATATAATGACAATAACAAGAGTCCATAAGTCTCATGTGATGTTTCCAATTTTCAGCATTTTTCGTTTTTCTGAAATTTTGTCACCACAGGGGCATTTTCGTCTTTTCACATTTTCGTGCCGGACTTTGTGAAATGTACCGGTTGTGTCCTAGAATTGTTTGGGGCATTTCATTGTATCCAGAACTCTTTGAAATGTAAAGATGATCATTTTTCCATTTTTCAGTTTTTCAGACTGGAAAGTCCCGTATGGGACCCGTTACCGGTACTGTTGCATCCGGGGATTTTGATTGGGTCCATTTGCATTCCATGCATTTTATTTGATATGTCATATGTGCATTTTATATAGTTATGTATATGTATATGTGTGTGATGTAGATTAATGACAAAAAAAAAGAAAAAGAAATTCAAAATTTATGGGACCCACCAATAAGTCATTTAAGGCCATGAGACCATCACATGGTCTCTCATTTTTCCTCTCTCCCGCTAGTCCTCTCTCCCACCCTCTTTGCTTGCTTTTTCTTTTTCTTTTTTATTTGAAACTTCAACTTTAGATCTCTCTCTCAATACTTGATCATTTTTGGTGCCGTTTGCGGCAAATCGAAGCCCACGATGAGATCTTTCATATGATCGGAGCAATTTGGTGTTTAGTGCACTATAGGAATTTCAAAATTCTAGGACACAATTGGGGGTTTTGCACAATCTTGAGGTATGGGACTCTAATTCACACTTTTCTTGTACTTTTGTGAGTTTCTCTACTTGAATTATTGTCAAGCATGCTTAAATTAAGTTGATTGCTTCCTTAGATGATCTAATTAAGTGTATGAAACATGTGAATTATGTGAAATTGTTGGTTTACTTGAAAAGCATGGTAAATGTTAAGTTTCTATGCCTAAAGTGTATAAATTGTTGGCTATGATGATTGGAAGGTATGCCTAAGTGTATTGTTGAAAATCCCTTAGTAACATAGCATTGAAGGCATGACACACATATATACACATCATTGGGTTTGCATGGATGGGAATGATTTTCTTTGAAATAATAAAAAATGGGATTTTCGGGAGAATTTTGATGAAAAGGTTTTGTGAAAACCAGGTCGCCGGAGGGGTACCAAAGGGCCAGAGGGTTAATATAGCCTAGAGGGAACTAGGGAGATTGCCCTAGCGTGGTTGAGCTAGCTGGGCCCAAAATGACGCCGCGGGGGTACCAATGGTCAGGGACACTAGCCAATCCTTCTCTCGTGTAACTGCGGGGTCACCAAAGGGCGAGTTATATTAACTATTTGAAAGTGATAGTTTTGAATGGTGAAAATGGGGAGTGACATTGGCACGCATTGCATTCTATTGCATCATATTGTGTATTCTTGAGATTGATTGTTATGTGATATTATCCCAACATTATATGATCCCCATCTCCTATTGCTCTATTCTTTATTTGAATTCACGGGGCTACAAGAGGTGTGCCTTAGGCACTACCTACTGAGTAATTTTGCTCACCCCAGTATTTAACATTTTTCAGGAATCAGAAAAGACGTAGTAGATGCCGATCTTCCATAAGCATGAAGATGACTAGCAGTCCATTTTGTTACCTTTTGTATATTTCCTATTCTTTGTAAAGTCCTATGTTTTAGAAAGTGTGTTCATTATGTAAACTATGGTCAAGTAGTATAATTTTGAGGCTTGATGATCTTTTATATGTAAATTGGATATGATGTAAACACTTATTGATGAATGGGAAACGAAATCAAATTTTAATTTATTGTGGAAGACATTTAATGGTGTTTCATCATGTATTTGCTGTCGCGAATTCGGATTTGAACTCATAACAGATTCAATGTGGGTTTTGTGTGCATAGTGTACAGCCAGTATGCAGATTCCAGAGAGTTGGGTTGCATCCCAGGGTCTTTCGGCCGGCTGATCCTCTCCATCAGCCGACCGAAATGCCAGGTTCGGCCGATCAATCCCCATCGTCAGCCGACCGAAATGCCTGCACAGTGAAAGTCCCGAGAGCCATTTTCCTCACCATCGTTTCGGCCGACCGATCTTGCTTTGTCGGTCGACCGATCCTGCCTTGTCAGCCGGCCGACCATGGGCCATCAGCCGGCTGACAGTCCCTCTTTGACCTGTATTGTTTGGACCTCCTTTTAAGCTTGACTTGGGACATTTTTGGACCTGGATTACCTTGTATAATGGTTAAGAATTCAAGAAAATTGACGGTGTGACCTAGTTGACCTCGGATTCGGGTAAGGACCCGGATAACGGTCCGGATCCACGGATTCGGGTCGTTACATCTCAGTACAAAATACAATATGCTAAGTTTTACAAAAATAGTGGGACTTAGATACAAAAATAACAAAATGATCATCTAATCCATACTAGGCCTATGGTGGAACATCATTCGCCACTTCATTCCCGTTTCCTGAAAAATGTTGAAAATGAAGGGGTGAGCATAAGCTCAGTAGGAGGTGCCTAAGGCATACCTCTTGAGACCCCGTGAATCCACATAATGAATAGGAATAAGAAAATTGGGATCATACCACGCCGGATAAAAAAAATATAAATATAACGACGATACCACATCATTAATCCAATACCACAAATGAATATGCCATGCCATGTAATGTCACTCCCCATTTTTCAAAACCATTTCCATCATCATTTCCAAATCGTTAGTGAACCCGTCCCATGGCAATTCCAATGCAACACTGGAGGAGGATTGACCACTGTCCTTGACCCATGACAACTCCATGGCCAGGTAACTTAGCCACACTAAGGCGATCTCCCTAGTCCCTTCCAGGCCTCACTAACGCCGCGGTCCCTAGGCAACTCTTAGGCGGCATTTTACAAAATCCTTTTCAAAATTCTTTCCCAAATATATATATATATATATATATATATATATATATATATATATTCAAATTCATGTTCCCATCTCTTTCCTAATGATGTGCATAGATGCTTATTATTTCACAATGCCATGACAATAAACAATTTCATTCTTTGTAAATCAACATTCACAATATCCATACTTTATAGAAATCTCTAAAATTTAACATCATGCTTCTAAGTTACAATTTCAGCACATATATTACAATAGGCATGAAATAAAATCATTTAAGCATGTTTTCTCATACCATATAAACACATACATATAATCATATACTTCATGATACAACAACTAAGTCATTTTAAAGGAATCAACACAAATATTGCATGCTAGACATAAAACAAGATGAATAATTCATAAGGGTGCAAGAATGTATGAATTAGGAACCCCTACTTCCAAAATTATGAAAACCCCCAATTCCCAAGCCCTAGATTCAAAAATTCAATGAGGCACCAAAGCTGAAATTGTTTATATCTTTGTGAAGATCTCGCCGCGCTCTTCGTTTTGCCGCAAACGGCACCCAAAAATTCCAATAATTGAGGAAGGAATAAGAAGTTGAAGTCACAAAAGAAAAAGAAAAAAGATATATCTGCGAGAGAGAGAGAACAGATCGTGAGAGATAATAGCTATAAAGCCATTATAAGTTTTGTAATAACATGTGGATCCCACCATTTAAAAAATATATATATCTTTTTCTTTAATTAACAATATATATATATATCCAATTGAAACATTACATTCTCCCCAACTTAAAAAGATTTCATCCCCGAAATCAAGTCATACCTGAGGGAGGAAACAACTCTGGATACTTGGAGCGAACCTCCTGTTCGAGCTCCCAAGTAGCCTTCTTAACTCCATAATGCCTCCAGAGAACTTTCACTAATGGTATTGTTTTGTTCTTTAACACCTTTTGCTATGTGTCAAGGATCTGAACTGGTCTCTCCTCGTAAGAAACATCCTTATCAATGTCCACATCAACCCAACTCCAAATGTGAGATGGATCCGGCTCGTATTTCCGTAGCATCGATACATAAAAGACATTGTGCATCTGCGGTGGTAAAGCAAGTCTGTAGGCAACCTCTCTTACCCGATCCAAGATTTTAAAAGGTCCAATAAATCGTGGCAATAACTTGTCACTCTTTCCGAACCTCATCAATCCTTTCCATGGAGAAACCCGTAGGAAGACGTGGTCTCCCACCTCAAAGGATAATGGTCGTCGCCGTCTATCCGCATAACTCTTCTGTCGGCTCTGAGCTGCGAACAACCTCTGTCTGATCAGCTTAATCTTCTCAGTAGTCTAGAGTACTATGTCAGGTCCTAAGGCAGTTATCTCACCTACCTCAGTCCAACAAACAGGAGACCTATAAAGTCTACCATACAATACTTCAAATGGAGCCATCTGGATACTCGTCTGATAACTATTATTGTAGGCAAACTCAATAAGTGGAAGGTGATCCTCCCAACTACCTTCCAAATCAAGTACACATGCCCGAAGCATATCCTCTAAGATCTAGATGGTACGCTCCGACTGGTCATCCATCTGTGGATGAAATGCCGTACTAAGGTGCAACGATGAACCAAACGCTGCCTAAAGTCCTTCCCAAAACTTCGAAGTAAACTTGGCATCCCTATCTGAAATAATAGCCACTGGAACTCCGTGCAACCATACAAGCTCTTTCACATAAAGAACACTAAGTGCCTCCATGTCATCTATTGCCTTAATAGGTAAAAATAAGTCATCTTGGTCAATCTATCAATAATGACCCATACGGCTTCATTTCCCCTCCATGATCTAGGAAGGCCTGTCACAAAATCCATAGCAATTTGCTCCAATTTCCATTACGCTACAGGCAATGGTTGCAACAAACCGGCTAATCTCTGATACTCAGCCTTCACCTACTGACAGGTAAGGTACTTAGCCACAAACTGTGCAACATTATTCGTCATTCCATTCCACCAATACTGACGTCTTAAATTGTGATACATCTTAGTACCACCTGGATGAATTGCAAAGCGGGAAGTGTGAAACTCCCATAAGACATCCTCACAACATCTTATGGAAACAACCAATAAGCCTTTGTACCATAGACCTCCATCTGCATGTAAGGTCCAATCCTTCACCGTCTCACCACTCGAGATCAAAGTATAAATGGCATCCAAATCCGGATCCTGTCTTTATCACTCAATCACTCGTCTGACAAGAATAGGGTGAGCCACAAGACTAAACAAGAATACTGACTCAATGCCATCGTCATCATAGCAACACAATCCCATCTCTCCCAGATCTTTAAGCATCTTCCATTTTCAAATAGCCAATCCGGCCAAAGTCCGATGAGGTTTTCGGCTTTAGGCATCTGCTACCACATTTGCCTTGCTTGGATGATACTGCAAGTCAAAATTGTAATCTTCTAAGAACTCAACCCATCGCCTCTATCTGTTGTTCAAGTCCTTTTAGAAGAAATGGTACTTGAGACTATTATGATTTGAGAACACCTCGAATCTCTCACCATACAAATAGTGTCTCCAACACTTAAAGGCAAATACAACTGCCGCTAATTCCAGATTATGAGTAGGCTAGTTGTACTCATGAGTCTTCAACTGTTGAGACCCATAAGCCACAACCCTGCCATCCTACATCAGCACACATCCCAAACCATCACGTGAAGCGTCATAATAGATCACATAACCCAAGCCATGCTCGGGTATCACTAACACTGGAGCTGTAGTTAATTTTGTCTTTAACTCTTAAAATGATGACTCACAGGCTTCATTCCATGTAAATTTGAACCCTTTCTGGGTTAAACGAGTCATAGGCGCTGCCAAGCGAGAAAAATCCTTCACAAATCTTTAGTAGTAACCCGTTAAACCAAAAAAACTGCAGATCTCAAACACATTCTTGGGTTGCTCCCAATTCAGAACTGCCTTTATCTTTGATGGATCGACCGATACTCCACATTCCGAAACAACTTGCCCCGAAAACTTCATCTCTTGTAGTTAAAACTCACACTTCTCATATTTGGCATACAATCGGTGCTCCCGCAAAATCTGTAATACAATACTCAAATGGATCTTGTGCTCCTCCTGAGATCATGAATACACAAGAATGTCGTCCACGAAAACTACCACAAACTGGTCCAAGTAATTGTGGAAGACGCTGTTCATCAAGTCCATGAATGCCGCTGGCACATTAGTCAAGCTAAAGGGTATAACAAGGAACTCATAATGTCCATAACGAGTACGGAATGCCGTCTTCGGGATTTCCTCATCCCTAACCTATAACTGATAGTAGCCTAACCTCAAGTTAATCTTCAAAAAATAACTGGCTCCACTCAACTGATCAAACAAATCATCTATCATTGGAAAAAGATATTTGTTCTTGATGGTGGCATGATTCAACTTCCGGTAATCAATGCACAACCTCAAAGAACCATCTTTCTTCTTAGCAAACAAGACCAGTGTGCCCTACGGTGACACACTCGGTTGGATGATACCATTCATCCTTAATTCATCAAGTTGCTTCTTCAATTCTTCCAACTCAATAGGTGCTATACGATACGGTGCCATAAAAATCGGCGTGGTACCGGGCATCAAATCAATAGTAAACTCCAATTCTCGGTGTGGAGGCAACTCTGTCAAGTCCTCTAAAAAAATATCCAAGAAATCACGAACAATTGCCGGATAAACCTCTTCCACAACATCATCACCTTCAATCGATCGTAGCACGAAATGAAGCTAACCAATCCATCCTGAGAATGACATCAAAACTAGTCATCTCTAGGTGGATAACACAAAAGTCCGCCCGGCTATCATGATGGAGCAATCCTTCACAATTATGCTCAAAGACACTAAAATCCCAATCAACATACAACGCTCGATCCATGAAACTGACCTCCAACCCCAATGCAAATGCAAATGATGATGATATGAAGGAACGAGATGCACCAGAATCAAACAAAACACGGGCCCAAGAACCAAACAAAACATGGGCCTAAGAACCAAACACTGGAAATATACCTTGAAAAACTGATGGACCAGAAGATGCATCGGCCTGAGCAAGTGCAAAGACACGTCCTTGTGGTACCTATGCCTGAGAATTGCCCACCTGAACACTTGACTGCTGAACTGACATAGTAGGAGTATCCCTCCTAACTGGTCGTGAATCCTGAGAGGATATGGCAGGGTGTGGTGGTGGTGGTCTGAAACCTGACTAAACTGTAATCGACTGTGACGGCCTCTGCTATGACCCTTTGCCACTAGCGGCGCCTGTTCCCTGATTCGGACAATTCTTAACCTTATGGCCCTGTTGGCCACAACCAAAGCAAACCCCAGAATTAATCGATGTCTATGGACACTCTGACTTGTAGTAACCTGGCTGATTGCAACGATAACAGACGACACTACTCCTAGCAGACCCTGCTAGCATAGGGGTAGTAGGAGTGAATTGTGCCGACTGTAGCCCTTAAAACTAAGATGAACTACCCCTATTCCTCTTCCATGACTGCCCTTCTGAAGATGGTCCTGCATTTCTCTTTTGCTTTCACTGTTCCCTTTCTGCATTCCTATCTTTAGCTTCTGCCTCTAGCATCAATACTTTTTCCACTGCCTCCAAATAAACCTTGATGTACTGTGCCATTATCAGCGGCCTCATTTTGTAATCAAGACCGGAAATAAACTTTTGAGTCTTATCAACTTCATTTCTCACTTACTCAGGAGCAAAGCGAAAAAGAGAAGTAAACTTGTTCTCGTATTCTGTCATTAACATATTGCCTTGGATAAGGCCATTAAACTATTCCCATAGCTCTCACCTCTTGGTAATCGGAAAATACTTCTCAAAAAATAGCTCTTTAAACATTTCCCAACTCATCTCCTCAATCTTGTGCTGATTAGTGACTGACTTCCACCAAAGCTTAGCATCCTTTGTAAACTTATAAGTGGCTAGAATGATTTTCAAGTGATCATCCGTCACATCCACAGAAGTCAAATGGGTTTCTACTTGATCCATGTAGTCATCTGCTGCCATCGGATCTGTACCACCTTTAAACATCACCGGTGCATCAACTTAGAAAACCCTGAAATTAACTTGAGATGCTTCTGTGCTGGCGCCTCCTCAACTTGAACTATCGGTTATGGTACAGGTTGTGGAAGAGTAACAATTGTAGCCCTCAAGCCACTCTATAGCAAACGGTTCAGTGCCAGTTTAGCTGAATCTTCACCCACTTCAACGGGTGCTTCAACATTGTCCCTTAGTGTGGAAACACCTCTAGGGGGAATCAAGTCCCTAAGAAGTGTATCCTTTTCAACCTACTCCACCGGATTGGAGCTAGAGCTTTCACCAACTTCACCCCTTGTCGGCCTAGGGCCAACTTCCCTTGGTTCCTTTCGCAGTGACATCGTGCTATAAAACAAGAAAACGGTTCAATAACGATAACACTAAGGTCCAATCGTGAACAACTCAATACAAAAGGATACTACACAAACACTTAGCATGCAAGACTATGGAATGAACATATTACTATAAGCATATAAGTACGTAAGCACGTAAGCAAGGAAACAGTTAAGCATGCTTTTTCACATAGCAAAACATTTTAACAAATAATCGCATAAACCATGCAAATGACTTCCCATGCAACCCTATGTAGGCCTCTACCCGTCGTCCTAATGGTTTTCGAACCATCGCTCTGATATTAAATTTGTAACGACCCTAAAATGATACCAATAAAAATAAATAAATAAATAAATTGTTACGACCTCTGCTAAAAAGGGTCCTACAACAACCTGCTTAAATGCCAAAAAAAAAAAAAAAAAAAAAAAGCAATAGCCTCTCTTGGGCCTTCAAGACTTATCCAACCTGTCCCAAACATACAATACAAATATTATATTTCAACATCCCTTTCATCCATTCATTATGCCTCAACAAAGATCATCTTATGGTGGAACAACCACATAGTATTTAGATACCATCTAATCCAAATATCGTAATTACAGTCCCAAAAATATATGGTTAAGATCAAAAGTCCATATCGTACAACGTTTAGACAACTTATATTAAAGTTACAGCCCATAAATATAATGACAATAACAAGAGTCCATAAGTCTAAGTACAGAATACAATATGCTAAGTTTTACAAAAATAGTGGGACTTAGATACAAAAATAACAAAATGATTATCTAATCCATACTAGACCTGTGGTGGAACGTCATCCGCCACTTCATTCCCGTTTCTTGAAAAATGTTGAAAATGAAGGGGTGAGCATAAGCTCAGTAGGAGGTGCCTAAGGCACACTTCTTGAGACCCTGTGAATCCACACAATGAATAGGAATAAGGAAATTGGGATCGTACCACGCCGGATAAAAAAAATATAAATATAACCACGATATCACATCATTAATCCGCTACCACAAATGAATATGCCATGCCATACAATGTCACTCCCCATTTTCCGTAACCATTTCCATTATCATTTCCAAACTGTTAGTGAACCCGTGCACAAGCAACTCCATGGCGGCACGAGAGGAGGATTGGCCACTGTCGCTGACCCATGGCAACTCCATGGCATCATTTGGGGCCCAGGTAACTTAACCACACTAGGGCGATGTCCCTAGTCCCTTCTAGGCCTCACTTATGCCACGGTCCCTAGGCAACTCCTAGGCGGCCGGGTTTTTTTTACAAAATCCTTTTCAAAAATTTTTCCCAAAATATATATGTATATATATATATCTATACAGATATTTTTTTTTCAAATTCATGTTCCCATCTCTTTCCCAATGGTATGCATGGATGCTTATTATTTCACAATGTCATGACAATAAAGAATTTCATTCTTGGCAAATCAATATTCACAATATCCATGCTTTATAGAAATCTCTAAAATTTAACATCATGCTTCTAAGTTACAATTTCAGCACATATATTACAATAGGCATGATATAAAGTCATTTAAACATGTTTTCTCATGCCACATAAATACATACATATAATCATATACTTCATGATACAACAAGTAAGTCATTTTAAAGGAATCAACATAAATATTGAATGCTAGACATCAAACAAGATGAATAGTTCATAAGGGTGCAAGAATGTATGAATTAGGAACCGCTACCTCCAAAATTATGAAAACCCCTAATTTCCAAGCCCTAGATTCGAAAATTCAAGGAGGCACTAAAGTTGAAATTGTTTATATCTTTGTGAAGATCTCGCCGCGCTCTTCGTTTTGCTGCAAACAGCACCCAAAAATTCCAATAATTGAGGAAGGAATTAGAAGTTGAAGTTGCAAAAGAAAAAGAAAAAAAAATATCAGCGAGAGAGAGAGAGACAACAGATCGTGAGAGATAATGGCTATAAAGCCATTATAAGTTTTGTAATAAAATGTGGGTCCCACCATTTTTAAAAATATATATTTTTCTTTAATTAACAATATATATATATATATATATATATCTAATTGAAACATTACAGGACACCGGTTGATAAGCTGAGGTTAACTTACGAGAGTTTGCCAAACAAACAAACAAACATTTCTCACTATTGTAACTGTTTTCTTATTGACTTTTCTCTTTCTATTTATTTATTTCTTCTTTTGTAGAAGATGAATCAACTGGACCCAACCCAAGCTCAATTGATTAAATACTTAGGCTCCGTTTGTTTCGACGTAAAATATTTTTTTTTGAAAATATTTTTTTTTAGGTAAAATATTTTTTTATTTTTACTTTTTTATGTTTGGCAAAGGTCTACATTGAAATTGAAGTCGAGTCCATCGGGTGGTGCATGTAAAATAATTTGTCGACAATTTATGGATAAGTTATTTTTGTTAAATTTTAATATATTTTTTCTTTGTAAATATTTTATGACAACTAAACACTAGAAAATAAAATAAAAAATTTTGAAAAATATTTTACATCCAAACAAACAGAGCCTTAAAGCAAAAGTTAAACTAGAGTTGCATAGAAATTGAAATGAATTAGTTGAATTGATTAAATGATGTGCTTGTTGGGAGAGCCAATGTTATTGGTATTGAAAGAAAGTCAGTGAAACAATTACACACAAACACAATATTTAATATAATTTGGTACATAGAAATTTACATATGCGAATAGGTTTATAGATACACATACGCACACTGTGTTGTGATATTATTCATAACACCGTGCGTGTGTGTGTGTGTATATCTTTTTATCGTGTATTATTTCACGAGTTTGACTCTACACAATTAATGTCACCAGTATTTTTGTTACTCTACCAACTTATAAACTACCTTTACACATCAACTCCCTCGCAAGACTGCATTTCTCTCAATTTCATAAGTCTTTTCTCTCAATCTCATTAGTCTTTATCCATAACCTATGTACCTATTTATAGAGTTCCAAGTCTAATTTTTTGTTGGAGAATAATTACAATTCTTTAGAGCTCAATACTTGTCTAACAAGAAATTTTTAACAAAATACAACTCAAAAATAGAAACCCAATTAAACTATCAATTTGAGACACAAGTCTCAACAATATTATCTTCACATTGACTCTAATTTAATTAAGCCAATTATCACTTCCTACAACACTGATCAAAACAATACATTGTATCTTCAATCTTGCACAAAAACCCACTAACTCTGAATGGACTTTTACCTACGGTGCTTTCCTACAGCCCAATCTTATTTAAGGACATTTACCCAAGGAGCTAGCTCCTCCATACTCTTTTAATTACATGCCAAAATGTCAAGATCGTCCAGAAACTGTGATTGTCCACATTGTACGCTACCCAATTAGTCAAACCTCCAAGGCTCCCGCCTAACTAGTCAAGCTTTATGCCTTGAAAACTTATCTTCATCTCAAAACCCTCTCTAAAGATTATTTCATTCTAAAAACACACGTTCACTTAAACGTCAATCTTTTCATCTCAAACCTCATTTTCATCTCAAAACCCACTCTAAAGGCCTTATTCATTCAAAAAATACACATTTTGTTAAACGCGACTCTTTTCTTCTCAAAACTCATTTTCTTCCCATAATCCTCTCTAAAGGTCGTTTTCATTTGAAAAAAATACATGTTTTCTTAAGCATCAATCTTTTTATCTCAAAACTAATTTTCATCTCAAAACCCTCTCTAGATATCCTTTAGATCTCAGTACTCTATTGTTTTCAGAACACTTTCAAAAGTCATCTTGAATAACGTCATTTTACATTTTAACTTGAGAAAAGGGATTTTATCAAAGAATTCAGGAGTGAGTCTAGCTGAAAAAGTATTAGCTGAGACTGTAGCCAATATAATAAATAACACAGCGAATCAGGATCTTGAGATAAGAACTAGGGGGGTGAATAGGTCTATTCAAATTCTATCTTTTGATTATCGTATATTTTATACAAATTTTATTTTCAAAATTATATTTGTTAGTACTTTATGGTATTTTATTTCAATTAATTAGTATATTGTTATGTCTTTTCAGGCCTTTGATATTTTTCACATCATTAGGCTGCGTTTAGTAATGGAAAAAGTTTTCTGTTTTCTGTTTTCTGTTGTCAGCCCTAAAAAGGAAAAACAAAAACAAAAATCATGTTTAATAATATGTTTTTTTTTTTATAACAGAAAAGATTTTCTATTTTTGTGAAAAAAGAAGGAAACATAAAAAAAATATTTCTCATATTTTTGACACTGAGCAAAAACATTTCCACTATTATTATTACATATATGTACGTTGTTCATTTCAAAAAAAATGTGTGTTATTCATGTTATATACTAATGATACATTAAATACTAATAAAAATTATATTTTTAATATATAATTAAAATATTAAATATTAGTGTAAATTATTTTTTATTTAACAAAAATATATTTTTTTAAATATTCAAAAACCTCCATTATTTCTGGCTTACAACACATAACTACACCAAACAAACGGGCAACCTTCATTTCTGTTAAACCATCTATAGAGAGAGGAGAGAGAGAAATGCTTAGGAGATGAACTGATGAACCAGATTCAAGAGAGAGAAAAAGGTTTGTGGGTCAAAGTAATTAATAAAGGTTGTTTGGTCATTTAAGATTTCTGATAATTTGATTTTAAATATAATTTAAAAATGAGGGTAAAAATGTGTATTCACTTCTTTTTAACGAGACAGAAAGGTGATTTGGAGTCTAAGTGACACTTATTTTCGAAAGGTGTTTCTATGTGAGATTTGTCAAAACCTCAGGGAGTGTCACTGAAATTAACCCTAAAATTATTTATGGGACATTGTGTAGTGGCTTGGTGTTACAAGGTGAGACTTGTCCCATATCGAATTGACATAGGTATAAATGGGTGGGTATGCAGCACTACCCAACAGTTTGAGTTTTTGGGTAAAAGGGTAAACGTTCACCCGTTAAAGTTGGTATTAGAGTCAGACACAGTCATTGATCTGTTATCATGCTAAGTACCCAGCCCAGAGGGCGTCCGGGTCTTCATCTAGGGTAAGCAGGATGGTCCGACCGCAACGAGAGCATTGCCTGAATTCAGGTGAGGAAGAATATTATAAGGGAGACTTATCTCACGTTGAAACATATCTACTACCCATAATAAAATACCCTTCCTCTAATTTGCGAGAATAAAAAATAAAAAGTCAAATATCCTCCTCATGATAACACCATTTATGCAGCAGATACCCCTCTAGTTTATGAGAATAAATAAAAAATAATTAAAAAAAAAAAAAAAACAAAGAAGGAAGGAAAAAAAGTCAAATATCCTCATCTTTGACAATAGAACTCCTCCTCCAATTGTCTGATAAAAGGTAACAGAGTGGGATACAATTAATTAATAAAATAAAATAAAATTGTGTTTTTTATGTGTGTGTATATATATTTATTATTTATTCCCCACAAGTAACCTAAGTTTTCATAATTAATTTTTCGCAAACCCAACATATATTAAATAATATTGTGCGTTCGCTTCAAAAGTCAGGCACTATGATGCAAGGTCAAAAGGGTTTTAATAAATAAACTATCAAGTTTGAATTTACAGAAATCATCAACGATAATACCATAACTCACAAATTAGAATTTATTGAATAAACATCATTATCAAACTTAAAGGAAAAATCATTAACATAAAGTTTTGAAATAAAATCAAATTGAGAGAAATTAAAGAAATATTAAGAGTTTAAAACAATTTAAATAAAATCCATTTTCTAAGACTAAACAAAATGTCTCAATGGTTTTTAACAAAACTTTTTTCCTAATTCTCATAAAGAAGAAATTCTCATTTGAATTTGTGATTTAAGCCATAAGAAATCCTTGCATCTATTAGAAATATAAACATTAGTACTTAAGTCAACCTATCATGCATGTATTCGAAAGAATTTCAATAAGTAATTTGAAATATACAGTAGCCAAAAACTTACCATTCTTTTTCGAATCATTCTTTATGTTTCATGTAATCTTTCTGTTGGCCTAAGGGTTTTATCTAAAGATCAATCTTATGTTTTGATGATTACAAACCATTAATGATGTTTATGTACTAATATTTTCATTGAGTGAAGTATAGTTAATCAATCATTCAATCCTCAATGATGAGCTAGAAGATCCATTCCAAGCATTCTAAAGCATTCCAAACATTCAAGCAATGGATTCAAGGAAGCATCAAAGTTGCAAGAAATCAAAGAAAAACTCGGACTTCAAAGTCTACACATAACATTTCAAAGAAAGAAAGCAAGTCTTCATCAAGCCTAAACGATCATGGTCAAAGAATGAAGAAAAGGGTAGATATGATGGTGAGAGCTTAAGATTCAATGTCAAAGTCTTTATGAATTCATTTGAAGCTCATCTCTATAGGACCATGCATATCATACATCATTTATATGCTCCTACATCATTAGCATTAGACTATGAACTTCAATACATATATATTTAACATATGAAGTCTTTGCAAAGAATGAGTTAGTTCAAGCTTGCATAAGCTTTGAAAGAACTCACAACTTAAGCTAGAAATGCTAAGACCATGCACATTAATCATAACATTTATTTTGGTCTCTAAAAAGAAAAGGAAAAGACATTGAATTAATTTTTCATCTTTAAAGCCGTTGTTGCCAAAATTTGGTAAATGACTCTAGGACACAATGCACTTGAAATTTATCATCTTCATATGTCCCTAGACTCTTAGAAATAGGCCTTGAACAAAATTGAATCATTCATCAAAGTCTTAGGTGCTAGAAAGATGGATATCTCAAAGAAGCAATTTTCAGCCCAGAAAAATTTCAGACCAGCTTGCACTAAAACTGCTATAACTATTTGTGTAGTTGGAATTTTTACACAAGGCCAGTGTAATTGGAAAGCTGACTTCGAGCCCTTGAGTTTAGACTCATATTTCACCTAAATTGGATTTAAAATGACTGAGATATGAGTTCACAAAATACTTGATTCTGCTCTGCAAAAATTCTGACCAGGTTGCACTTAAATAGCCACAACTTTTTCTATGGTTGGAATTTTTGAGGAAGGCCAGTGTCTTTAGATAGCTAACTTCAACAAAATAAATTTAGACTCAAATTTCACCTCATTTGGAGTTTCATGGACTGAGTTATGTCCATTTGAAGTCATGCACTTTTTTCTGTCCAATCCAATTTAGCAGCAGCCTTCATAAAGCAAGAGCAGCCTCTATAAGAAATAGAGCTAGCTCTCTCAAAGAATAGAGCAGGCTCAATGAAAAATTAGAGAAGGCTCAGGAAAGTAGAGAAGGCTCTACAAAACTAGAGAAGGCTCCATTTTTCTATCGAGCCGTCTCCATTTTAGAAAAAGAGCCTGCTCCACTTTTTTAGAGAAGGCTCAGGAAAGTAGAAAAAGCTCTACAAAACTAGAGAAGGCTCCATTTTTCTAGTTAAGCCGTCTCCATTTTAGAAAAAGAGCCTGCTCCACTTTTTTAATGGAGCTGCCTCCATTTGAAATTGAGCCTCCCCACTTTTGCAAAGAGCCGGCTCCTTTGAGGGTTTTGAATTACAACGGCAATTTTTCTGCATTTATTTCCTCTAACCACTTCTAACAACTATATTGAGCTATGAAATTCTATAAATACAGAGGGGTTGTCTGCTGAATAAATTGACCATTTTTTAGAGACATTATATTGCATCAAAGAGAGCTTTTGGCTCTACCATTATACAGAGCTTTTGTTCTAGTTATACTCACTCATAGAGCCTCTGTTCAGACATCGATCTTTATCTCATATATAAGCTTCCATAATTGAATCAAAGTGAACTTCAGAGAGCATTTCATGAGCCTTTGTTAAACTTTTATTCTAGTATTTCATCAGAGCTTTTGTTCTGCATTTTCCTCATCATCTCTCATACATTTCATACTCAGAGTTTAAGCTTCACTTGATTTCATATATACTCTATTGTGAGGTTTGATTTGTATCAGTTCTTGAGAGGATTTCTTGTACTACAAATTCTATCTACAAATCTGTTGTAAGCCTAAAAGGAAGAATTTCTCTTAGCAAAGAAATTATAAGGGCTAGTGTGGCCTATGTAAAACTAAGAGAGGTGGTCTCTTAGTAAGGATATTGTAAAGGGTTGGTGTGACCCAAAAGGAAGTCTAGGAGAACGGTGTTGTCCTAGCAAGAAAGAGAAACAAGGTCTTGCTTCAATTGAAGGTTTGCTCTCCACCATTAAGGAGAAGCTCTAAGGAATTTGGGAAGTCTCAAGAGGGATCTTAAGCCGAGGAGTAGGAGTTTCCGAACCTCACAAAAATCGCTGTGTTATTGTTTGTAATCTCTCTTCCCTTATCTCTCTTACAATTGTGCTAAATTAATTACTTTCATATCTTGTTTATTGCATAATTGGTTATACTGTTGATTAGAAATTGTATTTCCATAATTTGTGAAAATTGGCCATTGACTCTATTCACCCCCCTTCTAGAGTCAATTCTTGGGTAACAATTGGTATTAGAGCCTAATCTCTATTAAAGGACCTAATCGTCTTAGAGTACGATCATGGCCAATAATAATAGTATCACACACTTAGAAGGTTATCCCATTGATAAACCTCCTTGTTTTGATGGAAATGATTATATTTATTGGAAAATTAGAATGAGGGCCTTCTTAAAAAGTATTGATATTGATGTATGGAAAGTTATAGAAAATGGTGGTCATATCCCAACCAAAGTTATTGAAGGGAATGAAATTCCTAAATTAAAAGGTGAATGGGATGAAAATGATCATAGATTAATACAATGCAATACTTTAGCCATATTCCATCTTTATTGTGCATTAAGTAAAAATGAGTTCAATAAGATTATCTTTTGTAAAACGGCTAAAGAAATTTGGAACTCACTTGAATTAGCCTATGGAGGATCAATTAATGGTGAGGAATCATATATGCCTATGCTTATTGAAAAGGATGTTATTTCCATTATAAATGAAAATGAATTAGTTAGTGAGATGTTTTCTAGTTCTACTAACATTACTAATCATTTGAATTTTCTTAGTAGAACTTACTCTTCTTCCTATAGTGAAGAAAATAAAGCAACTCAAAAGAAGAGTTTTGCTCTCCAAGCTTCTAGCAAAGAAGCAAGTGACATTAAAGAATTGGACAAACTTTGTCTCATGGCCGATGAAGATGAGGTAAATTCTAATTATGAATTTTTTGATATAGAAGCCTCTTATAATGAACTAGTTGATGCACATAATGAATTACTTGATGTGTTTAAAGAGTTACATGGTGTGCTAGATAAAATGACTGTGAAATGTTCTTCTCTTAAAAAGGAAAATCACAATCTCTCTCAAAGACATGAAAAAGTCCAAATGGAAAATGATTCTTTGAAAATGAAAAACCATTATCTTGTGCAAGAATTACAAAAGATCCAACTTGAAAATGAATCCTTGAAAAAGGAAAAGGATAATGTACTATCTATAGAGCCACCATCAATTGATTGTGTTTCCAAGTATAAATTTTCAAAGGAAGTCATTGATGATCAAAATGGCACTCTAGCAAAGACAATCAAAGGAAAAGAGAACTTAAGTCTTATGCTTAGAAATCAAAGAGTTGTCTATTTCAAAAATGAGATAAGATATGATCCTCATACTAAAGATGCATGCTTGTTGAGAAGAAGAAATCCTTTGTATGATCATTTTGTCAAGAGTGGTACCCAATCTTCTAAATGCAATTATTGTAAAAGATTAGGACATAAGATTCATAATTGTCTATTTAGAAAGAAGTTGAGGTCCAAGAAAATTTGGGTTCCAAAAGGATCTTATGCTCCATTATCTAACTCATATGGAACCAAGAAAATTTGGGTACCAAAAGGAGAATTTGTAACCTTTCCTTGTAGGGTTAATTGATGACATCTTCTTCAATCAAGGATTAGGAAGGAAGCATCACACTTGGGAGCAAACCCAAGGGTTAGGTAATTGGTAACACTCCACATAATACTATGAATTGCTTAATGGTTTGTTGAAATCATTTATACATTGTGGAAATTTTCTTTTATTATAATTCAAGTATTCATCAATTATGCAAACTATTTTTAGTGCATGATTTTTTTTTTTGATTGAAAAATTATTTTTCATGCATTACATTCACTTGAATTACTTGTAAATTATGTTTGGAATGATACATCTTAAACAAGAAGATAGATTTTACTTGCTTAGAAGGGAAATTGGAATGTCCTCAGAAGAGGAATTTTTTAAGTGAAGCAAGCAACAGCAGAACAAGCTCCATTCAGAAAAAGAGTCGTCTCTTTGAAGAAAAAGAGCCGTCTCTACACAAGGCAGAGCAGTCTCCACAAATGATATCAAATTGCTTGCTCTCGGGATCTCAAAAATTTTAAGAAAGAGCCTGCTCTATAAAAACAAGAGCCGGCTCCCTAACCTGCATACAAAATTGGAATAGGAAGAGCCGTCTCTAGAAAAAGGTAGAGCCGGCTCCTTTAGTGCTATTTTCTTCCAACTCTCGGGATCTCCTCTGCAGACAATTGAGCCTGCTCAACAAAAAGGAAGAGCCAGCTCCAAAAATAATCTTGAGCCGTCTCCAAAAATTTTAAGAGCCGTCTCCAAAAATTTTCGAGCAGTCTCCACAAAAATTTTAAGAGTTGTCTCCACAAATTATCCGAGCCGGCTGCCAAACTGCTTTAAAATCTACTCTCTCAAGATCTAAGATGTGGGTGAGCGGCGGAGCAAAGAAAATATACAATGTTTTAAGCCATCACAATGAGCTCCATTGAGCTTCATAGAAAAATATACTTGGAGAGCTTAAACGGAGAGAGAAGAGCATCAATTCAAAACCAGTGAGCTCCATTGATACATGACTGTAGATTTAAAAAATAAATAAATAAATAAATAAAGAGCTTCTGGGTCTTGGGTGTGCTTCGAGTGTCTATTGACTCTGGTGACACCTAAGCTACCTTTGAGTTCTATATCAGTCCGGCGAAACTCCGACCAAATTCAAACGATAGTGAGTTTCAGTTCCTAAAAGGCGAAGGTACAGTTCAGCTACAGTGAGGTTCCAAGACCAAACCGAAAGCTGCAACAGCTGCTGCCATAGCTTACATCATCCACAACCTCCAGCGAGCTTCCCTCGATTTCAGAACTGAGTATATCAGTCCGGTGAAGATGCTACAGCAATCAACTTTCCGGCAACAGCTCAGATCAATAAGACCCAAAAACCGAAAGCTCTAAGCTTGCATTCAAGCTCCGATGACCAAATCACAAGTTCCCAGCTGCAATTTCAGTCCGCCGGTGAGACATAACTATCTCCATTAATACCGGCAAGCTTCATACTATAGCAACAGTTCAGGCAATCTTCACAAACAGTTCCATTCCATAGTGTTTCAGCTCCGGTGATCAAACAAGCAGAATTTCAGTCCAAGTTTCCATTGATCTCGAAATGAAGAAATCATTGATTCCAGCAAGCTTCACTCTCGGGATCTCTTTGATGTAGCAAGAGCCGGCTCCAAATTTACTAAGAGCCGGCTCCAATGACAAATACAGAGCCGGCTCCAACAACTTTTGAGCCGGCTCCCACAATGCTTCTCTAAGTCTCCGGTTCTTAAGTGCACTGTAGGTTGGTTAGACATACTTAATAGATCTCAGCACTTCATTTGGAGCATTGTAGTTGACATTTCCAGTAGCAAGAACTCCAAATTGTCTTCATGCGAATTGGGCATCCTACCTAGTAAGTTTCTTTCATTCAATCCACTCAAAGTTTCACATGATCTGGTCATAAATTCACACTTACAGTCACTACATTGTTATTTCATTCCCTTCATTTCTTCCTTCATGAAACCTGGTCATTCTTTTCTCTTTGTAGTTATTTCTTTCTCACATATAAAAGGTTAAATCATTCTAACAAGATTTGCTGAAATCTATGTTTTATTGCCTATGCTCAAGTATTTAAGCATAAACTTCTATCTTTCCTTTGTTTAACCTTTTAAATCCCTTATATAGAGATCATATTTTAGAAGTATACTGCATACAGTTTATTAGCAAATCCAATTTGTTCTTGAATTTATCTTTAATAGTATAAACATGTGTCTTTTATGCTTCATTTGGGTAGTATATTGCACGGTCCTATAAATTCCATGTGCTCTTGCTCTTTATTTGAAATTTTAGTCATCAACTTTTAAATACATCACCCCTAATCTATCATTCACTGAATTTCTCTTGAATGAGCTGAATATCATTCACCTCCTCTTGTGGATTTTATTAAATTTCCATTTTGGGTTTCCATTTCTAGGCTACTTTTATCTATTTCATACCCTAGACCTTGTCACATAACAACTGTTGTTGGGGGTTCTAAAATGAATTTTCTTAACACTCAAAACTTGATTGTTTGTGTACATTAAATTGGGCTATTTCATTTGCATAAATAAATCAAATTTTTGGGATTGCTACTATAAATCTTCAGTCAAAATTAATTTGGGATTTGGAATTTACATTATGTTTTCATTGGGTTTCCATTCTGAATGTTCTTTCTGTATTTCAGTCCGAACCCTAAAATTATCCATGGCTTCTATATATGTAAAATGAAAATTTGCTTCAAATTTCTTCTTATTTGTTTAAATCTTTCAAGTTTCTTATGCACTACTACTTCAAAATATGGCAAGAAACTAGATTATCCTCCCACCTTTTTGAGATGACAAAGGGGGAGAAAGATGTGTGATTCATTATGCTTGTTATGCTTATGCGTATGTTGCCTTTCACTTATATTTTTAGACGCATATTGAAAGGGGGAGTCTTATACACTTTAATGTCTAAAATATTTGTTGTAAAATCAAGCATGCTATGATCATCAAGATATGCTTATTGATAGGGGGAACATTCTTTGAAAATGCAACTCCATCTTGACAATAAACACATCCATGTTTTGTCATCATCAAAAAGGGGGAGATTGTTGGCCTAAGGATTTTATCTAAAGGTCAATCTTATGTTTTGATAATTACAAACCATTAATGATGTTTATGTACTAATATTTTCATTGAGTGAAGTATAGTTGATCAATCATTCAATCCTCAATGATGAGCTAGAAGATCCATTCCAAGCATTCTAAAGCATTCCAAACATTCAAGCAATGGATTCAAGGAAGCATCAAAGTTACAAGAAATCAAAGAAAAACTCGGACTTCAAAGATCACACAAAGCATTTCAAAGAAAGAAAGCAAGTCTTCATCAAGCCTAAACGATCATGGTCAAAGAATGAAGAAAAGGGTAGATAGGATGGTGAGAGCTTAAGATTCAATGTTAAAGTCTTTATGAATTCATTTGAAGCTCATCTCTATAGGACCATGCATATCATACATCATTTATATGCTCCTACATCATTAGCATTAGACTATGAACTTCAATACATATATATTTAACATATGAAGTCTGTGCTAAGAATGAGTTAGTTCAAGCTTGCATAAGTTTTGAAAGAACTCACAACTTAAGCTAGAAATGCTAAGACCATGCACATTAATCATAACATTTATTTTGGTCTCTAAAAAGAAAAGGAAAAGGCATTGAATTAATTTTTCATCTTTAAGGCTTTTGTTGCCAAAATTTGGTAAATGACTCTAGGACACAATGCACTTGAAATTTATCATCTTCATATGTCCCTAGACTCTTAGAAACAGTCCTTGAACAAAATTGAATCATTCATCAAATTCCTAGGTGCTAGAAAGATGGATATCTCAAAGAAGCAATTTTCAGCCCAGAAAAATTTCAGACCAGCTTGCACTAAAACTGCTATAACTATTTGTGTAGTTGGAATTTTTACACAAGGCCAGTGTAATTGGAAAGCTGACTTCGAGCCCTTGAGTTTAGACTCAAATTTCACCTAAATTGGATTTTAAATGACTAAGATATGAGGTTCACAAAATACCTGATTCTGCTCTGCGAAAATTCTGACCAGGTTGCACTTAAATAGCCACAACTTTTTCTATGGTTGGAATTTTTGAGCAAGGCCAGTGGCTTTAGATAGCTGACTTCAAGACAATAAATTTAGACTCAAATTTCACCTCATTTGGAGTTTCATGCACTGAGTTATGTCCATTTGAAGTCATGCACTTTTTTCTATCCAATCCAATTTAGCCGCAGCCTTCATAAAGCAAGAGCAGCCTCTGTAAGAAATAGAGCCAGCTCTCTTAAAGAATAGAGTAGGCTCAATGAAAAATTGGAGAAGGCTCAGGAAAGTAGAAAGGGCTCTACAAAACTATAGAAGACTCCATTTTTCTATCGAGCCGTCTCCATTTTAGAAGAAGAGCCTGCTCCACTTTTTTAGAGAAGGCTCAGGAAAGTAGAGAAAGCTCTACAAAACTAGAGAAGGCTCCATTTTTCTGTTGAGCCATCTCCATTTTAGAAAAAGAGCCTGCTCCACTTTTTTAATGGAGCCGCCTCCATTTGAAATTGAACCGCCTCCACTTTTGCTAAGAGCCGGCTCCTTTGAGGGTTTTGAATTACAATGGCAATTTTTCTGCATTTATTTCCTCTAACCACTTCTAATAGCTATATTAAGCTATGAAATTCTATAAATATAGAGGGGTTGTCTGCTGAATAAGTTGACTATTTTTTAGAGACATTATATTGCATCAAAGAGAGCTTTTGGCTCTACCATTATACAGAGCTTTTGTTCTGGTTATACTCACTCATAGAGCCTCTGTTCAGACATCGATATATATCTCATATATAAGCTTCCATAGTTGAATCAGAGTGAACTTCAGAGAGCATTTCGTGAGCCTTTGTTGAACTTTTATTCTAGTATTTCATCAGAGCTTTTGTTCTGCATTTTCCTCATCATCTCTCACACATTTCATACTCAAAGTTTGAGCTTCACTTGATTTCATATATACTCTATTGTGAGGTTTGATTTGTATCAGTTCTTGAGAGGATTTCTTGTACTACCAATTCTATCTACAAATCTGCTGTAAGCCTAAAAGGAAGAATTTCTTTTAGCAAAGAAATTATAAGGGCTGGTGTGGCCTATGTAAAACTAAGAGAGGTGGTCTCTTAGCAAGGATATTGTAAAGGGTTGGTGCGACCCAAAAGGAAGTCTAGGAGAAGGGTGTTCTCCTAGCAAGAAAGAGAAGCAAGGTCTTGCTTCAATTGAAGGTTTGCTCTCCGCCATTAAGGAGAAGCTCTAAGGAATTTGAGAAGTCTCAAGAGGGATCTTGAGCCGAGGAGTAGGAGTTTCCGAACCTCGCAAAAATCGCTGTGTTATTGTTTGCAATCTCTCTTCCTTTATCTCTTTTACAATTGTGCTAAATTAATTACTTTCATATCTTGTTTATTGCATAATTGGTTATACTGTTGATTAGAAATTGTATTACCATAATTTGCAAAAATTGGCCATTGACTCTATTCACCCCCCCTCTAGAGTCAATTCTTGGGTAACACTTTCAAAAAGTGTTCAATACATAAATGACACTTTTATATTATTACATTCATTTCTTTTAATAGATTGACTTAAATCTTTTAATTTTGGGTGTTATTCACTTAATGCCTTTTCAAACTTATTCCCAAATTTCTTTCTAACTTCTTTAGTCATCAGATGAACGTAATGATTACCTTGATGCTTAAGCCTTGTCTACTTCTAAATTAACATAATGGTCAATTCATTCACTTCCACTTGTCTTAATTCTAAATGACCTATACTGAGTGGACAAGAAATTAAGAATAAATTGAATGAGATATTTCTCATCCATAATCATCCCTAAGGTTCTCAACTTTTGTAATACTCCCAATTTTAAAAGGATAGTCTCGGTCTTTAATTAATTGTTTTAATGGATTTTTCCTTGCTTAATTGCTTATTTAATTAAATTCGTTGTTTAATTGGTTATTTTGTTAAATTATTTGTTTAATTGTTATTATTTAATTGATTGTTGGTTTAATTATTTTCTTTCATTAATGTACGCTTATGTGGTAAATGAATAAATTGTCTTGTTTATTTTATTTGAAATTAATGGGTTTGTTTACTTACATTAGTTTTAATTGTTTTCTAGGGTTTTGTTCTCTGTAAGGTATCACGTTTTTATAGAGCCGCCTTGGATATTGTGATACCCTTTAGATCTGAGACACGGGTTGATTAGGCCCAAGCCCAAACCCGAGGTAATATTAAAAAATTAATATTTTAAAACCAACACAGATTACAAAATAAATTAAGAAATAAATAATTAAAAGCTGAAAGAAATCTAAGTTTAAAAATCCTTGAATAAAATAAAATTAAAATCCAGAAATCCAATCCTCCATAAAACCTCTAATAATTAAACAACTCGGGAATCCATCTCTAGTGGACCACTAATAAAAATCCAAACTAAAATGAAACTACTAAAAGTACATCCAAAGTAAACCATGGAGAGAAGTCCTACGTCGTCGGAAGAGTGAGTTATAGTCTCTTCTCAGCACGATCAAGCTTACGACTGGAACTATCGAACACCTAAAAAATAGAAGTGGGTCAGGCCCACGAACAACTTCTATCTTACTATAATCCAAGCAGAGACTCGATGTGCATGTACATCGTAACCAACTCAACAATAACTATATAGTCCGTAAATAAATATATATATTCACACTAAAGGACTCTCACTGGACTACAGGCCAATCTCAACCTGAATAGAGGCAACATGCAAAACGCACCTGAAGTGGGCATGTATACCTAAGCCTAACAGGGTACACCTCCAACCATTATAGCCAGCTATGCATCCCAATGCATTTACGCGCCCTAACCATCGATCTTGAGACTCAAGCTCATATTGAGGTACCATAACAATATATTTAAAATCCATCCAAAATCCATAGTAGTGCCGTTCAACCATTCGTTGCCTTGACACTACAAATCAATATGATTTAACTTTTAGTTAATCCATTCCTTAATTCCATAGTAGGTAGGACTTAGCGTTTTTTAGCTAATCCCTCTAGTATGCCACCGTCCCATACCGGTGCATACAATCCATCCATCCAGCAGTTGATAATATAGACAAGGAATGTAAATATCAACTAATCCATACATCTACTAATTGATAATTAAAATATCAAATAATGACATCAATTGTTCCATACTAAGCATGATAAATTTTTGTAATTTAACAGGCTTATTTGATACAACTCCGCACAGTCCAATAATTGATGATACAGATCCTACATGTTAACATCAATTAATTCCAAGTAAGCATAATAGAATATTTAAATTCACATGCTTATTTATAACATTGCAACATGATTTAAACTATAAAATCATTCTCGAAAAATTGCTAAAACAATGATGAATAATTTTAATCCTCCACGTCTAAAACAGTATACCAATTTGTGTAAGAATTTTATACTGTTCAAACTATACTACAAGGTTCTTAATGATGTATTAACAAGTCTCTTGGGAGTTTTAAATAAGCTCAGGACACCTCTGAGAACCTCCAGTATAGCTTCTAATTAAACTGGAACATCAAAATCCAAGTATAGGAGTAAAATCCATCGCTGAAATTAAAACCAAATTGAAAATCCACAAAGGAGCAGGCTCTAAAAAGATGTAGAGCTGGCCTAACTTTTAGGTAGAGGAGGCTTAACTTTTAGGTAGAGGAGGCTTAACTTAGGTAGAGGAGGCTCAACTTTTTGGTAGAGGAGGCTCAACTTAGGTAGAGGAGGCTCAACTCCCTTGGAGTCGCCTCTACATTATGTGGAGCCGGCTCCACTTCAATGGAGCTCCTCCGTTGAAGGGTGAAGCCACCTCCACTCTTCCCAGCCTTCGTCTTCCCCGACGCCAGCTATTTTTTGACTTTCTGATTATCCTTGCAAAGGTTCCTAACCCTTTGGTCTAGATTCCAGACAGTCCCAACAATTTATTAAATTCATTATGCATCAATTAACATTAATTAAAACATGAATTATGTAAGGAAATTTACAAACAAGCAAACACCAATTTATGTAAAGGCATACTGTTATAATTGAAATTAACATGCAAACCAGATTAATCTTTAATGTCTATTTATCTTGGAGTTGTGTTAGGCATGTAAAGAACACGAGTCAAAGAGAAGGAGTTAGGAATAGAACTTGAACTTGCCTTTAGGTCTCAGTTTGAAACCTTTCACCGTCGTTTTACTAAATTCTCCGGTGATTCCTACTGTAATCCTCCTCTGTTCTCTCTCTCTAACTCCACAGTCATGAATAGGGTTCTAAAACCCTAGGCAGAACCCTAATACATATATTTATAGGCCTAACTGAAAACCTTAATCCTAAGCCCAAGCTAATTAAAAGTCGGCTACAACGTGAAGGAAAATAAAACAAAACCCTAATCAATTGCAATACTTCAATTTAATTCAAATAAGTCACATAATTGTCAAATAAGTCACATAATAACAATTAATTCAATTTAATTCAAATAAATCAAATAATAATAATTAATGCAATTAAAACAAACAAGTAAACTAATAAAAATGCAATTAAATAATTATCTAAAATAGTAGGACTATCCTTTTAAAATTAGGGGTATTATAGATATATAATGAACTGTTTGTTTTCCATCTCTAAAATTGAATTAGAATTAGGGTTGATTTTGTTTAAGCTTATAAATATAACAATAAAGGGCTTCTAAGGGTTTTGTTAGAACCCTATTTCACGTATTGGAGGCGGAGAGAAACAGAGAGAGGCTTGAGAGGAAAATAGAGAGGACCAAGAAGGTTGATTGTAGATTAGAGCTGAAGTAGTAGGAGGCTTGACGGTATTCAGTAATTGCCAGAAACTTAGAGACGACGCCGAGATTTCATAACTGAAATCACAGGCAAGTTCTTTTCTTTCTCTCTCCCATTGGCCTGTATTCTGTGCATACCTAGATAATCTCTAAAAGTTTAATTAGACATTAATTTAATCTTGCATGCTTAGTATGTGTTAAATTGCTTGTCTGTATGTGTTGAATTTAATTTGATATGGTTCTTGCAAGTCAGCGTTTTAGTTTGGTCTTTAAGCATGTTAAATCGGTAGCGGTTTTAATCACTGTAATTAATTTCAACTGTTGTAAAAAAATCATCGAGATGCTACTGGGTATAAATAAGACTCTTGGGTTCAGTATTAAAGAGAAATAAAAGAGTTGGAATGGCCGGAGAAGAAGCAGATGGTCAGAAACGGAGCAGAATTGGACCGGAGGCTCTCAGAGAGGGAGAGAGCTGGCTTTATGGAAGTGGGAGCCGGCTCCCACCCCTTTAGAGCCGGGTCCAAGAGGGTTGAAAGCAGGCTCTCTCATGTGCGCGTGTTCTGTAATTTTTTTTACGGTTCTGTTTGAGCGTTTGGGGTCTGTCCGAGTGGTTTTGGGACTGGGGAGCTTTAATATTTAACTTCAGTGTTGTTAAGACCTCTAATTGCATAAGTTACCCCGTTATATTAATGGAATGAACAGTGTAAAATTAAACAACTTTGCACGCTGTTTACGGATGGAAAAGATTTAATTGCCTAGTTTTCATTCGGTGATTAAATGGTCTATGGCATGAATTTAAATCTTGTTTTAGATGCACAGTAGGGTCATTTAACTAACATATTTGACCTATGCATGCTCTGAATTTTAAATTGCTGAAATATTAGTTATTTTCTGCAATTACATGAATAAAGGATTGGGTTTAATTGCTGAGATATTTGCTTATAGGATTTGGACAAGCAATCAAATCTTTGCTTATAGGGATGTTGTGCTGAGATAGGACGATTACTAAGGAGCGTATAAAAGAAACTTATGGGAATCAATCCTGTAAGATGGATTGTAGAGGAGACAGTTTAGTACCTTTAAGGTGGTCGCCATACTTGTGGTGGTTGGTCACTCTTTCACGTAGTGTCCTAAAGCAGGATAGGGACAGGAACAGACACTAAAGCAGTTGAACTATGGCAGGGTGTACAACCCTATGCCACAGGATATTCAGGCACCTCAGGCTGTTGAGGGTATGTTTCTTATTCATGGTTCAAAAGGGTCGTGTGTTATTTGATACGGGTGCTACACACTCATTTGTAGCTAGATCTTTTGTTACTTTATCTGGGATGATGGCGCGGGTATGCAGTAGACCTCAGGGTATAGCCATTTTACATGAGAGTGATGGGCCTGTGACACTAGATATTGGTAGACTCGGATTTCTAACCAATCTTTTGGTCTTGGACATGCACACTTATGATGTGATACTTAGGATGGATTGGTTATCTCACTACCATGTCTTAGTTAATTGTTATGATAGGTCTATTATGTTCACCATAACTGGTCAGGATATTTATGTCGTTGCTATGCCACATTCTAACGGGGTTACTAGCACTTATTTGTTCCATATGGAGGAGGAAACGGAGGAAGGGATTATTGTATCTTTGGATAGGTTATGAATTGTACATGATTTTCTGGATATATTTCAGGAGATTCTAGGGTTGCCGCCTAGTCGCGAGATCGACTTTGTGATTGACTTAGCTCCAGGCACTACGCCTATTACTAGGGCACCGTATCGGATGACACCAGTGGAGATGTGAGAGCTGAGGGATCAGATTCAGCAATTATTTAGCCAGGGTTTTATTCGTAGGAGTACTTCACCCTGGGGAGCACCGATTTTGTTTATGAAGAAGAAGATGGTTCACTTCGCCTGTGTATAGATTACAGAGAGTTGAACATGATTACTATTCATAATAAGTACCCGTTGCCCAAGATTAATGATCTTTTTGGTCAGTTGAAGGGAGCTACATACTTCTCTAAGATTAATCTGCGTTCTGGATATCATCAACTGCGGGTTAGGGAGCAAGATGTTCCGAGGATAGCGTTTCTCACTAAATATGGGTCTTATGAGTTTCGTGTCATGCTTTTTGGACTGACTAACGCACCAACAGTTTTCATGGACTTAATGAACAGAGTCTTCAGGGTTTATTTAGATCAGTTTGTCATTGTCTTCATCAATGACATTTTAATTTATTTAAAGTCAGAGGATGATCATGCTAGACATTTTTGCATAGTCTTACAGACGCTTCGTGAGCACCAGTTATATACCAAGTTCGAGAAATGTGGATTTTGGCAGCGGGAAGTGAAGTTTCTGGATCATATGGTGTCAAAAAAGGGAATAGCAGTAGATCCAGCCAAGGTTTCAGCAGTGGTTGAGTGGGGACAACCTATTTCACCTACCGAGATTTGGAGTTTCCTCGGATTGGAAGGATATTATCGGAGGTTCATTTAGGGGTTCTCAAAGATAGCGGGACCACTTACTCATTTGACTAAGAAAGGTATACGGTTCGTGTGGGATGAACAGTGTCAGAAAGCTTTTGATGAGCTAAAACGTAAGTTAACTTATGCATCAGTTCTGTCTACTCCACATAGGGGGATAGAGTATCTTGTCTACACAGATGCTTCTTTGCAGGGTCTTGGATGTGTTTTGATGTAGGAGGAGCGACCGATTTCATATGGATCTTATAAGCTTAAGCCTCATGAGCTTAATTATCCCACACATGATTTGGAATTGGCAGCTATGGTCTTTGCCTTACGCATTTGGAGGCATTATCTGTTGGGAGAGTCCTTTAGATTATTTAGTGATCACAAGAGTCTACAGTATTTGTTCAATCAGCGGGAGCTGAATATAAAACAGCGTCGATGGTTAGAGTTTGTGAAAGATTATCATTTCTTTATACAATACCATCCAGGGAAAGTGAATGTGGTGGTGGATGCACTCAGTCGCCGACCCGTTATTAGTCTTTTTGCTCTATTGACTACTAAGTGGAATGCTTTGAAGACGGTGGATGAGTTATCGGATGCTTTCATGGCTTGCATGGTAGTTACACCTTCTATCATTCACAAAGTTTAGAAGGCGCAACTCATGGATCAGCAGTGCATTGACAAAATTGCAAAGATAACTTCTGGGGAGGTCCCATATTTACTATGTTGGGGCTGATGGAAGTTTGAGGTACAAGGGAGGGATTAGTGGTACCTTTTGCTGACGATTGGAGGAAGGATGTGAAGACGGCGACTCACCACTCTGAGTTTTCTGTTCATTCAGGAGGAGACAAGATGTATCAGGATATGAAGTGGCAGTTTTGGTGGGCAGGTATGGAAAAGGACATAGCTATTTTTGTCTCTCGGTGTAGTACTTGTCAGATGGTCAAGATTGATCATCAGAGGCCGCCAGGAGCTCTACAGCCACTATCGATACCAGATTGGAAATGGGAGAGCATTTCTATGGATTTTGTGGAGGGATTGCATAATTCCTTTAAGGATCACAACTCTATTTGAGTTATTGTGGATAGGTTGACTAAATCAGCTTATTTCTTGCCTATTCGCACTGACTTCACTTCGAAGCAGTTGGCAAGACTTTGCATTTCAGAGATTGTAAAGTTACAGGGCATTCCATTGTCTATTATATCGGACAGGGATTCGAGCTTTGTATCTGGATTTTGGAAGAGTTTTTAGCAGGTGTAATACCCCTAATTTCAAAAGGATAGTATTGGTATTTGATTTATTGGTTAAATTGCATTTTTAGTTGTTGACGTGTATATGTGTAATTTTATTGCTTTAATTGTGGTTAATTATTTAATTGTTTTCATTGTTGTGATTTAATTGAATTTAATTATTTAATTATTTTAATTTAATTTATTTAGATACAGTTAATTATTTGGTTGTTTTAATTGAATTAATTTACTTAAATTTAATGGTTTAACTATTTAATTTAATTATTGAAATGGACTTGATTTAATTAAAGTTAATTAGTTAATTGTTTTTCAACGTGACTGTACATAGCTTTTCATTGGGTTTATAGTTTACGTGGGCAGCCGACATTAAATATAACCTAGATTTCTCTATGGGCTGAGTAAATCAAATTAGGGTTTAAGAGAGCCTAGGATTAGGGTAGTCTATAAATACTCACCTAAGGTGTTTGCCTAGGGTTTCAGCATAATACTATAACATAGTAAGGCTGAGAGAAGTTTTGGAGACGGCTGGGAAGAAAACAAAGAACAAATAAAGGGTTTGCCAGAGAATTGAGACGGACGTTAGTGTAAGGCAAGTTCTATCCTTACTCTCTCCCTTAGGTTTCATGTTCTTTGCATTCTTAAACAGTTCTAGGATTAATTGGATTAATTAAAAACGTTTTCTGTTCGTGATAAAACTGAAACATATCAGTATATGTTGTATGCTTGTAAACCTGTTAAAACGTGAACTTTAATTTCATAAATCTCTGTTTAAATCCATGTTAGTGACATCGTAAGGGCTTAAACACAGACTGTGAATATACTGAGGTTTAGTTACAACTTCTGGAAACCCTAGCAGAAGGGTATAGGAGGTACAGAAGACTTCAGAAGAAAGGAGACGAGGCAGAGAGGGAGAGAGTCGGCTCTCCCTTGGGGAAAGCCAGCTCCTTTGTGATGGGAGGAGGCTCCCAGGGTGTGGGAGCCGGCTCCACACTTGTTGGAGCAGGCTCTTGCTCCATTTTTCTTTTTATTTCGATTTCCAATCAGTTTTTCATGCAACATATTGATTTCTAGAATTTTCGGATGAGTTTTGGACTGAATGTGGAAGGTTTAAATGAGGCTCAGGTTTGTATTAAGGTTCCAGGAGGTGTATTAATAAACTAACTACCTAGGTAGCTTGGATAGTAAGTGGTTTAGACAAATTAACACACTGCTTAGAGCTAGAAGATTTAAATTGCTTAATCTGTTATGTTAGCAATTTCTTCTGAGACGAGTAATATAATTGAAACGTGGTTCACCATGTACCATGATTATGTATTTGAATTTTACATGTGTAGCATGTGTTAGTGTTGAGTGATATTAAGTTTTAAACTTATCATTAACTGGATTTTGTGAAATAACCTAAACTAAGCATGTCTATGTACATACTTTGATTTTATTTTGATGCTTTCACTATTATTGTTAGTATCAACTGTTGGAGGTATGGACTTTGTTGATATTTATTCTGAATGTCTGTGATATCAACTGTTGGATGTGAATGATATCTTGAATTAATCTTATCACTCTATCAGATCTTTTGGAACAATTTAAATTGAGCATGTTGACGTATATAGTTTAACTATGTTTATTGATGCTTACCTGATGACTGTTAGTATTAGTGACGGATGTATGAACTAAGTTGATATCTACCTTAAGTGTCAGTGTTATCAATTGTTGGATGGTTGGATAGTATACACCGGTATGGGACGGTGGTATACTAGGGACGGTTTGGTTTCAAAATACCAAAACCTACCTACTCGGGATTAAGAATTGGATTAACTAAAAGTTAAGTCCTACTGATTGTAGTGTCATGGCAATGACTGGTTGAGCGGCACTACTAGGATACAAGATGGATTTTAAATATATTTTTATGGTGCCACGATATGAGCCTGAGTCTCAGAGTCGTTGGCTAGGGAGCATATATGCATTGGGATGCATAGCTGGCTATGATGGTTGGATGTGTACCCTGCTAGGTCTAGGTAATCATGCCCACCCCTGGTGCGCTTTGCATGGTGCTTACTAGTCAGGTTGAGACGGGCCTGTAGTCCAGTGAGAGTCCTGTAGTATGAATATATATATTTATCTACAGACTATTTAGTTATTGTTGAATTGTTTAGGATGTACATGCGTATCGGGCCTCTGTTTGGTTTGTAGTAGCATAGAATTTGCCCGTGGGCCTGACCCACTTCTATTTTTCAGGTATACGACAGTTCCATACTTAGACGTATTCGTGTTGAGTAGAGGTTTTTACTCACTCTACCGACGTAGGACTTCTCTCCATAGCTTATATCAGGATATTCTTTCAGTTGTTTTATTTCAGTTTGGATTTTTATTAGGGGTCCACTAGAGATGGATTCTCGAGTTGTTTAATCTATTGGAGGTTTTGGATTATTGGGATTTAAGTATTTATCTTTAAAGGATTTTATTTTAGTTTTTTTCAGCTTTTAATATTTATTCTTATTTCATTTTGTATTCCGTGTTCGTTTTAAAATATTAATTATTTGATATTCCCTCGGGTTTGGGCCTGAGCCTGATCAACCCGTGTCTCGGATCCGAGGGGTATCACAGCAGGCTTTGGGTACAGAGTTGCATCTTAGCACTGTTTATCATCCTCAGACTGATGGACAGACTGAGAGGGTTAATCAGATCATGGAGATATGCTCCGGTCATGTGTTCTTGATTTCAAGGGCCACTGGGAGGATTATTTGCCACTGGTGGAGTTTGCATATAATAATAGTTTTCAGAAGACTATTGGTATGGCACCATTTGAGGCATTGTACGGCCGACCGTGTCGATCACCTGTTTGTTAGATGGAGGTGGGCGAGAGTTGGGTCCCGAGTTTATTAAGGATACTTTTGAGAAGATTGCTCTTATTAGGGATCGCATACGCACTGCTTAGAGTAGGCAGAAGAGTTATGCAGATCGTCGTACTCGTGCTTTGGAGTTTCAAGATGGGGATTAGGTTTTACTTAAAGTATCTCCTATGAAAGGAGTTATGCGCTTTGGGAAAAAAAGGAAGTTGTCACCGCGGTTTGTTGGTCTATTCATGATTACAGATCGAGTTGGAGCTGTAGCTTATCGGTTGGCACTTCCAGATAATTTGGATCGTGTGCATAATGTGTTCCATGTTTCCATGTTGCGGAAATTTCTGTGAAATGAGAATCGGTATCAGCATATCGATGTTGGGTAGATTGAGTTACAGCTGGATGCAACATATTTGGAGCCACCGTGTAGTATTGTCGACCGTCGGGATCAAATCCTTCATAATACAGTTATCCCTTTGGTTCGTGTTTAGTGGAGTCATCACAATGAGGCGGAGTCTACTTGGGAACGGGAGGATGTCATTCGCTCACAGTTTCCTGAAATATTGGAAGAAGGTAAGAGTGAACACCAAGAACGGAATTCCTTTTGTTAGGGGGGGAGAATGTAATACCTCTAATTTTAAAAGGATAGTCTCGGTCTTTAATTAATTGTTTTAATGGAATTTTCTTTGCTTAATTGCTTATTTAATTAAATTCGTTGTTTAATTGGTTATTTTGTTAAATTATTTGTTTAATTGTTATTATTTAATTGAGTGTTGGTTTAATTATTTTCTTTCATTAATGTACGCTTATGTGGTAAATAAATAAATTGTCTTGTTTATTTTATTTGAAATTAATGGGTTTGTTTAATTACATTAGTTTTAATTGTTTTCTAGGATTTTGTTCTCTGTAAGGTATTACGTTTTTATAGAGCTGCCTTAGATATATAATGAACTGTTTGTTTTCCGTCTCTATAATTGAATTAGAATTAGGGTTGATTTTGTTTAAGCCTATAAATATAACAGTAAAGGTCTGCCAAGGGTTTTGTTAGAACCCTATTTCACGTACCGGAGGCGGAGAGAAACATAGAGGTTTGAGAGGAAAACAAATAGGACTAAAGAGGTTGATTGTGGATTAGAGCTAGAGTAGTAGGAGGCTTGAAGGTATTCAATAATTGCCGAAAAGTTAGAGACGACGCTGAGATTTCATAACTGAAATCACAGGCAAGTTCTTTTCTTTCTCTCTCTCGTTGGCCTGTGTTCTGTGCATACCTAATAATCTCTAGGAGTTTAATTGGACATTAATTTAATCTTTCATGCTTAGTATATGCTAAATTTCTTGTTTGTATATGTTGAATTTAATTTGATATAGTTCTTGCAAGTCTGCGTTTCAGTTTGGTTTTTAAGCATGTTAAATCGGTAGCGGTTTTAATCACTGTAATTAATTCTAACTATTGTAAACAAATCATTGGGATGCTACTGGGTATAAGCAAGACTTTTGTGTTCATTATTAAAGAGAAACAGAAGAGTTGGAATGGCTGGAGACGAAACAGATGGTCAGAAACGGAGCAGAATTGGACCGGAGGCTCTCAGAAAGGGAGAAAGCTGACTCCATGGAAGTGGGAGCCGGCTCCCACCCCTTTAGAGCCAGCTCCAAGAGGCATGGAGCCAGCTCCATGCCTTAGGGAGCCTGCTCCCAAGTCTTGAGAGCAAGCTCTCTCATGTGCACGCGTTCTGTAGTTTTTTTTACGGTTCTGTTTGAGTGTTCGGGGTCTGTCCGAGTGGTTTTGGGACTTTACTAGGGGCTTTAATATTTAACTTCAGTGCTGTTAAGACCTCTAATTGCATAAGTTACCCTATTATATTAATGGAATGAATAGTGTAAAATTAAACAACTTTGCACGCTGTTTACGAATGGAAAAGATTTAATTGCCTAGTTTTCATTCGGTGATTTAACGGTCTATGGCATAAATTTAAATCTTGTTTTAGATGCACAATAGGGCCATTTAATTAACAGATTTGACCTTTGCATGCTCTGAATTTTAAATTGCTGAAATATTAGTTTTTTTTTCTGCAATTACATAAATAAAGGATTGGGTTTAATTACTAAGATATTTTACACTATTGAATAAAGGATTGGGTTTAATTGCTGAGATATTTTACTCTATTCTACAATTAACTAGATAATGGTTTTGAGCTGGATTATGGTTTTGGATTTTAATTGTTGAAATATTATATATTATTCTGTAATTAATTGGATTATGGTTTCGAATTTTAATTGCTAAAATATTATACATTATTTTGCAATCACCTGGATTTTGGTTTTGAACAGGATTATGGTTTTGGGTTTTAATTGCTGAACTGTTATTTAGGTTCTGTAATTTATATGGATGATGTGGATCGTATGCACCGGTATGGGACGGTGGCATACTAGGGATGGTTTAGCTTAGAACGCTAAGGCCTACCCTGTGGGAATAAGGGAATGGATTGTAAACATTGAATCCTACTTATATTTAGGTCAGATCAACTGAGTAAGTTGAGTGACTACATGGATTAACTATTGTTTGTAGTTAAGTCATATCAACTGAATAAGTCGAGTGACTAACTGGATTATAAATTGTATGTCAGATTAATGAACAATTGAATGACATACTGTGGTTTTGGACAGACTTTAAATATATGGTTACGGTACCACGAGATGAGCTTAAGTCTCGGACTCGTTAGTTAGGGTGCGTATATGCAGTGGATGCGAAGCTAGCTATGATAGGTTGAGGTGTACCCTGTTAGGTTTGGGTACTCATGCCCACCTTTGGGTGCATTTTTGCATGTTGCCTTCTATTCAGGTTGAGACCCCTTTGTAGTCCAGCGAATGTCCCTTAGTGTGGATATATATATATATATATATATATATATATATGGACTAGATAGATATTATAGGATATCTAGGATGTATTTGCGTATCGGGTCACTGTATGGATTACAGTTAGATTAGAACTTGTTTGTGGGCCTGATCCACTCTTATATTCTTTTCAAGTACGGGACGGTTCCAGCCTTAGAGCTTGATCGTGCTTATTGGAGACAGTCACTCATTCATCTGTTTTCGTAGGACTTCTTTCTATGTTTTAGTTTGGGATTTTATTTTCAGTTTTTCAGTTCAGTTGGGATTTTGTTTAGGGGTCCACTAGATGGATTCCCGAGTTGTACACTTGGAGGTTTTGGAGAATTGGAATTTTATTATTCATTATTATATTTAATAATTCTTTTCAGCGTATTTATTTAATATTTAATTCTTAAATCTTTTATATTCTGTGTTCGTTTATATATGAATTGTCTGATATTCCCTCAGGTTTGGGCTTGGGCCTGATCAACCCATGTCTCGGATTCGAGGAGTTCACAACTTTGTAGCAACATTAGTCATCTTAAGAACATACCCATACATGATAAGAGTACCAACAAAATTGCATAGTAGTGATATAAATTAATAATTTTCGTTTTAGATATTTATCTTCAATACGAAAACATTCTTCTAGTCAAATATTCCTTAACACTATCACTATGGGAAACAATTATTCGCATAATTATAATGCTTAATCTGTTCGATCTTTCCCAAACTTTATGGAGAGTTTTTTTCTTCCTCACTGTCTTTATCAGTATTAACAGTAGGTTTCTCAATTTAAAATGCTAAATCAAGATTTAATACATCTAAATTTTGAACTCAACTTACTCATTCTATTATGAGAAGTTAGTCCTATTGAGAATCAGAACAAGTGTAGCATGCGCATTAAAAGATATAATAAAACAAACATAATAAGATAAAATGTTCACAATAATAATGTTTTGAGTTAACAACATGTATATATAACTTAAAAATATAAATACAATGTATAACTATAATACCCCTTTGGGTGGCAACTATAAAATACTAATAATGATACTTATTTGTATTTATATGTATACCTTCATTGGTGATGCATTAGTTAATTAAATAAATAAGTTACTTTTGGATATCCTATATCTACCTAATTAAAAAATACATGCAACCCTTAATTTCATTTAATCACTTGAAAATCAATTCCCTTTGGAGAATTATTTCTCATAATTAAATAAACTCAATATTCATAAATTCCACAAAAAATCATAAGCATCATAATTCATGAAATATTGCAATTATGTCTACAACTAAATTAATATCCATCAACCATTATGGTTAGGCCACTTTGGTAGCTACCAACCTTTACATAATATGAATATTAAATTAGCTAATAACTAATTTATGATTAATTATGTCTACTACAAAAATTAATATTCATCAATTATTATGATTGGACCACTTTGGTTACCTACCAATTTTCACATAATATGAATATTAAATTAGACAGTGATTAATTCATCATTAAGTTACCCATTTAACATTATACACACATACTCATGCTGATCGATCCGAGTTTAGATATATAGATTCGATCCCAGAAACATAATAGTCCAAAAATTCAATAAAAATATTATTTTACTTTATATACATAATAAAACATATTATTTTTTATTTTCGAACTTGAAGATCATAATTGAATCAATCTAAAATTGATTATCCATCATTTATGTATACATATAAAACAATAATTTATTTACATGCCTAATAAAATAAAATTAAATTTATATTAACAGGCACAGTTAATATGCACTCTTATATAAACATAATACGAAGTATCTCTTATGCATGTTCACTGGGCAAAAGTAATCACATAAGGCATTCAAACTACATGTAAACCATGTAGTCACCAGTACATGTAATTCATTAGTTATTGCAACTTTTGTTGTTTTCTTATACACGTAAATCAAGATGACAAGATGGTCCATGCTCCTAAACTTGGTTTCAATTGAAGTTACTTGATACATTTAATATAATATATATTATTCTAATATAACTAAAACTTGATCCAACCAATTGTCATCTAAATTGTGATCCTCCAAACCATGAAATCTAGGAGAACAATCATACACAAATATTTACTCTGAACAATGCAATTGCCCGTATATATTAGAACACGATTAACTCCTCTTAAAAAAAAAAAAAAAAACGTAAGTTCAAAAAATATAAATTTAATTTCTTCATTTTTGATTTATTTGCATATGTACAATAATTCATGAACAGTAAATGAGACCAATCAAAATAAATAATATCTATTCTAAAAGAAAATTAAATTTTACAATTATTTAATCTAACTTTATATTTACACATTATTATTTATGCAATCTTTAGTGGAAAATAATGTGCCCCTAAACCATAAGCTCTGATATCACATGTAAACTATAATTATTCGTACAAATCATTATTCACAAATAAACATGAATCCTAAGATCTTATAATTTCATCATTTTCACATACCTATAACGCATAAATAAAGTACTTAAATATAAATACCTCAATCTGTGATTGTAAAACTCGTAGAGATCAAGACAAAAGTCGACATCTTTTCTGCGGAACGAACAACATGCTAAACTGCAATAACCAAAGCGTGGAAACCGATTTCTCTCTCTTGACCTCTTGCACACATAAATATTATACGTATTATTTCATTAACGTACGTAACTGATGGGAATATGCACTTTTATAAAAGCAGAGAGATGATCAGTTTTCCTTTTAGTAACCATAATTCCACTTTCCATCAAAGTAAGGAATAAATAGGAAAACACTTCTCCAATAATTAATTACCATAAAGGTAATTTATAAGTTAACCAAATAATATAATATTAATCTGATACCTATTTACTTAACCACTAATTAATGAAATATATCACATGTCCAAAACATGTGGGCCACACAATTAATAAATAATCTTACATGGCAAGCATTGAACTAGCACTTTCTCAGCTGCTGTATCATTTCGACAGGAGTGTCCCAAATGGAATCAAGCCAGAAGAACTGGACATGACAGAAATATTTGGATTAATAAGTGTAAGGAGAAAGAATGATTTGCACTTAATTGTCATTCTGGTATCCTTATTAGCATGATGAAAGACATTATAATGTATGAATAAGGCGTACTCATTATGCAGGTGTTACTATAATGTGTCACTAGTGTTGTGTATTAAATGGCAGTCGTGAAGCAGAAGCAATAAACTCCATTTGAATGAATTGAGATAGTGTTATTAAATGTATTGTATGCACACATAAATGTATTATGTAGCACCGAAAAGATTGAGAAATAAAACAATTTTCAACATTTTGATTGGATTTTGAAGTATTAATCATGTTTCTTAATAGCTCTTTGTAAGATGCATGTTTTTGTATTGGCTAATTTCATTGTTAAAACGACTTCGATCGAGTTGTAATTTTTCCTTTATCTTTGAGTCTAACTATGTGCGATTATATAAGAACGTCATTTTAGAACAAGTATGTTGAGTAAAGACACTTTGTACATTTATTATAGGTTGGATAGGATTGCAAATTAGGGTTTTAAAGTAAAAATTAGGTTTTTGCAAAAATCCGATCTGTCAAAGAGAAAACTTGGCAAAAAAGAGCTCTTGGACAAAAAGTGCCCAGGAGCTCTTGGAAAAAAGGCTTATGCAAAAAAAGAGCTCTCGGTTTAAAAAATCATAAGTTAATTGAAATATAATAGATGTTGTTTAGCTAATTTGTTCATCATGTGTAATATGAAGCCACTCTAAGTTTTATGCAAGTGACAAACAAACTAGGGAACAGGGCAACTGATACAGAATATTTGAACCAACAAGGAATCTCAATAGAGACGAAAGCCTAAGGGGGTAGGACAAGCTCAAGGATAAAGTCTACCACCCTCTCGGATAACTCTTCCAATTCGGAATGGGCAAGGAAAGCGAGCAACTTCCCTAGGTGGATACTGTTGGAATTTTTATATATATATTTAAATAATAAAAATTATTTTATGGTCCTATGTACTACGTTTTCTAAAATAGGATTGCAATGTGATTATTGATACTTGATGGATTGGGTTGTACTTTCCAATTTGATGGTCTAATTGGGAGTATGGTTTTATACCGTTGGATTGTGGTTTTCCAACTTATTTGGTGTGATTTAATTTTAACCATTGATATCTAAGTTTCTATGATAGGAAGGGAAACTTAGATATGCTTGTTTGTAGAGAAGCCGTCCCCCCCTGTTGTTGTTATATATAAGGGTTTTAAAACCCTTATTCAATCCTATCATATCGACAACTTTCAGAAGGGAGTAAAGCGCTCTCTCAAAGGGCGCTAAGGAATTCTTAAAGGTATCAAAAGATTTAATCATCAATCAGGTACGAACCTAAATTCCCTATTTAATTAATTGTAATATTCTTGATTTCTACATGTGGCTTATTTATTTAAACCCAACAATTGGTATCAGAGCTATGTTAGGGTTTAAATTTTTTAGTGTAGAAATCATAAATAAATATTGCACAAATTATATTGATGTCCGTGGTGATAGTTAACTCGGGATTACGCCGTATTACTACGTCTACCTGTATGTATGTATGTTATAGATGTTAGATCAAATCTGACGAAACTTGAACAGATAGCATTAGTAGGGTACGGTGAAAAGAACTCTCTTTCAAAGACTTACAGGCTGAGTTGACAAAACTGATGGGGTAGACAATTTGACAAAGAATTGATATGATAACTACATGTACGAATGTGTGTGATGAAAAGTCAATTAGTCTTCCATGTGCTGTCATAAAAGGAACAAATGCTTTATATATATATATATATATATATATATATATATATGTTGTTTTCTATATATATGTTTGCTTCTGCTGGGCTTAGTTTCGTGAGCTTGTGACCCAAGTGGGAGCTTTAAGGCATTGGAAAGTTTGTATTGGGTCAGGTGGTGAGTGCGCACTCATAAAGTTCTTCACGAACTAGATGATTCGTGGAGATTTAGCCGACTTGTTAGAGCAACAAGAAAACAGAGCTTAAGGGCTTAAGCTGGCTTGTGCCTTCTATTTGGCGGCCCTTGGAGTGAGTTGCAATGAGCCTCTTTTCACCATCCAAACCCAATTATTTCTTATGAAACCAAATTGAAAAGAAAAATTCTAAACCAAATTGAAAAGAAAAATTCTAAATATTTGAATTTATAATTCCAATTGGATTTTCCATCTATGTTGAATGAATTTTCATATCTATTTATATATAGACAGGATTACATATGTTCATTAATGACTTATTTAAGAAGATTTCAAGTGTTAAGTTTGATTGAATTTTAATTAATATAATATTCAATCTAAAGTATGTTGTGATAAATGTAGTATATTTGCGATTATACTCCTACGGTTTGGAGGAGGAGGAGAATTGATTGATTAATATTTTTAATATTATTTATTAAAATCTAATATTTTATGTGTATCAATATGAGGTATATATCTTCAATTACATGCACAAATAAATTTTAGTTTAATATGAAGTTGTGTGGCCGGCTATCTAGCCATGCTTTATGTCGAGTACTTTTATTAAGTAATTCATGATATTTGTTTAATTTTTAAATTAAACAACTTATAGGACTTGTGTGCTATAAGCAAGCAGTATTAACTTGATTGATTTAAAGAATCAAGTATTTTAAATTATTTATCAGGTATATAATATACATGCATCAAATTTTGTTATTTTATTTTAATTAAAGTATATAAAGAATTGAGATTTTTTAAATCTCGATTGAAGTGCATGTTATTATTATATTGTTCACTGTAATTTCTTAAGATGTATGAGGAAGCTTTATTTTATTTGTGTTAAAGCCATTTATATTACAGTGAAATTAAATGTTTCATAATTTTGGGTTTGGCTTATGTGTACTAAATAAATATGAACATAAATAAAATGGAACATCTACAGTTTAGGTCTTTCCTTAGGGTTTAGGACGACCAGTAAAGTGACCGTTTCAAAGGTAATAGCTAAAGTGGGTGATGCCTGCCAAAAGGTGACACGCTCACGGAGGTTATTATTATTATTATTATTTATTATTATTTTTTTTTAAGACATTGGTCTTATTGAGGTCTCACAGTGTATTTACCTATATGAAGGCATTAGTTCTGCCAAAAGGTGATCAATGTCTTAGTGTGGGATAAGTGAGTAGAATATTTGAGAGTGCTTGGATTATAACTAAATAACCCTCTTGCCAAAAGGTAGTGGAAGTGTTTAGCAACAATTCAAGTATAATCAAATAGGTCTATGTGCGATTTGATAGCAGGTTTGAGGGTAAAATAAAATCTAAAATTCTGCCAAAAGGTGATTTTAGATGGCATTTTATTTGTTCCCGTGGGGTGGATGGTTTTGCACATAGTAAAACACCCTGATAAATTCGGCTTAAAACTCCAAGCACGAATTAAAGTTATAATCCCTAAAGTTGAGATATATTACTATATGTTGTTTATGTGATGTTATTCAATATAACATTTATTCAGGTTACAGACGCTTCCGCAATTTAAAGATATCTTATAGGGATTGAACCATTGAATGGTTAAAATTATACTGCCTATAAGACAGGTTTCGATATTATATTAGATTTCTTGGACTACGTGTTTGTTGTTTTAGAAAGAAACCCATATGCCCAGTGCATTGTCTTCTTAGGTAGAAAAGTTGTTACATTTTTTAAGTGAACTACATGTACTACCATGCCATTAGATTAATTTATACTTCTATTGGTGATACTATTCAGGGTGGTATTCTAGTTTTGATACTACCAAGGAGCTTATTGATTTGATCAAGAAAGAGTTAATGGATATTAAGAAGTAACTACAATACTATTATCTGACATGGATTATGTTAGTAAGCTATGATGGTAATGGTTCAGTGAGGAAGTACATCTATAAGATGTGCAAGCTGGTTAATGATTTGAGGTAGTAGAGAATCATATTTGCTAATAAGTTAATTAGTCCACATTGTGATCTATTCTCTGCTTAGGTTTTTCCAGCTTTTCAAGGTGAATTAAAATTCACAAGAAGTTAAATGTGGCATTAACCAGCTGTTAGCATTTTGTGTTATTGAATGGAAACGACTCAAGGGTGTTAAAATTGAGTCAACTTATCTTGTGGTGATTGTAAGAATAGTTTCATGAAGAAACTAGGCGGCAAGAAAGTGAATAAGGCTAAACAGAATAAAAACATTGATCATGGAATAATAAATGTTGATCCTGTAGAAATAAAAGGACATCAAAAGAAAAGGTTATTGTGGTGAAAAGAAAACAAAGCAAGAAAGAAAATTGACATATTAATATTTGAGCCTAACTTGGTAAAAATATAGGTATAAATATGGTGGATGGATTCGGGTGTGATCCTACTTGCTTCTTGTTTTTCAATTGACTCGATACCATCCAAATAAAATCGTGTTTTGGTTAGAGAGGATTCATCTATGTTATGCATAGGATATTGGAGAATGTCTCAAAAGAGACTTGAACGCTTGGTCAAGGATGAGATTATTGGGCCATAAATTTTATGCGTTGGTTGTATCAAATGATAGATACAGAGAAACGCAATTTTAAGGCTAGTCGGTCATTTGGTCTTTTAGACTATATTTATATCAAATTTGTGGTCTATTTCTTATTGTAGCTCGTTTGCAGCAAAGGTATTTCATTGTCTTCATTGATTGGTTCTCAAGGTATGATTGTGTACTTAATCCACCAGAAGTCCAAAGCACTTGATGTGTGTAAAATCTACTAGACTAAAGTTGAAAGTAGTTGGTATAAAGATTATGGTTTTATGATCAGACTAAGGTGGTGAGTTTTAATAGGAGAATGATAAGGAGGGTGTAAATAGTAGTATTTTTAATACATACTTAAAGAGTAGGGCATTGTGCCACAATACACCATTCCTAGTTTTCCTGAACAGAATAAAGTTACAGAAAATAGAAAGTGTAGGGATGTCTTATGTCTTATAGAGACAGAGTTATATAATGCAGATATTAAGGAGCTTAATACTCACATTACCAATGATTATTTTATTAGACATCTTGAAAGGTTAAAGAATTCGAGATTTTACTGTTCTATAGACCTATGGAGATTATTGGAATATGTCATGCATATTTAATGAGAGTGGTGAATCCAGTGGGAGTTTAAGATATTGTAGTTTCTTTTTGCAGAAAGGTATTTTCAGCATCTATTCTACTTATTCCAGGCTTCATTCCACTTTCTTTAATGGTTTCAGTTAAAGCTCATATTCCTACTCCTTCAGTTATTTCTCCTTTACAGACCTTTCTTTCAGTTTCCAATCTAGTTCCTAAGCCAGTTTAGCTTAGGAGATTTTCTAGAGCTTGAAAGTATGCTGTAGTTGGTAGTTTTGAGATGTCTGCTGGATATAAGACAAAAAAAATTGATGGCCAAGTGCTTAAGCAAAAGTTAAGTGTTGATTTCTTTGAGATTTTCTCCAGCTTAATTAAAGGACTTTTTAAGAGTCATTCTTTCATTATCACTCATTTACGGATTAAGTAAGTTTTAAAGCAGTAGTATCCAAAATTTTGATACAGTGGTTACTAATTGTAAGTTCAAAGAGAATGTTATAGATAAATGCATATACCTCAAGTTCAGTGGGAGTCATTTTGTTTTTCTTATCCTATATGTTGATGATATTTTGCAAGGTAGCAATGACATTCATGTGATACATAATATTAAGAATTTTATGTAAAGTTTTGACATGAAGGACATGGGTATGCAAAGTATGTCCTTGGTTTTAGAATCCACATAGATCATGCTACTGAAATATTTGGACTTTCTCAAAAGGCTTATATTAATTAAGTATATGAAAATTTTTAACGGTGACCAAGCATAGTAAGCCCATTGACATAAAGTTCATTTTCAAGCATGAAAAAGTTAAGGTTTAAGTGCCTTTAAGATTTCCCCATATGGTTACAGAAAGATTGTTACATGTCCTCTCACTAAAGGTCTTTAGCCAAAGATAATAAAGTATTTATAAAACACGTGATTCGGATAGGTGTTCGAGAGTCATTATGTTATGATGTCCGATATTTCTTTTTTATATGCTGCATTGCAGTTAATTTCTTTACGCCTTGTGGTGACAGTTATTTTTCCTCTAGTTTACGCCTTATGGTGATAGTTATTTGCATCCAAAATAAAGTTATGATGCATAATTATTATTATCTTGACATATATGGTTTATGCATGTGCTATTATATTTGCCTGAAGTGATATTTCACTCATGAGGTTGTTTGGGTTAGATGTGAGATTGACACCACATCGATAATTCCAAAATAATTATTAAAGGTTGTCTGAGAGTGATAATTCACTAATACGGTTGTTTGGGATAGATATGAGATTGACGCCATATCGGTAAATCCAAATATAAGATTTGTCTGGGAGTGGTATTTCACTCATGAGGTTGTTTGGATTAGATGTGAGATTAACACCACATTGGTAAATCCAAACATAAAAATTAAATTTTGCCTGTGGAAGTTTTTCACACTCCATGAGGATAGCTTGGGCTCCATATGGGATTGGCTCCATATCGGTAAACCCTCACACTGAACAGAAGGTTGGCGGTTTGCTGTAATATGTTCAGGTGACATACCGCGATGGTATGAAGTAGGACAGATAGTGAAGTGTGCGTTTAGACCCCATGCAGTTTGCGCATCTCATGAAATACAGTAAAACCACTATATTTGCTTGAATCCTAGGTGGAATCAGTTTTGAGACCATGGAACTGTTTAGACTAATATATTACTTGTCTACGCATTCATGATCCACTATTGAGGAAATTTATGGAGGAGAGTGTTCTAAAGTTTCAATCCATCAATTTCGATAATTGTGTTTTCTAAATAAAAATGAGTGGTCACTCGACTTTTATAAAGTGTGTTACAATCCATAGTGTCATTTTATAAAACTTAGAGTGCATGGACCAAGTGGGAGATTGTTGGAATTTTTATATATATATTTAAATAATAAAAATTATTTTATGGTCCTATGTACTACGTTTTTTAAAATAGGATTGCAATTTGATTATTGATACTTGATGGATTGGGTTGTACTTTCCAATTTGGTGGTCTAATTGGGAGTATGGTTTTATACCGTTGGATTATGGTTTTCCAACTTATTTAGTGTGATTTAATTCTAACGATTGATATCTAAGTTTCTATGATAGGAAGGGAAACTTAGATATGCTTGTTTGTAGAGAAGCCGTCCCCCCTTGTTGTTGTTATATATAAGGATTTTAAAACCCTTATTCAATCCTATCGTATCGACAACTTTCAGAAGGGGGTAAAGCGCTCTAATTTTTCAGATCTCTCAAAGGGCGCTAAGGAATTCTTAAAGGTATCAAAAGATTTAATCATCAATCAGGTACGAGCCTAAATTCCCTATTTAATTAATTGTAATATTCTTGATTTCTACATGTGGATTATTTATTTAAACCCAACAGATACTACAATTAACTCTCCAATAAAATGAAAAGTCGGAGTGCATCCGGCCGCACCGTGCCGGCCATCACTTCTCTTTTCTTATAGAAAAAGCTTTCAACAAGATTTTTGCATGACGCATTTATTTGCTGATGGCAACTAAACAGAGGCACGTATGCTACAAAATTGCCCACAGCTCATTGTGGTGATCTAAAAAAAGGGGGTCTATTGCTTTTTCAATTATGGCCAATAAATTGTGAGTTGAGACTGCATAATAATTATCCTAATACTTGTTTCTAGAGAAATTCTAAACTTTTTGCCAGTTATGCTCTATTATGTGAAAATTTTATATTTTTAATGCAAAAGAATTAAAAAAATATGTCTAGAAGTTTCACATTTGTGTCAAATTATCTAAGAAGTAGCGGACATTTTTTATAAATAAAAAATATATATTTTTGTCCTTCAGAGCATATAACTTTTCAAGCCTAAGAAGTAGCAAATTATCAGCATGCTCCATACTCTCTGTCTCTCATAATACAAAATCAAGCCTATACAATAATTAAGACACACTCAAACCCCAACTTGAAAAGTAGCTATTAAAGACCCAAGTGATAGTGTTGATGATAGTGATGGCGAAGGTGATGAGTACACCATTACACCATTTGTCCATGTGATGGTGATAAATCAATTTGATTCAAGTTGAATCTGATTTTATCAGGTCGTGCTAATGGGATAAGATGCGTCCAGTACTCAACTTTCACAAATGTGTGACAAGTCTTTTCTATTATCTTTAGCATGAAAATTTCTAGTCCTATGTGATACAACGCCCCATCAATTTGTATACCATTTTCGGGTATATATATCGAGACAGCATCTGTTCATGTTCCGCCAATTTTACGAATTGTGGTGTTATTGAAATGTGGTGTTATTGAAAATGAATCATTACATTTTCAATAATTTTCATTACATTTTAAAGGGTCTAATAACTTTTCTCTCTCTACGCGACTTTTCTCTCGCCTCTCTCTTCCCTAGCCGCTACTCCTTGCCTTCCTCCCTCATGGGAGTGGGGAGGTGTCGATCCATGCCACTCACTGATTAATAATCTCGGCGTGATATACATAGGTTGCTCGGTGGGTGGTTTCGCGCCATTTTTTGTTGGTTCTTGTCGCTGTTGTCGAGGTTTCGCTGTACGCAGCGTCTCTCACGTTTCATCTTGAGTTTGTGTTCCTGATATCCTGATCTTTGTCGTTTCTGAGAGAGGATGTTTGATGGGTCACCGGAGTTGGGTTTGTTTGTATGCTCCTTTATGGAGCTTTTTGGAGTTTTGCGATGGAAGTGGATCTGATGCATCTGCGTCCTATGCCGACGTCCGCCGTCTCTGGTGCTTGCGCTGGTGTGTTTGGTCCTCCCCCCGGTAGTAGTCTGGTGGTTTTTTCATTGGGTTCATCACTGACGTCATGGATGACATTTGGGTCTAATTGTTTTATGATTTTTTCATTGCTGGTGGGCTCGGTCCTGGACTCTGCGGACACCTTCTTGGTTGTTGTCAAGGCTGTGATCTTGACCTATATGGGTGTTAGTTTTGCTTTGGATTTGTTTGTGTCTGTGTTTCTTGGTGTATGATCTTCTGTTCTTGCTTTGTAGATGTCATATGGCACATGGTGGTTTTCTTGCCAGGTTAAAAAAAAAAAATCTTAGAGGATTTATTCATTTATTTTTATTGTGCCTTCCTTAGATTTATTCATTTATAGTATGTATGAAAAACCTGTTTTTAATTTAATTTTGTAGAAGCAATACAAGTAATATTAAACAATTTTTTTATCACGTGATAGGTAAAGCATGGAATTAAAATTTCAACACAAAGCATGAAATGAAAGTAAAATGAAAGTATGACAGCTTAAACATGGAAAGAAATAATTAGGAAAAAAAAAAACCTTACAGCTTCTGCAAGGGCTTTATTTTGAAGGAAAAGATTAGCATAGAAAGCAAGATTTTAATTTTACAGAATATCTGATACCGACTAAATTTTTTTATTTTTTTATTTCCAAGTTAACCTTGTCCAGAGAGAGACCCAGTCCAGTGTAGGAGCCGACCAAGGTAACTGAACTTTAAATTTGCTAGCCGTTGCAACAGAATCTTTTCTTTTTTTGAATCAACCGAAAGATGTGAAATTAACCGATATGAGATACGAGCGAAAACCAAAATGTTGATCAACCGTGTGGGAAATGAGCACAGATGCAAAATATTGGGGTGTCGACGGAGATTGCTTCAGACCAGAGAGGTTTGTTGATTCTTGCATGAGTTTTAAGTAATTGGAGCAGGTAGGAGGATATGTCCTGGCATTTCATTTGCCATTGCAAGCTTTGAACTTGCACTTGCTCAGCTCTTGTATCATTTCGACTGGAGAGTCCCAAATGGTATCAAACCAGAAGAACTCGACATGACAGTGATATTTAGAGTATTTGCAAGAAAAAAAATATGATTTGGAGTTGATTGCCATTCCTATGTCCTCGTTAGCTTGATGAAAGACATTGTAATGTATGAATGAATAAGGCTTAAAAAATGTACTCATATATGCAGTTATTTCTATAATGTATCAGTTGTGTTGTTGGATTCAATAATATCGAGATGTTGTTGGTATATCATAGGAATGGAAAGATTAAGAATAGAAAGCAAAGATTTTAATTTCTACAGAATATATCAAGCGGACTATATTCATTTCATGTTTGTCTTTTTGTTCAGTTTGTTTCAATATAAAATATTTTTATCGGAAAAGATTTTTATTTTTCAGCTAAAATATATATATATAACTTACCAAAAATTAATGAGTATGTTATTTTTGTTAGTTTTAATTTTTTTCTTATTCGTAAATATTTTAGGCCAACCAAACATCATAAAATAAAATATATATATATAGTTTTTAAAAAATATTTTATATCTATACAAACAGAGCCTACCATTAATTACTGTTAAGCGACCATTTACAGTTTTCTTTTTGACTTTTCTCTTTCTCTTCCTGATTTCTTTTTTTCTTTTCTTTCTTTTATTCATTGATGCAGGTTGACGTGTTTTGTTCTACATCAAGAATTAATGGAAGAAGATGAGTCCCACCTTCTTTTAGCAGATTTTTAAATAAGTGTCAGTTGGAAAAATGTGTCTCTTCTCTTGAAATAACAATTATTTTTTGACTAATGTTTGTGATCTTATCACATTATGTTAAGAATGTTGTATTACAGGGTGGGCTTACACTGCACAATACTCTGGCATACTCTGAGGTTGGAGAATGTATTATTTTTTTATTTTTTTATTATTTATTTTAACATCAACCAATTGAAAATTCATTCAACATTGAAATTAATGGATTTGTTGAGTTAGATGGAAATAAATACTGAAAAGTCAAAAAAAGAAATCATATAATGTTGTACATAGATGGGGCTAGAGATGAGGATCAAAATGAATTCTTATCTTCGCCCCAGTGGAGTGTGTATTGGTTTGTTGAAAATTTTGCCTCCAAAACTATAAATTTAAAATTGCTTGTCAACGGAGATGATCTTTAAGCATTAAAAACATGAATTGTTTAGAAGAAAACTCAATTTTTCTCTTTCTTGTGTGATCTCATTTTGTTGTTAGTGTAGACTTTCCCCACTGCATGTGGCAAATTCAAAGTAAAAATATATTTTAAAAAACCATAATTTAATTACTCCTATTTAATTGAATCACGTCTTGTTAGACATGACCACTTTAATGCAAACCAAGACTTTGTATCGACAATTTCGAACCACCTTGAAAGTTATTTTGAATGTGATGTGCTTATAGTGAGGCGTGAAAAAATGAAGAACTTGTTAAATGATTTTCAAGCGTCTAATTCAATCAATGCTTTTTCATTACAGCAATTAACCCTACAATAATGTAATAAGATATGACAAATCAATCCAAACATTAATTTTTATTTGATCCTTTGTCCAATAATTAATGATGTGAGATATATAACACAAATTATATCATTACATGGATGTCACCGCATGATTTTGTAAAACAATAGTCTATAGAGAAAATAAAGATAAAACATTTCTTGATAATTATACACAAGAAAGTATCATTATACTACACCAGTACACCTTTGGTAAAGAGTAAAATATATATATGAAAACGTGCGTTTTGAACTGTTGGCAAATTTAACATATATAAAGATTGTATAACATTTAGCTCATCATGTTGGCCTATTAAATATTGTATAACAGATAGCTGATCTTCCTTCTAATGCATTGCAATTTGCTTTTTTTTCTTTCTAATGAGAGCTGGCTCTGGCTTTGAACATTGGATAATTGACGAAAGGGAAGCTTAAAAATTTTTTTACAATGGTTAAGCATAAGCTTCAGACTAAGAAAAGTAGGGAGTAAGTCATTATTTTTCTTATTCCAACTCATTGTGTTCTTACTCTTCAATCAGACTCGACCTTTTTGCAGACATGACTCATGAGTTGCAACACCCAAAAAAATTTCTCACTCCTGATTTTCAAACCCGGACACTGATTGATAAGCTGACGTCGACTTACGATAGGTTGCCAAACAAATAAATATATCTACTCCGTATTACGCTATTCTATTACTTCTCTCTTAATATAATTGTCCATTTTGTAAATTGTGAAACAACTCTATAGACAATTATACAAGTACGGGGAGAAACTATTTTCTTATTGACTTTTCTCTTTCTATTGCTACATAATTAGTCAAACCTCCAAGGCTTTGCTTAACTAATCAAGCTCTAAGCATTGAAAACTTATTTTCATCTCAAAACCCTGTTTAGAGGTCATTTCATTAAAAAAAAAAAACACACGTTTACTTAAACAGCAATCTTTTCATCTCAAAACTCACTCTAAAGGTCGTCTTCATTGAAAAAAAACATACACATTTTCTTAAATGTCACTCTTTTCTTGTCAAAACTCATTTTCTTCTCACAATCCTCTCTAAAGGTCGTTTTCATTCAAAAAATACATATTTTCTTAAACGTCACTCGTTCTATCTCAAAACAAATTTTCATCTCAAAACCCTCTCTAGGGATCCTTTAGATCTCAAAATTCTATTGTTTTCATAAAACTTTTGAAAGTCGTCTTGAATAACGTCATTTTACATCTTAACTTGAGAAAATGGATTTTATCAGATAACTCAAAAGTGAGTCTAGCTGAAAAAGTATTAACTGAGACTATAACCAATCACAATAAATAACACAGTGAATCAGGATCTTGTGATAAGAACTAGAAGGGGGTGAGTAAGTCTATTCCAAATTCTGGCTTTTGATTAGCCCATATTTTATACATTTTTATTTTCAAAATTATATTTGGTAGTACTTTATGGTATTTTATTTTAATTAATTAGTATATTGTTATGTCTGGTATTTTTCACATCATTAGGCTGCATTTAGTAACGGGAAACATTTTCTATTTTCTGTTGTCAGCCCCTAAAAAGGCAAAACAAAAACAAAAATCATGTTTAATAATATGTTTTTGTTTTTCTATAACAGAAAACGTTTTCTATTTTTGTGAAGAAAGACGGAAACATAAAAAAGATATTTCTCATGCTTTCGACACTGCTGAGCAAAAATGTTTCCACTACTATTATTACATACGTGCTATTCATTTAAAATAAAATGTATGTTATTCATATTATATACTACTGATACATTAAATACTGATAAAAGTTATATTTTTAATATATAATTAAAATATTAAATATTAGTGTAAATTATTTTTTATTTAAAAAAAATATATATTTTAAATATAATATATTATAAAGAGATCCAAACAGCAAGCTAGAACAGACAAAATGGCATGCTCCAGTTCAAAAACCTCTATTATTTCTGGCGAACAACGCATAACTACACCAAACAAACGGGCAAGCTTCATTTCTATTAAACTGAGAGAGTTGTTTAGAAGATGAGGGTAGTTCGATCATTTAAGATTTCTGATATTTTGAATTAAAATATAATTAAAAAATAAGGGTAAAAATGTATATTTACTTCTTTTTAACGGTGTTCGAGACAGAAAAATTATTTGGGGGTTTAAGTGAGATTTATCAAAACCTCAGGGGTGTCACTGAAATTAACCTTAAAATTATTTGTGCGATATTGTGTAGTGGTTTAGTGTTATAAGGAGAGACTTGTCCTATATCGAATCCAGATAGGAAGTAATATAGGTATAAATGGGTGGGTATGTAGTAATACCCAACAGTTTGAACTTTTGGGTAAAAAAGCAAGCGTTCACCCGTTACAGTTGGTATCAGAATCAGACTCAATCCTTGATCCGGTGTCAAACCAAGCACCCAACCCGGAGGGCGTCCGATCTTCACCCCGGGTAGGCTGGGTGATCCAACCGCAACGAGGGCATTACATGAGTTCGGTGGGGGAGAATGTTATAAGGAGAGACTTATCCCACATCGAATCCGGATGGAAAGTGACATGAGTCTCCCAAATCGGATCCGGTTGAAAAGTGACATGAGTATAAATGGGTGGGTATGCAGCACTACCCAACTTGAATTTTTGAGTAAATAAGTAAGCGTCCACCCGTTATACTTAGCTTATAGAGTGTCTAATTGCCTTAGTTTGTAGAGTGTCCAGTTCGGAAGCAAATCTGTCCATAATAAAATAACCCTCATCTAATTTGCGAAAAAAAATGGGGTCAAATATCCTCCATATGATAACCCCTCTTGTGCAGCGGAATACCCCACCTATAGTTTGTGAGAATAAAAAAAATAAAAAAATAAAAAAAGACAGACAAATATCCTCACATCATGATAACAACTTCTGCAGCATCTTGGACAATTGAACTCCTCCTCCAATCGTCTGATAAAATGTAACAGAGTGGGATACAATTAATTAATAAAAATAAAATAAAAGTGTGTTTTTTATGTATGTATATATATATATATATTCTCCAGAACTAGTAACCTATGTTTTCATAATTAATTTTTGGCGAATCCAACATATATTAAATAATATTGTGCGTTCGCTTCAAATGTCAGGCACTACCCTGCTTCACACCTACCATAAAATCATCTTATACCTCGTGAAGTTTTAGCAGTTAAAAGTTGAAACAAATTAAAGATTTGCAGCTCAGAAACCATGATACTTGAGGTTTTTATAACTTTTCTTGTTTCGTTCTTATTGATTCTGAAATTATACCGGAAGACATCTAAATACTCAAAGAAGCAGCTGCCACCAGGGCCATGGAAGCTACCCATTATGGTAACTTGCACCAGCTAGCCCTAGGAAGCTCTCTTCCACACCATGCATTAAAGGCCTTAGCCAAGAAACATGGACCCTTTATGCATCTCCAACTTGGTGAGATCTTGGTTGTAGTCATTTCCTCACCGGAAATAGCCCAGGAGGTGTTGAAGAACTCAAGTGCGCGCAAAGGCCTCGAGTTCTTGCTGTTGAGGTCATCTCCTATAATGGTGGAGGCCTTGTCTTCTCTCCCTGTAATGATTTATGGAGAAAACTGCGAAAGATGTGTGTCACTAAACTCCTAAGCGCCAAACGTGTAGACTCATTCAAATCAGTAAGAGAAAAAGAAGTAGAGAATCTCATACAATTTATTTCATCTTCCTGCCGTAGCTGCAGCGGCCATCCCATCATCATCAACCTCAATCAAGAGATTTACTCACTATCAAACAACATCATTGCACGCACTGTTTTTGGTAAGGCGTGTGTAGATCAAGGACTGTTCTTAAAAGTGTTGCACTAAGCAATAAGCTTGTCAGGAGGTTTTGGGTTGCATGATCTATTTCTTTCACTTAAAATCCTTCATTACATTAGTGGAACCAAGCCTACCCTTCAAAGGTTGCACTGGAAAATGGACTAAATTCTCGACACCATCGTCAATGAGCACACAGCCAAAAGCAGTAATGTACCTGCAGCTGCCGGCGGGGAGGAAGATTTTGTTGATGTCCTTCTCAACCTAGACTAGGGCGGTTATAGTACTGATAACTTCTCCCTTCTCACACCTGATAACATAAAAGCTGTCATTTTGGTACACACACACACACACACACACACACACATATATATATATATATTTACTACTGTATGCATATATATAGTTTTTAGTGTGCTCAGTATATTAATGATATTTTTGTGTAAACTTTAATAATTCGTGAAATCATTAATCACAAAATTTACATGAATCCTATATCTTAGAATTTCATGATTTTCACATATCTATAATGTATAAATAAATAGTTATATATAAATACCTCGATCTGTAATTGTAAACTCAAAGAGATCAAGGCAAACATCGAAATCTTTTCTGCAGAACGAACAATGTGATAAATTGCAATACAAATTTAGTGTGGAAACCAATTTCTCTTTATTGGCCTTTTACACACATAAATATTATACATGTTATTTTCATTAGCGTACATAACTGATGAGAATATGCACTTTTATAAAAGCAGAGAGAGGACCAGTTTTCCTTTTTAGTAACTTTAATTCCACTTTCCATCAAAGTAAAAGAATAAATAGGAAAACACTTCTCCAATAATTAATTACCATAAAGGTAATTTATAAGTTTACCAAATAATATAATATTAATTTGATATCTATTTTATTTAACCACCAAATAATATAAGTAAATTACATGTCCAAATCATATGGGCCACAATTAAATAAATAATCTTACATTCTCCTACTTCACACATATGATAACTTCTGTAGTGATTTAGTAAAATAGTCATTAGTGTGTACCATAAATCAGATTGACTCATTAAGTTAGTCATCATAAATACAATGGTAAATAAACTACCAATACGAGTCATGGCGGTTATATGTCCTTAAATGACACAGTCTCTTCCATGTACCACAACACTAGTAACCTATTCAACATATTCTATAAATGAGAAGTATCAATAATGATCTAACAATAATGTCTTTTCCAAGACTATTCCTATTACCATTTATTAAAGCAATACGTACATGTACATTAATTAATAGGAAATATCAGAAATAAATTTAATCAGCGCAAAATGTCAAATATATATAAGCACTGTTACACAATCCACAATTAAAAAATAATCATCATTGATTACATTCAGGACCCATTCTTTTAACATGTTCCATAAATGTCTTAGGTGGTAGTCCATTCGTTAACGGATTGCAATCATAAATTGTGTGCTTATGTATTCAATTGACATTCGTTATTTCTAAACATCTTCTTTAATGATAAAGTATTTCAACTTTAGAATACCTATCATTTTTCATACAAGAAGATCAACAATTGCAGCATAAATTTTCAGCAATCTGAAAATGGTACCCATAACTCCAAATCCTGAAATAAATTCTGCAATAATAAATTGTAACCTCAAACCATGCTACAAATTGAAAATTCATAATTGACAAAGTAATAAAAAATTACTTTATACTTTTTCATAATATTGTTCTTCCAACAAAAAGAAACAAATAACCAATTAAAAAATGTCTTCCTCAGTGTGAGTATATAATCTTTTGTCACATACCAACTTGTATATACATCAAACTCTACAATATATGCATAAGGAATATTTTTCGTTTATTTATCTTCTAGCTAACTCATTCTTTGGGATTGCATTAGGCTGAAATTATCCCCTTTTATGTATGAAACAATACTGGTTGAATAATGTTACATACCAAATCTTTCTAGAATTCTTTCAATATATGCTTTCTGAGACAATCCTAAAAATTCATGTGATTTATCATGAAATATTTCTATTCCTATCACGTTGGAAGCCTCATCCATATCATTTATTTCAAAGTTCTTAGATATAACTTTTAGTTTCATATAATAAACTAAAATCACTACTAGCAAATAAAATATCATCAATATATAGAATCAGAAATATAAACTTACTCCCACTAACCTTCTAGTATATATACTGATCAACAGTGTTTTCCTTAAAACTAAAATAAATAATGGTATCATTAAACTTAATATACCATTGTTAGGAAACTTGTTTAAATCTATATATTGACATCTTAAGTTTACAGACCATGAATTATTTACCCTTTAATGTGAAGCCTTCAGGTTATTCCATATGGATTTCCTCTTATAAACTCTCATTTATAAAAGTTGTATTCACATCCATTTAATATAACTCTAAATCATAATAAGTTATTAATGCCATGATATTTTAAAAGATTCCTTCTTAGATACTGGAGAGAAGGTTTCTTTATAATCTCTTCATTCATGGCACTAATCTATTTAGTAAAATCATTACTGTTAATGGTTTGTGAATATGTAACCAAATTTGTATATATCTCATTATATATCAAAATCAGGTTCTTGCAAATATATCACATAATCATCTGGAATAACAGATCTCCTTTCTCTTTGAGATCGTCTTAATATTAGTCCTTATGTTCATCTACAATCTATTCATTGGTAACAATCTCATTATGGAGTTATTGATCATTCAATTGTTTTTCGTTATTTTACGGTTCAACAACTGAAGGAACAATTATTTCCTTACAAGTTATGGATAAATAAATTTATATCATAATTTCTTGAATGATCACATTTTTATTTTTATCACTCCCACTGACTTCACCATTCTCAATGAATCTGACATTATCAGTTTCAATAATTATCGTACTATGTTTATGATAGTGAAACTTGTACCCTTTACATTACTTAATATCCACAACATTATGGGTAACAAGGAATTACTTAACATACTCCTAACTAATTCCACAAGAGTACGATTATGTATTACAGCTACACGCTTCTGATGTAGCATGTATAGCAAAGTGTATTGAGCACAAATGCCATATATTTTAAGGAGTTTAGCAAACATTTCATCATACTTTTCATAATATTCACCACCTCTATATGATCTTATGATTTTCACTTTTCTATCTGGTTGTTTTTCAACCTCATTTATGTATATTTCAAGAATACCCACTGCTTGAGATTTTTCATGTAACAAATGGACATATCCATAACGTGAAAAATCAACTATAAAGGCGATAAAATATTTTTCTCCTCTAAAAGATAAAACATCAGAAGATCTACAAATGTCTATATAAATAATTTCAAGAAGCTATGCACTTATTGTGACTCATTTCTTTGTATGTTTGGTTTGTTTACCCTTAATACAATCCACACACACACACCAAAATCATTAAAGTTTAAACAAACCAAACACACAAAGAAAGTGTTGCTATTTTGTTATTAAATCCACCATAAGCCCAAATTTTTGCAGTATATTGATGGCTACAATCACCGTCCAACCATGGAAACCACATATAATCTCCCAGAAATCTGATCAACACAAGAAAATTTCAATATTTTTGTCTTCCTGTCCAATTGAACAACATCCGGACGCTCATGTTGGAAAAGGAGAAGGTCCAGGGACAGAAGATCCTGTGGAGGTGACCCACTAGATGTGGAAACGAAGAGGGTACACAGCCAGAAAATCCAAGGGTGCGCCATGGTTGTATCCAGAACTGCAAATAACCAAAATTTTGTTCCCTATTTTCTCCACCCCTTGTAACAAATGGAAGATTTTAAAATTTTGGAGGGGAAAGGGGGGGTGCCAAAAATCGAAGGCCATTTCAAGTTTTACACCTTAATATTCAAGAAATAGCAATCAAATAAAATCCAACGCTAATTAATCATCAAATCTATCACTAGTTCTATTTAATAATATCCTCTCCACCAAGGTATGCAGTGTATTCCATAACGGAACAATTTTACATAGTCCCACACCTCTACCATAAATATTAGTCAAGTATGTACATTAGAACTAGTAGTTTTACTCAGTGAGCAGGAACTATGTAAAATTGTTCCTTGTGAAATGATCTGATATACACTAGTAATGAAATCAATCAAGTTTTTATACTAATATTTCTCAAGTTGTTTCCAAAGCAAATAAAAGGAAGCACAGAAATCTATTGCAATAGAAAATGTACCCAAAATCAACCTTAGTTAAGATGATACCTTAATCCGAAAGAATTCAAATGCTGGACTCCGAAAACACACACACACACAAAAGAGGGCGATCCACCTTCATTAAGCAACTGATAGAGGGCAACAACATCAGCACCAGAACAGAATGCCTTGCCGCTACCCTTCAAAGATGAAATCAAAAGTAACTTACGATTCCTAAAAAACCTGGACTTCCAACAGTTGGGGAAAAAGGTGCACAAAAATATATTACCTTCATAATGACAAACCCAATATCTATGTTTTCTTCCCATGATTCATACAGTCTTTTCAACCTACCAATCTGGAATGGAAAACAAAGTTTTACAAAATTTAGATATGGCTACGAACTAAAGGACATTATTGGAAAAACCCACAAAATAAAAAGGGAGAAAATTGGAGGACAGAGGACACACCATGGGATTAGTGAGAGCATTTAGTGTAGATGGTCTGTTGAGTATAGCTGCTCTTGATTTAACTCTTCCCTCAACTAAAACCTGAATTTACAGATAGAATAAAGAACATTTCTTGGACATAGAAAGACGATATGGCTTTCTTCAAAGACCAACATGGATACAAACAAATTTGAGAACGAGCTAAATGGGTTTCAAAATATTGACCAATTCAAATGCGCACACACACAAATACATATATATAGAGAGAGAGTGTTCAGATAAACTTGCCTGGTCTTGAAGATCATCGTGTTGGGCGTAGTTGGGTAGAGAAGATAAGGTTCTGTGATGAGAGAGAAATTCATATCTATGCAACGAACGCTTCACTGGTAACAATACTTTCAATCTCTGCATTATCGCTCTCTCTCTCTAAGCCCACACTTGGTTGCGGCTCACAGTCTTCTTTGCTCCGCCAAACGAACTGGTGCTACGAGGCGAGGCGAGGCTTTTTTGTAATTGCCCAATTTTTGTCATAATTAACACTTTCCCATTAATACAGTAATTATATAGGGACTTGGGCCAAACAAAAGGATGACAATCCAAACCAATGCAAGCCCAATAATTAAGTCCAACAAACCCTGTTACAGGCAAATAACTTAGCCCCAGTATAAACGATAGAAAAAAATAAAAACAAAACCCATACATACAAGTTAGCAGTTGCAGAGAGAGAGAGGCGGGGGCAAGCTTGAGAGTTGAGAGACAGCGGCTGAAGCTTGCGAACTGGAACAGCGGGCGATGGAAACTGAAAGATATGGGTTTTGATTTTTTGAACAATCTGAAATGATATGCCGATATGGGTTTTGATATAGGTAATAGGTTTTCAACTTCTGATTCTTGTAGATTTTGTGGTTTGCAGTTGCAGAGAGAGAGAGAGAGGGCAAGTTCAGAGTTGAGAGCGAGAATAGAGATGGAGGCAGGTTTCGAACTTCTGATTCTTGTAGATTTTGTAGTTTGCAGTTGCAGAAAGAGGGATAAGGCAAGTTCAGAGTTGAGAACGAGAATAGAGATGGAGGCGATTGGGGAGGCTGAATTGATTTGCCCTAAATATATATATATATATATTTTTTCTGGTGGCCCATCATCCATGGGCCTATAAATTTTGAGATGGAGGCGATTGGGGAGGCTGAAATAATTGTTTCTGCATTCTATTTGTGAGAAGTTTATATAATTTATCACTGAAATAATAGTTTCATATTTTTGATGCATTTGTCACATAAATATTGTGCAATTCTCTAGTTCATCTTTTATTGGTAACTTGTAATTTTAACTCATAGTTCACATTGATGGTAGCACTAGGAAAAATGGAATACCAAGGTTAATGTGGATGAAGTTAGCAGGGAGGATATGATAACATGTGGTTTGGCGGAGATTATGACCTTGAGCAGAATAAAAATATAGGATTTATGACCTTGAGCAGAATAAAAATATAGGATTTATATAGTCTATCGTCAAATAGTTTGGAAAAAGGTTTTGTTGAAGTGTGTGTATATATATATATATATTAAATAATCAGATGTCATTTCCTTAATTTGTTGAGCAAAACGCTTCTTTTGCTCGTGAATATCGTATGTCTCTGAATTGGATCTCCAAAAACGTGTCTAATGACTTCTGCGAGGTATGGGCTTTCTGATGTCCTTATATAGAAACATTTTTACAAATAACTCCCTTGGGCTTACTCTTGTTTTCATCAATTTCTATAGGGTGTTCGGGCAAGATTAGTTGACAAGGACTTTGCACCAAAGGTATCCTTAGAATTCTGTTCAGTACACTGTTTTTGAATTTTCTGTATTGATTTTCCGGAAAAGTTAGAATGTGTATCTAAATTTAAATTTGCAGTGGGATCCTCCCAAGTTTAGGAGAAGCAACTAAAGATATGGTTGACTGCTTTTTTGCCCCCCTTTCTGAATCCGAACCTGAACTAGACTTGCCTGTGGCAATAAACCTTCTGTTTGACTGATACTGATTCCTCCATATATTCAAAGAGGGGACAGTGAATGTGTATATTGTGGCATCTCAAGGTGCGCGCAAGCTGGCTCGCACACCCACGATTATCAAAAAAAAAAAAAGAAGTTTCGAACAGAGGGAAAACATCTGTTACAATAGTTTGTTAGTTGAGGGTTCTCTTCGGTATCGGCACATGTGGTTCAGCAAATAGAATTATTGGTGTTATGTATCTGGAGATTAATTAGCAACCCATGTATTCCATTTAATCTTGTTTATCGTAGCGTTTGAAAGTTATTTGTATTGCATATATAGTATCATTCTCAAGACTTTAGCAATTGTTTTTTGTAGTACTTGTTTAGTGCTGGAGATGGTGGTGTTGGTCAAGCAAATATAGTTCAATGTCGAGATGCCTTAAGCAGACGAAGTTGATAATTACATCTGCCTTGGTTTTTTATTTATTAGTATTATTATTATTATTATTTCCATGCTCTTTTATTTATTTATTATTAATATTATACAATGAATAACCTCTAAAGCATCACCCTGAATTTCCAAAATTTGTTGCAATCATTTATTTATTTATTTTTTTGAAAGGTTAATTGCCATACGGATTTTATGGATATCTGATATCATAAAATGAGATACTTTTAACCAATAAAATTTCACTTTCTTTTCAAAATCCCAACTTGTGAAGTTGGCAAAGATTTCAAAACTTGTGATGCAATCATATCATTTTTTTTTATTATATATATATACTATATTTTTTTCTCTCTTTCTTAACACGATGGAGTTCTTTTGACCAAATTTCGGATCTCAAAAAGATTTCATCATCGATGACTATGCAATCTCAATTTGTTGGTAGCATGCACTTTTCTCCCCACGTGCGAAGTGCAAGTGGCAAATTTAAAGTAAATATATATAAATATATGTATAATATCAAACATATTTAACAAAAGTCATAACTTAAATATTTAATTGAATCATCACATGACTACTTTAATGCAAACAAAAATCATTGACTTGCATATGTATATATAGAACTGTGAACCTTATTGAAAGTTATCTTGAATCCGATGTGCATGTAGTCTATGTAGATGTACTGTTTGAGTGTGAAAAATCAAAAAATTATTAGATTTTGAATTTCATTGAAAGATGCCATTGGTTTTGGCAAAAGGGAATAAGGCATAGGTAGGATCCATCACATGCCTAAAATTGCATTACGGGTCAGATATAGGGGATACAATCAAATAAAGAATTGAATCTCAGTTATTGTATGACTCTTGAAAGATCTCAGGATATTGTACTTCGAAGTATTGTAGAACTTCTTTCGCGTATAAGGAATAGTGATATCAAATACTACTATAACAAAGAAACTCCTAATCACATCGAATAAATTTAATGTTACCCCTATTGGGTTTAATAGCCACACGAAAACCGCTATTCCAATTATAACCTCAAAACTTTAGGGTGCCTTTTGTTACGGACTTAGAGTTTCAGCACCACTCTAGCTACTTCCGTGCGACACCAAGACGTTACTTTAACTCTAGCAAGTGCTTGATCAGCCTAACTCTCGTACCCACCTTAGCCAACGAACTCCCCTCGTGCGCTTACTAGTATTGTAGTGACTTTTGCCCTCTCTTCACTTGGCTTGCACACTCATACACACTAAGGTATTTAAATTGACAAGGAAAGAACACTTCTATTACTTCAAAGAATACTTTGTACAAGGTTAGCTCTCAAACTCTCTACAAAGTTCTCAAGACTCACTCTAGGGCTTGATGGCTACAAAGTGAAGTCATTCTCCTATTTATAGGCATCCCATCGCTAATGGACTGCTAAGATGCATTCTAACCGACGGTGGAGATCGATTCTCTAGAATCTTTTCCCACCTTCTTCACACTTCCATACATATCTACAACATTTTAAAACTCTCCATACTACATCACACAATTCTGGAGAACTCTAAAACCTTCCACACACTTCTACACATTTCTACACATATCTAGAATCTTCCACACAACTCTAGACTACTCCGGAAGACTCTAGAAACTCCCATGCCATGCAATCGCCGTGCAACGTCCTACTCAACGCCTGCGTGGCGTAACTTTCATAGGCAGGGCGTGACACTTTGGATACATAGGAGAGAAAAGAAAAGAAAAAATATACGTATTAGTTAAGAGAGAAAAGAAATGAAATGAAATTATAGTAATAATTTATATTCATGTTTTGAAAGATATGGGAGAAAAGAATGATAATTATTCTTATTTGGATAAGATAGAGGAGAGAAGAGAACAAGAAAGGATAATTATTTTTATTTGGATAAGAGATGAGAGAAAAGAAAAGAAAGAATAGTGACCAAATTTATGTCCTATCCTTTTATAATAATTGGGACTTGAATGAAATAACTTTTTTGTATATTGATTTGTGAAGGCTATTTTGGATATTATCAAAATACCACTTACTTAATACCACTTACTTCACTATGCTATCTTCTCTCTATTGTCTCTTTTCTCTCCACTTAACCCAGCCAAACATACTCACATCATATCATTTCTTTTCATTTCTTTTCTCTCCCTATGCCTCCAAATCAACCCATTCAAACACACCCTTAGGCTGTGTAATATTCAACATATGAGAGCTTTGATTACATAATTGTTCAGCAAAATGTTAAAATTGTGTCTATCCTTTTTTACCATTTTTGGGCCTAAAAGATTTCTATCATTTTCCACATTTTTTTTTTGTAGGGTCTAAAGAGAAAAAAAAAAAAAAATTCTTTGTATATTATATGGTACCTAAATTTTTTCTTTTGTTATATTATTAAACCTTAATAGTTCTTAACTGAAAAATTATTTTTATCCTTATATCACTTTTTTTGTTCTTTTTTCTTTTTTTTCTTTCTTTTGTAAAAGAGAAAACAGTACATATTTTCTCTCTCTCATCCTCATTACATCATGCATTTATATATATATATATATATATATATATATATATATATATATATTTCTCCTGTAGAAATTGGTGAAACTTTCTATATTTTTCAAAGACCTTATTAACTTTTATCTTGTTCTTTTTTTCCCTTCTTATTCCTCACATATCCTCCTTTCTCATTTTAATATATATTTTTTCCTCTTCTCCATTTGGTACTTGTTACAATTTACGGTTTTACTATCCCACTCCGTTAGAAGATTTTGAATTTATTTTTATTATATTAAATAATTTGTTGAAACATTGGACCAAATTCTTCGAAATCAATTTCTATTGTTCAATAACTTAAATTATTTTATAGTTTTATTAATTTTTGTTACCATAAGATTATATACTTTGCTTGTGAGTTGTTATCATTTTTATTTATATTGTAGAATGTGTCTATTAAAAAGTACAAGCCAAATTAACTATTAATGAAATTAAAGATTAAAAATATCTTAGTGCTAAATTAAAAATTACAAAACAACTAATAAACATATTTACTAACATAAATAATGAATAGATTTTATTAAAAATTATTTTATTTTATTTTTTTCGTCTAAAGCCACAAATTATATTGAACCCACCTTGTGCCTCGAACAAATTCAAGCCTATTCAATTAGGGGTTTTCAAAAAGAACAATGCTTGCCTTAGGCCATATAAGAAGGAACTTCCTTCTTATATTGAGGTGGCCCAATTAAATTTCAACATTTGTTAAAAAATTTAAGACAAAAGAAAAGAATGATTGTAGATAATAAAAACCTATCCCCTTACTCTGTCAGATCAACTCTCCTTGCGTTAATAGAAAAAGAAAAGTATCCCTCTCCTATTATAAATATACTTCTACACATATCTATATTTGTATGTGTATATATATATCTTGTGTGTGTTGAATCTTCTCTTAAATTAAGATCATTGTTTAAAATAGTGAGATCAAATTTACTTATCAAAAAAAAAAAAAAAAAAAAAGTGAGATCAAATTTAGAGACTTCTTGCCATCAAAATTAAAGGACGAATGTACCCTTGGGACCTTGATCTGATTAACCCCATTCCTCTTGAATACATAGAAGAACCGGACAATTTCCAAAATTTCACTTCATCACTTCCCGACCACCACAGCCTCCTCTTCGAGATCCTTATGCAATCAATTTGCCCTATTTTTGCTTTCAAACAACTCTGTATTTTGAAATAGGTATAATGTATACATGTATATATATCAACCAGCAATTAGTGAGTTAAATATGATCTCACTATTTTAAACAATGATCTTAATTTAAGAGAAGAATCAATACACAGAAAAAATATATATATACACACATATATAGATATGTGTGTAGATGTATATTTACAGTAGGAGAGGGACAATTCTTTTCTTTTTCTATTAACGCAAGGAGAGTTGGTGTGAGAGAGTTAGGGGATACTAGTTGGTGTGAGAGAGTAATGGGTTTTTATTATCTGCAGTCATTATTTTCTTTTGTCTTAAAATTTTTAACACATGTTGAAGTTTTATTAGGCCACCTCAACATAAGAAGGAAGTTCCTTCTTATGCAGCCTACGGCAAGCATTATTCGTTCAAAAGATTCGGTAAACCAAAAAACTGGACCGGACTAAATTGGACAGTTTGGGCTAGTCGTATAGCGGTTTGGTCCGGTCTTGGGCCCAAAATTATGAAATAGTAAATTATGAACCGTTATATAACTTATATTTTATATATATATATATATATATATATATATATATATATATATATATTTCAACTTCATAGTGATTAGTTAACTAAGTTTATATATTTTTAGCCATGGCAAAAAATAATTGTGATAGCAGGGGACTTCAAACATTTGTTATTTAACTAAGTCTATATACTTTTAGCCATGGCAAAAAATAATTGTGATAGTAGGGGACTTCAAACATTTGTTATTCCGTACTTGATCTCTCTTGTTTTTTGAAATTTTGAGTTAATTTTTTTTTTTTTTTTTTTTTTCCTTTTCCCAATACCTCGTAAATGGTAAATAGGGAATGCTGTGTTATCATCTAGTCACTATCTGTTTGTTTCTTCCACAGGTGCCTGATATTATAGACAATGCATATGTGATTGTCATCTGGTCATTGTCGGTTCCTGTTGATGTATTATATACAGGAAAAAATAAGACATTTTGTTTTCAAAAAAATAAAATAAAAAAGAAATTAACTTAAACCGACAAACCGAACCAAATTGATTTTTTATGATTTGGTTTGATTTGGTTTCATAAGCATTATGATTCGGTCTGAGTTTAAAAATAATGAAACCGTTATAAATGATTTGGTTCCAAAACACTTCCAATTCGATTTAAACCAAATCGTGTACACCCTATATTCAATACTGAAGACTCATTCACTCAAATCCCAAAGTCAAAAGTGTATATTAAAGAAAGACCCAAGTGATAATGATAATGATCCCCGAACAAATTCAGGCGTAGTCAATAATGAAGACTCATTCACTCAAACACTAAAGTCAAAAGTGTGTATTAAAGCAAGACCCAAGTGATAATCATAATTAAACGTGGCAGAGCGAAAGTCAAGCCACTGTAACCCAATTACTGATATTTAATGGAAGCAAGCACAGAAGAAAAAATGTCATCCTGGTGAAAACTGAAAAATGAGGTAAACGAATTTGTTTTACTTCTTATTTTGCCTTTCCCTTAAATATCATCAGGCACTACTCAGTTTCACTTCTACCATAAAAACCATCTAGCCTCATAAAGTTTTAGCATTCAACTCCATTAAACAAGGTTTAGTACCATATATATATATATATATATACACCACCTTTGCTTTGGTGCAGTTGAGCAACCAAATATGATACTCCAGCTTTTCATAACTTTCATTGCTTCCTTTTTATTGATTCTGAAACATTGGAAGAGATGTAAACGCTCACAGAAGCTGCAGCCACCAGGTCCATGGAAGCTACCACTTATCGGTAACTTGCACAAGATGGTTAGTCCCTTACTGCACCATGTTTTGAGGGACTTGGCCAACAAATATGGGCCCATAATGCACCTCCAGCTCGGCGAGATTTCAGCTGTAGTCATTTCCTCACCACAAGTAGCCAAAGAGGTGTTGAAGCAGCATGAAATCAGCTACGCACAAAGGCCTCAAACTCTTGCTGTTGACATCATGTCATATAATGGCTCAAGCATGGTCTTCTGTCCTTATAGTGACTACTGGAGACAAGTACGCAAGATTTGTGTCACTGAACTCCTAAGCGTCAAGCGCGTCCACTCATTCCAACCCATGAGACAACAAGAAGTAGAGTATCTTATACAACTCATTTCATCATCTTCTTCACAGGGCCTAATTCCCATCAATTTCAGTGAGAAGATATTCTCATGGTCCAATACCATCATTTCCATGGCTGCATTTGGTATGACTTGCAAAGATGCTAGCCTCTTCACACAAATGCTGCGCGACTTGAATAAACTCGCAGGAGGTTTTGCATTGCATGATATATTCCCTTCACTTAAAATTGTTCATTTCATTAGTGGGACAAAACCTGCGCTGGAGAGAATGCACCGACAAATGGACAAGATTCTAGATTCCATTGTTAGCGACCACAAAGCCAAAAGGAAAAACAATGATGTATCTGCCATGGAAGATCTAGTTGATGTGCTTCTAAAATTTGAGGAGACCTCGGACCTCAACTTCTCTCTCACAACTGACAACATCAAAGCTATCATATTGGTATGTCTTCATAGAATTTAATTTGCAATGCTTTATGTATATATTTTATTTAATGGTAGCTCAATATATATATGATTTATTTATTCATTTCAGGACATTTTTGGAGCAGGAAGTGAGACTTCTGCAACAACCATAGAATGGGCTATGTCCGAATTACTAAAGAACCCAAGAGTAATGGAGAAGGCACAAGCTGAGGTCCGAGAGGCATTTACAGGAAAGAGCAATATTGACGAAGCAGATGTTCAAGAACTAAATTATTTGAAATTGATTGTGAAAGAAACTCTAAGGTTACACCCTCCCACTCCCTTGTTACCAAGAGAATCAAGAGAAATATGTGAAATTCATGGATATGAGATACCGGCTAAAACCAAAGTGTTGATCAACATGTGGGCGATAAATAGAGATCCAAAACATTGGGTCGACGCAGATTGCTTTCAACCAGAGAGATTCCTTGATTCTCCCATTAGTTTCAAGGGGACTAACTTTGAATACATCCCATTTGGTGCAGGTAGGAGGATGTGTCCCGGTATATCATTTGCTATGGCAAGCATTGAACTTGCACTTGCTCGGCTGCTCTATCATTTTGATTGGAGACTCCCTAATGGAATCAAATCAGAAGAACTCAACATGACAGAGATATTTGGAATAAGTTCTAAGAGAAAATATGATTTGGAGTTGATTGCCATCCCCATGTCCTCTGCTGTTTGACCCAAAAAAAGGTATGAAATGATGTATGAATAATCTTGGCGAAAAAAAATGTTGCAGCATATATATATGGTAAATTAAAATCATGTACTCATTATCATGAATATATACTGAAATAAAATTTCTAAAAGCATTCTACTTACTATACTACATTGGTCTCCTATATTGGTTATAAATATGGAGTTGTTATATGGCAGAGAGACAACCCTTTTTTAAGAGAGGGAAGATTCTTTGTTCCTCAATCTAGGGTTTTCAATAGATTGTAATAGTTATAATTACATATATATATATATATATACATATACATATATATTAAAGTTATAAAATAATTCTTTTATTTTAAAAAGTAAGTGGGCCCCACCAATATATTAAGAACATAACAAAAGGCCATTACGCAGACCCATTGGCTTCTCTCTATCTGCTGCATCGTTCGTACCCTCGGCAGTTTCCTTTCTTTTTTTCTTTTTGCAATTTCAAGGCTTGATCTAGCTTTACTCCTTTGGAATTTGGTAAAACTTTGTGAAGCAAAGTTGGAGAGCTCGTCGAGACCGTCAATTTGATAAGAGCCAATCACCATTTGGCCAAGCCTAGGGATTACAAAATTAGGGCTTGGATTTGGGGATTTTGGGGGTTTTCACTTCCATTGAAATAAGGGTGCTCTAATCCACTATTTCTTGGATTTCTTGTGAATTTTCACCTTTAATTTGACTTGAAGCATGTTTAATTTTAATTTTTGTGATTATGTTTGTTAGGGTTATTTGTATTGATGGTGATAAATGTGTGTTATGTATTAATTGGACTTATTAGTATGATGATTTTTAACTTGTAAAGAAGCATGCTTAGTGTTGGTTTGTTTTCATGATTTCAATTGATATGAAAATTTATGTTATAATTATGGAAATAAATTTGTGAATTGTATATTTAAATTGCTATCAAAATGTGGGATGAGAATATGAGTTCTGTATTTTTAGTAATTTATTAATTTATTTGAAAAGGTATGTGGAAACATTATAGTTGAATTGATGAAATGAAACATAAAGCATTCATGCATCCATTAGGGAAGAAATAGGGGGAAAAATGTTTTAAGATAAATGAATTTGTTCTTGGGAAAAATATTTTTTTAAAGAAGTTTGCGAAAAACCAGATGCCTAGGAGGTGCCTAGTGGTCCGTGTTGTTAGTGTAATCTTGAGGAGAGTATGGTTGAACTAACTAGGCCGAATGCGACGCCTTGGAGGTGCCTTGTGGTCATGGATAGTTAGTCAAATTGTAATATCTGTAAGTTATAAAGAAAAAAAAAAATAAAAAAAAAAATAAAAAAGAAAAAAAAAAGGTGGGAAAAAAAAAATGTGGTCATAACAAAAAATGTGGTCTTATGACCACTTTACAAAAGCTGTGGGTCCCACCTTTTTTTTTTTTCGTTTTTTCTTGTTCTCTGTTTTCTTCTCTCCCACAGCCTCTCTGTTCCTCTTTATTTTCTTTTTTCTTTTTTCTTTTACAACTTCAAATCTTGATTGCTCTCTCAATCCTTGGTAGATTTGACAGCCGTTTGAGGCAAAACGACAAGCACGACGAGCTCTACGTGCTAGTACCAGAAATTCCAGCTTTTGGTCCTCTTTGGGAGCTCGAATTTAAGAACCCATTTCTAGGGATTTTGCTCATTTTGAGATAGGGGCATCTTAATCCACTCCTTTCTTGTTCTATTGTGAATTACACCTCCTTGTTGTGTCAAACATGTTTAATTGGGAGTTAATTGTATCTATGATTGTATGAATGATGTCTAGAGAATTTTCAAGAGCTTGATTATGACTTGTTTCATGTGTAAAATATGTTTAGATGTTGCTTTATCATGCCCACTATGTGTTAACATGCTGAAAATGACAAATGAGAACATGTTTATTTAGATTGTGCCAAATTTCCCATTGTCATAATATTGAGATTATATGTACATCCATGCACATGTCATTGGGATGCATGAAATGGGAGAATTTGTCTTGAAATGAAAATGGGGAAAATTTTGGGAGAAGAGTTTTGTCAAATAGTTTTGATAAACCTGGTCGCTGCGGGGTTACCAACGGGCCGGAGGTTAATATAGCCTAGAGGGGACTAGGGAGTCGCCCTAGCGTGGTTGAGCTATTCGGGCCCCTCGATGACGCTGCGGGGTTACCAAAGGTCTAGGGACGATAGCCAATCCTCCTCTCGTGTCGCGGCGGGGTTACCAAAGGGCGGGCTGTATTAACATTTGAAAGTGATGGTTTTGTGAATGAAAATGGGGAGTGACATTAGCATGCATTGCATTTCATTGCACTGCATGGTTTATAATTGGAATTGACGTGCATATTGTTTTAATTCCCTATATTGCATGATCCCTATTTCCCATTGGCCTATGCTTTGTTTAGATTCACAAGGACACAAGAATTATGTCTTAAGTGTCACCTACTGAGCTTTATGCTCACCCTACTATTTATATTATTTTTTTCAGGTCTTGGAAATGAACCGGTGGACGACAATCCACCTCAAGCTTGAAAGTTGTTAGAAGGTTGTTTGCTATTTTGTATTTTGACCGTTTTATATATATTCATAGTTGTGGGGATGTAACTAAGTTAGTATTCATGGCCTTGTAACTTAAGAACGAGCTTATCTTTTGTTTGATGTAAATGAAACTAATGGAATTATGGTATATGTTTCCATGCAATTGTATCATGTAACGTTGTAAGACAGTGACTTTAAATCTTAACCATGTATTTTGGGACTGTAATTGTGTTAATTTAGATTAATTGGTGTGTGGATGCTCCACCATGAGAGGAACTATGTTGAGGTATAATGAATGGATGAATGGGATGCTGGATGATTTTATGTGTTTTGTGTATTGGGACAGGTTGTTAAAAGCCCATTTTTAGGGGAGGTTCTGCCGAATTTTTTTAAAATTTTGGCATCAGCTAGGGTCGTTACAAATTTGGTATCAGAGCGATGGTTCGAATACCATTAGGACGACGGGTAGAAGCTTACCTAAGGTTATCTGGGAAGTCATTTGCATTGTTATTTCCTTGTTTGGAAAAGTGTTTTGCTATTTGAAAAAGCATGCTTAACTGTTTACTTGCTTACGTGCTTATGTGCTTATATGCCTATATTAATGTGTTCATTGCATAGTATTACATGCTAAATGTTTGTACAGTATCTTTTTGCGTTGGGTTATTCACGATTGGACCTTAGTGTTATCGTTATTGAATTGTTTCCTTTGTTTTATAGAACGATGTCACGGAGTGAGGAAATCAGGGAAGTTGGCCTTAGACCGACTAGAGGTGATGTTGGCGAGAGCTCCAGCTCCAATCCGGAGGAGCTAAATGATGAGGACACACTTCTTAGGGACTTGATTCCCCCGAGAGTTGTCCCCACAATGAGGGATAATGTTGAAGCACCTGTAGAAGTGGGTGAAGGTTCTGTGGCACTGGAGTTGAATCGTTTGTTGCAAAATGTCATGAGGGCAACGATTGCTGCTCAGTCGCAGTCGGCACTACAACCTACAGTTCAAGTTGAGGAGACGCCAGCTCAGAAGCGTCTCAAGATTATTAAGGGGTTTTCTCAGCTGATACCGGTTATGTTTGAGGGCGGTGCAGATCCAATGATATCGGATGACTACATGGAGCAAGTTGAAACTCAATTGATTTCAATGGATGTGACGGAGGATCATTTGAAGATCATCCTAGCTACTTATAAGTTTGCTAAGGATGCCAAATTATGGTGAAAGTCGGTTACGAGCCGGTACAAGGTGGAGGAGATGAGTTGGGACAAGTTTAAGGAATTATTTTATAAAAAGTACTTTCCGCTTTCCAAAAGATAGGAGTTACAAGACCAGTTTCATAACCTTGTCCAATGGAGTATGTCAGTGGCAGAATATGAAAACAAGTTCACTTCACTTTCTCGCTTTGCTCCAAAAATGGTGAAAGATGAAGTTAACAAGACTCGGAAGTTTATTTCTGGTCTTAATGATCAGATGAGGCCGTTGATCATGGCACAGTTCATCAAGGTATATTCTGAAGCAGTGGAAAGGGCTTTAATGTTAGAAGCGGATAACAGAGATAAGGATGCGAGAAGGGAACAGTGGAAGCAGAAGAGGGGTGCAGGGCCATCCTCAGAAGGATCTTCTTGGAAGAAGAACAAGGGTGGTTCATTTCAGTTTCAAGGGTAACAATCTACACGATCTGTTCCTACCACTCCTATGCCAGTTGGATCTGACAAGGGTAGAGGTGTTTATTATCAATGTCAGTAGCCTGGGCATTACAAGTCCAGTTGTCCTATGAGGTTGACTTCAGTTTCTTTAGCTCCGAAGGCTTGTTATGTGTGTGGCCAGCAGGGCCTTTTGATTCAGGACTGTCCGAGTCAGGGAGCAGGCACCATTAGTGGCAGAAGGTCACAGCAGAGGCTGTCACAGTCGGCTACAGTTCAATCAGGTTTCAGACCACCGCCACCACCACAGCCTGCCTTGTCTTCTCAGGGTTCACGACCAGCTAGGAGGGATACTCCTACTGTGTCGGCACAACAGTCTGGTGTTCAGATTAGTAGTTCACAGGCACAGGCATCGCAGGGGCGTGTCTTTGCCCTTGCACCGACTGATGCATCTCCTGGATCTTCAGTTCTCCGAGGTATATTTCCAGTGTTTGGTTCTTGGGCCCATGTTTTGTTTGATTCCGGTGCATCTTATTCTTTCATTTCATCATCATTTGCACTTGCATCGGGGTTAGAGGTCAGTTTTATGGATCAGGCGTTGTGTGTTGATACGCCAGTTGGAGTTTCAGTGTCTTTGAGCTGAGTCGTGAGGGACTGTTCCATTGTGATAGCCGGGCAGACTTTTGTGTGATACCCCCGGATTCCCGGATGCGGGTTGGCCAGGCCCACGCCCGATTACCCAAGGATATCAAACCAATTAGCAATAATCGAACACAGAATATAATTAAGATAAACATGAGTAAATAAAATTCGCTGGAAAGAAACTAAATGAAAATCCTTTATTGAAAACTTCAGAATAAATTTTATAAACAAGAACTAGTCTGATACATCTAACTTTTCCAATTCTAATACAACTCGGGAATCCATCTGGTGGACCCCTAATCAAAACCAATACTGGGAAGCGAACAACTAAAAAGAAGTCCACTGCTAAACCATGAAGAACCTCCTACATCGTCGGTAGAATGAGTAGTCGTCTCTGCTCAGCACGAACAAGCTCTAAGACTTGGAACCGTCCGTTACCTGAAAAATAATAGTGGGTCAGGCCCACAAACAAGTTTTATCCTAACTACAATCCAAATAGAGACCCGATACGCAGATACATCCTAGATGTCCCAACCATATCTATATAGTCCGTAATAGATAAATATATATATTCACACTACAGGACTCTCACTAAACTATGCTGAGGGTCTCAACCTGAATAGAAGGCAACATGCAATACGCACCTGAGTGTGCATGACTACCTAAGCCTAAAAGGGTATATCTCAACCAACATAGTTAGCTACGCATCTTACTGCATATACGCTCCCTAACCGTTGACTATAAGACTCAAGCTCATGTCACGGTACCATAACAATATATATAAAATCCGTTCACATTCATCCATAAGAAATCCAGTAAGTCGTTCGGCGTATTCAACCGCACCGACTCATATATATAAGGAGGATTTTATTTAACAACCCGTACCCTTATTCCAAAATTGGTAGGACTGAGTATTTTGAAACAGTCTGTCCCTAGTATGCCACCGTTCCATACAGGTGTATACAATCCACAAAATCCATATAATTGGTTGAACAGGTAAAACTGTTCACCAATTAAAATCCATAAGGTAAGAATTAGCGTTTTGAGCTAAACCATACCAAGTATGTCACCGTCCCATACCGGTGCATACAATCCTCCATATCCATGTAAATTACAACAATTAAATAATATTTTAGCAATTTACAGTCCATAACCATTCCAAATAATTGCAGAAGAGTATTTCAGCAATTTAAATCCAAAACTATGTAAATTACAGACTATGAATAAAAGTACAACAATTTTAATATCCAAAACCACAATCCAGATTAACTGCGGAATAATTTATATAATATTTCAGCAATTAAGGTTCAAAACCATACTCCAATTAATTGTAGAATAATATATCAAATTTCAACAATTAACATCCAAAACATGATCCAGTTTAAAAACCATAATCCAAATAATTACAGAGTAGTGTTTAATGTTACAACAATTAAAATCCCTAACTCAAATCCATGTATTGCAAGGAAATACTATATATTTCAACAACTAACATCTAGGATATGCATAGATCACACTTGTTAATTAAATGATCCTAGCATGCACCTACAACCAAATTTATAAATATATACATACTCTATTAAATTGCTAAAACTAAATTAAGCAAATTAACCTCTTCCCTCCGTTAACAACCTGCACTGCTGTATACATTCCTACAGTTAAATCCATGAGTTCAGAGATATTAATTTATCAAGTGTGGCTCTAATGTAGCATGGTACAATGATTAGAATCCATGTTATATCCCTTTTTAATTTCTAGACACCGTTTGCACCATTAAATCCTTCCAGTCCGTCAAGTCCGTAAACTGTTGTGACTTTCCCTAGATTTTTCCTACAGTTTAAAACCTTAGCATATAAATAATTTTATACATCCTAGGGTATTAACATTCCATGGTTTAGTGTTTAAAACCATCTCAGTAGCCTAAACACAGTTCTGAAACCCACAGTTGAACCAAACAAGCCCCAAACTGCTTCAGAACACCTAAAGGACCACAGAGCCTTCTCCAAATAATTGGAGCAGACTCTAACCTTCCTAGAGCTGGCTCCCACAACCCTTGGAGCCGGCTCTTTGCTCCCAGAGCCAGCTCTCCCTCTCTGAGAGCCTTCTCCGCTCACTTTTCTTGCTCTGTTGCTCCGTTTTGATTATTAGCTTCGTCTCCGGCTATTCCCTACCTTCGGTTCATCTTTAATACTGAGTTTAAGAATCCTATTTACACCCAATATCATCCCCATGACTTGTTCATAATAGTCCAATTCAATTACAGTGTTTAAAACCTTAACCGATTAAGCATGCTTCCACTCCAAACTATAAACCAGAGGCATAAGAACTTTAACAGAATAATTCCACACATACAGACATCTAATTTAGCATATAACAAGCATGTATAATTTAATTAATGATCAATTAAAACCCTAGAGACAGTCTAAGGATGCACAGAACACAGGCAACGGGAGAGAGAAAGGAAAGAACTTACCTGTGATTTCAGTTATGAAATTCCGGCATCGTGTCCACTGTTCCAGCAATACTGAGTTACTGTCTAGCCTCCCCTTACTTCTGCTCTTCCTTTCTCCTAGGTCGGACCTTGAAGCCCCAGCCGGAAAACCTCACAACTTGTTCTGTTTCTCTCAAAAACCTCTCTCTGTTTCCTCTTAATATCCCAGAACGTGAATAAGATCTGTGTTTTATTTTTCAACCCTAACCAGCCGTAACACAATATATTTATAGGTGTATTGGAAAACCTAATTTTAATTCTAGGAGGAAACTAAAAACAAAAGAAAATAAAACAAAATATAAAATAAATAATATATAAGTCGGCTACAGATTTCATGGTTATATACAACCCTAAAATCCTATTAATTTAATATACCTTATATACACATTTACCAAAAAATATATGTATAATCATCCATGGATATTAACTGTACCCGTTACTCTCCTATCCGAGTAGTCCATGAGACCCAACCGGTTGGTCCATCGCTACTGTCCAAGCCCATCCTTTTAAACCAAAAATAAAATACATATTTAATCTAATTAAAAATACCAATTAAAAAAATTAAATAAAAATTAAGCATATAATTAAATTAAATCCACAAATCAATTCAAACAACACGTCATTCAAATTCCACACATACCCACATAAGCACTTAAAAATAATAAAATAAATACTGAAAACAATAAAATAAATAATAAAATTCCGATTATATCCCTTTCAAAACTAGGGGTATTACATTTTGTGTTTGACCTTATCCTCCTGGAGATGACTAGCCTTGATGTCATTCTCGGGATGGATTAGTTAGCTTCCTTTCATGCCACGATGAGGAAGGGTTACAGTTTGTACTCCCGAGGGAGACTGTTTCTTTTTCGTGGGAGATCGGAGTGGTTCCCACATTTCATCGTTTTATGGAATTCGTGGACAGAGTCGTGGTGATTACTTTTTGGCTAGCCTTATAGCCGAAGAGGATGATGTTGTGGAAGAATATTATCCTGCAGTTGTTCGTGATTTTCTGGATGTGTTTCCGGAGGATTTGACATAATTGCCTCCACACCGAGAAATGGAGTTCTCTATTGAGTTAATGCCAGGTATCGCGCCGATTTCTATGGCACCATATCGTATGGCACCAGTTGAATTGGAGGAATTAAAAAGACAGCTTGATGATTTAAGGATGAAAGGTTTCATCTGACCGAGTGTGTCACCATAGGGCGCACCGATCTTGTTTGCTAAGAAGAAAGATGGTTCTTTGAGGTTGTGCATCGATTATCGGAAGTTGAATCGTGCCACCATCAAGAATAAGTATCCTTTGCCAAGGATAGATGATTTATTTGATCAGTTGAGGGGAGCCAGTTGTTTCTCCAAGATTGACTTGAGGTCTGGCTATTATCAGTTGCGGGTTATGGATGAGGATATCTCGAAGACAGCATTCCGTACACGGTATGGACACTATGAGTTCCTTGTTATGCCTTTTGGCTTGACTAATGCTCCAGCGGCATTCATAGACTTAATGAACCGCGTCTTTCATGATTACTTGGACCAGTTTGTGGTAGTTTTCGTGGATGACATTCTTGTGTATTCACGATCTCGGGAGGAACACGAGATCCATTTAAGTATTGTTTTACAAATTTTGCGGGAGCACCAACTGTATGCCAAATATGAGAAATGTGAATTTTGGCTACAAGAGGTGAAGTTTTTGGGACATGTTGTTTCAGAAGGTGGAGTGTCAGTTGATCTATCAAAGATTGAAGCTGTTTTAAATTGGGAGCAACCCAAGAATGTGTTTGAGATCCGTAGTTTTCTTGGTCTAGCGGGTTACTACCGGAGATTTGTGAAAGATTTCTCTCGTTTAGCAGCGTCTATGACCCGTTTAACCCGGAAGATTAAGTTTGCATGGAATGAAGCCTGTGAGTCATCTTTCCAGGAATTGAAGACAAGATTGACTATGGCTCCAGTGTTGGTGATACCTGAGCATGGCTTGGGTTATGTGATTTATTGTGATGCTTCACATGATGGTTTAGGGTGTGTGTTGATGCAGGATGGTAGAGTAGTGGCTTATAGGTCTCGACAGTTGAAGACTCACGAGTACAATTACCCTACTCATGATTTGGAGTTGGCGGCAGTTGTATTTGCTTTGAAGTGTTGGAGACACTACTTGTATGGTGAGAGATTAGAGGTGTACTCGGATCATAAAAGTCTCAAGTACCTTTTCTCCCAAAAAGACTTGAACAATAGACAGAGAAGATGGGTTGAATTCTTAGAAGATTATAATTTTGACTTGCAGTATCATCCGGGCAAGGCAAATGTGGTAGCAGATGCCTTAAGCCGAAAATCTCGTGGAACTTTGGCATGTCTGGCTATTCGGAAGTGGAAGATGCTTAAGGATTTGGCAGAGATGGGATTGTATTATTTTGATGACGATGTTGACAGCGAGCCGGCATTCTTGTTTAGTCTTATGGCTCAGCCTACTCTTGTTGTACGAGTGATTGAGTCACAAAGACAGGACCCGGATTTAGATGCCATTCACGCTTTGATCTCTAGTGGTGAGACAGTGAAAGATTGGGCCTTGTATACAGATGGGGGTCTACGGTTCAGGGGTTTGTTAGTGGTTCCTACGATTTGTCGTGAGGACGTCTTATAGGAGTTTCACACTTCCCGTTTTGCAATTCATCCAGGTGGTACCAAGATGTATCACAATTTGAGACGTCAGTATTGGTAGAACGGGATGAAAAAAGATGTTGCACAGTTTGTGGCTAGATGCCTCACCTGTCAGCAGGTGAAGGCCGAGCATCAAAAACCAGCTGGTTTATTGCAACCATTGCCTGTAGCGCAGTGGAAATGGGAGCATATTGCTATGGATTTTGTGACAGGTCTTCTAAGGTCACGAAGGGGCAATGAGTCCATATGGGTCATCATTGACAGATTGACTAAGACGGCTCACTTTTTGCCTATTAAGGCAATAGATGATGCAGAGAAGCTTGGTGTTCTTTATGTGAAAGAGATTGTAAGGTTACACAGAGTTCCAGTAACCATTGTGTCAGATAGGGATGCTAAGTTCACTTCGAAGTTCTGGGAAGGACTTCAAGCAGAGTTTGGCTCAGCGTTGCATCTGAGTACGGCATTTCATCCACAGACTGACGGTCAGTCGAAGCGTACTATCCAGATTTTGGAGGATATGCTCCGGGCATGTGTGCTTGACTTGGGTGGTAGTTGGGAGGATCACCTTCCACTTATTGAATTTGCCTACAACAAAAGTTATCAGGCGAGCATTCAGATGGCTCCATTTGAGGTGTTATATGGTAGACCTTGTAGGTCTCCTATTTATTGGACTGAGGTTGGCGAGACAGCCGCCTTAAGACCTGACATTGTACTCGAGACTACTGAGAAGATTAAGTTGATAAGACAGAGGTTATTTACAGATCAGAGCCGACAAAAGAGTTATGCGGATAAGCGGAGACGGTCGTTATCCTTTGAGGTAGGAGACCACGTTTTTCTTCGAGTTTCTCCACGGAAGGGATTGATGAGATTCGGGAAAAGTGGCAAGTTGTCGCCACGATTCATTGGACCATTTGAGATTTTGGACCGTGTAGGAGAGGTTGCCTACAGACTTGTTTTGCCACCACAGTTGGATAGGGTCCACAATGTTTTCCATGTATCGATGTTACGGAAGTACGAGCCAGATCCATATCACATTTTGAGTTGGGTTGATGTAGACATTGATGAGGATGTTTCCTACGAGGAAGGACCAATGCAGATTCTTGACACACAACAAAAGGTGTTGAGGAACAAGACGATACCAATGGTGAAAGTCCTTTGGAGACACCATGGAGTCGAGGAGGCTACTTGGGAGCTCGAACAAGAGGTTCACTCCAAGTATCCAGAGTTGTTTTCTTCTCCAGGTATGTCTTGATTTCGGAGACGAAATCTTTTAAAGTTGGGGAGAATGTAATGTCTGTAAGTTATAAAGAAAAAGAGAAAAAAAAAAAGAAGGTGGGACCCACAGCTTTTGTAAAGTGGTCACAAGACCACGTTTTTTTTTTTTTTTTTTTCATTTTTTCTTGTTCTCTGTTTTCTTCTCTCCCGCAGCCTCTCTGTTCCTCTTTATTTTCTTTTTTCTTTTACAACTTCAAATCTTGATTGCTCTCTCAATCCTTGGTAGATTTGAGAGCCGTTTGAGGCAAAACGACGAGCACGACGAGATCTACGTGCTAGTACCAGAAATTCCAGCTTTTGGTCCTCTTTGGGAGCTTGAATTTAAGAACTCATTTCTAGGGATTTTACTCATTTTGAGGTAGGGGCATCTTAATCCACTCCTTTCTTGTTTTATTGTGAATAACACCTCCTTGTTGTGTCAAACATGTTTAATTGGGAGTTAATTGTATCTATGATTGTATGAATGATGTCTAGAGAATTTTCAAGAGCTTGATTATGACTTGTTTCATGTGTAAAATATGTTTAGATGTTGTTTTAGCATGCCCACTATGTGTAAACATGCTAAAAATGACAAATGAGAACATGTTTATTTAGATTGTGCCAAATTTCCCATTGTCATAATATTGAGATTATATATACATCCATGCAGATGTCATTGGGATGCATGAAATGGGAGAATTTGTCTTGAAATGAAAATGGGGGAAATTTTGGAAGAAGAGTTTTGTCAAATAGTTTTGATAAACCCGGTCGCTGCGGGGTTACCAACGAGCCAGAGGTTAATATAGCCTAGAGAGAACTAGGGAGTCGCCCTAGCGTGGTTGACCTATTCGGGCCCCTCGATGACGTTGTGGGGTTACCAAAGGTCTAGGGACGATAGCCAATCCTCCTCTCGTGTCGCGGCGAGGTTACCAAAGGGCGGGTTGTATTAACATTTGAAAGTGATGGTTTTGTGAATGAAAATGGGGAGTGACATTAGCATGCATTGCATTTCATTACACTGCATGGTTTATAATTGGAATTGACGTGCATATTTGTTTTAATTCCCTATATTGCATGATCCCTATTTCCCATTGGCCTATGCTTTGTTTGGATTCACAAGGATACAAGAATTGTGTCTTAAGTGTCACCTACTGAGCTTTATGCTCACCCTATATTATTTTTTTCAGGTCTTGGAAATGAACCGGTGGACGACAATCCACCTCAAGCTTGAAAGTTGTTAGAAGGTTGTTTACTATTTTGTATTTTGACCGTTTTATGTATATTCATAGTTGTAGGGATATAACTAAGTTAGTATTCATGGCCTTGTAACTTAAGAACGAGCTTATCTTTTGTTTGATGTAAATGAAACTAATGGAATTATGGTATATGTTTCCATGCAATTGTATCAAGTATTGTTGTAAGACAGGGACTTTAAATCTTAACCATGTATCTTGGGACTGTAATTATGTTAATTTAGATTAATTAGTGTGTGGATGTTCCACCATGAGAGGAACTATGTTGAGGTATAATGAACGGATGAATGGGATGTTGGATGATTTTATGTGTTTTGTGTATTGGGGCAGGTTGTTGAAAGCCCATTTTTAGGGGAGGTTCTGCCGATTTTTTTTTAAAATTTTGGCATCAGCTAGGGTCGTTACACAAACCTCCATTCGTGATGCCTTGGAGGTGCCTTGAGTCGGATGACACTAACGGTTTCATAGTTGAAACAGAATTGTTTCGGAATTGGGGAGCGACATATGCACAACATTGCACTTCATGGCATTTTAGTAAATCTGTGATTGGTTGACATTTGCTATATATTTGTTGTTGTGGTTGAGAATATGTATTCCTCATGATATGACCCATTTCTTTTTACCTCTTCCTTATGTGGATTATTCAAGGGGTCATAAGAAGTGTGTTTTAGACACTTCCTACTGAGCTTATGCTCACCTCATTATTTTTAACATTTTTTCAGGACACGAAAAAGAGGTGGCGGACGACATTCCACCACAGGTTTAGACGAGCTTGGAGACTCATTTTATTTTGCTATCTTTTGTATTAGAACCTTAATATTTTGTAAATATACACTTAACCATTTTGTGAAACTTTAGTTTAATTGGTACAATGTTGTAACCTATAGATTTTTAAATTCTAACTACATTTTATGGATTGTAACTTGATGTAACTAAGGTGTACTCTTTGTTTGGATGAGATAGAGGAAGGGGATTTTTGATATGTATGTAATCATCTAGGGAATGTGATATAATAATTATATTGTGCGTTGTGACATGATAGGTTATTTTTAAGACCCACTGAGACCATTGAATCTTTTTTTGTATTTTAACAGGTTGTAAAGAGACTTTTTCTGCGAAAATCATGCCGAAATTTTATATTTTTATTATTATTATTTTGGTATCCTTTTGGGGCGTTACAGAGATTGACCATCATATGTGATTGAGAAATAATTCTACAAGGCGGAGTCATAAATATAAACTAAAAAGGAGTATTTCAAGATTTTAGCACTACAAATAACTGTTTTGCAGTACTTGTTTAGTCTTGGAGATTAACTTGCCATTTTCTGTTATGGAATGAAATTGGGTTACGGATGCTCTGTACCATACAAGTCCTGTTGACATCTCTATGCACAATATAATTGTTCAGCAAAATGTTAAAATTGTGATCAATTAGATTGAGGCTGGGGCATCACCTAATGAAACACCTTTGAATTCTTATGCTAAACACTTTCTGATAGTATGGCAGCTGCCACCAATTCATTGAAAGGTTTAAATTTGTTCAGCAATGGTTCAGTTGATATTTGTCCCTTTTGATAAGTTCTCTTCTGAATTGACAATGCAGAATTCTGTTGATAGTTTGTTTGGGTTTTTATTAATTTTTGTTATCATAAAATTATATACTTTGCTTGTGAGTTGTCATCATTTTTATTTTTATTTATATTGTTAAATGTGTCTATTAAAAAGTACAAGCCAATTAACTAATAATGGAACTAGAATAATGAAATTAGAGATTGAAAAAAATCTTAGTGCTAAACAACTAATAAACATATTTACTACCACCAACATATGGATAGATTTTATTACAAGTCGTTTTATATAATTTTTTTCTGTCTAAATTAACAAATTACAAATTATAATTAACAAATTACAAATTATATGAACCCAACTGATAATGATAATGATACTGATAGTGATTGATATTCAAGTTATTTGTTTTAGTAGATAATGATACTGAGATATGTATTATTAATCATAATTGAAATCAAACTTTTGACTTAATTTATTGTGCATATATCAGGCAGTACACTGCTTCACTCCTACTATAAAAAAAGTTTTACCACTCAACCCAAACAAGACTACCTTTGCAGTTTAGTAACCACGATGCTCCAGCTTTTCCTAACTTTCCATCTTTCTTTGTTATTGATTCTGAAACCTTGTGTAATGTTTGTAATTTATGTGCATGTGTATTTGTGTGTGATGGAAAAGAAAAGTTTTAAGTAAAAAGTGGTGGGACCCACCACTTTACATATAAGTGGCAAGGAGGCCACATTTGGGGCTTACCATTCTCTCTCTCCCGTAGCTTACTGCCTTCCCCTCTCATTCTTCTTCTTTTTTTTTTTTTTTTTTTCTTTTTCTGTTTTTTTTTTTTTACAAGATTCAATCCTAGATTTCTCCCTCAATTTTTTGGTATTATTAGGAACCGTTTGCAGCAAAACGAAAAGCACGTTGAGATCTATGATTTGATCGGAGCAATTCTTCATTTGGTACACTATGGAATTTCAAAATCTAGGGCACAAAATTAGGGGTTTTTGCAATTCTTGAGGTAGGGGTTTCTAATCCATAACCTCTTGGATTTTGTGAGTCAATTCCTTATAATATGTATTATTACATGTTTAAATTGTATATATTTCGTGCAAACTTTGCTATGTGTTGTATATGAGACGTATTTACATGCTAAGTTGATATGTGATAAAGAAATATGTTTAAATGATTATGTTTTCATGCCTATTGTATTATAAATGATGAATTTTGTGATTAGAAAGCATGAAATATATTTCTAAAATTTTTCTTTTGAATTAAAGCATGTAATTTATGTGAATTAATTGATGTTGTATGAGAAAGTATGTTTAAGTGGTGAATTTCTATGCCTATTGTGTTGGAATTGCTAAATTATCAATATAGAGACATGTTAGTTATTATTAGAAATTTCCTACAAAGCTTGCTATATTGTAAACACATGACTTGTATGGAATTGTGTAATAGCATACTTATGTGAAATGAATTTTGCTTTGTATGCTCGGTTTGCTAAAATAATGTTAAAGGGAAACATGAATTACCTATTTTAGAGATTTAATTTGCAAAGCATGTGTGAAATTTTATGGTTGAATTCACGATTAGGAGCATGAAGCATTCATGCATCCATTGGGAAAGGAAAATGGGAAAAATGTTTTGAAAGAAAATGAAATGATTTTGGAAAAATGTTTTGAAAAGTGTTTACGAAAATCGAACGCCTAGGAGGCGCCTAGTGGTCCGTGGTATTAGTGTAGTCTAAAGGGGAGTATGGTTGAGCTAGCTAGGCCGGATGCGACGCCTTGGAGGTGCCTTGTGGTCATGGATAGTTAGCCAATCCTCCTCTCGTGATGCCATGGAGGTGCCTTGGGTCGGATTACACTAACGGTTTGGAAGTTGAAATGAAAATGTTTCGAAAATGGGGAGCGACATGAGCATGGCATTGCATTTCATTGGCATACATGGTGTATTTGTGACTTGGATGAAATTTGTGTTTATAATGGATATTGTGGTTATGGTTTACATCCCCAACATAGTATAATCCCGTTATCTTGTTTTTTATTCTATACGTGGATTCACGAGGTCATGAGAGGTGTGTCTTAGACACTTCCTACTGAGCTTATGCTCACCCCATTATTTTAACATTTTTCAGGTCACAAGAAGGAGGTAGCGGACGACGTTCCTCCACAGGTTTTGATGGGTTAGTGGACTGTTTGACATATTTTGTCGCCATGATCTCATTTTATTATTATTATTATTATCATATTATTATTATTGTTTATTATAAAGCCTGGGATGACACGTATATTATGTATTGATATAAGAAAGTGCGATAGTGCTCTTAGTTGATCCCGGGTTCGGGTAAGGACCCGGTCAGCGATTCGAACCCTCGGATTTAGGTCGTTACAAATTTGGTATCAGAGTAATGGTTCGAATACCATTAGGACGATGGGTAGAGGCCTACCTAGGGTTGTATGGGAAGTCATTTGCATTATTTATGTGACTATTTGCTAATGTGTTTTGTTATTTGAAAAACATGTTTACTTGTCTACTTGTTTACATGTTTATGTGCTTACGGTTTTGAAAGACATGCTTTCTTGCTATGTGTTTACACGTTTATATGTTTATATGCTAAAGTTTATGTTACATGGCCATGTACAAGGAATAGTTAGATGATCTGACCATGTAAATGAAATATGAAAGAAAAGAAAAGCATGTTGATTGTGTATGAGAAGTATAGTGACAAAAAGTGGTAGGTACAGTGTGTGCAGTTCTAAATTAAATGCTAATGTGACAAGTAATGAACATGGTATATGCAAACATGTTTTGTGTAGCATTGTGGGTTTCATTCATTTTGTATATATATATATATATATATATATATATATATATATATATATATATATATATTCATATTGTTTATGCGATTGAGCATTGGGGTGGTTGCTAATACGGTAGAGTACTTGTCACGGCATTGATGGTTATGTGAGTTTTGACTTGAGTAAGCGAGGAGCTCGGTTGCTCCAGGGTTGTTTGGGTACCAGTTCTTATTGAATGAATTGTTTGGTTTTTAGCTCGTGAATTGAGCTATTTGGTGTGTAGTCATTTTGATTTTCTTGTTGCATTTGTGCGGTGCTTAGAGCACGACTTCAGAATTGGTTTGTATTTCATGGCACGGTGGCTGTGTTGTATGTGAATTTTATGCATCGGTGTATAGTTTCTTGTGACCGTGGGGGTCAGGTGTGCGAGTGAAGGTTTTATGGGAGAAAGGTTTTACCTTAAGGGGTTAGTGTTTGTGACTTGGGTCACGGTTTGGTGCAGAGGTTCTTTTTGAACCGGTTTGAGGTGGGTGTGGCAAAGGTTGCTTGAGTCACGGGTGTAGTCTATGGGTTGTAGACGTATATTTCTGGTATTTTGGTACGGTCTAAGAAACATGTTGGTTTTGATTGTTAAGGGGACTTGTTGGACTCTGTAGGTCTAGGGTGACGTAGGACCGGTTGCGGGATATGGATCATTTCGTGGTCATATAAGAGTATGTCTTAGAGACTGGTTAGTCGAGGGTGATTCCCATTTCGGAAAGCTACAGGAGTGTGCTATGGGTAATCGACTCTCGGTGAGTCGGTTTTATAGCTCAGTTAATGAGCGGGGTTCTAGGTTGACGCAGCTGTCTAGAGAGTCTTGAGGTGGTATATAGTGGTTAGTTTTAGTTGTGTAGTGCAAGATTGCATAATAAGGTAGGTAGTATGGGGTCATTGAAGTGTTTGGTTGTTTGCGGATGAAGTGACAGTTGGTGAGTATTATGTTGTCAAATGAATTGTGTTTTAGAATTTGAAAGTTGCGGATTAGGGTTGTCTTTTAGATTGTGTCGAGTATCAGGAATAGTGCTTATTGTTTGAGGATTCGAAGAGATAGACTAATGATTGGAGTGATTAGGACGAGTTAATTTTATAAGTTAGTTGGTAGCCCCATTTGATTTTTGTCGAGGCCAAGGATGTTTTAAAGAACTGGAATGAGGAAAAGTAATGATGTTGAACTTAGGGTATGAAGTTTTCTTGTTTGGATGCCTAGATCGCTTAGAAAGAATGGTTTGGTGTTGTCGGTTAAGCGTTAATGATTGATGGCATCGTTGATGATATTGAGGTGATAATTGGGTTTTGAGCATTTTGAGATTTGTACTCATTTTGTTTTGAGGGTTTGTCGGCATAACATTGTCGTATGGAGGATCTTTTCTAATTGTATGCAATGATCATTATGGGGAGTATCGAGAGCAATGCTTATTTTTTTGTTACGATGATATTGTCTTAAGGATATTCTAGGAAAGATCCTTTAGTAGTGGCTTGATGGTCTGGTGGGATGATAGGATAGAAGTGTGGTTAGAATGAGTGGTGATGAAGGTGTTATGGTGTTGTAGTGTGATGTTTAATGTTGAGGAGCAGAATGGTTTAAGGTGTGATCCGAATATGACTTAGGGATTGAGGGTTGTTTGTTGTGTGCTGTCAGAAATGTGATGGGATTGTATGCCAGTTGAGGCGATGGTGGACGTCTTAGTCTTTAGAACTAGTAAGGCTGATGTTACTAGATAGACACCTTTTCTTTTGACGAGTCAGTAAGTTACTATAACTGAGTTCACGAATCTTGTGTGTACGGTGTTTAAGGGAGTGTTGCCTTGAAGGATAAAAGTGGAATGGGTGGTAAAAGTGTTGTTTTATAGTATGGAGGTTGTCATTTGGGGGTGACGGTTTTCGGATGAAACGGGATGTTGTGTCTGATGGGTAGAGATTATTTCTAGTGTTGGTGTGCCGTAAGTGTTGGTGCTTTTATTTGATTGGTGTTGGTTAGCATGCGTATCATGATATAGAGTGTGCGAGGTTTCGGTGTTCATAGTGTATGATGGTTTGTTTGTGGCGGGGTCGCTAGATTTGAGGTCGTAGTCCTGTATGTGTTTCCAGTTGGTTCTTCTCCTTGTGGGTAAGGAGTTATTTTCATCTCAGGTGAGATTAGGTGTCCACGGTTGGACGATCGATGAGTAGCGTGTGACAAGTTTTCGGGTGAATTCAGGTACGAGTCGTCAGTCTCTTGTTAGTCTAGTTCAAGCAAGGGCGTCGTTTGTCGTGAGACTTGTACTCCATCTAGGAGTTGTGCGCATCCGTGGGCGGACGGATTTGTGAGCGGCTTGTTACGCTGTTGGAGTTCATCGATAGAGGTCCTAATTGAAGAGGTCGATTCACTCCTGGTGAAGTCTTCGGTTTTTATAATGTTTGTTTTGAGAGTGGTTTTGACTGGTAGGATCTGAGGCACGAGTTGCTGAATAGGTGTTGTGTTTCTGATGTTTTGTGCTAGCGGTGATAGCTAGGATATTTGTCGTGAATCGCAGCTTGAGGATAATTAGGTGATGTGATGTGACTCATGTATTTGGATGTTTTTAGAGGTGATTGATTCTAGCAGTGTCTTGAGGACAAGTGTTGGTATTGTTTGAATGTTTTGAAGCTAAAGCGTGATTATGAGATTCCGTTGAAGAACTGTAGGAATGATTGACCTTGGTTTTGAGGTTTCAGGCATGAGATAGTCACATTGTGTGTTTTGACGGGGTAGGAATGGAATCGAGAAATGTTATGAGTTGTTTACCTAGTGTGGATGTTATGAGGAAATTAGGGATCTTTAGTGCTGGTCGACGATTGTAATGTTTGGTGTCATGTTGTTTTTAGCTTGTTATGATTGTGTGGTCGAGGAATGATTGTCGTGTTGCTTTTAGCATGTTGATATGCAACTGTATAGTTGTTTAGGTTATGTGGAACGATGGGCGGATAGTGAGTGGATCTCTTGGTTGTTTTGTGGACTGTGTGGCGATGTGTTTGAGGTTTAGACCTGAGGACAGGGATGACATCTGTGTTGAGACCAGATCGAGGATGAGAATGGCCTGGCCAACCATTTCTCCTAAATCAATCCCTCTTTAGCACGATGTCGGGTCAAAGGTCCATGATTGTTTTGGTTTGCCAAGAATAGTGAGAGTACGGTATCGCTGGTTGAGTCGGTGAGATAGTGTGGATTCAGGTGGTTGTCTCAGGTAACAAGGTGTGCTAGGTAAGACCAAGTGTCCGATAAAAGAGTTTGTGGTACAGTCACTGATTATTGAAGATCTTGTTTTGAGGATTTAAGTCCTAGGTACAGGATAGTACGCTTTATTTATTTGTGACACATTATTATATAATTGTTGAGAGATTCATTATTTAGTTATCTTAAGGTTGTTAAGTATAATGATTATCGAATGGATGGTGCGGTTGATGGTTGCTTGTACCGATATATGGTGGTGTAACTGTGTGTTAAGTGGCGAGTGTTTGGTCTGATAGGGACGTGAAGATTGAGTTTGAGCTTGATTGTGTAATGAATGGGGTTCCTTGTTTGGGATTTTGTATGTCCTTTAAAGGATGGACTGAGATAGGATATTGTCATGTTTAGGGGTCTTGTGACCGTTTTTCTTTCGACTCCGAAGCCTTGTGTCAGTGTTGGTTTTAAGTTGAGTGCATAATCCAATAGGTTTTGTATATGATATTGTGGGTGATGTTGTGAGTACCCTCATAGGGTGGTGAGCATTGGGTTTTTCTGACGACAGGGTGTGATTGTCTATTGGCATCGGGTGTCAAAGGCAACAAGGTTGTTGAGTTCTTAGCTCTACGGTTTGGTGAGGTGTTTCTCGGGAAGGTGTATGGTTGTGGGTCTCCTTCTTTAAGGAGGGTAGATTTCGAGGACGAAATCTTTTAAGGAGGGTAGATTGTAATGTTTGTAATTTATGTGCATAAGTATTTATGTGTGGTGGAAAACAAAAGTTTTAAGTAAAAAGTGGTGGGACCCACCACTTTACACATAAGTGGCAAGGAGGCCACATTTGGGGCTCACCATTCTCTCTCTCCCATAGCTTACTGCCTTCCCGTCTTATTTTCTTTTTTTTCTTTTCTTTTCTTTTTTTTTTTTTTTTTTTTTACAAGACTCAATCCTAGATTTCTCCCTCAATTTTTTGGTATTTTTAAGAGCCGTTTGCGGCAAAATGAAAAGCACATCGAGATCTACGATTTGATCAAAGCAATTCTTCATTTGGTACACTATGGAATTTCGAAATCTAGGGCACAAAATTGGGGGGTTTTGCAATTCTTGAGGTAGGGGTTTCTAATCCATAACCTCTTGGATTTTGTGAGTCAATTCCTTATAATTTGTATTATTACATGATTAAATTGTGTATATTTCATGCAAACTTTGTTATGTGTTGTATATGAGACGTATTTACATGCTAACTTGATATGTGATGAAGAAATATATTTAAATGATGATGTTTTCATGCCTATTGTGTTATAAGTGATGAATTTTGTGATTAGAAAGCATGATATATATTTCTAAAATTTTTCTTTCGAATTAAAGCATGTAATTTATGTGAATTAATTGATGTTGTATGAGAAAGTATGTTTAAGTGGTGAATTTCTATGCCTATTGTGTTGGAATTGCTAAATTTTCAATATAGAGACATGTTATTTATTATTAGAAATTTCCTACAAAGCTTGCTTTATTGTAAACACATGACTTGTATGGAATTGTGTAATAGCATGCTTATGTGAAATGAATTATGCCTTGTATGCTCGGTTTGCTAAAATAATGTTGAAGGGAAACATAAATTACCTATTTTAGAGATTTAATTTGCAAAGCATGTGTGAAATTCTATGGTTGAATTCACGATTAGGAGCATGAAGCATTCATGCGTCCATTGGGAAAGGAAAATGGGAAAAATGTTTTGAAAGCAAATGAAATGATTTTGGAAAAATGTTTTGAAAAGTGTTCGTGAAAACCGGACGCCTAGGAGGCGCCGAGTGGTCCGTGGTGTTAGTGTAGTCTAGAGGGGAGTATGGTTGAGCTAGCTAGGCCAGATGCGACGCCTTGGAGGTGCCTTGTGGTCATGGATAGTTAGTCAATCCTCCTCTTGTGATGCCATTGAGGTGCCTTAGGTCGGATTACACTAACGGTTTGGAAGTTGAAAAGGAAATGTTTCGGAAATGGGGAGCGACATGAGCATGGCATTGCACTTCATTGACATACATGGTGTATTTGTGACTTGGATGACATTTGTGTTTATAATGGATGTTGTGGTTATGGTTTACATCCCCGGTATAGTATGATCCCGTTCTCTTGTTTTCTATTCTATATGTGGATTCACGGGGTCATAAAAGGTGTGTCTTAGACACTTCCTACTGAACTTATGTTCACCCCATCATTTTAACATTTTTCAGGTCACGAGAAGGAGGTAGCGTACGACGTTCCTCCATAGGTTTTGATGGGTTAGTGGACTATTTGACATATTTTGTAGCCATGATCTCATTTTATTATTATTATTATCATATTATTATTATTATTAATTATAAAGCCTAGGATGACACGTATATTATGTATTGATATAAGAAAGTGCGATAGTGCTTTTAGTTGACCTCGGGTTCGGGTAAGGACCGGTTAGCAATTTGAACCCTCGGGTTCGGGTCGTTACACCTTGAAAGACATCTAAAGGCTCCAAGCAGCTGCCACCAGGGCCATGGAAGCTACCCCTTATCGGTAACTTGCATGAGTTGGCCCTAGGCAGTTCTCTTCCACACCATGCCTTGACGGCCTTAGCCAAGAAACATGGACCCTTGATGCATCTCCAGCTCGGTGAGGTGTCGGCTGTAGTCATTTCCTCACCGCAATTAGCCCAAGAGGTGCTGAAGCAGCACGAACTCAACTACGCACAAAGGCCTCAAATTCTTATTGCAGAGGTCTTATCCTATGATGGCTCAGGCATTGTTTTCTCCCCCTATAATGATTACTGGAGACAAATCAGAAAGATTTGTGTCACTGAACTCTTAAGTGCTAAACGCGTGTAGTCATTCAAATCCGTTAGAGAAGAAGAAGTACAGAATCTAATAGATTTTATTTCATCTTCCCGGGGGCTTCCCATCAATCTCAGTCGGAAGATATTCTCACTGTTGAACAACATAATTGCACACGCTGTGATGAAGGCTTGTTCGTAAATTGGTTTGAAGAAATAGTACGCTTGCGAGGAGGCTTTGGGTTGCCTGATCTGTTCCCTTCAGTTAAAATCCTTGGTTACATTACTGGAATGAAGCCTGCCTTGCAGAGGTTGCAGCTGAAAATGGACAAAATTCTCGACACCATTGTGAATGAGCATAGAGCCAAAAGGAAAGACATGTCCACAACCAATATAAATGACGTACCTGTGGAGGAAGTTTTGGTTGATGTGTTTCTTAACATAGAGAAGGGTGGCGATAACTTCTCCCTCACAACTGATAACATAAAAGCTGTCATTTTGTTATGTTTTACATTTAGAATTTTAGCTTCAACTAGTTCTACCTACTATATAGATTACTAATTATATATGTATTTTATTTTTTATTTCAGGACATTTTTGGAGCAGGGAGTGAGAATTCTGCAACAACCATAGTATGGGCAATGTCAGAGATAGTAAAAAACCCAAGAATAATGAAGAAGGCACAAGCTGAAGTTCGAGAGGCCCTTAAAGGAAAGAGCAATACTATTGATGAGACAGATATTCATGGACTAAATTACTTGAAATCGATCATCAAACAAACTTTGAGATTACACCCTCCAGGCCCTCTAATACCAAGAGAATCAATCGAAAGATGTAAAATTAACGGATATGAGATACCGGAGAAAACCAAAATGTTGATCAATGTGTGGGAAATGAGCACAGATCCTAAATATTGGGGTGACAGAGATTATTTCAGACCAGAGAGGTTCGTTGATTCTTGCATGAGTTATAAGGGGACAAATTTTGAGTATCTCCCATTTGGGGCAGGTCGGAGGATATGTCCTGGGATTTCATTTGGTATGGCAAGCATTGAACTAGCACTTGCTCAGCTGCTGTATCATTTCGACTGGAGTGTCCCAAATGGAATCAAGCCAGAAGAACTGGACATGACAGAAATATTTGGATTAATAAGTGTAAGGAGAAGGAATGATTTGCACTTAATTGCCATTCCGGTATCCTCATTAGCATGATGAAAGACGTTATAATGTATGAATAAGGCGTACTCATTATGCAGGTGTTACTATAATGTGTCACTAGTGTTGTGTATTAAATGGCAATCGTGAAGCAGAAGCAATAAACTCCATTTGAATGAATTGAGATGGTGTTATTAAATGTATTATATGCACACATAAATGTATTAAGTAGCACCAGAAAGATTGAGAAATAAAACCATTTTCAACATATTGATTGGATTTTGAAATATTAATCATGTTTCTAAATAGCTCTTTGTAAGATGCATGTTTTTGTATTGGCTAATTTCATTGTTAAAACGACTTCAATCGAGTTGTAATTTTTCCTTTATCTTTGAGTCTAACTATGTGCGATTATATAAGAACATCATTTTAGAACAAGTATGTTGAGTAAAGACACTTTGTACATTTATGATAGGTTGGATAGGATTGCAAATTAGGGTTTTAAAGTAAAAATCAGGTTTTTGCAAAAATCCGATCTGTCAAAGAGAGAACTTGGCAAAAAAGAGCTCTTGGACAAAAAGTGCCCAGGAGCTCTTGGAAAAAAGGCTTATGCAAAAAAAGAGCTCTCGGTTTAAAAAATCATAAGTTAAATGAAATATAATAGCTGTTGTTTAGCTAATTTGTTAATCATGTGTAATATAAAGCCACTCTAAGTTTTATGTGTGTGTCAAACAAGCTAGGGAGCAGGGCAACTGATACAGAATATTTGAACCGACAACGAATCTCAATAGAGACCAAAGCCTAAGGGGGTAGGATAAGCTCAAGGATAAAGTCTACCACCCTCTTGGATAACTCTTCCAATTCGAAATGGGCAAGGAAAGCGAGCAACTTCCCTAAGTGGATACTACCATTAACTCTCCAATAAAATGAGAAGTTGGAGTGCATCCGGCCACACCACGCCGGCCATCACTTCTCTTTTCATGTAAAAAAGGCTTTAAACAAGATTTTTGCATGATGCACTTATTTGTTGATGGCAACTAAACAGAGGAGAGGCACGTATGTTACAAAATTGCTCATAGTTCATTGTGGTGATCTAAAAAAAGGGGGTCAATTGCTTTTTTAATTATAGCCAATAAATTGTGAGTTGAGAGTGCATAATAATTATCCTAATACTTGTTTCTAGAGAAATTCTAAACTTTTTGCCAATTATGCTCTATTATGTGAAAATTTTATATTTTTAATGCAAAAGACTTAAAAAATATATGTCTAGAAGTTTCACATTTGTGTCAAATTATCGGTATCAAATTATCTAAGAAGTAGCGGACATTTTTTATACATAAAATATATATATTTTGTCCTTCAGAGCATATAACTTTTCAAGCCTAAGAAGTAGCAAATTATCTGCATGGTCCATACTCTCTGTCTCTCATAATACAAAATCAAGCCTATACAATAATTAAGACAGTCAAACCTCAACTTGAAAAGTAGCTATTAAAGAGTCAAGTGATAGTGTTAATGATAGTGATGGTGAAGGTGATGACTACACCATTACACCATTTGTCCAAGTGATAAATCAATTTGAGGAGTCCTATGTGATAGAACGGCCCGTCAATTTGTATACCATTTTTGGGTATATATATAGAGACAGCATCCGTTCATGTTCCGCCAATTTTACGAAATGTGGTGTTATTGAAAATGAATCATTACATTTTCAATAATTTTCATATACCATCTTAGAGGATTTATTCATTTATTTTTATTGTGCCTTTCCCTTGGATTTATTCATTTATAGTATGTATGAAAAACCTATTTTTAATTTAATTTTGTAGAAGCAATACTATTAATCTTAAACAATTTTTTAATCAAGTGATAAGTAAAGCATGGAATTAAAATTTCAACACAAAGCATGAAATGAAAAGTAAAATGAAAGTATGACAGCTTAAACATGGAAAGAAAAAATTAGGAAAAAATAAAAAACATGGAAAGAAATGAAAAAGGGGAGCAAGAGGCAAGTAGTTTCAAGAAAATAAAAATATTTTATAGTCAAACAAGCAGAGCCTACCATTAATTACTGCCACACTACCATTTACTGTTTTCTTTTTCACTTTTCACTTTTCTCTCTCTTCCTGATTTCTTTTTTTCTTTTCTTTTCTTTCTTTTAGTCATTGATGCAGGTTGATGTGTTTTGTTCTACATCAAGAATTAATGGAAGAAGATGGGTCCCACCTACTTTTAGCAGATTTTTAAATAAGTGTCAGTTGAAAAAATGTGTCTCTTATCTTGATATAACAATTATTTTTTGACTAATGTTTGTGATCTTATCACATTACGACAGAGTGGTATTATAGGGTGGGCTTATACTGCACAATACTCTGGCATACACTGAGGCTGGAGAAGGTATTATTTTTTTATTTTTTTTATTTTTTATTTTAACATAAACCAACTTAAAATTCATTCAACATTCAAATTAATGAGTCTGTTGAGTTAGATGGAAATAAACACTGAAAAGTCAAAAAAATAAATCATATAATGTTGTACATAGATGGGGCTAAAAATGAGGATCAAAATGAATTCTTATCTTAGCTCCAATGGAGTGTGTATGGGTTTGTTGGAAATTTTGCCTCCTCAACTATAAAATTAAAGTTGTTTGTCAACGAACTTCCTCCGAGATGATCTTTAAGCATTAAAAACATGAATTGTTTAGTAGAAAACTCAATTTTTCCCTTTCTTGTGTGATCTCATTTTGTTGTTAGTGTAGACTTTCCCCACTGCATGTGGCAAATTCAAAGTAAAAATATATTTTAAAAAACCATAATTTAATTACTCCTATTTAATTGAATCACGTCTTGTTAGACATGACCACTTTAATGCAAACCAAGACTTTGTATCGATAATTTCGAACCACCTTGAAAGTTATTTTGAATGTGATGTGCTTATAGTGAGGCGTGAAAAAATGAAGAAATTGTTAAATGATTTTCAACCGTCTAATTCAATCAATGCTTTTTCATTACAGCAAGTAACCCTACAATAATGTAATAAGATATGACAAATCAATCCAAACAGTAATTTTTATTTGATCCTTTGTCCAATAATTAATGGTGTGAGATATATAACACAAATTATATCATTACATAGATGTCACCCATGATTTTGTAAAACAATAGTCTATAGAGAAAATAAAAATAAAAAATTTCTTGATAATTATATACAAGAAAGTATCATTATACTACACCAGTACACCTTTGCTAAAGAGTAAATATAAATATATATATATATATATATATGAAAACGTGCGTTTTGAACTGTTGGCAAATTTAACATATATAAAGATTGTATAACATTTAGCTGATCATGTTGGCCTTTTAAATATTGTATGACATATGGCTGATCTTCCTTCTAATGAGAACTGGCTCTGGCTTTGAATATTGGATAATTGACGAAAGGGCAGCTTAAAAAAAAAAATTACAATGGTTAAGCAAAAGCTTCAGACTAAGAAAAGTACGGAGTAAGTTATTATCTTTCCTATTCCAACTCATTGTGTTCGTACTCTTCAATCAGACTCGACCTTTTTGCAGTCATGACTCATGTGTTGCAGCACCCAAAAAAATTTCTCACTCCTGATTTTCAAACCCGGACACTGATTGATAAGCTGACGTTGACTTACGATAGGTTGCCAAACAAATAAATATATCTACTCGGTATTACACTATTTTATTACTTCCGTTTTAATATAATTGTACATTTCTTAAATTGTGAGACAACTCTATAGGCGATTATATAAATACGGGGAGTAACTGTTATCTTATTGACTTTTCTCTTTTTATTGCTACATAATTAGTCAAACTTCCAAGGCTTTGCTTAACTAATCAAGCTCCAAGCATTGAAAACTTATTTTCATCTCAAAACCCTGTTTAGAGGTCATTTCATTCAAAAAAAATACACGTTTACTTAAACGGCAATCTTTTCATCTCAAAACTCACTCTAAAGGTCGTATTCATTGAAAAAAAAAATACACATTTTCTTAAACGTCACTCGTTTCTTCTCAAAACTCATTTTCTTCTCACAATCCTCTCTAAAGGTCGTTTTCATTCAAAAAATACATATTTTCTTAAACGTCACTCTTTCGATCTCAAAACAAATTTTCATCTCAAAACCCTCTCTAGGGATCCTTTAGATCTCAAAATTCTATTGTTTTCATAAAACTTTTGAAAGTCGTCTTGAATAATGTCATTTTACATCTTAACTTGAGAAAAGGGATTTTATCAGATAACTCAAAAGTGAGTCTAGCTGAAAAAGTATTAACTGAGACTATAAGCAATCACAATAAATAACACAGCAAATTAGGATATTGAGATAAGAACTAGAAGGGGGTGAGTAGGTCTATTCCACATTCTGGCTTTTGATTAGCCCATATTTTATACATTTTTTATTTTCAAAATTATGTTTGTTAGTACTTTATGGTATTTTATTTTAATTAATTAGTATATTGTTATGTCTGGTATTTTTTCACATCATTAGGCTGCGTTTAGTAACGGGAAACATTTTCTGTTTTCTGTTGTCAACCCCTAAAAAGGCAAAACAAAAACAAAAATCGTGTTTAATAATATGTTTTTGTTTTTCTATAACAGAAAACGTTTTCTATTTTTGTGAAGAAAGAATGAAACATAAAAAAGATATTTCTCATGCTTTCAACACCGCTGAGCAAAAATGTTTCCACTATTATTTTTACATATCTGCTATTCATTTCAAATAAAATGTATGTTATTCATGTTATATACTGCTGATACATTAAATATTAATAAAAGTTATATTTTTACTATATAATTAAAATATTAAATATTAGTGTAAATTATTTTTTATTTAACAAAAATATATATTTTAAATATAATATATTATAAAGAGATCCAAACAACAAGCTACAACGGACAAAATGGCATGCTCCAGTTCAAAAACCTTTATTATTTCTGGCAAACAACACATAACTACACCAAACAAACGGGCAAGCTTCATTTCTATTAAACTGTTTACAGAGAGAGTTGTTTAGAATATGAGCGTAGTTCGGTCATTTAAGATTTATGATATTTTTAATTAAAATATAATTAAAAAATAAGGGTAAAAATGTATATTTACTTCTTTTTAACGATGTTAGAGACTGAAAAATTATTTGGGGGTCTAAGTGATACTTATTTTCGAAAGGTGTCTCTACGTGAGATTTATCAAAATCTCAGGGGGTGTCACTGAAATTAACCTTAAAATTATTTGTGCGACATTGTGTAGTGGCTTAGTGTTACAAGGGGAGACTTGTCCTACATCGAATCTGGATAGGAAGTAACATAGGTATAAATGGGTGGGTATGTAGTAATACTCAACAGTTTGAGCTTTTGAGTAAAAAGGTAAGCGTTCACCCGTTACAGTTGATATCAGAATCAGACCCAATCCTTGATCTGGTGTCAAGCCAAGCACCCGACCCGAAGGGCGTCCGGGTCTTCACCCCGGGTAGGCTGGGTGATCCAACCGCAACGAGGGCATTACGTGAGTTCGGGTGGGGGAGAATATTACAAGGGGAGAATTATCCCGCATCGGATCCGGATGGAAAGTGACATAAGTCTCCCACATCAGATCCGGATGAAAAGTGACATGAGTATAAATGGGTGAGTATGCAGCATTACCCAACTTGAATTTTTAAATAAATAAGTAAGCGTCCACCCGTTATACTTAGCTTATAGAGTGTCTAATTCCCTTAGTTTGTAGAGTGTCCAGTTCGGAAGCAAATCTGCCCATAATAAAATACCCCTCCTCTAATTTGCAAAAAAAAAAATGGGTTCAAATATCCTCCACATGATAACCCCTCTTATGTAGCAGAATACCCCTCCTCTAGTTTGTGAGAATAAAAAAATAAAAAAAAGACAGACAAATATCCTTACATCATGCTAACAACTTCTGCAGCATCTTGGACAATAGAACTCGTCCTTCAACCGTCTGATATAACGTAACAGGGTGGGATACAATTAATTAATAAAAATAAAATAAAAGTGTGTTTTTTATGTGTATATATATATTCCCCAGAACTAGTAACCTATGTTTTCATAATTAATTTTTGGCGAATCCAACATATATTAAATAATATTGTGTGTTCGCTTCAAATGTCAGGCACTACCCTGCTTCACACCTACCATAAAAGCATCTTGTACCCTGTGAAGTTTTAGCAGTTAAAAGTTGAAACAAATTAAAGATTTGCAGCTCAGAAACCATGATACTTGAGGTTTTTCTAACTTTTCTTATTTCGTTCTTATTGATTCTGAAATTGTACCGGAAGACATCTAAATACTCAAAGAAGCAGCTGCCACCAGGGCCATGGAAGCTACCCATTATGGTAACTTGCACCCATTATGGCCCTAGGTAGCTCTCTTCCACACCATGCGTTGAAGGCCTTAGCCAAGAAACATGGACCCTTTATGCATCTCCAACTTGGTGAGATCTCGGCTGTAGTCATATCGTCACCGGAAATAGCCCAGGAGGTGTTGAAGCAGCACGAACTCAAGTGCGCGCCAAGGCCTCGAGTTCTTGCTGTTGAGGTCATCTGCTATAATGGTGGAAGCCTTGTCTTCTCTCCCTGTAATAATTTATGGAGAAAACTGCGAAAGATGTGTGTCACTGAACGCCTAAGCGCCAAACGTGTAGACTCATTCAAATCAGTAAGAGAAGAAGAAGTAGAGAATCTCATACAATTTATTTCATCTTCCTGCCGCAGCAGCAGCAGCCATCCCATCATCATCAAACTAAGATATACTCACTATCAAACAACATAATTGCACGCACGCTTTTGGTAAGGCGTGTGTAGATCAAGGACTGTTCTTAAAAGTGTTGCACGAAGCAATAAGCTAATCAGGAGGTTTTGGGTTGCATGATCTATTTCCTTCACTTAAAATCCTTCATTACATTAGTGGAACCAAGCCTACCCTCCGAAGGTTGCACCGGAAAATGGACCAAATTCTCGACACCATTGTCAATGAGCACACAACCAAAAGCAGTAATGTACCTGCAGCTGCTGGCAGGGAGGAAGATTTGGTTGATGTCCTTCTCAACCTAGACAAGGGTGGTCATAGTACTGATAACTTCTCCCTTCTCACACCTGATAACATAAAAGCTGTCATTTTGGTATATATATATATATATATATATATATATACTACTGTATGTATATATATAGTATTTAGTTTGCGCAATATATTAATGATATTTTTGTGTAAACTTTAATAATTCGTGAAATCATTAATCACAAAATTTACATGAATCTCATATCTTAGAACTTCATGATTTTCACATATCTATAATGCATAAACAAATAGTTATATATAGATATCTCGATCTGTAATTGTAAACTCAAAGAGATCAAGGCAAACGTCGAGATCCTTTCTGCGGAACGAACAACGTGATAAACTGCAATACAAAGTGTGGAAATCGATTTCTCTCTTGGCCTTTTGCACACATAAATATTATACATGTTGTTTTCATTAGCGTACATAACTTATGGGAATATGCACTTTTATAAAGGCAGAGAGAGGGCCAGTTTTCCTTTTTAATAACTTTAATTCCACATCCATCAAAGTAAAAGAATAAATAGGAAAACACTTCTCCAATAATTAATTACCATAAAGGTAATTTATAAGTTTACCAAATAATATAATATTAATCTGATATCTATTTTATTTAACCACCAAATATTATAAGTAAATCACGTGTCCAAATCATGTGGGCCACAATTAAATAAATAATCTTACATTCTCCCACTTGGCACATATGATAACTTCTGTAGTGGTTTAGTAAAATAGTTATTAGTGTGTAGTACCATGAATCAGATTGACTCATTAAGTTGGTCATCGTAAATACCATGGTAAATAAACTACCAATGCGAGTCATGGCGGTTATATGTCCCTAAATGACACAGTCCCTTCCATATACCACAACACTAGTAACCTATTCAACATAGTCTATGAATTAGAAGTATCAATAATGATCTAACAATAATGTCTTTTCCAAGACTATTCCTATTACCATGTATTAAAGTAATACGTACATGTACATTAACTAATAGGAAATATCATAAACACATTTAATCAGCGCAAAATGTCAAATATATATAAGCACTGTTAAACAATCTACAATTAAAAAATAATCATCATTGACTAAATTCAAGACCTATTCTTTTAGCATGTTCCATAAATGTCTTGGGTGGTAGTCCATTCGTTAACGGATTACAATCATAAGTTGTGTGCTTATATATTCAATAGACATTCGTTATTTCTAAACATCTTCTTTAATGGTAAAATATTTCAACTTTAGAATACCTATCATTTTTCATATAAAAAGATCAACAATTGCAATATGAATTTTCAACAATCTGAAAATGGTACACATAACTCCAAATCTTGAAATAAATTCTACAATAATAAATTGTAACCTCAAAGCATGCTACAAATTAAAAATTCATGATTGACAAAGTAATAAAAAATTACCAATTAATATTGTTCTTCCAGCCAAAAGAAACAAATAACCAATTAATAAATATCTTCCTGAGTGTGAGTATATAATCTTTTGTCACATACCAACTTGTATATACATCAAACTTTACAATATATGCATAAGTAATATTTTTCGTTTATTTATCTTCTAGTTAACTCATTCTTTGGGATTGCATTAGGCTGAAATTATCCCCTTTTACGTATGGAATAATACTGGTTGAATAATGTTACATACCATATCTTTCTAGAACTCTTTCAATATATGCTTTCTGAGATAATCCTAAAAATTCACGTCATTTATCATGAAATATTTCTATTCCTATCACGTAGGAAGCCTCATCCATATCTTTTATTTCAAAGTTCTTAGATATAACTTTTAATTTCATATAATAAACTAAAATCACTACTAGCAAATAAAATATCATCAATATATAGAATCAGAAATATAATATTACTTCCACTAACCTTCTAGTATATATACTGATCAACAGTGTTTTCCTTAAAACTAAAACAAATAATAGTATCATTAAACTTAATATACCATTGTTAGGAAACTTGTTTAAATCTATATATTAACATCTTAATTTTACAGACCATGAATTATTTACCCTTTAATGTGAAACCTTCAGGTTGTTCCATATGGATTTCCTCTTATAAACTCCCATTCATAAAAGTTGTATTTACATCCATTTAATGTAACTTTAAATCATAATAAGCTACTAATGCCGTGATATTTTAAAAGATTCCTTCTTAAATACTAGAAAGAAGGTTTCTTTATAATCTCTTCATTCATGACACTAATTTATTTAGTAAAATCATTACTGTTAATGATTTGTGAATATGTAACCGAATTTGTATATATCTCACTATATATCAAAATCAGATTCTTGCAGATATATCACATAATCATCTAGAATAACAGATCTCCTTTCTCTTTGAGATCATCTTAATGTTATTCCTTATGTTCATCTATAATCTATTCATTGGTAATAATCTCATTATGAAGTTATTGATCATTCAATTGTTTTTCGTTGTTTTACGGTTCAACAACTGAAGGAACAATTATTTCCTTAGAAGTTATGGATAAATAAATTTAGATCATAATTTCTTGAATGATCACATTCTTATTTTTATCACTCCCACTGACTTCACCATTCTCAATGAATCTGACATTGCCAGTTTCAATAATTATCGTACTATGTTTAGGATAGTAAAACTTGTACCCTTTAGATTACTTAATATCCACAACATTATGGGTAACAAGGAATTACTTAACATACTCCTAACCAATTCCACAAAAGTACGATTATGTATTACAACTACACGCTTCTGATGTAACATATATAGCAAAGTGTATTGAGCACCAATGCCATATATTTTAAGGAGTTTAGCAAACGTTTCATCATACGTTCCATAATATTCACCACCTCTATATAACCTTATGATTTTCACTTTTCTATCTAGTTGTTTTTTAACCTCATTTATGTATATTTCAAGAATATCCACAACTTGAGATTTTTCATGCAACAAATAGATATATCCATAACGTGAAAAATCAACTATAAAGCCGATAAAATACTTTTATCCTCTAAAAGATGGAATATCAGAAGGTCTACAAATGTCCATATGAATAATTTCAAGAAGCTATGCACTTATTGTGGCTCATTTCTTTGTGTGTTTGGTTTGTTTACCCTTAATACAATCCCCACACATACACCAAAATCATTAAAGTTTAAACAAACTAAACACACAAAGAAAGTATTGCTATTTTGTTATTAAATCCACCATAAGCCCAAATTTTTGCAGTATATTGATGGCTACAATCACCGTCCAACCATGGAAACCACATATAATCTCCCAGAAATCTGATCAACACAAGAAAATTTCAATATTTTTGTCTTCCTGTCCTTGAACAACATCCGGACACTCGTGTTGGAAAAGGAGAAGGACCAGGGACAGAAGACCCCGTGGAGGTGACCCACTAGATGTGGAAACGAAGAGGGTACACAGCCAGAAAATCCAAGGGTGCGCCATGGTTGTATCCAGAACTGCAAATAACCATAATTTTGTTCCCTATTTTCTCCACCCCTTGTAACAAATTCATGGACGATTTTAAAATTTTGGAGGGGAAAGGGGGTGCCAAAGATCGAAGGCCATTTCAAGTTTTACACATTAACATTCAAGAAATTGCGAAAATAGCAATCAAATAAAATCCAACGCTAATTAATCATCAAATCTATCACTAGTTCTATTTAATAATATCCTCTGTACCAAGGTACGCAGTGGATTCCATAACAGAACAATTTTACATAGCCCCACACCTCTACCATAAATATTAGTCAGGTATGTACATTAGAACTAGTAGTTTTACTCAGTGAGCAGGAACTATGTAAAATTGTTCCTTGTGAAATGATCTGATATACACTAGTAATGAAATCAATCAAGTTTTTATACTAATATTTCTCAAGTTGTTTCCAAAGCAAATAAAAGGAAGCATAGAAATCTATTGCAATAGAAAATGTACCCAAAATCAACCTAAGTTAAGATGATACCTTAATCCGAAAGAATTCAAATGCTGGACTCCGAAAACACACACACACACACAAAAGAGGGCGACCCACCTTCATTAAGCAACTGATAGAGGGCAACAACATCAGCACCAGAACAGAATGCCTTGCCGCTACCCTTCAAAGATGAAATCAAAAGTAACTTACGATTCCTAAAAAACTTGGACTTCCAACGGTTGGGGAAAAAGATGCACAAAAATATATTACATTCATAATGACAAACCCAATATCTATGTTTTCTTCCCATGATTCATACCGTCTTTTCAACCTACCAATCTGGAATGGAAAACAAAGTTTTTCAAAATTTAGATATGGCTATGAACTAAAGGACATTACTGAAAAACCCACAAAATAAAAATGGAGAAAATTGGAGGACAGAGGACACACCATGGGATTAGTGAGAGCATTTAGTGTAGATGGTCTGTTGAGTATAGCTGCTCTTGATTTAACTCTTCCCTCAACTAAAACCTGAATTTACAGATAGAATAAAGAACATTTCTTGGACATAGAAAGACGATATGGCTTTCTTCAAAGACCAACATGGATACAAACAAATTTGAGAGCGAGCTAAATGGGTTTCAAAATATTGACCAATTCAAATGCGCACACACATATACATATATATATATAGAGAGAGTGTTCAGATAAACTTAATTGCCTGGTCTTGAAGATCATCATGTTGGGCGTAGTTGGGTAAAGAAGATAAGGTTCTGTAATGAGAGAGAAATTTATATCTATGCAACGAATGCTTCATTGGTAAAAATACTTTCAATCTCTGCATTCTTACTCTCTCTCTTGCATATGATGTGTAGCTAGATAAAGTGTAGTTGTGTACCCTGGTAGGTCTAGGTACTTATGTCCACTATATGTGCGTTTTGCATGTTGCCTTTTATTCAAGTTGAGACAACCCTATAGTTTAGTGAGGTTCCTTTAGTGTGTATATATATTTGTACAGATTATATAGCTATTGTTAGATTAACTAGGATGTATATGTGTATCGGGTCTCTGTTTGGGATGTAGTAGATTAGAACTTATTCGTGAGCCTGACCCACTATTATTTTTCAAGTGTTCGATAGTTCCAGTCTTTGAGGTTGTTCGTGTTAAGAAGAGACAGTTTATTATCACACTTCCGATTTGACGTTAGAGTCTTCTTTACGTTATAGTATTTGGATATTATTTTAATTCAGTTGGATTATGGATTATTGGTCCACCTGATGGATTCCCAAGTTGTAATTTTAATTAATTATTGGCATCAGAGGATTTGTTTTTATTGGAGGTTTATTATTTAGTTTTCTTTCAGTTTTATTCTTTATTCTTAATTCATTTTGTATTACATGCTTGTTAAATACTTTAATTGTTTGATATTCCCTTGTGTTTGGGCTTGGGCCTGATCAACCTATGTCTCGGATTCGAGGGGTATCACAAAGTGGACCAAACAAGTCCTAAATTCAGGGCTACTGGTTAACATAATGGGTTGAATTAGTTCATACAATTAAGGAGGTGAGTAGGCATAAATAGTATCCTTACATATGCGAATAACCATGTTGATATAAAAGAGGAGGTGGGTTAGTTTGTTGCTACAAAGTTGGAAATGTGGTACACTTGGAAGCCAAATGCATGGATGACATCCCTATTAATAATAGGGATTGGTCCGAGTGCAATAAGCAGACTCTGAGCTCCATAATCAATGCCAAACTTGATAGAGTCTTGATAAATGACCTATGGCTGCAACTTTATACTGATACAAAAGCTTATTTTACTCCAGCTTCTTTATCTGATCAATATGGAATGGCCATTAATTGGCATTTCAATTGTTCAGAAGGGCCAAAACCCTTTAAGTTTCTGAAAATCTGGTGCATGCAAGAAAAGGTGAGAAACATTGTGGAAAAGGCTTGGGTGACTGATTGGGCAGGTAATCCATTTCATATCGTTCAGCAGAAATTAAGGTCTGTTAAAAATGCAGTTAAAGAATGGAACAAGAAGATGGGAAGTGTTTCAGATCAAGTCAAAGAGGCAAGGGACAATTTACATAAAAATAAGATGGAAATGATCCTTTAAACTGATAATCAAGTTAATATAAACTTAAAAAGGGAAGTTGCTGGTTATTTAAAACGTGTTCTTGATATTTAAGAGATTATGTGGGCTCAGAAATCAGGGGTAAAATGGATTAAGAAAGGGGATAGGTGTACAGTTTTTCCACAGTATAGTGAAACAAATAAGAGGGAAAAATGCTATTACTTAGCTTGAGAATGTGAATGGGGAACTATCTTCAGATCCTAATACCATTAAAGAATAGTTGATTCAATTTTATACTGATCTTTATAAGGGCAGATGGGGTATACTGCAAGAGGATATGCCAGCTAGGAAAAGCTTTAATCAAGAGGATTGTTGTATACTGGTTAGTTGTATTTCTGCTGAGGAAATAAAGGGTGTGGTAATGAGATTCAATCCAGACCGATCTCCAGGTCCAGATGGTTTTCCAGCTAGGTTTTTCCAAAAATATTGGAGTGTGGTTAGAGTAGATGTGACAAAGGCTGTGTTGTTTTTCTTCAACAATAGCAAGTTTCCTCAAGGTATCAACTCTACATTTCTTGCTTTGATCCCTAAGTTGAATTATGGGTATAAAAGTACAAACTATAGACCTATTGCTTTATGCAATTTGGTCTACAAGGTTATTTCAAAGATTCTGGCCAATAGATTGAGTTCTGTGCTACCTAATTTGATTGGACCAGAGTAGGTGGCTTTCATTAAGAATATGAGATTACATGACAACATTTTACTAGTTTCAAATTTGGTTAAGGACTTCGGAAAGCAATATGGTGAACCTAGCATGACTTGGAAAGTCGATTTGAAGAGGCTTATGATTCTATAGAGTGGATAAGTAGATTAAAGGTTCATGGTTTTAGTGACCAGTGGATTAATTGGATTCAAGCTTGTATTTCTACTCCAAAATTGTATGTCTTGTGCAATGGTGTGCCTGGGTATTTTTCTGCTGCCAGAGGGATTCGACAGGGCTGCCTTTTATCTCCATTGCTTTTTTCTTTTGTTACTGAATATTTCCGTACAATTATGACTCAGTATATTGATAGTGGGAGGATCAAATTGTGTAAATCAGGGGTCAATACTGGGCTGCAAATTTCTCATGTGTTCTATGCTGAAGATTTGTTGCTGGTGGTTAAAGCTGAGGTATCAACAACGAAAGCAATCGATGAAGTTTTCAGAAAATTCAAGGATGTATATGGTTTATAGGTTAATCAAGAGAAGAATTCTGTTATTTTTTCAAAATCAGGGAGATACAAGAGAAGATTAGCTTCTATTCTTCAATTTCAAACTGAACATTTCCCTTTCAAATATCTTGGGTTACCATTGTCAAATCAAAAGTTAAGGGCTGGAGATTTCAGTAGTTTATTGGACAAAGTAAATGCTAGATTATGTCACTAGAATATTATAAGAGGATGTGTGCTACTGATAAAGTGGTATTTGAAAAACCTCTTTTGGCTATGACCCAGAAACTAAGGCCATTATATGCAAACGTCTGGGTGGAAGGTCAGCTAGTTAAAAGGGTGCTGGAAGACAACGAATCAGCCATCAACGCTATTCCTATCATAACCTTAAGGTTACTATACTGAACTTGGATCCATCTAGATTTTTATATTTTTTCTATTATTCATCAATTATCAATGTTAATGATGGAGATAAAGTTAAGTTCGTGGAAGAAAGTATATCGGCCATCTGGGGAAAATTCTTACATGGCCGATGAATGATGTATGATAAGAATCATATGGCTATCAGCTTCATAGGCATAGATGAAATAAGGCAACCAACATCGACAATTATGAAAAGAATTCTGGCCGCTGGTTTCAACAAGTTACTTAAAGAAATCTCATGGCCGATTATAGATCTTCCACGGCAATGATGGAAGAAAATCCCAATAAAGAATCAAGGAGGGAGCAGGTCTTCTAGGCCGCTTCGATTAAGCTAAAAGCTTACTCGACTGAGAAATAATCGGGCATAAGAGAAATTCTATTGCAAACGTTTTCGGCCGACATTGCTGAAATTATTAAAGAAGATGAAAATCTAAAGACTTGGTATGAATTGCTGTCAAAAGCTACAAGGGCATACAAAAATTCAAGAAGATCAATCACCAGGATAATTCCAAACCAGAATAATGTTGTTTTCCTAGTAGAGATGGCCAAATTGACGTTATATAACAACCTGATTCTGGCCGATCATGATTATGCCTTGTTAGTAGTGTTTGAAAGATTTGATGGTGAAGTCCATCATTGGTTTACAAATGGCCAATACCTTTATCGATCAACTTTATAGGAAGTTATGAAAGAAACTTAATCGGCCAGGGCAACAGGCAGATATGGAAAAAATACCGTCTTAGTGGTGCTTTGAAATAAAGAAAGTTGATGATTGTTTTCGAGTTCAATTGTCATATTATTCCAACTTCTAGTTCAGCCATAGTTTATGAAAATACCTTTCCTATATATTTTAAATTTCAAAAATATTATTGGCTTAGACAGCCATAAGGCATTTGAAATTTGGGGGGCTTAATGTTGACACACAAAAATGGATTAAGGGAGACTTCATTGGCCTTAACTTTTCACTACTAATACACATCATTTTAAAAACATCAATAAATAACAATCAACAGAACTACCATTGTCAGTTAGTACATGATAGATTGTGTAGTTGGCCAAAACTACCGCCAATACTAAAGGATCGTCATGGGGCTGCTGAATTCCCTTTGCATCTTTTTCCGAGAAGGTTGAAAGAGATGAGAAAGAAATGAGAAGAGGACTTGAGGACTTGCAATTAAGAGTTTTGTAGTCCCCCAGCGTGATTCGTCAGAGTGATTTGGTGGGGTTGATACGTGACAACAGGCTTGCAAGTCGCAACATCTCTTCATTAATCGTTATCTTCACTTTTTCTTATACATGTAAGTTTACTTATGAATAAAAAAGGGAAGATTAGGTTTTGTGGGATATATAGTGTGTCAGTTACGGATGGGTTGTTATAATTTTTAGAACAATTGGTTGAGTAACTTAGGTCCGCTTTAGTTTTAGGATGAATGGGTTTGTTTTAAGCTCGTATTTTTAATTAATTTAAAGCCTAATTTTATTTATATATTAATATCTAAATAACATATATATATACACACACAAACATTAGAAACCGTTTTGAGATCAACAAGATCTTGAAAATTGATTTTTTATTTATTTATTTATTTTCAATTATTAAACAAACGAACACAAATAGAACTGCTAGAAACTGAAGCTCAAATATCCATTTACACTACAAGTTATGAACAAAAAAGAAATGAGACGTTTTAATTTTATAGAACCTTCTAAAAATAAATTTCAAATATTAATACTTCAAATTTCAAAAATAGACGTTTTAACTTATTTGTCCTGTAAAAAATTTTATATGGCACTTTTCCCTATTACAAGTCCAGAACGCAAAAAATGTATTAAATATTAATAGTGAGATAACTTGAAATATATAATTAATGCAAGAATGATAATATGACGATGATACCAACCAATTTCAACACACCTCTTTACACTTTTACCATCAATGTCATCATATAAAAACCATACTTGGATATAATCATAGCATAAACCCAATTATAGACATTTTATATTATATATAAAAAAAAATTATTTAAAATTTTTTGCCGGTATTTTATCCTATTTTATCCCTGGCGGATGTAAGATGATCTAAGTAAACAAATTTATACTAAAATATCCATAGCATATTTCTACATATAGCATATATATATATATATTTAATAGCTTCATTACAACATGCATAATTATGGAATTCTGTTTAATTTACCAAAAGCCAAATTTAAATATACACATACGAAATAAACTTTGTCATGCCCCCAAATTCAAATATTCTCTAGTTCTACACTTAAATTTGGAGCGTGAACTAGAAATATGTTCCCCATCTCCACTGTATAGTAAAGCCAATATCTTTGCTAGACAAATAAAACAACAAAAAGTAAAGTCATCACATAAAGAAAACCACAACTCAAACCAATCCATACTGCATAAAAAGTTCCATGCCAACATCACCACAAATGTGTTTGGTAAACCATAACACAAATATATAATAGCTTAAATAAAACTAGTTGTTATATAAAACGCATCAACTATTCGCAACTGGATCACCCATTACCTGAATGATAAAATAAAGAGTAAGTTTGCAGTTCAACAAAATGATATTATGTAATACCCCTAATTTTAAAAGGATAGTCTTGGTATTTAATTTATTGTTTTAATTGAATTTTTAAATTCTTTATTGACTTATTTGACTTACTTGAATTATTTGTATTATTTGACTTTATTAATTGGGTTTTTATTTTGTCTTTAATTGTTTAATAAATTTGTTTTGTTTTAATTTAATTGGATTGGTGATGGATTTAATTGTTGCATTTGATTACTGGTTTAGGTTACTTACATATAATTGAGTTAAAATTAAATTTAATAAGATTAGTTAAATTACATTTAGTTAGTTGGCAACGTGAATATATTTTCATGGGGTTTATAGTTTTCATAGGCAGCCGACATTGTATATCCTAGGTTTGCTTATGGGCCGAATTAGACATGGATTAGGGTTTTTTGTGAAAACCTATAAATATATGTAATGAGCATCTGCCTAGGGCTTAAAAATCCTATTCACGGCATACTGGAAACAAGAAACGTAGAGAGAAGTGTGGGACAAAACTGAAGGATTTCTGGAAACACTTAGAGGAAGGACATTGAGATTTTTGAACCGAATCTCACAGGCAAGTTTTATATTTACTCAATCTCTTTGGCGTGTGTTCTTTGCATCCCTAATTTAGTTCCAGGAAGTAATAAAGTTAAATTAATATGGTTGCACAAGTAATTGTTTCAAAACAGTATGTGTTCATGTATGTGTTTTCATTCGGTTTTAGTCTGTTTTGCTTGATTCTTGTTCTGATTGAATTTGATTAATAAGTAAAGAATTTAGTTAACTCTAAAACACCTTAGGACTTAGTTTTGATCAGTTATAAACTTGGGTTGGAGGAACAAAGTTGCCGGAGTTGGAGAAGAAGTTGAACAGCATGTTTCCTTGTAGGTGCATGTTAACCGTTTTTAAATTATTTTGTTTAATTCTTGCTCACACTGAACGTGATTATTAATCAAGGAAGTTAATTAACTTTTGAACACCCAAGGACTTAATTTTAATCAGCAAGAAATTTGGTTTGGAGGATCAACACAGCCGGACACCGCCGGAATTGAAAAAACGACGCAAAGGAGAAGGAGCCTGCTCTATTTCAAGTAGAGCAGGCTCAATTAAAAATGGAGCAGGCTCTACTTTGTAGTAGAGCCGGCTCTACTTGGTAGTGGAGGCGGCTCCACTTTGGGTGGAGCCAGCTCCTCCAAGGTTTCCAGTTTTTTTTTTATTTTCTTTGTTTACCCTGCGAATCTAGGCTACTGTATTTGGAATTTTGAAGTTCCAGAAGGTTTTAGGAATGGTTCTAGGGGTATTTTGTAATGAATAAACTCTTGATAAATTCTAAGAAGGCATGGTAACTCATAATATACCATAAGAAGCTAAATAAGGAACAACCGGAGACTCTTAGGAAGTGATTAGTTTTACAATGATGCGGATAATTCAAGTTGCTTGTTTTAAAGGTAGCAATTGAATTAGGAATTTTATGTGTAAATCATTTGACCGTGGTATTGGATTAAGCATCTCAAATTATATAATGTCAGTTATGCTTAACGGGGAATTAATTGATGTTTACAACGCTTAAGGAAGTTTGTGTGACGACCTTGTTACAGACAATTCAAGTTGCTTGTTTTTAAGCTTAGCAATTGAATTAAGAAGTTTATGTTTAAATCATGAAACAGTGATATGGGATTAAGTTTGTCGACGAATATAATTTCACTTAATGTTTAATAAGAAACTAGTTGATGTTGACCAAGAATTGTTTATGTCAACTTGTGGTATGTTGTGGAGTGATTACAAGTAAGTATGTAGATACTGTTAATGTTGTTATTATGCTTATTGTGAGTTACCGGATGGTTATATTTATTCTCTGCATTTAAAATTCGTTAGAGAATCAGGTACTGGATGTATTGAACAAGCATGCTAGTTAAACATTCTTGTTATGCTTATGGTTGGGTATATTGATATTGATATGTTATGCTGTCATATATATATTATCAATTCTGGATGGATTTTTTGTATGCACCGGTATGGGACGGTGACATACTAGGGGGATTAGCTTAAAAATGCTAAGTCCTACCTACTCTGGAATAAGGGATGGATTAATTACAAAAGTTAAGTCCTACCTGTCTTCTATGTCAGATTAATAAATAATTGAGTGACACTTTGGTTTGGAATGGAATTTAAATATATTTTTATGATGCCACGATATGAGCCTGAGTCTCAGAGTCGTTGGTTAGGGAGCGTATATGCATTGGGATGCATAGCTGGCTATGATGGTTGGATGTGTACCCTGCTAGGACTAGGTAGTCATACCCACCTTTGGGGTGCGCTTTCGCATGGTGCCTACTAGTCAGGTTGAGACGGGCCTGTAGTCCAGTGAGAGTCCTGTAGTGTGATTATATATACATATTTATCTACGAACTATTAGCTATTGTTGGATTGGTTAGGATATACATGCGTATCGGGTCTCTGCTTGGGTTGTAGTAGTATAGAACTTGCATGTGGGCCTGACCCACTCATCATTTTTCAGGTATCGGACATTTCCAATCTAGAGCTTGTTCGTGCTGAGCAGGGACGATTTTCCATTCTACCGACGACGTAGGACTTCTTTCCAAATATTAGATTTGGATTTTATTTTCAGTTTTTACTTGCATTCAGTTTGGGATTTTTATTAGGGGTCCATTAGAGATGGATTCCCGAGTTGTTAAACTGATGGAGTTTTGGATTATCAGATTCTAAGTATTTAATTATAAAGGATTTTATTTTTAGTTCTTCCAGCTTAAACTTTATTTATTAAATTCATTTTGTCATCTGTGTTCGATTAAATATTAATTGTTTGATATCCTTCGGATCTGTGCTCGGACTTGATCACCCGTGGCTCTAGAATCGAGGGGTATCACACATTACCTCAGCTCAATATACAACACTACAATCAATTACAAAATCATATCATACTTAACGAGTATACAAACTATATATTATATAGGAAAGAGTTCATCTGGATGCCTACCACAAACAATTCATAATCGAATCCATAACATATTAGCTCTCTTCCTCCCATCTTTTTTTTCTTTTTATTTTTTATTTTTTATTTTTTATTATACAAACAATATCTATTATGAGTTTGTCAGAGGACCTTTCCGACAGTGGTGGTGAGGGCAATGATGAGGTGACTGTCGGTCCAGATATGCGCATAAAACTTAGTGATGGAACTACTGTAATTTTCAAGAGTTGAGACGCCATAGAGCTGCCAAACACACCACTAAATGCACAAAGGCTCTGGTTCTACCTCCATGAAATCTCCTCCAACAAGGCAACCTCGGCAATTTCCGCCTGGTATTCAACCCTTCCTCCTGTTTTAAAGCCTCATCAATGACTCCCTCCCCTTCCTTACGATCGATATCGGCGATCTCCGTAAAAGCACGGTTCTTACTCCTAATAGTTCAATCATGTCCTACAAGCAGCCGAATGTGATACAAAAAAAAAAAAAAGAATGATTTGGTATTGTATCATTCCTACAGGAGATTTCTCCCCCTCAAATGATCTACTATTACGTTCCTTCCAGATGCACCACCAAACACAGAGTGGTACCGCCCTCCAGAAATGAATAACATGAGGACCCATACCACACCCTCTCCACGAGTCAATCAGACCTCTCGTAGACCAGGGCATAAAACCCTCTAAATACCAAACGGACCAAAGATGAGACTCCAACAGTCGTGAGCCACCTGACAATGTAAGAGGAGTAGATGATTCACTAACTCTCCATCCTTCTTGCATATGCAACACCAATTGACCGGTACCTGTCTTCTCCTTCTAAGATTGTCAAGGGTAAGAATCTTGCCCCAAACGGCAGTCCAAACAAAGAATGCCACCTTCAGGGGAGCCTTCGAACACCAAACTATTTTCCAAGGAAAATTAGCCCAGAGGCAGTGGAAGAAAGAGCGGACCTCAAATCTCCCCTGGGAAGATGAGACCCAAATGAGGGAATCAAGGACTCCCCCACCAATCGTCTGCCTATTCAGCAGTTCCAACAAGCCCACAATGTCCTCTAACTCCCAATCCTGAAACTGTCGCTGAAAACGAACATCCCAGGTGATCCTCTAGCTATCAAGACCGCTCTACCTCCATTTTAAATTTCCAAAATAATCCCTATCCCACTTCTTAAGGTCCTCTTTCAAAAGCCTTAATTTGCTTGCCAGAAACCACATAATTCTCCCACCAAGAACGAACTCTCTCCAAGAAACCCTCAGCACAGAACCACATATTCTCAAATTTGAAAAGCGAACTCCTATTTCCGAATCCGACAACAATCGAGAACTAAAGGAATATAATCCGAAGTCGGGCAAGCCAACGCGACCTGGACAACATCCAGAAACTTCGTCTCCCAATCGCTTGTCACAAGGAATCTATCCAAACAAGAGAGTGTAGGTCCCTACCACTCGACCATATAAACGAAGCACCCTCCATTAGAAGATCAATCAAATGCATTGTCCAGTGGCTTATGATTGTTGGAGTCTTATGTTAGGTATTTTCGGGGTTTCGTAGGTTATGCCTAGATTTGCGAGAGGATTGATGGACGCTTGGAGAGGGTGCGATGTAGGACCTCATGATCATGGACATTGGAGGATGGCACCTTTGTGCTTATGGTGGTGTTTGTGGAGAGAGTGGAATAATAGATTCTTTAAAGGAGATGAATCTTCGATTGTTGTTCTTAAATCTTTTCTTATTAGTTCTTTATGTTATTGGATTTCAGGTAGCCCCTGCCTTAGGACCTTAGGGTCCTTTGGGTTTCCTTTGTTATTTCTGGGACGCGTTCCCCTTTTGAACGCTTTCTATTAATTTTCTTATTTATCAAAAAAAAAAAAAAAGATCAATCAAAAAGTGGTCATCGATAAAGAAAGAGAACTGTTCTGAGGCCATAGTCCAACCGCTTCATATTGATCTTTCCAACAAAGAACGAATGATGTTAAAATCTCCTCCAATACAACAGGGATGCGCCCATCTGTGCTGCACCGAATCAAGCTCCTCCCACAACAAATGACACCTATCATCTTCGTTCGGACCATAGATACTTGAAAAGATCCAATGGAAACCATCTTCCTCCAACGAAAAATAATTATTTACTGAGAAGTTGCCAACCCAAAGGTCCCAAACCCATCTTTTGTCCCACATCACAATAATGCCTCCCGAGGAACCCAAAGCATCCAAAGAAATCCAGTCTCCAAATCTACCTCCCCAAAGACTCCTAACAACAGAATTCGAGGCCGAGGCTAATTTTGTTTCTTGCAAACATACGACATGCGGATCCCACTTTCGAATAGCCAATTTTACCCCCCTCATTTTTTTCCTGGGTCATTTAGACCATGGATGCTCCATGAAATAATGTGTATCTTCATTGACAAACAATAGAAACCTCCTTTCCCTTCCCTCTTCAGCTCCCTCTACCCCGTTCTTTTGAAACCCCTGTTTTTCCTTCATCATTAACATATGAAATGAGATTCCTTACCTCCCACTCCCCTTTTTCCGTGGAAATCCTACCCGTCCTTCTTTCCTTTCAGCTTGTTTCAACATCGTAAAACATACTCATAGCCTGACACCCCACCCCTATTCCAGGTTCCCCTATAAGGCTGCCCACATCCCCCTCATTCTCCCTCATCCATTCATGCTTCAGCATTTCTACACTCATCAACCCCATCCCCAACTTTAGCTCCCTCAACCCACCCCTTCTCTGGTTCCATCATGTCCGAAGGAAGTAGCAGATCCTCAACCGCCGTGTCGTTGCCATCCCTAGAAACAATCCCTATCTCCCCTTCCTAGGAAAATACCAACACACCATCCCGCTCATCAAGAGCAAATACAGAAACAGAAGAGAAACTGCCTTCACAATGGGTACCAAAAACATAATTGTGTACATCATCGCGAACATCTGTCCAAACAAAGAAGCTTAGCCCTGTAAAGGCCTCACAAAGTTGAAGTTCCCTAATCACAGTAGCAGTAGAGCCTTCACATAGTCGAATCTAAATGTTACGATTCACATTGACAGTTACATTCCCAAACCTCTCACTCTGAGTTAAGAACATACCCTCCTTCCTAGATTTCCCATAACACAGAGCCCCTTTAATGTTGCATCAGAATCTTCCACAATACCTTCCTTAAAAAAAGCCACAAACACAGAAGAATGTCTTCTAGAAACCAAACCCAAACCTCCCTTCTCCAAACCCAAACCCTTCAGCAACATACTAGAAGAAGGGGAAGAAGAAAGTGCAGAAGAGGAGCTCGAGCCTTCAGGAAAAGAGGTTATACCCGGGATAGAGCTTTTGTGAACACATTCTTGCTTTTCTTTTCTAGACCAGCATTTTGGATAATGGCTAGAAGAGATTTTGGCCTGAATTAAGGACAGTGTCATACATACCTCCATAGGCTGATTAATCGGTCAGAGAGTAATTCCAAAAGGATGATTACAGCAACTCCATACTTTTGCAATCCATTCTGCAATCCCAAACTAACACGTCTCCAACGTTCGATATCATACCTAGACAAAAATCCTTCGTGGACGTCAGACTCAGCATTATCGAACTTCTGGGAAAAGCTCTGACTTGATCGTTTATGTTTGATAATTTTGGGTCCTTTGTCATAAGATGTCGTCATTGAATCGCGATCTTGGAAAGGAGGTAGACCAGCCATCTTCTTCTGCTGTAGATGACTTGGATCTTGTCCTGTAGGGCTGCTGTTTCCATTAATTAAAGAGATAATCAACCTATTTTTTTTGGCCCAAACTTACTTTTCTAGAGCATGAACGCTCCGAGCCTAAAACAGACTTTGCTGGCCCAGCAGAAAAGCCACTCACATTTGCATCCTCACTTGATTTCTTTTGCACGAACAGATGGGCTTTGCCCCACTTTAGCTTTCCCAATTTCAAGACATGTTGCGCCTCAGCTTCAGAATGCAGTCTGAATAGGAAAAGACCTTCAGCTAAGCAAGAAACCCTCACTCTACTTGCAATCTTCCAGATCTTTGCCTCCCAAGCTTCGATCCTTTCTAGGCAATCCACCACTTTGTCTACTGATGACTGCCTCATGTTATACATTTAAGCCCTCTTAATTGCACATTTTAGCTCTTTAAGTTGTTTCTATTTTATGCTTTTATGTTATTTTTGTGTTTTTCTTATTTTCAGGCTTTCATTCTAACATTCAATTAAGATCATTGATTTAGGGTCTTTAATGATGCTTCTGGGGAGTTAGAAGATTACTATATCTTTAGGCCACTTTATAATGAAGAACGAAGGTCATTTGGACAAAGAAAAGAATCATTCCATAATTTTTTGCTGAAGAGAACTATGACCAGTCTTCAATAAAACGGCATAACTCTTCCCATTCATGGAATCTCGGACGGGGATTGGTACCATTGGAAAGCTGGTTTCAAGACGGTCAGTTTAGACTCAAGAATGACCTGATTTTGATTTAAAATGAATGAGTTATGGCTATTTTACTAACAGGTGTCCAACCAGACTCAGAATAAAGCTGCCTCAAAATTCAAGTCCAAACCAGTAGCTGAGCATTTGGACAACCAATCGTCAATTGCCAAGCATCAAAACTCCAAAGCACTCATTTGCATGCGCTTGGGGCCATGGCATTGGATGACCGGTCGTCCAAATTGGCGATCGGTCGTCCACGCCAACCTATAGGGCGGATGATTTTCGGGGATATGTGAGGTCTTGGTGGGAGGGGATTATGGTGTCATGTGAAGTGTCACTCCCGTGATTTTTTGAGGGTGGCGCCCTTATGGAGAATAGGAAGATCCTTTGATGAAGAATCAAAGAGGAATCTTCTATTGGGGTTCTAAAATTTCTTACTGTTATCACTCTTTCTTGTTTTGTTATAGGGAACGATTGTTAATCTATAGAGGAGATAGTTGATTTTTTAGGTTTGAGATAGTTGATATTTTGGGTTCCTTGGGTCCCCTCTAGGCCTTAGCCTTTGTGTAGTTTCTTTTCTGGGGTGCGTTCCCCCTTTGAATGCTTTCTAATCCATTAATACTTATTAAAGAAAAATTGGAGGTCTTAACTATTTTTTAGTCTTTATATGCATTCACTTTTTTGTTGTAAGGGTAAAGTGCAAAGAAACCCTCGTTATATAGAAAATGTGCAAGAAAAACCCCTACTATTTAATATGTGAATACAAATTCGTATATATTTTCAAAATTTGGAGCAAATTTCCCCCTAATGTGTGTTGACCATCAATTTTGACCAATTATTTCCAAAAAAAAAACCCAAAATACCCTTAAAAATACATCTATCCAAAGATGCCAAACAACCATTAAGACTATCTCCGACGATCGATATCCGACAACTGATCCACATCCATAACTACCTCCTCAGTAGTCATGACACTCTCCGACTCCTCAATTATTGACCCATTATTTTCACCAATATCCATTCCCTCTCTCTTCTTGCTCTCTGCCAAGCTTTAAAAAGTTTCATCCCCACCAAACTCCATGATTACAATCCTCATTATTACAATTTAAACAGTTTCTTCACATAACATAGATTTAAGATCAAATATTCCGGGTAATATAATCTCTCTTATTTTGTTATGTCACTCTTTCTATTACAAAGACACCTCCACTTTTTAGTCTATGTTAACGTCGTGTCTATAAAGTTATATTCAATATATGAAAAGATTAATTTATGCATACATGTCACCAACCCGCATTGCATGTAATTGTTGTCAAGACATATAGGCTAGCTATATCCACTCGTATGTTTAGCAAAAGACAAGAATCCAAGTTGTTGTTAAAATCCTTGCTATATATCCCTTTGATTATAATAATGTTTATGTTGTTTTGTGAATCATGCAATGCGTATGCCATTTTTCATGTAATTTGGTTTTACTTGATTTGTTCATTGTGCTTCTATGAGTTTCTTTTTTCAGTTTGTTTCTTGCCTAACTCTTCCCCCCACCCTCTCCTCTCACATGATACCAATTATTCAGTGGGCTGCTAAGATGGTTGCACATGTTTTTACTGTGGATTTCAATAAACCTCAAGCCTTCGAGGTTTTTATCTTCCATAATATACTTTGGTACCTTGATTGTTTAGATCATGCTACAAATTACAAATTTATGGATCAGATGGAATATTAATGAATAACATTACATCACTGTAAGTGTTTCATACTCATTTTCTAAATCTTAGTTTTCCTATTTTTGTGTTGTTTTTCAAAATTCTAAATTGTGTAATCAATTATCTAATATGGATTTTGATTATTTTCAAGTAATTGTTTCTCTTCTTTGAGTTTGAACTTATTTTGCAATACTGATCAAAGATGTGATATGCTGCTGCTACTTTTTTATTTTCGCAAGAAATATACACACCCCTTTGGAGACTTGATCTGTCACCTCTTACTTTGGGAGGTAAAGGAGTTACTATTAGACTACTTGCTTTGTCACTTGGATTTTCCTTGTATCTTATGATTGTTGCATAACATGCCTATACAAACAAAATTTTGTTTCCTCAAATATTTCCCTCCTCTGGGTTTTTGGCTTTCCTTTTCTTTTGATAGGTAAAATTTGTTTTGATGTGATTTTTTTTCTTTTCCTGTAGGTAAAATTTGCTTCGCTGTGGTATTTGGTTAGCTTAGCGCCTGTCTGAATAAACTTTTTCTCTCAATGAATTATGATCCGTAAATTTTACTTGATTATGTCATGTGAGTTTTGATAACTTTTATGGAAAGAATAGTTGATTGGAATCTTTACAAATTATTTGTCCGCAAAACCTTTTAGATTGTAATTTGAAATTTTTCGTCATGTGCGGTGGTCCTTAAATTTTACTTGTCATGCTAGTTTTGCTAAGTTTTACTCAAATAATAGTCGATAGGAATCTTAACAAATTATTTTACCGGGAAGCTTTTTAGATTGTACATTGAAAATTTGTCTTGTGCGGTTCCCCTCTCTCTTGTTGGGTAAACCATGTTTTACCTTTTGGGATTTTGGAAGCCCTAATACTGATGATGATGACTGCTACACTTCAGCAGCCTACTTTCTGAGATTTCAAAACTACAACCTGAATTTCTATAAGCATCAGCTAATTTCAATTGTCATTTTTGGTTATCTTGATTATTGAATTAATTTTCAATTATCAAGTTCACCTTTGTGATATAATCATCATAAAAAAACAAAGAAAATCAACCAAACACGCGTTGTTTGGATAAAAAGTTGGGAAAAAAAGAAAATAAAAAAATAAAAAGAAAGAAAGAAAAGAAAGGATAATTAATTATGAGAGAAAAAAAAAAGATAACAATATCTCATATTCATGTTTGGATAAATTTTGAAGGAAAAGAAAGGAAAGGCTAGCATACTTGTTCGGAAAGGGTCAAGCAGAGAAAAGAAAATAAAATAAAAAAATAATGTTAACCAATTTATTATTATACCGTAATAGTAAGGTAGGACTCATGTGTCTTTTAAAAAAAATCAATATTATGGTAGTGTTACTTAGGTTACTATCCTTTCTCCCCAAATCTTCCCACTTTTGAAATGATAGCATATGGGAGATTGGGAGGGATAAGTTTGTTGACCTTAAGGATTTCATCCAAGGATAATCTAGGTGTTTTGATGATAACAAACCATTAATGATGTTTAAGGACTAATGTTTACATTGAGTGTCATATAGATTATTCACAATCAAATAATGACCTCAATGAAGCACTAAAGATCATTCAAAGAATTCCATTACTCAAGATCACATCTATGGAAAGCAAAGAAGACAAAAGAACATAAAGTTGTAAGGAACCAAATGCAAAGTCCATCAAAAGATAGCTTGGACTACAATGAGCAAGAAAGCAACTCAAAGGAAGGAAGAAAGCAATAATACCTCGAAACCTACACGATCATGGCCAAAGCATGAAGAAAGGGATAGATAGGATGGTGAGTGTTTAGGATTCAATGTCAAAGTATTTATGAATTCATTTAAAGCTCATCTCTAGAGGATCATGCATATCATCATTATCATTCATAAATTCCTATATCCATTAGCAATAGAATATGAACTTCATCATATATGACATATGGAGTCTTTGCTAAATAATGAGTTAGTTCAAGCTTGATAAGCTTTGAAAGAACTCATTACTTAAGCTGAAAATGCTAGGACCATGCACATCAATTATATGAATTATTTTGGTCCCTAGAAAGTAAAGGTAAAGACATTGAACTTACTCTTTCATCTTTAAAACCTTTGTTACCAAAATTTGGTAAATGACTCTAGGACACAATGCACTTGAAATTTATCATCATTTTATGTCCCTAGACTCTTAGAAACTGGACTTAAACTAAATTGAACCATACATCAAAGTACTAGGTGCTAGAAAGATGGCTATCTCATAAGAAGCAATTTTCAACCCAGAAAATTTTCAGACTAGCCTGTACTAAAACTGCTATAACTATTTTTGTAGTTGGATTTTTTAAGTAAGGCTGGTTGCATTAGAAAATTGACTTCAAGCCCTTGAGTTTAGACTCAAATTTCACCTAAAAAGGATTTGAATTGAATAAGATATGAGCATCACAAAATGCATGTTTCTGGTCTGCGAAATTTCTGACCAGGTTGCATTAAAACGGCCATAACCATTTCTGTGGTTGGAGTTTTTGAGTAAGGCCGATGGCAATAGAAAGCTGACTTCAAGACAATAAAGTTAGAATCAAATTTCACCTCATTTGGAGTTAAATGGACTGAGTTATGTCTATTTGAAATCATACACAGCAATGGAGCCGCCTCCATTAAAAGTAGAGCATGCGCTTTTCATATTTCCAAGAGTAGAGCAGCCTCCCACTTTTGGGAGCCGCCTCCACAAGTGTAGAGCCGACTCCATGATGAGTATAGCTGACTCTTTTCCTTCCAGTAGCTAAAACCTCTACAAATACCAAGGGAATGTCTAAGCATAATTGACACACCATTTGAGAGACATTACATTGCAAAAGAGAACTTTTATTCTCATCTTCTCTTCATCTCTCTCATTCACTCTTATTCTATCTTGAGAGATTCTAGTAAAGATTAAAAGGGTTTTTGCTCTTGTTTTAATCTTCATAAAATTTGTACATCTATCTTTGAGAGATTTCTTATACTTCTTGTATTAACCAAGGACAAAATAGTCAATTTACAAATAACCAAGGACAAAATAGTTAATTTACAAATAAAAAGGGAAATTTGACTCCAAGCAAGTCAAATGAGGTCCATACAACCTAAAATAATCATTTCACAACATTCTAAAAGGTTCTAAGAACTTTGGCTAAGAATCCCACAAGATTCCCATTCCCAGTTTAAGCAAAATCTGACACTGTCTTACAAAAATATGAATAACTCCCACTATGATTTGAATCTAAGAATGAATTTAGTACCATTGGAAAGCTGAATCAAAATCCTTGAATTTAGGCTCAAGAATCACCCCATTTGGATTAGAAATAAAGAAGTTATGACCATTTGAAGTCAGAGCAATAGTGATATCCCAAACCTGAAGAATAAAGAATTAAACCATTTAGGTCGACCGAAACGAACCCAGAATGGCCCAAAATCTGAAAAATGAAGGAAAATCATTTAGGTCGATCGAAATGTACCCAAACAGTGTTTTTAGCTACTGGAAAGTGAGTTTTACTATCCTAAAAGCCATCAGTTGACCGAAATGACTCAAAATGGTGCTGAAAGACCTGTTATACACCAAAAATGTTGAGGCTTAACCCAAGCCTCAATTCCCATTATGAATTTGTCCAAAAACAAATCTTTAAAGCTGTACAAGCATCCCAATAATGTACTTTACATATTGAAATGTGTTACAATGGCCCATAGCCTCATTACATATCATTTACTCCAAATCACATGCCAAACCTCCAAAGTTAGAGAAATTACATTTCAAAGGCAAAACTTGGAATCTAAAAGCATACACTTGAACTTTAAAGTTTGTGGCTTTTGGCCTCAAATCATACATATCAAATAGGTTTCAAATAGTGTATCTAAGTACACTTAACATATTATAAGGCAAAAACAGCATATTGAACCTAACTAAGTATTACAATTTTATAAGTAAAACTTAAACATGTTAACACTTGCATGTGAACAAGAATACATTTAAAAGAACTTCAAATCTACAAATCACCTAAGGCAAATGCAGATCCCCAAATCTTGAATTATGTACCTGAAAAATGTCCCCGGTAACTTTAAGGTGAGTAACATAAAGCTACTCGTAGGAGATGAGCATACAAAGACCTAATGTTTTACAAGTTTGCATAATTTAATCATTGTGATTCATTCCACCTAGCGTCTATGTCAAGAGTGAGACCCAAGGACCATCCTAAGCTACCTTAAACATTTCTAGCATAAACCACATTTTTATGCAATTAAACAATAAAGGAGCATAAGGTACAATGCAATAAGACATAAATTATCAACTTAAAATCTAAAATAAGAAAAGAACTAAAGTGGGTCATATCACCTAACGTCTATGTTTCAAATGAGTCTATAGGATCATTCCTAAGCCACACTTGAACAATATAGCATAAATGTACTTAACAACATCAAGATTGCAATGATTCATTAAAAATCATAATGCATAAATGTACTTAACAACATCAAGATTACAATGATTCATTAAAAATCATAATGCATAAATGTACTTAACAACATCAAAATTGCTATGATTCATTAAAAATCATAATACATAAATGTACTTAACAACATTAAATCGCCAATAACCAAAATTACAAGTCACAATTAAACATTGGTTGTCAACTTGAAATTGAATACGAAATCAAATAGTGGACGACTTGGACATCAAATCTCGAAGTAAAACCAAGACCTAAACGGTTATTCCAGGCACTAACCCGCTGAGAATATTACCCTAGTGCGCATTATAAATTGGGGAGACCTCATACCTCCCGCACTAGAGCCAAACTTTAGCCATATCTTTGTAACAATGTCCCAAGTGACTCCAAAATCAATCACAACTTATACGTAATTAAATAATGCACGAAACCACCTTCTATGCACAAGTAGGTTGAAACCACACAATGCATGCCTTAGAGTTTCAATTCTAAAATGCATATATAATGTCAAATACAAAGTGTGCAATTCAATACACAAGACAATAATATATTCAATATTGGAAACATGTTCTCATGAATATAAATTTAACAACAATGTTATTCAATACTTAAAACACAACCAAGTGAATACACAACAAGTCCAAATCCATGATCTAAACATAGAAACAACTTCTAAAACATGATTAAATCCATGAAATAATTAGATATAATTTAATTAAATAAAAATAATTCAATTCTCTAGATTTCAAATCTATTACAAATAGCCTCAATTTAATGTATGTTAAAGAACATAGCATGGTCATCAACAATATCAAGTTAAAAATCCAATTAAGTGCACAAAACACCTAAAATGAAATTAATTAGTTAACAATTTCAAATGTCCTCAAGTTCACATAGGTTAAAGAACATACCAAGGCCTATTTTAATAGCACATTATAAGTTGATTTCATGCTAGTTACAACCATGTGAATTAAAATTTCATAAAAGAAAATTATTAAATTAAAGTCTCAATACTTATTCAAATGTCCTTAATTTAATATATGTTAATAAACATATCAATGTCTAATTTAATAGTATGTCACAATTTAATTCCATTACACATACAACCATGCGAATTAAATCTTATATAAAGAAATTATGGACAAACACATGCATACAAGTTGTATAAGCTTGAAAAGCATTCAAGACAACAAAAATATAAACTTATAAATCCCCTACCTTAATTTAAGATGAAAATCTCAAATCCCCACTGAAATGAAACCGCTCTGAATCCTATGAAATTTCGGGGTTTTGTTAGGGACAACACGGTGAACATTAAACCCCAAGGAGGTCACACCAAAATCCAAACTTGGCTTCAAACCTGAACTCAAAAAATGGCCAAAACGGGATTCCAATCGGTTGGAATCGAATGCCTCGTGAAGGCGGATATTAAACACTAAGGCACTACGGCACTACGGCATTTTACTAAAGGAAAGTGGCCGAAAAAGAAAAGAGAATGGTGGCAGCCCCTTGGCTTCCATGGCTACCGGCCAAGAGAGGAAAAAGATGAGAAAGTTGACTTTTCGTTTACTAACCCCCTATTTATAGAAAAACCTTAAAAGTGCCCTAAACAGGTCCCGTCCGGTCCGAAAAAGTAGAATTTGAGCAGACGCGCTCAAACGGCAAAACACCGTGAACAAAAAAGAACTGAAATGAGATAAAATGAACAACGGAAGAAACGACGTTGAAAATTGAGTCCCGAACAGAAAGATATGCCCCGAACAAGTTCGGTGGCAACTAGGGTCAAAAACCCTAAAACTGGGGAAAACGACCAGAAGACAATTCTAAGAGTACATGACTCAACGAAAAGTGAAAATGAATCCCGTACGAGGATCTAGACTCAAAATGAGGCATTTTGCAATAACTTTCATTAATTGCACAATGTCCCCTACAAAAAGTGATAACTGCAAAACTGGCCCAGAATGAAAATATCTTCCAAATGATATTTTCTTAAAAACCCCTAAAATAAATATTTTCAAAAGATATTTATGAAAACACCCCAAGAAACAAGAATGTTTCGGAAGAATCTTTTCATCCACGCCCCTACGGGAATAGGAAACAACTGGCCAGCTTTTCTCCAAAAGTAAAGTGTTGAACCAAGAGGGGGGTGAATTGGTTAAACCTTTACTTTTAAAATCTTTCTCACACCACTGAGTAAGCATTCAAAGAACAGATAACACAAGATTTATAAGGAAACCCTCTTAAGTAGGGAAAACATTGGTTCTTGGCCTCAACCAATAAGCAATCCACTAGTTGTATGTATCTTGTTACACATTCAGCTGTCTCACTCTCTGCATACACCCAGGCACCAGAATAGACACTAGCTTTCACAACCAATACACACACACTAGGATACTTCAGTGCATCCACGCACTCCCCTTGTCTGAAGCACCCATACTTGGACCCAATAAGCTCTCAATAGCTTTGCCACAAATGGGGTAAGGATGTAAAGCCTTACTGCCACTCAACTGGGGGATGAGGTACGAAGCCTCACTGCCACTCAACAATGGGTGAGGTACGAAGCCTCACTGCCATTTACACAAGGTGTCAGCACACCCAATACAATAAGAAATTGCAACAAATAGAAAAATGCTGGACAATGCAGAACTCTAAATTACTGCCTTAAAACTGCGATCCTCTACATCTACGGTCTGAGGGGTAAAAAGAGAATTCCCTTTGAGATAAATTCACCAGCTCCCCATATAGTCTTCTTTCACTGTTGTACTCATGATCATAGCTTTGTATAATCAAATACAGCATGAGTATATCACAGGTTCAGTCCAAATACTTAGATCAGTACAAAATGGTCCTCGGCACAAAATAATTTCAGTACAAAATAGCCTCGGCACAGAAAGTCTTCAACATAGAGTACTCAAAACCAAAGCATATCATAGTATCACAACCAATTCAACTTCAATAATCTTGATTCATCAAAATATACTAGCTAGTAGCATAGATCAACAAGAAATAGCTAAGTATAATCAAATACCACTTGAATCCAAGATATCTTCAGAAAACAGAGCTTAACCAGTGACTACACTGTCCGAATTCATTTTCAGCATATTCTTAACACAAATGCAGTTTGAACAAGTGTAAGAAGATGAATTATACCTGTATCAACTCTCAGAATTGACTATAGAAGCTTGAAACCCCAAGTCACTCTTCAATACAGCCCTTGCATCGGCATCTTTGACAGCAGCCTCATCTCAGCAAACAGAGCATGCCTCATAGTTGATTTAATGAGTTTTTCTTGCATGGATCATCATCAAATAACAGAGAAAAACTTGTTTGACATAGTATACATGAGGGTTCTCATGAGCAGCTCAATGTGCAATAATAATTTCAGAGGCTTAAACCCTAAGGAGCCTTATAGCAGTATATTTATAGTGACTATAAATAACACAAGGCCTCACACATCACAAATATACACCTGTCATTTTTCACCAATGATTGGGAGAGCACAATTCAGATATTTTCAAAGCAATGGACCAATGTAGGTGTGCCACCTCAACTAAAATTGTCACTGATCTACCAGCCATAACAGGTTATAGGTTTGAGTGCTTAATTCCATTTCTGTCCAAATTTAGCCTCCAAGAAAAACATATAATAGCTTTTTAGGACCACTGAGACGTGTCACATTCTTTTCTAGGACCACTGAGACGTGTCTCATTCTTCTCTAGGGCCACTTAACAAGTGTCACAATATTGAGCATGGCTTCACTGTCTGAGGCTGAACTATCACTGTCCGAGGCTGAGCACCTGAGCAGCTAACCTTCACTTTCAGAGGCTGAGGCATTGTAATACTGAAGTACTGAACCTTCAATGTCCGAGGCTGAGGCATTGCAATGTCTGAGGCTAAAGTGCTGAACGTTCACTGTCCAAAGCTGAAGTGCTGAAGGGCCGAGGCTCAGAAGCCGAGCCGAGGCCGAGGCCGAGGCTGAGGCTGAAATAAAGCTTTCTGAAGCAATACTTTTTGACATTAAAGGGCAAACATTCCTTAAGGCAATTTAGGACCAACATAAAGTTACGTGTTTCAAGGAAATTAACTGAAATGAAAACTCATGAAGTCAAAACTCAACTCCGAACATAAAAAGTAAGGTTGTGCCAACAAAGTGACGAACGAGAAAAGGCGAAAAGTGAATAATGTTCAAAAAGTGAAAATGCAGAAATGACTCGATCCTTAAAGGAAGTTGTCAATCCAAAATAAAGAGTCTCGAAAACCATTCTTGAGCACTCAAGATGACACTAAGTGACGAGAAACCAAACTTAGAAAAGAAAAGACAACGGAAAGAGAAAAAAATATCCGTAAAAATCTGAGAAAAAAGAAAGGAAGGAAAATGACCAGGTTATTACACTTACTGATCTTAAAACAAATACCCAACTTCTTCATTCTCATTCACAAGCCATAGCAAAGCTAGAGGCACAAGTTGGGCAAACAGTGAGTACTTTATCTCAAAGAGATGATGGAAAACTGCCCAGTCAGCCAGTAACCAACCCCAAAGAGCAAACTTATAGATTGATGACACTAATCTTTCAAGTGTTCATCATGAGCAAGTTCAAGTTATCACTACACTAAGGAGTGGTAAAGTGGTTGGTAACCAATTTGAGGAGCAATGGGAAGAAAAAGAAAGTCGTAGGATTCCCATTAATCATATCATTCTTATTCAACATCCCAAGGATGTTCCCTCAATTACTGCTTCATCAAGCTCCAAAGGAGTCGAAGATGAAGTCACTTCTTTATCTGCTTCGTACTTTGAGACAGCTTATGAGCCAAGAGCTCTTTTTCCTAAACGTCTCAAGGAAATCTCCTACTTTGGTAAACACGGGGAGAAAATTCAAGACATGCTAGAGGTTTTTAAATAGGTCAAAATCAATCTACCTCTCCTTGATGCTATTAAGCAAATCCCTGCCTACTCTAAATTTCTAAAGGACCTGTGCACTCAAAAGAGAAAATCAAGGAGCCAAGTTCCTAAGAAAATTTGTCTCACTGAGCAAGTCAATGCTATACTTTAGCATAACACTCCTCTTAAGGTTAAAGATCCTGGTGCTTTTACCATCTCTTGCATAATTGGAAACAATATGATAGAGCGAGCACTTCTTGATCTTGGAGTGAATGTGAATCTCATTCCTTACTTAGTGTATGAGAACTTAGGTTTGGGAGATCTAAAAGCTACGTCGATTGTTCTATAGCTTGCTGACCGTTCTATCAGACAACTACGAGGTATCATTGAAGATGTACTCATAAAAGTGGACAGGTTCTATTTTTTGGTCAATTTCTTAGTTCTTGATACAGAATTAGTCAACGATTCCAAGAAATATATTCGAGTCATTCTTGGGCGTCCTTTCCTTGCCATAGCGAATGCTTGCATTAACTATAGGACTGACGCCATGGATTTATCTTTTGAAAATATGAAAGTCAATCTAAACATCTTCAATGCCATTTATCATCCCCATGATGATAGTGAATGTTTCTTCCTTAATATTATCGATGAGTTGGTTGAGGAATCATTCCCAACTATTCTATCTAATGATCCTTTAGAAGCTTGTCTGAATCACTTCAATTTTGAGGACTTCGACATCGAATCCTTGATTGATGAAGTGAATTCTATACTCAACACTACTCCTATCACAGATTTTCGTCCATAGAAATCTATAACCGAGCCTCTTTCTCCACACTATTTATCCCTACTGGTGATCATTGCTTCTAATCTTACAAGTTCCCAAGAAAACTGATAAGTGCCGAATATTGCCTATTCAAGCACCCTTAATTACATTAGTTAAGCCTATTATTTGATCTTTGTATATAGATTATCTTCATTTTTGAGTTTTTGTGTTTTTGCAATTTATTTACTAAAAGAAACAAAAATAAGGTTTTAAGGGTTTTTGAGAACATGTCATATCGGGCCTAAATACCAAGTGATTTTGAAGAAAAGATGGTCTAAACATTTAATGGATATATTCAGCACTACAGAAGAGAAGAAAGAAGCCAAGCATCATACTTCGCATTCGGACGCCAGCTCTCGCATCCGGATGTTATGCTTCGCGTCCGGACGCCAACCTATGGGTCCCTATTTTGAATAAGTCAAAGTTTTTTCCCTTTTAAGTGGGAATTTGAATTTTAATGAGTTGGTTGTTTTGAAACTCATTTTGGGATTAAGAGGGGGCAAAGGCTTGAATTTAAGGAGTTAGTTTTTGATTCTAAAGAGATATTGAGAGAGAAGGTTTTTCTATGCTGAGTTTTGTAACAATGGGGCAGCAAGGGAAATCTTTCTCTTCTTCAATCCTTAAAGTTGCTACCATGTCCATGAGGAACTAACTTCCTTCTTATGGAGTTGATGTAACCTAGACCGAGGAAATATGTTGTAATTGCTATTTCAATTTGGAGATTTATCTTGTATATAATTGATTTCATAAATTAGAAGTTGTTTACATTGAATTGATGTGTTTTTACATTGAATTACTGTATGTGAGATTTGTTTGAATATATAGTTATATTGATATGTTTATCTTGTCTTAGAAATTATATTGGCACAATTATGCACTTGATTTCCTATAGTGACAATGGGAATGAATTTATGAAATGGTTATATTGGCATGTAATTGAGAATTTATATAGATTATACTTAAGGAAGATGAACCATGCTACACCTTTAGATTAATTTCGTTAGGTAGATAGTCCATACCAACTGAAGATAATTTATGATAGATAATTGAATTTCATGTGCTGCAACATATAATTGAAAGACCTTGATAGGCCATGCCCAGGGAAGATGGTTCATACCACAACTTAGTTTAGGTGGATGAGAAATACCAACCAAAGATGGGTTATACTTATTCCTGAAATGTATGAATTTCTAGAAGATGTTGTGGTTGTTTTATACTTCTACACATCATTTTATATACATAGTTGTTTATCCCCAAGTTGAATGCAATTTAGCATGTTTATGAGGTTTTGGTGAAATCAATTCCCTAGACTTCTCTCTTTACTTTCTCAAATCAATTGAATCCTTTGATTTTCTGTTTTAAGTTTTAATTTTATGTTAAGTGACAAACAAATCAAATCATCATATCTCTAATCAGACTTGAAATAATTTTACAATTTTGGTTGCCACAAACTAGCAATCCTTGTGGTTCGACAACCCTTACTATATCATTATTCTACATTGATTTGTGCTATTGCAAGTGGTAATTTAAGTGGTAACAAATTGTGACCATCAAAAACCGTCTCTTAAAAGTTCTTGAGCAAAATAAAGAGGCTATTGGGCAAAGTGTGGCTAATTTGAAAGGAATTAGCCTCATAATTTGCATGCATCAGATTCATTTGGAGGAGAATTCCCAAACATCTTGGAAGCACCAAAGAAGATTGAATCCTAATATGAAGGAGGTAGTGAAGTTGGTAGATGCGGGAATAATTTACCCCGTCTCAGATAACAAGTGGGTGAGCTCCACACAAGTAATGCCTAAAAAGTCAGGTATTACTGTAATTGAGAATTCCGAGGGAGAATTAGTTCCATAACGCACTACCACTGGACGGCATGTGTGTATTGATTACAGGAAACTCAAATCTGCTACTAGGATGGATCACTTTCCATTACGATTCATTGATCAGATCCTAGAGCGGTTGGCTGGCCAGAGTTACTACTATTTTTTAAACGGATATTCCGGCTATAATCAGGTAGCCATAGATCCTAAGGATCAAGAGAAAACTACGTTCACCTATCCATTTGGTACATTCACATATTGACGGATGCCTTTCGATTTGTGTAATGTTTCTGTAACATTCCAGAGGTGTATGATGTCTATCGTTTTGGACATGGTCGAAAAGTTTCTTGAGGTCTTTATAGATGACTTCTCTATTTTCGGATCCACTTTTAAAAAATGTCTCCAAAATCTGTCCCAAGTTCTTTTGCATTGTAGGGAGACCAATCTTATTCTTATTTGGGAGAAGAGCTATTTTATAGTTCAAGAGGGTATTGTTTTAGGGCATATCATTTCAAAGAGAGGTACTAAACTTAATAGAGCCAAAGTAAATTTTATCTCTAAATTGCCTTCTCCTACCTCCGTAAGGGGAGTGCGATCATTTCTTGGGCACACCGGGTTCTATTGACACTTCATCAAAGATTTCAACAAAATCTCTCATCCTTTATGTAATTTACTTACAAAGGGTGCTCTATTTGTCTTTGATGAATCGTGTCTTGAAGCTTTCCATACGCTTCGCTCTCTTCTTTCTTCTACTCCTATCATGAATCCTCCAAATTGGGCTCTTCCATTCAAGATCATGTGTGATGCATCCGGTTATGGTATATGTGTTGTCCTAGGACAACAAGTAGACAAACTTCCTCATGTTATTTACTACATGAGCAAAACTCTCTTAGATGCACAATTGAATTAAACCACTATTGAGAAAGAGTTGTTTGTAGTTGTCTTTACCTTGGATAAATTCAGATCTTATCTATTAGGATCTAAGGTAGTGGTATATTCTGATTATTCTACTCTGAGACATCTTCTATCTAAAAAGGAAACCAAACCCTGTCTGATTCGATGGATCCTCTTGCTTCAAGAGTTTGATTACAAAATTCGGGATAAGAAAAGGTCAGAGAATGTAATAGTTGACCATCTTTCTAGAATTCTTATTGAGAATATCTCAACTTCACTTCCAGTTTGTGATTCCTTTCCAGATGAGCAACTGTTTGGGGGTTCTTATGAGAATTTGCCTTGGTTTGCTAATATTATGAATTATCTCTCAATTGGCAAAATTCCTTCACATTGGTCAAAGCAGGATAAAGATCGATTCTTCTCCCAAATTTGAATGTACTTTGATGCGTTCGCAAGGGCAACTATCAATAATAAACCATTATCTAGAGCACGAATTCACAAAGAAAACGGCTAAATAGGGGTATCGATCCATGAAGATTGAGAAGCTTATAGCAATCAAGTTTCAAAGACTAATTTCTTGTTTGTTAATGTCACAAAAGATAGTTTGAAGAGTTGGTTTGTTTGTCGCTTGCATAAAAATTAAATAAAACTAAATTGAATTCAAAGATAATAGCAATTAAAGGGAGGTTAGGGAATAAAGTTTGCCAAGACCTCATAATCATGTTTAATTGTAAATAACTTGGGGAAATAATTACATGTGGTGTTAAAGTGTAAAAGTATAAAACAACCACAACAATTTTCCAGTAATTCATACAACGTCCCAGAGTGTTCCATCATTGATTTTAAAGTGTCTAAACAATCATGCATCAATTTAAAACATATATCACGCATCAACTTATTTTACAACAACTAAAAATCATACAACCCATTACATATAACTAAGCATTGTAAAATTAAGATTTTTAGCATGCAAATCAGTTTATTAAATCCAATTAAAAATCCTAGGATATAACTAAGCATGCATAGATAACAAGTCAAAGGAGAAGAGACAGAATTAGAACTTGCCTTAGGATTTTAGATTAAAACCCAAGCCTCCTTCTTTGTTTTTCCTCCTCTACTTCTCTCTTTCTCTCTCTAATATTGCTGCCTCCACAATGGACATGAATAGGGTTTTCTAAACTCTTTAGCAGACATAACTTCTATATATATATACACTATACTATCCTATTCCAATTCCAGCTCGCGTAACGTAGAGGAAAAGAAAAGAAAATATAAATATATATACTAAGTCTGCTACTTATATATATCTATACATATATATTATTTAACCTATAACAATATATATTTATTATATACATAAAAAATATTAACTCCCAAATTAGTGATGTGTATATATATATATACATATACATACCATAATAATACATTTTTAACAACTATATATAAATGTGTGTATAAAGATTAACATCTACTTATTTTATTACCAATAGTAAACTAATAATACTAATAGTAATAACAAAACTATCCTTAAATATATACATTCCCTTAATTATATATATTCAATTATCCGTGGGTAAATATCCATACCCATTAATATATTTATCCAAATAGTTCATAAGAACCAATTGATTGGCCATTACTACTATCCGCCCAACTCCTTTAAAATAAAATAAATAAAATAAACATTTAATCTAGACACTTAATTACAACTAAGCACTTAGCACATAAAACAAATAGCACACATCATTTAAACGCATTATTTAATTGACCAATTTAATTCACATAAACCAATTTAATTCACATATACACTTAAGCAATTAAATCAATTAAACAAATAGCCAAGAAATCAAATAAAACAAATAAAAAATGCAATTAAAACATTTTAAAAAAATACGGAGACTATCTTTTTAAAATTAGCGGTATTACACACTTTATGACTGATTATGCATATTTTTTTTGCTGAATTATATAACCAACTGGTACTACACAATTCTGCCGCAAGTGAACTTCTGCATTCTTCCAAGTAGGGGTGCACAAAAGAACTGGAACCAGAACCGTGAGAACCGGAACTAGAACCGTGAGAACTGGAACCCTTTTTCCCAGTTCTCACGATTTCGGTTCCAGTCCCAGTTCTGAATTTAGGAACCGTAGACATACGGTTCCGGTTCCAGCCCGTGGGAACCGGTAAGAACCAGAACCGTATATATATATATATACCTATTTTTTTAGTTTTTTGCCCTAAATCGGAGCCTCAGCTTCCCCAATCGCCTCCAATCTCCATCTTTATTCACTCGACTCTGAACTTGCCCTCTCTTTCTCTGCAACTGTAAGTCTGTAAACTACAAAATCTACAAGAATCAAAAGTTCAAAACCCATATATTTCAGATCTGTTTACAAGAATCAAAAGTTCAAAACCTATATAGGCATATCATTTCAGATTGTTCAAAAAATCAAAACCCATATCTTTCAGTTTCCATCGCCTGCTATTCCAGTTCGGGTTCGCAAGATTCAGCCGCTATAATGCTATCTCTCAACTCATGGTGTGTGTTGTGTTTGCACTAATTCCACTACAGGTTTTTCTACATCCACTCCATTGCAAGTATTGGATGTAGCAAATAGTGGACAGGAATTAGAGTTTTTGTACCCATGAAATAATGATTTTTTATTTTTAATTTTGGTTTGATCATATATGGGATTGATTTTTTTGAGTTTTGTGATATAGAGGTAAATAGGTTCGCGGCGGGGAATGGCAAGGTGGCGGCAGAGGCAGAGATGGTGCCATTGATGGAAGATGGGCGGGCGGAGATGGTGGTGGAGCTAAATGAGACCAGGAGGCGGCTGGGGAGCTTCCAAGTTTGTGCATTGTGCACTTGCTGTGGTGGGGCCAAAGGGTACTGTTTGCCTTCTCCTTATTACTATGCCATCAACTGTAACGATTCTCATGGAATCGAACCGGTTCTACGATTCGGTTCCAGTTCGGTTCTAATCTATATGGTTTCAGTTCCGGTTCCATTTTTTAGGAACCGTTGTGAACAGTTCAGGTTTTGGTTTCGACCGAAACCGTAAGGAACTGAATCTTGTGCACCCCTACTTCCAAGGGTCAGCTGAAGTATTACACACTTGTCATCTGCCACACCATACAAGGGTTGTGTAATACCCCATATTTTATTAAAGAGCTTAGTTTATTTAAATTCATTTATGTGTAGATTTCTTTACCTATTATTGTGCATGCTACATTATTATATTAAGTTCATTTAATTGTGCATGTGAATTAATTGTGTATGTTAAAGTAGTAAATTTATTCATTTAATTGTGCATGTATTCTTATTTTATATTTTTATTGGTAAGGTTTATATTAAGCAATATTAGTTAATTAAAGTATTATATTTATATTGTAAAGTATGATTATGATTGTAATGTATTCTTATAAAAATAATAAAAATAATAATAATAAGAATAATAATATAATAATAATAATAAGAATATAATAATAATAACAATAATAATAATAATTATTATTATTATTATATTAGTATTAACCAAAGTCATGTGATATGTGTGATTATGATGAGTTCATTTATGTTATAAGGAAGACTTAGTGGCATGCCTTAAAGTAATAATAATTATAATAATAATATTAGTAATAATAAGACTAAATAAATATTACTAAATCAATGTAATGATGAAAAAAATTAAATCTTAGGATAGGATTTCATTCCCATAGTTGAACCTTAGGACATTTTGCTTGACTTGGCTTGCTTGGCTTAATGTGATATAGGTAGGAAGATGGGAAGGTGGAAAGTTAATGAAAAATTTGACATTATAATATTTATATTATATAAGTTAGTTATATATATATATGTGTTGCTACCTTTGAGTAGTTCACATACGTAGAAGTAAGAAATAATATTGTGGGCTATTCTGTAAGTGTGGAAAAGAAAAGAGAGAAAGAAAGGAGGTTGGACCGGTGTAGGTATTTTTACCCGACTACGCGCAACCAACGGTTTTATTTTAAATCCAAAAGGCAAGTTATTATCTTCTTTTCCCCTTTGAATCCATAAATTAATTGTTTAGTTTATTTAAATAATTATAGAGCATAGAGATCATGCTAGGAAATTTATTAACTTAATTTTTAATTTATTAAAGAAAGGAAATTTTAATTATTAAAGGTGGTAGATAATTATTTTATGGCCTATTTAATTAAAATATAGCTAAAAATAATTATTATGGCCTTTGGGATTTTTTTTAGAATTTTCTAGAATTTTTCGGTAAGTTTCTGCAATTTCCGTCGACCTTCCGGCGAGTTTTCCGGTCACCGGCAATGGGGGAGATGACCAAAGTGATCTGGTGTGATGCAGCGCACCATAGGAGGGTATGCGCGCGCATCTGGGCCATTACTAGGAGCGATTGATCCGGTGCATTGCGGCCCATGTTACCGCGGTACACCCGGATCTGTGAGTGTTGGATTGAGGGAAGATAGGGTGAGATGATCCGGTGTGACGCACCTATAGGAAGCGGATGCAGGAGCGAACCAGGAGTCGCCGCGTCAGCAAGTGACTATTACGCGCGCGCGGATGATGCCACACGCGCGTGGAGGCGCGTGTGAGCGCGTGAGAGAGTGGAAAACATAGGGCTGCGCGTGGGGGCGCGTGAAAGGCCCTGTCAGCTGTTGGAAATTACCAGAATACCCTTAGGGCCTGTTTTGTAAATTTCAGAACCTTAAACTTGGATTTTTAGGTACTGTGTTGGTATTTACAGGTTTAACGGGCCACGAAATTATTATTTTAATACCCGTTAAGTATTATTATGGCCGATTAATATTTCTAAACCTTAATTGGCCCGTTTAGCGTACGGATATGAATGTGATTCATTTAACAATATTACTATAGATGGTGTTATTATTTTATTAAATGGTATTCATTATTGCTGTTCAAACATAATAATGTCACGGTTATCGTCATATAAATTATCCATTATATATTATGGGATATTTATACTGTTAATCATATATAAACCATGATTATTATGCTGTGTGCATTTCAGGGAATAAATGGACTGATTAATTATGTCGCATTTATATTATATGGATGTGTTGCCATATAGAACCATGTGAGCTGGCTAATAAGTTTAGACTCATTTATACCTTATGCATTCGTTGCGATAGACAGATGTGTGGCTGTCAGGGTATGTGGTTTAATATTATTGGCATGTGTTACCTAATTGACATACTCGGTATATTTATTAATATTGTTGGCATGTGTTGCCTAATTGATATGCTCAGTATATTCATTTGTACATGGAGATGCGTTACTACTGTGTAGTCTTTAAAGTCTGTGTTGTCAGTACCGTGTACCATGTATAATAGCTGATTTCCCGGGTAGGGAAAGGAGACACTTAACCACCTAGTGTGAGTCTAAGAGATCACCGTCTATTCTGGTTGAGGTCATATTATACATTGGGTAGTTCCCTTAGGATGCATACAGATATAGTACTCATCAAATTCATAATGATTAATTTATTTGATTCTCTGATTTGGGTCACAGTAGAGAGGACTTACTCGTGGGGTTGACCCAACATTGTTGTTATTTCAGGATACGGTCAGTACCCGTTCCAAGGTTGAGGTTAGCAGTGTGGGACCACCATCCGAACTCATCTACTCTTACGATCCAGTTCAGGGTAGAAGTTTTATGTATTACTTCAGTTTCAGTTTTTATTTACTTTTGACGTTGAACTCTCAGGTTTATATTTAGGGATCCTTGACATAGGATTTCCAAGTTGTAATGGAGTACTGTATTAAATAAATGATGGATGTATGTTGTATTATTTAGTGTTCCTTTCCTGTCTAAATTCTTTTATTATTATCATTTTGTATTCCATGTTTGTATATTGCCAATTGTTTTTGATATCCCTCGTTTTTCGTGTATTAGCCTGATCAACTTATGCGTGGAAAATGTTGGGGGTGTTACAGGTTGGGCTTTCAGTTACCTTCAACAAATGTCATGTGTCATCGTATTATTGGACTATACTTTGGTCCACTTGTTTCTCTTTCATTTGTCCACATGAATGCCAAAGTGGTTGCCTCTTAAGCTGCCATTTTTGTGTATCAATAGCAACAAAAATAACATTATAAATGAGAGTAATAAGGTCGGGTTTGGACAAAGTCAAATATGGACGGATTAAATAGGGGTTGTGATCCATATTCGTCTCGCTTTTAATGGGTCAAATATTGATCGAGTCAAAACGGGTTAGATGAGCTTGTCGTGACCCATTGGCTCGTTTTACAATTTTATTTATTTATTTTATTGATAATTTCATTATTATATTCTTTTTCTCAGTTTTCCATTTATAATTGCTTGCACAGTTTGGAGTTGGTGATGGAAATTGTTTATTTTTATTAACTTAAATTGAGCCAATAAATTGTTTATAACTTAAACTGTTTATTTTATTAACTTAAATGGAGTTAGTATTGGAAATTGTTTATTTTGTGTTGACTAGTTGACCATTAACGTTTACGACTTACAATTGGAACAAAGGAAGGAAGAATAGAGATTTGAATTTTTGTTGAGTTAATTCTATATTTTGGAACTGCAATTTGAATTTTGACTATCAATGTAGCGCATTGACTAATGAGGAAAAAAAAGAAAAAGGAGGAATAAAAATATATATATATATATTGTTATATTTTAAATTGTTAAGCAATAACTCCATAACTCCTTATCCTTAAGTTAGTAAACCGGCGGAGGACAACCTTAGCATGTAACGGAGTCACGGTATCGCTGGTTGCCAAACAGATTGCTAGGGCTCAGTGTGTGGTGTTGTATCTATATAATGACAAATCCCATCGAGGGTTCGAAAGCGAAACCCTAAAAGTAAGGGCAGACATCGATAGCAGCGTCGAAGATTGATTATGGCGAACACCGCAGTCGGACTCTTATCATCGGGGGAGAAGGCAATCTCTGTATCTAATAGGTTTTCGCCATTGGAAATGGTAGAGTTCGAGAAAATTGTCTATCTTGGTGTGCTTTCGAAATCAGATGGTGGTGCGTTTGGCAAGCGTTCAGAAGTGACGGACTGGTACGTATTTAAATTATCAAACGAGAAGAATAGTAGAAGAAGAAGAGGGGAAGAAAAGCCCTTACCTGTCGAATTCATCGCGAAGGGCATGACGCTTTCATGGGGGAGCTGCTTTGTGGCCGTGGGATCCACTATATACTGCATTGGTGCTTCCGATTGCATCTCTGTCGTTGCCTTGGGTATTAATATGGATGATAGCTTGCCCGCAATGAAACTGAATATTGATGATAGCTTGCCCGCAAAGAACCTTAAAAGCGAAGGCCGTTTTTGTGAGGCAGTGACTGCTGATGATGGTAAGATCTATGTCTTTTGTGGTACCAAGTGCGAAAATGCTGATGATAGTTTTCTGTGCGAGGTTTTCGACCCCAGCAAGAATAAGTGGGAGTCTATTAATCCTCCACCACCCTCGGAAGTGGCATTTATGTGTAATAAAAGGTCTCTTTTTTCAGTGTATGATAACACTGCAAGGAGGATTCTTTTGGGTACGGTTGTAGGTGATGGTTTTTTAATTGCCTATCATTTGAGAGATGCTTCTTGGGAAATCCTAGACCAGAAATTTACCGCTGGAATTCAATCTGAATTATTTGATGATTGGAAGAGCAGCCGCCCTGCATTCTTTGATAATACTCTTTACTGGATTCGGATTGACAAAGGCTGCATCTTTACTTCTGGCATATATGCTTACGATTTGGATCTCCAAATGCTCATCCACGGTACTATCATCGGTATACATCCTTACATCTGGAATAGCTTCAGGGCTTTGATGCAAATTCATCATCTCCATGGTAACAAGTTCTATTTGATCTGGCTTACCAAACAAGTAGTTCGATGCGAGATAATCCGAATTTCCATTTGCAAAAGGGAAGGCAGTCTCACAGCTTCTGTCCTTTCCACCCAATCGTTTCAAATTAACAATGAGGTATATGGCGGCATCCGTGCTGTGCTGCTGTAAGTAAGTAATTTCATTCTCTGACTGAATCTTTAGCTCGATCTCCACTGTCTGCTACCGCCATTGCATTGTTGTTAATTTCTTTATGGGTTTCTTGGTGTTTGATAATTTTGATTGGCTCGAATGTTTTTTTATTTTTATTTTTTTATTATTATTTTTTTTTCTAATTGTTTTTTCACTATTAAAGAGAGACTAATTTGAATGTATGAATTAGCAATACAAAATATATGAATGTTTTACAAAAGTAAACGAGAAAAGAGTTTAATCCATAATGAACTGCGACAATTTTTTAGAATTACTTTGACATATAGTTCGTATGAAACAAATCTTTAGAATTACTTGACGTAAAATAATAATTGTTTTTTTTGATAGTTAAGAAAATTCATAGAAAGCGTTCCAATGGGGAACGCGTCCTGAAAACATCATAAAGGACTCAGGGACCCTAAGATCGCAAGGAACTAATAAAGTCAATCGTCTCCTCAAGGGAGGAACAATGCCTACACAAAGCCCAACAACATAAAGAACTAATAAGGAAAGATTTAAGAACAATAATCGAAGATTCCTCTCCTTCAAATGATCTATTGTTCCGCTCCCTCCACAAGCACCACCAAAAGCACAAAGGCGCCATCGTCCAATACCCATGAGCCTGTGCTCCCACGTAGCACCCTTTCCAAGCATCCATCAATCCTCTCGCAGATTTAGGCATAACCCACGAAACCCTGAAAGTACCTAGCAAAAGGCTCCAACAATCAAAAGCCAAAGGACGGTGCAAAAAAAGATGATCAACCGACTCACCATTACACTTGCACATACAACACCAGTTAACTGTGATTTGTTTTCGCTTCCTCAAGTTGTCAAGCGTCAAAATCTTGCCCCACACCACAATCCAAGCAAAGAATGCCATTTTATGCGGCGCCTTGGATTGCCACATTGCCTTCCACGGAAACGTAGTCCCGGCATTATCAGAAAGACATCGAAAATAGGATCTCACTTCGAAACTTCCCCGAGGAGAAGACACCTTTGTAGTTGACATAAGAGATGAGTTTCCTAAACTCCTTCTCCCCTTTCTCTAAAGTAGTCCTCCTCTTACCCAAACAAAGACTTTTAATAGAGTGAAAGAAACCCACAGCCTGATCACCAGCACCATGTAAAATCGTTGTGTTATATAGTCAATGTAAAACTTCAATAACTTAGTTTTAAAAGTCTTTGCTTGGGTCGATGGAATTGTACGAAAAAGAAAATAAAAGAAAAGAAAGGGAGAGTGGGAAAAAAATGTTTGGTTTCTTAATGAGCAGAGGAAAGAAAGGATTTAGAGAGATTTAGAGGGATAACTTTGTTACCCAAGTATTGACTCTAGAGGGGGGTGAATAGAGTCAATGGCCAATTTTCGTAAGCAATTATGCAATAATCAATATATGAAAGTAAACAATTAATAACACAATTGTAAAAGGGAGAAGGGAAGAGAAATTGCAAACAATGACTCGGCAATTTTAGCGAGGTTCGGAAACTCCTACTCCTCGGCTCAGACTCCTCTTGAGACTTCCCAATCCACTATGACACCTCCTTAAGGGTGGAGAACAAACATTTACATGAAGCAACTCCTTGCTTCACCTTGCTAAGAGAACAACCTTCCCTTAGTCTTTCTTTGGGTCACACTAACCCGGTGGGTCAAATCAACCCCTTACAATAGATTGATTGTCATTTGCTCTTTCGTTTACCTTGAGTTCCGTGACTTCATGGAAGGTCACATTGGTGTCTTGGGGATGATTTATATCCTTAGAAGCTTTGGTTTATCTTTCACTTCCGCATTTCAGATTCGTTACTAGGTCAACTTTCGGATCATCACTGACGCACCGGGTTGGAAAACTTGGGTCGTCACAGTAAGAGCATTAAGTACTAGATCCTTGAATACAAAATTTCTACGATGAGGTGGAAGATTAGGAGCTTAAGTAGATTGATTCCTAAACTGAGGTGGATGATATATGGAAGACTGATTGAAAGAAGTATTTTGGGGCGAAGGATTAGATGAATTTTGGTACTGTTCAGAGATTGCGGAATAGTGGTACCTTGGCTCTGCTTCCGCCATGATAGATTGGGCTAATCTCTCTAACCTGGATTATAGGTATAAGAATATGGATTATATGCTGGTCTGAAAAATACAGCATTTACTTGCTCCTGAGGGATCTCAGATGATTGTCCCATCATAAGGCAAGTATCAGCAAGATGCGATGGATTAACATATATCGAACACACTTCCTTTGGTAAAGAAGCATGCTGAGTAGTAACAGGAACAAAGCTAGATGATAAGACTTGGTCGAACCTTCGGTTCAACGCTTTTATTTAAGTGGCTAACTCGCTAGATTTCTCAACTTCAAATAACTTCTCGACCTTATGGATTATAGGAATAGACCTAGACCTAAAGGAAGAAACGTGCTGCATAAAATTTTCACTTAGGGCCATAAACAATTCCCAAGCATCAACTGCACTCTTATGAAAGAAATCTGCATTACTGGATGCATCAACCATGTTCCTCTATGGATCAGATAATCCATCACAGAAGATCTGCACTAAGTGTCATTTAGTAATATCATGGTGTGGACATTTCTCAGCAAATCATTATACCTTTCCCATGAATCATGGAGTTGTTCACCCGGGATTTGGGAGATCGCTATGATCTCTCTTCTTATTTATATGGTTTTACCCATAGTATAGTACTTTTTTAAGAATTCCTGTTGCAACTGGTCCCATGTAGTTATAGAATTAGTTGGTAGGGCGTGCAACTAGGTTCTTGCTTTGTCCTTGAGAGAGAACTGAAAAAGTCGCATCCTAAATGTGTCATCCGAAAGAGTGGATAACTTGGTGGTCGAACACAATTCTAGAAACACATTCAAGTGCTTATAAGGATCCTCTGTTGCAAACCCATCGAATGAAGGAAGCATTTGGATCATAGCAGGCTTGATCTCAAAGTTTGTAGCATCAGACTATGGAAATTGAAAGCACGAAGGGGATTATATAATGTGGGAATTTAATGATCCCTCATTTACGGAGGAGCAGGTGCGGGTGGCACACGTGCTCTTAGTACATTAGTTTCATCAGCCATGTCTGTCCTAGAGGATTCTCTTAACAAGTCAGAATTTTGTTTAGGTCTTCTAATTCGCCTAAGAGTTTTTTCTAGTTTAGGGTCGTATTCAAGTGTTAGTTCTGACAAAGAATGGCAGCCTAATATGCACAATGTCCAATTGCACAAACAGTAATATATATATATATATATATATATATATATATATATATATATATATATATATATATATATTCAACTAAAGAAAACAACAAGAACTCACAGATGGTCCTGAGGGTCTTCATCCTCGCTGCTAGATTCTTGCAATTGAAAAGAAAAAGAAATAAGATGAGATATTAGAAAGTTTGAAGACTATAAATCAAAACGGAACTAATTGTAAATTCAATAAACCGTTACATAGTCCCCGACAACGGCGCCAAAAATTGATGTGTGGTTTACAGTGTCAATAATAAAAAACCAATCGTAATATAACGAATCCTTTGCAGAATAGGGCTACTTATAGAGGGTCAAACCACAGAGACTATGGTGAATTATTGAGCATTCAATTAATACAATTTTGATTCAGAGATAAAAGATTGTTTGATTTGGTGTGTGTCACGAACATAAAATAAAACTAAATTAAATAAAAGAATGAGATCAGAGAGAGAAGATCTCAGGGATTGACTTTACAACGAACCTCATACTATGATCAACTATTCAACCTTGGGAATTCAAAAATTATGCATCATATGGAATTAAACTCAATAATATTAATTTAGTTCATGTTTAAAGAAAGATGTTTCATGAATTTTAACTAACAATAACCTATCTTCGGTTAGCACGAATTATCTATAGACCTATTTCTAACTAATGTTATAGTATAACTCATCTTCCCTTGGCATAGACTATGAAAATATTCATTCATGAAAAACTTTGGAACACCATTGCATGATCTCTATTCTCGTTGTCTGAGAAGCCCTTAGTCGCCAATCTTGTACACAAAGAATAGGTTGAATATAATTTAAGAACAATTAAATCTAAGACAAGGTATTAATCATTCAAAAACCTTTTAATTCATTAAAATCCAATTGATCTAAGTCAATTGCTCATAATCATGCAATCAAGATACATAAACAATTAAATTCCTGAAGTTGGAACAATTAAACCATAGTACTCGGATTCAGGTTACATTAGTGCCCTAAGAGAGGATTTAGCTACTCATGACGACGCAAGATATCATCTGTGTTGTTGTGGTCTTCATCTTCATAGACTGCACTTCTCTTCTGAGGATCTTCACCTTCAATACTTCACAACAAAACTAGAAACCCTAAAAGGTGCCACTAGATCTAGAATATCTTGTATAAAGAAGAGAGAGCTTTTATGTGGCCTTATGCATCCTTTTATAGAAGCAACTAACTTCTAATAAGGATTAGATGGGTTTTAGGTCTTCTGGGGTCATCTGGGCCCGTCTGGGATGAAATAGGACTTAATTAGAATTAATCCCGCAACTTTAAAGTCTGACTTAATAGCAAAAGCTCAAGCAAAGAAGCTTCTGCTTGAGCTTTTTGGCATATGCTCGAGCATTTTCTTCAAATCTTTTTCGAAACGTCTTTTTCATTAACACTTAGAATATTTTTAGGATGATTCTTCATGGTGCTCGATCACCTTGCTTGGGTGCTGGAGCCTTGGGACTTTTGCTCGAGCTTTTTGGATTCTGCTCAAGCTTTTTGACTTCTGCTCGAGGTTTGGAAACATGGAACTTCTGAAGCGTCTTTTCATCTTCCGAGGCAGTTTTTGCTCAAGTGCTTTTGAAAAGGCTTAAGCACTTTGAGTCTATACTCGAGCAGAAAGATCTCTACTTGAGCCTTTTGGCCTTGGTTGTTTTTCTTGTTTCAGTTGACTTTGTGCTTAAACCTAGGAACTTATGCTTGAGCTTTGGCACTTGAACTCTCCAAAATCACCATTTTGACTTCAAGCTTGCTTCAGATTATCGACAATGACTCTGCAAGCTTCGATATCAATCTTTTCATCATAAAATCTCAGTTTTAACCATTTCTTTGGGAAAGTACCTACAAACACAAAGTAAACTCAAATCAGTCTAAAACTGGATAAAAGTACTACTTAAAGTTTAACATATGCATATTTAGGGGCTCTAATATGCAATATTCAGTGCTCATCAGTCTCTACTTGCATTCCTATCCTTTGCTTCCGCATCTATCATCAAGGCCCTCTCCACTGCTTCCGCATACACTTTGATAAACTGAGTTGTCAATGCAGGTCTTATTTGATAATGAAGGGCTAAATTTTTTTTTAAGTCTTATCCGCCTCATCCCTCACTAAGTCAAGAGCGAAGTGAGAAATAGAGGTGAACTTGTTCTCGTACTTTGTCACTATCATGTTGCCTTGAATAAGGAGATCAAACTCCATCCTTAGCTCGCATCTTTTGGTTATAAAAAAGTACTTATCATAGAATAACTCCTTATATGTATCCCAATTCATCGTCTCAACATCATGTCGGTTGGTAACCGAATTCCAATAAAGCTTTGCATCCTTAGAGAAATTATAAGTGGCTAAGATGATCTTTAAATGATCATTCGGCACACTTATAGTTAACAAATGCTTCTCCACCTGATCAAACCAGTCATCGATTACCATAAGGTATTGACCACCCTCAAATATCACCGGCATTAACTTAACAAACCTAGAAATAAGCTTGAGACGTTTCTCCATCTCTGTCTTTTTTGGTTGAACCACCGGTTGTGGTGCCGGTTGCATAACAGATGCAACCGTAACCCACAATACATCCTGCAGTAAAGTAGTCAAATTCTGCCTAATCTAACCTTCTTCCTCTTCAACAGGTGCCACAACATCATCCATTCTAACGAGAACACCTCTAGGAGGAACTAAGTCCCTAAGAAGTGTATCCTCATCTACTTACTCCGCGGGATTGGAGCTAGAACTCTCCCCAACATCACCACCTCTTCTAGGCCTAGAGCCAACACCCCGTGGTTCCTTTCGCAATAGCATAACGCTGTAAAATGAGAAAATGAATCAATACCGATAATACTAAAGTCTGCCCAAGAACTATGTCCTCACACGAATGATACATCATGAGATGAAGACATTTAAACACTTAGCACGCTTGGTCATGCAACAAATACGTCAACATAAGTAATTAAATACATAGTCATATAAGCAAGTAAGTATGCTTCTCAAATAACATAACATATTAACATATAATCACATAAACAATGTAAATCAACTTTTACACAACCTTAGGTAAGCCTATACCAATCGTCCTAATGGTGTTCGAACCATCACTCTGATACCAAATCTGTAACAATCCAAACCCGGGGGTCCGGATCACTAATCGGGTCCTAACCCGACCTGGGAACACACAAGGATAAAATGGTCATTTCATTTAAAAATTATGGGATGGGACTAATGCCATTTGAAATATGGCTAAAAACCATTCAAATTAGGCTCAAGAATGACCCTATTCGGGTTTTAAAAGAAGAAAATATGGGCGTATGAAGTTTAAACTAATATAGATACGGTTAGGTCACTTTGTGCTCGAGCATAACCATTTGTGCTCAAGCTCAACACTATGCTCGAGCACAAAATTTTGTGCTCGAGCTCTGGACCCCTAGCGCTCTAGCACAAACCCCAGTGCTTGAGCATTAGCCACCCTGCAAAAATTGGTTCCCAGTCCAGGGCCCTGTGCTCAAGCTGTGGCCCTACAAAAATGACTATGAGGCCATACTTTGGGCTTGGTTTGGTCCCTACAATGCTTTTTTAAGTTATAGAACAATATCATGCACCTCAAACCTACCCCAAAACCATTCACAATACCCACATACAATGGTGATAAAAAGAGTCATACATTAAGTGAGTTCAAAATACATTTCCATTACATTCACATATCCAAAATATACATGAACATATCCGCAAAAGAATAAGATTACATTCACAATGCCATAATTTACAAGGCTTAAACATATCATGTGCCAAGGCTTTACAAAAATAAGATTTAGTTACAAAAGATGTCACACAAAAAAAAAAAAAAAAAAAAAAATCCCTCTGATCCTATCTGAACTTGTGGTGGAACGTCGTCCACCACTTCTTTCCCGTGACCTAAAAAATGGTAATAAAGGGGTGAACACAACATCCCAGTAGGTGGTGCCTAAAACACACCTCTTAATGACCCCATAAATTACAAATAAAGAACGGAGTATAGAGAAGGGGTCATGCATATTTTGGGGAAATAAATCAACATACAAATCCGGCATAATCCACAAACTGCAATGCATGCTAATGTAATGCCAATGCAATGCCTATGTCACTCCCCAATTTTTAAATAAAATCCTTGACAATACAATGACCGTCAAACCGTTAATGTAACCCGGCCCGTGGCAACTCTAAGACACCACGAGAGAAGGATTGGCTAACTATCCCTGACCTAAGGCAACTCCTTAGCGTCATTTGGGGCCTAGGTAGCTCAATCACACAGGGCAGTCTCCCTAATTACCTCTAGGTTCCATTACTTCTATGGACACAAAGCGACTCCTTGCCGTCCGATTTTCTCAAATATCCTTTTAAAACCTTTTCCCCAAATAAATTTCTTTTCATTTAAAAATAAATTTTCCTTTCCTTACCCAATGCCAATGTACGAATGTTACATGAATTTTAACATCATACCAATTTGAAATTTCATACATTAGCTACCATTCTACTAACATGATTTGGAAGTTATCAATACCACAATTCCCATATTATCAATACACAACCAAGGCATTTTAAACAAGTAAGACATGTAGTAATTTAAATAAAGCATGCATTTTCACAACAATTCTAATAAGTATGGATATCAATATATTTATCACATAGAATACAATTGTCACTTTTCACATATATATGAACCCAAATTGCCATAAACCAAATTCACAATTAAGTATGCTATAACAAAATTACAAAGAAATAATTCACCAAAATAAAATAATTTGGGCCTTAGGAACCCCTACCTCAAAACGAAAAGAAAAGCCCCAAATTTCCCCAATTTTTGAAATCACCAAAGTGGTCCAATCAGAAATTGGCCCCAATCAAATTATAGCCCTCGTCGAGCTCCTTAACTTTGCTTTTAATGGTAAAGTCCAATTCTTGATGGAAGATGGAGATATTTAAGCTTGAAGGTTTAGGTTTTAGAGAGAGAGAGAGAGAGCTGCGGCTAAGGAAGAAAGAAAAGAAAATGAAGAAAAAGAATGGGGTCTTCCCCCTTTAGTCAATGGGCTTGGTTAAGTGAGCCCCACTTGACTCAAAATATCCAAAAGTCCTCTTTTTCACAAATTAGCCCCAAAACATGCTATAATTATACACATAAGCACCTAATCACATAAATATGCATCAAATAAAAAAAATGGAGTGCACTGATCCTAAAAAGTAGCCCTGAGCACGAAAAATCTGGGTGCGGGACCCACATGGGACCTCCTAGACCAAAAATCCAAAAAATGTCAAAATGACCTTTGATGAGCATTAAAAAGTACGCATTTAAACCCCTTAAGCTTGAACATTCTAGAACCTTTATCTATCTTATTTTTCCGCCTTAGACTAATTTCGTGTTATTTACATTTTTAGGCACTTATCCCCAAAATAAGTCAATTTAGCCAAATAAGAGCATTAAAGAATCAATTTTGAGCTGAATGGAAGAAAGGAGGAAAGTGGAAGCAAAGTGGTGAAAAAATAGCATCTTCGATCGATCCACATTCCTTCGATCGATTATAGAAAGATCGATCTAGCCATTTCAAGATGGATCCAAGCCTTTGTCCTTATTTAAAAGAATCCATCACCTTCGATCGATCCAACTTTCCTCAGATCGATCGAAATTACTTGATCTTATCCTCACCTACCACTTTTGTCTTTTTCCCAAAATATCCCAAAAATATCTCAGATTTGTCTTTATTCAAAAAGGCGCCGCCATGGAATGATCGATCTCGCCAAAGTTTGATAGATCTCACCTAAGTTAGATCGATCTCACCAGATTTCAATTGATCAAACCCTCTCAAGTGCGAATTAAAACAGAGTCCAGCTCATTAAAAGTTGGCTCATGGTGCAATCATTGGAAGAGCCCTAGTGCACGAGTCTAGACCATTGGGTGTGACACTTGAGCTACCTATATAAGGATTTTGAGCCACTTTTACATCATATCTCATATCATATCATACTTTATCAATCTTAGAGACTAAGAAAAGAGAGGAGGAGAAACTAGAGGCTAGAGACACATTTTGGGAGTTCTTCCATTCATCTAGGGTTTCTATCAAGAAAGAGATCATCCCTACCATGGAGATAGCCCTTGAGGGTTGGAGGACTACATCAATGAGTGGCTAAACATCTTCTTGGGGCTAGAGTTAGCCCTAAGCATGCCTTCTAAATCTTGATGCTATGTATTTTGAGGGGATTTGTGTTTTAATACTTGTCTTGACACTTATTTATATATGAATCTTGTTTATTCAATGATTTGTGTGGTTTTATACTTCTAATTGATCATTTCATTCTATCCATATGTCTATGTATGCTAGAATAGATGTTCATGTGTTTATTTCTAGCTTTTCTGTTATTGATGCATGTCTTTGTGTGTTGATGCTATAAATCTAGAGATTGTTAAGGCATGGTGTTTAATAGAATGCTCTTATGGTTTATTTGATGGTTCATACTCATTTCTTGATGGATTGTGCCTCTCCCTTAGTTTAATTAGTTTAATTTTCATGTCTTTAGCTTAGTTGTAGTGTAGTTGTCTTAGTTTCTTAGATAGAAGGACAATCCATGCTTGTTGTTTGATGTTCCATGCTTATAAATGCAAGTAGTATATGTCTCTAACCATGTGATGTGTTTGGATTGTGAGCTTAAAGGAAGGATTAAAGGCTTAGTTTGATATATTGTGCTATTCACTATGTTGTTTAGATAATATATACTTAATTGGTCATCCATGCTTGTTGAAACAATTAATCACACACACTAATATTGCAACACATGTTTCCCCTCATTAATTATATATTGAGTGTTTAGAAAGGTGATGTCTAGTGGTGACCTCTAAAGTCCCAAGACCTCTCTCTCTTGTTTTCTCTATCCTTCATTTACATTGCTTATTTTACATTAAGCTTGTTTAGTTTACTTGTAGTTTTAATCAACCAATTAAACCAATTTTTGATCACTCGACCTATTAACCCTATATTATTATTTCCATATCAATACAGCCCCCTAATCCCTTAGGACGATCCCTTCTCACTCATACTACATAGTATAGGTGTTAAGCGGATTATAAATTTAAAGTATGGTGCCCACTTGACACTAATTTCCAAACTCAAAGTGGTGTGCATTATTTTGTGCACACCACGGGGAAGACACCATAGTTTTTGGCGCCATTGTCGGGGATTGAAGGCAACGTCGTATTTTGGAAACAATTAGGAATTAGTACTCTTTTAATCGTGTCTTTACTTTATTTTTATTTTGGTTACTTATTGTGTTTGTTCTTGATTGACTACAAAAATTTGCAAAGCTGAGCCAAAATTGAAAAATACTTTGAAGTGCTTAAGAACCCTTTGTGAGCTCTTTCTAAACTCAATCTCTAGTTAAATCGTCGGTCCGCATGGAGGCTTGTTTTTACATTCTTAGATAAATCGTGAGCCCGCGTGGAGGCATTTTAATTTTTCTTGCATATTGTTGAAAGCATGGGAGAATGGGATCATTGTACGTGGAGGAAGTTTGTTGATTGATTTGTTACGGAGGTGGAGTGATTGCTTATTGCTTATTGCTTGTTTTTGTTTTGTTTGTGCATACATGGTCGAAGGTCATTAAATCCTACTCTTGTCCCACTTGATTTTCATCTTGAATCTGTTATTCATAATCCTAGGGGAAGAGGTAGTTTTACTCACTCTATTTCGTCAATGAAAGACCATAATGAAGACCATGTGGAGGACCTTGGTCACATAGATCAACAAGGTATCCTCCATCCTAATGTGCATCATGACAACATCCAAGTTCCATTAGGTATGCCTAGACCATTCATTCATCCACAACAACAAGGCCAAGTTCCATTGGGAATGCCTAGGCCAATTTTTGCTCCACAACCTCCTATTATCCAAAGCAATCAAGGTGTTCGTGTAGCACCACCGGTTGTGAATCCGCCTCTTACTTTGCGTAATCATTATGTGCCGAATGAATATAATGCACCCACATGTATTCAATTGCCATCATTTAGAGCACATCACTATGAGATTAAGCCACAAACCATTCAAATACTTCCAAAATATCATGGATTTCCAAGTGAAGAACCTTACAAGCATTTGGATGAATTTCTTGAAGTGTGTTCCACCGTGAAATACACAGACATGCTAGAAGACATTTTAAGACTTAAACTTTTTCCTTTCACCCTTAAAGACAAAGCAAAATATTGGTTTAACAATCTTAGGCCTTTTTCGATAACTTTTTGGGCAGAAATACAACAAGAGTTCTTGAAAAAGTATTATCCAGTTTCAAAGACCAATACCATGAGAACCTCAATTCGAGAGTTTTCATAAGGGGATGGGAAAACGTTTCATGAGGCATGGGAACACCTAAATAACTTACTTAGGAAGTGTCCACACCATGACATACCTAAATAGCAGTTAGTTCAATGCTTCTTTGAAGGGTTGTCGGACAATTTTAAAGGAATGGTTGAGCTTCCGTGGGTGGTTCTTCTATTGATAGGCACGAGGATGATGTGTGGCGTCTTTATGAAAGCATGAGTGAGAATTCAATGCATCGATCATTATCTTCCAAAAATGGTAGAAATTCAGGTGGAAGGAAGAATGTTGGCTTATATCAAGTTGACAATTCAAATGACATAGCCGCCGAAATGAAATCCTTATCTCAAAGGTTTGATCAATTTTTTATCAACCAAAATTCAATAAATCAAGTGTCTTCCTCCCCTAATCATGTTCATCATCATAATTCTAATGAATCATCCATGACTTGTTCAAGTGTTTTACATTCTACTTCCAATTGTCCCTATGGACATACGAAAAGTGAGCATCATGAACAAGTTAATGCCGTATTTGTTAATCACGGGAATAATCCCTATGGCAATCATTACAATCCTTGTTGGAGGAACCATCCGAACTTCTCTTGGAAAAGCCAAGGGGAGGCTCAAACCCTCCCCAAGGTGGTTTTCAGGGGAAGTATGTTCCACCGCCTATGCAAAGCCAAGGTTCCCAAGGTTTTAGATCATTATCATATTAATCACATGGCAATCAATTCTCTAATTCTTATTTTCCTAATCAACCATCTTATTCTCAAGGAAATTCTAGGAGTCCCGCTTTTGAAGAGAAAGTATTGACCGTTTTAGGTATTCTAGAGGCGAATACTCAATTGCTTCATTCTCATTCTCAATCCATTGCTAAGCTAGAAACCCAAGTCGGGCAAATAGCTAGTACTTTAAATGCTAGAGAGAAAGGGAAAATGCCTTTGAATGCCCCAACAAAGCAACAATGCATTGTGGAGACTCATTCTTCATCGGACGGTCACACAATTGAACATGTCAATGCAGTAACGACCTTGAGAAGTGGGAAGATTGTGGACAACCAAGTGGGTACGTCCAATAAAGAGAGTGAACCGGTGCAACCAAAAGTTGACACCCGTCTTGTTTCACATTTTATTCCGCCTTCATTGCATGTGTATGATCATCTTAATGAGAAAGTGATGAAAAATGATTTGAAAAGTGATTTGAAAAAGGAATTGAAAAATGGTTTAAAGAATTCTTGTGTTGAAAATGCTTCAAAGAAAGTTTTGGAAAAAGATTTTGAGCTAAGAGCTCCATTTCCGGATGCCTTAAAATGATCTATTTCTCTTGACAAACAAAAGGCCAAAGTTAATGAAATTATTGATGTGTTTAAGTAAGTGAAGATTAATCTCACTTTTGAATGCAATCAAGCAAATTCCGGCTTATGCCAAGTTCTTGAAAGATCTTCGCACCTAAAAGAGGAAGAACAAAAGCCAAGCACCTAAGAAAGTGGTCTTAACTGAGCAAGTAAGCTCTAGTTTACAACACAACATTCTCCCAAAATTTAAGGACTCCGGTTCACCTACTATGTAATGACCCGATCATTTTCCTTCCTTTCCCTTTTCCTAAAATTTTAACGATAAATTTTTTTCGTTTAATTTTCTTTTCTGAGTTCTGTTTCTTGTCGCTTAGTGTCATCTCGAGTGCTCAGAAATGGTTTTTGAGACTCTTTCATTTAAATTGACAACTTTCTTTAAGGACCGAGTCCTTTCCTCATTTTCACTTTTCGGACACTATTCATTTTCCGTCATTTTCCCTATTTCGTCTTTTGCCCATTTGTCACTTTTGGCACAACCTCACTTTCTATGGTCGGAGTTGGTTTTTGACTTCACGTGCCTCCATCCTAAGTGGTTTCCCCAAAATACGTATCTTTACTTTTGTAAGAAAGTACTTTGGTTGCTCCCAGTGTCCATAGGGATATGGATGCACAGTACTTCAGAAACTTTTTCTTTTCTTGGGGTATTTTTCATAAATATCTTTTAAAGATATTTTATTTCAGGGGTTTTTCAGAAAATATTTTTGGAAGATATTTTCTTTCTGGGTCATTAGTGCAGTTAACCTTTTTAAGAGGGACCATTGTGCAATTAACGAAAGTTATTGCAAAAAATGTCTCATTTTGAGCCTGAATCATCATACATGATTCATTTTCACATTTTTTTGAGTCGTGTACTCTTAGAATTTCCTTCTGGTCATTTTTCTCCAATTTCAGGATTTCTAACCCGAGTTAGCGCTGAACTTGTTTGGGAAATATCTCTCTGCTCGGGACTCAGTTTTAGAATCCGTTTCTTCCGTTATTCATATTTTCTCATTTTGAATCTTTTTCGTTCACGGAGTTTTTCCGTTTGAGCGTGTCTGCTCGAATTCCACTTTTTCGGACCCGGCGAGGCCCTTTCGGGGCACTTTTAGGGTTTTCCTATAAATAGAATGTCTTAAAGTGAAAAGTCACTTTTTCCATCATCTTCCCCACTCTTTGGCTGGCAGCCATGGCATCCCCTTGGGTTGCCACCATTCTTTCTTCTCCTCCACTTGATTTCCTTAGTAGAAAGTCTTCAGCCTTAACATTTATCGTAGGCCTCGTCGTGTTCTACCTTTCCCCCTTATTAGAACCCATTTCTGACAATTTTGTGAGTTCGGGTTTAAAGTCAAGTTGTGATTTTCATGGGGCTTCCTTGGGATTCTTGTTCACCGTGTTGTCCCCGACAAAACCCCGCGGTATCGTCAGATTCGGAGCACTTTTCTTTCAGTGGGGATTTGAGATTTCCATCTCAAATTGAGGTAGGGGGTGTTATAATTTATTTTTCTTAATGTATTGCATGCTATGGATGCTTATACAACTTATTTACAAGCTTTGATATAAAATCTAGAGATTTTATTATTTATTTTTCTTGTGTAAGATTTAATTTTTCCGGTTACTCATAACTTGGTTTAAACATATGGCATGGTATTATATTACTCCTTAATATGCTCATTGACATATATTAAATTGAGAGCTTTTGAACAAGTATTGAATATTTTATTTAATATTTATCTTGAATAAATATTTAACTCATGTGGTCTTATCTAGCTTGAAATTAACATGTGTTGTCATATTATATTAGGCCCTAATGCACTCTTCAACATATGTGAATTTGAGAGTAATCAGAGATATTTTGAAATCTAGTAATAATTAATTAAATTGATTAATTAATTTGCTCCTACTGCAGTATTCACTTCATTGGAATTTCGACTTGATATTATTGATGTGCATGCCACATACTTTCACATATATTAAATCGGGAATATTTGATTATGTTTTGAAACCTTTGATTTAATTATTTTCTAGTATTAAAGTTTAATACTCATGGCTGTATCTTGCATGTAATTCACTTGTATCATGTTACTAAATCAAATCATGACATGTTGTATAACATACATTAATTTGAGAGCATTTGGGTGAGTTTAAAAATCTAGAGATTTTTATTAAAAGAATTAATAAAAATCTATTTAATGGTTCCATAGGCTTGATTAAGTTTTAAACTTGATATTTGTAATGACAAGGATTTGTTTACTAGCATATATTGATTTGGGACCATTTGAAGTTGCTTTAGAACCTTGGGATTTAAATTAACATGATTTAATTAAAATCCTACTTTATTGTTCAAACAATCTAATTGAGTTTTAGAATGGATATAGGTGATGACCATGCTATGTCCCTTAACATGTACTAATTTGAGGTTATTTGGAATTGAATTAGAATCTAGAGAATTTAATTGTGTTTATTTAATTAAATTCTATCAAATTGCTCCATGGATTTAATTACGTCTTGGAAGTTGTTTCTATATTTAAATCATGGACTTGGACTTGTTGTGTATTCACTTGGTTACATTTGAGTAATTGATAACAGTGTTGTTATATTTAAATTCATGAGCTTATGTTTTCAATATTGAAAGATGTTGTTATAGCGTGTAACGAATCGCACACTGAAGATTCAACATTTGTCATGCCATAGTAGTTGTGGACTTAGAGTATGTCCAAATTTTGGTTGTGCATGGTAGATAGCTAATTATCTTGTATATACATGTTAATATATACGTTGTTGCACAACTTGTTGATTTTGGAAACATAGGGATGTCGTTGTTTGACTACGGATAGGACATGGTTCTAGTACGGGGCATTGTCCCTCTAGAGTCTAGTGCGCACATAGGGAGGTTACCCAAGGGCTAGTAACCCTAAAGTAACTATGGTGTCGGTCTGATCCGGCGTGATGTCCGAGTATCCACTTTGTTTGACTTTGCATTTTATTTCAAGTTGATAACTAGATGATATCGTAACTTGTTGTTCCTTATATGATTTCCCATTTTGAGTTTCAAGACGTTTACTTTAAGAAATCAAGCTTTATGCGTTGTATTGGAGGTTCCAATGTTGGTTAATGGCATCGATATTGTGATTTGTGTATTGATGTTCTAATGTAGCTTAGGAATGATCCTATAGATTCATTTGGAACATAGACGTTAGGTGCCATAACCCACTTCTGTTGTTTTCGTGCATTAGATTTCAAGTCGATGGCTTTGAGGATTTGTATTTTGTTGCCTTGTATAACATGCTTTTATGTTGTTCAATTACATTGATAATGTGATTCATGTTAACTATAAACTTGTCGTATTCTTTGGATTGTCCCAACCTTGATTCATTTCATATATGTAGATATATCATGATTCTTGTTGCTTATACTCTAAGGTAGCTTAGGATGCTCCTTGAGTCTCATCTTGATATAGACGTTAGGTGGCATGATCTTTTTGAACCGTTTCTTGTTAGTCTAAAAATCTGAAAGAAATCGAGTCTATGCGTGCTCATTCTCTGCGAGTAAACTTGTTTACTTACTCCGAAGTTACTGGGGGATTTGTTCAGGTACGAAGACTTGGTTCGTGATACTTATTGCTCCTTGGATGGCTTGTAGATTTCAAATTTCCATTTCATGCAAATGTTAGCATGGAATGCCATTTTGTAGCCTTATATGTTAAAACTTGTATCTTTGATTCCATATATGTATTGTGTACTTAAGTACACCTTTTGTATTGTATTTGACATGTATGAGATGAGGACGGAGGCCAATGACATGTATTTTGTATCCTATGTAATTTTTTACTTTATGAACTATTATGAAAATATTGAAAAATGTTGAGTTATTACTTCACCATGGTTACATCGGGTGTGGGAATTCCATTTTCATTTTTTCATAGGGTCTTATTGATCATGTTTGAAGTGTAGCTGAGGGCCAAATGGTAATTTGAAGTCATTTCAAAATTTTGGTTTTCAAATTTTCCATTTCAAATGCATTTTTGCCTTTTTGGCCGTTGGGGGGTCGGATTTTGCCTCCGCGGTATTTTTAAGTCGTGGACCATTGTAACACATCCAAATAGGTATGTTACGTTTGCGTGCATGATCGTTTTCAAGAAAAGCCCTTTCCTTTGTGATTTAAACCTCCTATGGACTTATTTTACAATTTTCTTGCATAATATGATTTTAGGGCATTCTGGGGTTTTCCTTCGGGAAATAAATTCAGGTCTTCATATGGTCACATAGAAAACATGATTTTGGGGGGCGGGGGGAGGGGGGGTTCTTCTTCGTGTTTTTCCAGAAAATGTTGTCTTGGTACCAAAAATCCCTTGCAAAGTTCAGCTTTCAGTTTTGTAATGTAGCAGCTTTTTCACCCTCACTACCAGATTTCATGGACGGGCATTCTGGGCATTTTATAATGCATTTTCTTTGTTTTCGTTTGCAATGCCGGGTAGAAAATTTGATTTTGGGAGGGATTTCTTTTTCGTGTTTTACCAGAAAAATTCATCTTCTAGCCCTTTTCTGCTCTCAGATCAGGACAGTCACTGTAGCAACTTTTGCCCTCTTGTCCAGTTCTGATTAGGGGCATTTTGGGGATTTCATAATGAGTTTTTTTTGTGTCCATCCTCGCTATCGGGTAGAAAACTCAATTTTAGGGGGGGGTTTATTCTTCGTGTTTTTCCAGAAAAACTCATTTCGACCTCCGTTTCAAGCCTCAGTTCTGGAAACTCACTATTTTTTTATTTTTTTTTCTTGCTATCGGCATGTGCACGCCATTGGGCGCCGCATGGGGCACCGGTGGGCTCGCGCATGGGCGCTGGGCGTGCCATGGCCTTCGTTGGGCCGCCGCGACGTCTCAACTTCAAACCCTCGTTTCTCCCTCATCCGGACTCCAAATCGAGTGAACTTTTTTTTGAACTTGACTAATTTTTCGCTGTCTTTCTAACGGTGTGCTCAGTTACATCCTAGTCATCTTGGATAATTACCTGTTTACCCTTTTGGCCTTAAGTGCTCGTTTTTCTTCGTCATGCCGTTTCTTCTTCGTCTGGAGTCCAAATCAAGCGATTCTTGAGTCCATTTTGATTAGTTTTTCGTTGTCTTTCTAGAGGTGTGCTCAGTGGCACCCAAATCCATAGTTTTAGAAAATTACAATTTTACCCCTGGGACTTATTTGTCATATTTTCGATCTTTGACTTTCGTATCAGTTCTCATTGAGTTCCATGACCTCATAAATGTTCACTCTGACTTCTTAGAGTCTTATTTCGGTTTTCGCTTTCGCATTTCGGATCTGTTACTGGATCATCCTTTCGGTTCATCACTGATGCACTAGCCTAAAAACCAGGGCCGTCACAGGTGGTATCAGAGCGTTCGGGTTCGAATACCTTGGATGACAGGTTTTGGGTGCATATCATGCTCACATTGTTATGCTTTGATATACCATTATATCTTGATAACATGTCTTGTTTGGTAACATGTCTTGTATGATAACATGTTCACATATTCAGGTGTTTTGAGACATCTATTAATTGTTAAGCATGTTTTGTGTGTATGTATGCTTTCTGATAACATGGACTAGGTTGTTATCATGTCCTGGTGTGATGTCATATATGCGTGCTTATGTTAACATGACCGTATGCGACGTATGTCGGCATACCTTACGTTTTTATTCATGAGTATTTTACTATGTACGTACGTGTGTCTTGATAACGTGTTTTGATTTGATAATATGTCTATTTGCTTATGTGACAACTTGTTTAGAAGCTTACCCTGACTGTCTTAGCGTATGATATATGCTTGTTTGCCTTAGCACACTGTGTATACTTGTTATCTTAGCATATAATATATGTTTGTCTGTCTGAGTACGTTGTATACATTTGTTCATCTTAACATGGTTATATGCAGCATATCGTCATGTTTTACGTTCTTCTCCTGTATACACTGACATGCTTTATGTGATCTTACTACTTGTGTGAGTAGATAGTCCTCTGTTATATGCTAGCTGTTTACTTTTCTGTCTGGTTTTGGCATTGTCTCTTTGTATCTGTCGTATCCCTTGGATGCATTCTTGTTTTGTGAAGTTCTTCCTCGGATAAGAGAAATTCAATCTGTAGGGACCCATGTCGGGAACCTCCTCGTCTATTTTCTTGGTTGGGTGTTTCAAGACCTTAATTTAACGATTGATGCGAATAAGGCTTATGTGAGCGTAGAATCGCAGTCTTTGTTTGGTGGAGTGAGACGCTGGCCAAGGAGGCACCAATTCATTTCCTTTTCCTTCGTGGCTTCTAGATCTAAGGCCTTAAGAGTAGTGGTGCCTGTGATATTGTTGTCAGGGTATTGGGATTGGCTACCCCAACTCTCGCAGATGCTTGGTTCCCGTAGTGCTTTTGGTAATCATCATTTCTGACATTGATGTCATTCGTATCGATAGGTTTTTAGAGTTGACCTGGTCATGTTATGGACTAGTGTCTTATACTGTCATGCTACCTTACTGACGAGTAAGTGTGGGCGGGTTCTGGTTACTGTTCGTACTGCCTTGTCACTTTCTTCTTTTATTGTGTTTCAACATTTCTTTGTCTTGGGATTCTCTCGATGGTTAACGTGCTGACTCATATGAGGTGTTGTCTCGGTTCATGGTTTCGCGTTCCTTCAGTCAATCTTGAGACTTCTGGAGTTGTCCTTCGGTGCTTTATAAGCTATCCTTGAGTTTGACCTTTTGCTCGGCCTTGGTCCTATTCCTTTTCTGGTATGTTCCAAATTTCAGGGACGAAATTCCTTTAAGGAGGGTAGGTTGTAATGACCCGGTCATTTTTCTTCCTTTCCTTTTTCCTTAAATTTTACGGATAAATTTTTTTCGTTTAATTTTCTTTTCTATGTTCTGTTTCTCATCGCTTAGTGTCATCTTGAGTGCTTAGAAATGGTTTCTGAGACTTCTTCGTTTGGATAGACAACTTTTTTTAAGGACCGAGTCATTTTCGCATTTTCACTTTTCGGACACTATTCACTTTTCATTCTTTTCCCTATTTCATCTTTTCCCCGTTTTTCACTTTTGGTACAACCTCACTTTCCATGCTCGGAGTTGATTTTTGACTTCACGTGCCTCCATCCTAAGTGGTTTCCACAAAATACGTATATTTACTTTTGTAAGAAAGTACTCTGGTTGCTCCCGGTGTCCATAGGGGCATGGATGCACAGTTCTTCAGAAAATTTTTCTTTTCTTAGGGTGTTTTTCGTAAATATCTTTTGAAGATATTTTATTTCAAGGATTTTTAAGAAAATATTTTTGGAAGATATTTTCATTTTGGGTCATTAGTGCAGTTAACCCTTTTTGGAGGGGCCATTGTGCAATTAACGAAAGTTATTACAAAAATATCTCATTTTGAGCCTGGATCATCGTGCGGGATTCATTTTCACATTTCCTCGAGTTGTGTACTCTTAAAATTTCCTTCTGGTCATTTTTCTCCAGTTTCGGGATTTTTGACCTGAGTTAGTGCCGAACTTGTTCGGGGCATATCTCTTTACTCGGGACTCAGTTTTCGATGCCGTTTCTTCCGTTATTTATATTTTCTCATTTTGAATCTTTTTTGTTCACAGATTTTCACCGTTTAAGCATGTTTGCTCGAATTTCACTTTTCCGGACTCGGCGGGGCACTTTTAGGGTTTTCCTATAAATAGAATGTCTTAAAGTGAAAAGTCACTTTTTCCATCATCTTCCCCACTCCTTGGCTGGTAGCCATTCTTTCCTCTCCTCCACTTGATTTCCTTGGTAGAAAGTCTTCGGCCTTAACATTTATTGTAGGCCTCGTCGTGTTCTATCTTTCCCCCTTATTAGAACCCATTTCTGACCATTTTGTGAGTTCGGGTTTGAAGTCAAGTTGTGATTTTCATGGGGCTTCCTTGGGATTCTTGTTCACCATGTTGTCCCCGACCAAACCCCGCAGTATCGACGGATTCAGAGCACTTTTCTTTCGGTGGGGATTTGAGATTTTCATCTCAAATTGAGGTAGGGAATGTTATAATTTATTTTTCTTGATGTATTGCATGCTATGGATGCTTATACAACTTATTTACAAGCTTTGATATAAAATCTAGAGATTTTATTATTTATTCTTCTTGTGTAAGATTTAATTTTTCCGGTTGCTCATAGCTTGGTTTAAACATGTGGCATGGTATTATAATACTCCTTAATATGCTCATTGACATATAATAAATTGAGAGGTTTTGAACAAGTATTGAGATTTTATTTAATATTTATCTTGAATAAATATTTAATTCATGTGGTCTTATCTAGCTTGAAATTAACATGTGTTGTCATATTATATTAGGCCCTAATACACTCTTCAACATATGTGAATTTGATAGTAATCGGAGATGTTTTGAAATCTAGTAATAATTAATTAAATTGATTAATTAATTTGTTCCAAGTGCTCTATTCACTTCATTGGAATTCCGACTTGATATTATTGATGTGCATGCCACATACTTTCACATATATTAAAATGGGAATATTTGATTATGTTTTGAAACCTTTGATTTAATTATTTTTTAGTATTAAAGTTTAATACTCATGGCCGTATCTTGCATGTAATTCACTTGTATCATGTTACTAAATCAAGTTTTGACATGTTGTATATCATACATTAATTTGAGAGCATTTGGGTGAGTTTAAAAATTTAGAGATTTTTATTAAAAGAATTAATAAAAATCTGTTTAATGGTTCCATAGGCTTGATTAAGTTTTAAACTTGACATTTGTAATGACTAGGATTTGTTTACTAGCATATATTGATTTGGGACCATTTGAAGTTGCTTTAGAACCTTGGGATTTAAATTAATATGATTTAATTAAAATCCTACTTTATTGTTCCAACAACCTAATTGAGTTTTAGAATGGATATAGGTGATGACCATGCTATATCCCTTAATATGTATTAATTTGAGGTTATTTGTAATTGAATTAGAATCTAGAGAATTTAATTGTGTTTATTTAATTAAATTCTATCAAATTGCTCCATGGATTTAATTGCATCTTGGAAGTTGTTTCTATGTTTAAATCATGGACTTGGACTTGTTGTGTATTCACTTAGTTACATTTGAGCATTTGATAACATTGTTATTATATTTAAATTCTTGAGCTTATGTTTTCAATATTGAAAGATATTGTTATAGCGTGTAACGAATCACACACTGAAAATTCGACATTTGTCATGCCATAGTAGTTGTGGACTTAGAGCATGTATTGTATGTATTTCCAAATTTTGGTTGTGCATGGTAGATCGCTGATTATCTTGTATATACATATTGATATATACGTTGTTGCACAACTTGTTGTTTTTGGAAACTTGGGGATGTCGTTGTTTGACTACGGCTAGGACATGGTTCAGTGCGGGGGATTGTCCCTCTACAGTCTAGTGCGCACATAGGTAGATTTGATGGACAATTTAAAATCAACCCTTTGCAATAGCATAAATCATTGTAAAATAGTGTTATTGGTCGGGTAAGTCGAACCACTGGGATTGCTAGTTTATGGCAACCAAGGTGTCTAAAATCACTTTTAGAATAATGAAAGGGTATAGAGTTTTGATTGGTTTGTCACTTAGTAACTAAAATTGAAAATTGCATAAAACAATAACTTGCAAGAACTTTAGAGAATAGGAATTTAGATAGAGAGGACTAGGGGAGTGAATCCACTCCAACCCCTTACACATGCTAAATATATGATTGATTTAGGGAAATAATATATATATGTGACCATGATATATAGTAACACATGGTTACTACAATATCTTCAAGAAATTCATTAAATCATAAGGCAAGAATAACCTATCAAAGCTTCACGTGCTTGAACTACCTAAATTAGGGTGTAGCCTTAGACATGCTCACTAAGCTAGAGATTATCAAGCCCTCAATCAAATGATAAAACCACATGAAGTCAAGAGACAAGATTAACCCATCAAAAGGAAGCCCTAAGCTATGGATTAACAAATTTCTCAAAAACCATGCCATTAAAACCATTTCATAATCTTATTTCCATTGTCACTATGAAAATGCTAGCCATATAACAATGAGAATAAATAATCTGAGACAAGAGTAATTGATTCAACATGATCATTTATACAAAATAATATTCATTACACATTACAAAGTGCTCTAGATTATGAAACTTGGCCCATACATATATTTCATTCCCCAAAATAAATCAAGATTTAAACATGCTTATTAGGAAGGGTTTCATCACCTCCCTAGATAGAGAGTTAGTTATGCATGGATGCAAAGAATAAAGGAGAAAGAGTGATTTTCAACTCCATTTTCGTACCTTAAGCTTCAAAACCCAAAAACTTCCTCACCTTGCAATATTTCCCTCACTAAAACTTAGCAAAAATGTTAGATATCACCAACCAACCCCCCAAGGCCTTTATCTACCACAAAATCCTCTTTTTTTCCTCCATTTTTGAGCTCCAATTACCCTATGAGAAAGCAGGACCACACCAAAGGGTCAAGGGGACAAGTTTCAGCACAAAAATAGGAGCAGAACAGGTGATCTGCTTTTCGCAGATCGGTGGGCGCCCGCGTGCGCAGGGCGGGCGCCCGCGCGGCACCGAGGATTCTGCTAGTTTTGGTTGGCGCCTGCCCAGCTTATCAAAAGGGGTTACGGCATGCGCCTGCGGGCTGCCGCGGGAGCCAGGCAGCTGCCCGCAGGCTGGGCTCTCTACTGGCCTTCCGGGCAGGTGCCTGCGGGATCTGGGCAGCCGCCCGCCCAGCTTCAACGGCTTTTGATATTTTTCTTCAACAACTCAACTTCTCTTGGCCCTCTGGTGCAGCCATCTTTCTCAACACTTTGGAGGGATGACTATAAGCTTGCCCATCACTGGTTTGGCCAAAATGAAGGTTCCCAGCAACGGCGTGCTTTGATCTTCAAGAACTCATCAAAGTGTCACTTTTAATTCTCTTTGGGGAACCAACCTGAAAGAAGACGGAAATAAACAAATAAAGCTAAACTAAACATTATAATTAACTAATGGACTTAACTAATGCAAATAAGGGCGCTTGAATATGCAATATTCGGCGCTTATTAAAGTTACCCATGAGCTAGTAACCCTAAAGTAACTATGGTGTCGGTCTGATCCTGCATGATGTCCGAGTATCCACTTTGTTTGATTTCGCATTTCGTTTCAAGTTGATAACTAGATGATATCATAACTTGTTGTTCCTTATATGATTTCCCATTTTGAGTTTCAAGACGTTTACTTTAAGAAATCATGCTTTATGTGCTGTATTGGAGGTTCCAATGTTGGTTAATGGCATCGATATTGTGATTTGTGTTTTGATGTTCTAATGTAGCTTAGGAATAATCCTATAGATTTATTTAGAACATAGACATTAGGTGGCATGACCCACTTCTGTTGTTTTCGTGCATTAGATTTCAAGTCGATGGCTTCGAGGATTTGTATTTTGTTGCCTTGTATAACATGCTTTTATGTTGTTCAATTACATTGATAATGTGATTCATGTTAATTATAAACTTGTCGTATTCTTTAGATTGTCCCAACCTTGATTCATTTCATATATGTAGATATATCATGATTCTTGTTGCTTATACTCTAAGGTAGCTTAGGATGCTCCCTAAGTCTCATCTTGACATAGACGTTAGGTGGCATAATCCTTTTGAACCGTTTCTTGTTAGTCTAAAAATCTGAAAGAAATCGAGTCTATGCGTGCTCATTCTCTATGAGTAAACTTGTTTACTCACCCCGAAGTTACTGGGGGATTTGTTCAGGTACGAAGACTTAGTTCGTGATACTTATTGCTCATTGGATGGCTTGTAGATTTCAAGTTTCCATTTCATGCAAATGTTAGCATGGAATGCCATTTTGTAGCCTTATATGTCAAAACTTGTATATTTGATTCCATATATGTAATGTGTACATAAGTACACCTTTTGTATTGTATTTAATATATATGAGATGAGGCCGAAGGCCAATGACATGTATTTTGTATCCTATGTAATTTTTGACTTCATGAAATATTATGAAAATATTGAAAAATGTTGAGTTATTGCTTCACCATGGTTGCATCGGGTGTGGGAATTCCATTTTCATTCTTTCATAGGGTCTCATTAATCATGTTTGAAGTGTAGCCAAGGGCCAAACGGTAATTTTAAGTCATTTCATAATTTTGGTTTTCAAATTTTTGATTTCAAATGCATTTTTGCCTTTTTGGCCGTTAGGGGGTCGGATTTTGCATCGGCGGTATTTTTAAGCCATGGACTATTGTAGCACGTTGAAATAGGTAAGTTACGTTTGTGTGCATGATTGTTTTCAAGAAATACCATTTCCTTTGTGATTTGAACCTCCTATGGACTCATTTTACAATTTTCTTGCATAATCTGATTTTAGGGCATTCTGGGGTTTTTCTTTGGGAAATAAATTCCGGTGTCCACCTGGTCACTTAGAAAACGTGATTTTTTGGGGGGTTTCTTCTTCGTGTTTTTCCAGAAAATGTTGTCTTGGTACCGTAAATCCCTCGCAAAGTTCAGCTTTCAGTTTTGTAATGTAGCAGCTTTTTCATTCTCACTACCAGATTTCATGGAGGGGCATTCTGGACATTTTACAGTGCATTTTCTTTGTTTCCGTTCAAGATCCAGGTAGAAAATTTAATTTTGGGAGGGGTTTCTTTTTCGTGTTTTTCCAAAAAAATTCATCTTCTAGCCCGTTTCTGCTCTCAGATTAGGACAGTCACTGTAGCAACTTTTGCCCTCTTGTCTAGTTCTGATCTAGGGGCATTTTGGGAATTTTACAGTGAGTTTTTTTCATTTCCATCCACGCTGTTGGGTAGAAAACTCAATTTTAGGGGGGGTTTCTTCTTCGTGTTTTTCCAGAAAAACTCTTTTCGACCTCCGTTTCAAGCCTCAGTTCTGGAAACTCACTTTTTTTTTTTTTTTTTTTTTTGCTATCAGCATGTGCATGCCATTGGGTTCCGCGTGGGGCGCCGTTGGGCTCGTGCATGGGTGCTGGGCGAGCCATGGCCTTCGTTGGGCCGCTGCGACGTCTCAATTTCAAACCCTCATTTCTCCTTCGTCCAAACTCCAAATCGAGTGAACTTTTTTTTGAACTTGACTAATTTTTTGCTATCTTTCCAACGGTGTGCTCGGTTGCACTCGACTCTTCCTAGATAATTACCAATTTACCGTTTTTGTCTTAAGTGCTCATTTTTCTTTGTCATGCCGTTTCTCCTTCGTCTGGACTTTGAATCATATGATTCTTGAGTCCATTTTTATTAGTTTTTCGTTGTCTTTCCAGAGGTGTACTCGGTGGCACCCCAATCTATAGTGTCAAAAAATTACCATTTTGCCCCTGGGGGCTTATTTGTCATATTTTTGATCTTTTACTTCCGCATCAGTTCTCATTGAGTTCCATGACCTCATGAAAGGTCACTCTGACTTTTTAGAGTCTTATTTTCTATTTTCGCTTTCGTATTTCGGATCCGTTGCCGAATCATCCTTTCGGTTCATCACTGATGCATTGGCCTAAAAACCAGGGCCGTCACATACTACTTCTTGTGTCATTGGTGACCATGTCATTAATCGGGCTCTCCTTGATTTAGGAGCAAGTGTTAATCTTCTTCCATATTCAGTGTATATCAAATTGGGCTTAGGAGACTTGAAACCGACATCAAAGGTTTTACAACTTGCTGACCGATCCCTCAAAAAGCCCCGAGGTATCATTGAGGATGTGTTGATTAAAATTAATAAAGTCTTCTTCCCGGTTGATTTCGTTGTCATTAACACGGAACCGGTTCCAAATCCTAAGAGCCAAATTCCCGTTATCCTTGGCCTTCCTTTCTTGGCAACCGCAAATGCCAACATCAATTGTAGGATAAGGGATAATGAAAATCTCATTCGGCCACATGAAAGTGAAGTTGAATATTTTCAATCCAACCCCTAATTCAATGGACAAGCATGAAGAAGTGAGTGTTGTGGAAAAGTGTCTAGAAGATGTATTTGATAAAGTTGAGTCTTTACTTGGAAGTGGAATTTCCAAAAATCTATCTTCAAACTTGAATTCGAAGAATGTTGTTTCTAAACCTCGTGTTGAAAGGGCATGGAAGCCCAAAAGTTGCTTTGATACAGGACCGTCAATGCCTTTTGAATCAAATCCAACAAGTTCTTTAGGTAATAATTTGTTGGGTGGGGTTTAAAGTACTTTTCACCCCATTAAGGAGGGGATGCATCACAAGATATTTGATCCGGGCTAAAAGAACCAAACGTCTTGCTAGAGACGTTAAAGACTAGTGCATTTCATAGGGTTTCCAACCCTATTCCTCCCTCATTTCTATTTTACCTTTCATTTCTTGCAACGTCTAGAATTTAATCTGGGTTCATACACATTGCTAGGAACTTTGATTAGGTATACAAGCATTTTCATGTTGAAACTAGGCATTTTGTGCCTGTTCGATCGATCTCAAAAGATGTTCGATCGATCGAACATCCACCTTGCATCCAATCATCTCTCTGTTCCATCGTGTGAGAATTTCCTGTATAAATCAGCTCTCTATGTAACGTGCGAAGTTATTTTTCGATCGATCTAAGATTCCAAGATCGATTTTCAGTTCCAACACTTAGAAAAATTTTTGAAACCCAAGAAAAAGGCATCTTTGTGCATCGTTCAAAAAAGTATGCAGGTTTTCACCTATTGGATCGATCGAAGTCTCTTCCAGATCAATCTTGGTTTGATCGATCTGTGTCCCTTGTGTCAGAGATCTTGGTTTGGTCGATTTTGAATGCATTTTAAATTTTGAATTTGAATTTAAATATATATATATATATATACACACACACAAAAATATTTTTAATGTTTATTTTATTTTATTTTCAAAAACTCAAAAAAGATTTTAATTTTAATTATTTTTTACTCTTATTTTATTTTATTTTTAAATTTTCAAAATCCAAAAATATTTTTCTTTTATTTAATTGCATTTTATTTTCTTTTACTTTATTCTCAAAAATCCAAAAATATTTTTTTTAATTTTTAATTTTCAAAAATTTAAAAAATTTCAAAAATACTTGTCGTTTTGCGAGGTTAGATCGATTTGAGTCCCATTCAGATCGATCTATGTTCGATCGATCTGAGTTCTTTTCAAATCGATCGAACATTTCGGAGATCATTTTTAAAAATAAAACCCTAAGGTCATTTTGATCAATTTGACTATCGATCTCAGACCCCAGTTTTCCCTCGCCGCTACAAATCTTCTTCCCAACCTCCGACGACCACCTCTATGCTTCGAAACTTCATCTCTCACACTCGATCTCATCATCACTCCTTCGTCTCTACTTCTTTCACTCGGTTAGGTAAGTTTTGAGTTGTATTTTTTAATTTCAACCTTTAATCTTGATGATTCCATGTTTGTCATGTTAGATCTGAGCTTCTAAGTTAGAGTTCTTACCATATATGAAGTTTCCAAGCATGTATATATATGTGTATATATATTTCTATATATATTTTGATTCTAAATTCGATTTTGGGGGTCACGTGCCGAGATAAGTGACCAATGTTGTGTTGTTGATGTGTGAAAAGGCCTACGAGCTAGCTCGAAAGGCCCTCATGTCATCTACGTCACAGATCTGTGACTTTTCAATTTCTTCACAGCAGTTCGATCGATCAGATCTTTCTCTGATCAATCAGAGAAAGATTGATCTCACTAAGTTCTGATCGATCCATGTAACGACCCACTCCACCACATGGTATGATATTGTCCGCTTTGGGCCTGAGCCCGCACAGTTTTGCTCTTGGGCTTCACCCCAAAAGGCTTCATACCAATTGGAGATGATGCACTTACATATAAGCACTTCACCTTTCCTCTACCCAGGCGATGTGGGACTTGTGCACCCGTAGCTCGCCAGTGTGGTAGCCTGACAGTGTCTCTTGCACCCGCTCACGGCACACCCGCCCACAAGTTCATCACAATCCACCCCCCTTGGAGGCCCGATGTCCCCGTCGGCACACTTCCGGCTGGGTCAGGCTCTGATACCATTTATAACGACCCACTCCACCACATGATATGATATTGTCCGCTTTGGGCCTAAGCCCGCACGGTTTTGCTCTTGGGCTTCACCCCAAAAGGCCTCATACCAATTGGAGATGATACACTTACATATAAGCACTTCACCTTTCCTCTACCCAGGCGATGTGGGACTTGTGCACCCGTAGCTCACCAGTGTGGTAGCCTGACAGTATCTCTTGCACCCGCCCACGGCACACCCGCCCACAAGGTCATCACAATCCAACTTGGATCGATCTCATCTTTTTCTGATCGATCGAACATCACAAATTTGCATGCACATTTCACATACCATATTTTATGTTCCATGCTATCTTATTTATGCCCAATGCCTGTGTTTTCCACATTGGATGCATTACATACTTATAATGTTTAGCATGTGTTACTTATTCATTGTCTATACCTGGCTGCATTATCACTTGCATAGATTCATGTATTTCATTTTGAATTATCTATCCTAATTTGACAAACTTGTTTCTATCTGTTGTGCTTTAATTCTATATTTCGTGTGCTATATTTGTTATTGACTCTATTTGCAAGTGTTTTATTTTCTTTTTATAGGCCATGGCTAGGGTTAAGACAGTAGCCCACACACAATATGAGCGGAGAGTCAGACAGAGAGTAAAGGAGCCAGCAGAACCCTCTTATGCTCGGGAGCAGCCTCCAGAGCTCGCTCCAGCCCAGTCCTCATCCGACACTAGATTACAGTCTTTTTCTTCTGTATTTTCTTCTTCAGATGAGGCTGAGCATGTACCATCTCCTTCTCCACCACCGGCCCAGCCAGGCTAGGTCAGAGATAAACCTATCCAGAGATACTCACGCTTTTCAGTGGTGCATGAGTCTGTGTTCGACGTTGATTTCTTCTCCCGGTCAGTCTTGACCTGGGCAGCTTATGATGATATTTTCACCCAGGGCATCTCAGCTATACTAGCCCCAGTGACTTACCTAGTTTACCCGCGGCTTATTCGAATGTTCTACCAGAACCTCTGACCGGCCCCGAGTAATCTGGCCGAGCTGCGGACTTCCATTGATGGCCACCCTATCCGGATCACAGTTGACACTTTCGCCACTTCTTCTCGATGCCCGCATGTCTGCCCTTCTGAGCTCGATTATCTCATTTTGAGGAGGCCTTCTGATGCAGACATGGCCGTGGCCTTGACTGGCCACTACAGTGGTGGTAACACTTTCGCCACGAGGACTTATTTGCCCGATGATCTTTGGTTCTTCGATTCGGTTTTATACTGAAACGTATTTATGGTGGGCCATAAGATCCAGAGGCGCGCAGACTTTCTTACAGCCCTTTATACATTTTACACAGCGCAATGGTTTTTTGTTCCTGCACTCTATTTGAGTGTCATGATGAAGCTATACACAGACTACATCAGTAAGGAGAAGCCCTTGCGGGCTAAGTTCCTTCCATTTGCACATCTTATCATTCAGATCCTCTGGGACCAGCATTATCCATTCCATCCCCAGGAACGTACTGAGTCAGGTGCTTGCCACTACGGCAAGAAGGATTGGAACAAGAGCTATAACACTCTTATCAAGAGCCTGGAGCAGGATGCCATCTTAGTAGTCGAGGAGACAGTTGAGGAGGAGGAGAAGGCAGCAGCAGCAGCAGCAGAGGCAGAGCCAGCAGTAGCAGCAGACATCCCAATAGTCGTACCGGCGGCTGCAGCACATATGGAGATAGATTTAGAGCAACAGCCTCCAGATGAGCTACAGTATCACTCTCTGGCAAGGTCACCAGTTCATTTCTAGGAGCAGACTCAGGACGTACATCATTCTCCTAATCCAGTCATACCTGACGCTGCAGCACAGACACTCGGCCTAAGAGAGCGTATCCAGACTTTGGAAGATGCAGTAGTCTCTCTCCGAGCAGACATATCCTCTCTCCGTGCGGACGTCATGGCTGCGCTGCGTGACATATCCAGAGACATCTAGGGATCGCGCCCTGCTCGCCCTACCTCCTCCACCTGATCTCTCTATATTTCTCTTTATCATCTTATATATATCTGTGATATTTGACTACTCTTTTGATACTATGATTATATTTTTGAGGCCAGTCTGTTGGCTTTGACACTGTGATGTACTGTACATTATTTTTCTTTTTACACATGATATATTTTGGATGTCAAATTTATATATTGATACATCTATATGTTATTGACTCCATTATCAGGTGCATCTTAGTGACTTCCGTGAAAGAGCGTACTACCCAAATTTTTCAGGACCACCCTTATTCCTCTCTCCTTATTTCATTTGTTATCCCATTTACACTTGCATATCCACTGTGCACTGTTATTATCCCCTTTGTTATCTGATGAGATTTTGTCTCAGTGCCATCTTTTTAGGACCACATCCCAAGTTTGGGGGGTTATACCACCCACTTTGGATACTTATGTCAGGCCATTCTTTGTCATAGCTGCACTAGTATACTCTTTCCTTCTGTTCTCTTTGCACATTGAGGACACTGTGCTGTTTAAGTTTGGGGGTAATATGTGATTTGCAGTGTTTGTTTTTAATTCAATATTTTGAGCATGACTTGTGTATTTGAGGGATAGTCTATGATTGGTCCATGACTAGCTATGATTTTACTTTTTTGAGGACTATATTGCTTAGAATTTAAAAATTACTTGACTTGAGAGTCCAATACTCCTTGTATGCCTTGTGGATACTATTTAGGAATAAATTTTTCGAAAGATTGATATCATGTTTGCACTTGTGGTCCACATCATCTTAATTTTGTGATTGTTTTGAGATTCACTCTAGGATTCTACACTAGCACAAGTGCACACTAGCATTCATTTGTGGGGTACATGTTTTGTTGATTATTGAATTGGTTATATCCCAATTGACCTAATAGTGCATTGAAAGCTTTCATTCTTGATAAAGGTGGATAACAACCCCTTTTCACTAAGTAGCCGGGATTCTAACCTTATCAAGCACTGAATTTCTCGTGCCAAAAGGTGGAGGGCTGTAATACCCCTAATTTTAAAAGGATAGTCTCGGTATTTTAATTAATAGTTTTATTGCATTTTGTTTGCTTATATGTTTATTTGCTTCATTTAGTTAATTGTGTATTTATTTGAATTAATTGTTTAATTGTAATTGTTTATTGGGTATTTATTTAAATTAATTATTTAATTGTAATTGTATATTGAATTTAATTAGTTGGTTAATTGTTTAACGGAAGTGTTGTATTTATTAGCTTATATGAGTTATTTGTTTTAATTTCCATGTATGCTTAGGTGGACATAATTTGTTTATAAATTATATATGTCGTATATAGTTTAGGGTTTTATTTTGTGTAATTAGGTTAGCCGACTTATAATTTAGTTGGGATTAGAATTAGGTGTTTTAGAAGCCTATATATATTCTTGTTTACGTCTGCTAGGGTTGGAAAACCCCATTCACGTAATAGTGATTTGAGAGGAAAAACAGAGAGGGTCTTGAGAGGAAAACAGAGAGGGTCTTGAGAGATAATGAGGGAGGCTAAAGGAGGAAATAAGGGATTGCTTCTGGATTAAACCAAAAGCAATAGAGGTGTTGAACGGCAGTTGGTAATCTGTAGGAAAACTCAGAGACGGGGGTTTAAGGTTTCAAAACTGAAACCGAAGGCAAGTTCCTATTCTAATTCCTTCCCTTAAACCCGTGTTCTGTGCATGCCTAGGTAGAGTCTAGGGTTTAAATTAATGTTTAAACATATTTTTTATGCATGTTTAAACTGTATTAGATTTCGTTGAATTAAACTGGTTTGGGATTGATTGAAGTTTTAATTAAATCTTGCTGCCGTTGGTTTAAAGCATGAGTTTAATTCATGTTGTTGATGTATAATAATGTTTGATAATTAATCTGGGACTAAGATTGAACCCTAATAATATAAATATAAGCAGTATAGAGGGTTTGGATATCGCCGAAGGCGAAGAAGAAGAACAGAAGGGGTAAAACGGCTCGTAGGAAGAGAGAGACGGCTCCCTGAATGAGGGAGCTAGCTCCCTCAATGATAAAGCTGGCTCCAAGGGGTATAGAGCCAGCTCCCAAGGGTGGGGAGCTGGTTCCCATGTGTTTGGAGCAGGCTCTCAACTTTTGAGAGCCTGCTCTCGCCTTGAAACGCACGGAAAGTGTTTTTATGGTCTATTTAGGGTCTGGGGTTTTCTTAAGTTGTTCAGTTTCCTGGCGGGCACAATTAAAGCAAAGCCCAACTGTTCCATCCTTGGATATCTTTCCTCCGCACCCCTAAGTGCTCTGCTCACGAAGTATACTGGCCTTTGGACCCCTTCTTCTTCTCGTATCAGAGCTGAACTGACAGCTGTCGTGGAGACTGCAAGGTATATGTATAGTTCCTCTCCTGGTATGGTTCGAGCCAGTAGTGGGGGAGAACTAAGGTATTGCTTTAGTTCTTTGAACGCCTGCTCACACTCTGGGGTCCATTCAAACGCATTCCTTAGCACACGAAAGAAAGGTAGACACCTGTCAGTTGACTGAGAGATTAGCCTACTCAAGGCAGCAATCTTCCCTGTTAGTCATTGTAGATCCTTGGTTGATCTTGTCGATCTCATGTCAATGACTGCTCGGATCTTCTCTGGATTGGCCTCAATTCCTCTTCTGCTTACCATATATCCCAAGAACTTTCCTGAGGAAACCCCAAAGGCACAGTTGCTGGGGTTGAGTTTCATCTTATGCCTCCTAAGTACCTCGAAGGTCTCCTGCAGGTCAGTCAAATGGTCTTCAGCTTTTAAGCTTTTCACCAACATGTCATCAACATATACCTCCATGTTTCTACCAATTTGATGCTTAAACATTGCATTCACTAGCCTTTGGTATGTTGCACCAGCGTTCTTGAGCCCAAACGGCATTACTTTGTAACAGTACAAACCTCTATCAGTGATGAAGGCCATTTTTTCTCTATCTGAGGTGTATATAGATATCTGGTTGTATCCAGAATATGCATCCATGAAACTTAATAGTTCGTGTCCAGCCGTTCCCTCAACGAGCATATCGATTCTTGGGAGAGGAAAGCTGTCATTCGGGCAAGCTTTGTTAAGGTCGGTGAAATCCACACATAGCCTCCACTTTCCATTTGCCTTCTTCACTAAGACCACATTTTTCAACCAGTCGGGGTAGTACACCTCTTGAATAAAGTCAACTTTTAAGAGCTTTTCCACCTCTTCTGATATAGCCTGATTCCTTTCTGGAACGAAAGTCCTCCTCTTTTGTCTGACAGGTTTAAAGTCAGGATTTACATTTAAGCGGTGCTTCATGATAGTGGGGCCTATACCCGGCATGTCTTCATGGACCTATGTAAATACGTCTCGATTCTTCCTGAGGAATTGAGTAAGTTTATCTTTGATACCTGGGGGGAGTAAAGACCCTATACTCACTTTTTTCTCGGGCTCACTGTCACCAAGGATGACCTCTTCTAGCTCCTCTGTAGGTTCCGCTCTATGAAAGTCTGGTCTATCTTTCCCTTCCAGCCCTTCAATCGTAAATGCCTCTTGCGATTTTGTTTTTCTAAGAGAGGCGACATAACATTCGTGAGCCATTGTTTGGTCCCCTCTTAGCTCTCCCATACCATATTTAGTTGGGAAGCGCATCAGGAGATGGTAAGTGGACATGATTGCTTTCATGGCATTCAATGTTATCCTCCCCAAGATAATATTGTATGATGATGGGCAGTCCACCACTACAAAGTCCACCATTACAGTGACCTGCTTTGGATTGGCTCCTGCAGTAACTGGAAGGGTAACTGCCCCCAGTGGATGTACTTTATCGCCTGAAAATCCCACCAGTGGTGATTTCATGGGTTGGAGCTTCTCTCGGCCAATTTTTAATTTCTCGTATGCCCAGGGGGTCATCATGGGGCTGGTGAATTCCCTTGTCATCTTCTTCAGAAAAGGTTATGACCGGCTCCTCAACTCGAGGTAATTTTGTTGGAGGACTTGTCATTCCAACTTCATTCGCCTCTGAAAAACTCAGAATACTCCTAGCATAAGCCCTCCGAGCCGAACTCGTCTCACCACCACCAGCGAAGCCACCCGATATAACTTTGATCTCACCCATTGGTTGGTGTTGAGGAGGGCGATCATCTCGGCCCTCCCGGGCTGGGTTGGAGCCTCTTTTTCCATTTCCAGTTGTGAATTTGCTTAAATGACCTTTACGAACAAGGTTCTCGATCTGGTTTTTGAGGTCGAAACAATCTTCTGTGTTATGTCCATGGTCCCGGTGAAACCTACAGTATTTACCTAGAAACCTCTTTGTTGGATTAGCTTTTAGGTTTGGCGGCCATTTCAATGATGCGTCATCTTGAATCTGCAGAAAGACTTGATCTACAGATGTATTTAGGGGGTATAGTTATTATACCTGCCTGGGCTCACTGGGCGGCGAGACGATTTGTCAGCCTGGTTGTTTGAGAATTTCTTGTACTTCGATTCCTTTTCCTCCCTAGTGTTAGGTGCTGGCCTCTTCTTCTCTGACCTCTTATCTTCACCATCTTTGTTTTTTCGTGCATTCATAGCATCCTTAGCGTTCATGTGCTTCCATGCTCTAACCATCAACTCTGTCATGCTTGTAGGGGCTTCTTTTGATAAGGAAAATAGGAACTTAGAAGTCTGTAGTCCTCCCATAAAGGCTGTGAGGGACCTTGTCGTCCACCTCTTCTACCTGCAGCATATCAGCGTTAAAACGACTTATGTAACCACGGAGAGGCTTTCCCTTCTACTGTTTCACATTCAATAAGTGTGTTGCTGTCTCCTATGCCTCTGCCCAGCGATGAAGTGTCCAATGAATTGTTTGCTCAACTCATTAAAGATTTCAATGGAGCCTGGCTTTAATTTATTGAACCAAGGACGAGCCCAACCCTTTAGTGTGGTAGGGAAAGCCCTGCACATAATCTCATCCGGTACGACTTGCAAATACATAAGAGCTTTGTAGGTCTCCAAATGATCGAGAGGGTCCCGCGTCCCATCGAAGCTCTTAAGAGTTAGTTGTAGGTCTCCAAATGATCAAGAGGGTCCCGCGTCCCATCGAAGCTCTCAATAGTTGGCATATTAAATTTGCTAGGTAGAGGACAACTCATAACATAACAGCGAGGCTAAATGCTAGGTTGGTCTTCTGTACCAGATCGTTCACTGTGGCCTGGCCCTTCCCTTTCATTACTTGCATGACGTCTTTGATCCTAGTTCTCAGATCTTGCATCTATAGATTGAAATAAGTGACGTCTTTAGTCTTGTCACCAACACAACCAGAGGTACCTGCACGGAGCCTGGTATTATTCCGTTCAAGAGACCGATGGTGATGGCTTCTCTGTTGACCCCCTATTTGACTAAGCTCAGCGTCGTTGTCAATCCTACAGGAGTCATTCTTGGGTACTTCATTATTCTCCACCTCATTAAGGGCGGCTAAGCGTTGTAGAATCATTGAATTTTTCTGGACTAATTGGTTCATTCCCTTATTTAGGGTTTAAACCTGTTGTTCCAACGCTGTGACGCGTTCTTGATCGTTTGGGACGGCGGGGGGTTGCCTCGTCGAGTCCCCTTGATCAGAAGTTTGCAACACTTCGTATTCGCCAGCAACCAGACCAGATCGCAATCGAACCATACTTTATTTAGAGAACTAAAATCGTTCCCACAGACGGCGCCAACTGTTGATGATGGATTCTGCGCAACCTGGATCTGATCTGACTTCCTAAATAAAGAGAAGAAAAAGTGATCCTACGAATATCGGTGTGTTACCGGTGGAGTAAGCTCCGACGAACAAGTCAGTGTGAATAATAATCTCCCTGGAGAAATCGAGAAATTGAGTTAGGGTTTATTGCGTACCTCAAAACGTTGATTCCCCCGCCTTTTTTATAGGGCTTAGGTTAAGATGTTACGTAGAATTGCCTTATTGTAATCTGTAGACTTAATCCTCATCGTAATCTTTAATCCTTATCACAATCTTTAATCCTTATCGTAATCTGTAAAGCCTATCTCAATCTGTAATCCTTATCGTAATCTGCAGAGCCTATCTCAATAGTGCGTTAATTTAGTAATCTTTCCTTAATTATGGATATTTAAATTATACATCCATCAAAAGTTATTTTGAATGTGATGTGCTTATAGTGAGGCGTGAAAAATTGAAGAACCTGTTAAATGATTTTCAAGCGTCTAATTCAATCAATGCTTTTTCATTACAGCAATGTAATGAGATATGACAAATCAATCCAAACATTAATTTTTATTTGATCCTTTGTCCAATAATTAATGGTGTGAGATATATAACACAAATTATATCATTACATGGATGTCACCCTATGATTTTTTAAAACAATAGTCTATAGAGAAAAAATAAAAAATAAAAAATTTCTTGATAATTATACACAAGAAAGTATCATTATACTACACCAGTACACCTTTGGTAAAGAGTGTATATATATATATATATATATATATATATATATATGAAAACGTGCGTTTTGAACTGTTGGCAAATTTAACATATATAAAGATTGTATAACATTTAGCTGATCATGTTAGGCCTTTTAAATATTGTATAACATATAGCTGATCTTCCTTCTAATGCATTGCAATTTGCTTTTTTTCTTTCTAATGACAGCTGGCTCTGGCTTTGAATATTGGATAATTGACGAAAGGGAACCTTAAAAAAAAAATTACAATGGTTAAGCAAAAGCTTCAGACTAAGAAAAGTAGGGAGTAAGTTATTATTTTTCTTATTCCAACTCATTCTGTTCTTACTCTTCAATCAGACTCGACCTTTTTGCAGTCATGACTCATGAGTTGCAACAACCAAAAAAATTTCTCACTCCTGATTTTCAAACCTGGACACTGATTGATAAGCTGGCGTTGACATACAATAGGTTGCCAAACAAATAAATATATCTACTCCTTATTACACTATTTTATTACTTCCGTCTTAATATAGTTGTTCATTTCGTAAATTATGAAACAACTCTATAGATAATTATATAGATACGAGGAGTAACTGTTTTCTTATTGACTTTTCTCTTTCTATTGCTACATAATTAGTCAAACCTCCAAGGCTGCGCTTAACTAATCAAGCTCCAAGCATTGAAAACTTATTTTCATCTCAAAACCCTGTTTAGAGGTCATTTCATTCAAAAAAAACACACGTTTACTTAAACGGCAATCCTTTCATCTCAAAACTCACTCTAAAGGTCGTATTCATTGAAAAAAAAATACACATTTTCTTAAACGTCACTCTTTTCTTATCAAAACTCATTTTCTTCTCACAATCCTCTCTAAAGGTCGTTTTCATTCAAAAAAAATACATATTTTCTTAAACGTCACTCTTTCTATCTCAAAACAAATTTCCATCTTAAAACCCTCTCTAGGGATCCTTTAGATCTCAAAATTCTATTGTTTTCATAACACTTTCGAAAGTCGTCTTGAATAACATCATTTTACATCTTAACTTGAGAAAAGGGATTTTATCAGATAATTCAAGAGTGAGTCTAGCTAGCTGAAAAAGTATTAACTGAGACTATAGCCAATCACAATAAATAACACAGTGAATCAGGATCTTGAGATAAGAACTATAAGGGATGAGTAGGTCTATTCCAAATTCTGGCTTTTGATTAGCCCATATTTTATACATATTTTATTTTCAAAATTATATTTGTTAGTACTTTATGGTATTTTATTTTAATTAATTAGTATATTGTTATGTATGGTATTTTTCACATCATTAGGCTGCGTTTAGTAACGGGAAACATTTTCTATTTTCTGTTGCCAGCCCCTAAAAAGGCAAAACAAAAACAAAAATCATGTTTAATAATGTGTTTTTGTTTTTCTATAACAGAAAACGTTTTCTATTTTTGTGAAGAAAAAAAAGGAAACATAAAAAAGATATTTCTCATGCTTTTGATACTGCTGAGCAAAAATGTTTCCACTATTATTATTATATATTTGCTATTCATTTCAAATAAAATGTATGTTACTCATGTTATATACTACTGATACATTAAATACTAATAAAAGTTATATTTTTAATAAATAATTAAAATATTAAATATTAGTGTAAATTATTTTTTATTTAACAAAAATATATATTTTAAATATAATATATTATAAACAGACCCAAACAACAGGCTACAACAGACAAAATTGCATGCTTCAGTTAAAAAACCTCCATTATTTCTGGTGAACAACACATAACTACACCAAATAAACGGGCAAGCTCATTTCTATTAAACCGTCTGTAGAGAGAGAGTTGTTTAAAAGATGAGGGTAGTTCGATCATTTAAGATTTCTGATATTTTGAATTAAAATATAATTAAAAAATGAGGGTAAAAATGTATATTTACTTCTTTTTAATGGTGTTAGAGACAGAAAAATTATTTGGGGTCTAAGTGATACTTATTTTCGAAAGGTGTCTCTATGTGAGATTTATCAAAACCTCAGGGGGTGTCACCGAAATTAACCTTAAAATTATTTGTGTAACACTATGTAATGGCTTAATGTTACAAGTGGAGACTTGTCTCACATCGAATCCGGATGGGAAGTAACATAGGTATAAATAAGTGGGTGTATAACACTACCTAATAGTTTAAACTCTTGGGTAAAAAGGCAAGCGTCCACCCGTTACAGTTGGTATCAGAGTCAGGCCCAATTCTTGATTCGGTGTCAAGCCAAGCGCGCGACTCGGAGGGCGTCTAAGTCTTCACTCCGGGCAGGCTGGGTGATCCGACCGCAACAACGGCATTGCGTGAGTTCTAATGGGGGAGAACAAAAACACATAAAAATAAAATACCCCCCTCCACTTAAAATAAAATAAAACACTTTTAAGTAAATGAGTAAGTGTTCATCCGTTATACTTAATTTGTAGAGTGTCTAATTCCCTTAGTTTGTAGAGTGTCCAATTCCGAAGCAAATCTACCCATAATAAAATACCCCTCCCCTAATTTGCGAAGAAAAAAAAAAAAAAAAAAAAGGGGATCCTCCACATGATAAACCCTCTTATGCAATAAAATACCACCCCCCCCCCCCCCCCTCCCCTCTAGTTTGAAAAGAAATAAAAAATAAATAAAATAAAATAAAAAAAAGACAAATATCCTCACATCATGATAACAACTTCTGCAGCATCTTGACAATAGAACTCCTCCTCCAACCGTCTGATAAAACGTAACAGGGTGGGATACAAGTAATTAATAAAAATAAAATAAAAGTGTTTTTTTATGTATATATATATATATATATATATATATATATATATATATATATATTCCCCAGAAGTAGTAACCTATGTTTTCATAATTAATTTTTCGCGAATCCAACATATATTAAATAATATTGTGCGTTCACTTCAAATGTCAGGCATTATTCTGCTTCACACCTACTATAAAAGCATCTTGTACCCCGTGAAGTTTTAGCAGTTAAAAGTTGAAACAAATTAAAGATTTGCAGCTCAGAAACCATGATACTTGAGCTTTTTCTAACTTTTCTTGTTTCGTTTTTATTGATTCTGAAACTGTACCGGAAGACATCTAAATACTCAAAGAAGCCGCTGCCACCAGGGCCATGGAAGCTACCCATTATTGGTAACTTGCACCAGCTGGCCCTAGGAAGCTATCTTCCACACCATGCGTTGAAGGCCTTAGCCAAGAAACATGGACCCTTTATGCATCTCCAACTTGGTGAGATCTCGGCTGTAGTCATTTCCTCACCGGAAATAGTCCAGGAGGTGTTGAAGCAGCACGAACTCAAATGCACACAAAGGCCTCGAGTTCTTGCTGTTGAGGTCATCTCCTATAATGGTGGAGGCCTTGTCTTCTCTCCCTGTAATGATTTATGGAGAAAACTGCGAAAGATGTGTGTCACTGAACTCCTAAGCGCCAAACGTGTAGACTCATTCAAATCAGTGAGAGAAGAAGAAGTAGAGAATCTCATACAATTTATTTCATCTTCCTGCCGCAGCAGCAGTAGCCACGGCCATCCCACCATCATCAACCTCAGTCAGGAGATATACTCACTATCAAACAACATAATTGCACGCACCGCTTTTGGTAAGGCGTGTGTAGATCAAGGACTGTTCTTAAAAGTGTTGCACGAAGCAATAAGCTTGTCAGGAGCTTTTGGGTTGCATGATCTATTTCCTTCACTTAAAATCCTTCATTACATTAGTGGAACCAAGCCTATCCTCCAAAGGTTGCACCGGAAAATGGACCAAATTCTCGACACCATCGTCAATGAGCACACAGCCAAAAGCAGTAATGTACCTGCTGCTGACTGGGAGGAAGATTTGGTTGATGTCCTTCTCAACCTAGACAAGGGTGGTCATAGTACTGATAACTTCTCCCTTCTCACACCTGATAACATAAAAGCTGTCATTTTGGTACATATATATATTTACTACTGTATGTATATATATAGTTTTTAGTGCGCGCAGTATATTAATGATATATTTGTTTTTAAAATTTCAGGACATTTTTGGAGCTGGGAGTGAGACGATTGCAACAACCATAATATGGGCAATGTCGGAGATGGTAAAGAACCCAAGAATAATGAACAAGGCACAAGCTGAAGTTCGAGAGGCCTTTAAAGGAAAGAGCAATAATATTATTAATATTGATGATGACACAGGCAGTATTCATCAACTAAATTACTTGAAATGTATCGTCAAAGAAACTCTGAGATTACACCCTCCAGCCCTTTTGTTACCTAGAGAATCAACTGAAAGGTGTGAAATTAACGGATATGAGATTCCGGCAAAAACCAAAATGTTGATCAACCTGTGGGAAATAAGCACAGATCCAAAATACTGGGGTGACGGAGATTGCTTTAGACCGGAGAGGTTTGTTGATTCTTCTTCCATGATCAGTTTCCAAGGAACTAATTTTGAATATATCCCATTTGGAGCAGGTAGGAGAATATGTCCAGGCATTCAGTTTGCTACTGCAGGAATTGAACTTATACTTGCTCAGCTGCTCTACCATTTTGATTGGAGAGTCCCAAATGGAATCAAACCAGAAGAACTCGACATGACAGAGATATTTGGAATAACTACAATGAGAAAATATGATTTGGAGTTGATTGCCATTCCCATGTCCTCCTCCTTTGCTTGATCGATCAGAAAACATATACTCTCTCTGTCCCAAAATAATTGCTCTACTTTAGGTACTGTGAGTCACAGTTCTCAAATCAGACAACTATTTTGGGGGACAGAGGTAGATCGATACTATATGATGTATGAATAATGTAGCAGTTTACACGTGCCTAAAATCATGTACTCACTCGATCAGTATGAATCAAGTTATTACAATATTCTAAATTCTAAATCATTTTCTTATGAGAAAGGCTTATTAATTTTATTTTTCGGAAATTCAAGCATAAGAATTGAAGATGCAAGAAATTTTCCCTCTCATATTAGAAAAAGTAATTCTACACTTCAAATTTTTCAACCCTTTTTCCCTCTTCTTCCAGCCTATTTAGAGACTGTTACAGACTTCCTAGATATTTTCTAACTAACTTCCTGAGCTGGGCCGTTCTTTTGGGCTTCTCTTTACTTTGGGCTCAACTCATTCCTTGCAAAAACCGGGCTTCCCACTCAACCGAAATGATACTGGGCTTGATCAATTAAGATTCAGCCTAGAATGGTAGTCCTTATCCTACCCACTTGTGACCACCTGGATTGTACCCGGCCCAGGTTATTTTGAGTATCCTCATCTGCCCCCATAATCTCCCCCTAATTAATTAGGGTGGGATTATCGAAAGGGCTAATCATGACATGACGGCTCGAACTGATGACGTGGGGAAATGAACAGTTGGCTTAGAGATTAATGCTTCGAGATCTGCTGCACCATTTTCAACACAGCCCCTTGTAGGTCGAACCAGTTTTACTTTAAAAACCTGACTTCTTATCTTTTGCCCTTCTTCAACCTTTCTCTTCTTTTTCCTCTAGTGTCATTACCTTCAATCATTTCTGTCATCTACCTGTATTTTCCGGCGAACTTCCTTGTTTTCACCGACGATTTTTTCCTGTTGTGATTTGACTTTTGCTTTGTGACTAGACACTCTACAAAACTCCCTTCTCAAGGTTAGTTCCTTACTTTTGCTGCTCTATTTTTTGAGGAAAAGGTCATTACGCTTTAAAATTTTCCTTCTTTCTTTTAGAATGGCCCCCCTTAACTTGAATGTTGTTCGTTCAAAAAATAATATCCCAAATGATGTCTCTCTAAGGGTTTATCCCACGGATCTAGATGAGAGCACCGGTCAGGTTCACCTTCCCGGGGAGATTCTCTTCTCAGCTCTTCATCTGAACGTAATCAGATTCCCTCTACACCCGTTCTTCTGCTATGTCTTCAGCAAATTAGGGCTTTCCCCCTCTTCAGGTTAACCCTAATTTCCTTAGGGTGATTTCAGTCCTTCTAATTTTGAATCGTGATAAGGGTCTTGATTTAGATATCACAGACCTTCTCCTTTGCTACTGAATCATTAAAACCAGAACCGATGAACCATATTTTCACTTATATCCTATCGAGAGACATTCCATCTGTACTGACAAGCTCTCATTCGAAAAGGGCAACTTAATTGGGGTCAGTGGAAATTGGCAAACTCCTTTCGCTCAGACTTTCCCAATACCAACCACTTTTGGAGAGTGCTCTGTCCTTCAACTTAAGAAGTTTAAGAATCATCTTTCTGATTGCCATTGTGAATCCTGTCTTCCTCATTTCTGCACTTTTCTTTATAGGTGTCTTCGAATTAATCATGATGAGTTAGTTTATAGCGTTTGCAGGGCCAAACTTGACTTCTGAAGGAAAAAGTCCAGAACAACTTTCCCTCAATTGCTGACTTGCTCACCCCTGAAAACCTTTCTAACATATCGATTTTGGGGTCCACCATAGAGAGCATTTAACTTCCTTCCTTAGCAGGAGAAAACGTTCTGCTCCTACTCCTTCCGCTGCACCAGCCCCTACAGAGACCACCTCAGCTACTCCTATTTTGGCTCCAGCCACCGAGCATCCAGCCGCTGAGCTCGCTGCATCTACCTCTGCTGAAGTTCAGCCTGCTGTGCCGAACAATGAACCCTCTGATATTCTGACTAAGGCTCTCCCAAATGGTGCTCAGGATGTTGAGGATTCCTCTCAGAATAGTGGTGGATCTCCTCCTGCCCAGGCTGGCGTTTCAGAGAAAAGCTTGGGAAAAAGACCAATGCCTGAAGGTGGTCTTGATCAGAATGATGTTCCCCCTGCACAGAGGGCTAGAAAGACATCTTTCAGGATCACTGATCCTCTGCGCCCTCCTCAGTTATTCATACCAGAGGGTGAATCTGCTAGAACCTCTGGTTCCACACCATCTGTTCTTCTATGGCGCCCCTTGCTCACCTGTGAGGATGGCTCAACTGTTGCTCCCACAGATTCTTTATTCAAGGATCCCCTTACCTCATTTGTTTTTTATAAGGGTTTCTGGACTCCCAAGGATATTGAAATTCAAAACAAGATGTCCTTCGATGAGATGTATCAGCAGTTCCCAGCAGCTGCTGTCGAGGTAGCTCTTCCTCCCTTTATGATATATTTCTTTTTCATTTTAATCACTTGATGGCTGAACTGATCAGAACATCATTTCCCTTGTGCGGACTCTATTTGGGATGTTTACCTTTTAGAAGACCATTGAGGTTCTGAACAAAAAGCTTAAGTCCCTTTTTGTTGGCCTTAAAAGATATATTGAATCAGAGAATCTTCTCGAAGCCAAGAACGCTGAGCTCCTGGCTAAGTTGAACGAGTCAGAGAAGGAAACGACTAATCTGAAAGCTGAGAGGGATGCTCTGAGGACTGAAAAAGACTCCCTTAAAGCTCAACGGGATTCTCTTCAGGATGAAGCTGATGTTCTGAAGATTGAGAAAAATGTTGCCCTGACTGAAAGAAATGCACTGAAGGCTGAGAAGGGTGATCTTCAGCGTACTCTGATTGCTGAGCGATTGACCCATGCAAATTCAAAAGAGAAGCTCTCGAATGAACGCTCTTCTTTGCTGAACGTCATTGGCAAATTCAACGGTGGCATAAGGGCTCTCCATGCAAGCTTTTCCAGAATTAGTGCTCTCAGGTATGCTGAAGGGTACAGAGACGGCTTCATTGACCATTCTCCCCCTGAAGGAAAATCTAGCACTTGTACTGGTTTTGATGAGCTGGACGCTTCTCTGGACATCAGTTCACCAAGCAACTACCAAGATCCACCCTCTGATCTTGCTGAAAACATCTTCATTGAATGCAAAGAGATTGCAACTTCAGGGACTGCTCCACCCTTTCACCCTCTGCACATTCCTCCCATCACCACCATTGTTCCTTCCATATTAGTCATTTTTGATAGAATTTCATTGCCTGAGGAGGTCATTCATCTTGACTCTCCATTCAGAGATAGTGGTGCAGTCAATGGTGAAGAGAATAGCAACCTTCAAACTAGTAATGATGGGGAAGGCAACGGAACGGGGCTAGAAGAAGAAACTACAAACTAGTTTTCTGCTAATTTTTTTTTTTTTTTTTTTTTTAAATTAACCCATGTACTTCAAGAATTTATCTTATAATGAATGGAATGGTATTTTTGTTTTGCAACGATTCTGTTCTTTAATTTATCCTTGAATGAGTAAATGGTTTGACTCTTCTATATGACTTTTACAAGTATATGACGTTCGGCTCTTGATACCACCTACCATTTACTTTGTTAAGTCTTTGTCGTTCAGCTCAGAGTGCTACCTGACATTTTTAGGCAAGTGTTTGGCTTTCGGCTAATAGTGCCACTTACCACTTACTTTACTAAGTGTTTGGCGCTCGGCTAAAATGCCACTTGCTACTTGGCACACTTTTTAGGCAAGTGCTTGGCGTTCGGCTAATAGTGCCACTTGCCACTTATCTTGCTGAGTGCTTAATGCTCGGTTAAAATGCCACTTGGCACACTTTTTAGGCAAGTGCTTGGCGTTCGGCTAATAGTGCCACTTGCCACTTATCTTGCTGAGTGTTTGGTGCTCGGATAGAACGCCACTTGCCACTTGGCACACTTTTTAGGCAAGTGCTTGGCGTTCAGCTAATAGTGCCACTTGCCACTTATCTTGCTGAGTGTTTGGCGCTCGGCTAGAACGCCACTTGCCACTTGGCACACATTTTAGGCAAGTGTTTGGTTCAACCCAATTTTGAAACTGAATGAACTCTTTTTATAAATCTTTGAAAAGTTTGTACACTTGCATGAATATAATCCTTAAATGAGTATAGCTCAAAGCTTAATTCAATTTCTACTAGTAGTACCTTTTTAGAGATATAGCGTTCCACGGCTTACTGATCAACCTTCCAGCCATAGTCTCTAAAACATATGCCCCATTTCCTATGACTTCTGCCATTCTGTATGGTCATTCCCATGGTGACATTATCTTTTTGACAATCCCTACCTTCTTTTCCAGAACCAAATCAATAGGTGCTAAGTCTCTGTGCTTCACCCTTTTGTTGTGACTATTCATTAGTGTCTGCTGATAAGATATAAGCTTTATTGCCGCTGCATCTCTTTTTTCCTCCAGCAAATCGAGACTAAATCTCAGCATATTGTCGTTTTACTCCTGATTCCACGCCAGGCTCCGAACAGTTGGAACCAAGTGCTCAACCAGTTTTATTGCTTCAATGCCATACGTCATCGCGAATGGGATTTCTCTAGTCGATTGCCTTGGGGTTGTTCTGTAGGCCCACAGTACGTTGGGGTGCTCATCTAACCATTTACCTTTCTCATCTCCAAGCTTCTTCTTAATACAAGCAATGATTGTTCTATTTGTGATTTCAGCTTGGCCATTTTCCTGTGGATGGTTGATTGCTGCCAACTTTTCATTAATTTCATACTCTTCAAGCAACTCTTTCACTTGCTTACTGTCGAGATTAGTCCCGTTGTCCATGACGATCGACCTTGCCACGTCAAAGCTACAAATAATATTGCTCCAAATGAAGCGTCTTACATGAGTTTAGGTTACGCTTGGATACGGCTCTGCCTCCACCCACTTGGTAAAGTAGTCTGTTGCCAGCAAAACGTACTTGTTCTGCGACCTGGCGGTCGGCAAAGGGCCAACCACATACATCTCCCACTGTGCGAAAGGCCATGGTTTAGCCATTACGTGCAGATCTTAAGGTGGTTGGTGGATCAATGGTCCGAACCTCTAACACGTATCATGTCTTCTGGAGAATTTTTCTGCATCTCGCGACATATTCGGCCAGAAATACCCTTGTGTCATCGCTTTATGCACCAGAGATCTTCCTTCTGAGTGATTGCCACATATACCCTCATAGATGGTGCATAAGATCTCTCTAGCTTCTGTGGGGGTAACACATTTCAAGTACGGACCTGAGAAAGACCGTCTATACAACTAATTATGAACAATAGCATACTTAGCAACATTTGATCTGATCTTCTTCGCCTCATTTTGTCGTTCTGGCAGCACACCATCCCTTATAAAAATTAGAATTAGATCAATCCAGCTCGGTTCATATGGTATGACATTGACTTACCGAGGGCCCGAGCTAGACAGTTCCTCAAAAATGGATGGCTGAGACAACACATCAACCGGTATTACCCTAGCCAATGTCTTTCCAGAACTTGATGCACTATAAGCTAATTGATCAGCATCTTTATTGTAATCCCTCGAAAACTGAACGAATTTAATTTGGTCAAAATATTTTGCCTCGCGTAGAACAGCAGATCGGTATACCTCCATTGTCTCATCTCTGGTTCCATACTCCCCATTCACATGCCGAATGATCAGCTATAAATCACTAAAAGCAACCAGATTCTTGATCTGCAACTCTTTGGCCAACTTCAGCCCAGCCAGTAACGCTTCGTACTCAGCCTCATTATTTGTTGTGTTAAACTGTAGTCTAATCGTTTGGCTCAGCGTGGTGCCCTCTGGCGTTTGGAGCTTGATCCTAATTCCTGCTCCCGTTTGATTTGAAGAGCCATCAACAAAGAGCTTCCACAAAGAGTCTCTACAATCTTCCTCCAAATCTTCTGAATCTCACTCCAGCAGGAAATCAGCTACTACTTGACCCTTGACGGTCGTTTTAGGTTCGTATGCTATGTCAAATGAGCTCAACTCGATGGCCCACTTTGTCATTCTGCCTGACAGATCTGGCTTATGCAGAATCATCCTTATGGGAAATGTAGTCAGAGCAACAATAGGATGGGATTCAAAATAATGCCTGTGTTTCCTCTTTGCATTTACCAATGACAAGATCATTCGGTCGGCCTTTGAATACCTTTTTTCGGCTCGGCTATAGTTTTACTAACATAGAACACTGGGAACCACTTTTCTTTTTTACAACAGATTAGAATGACACTTGTTGCAATATTAGACACACCAACGTACATAAAAAGCTTTTCACCTGGTTCAGGAGAAGATAAGACTGGAAGGTTCCGCATATATTCTTTTAAGCTAATCAGTGTCTGTCATTGCTCATCCCCCCAGGCCTGTCTTCCATGACTTCGTATTATATCAAAAAAATGGCTTACAGTGATCTGACAGCTTAGAAATGAACCAACTTAGTTCGGCTATTCGACCTGTGAGCGCTTGCACCTCTTTAACCATTTTTGGTTCTACATTTTTTATCAAAGCTTGTGCTTGGGCTGGGCTAGCCTCTATTCCTCTGTGATTGACCACGTGCCCCAAAAATTGACCCGAGCTCACGCCGAACGAGCATTTGGTTGGATTAAGCCTTATTCCATATTTCCTCAACACACCGAATATGTCTTGCAAGTGCTCAAAGTGATCATCCTTCTTCTTACTCTTTACCACCATGTCATCAATGTAAGTGTCTACAGTCTTCCCCATTTGATTTTTAAAAATCTTGCTGATCAGCCTCTGATAAGTAGCTCCAGCATTCTTTAGCCCGAACGGCATGACTTTGTAGCAATTGGTTCTTCTCTCAGTGACAAAAGAGGTTTTCTCTTCATCAATCAGGTTCATAGAGATCTGATTGTATCCTGAGTAAGCATCCAGGAAGGTTAACCGTTCGTATCCAGTGGTGGCATCCACCATTTGATCAATCTTTGGCAGTGAAAAACTATCCTTCGGGCAGGCTTTGTTCAGATTGGTGAAGTCAATACACACTCTCCATTTCCCATTCTTCTTCTGCACAACAGTGACATTGGAGAGCCAAGATGGATAATGAACTTCTCTAATGAACCCTGTATCCAGCAGACGATCAATCTCTTCAGCTATGATTTGGTTGCGTTCCAGGGCAAACCTTCTCTACTTCTGCCTTACATGCTTGGCGTTTGGGTCCATACTGAGGGAATGGTAGGACACGGATGAGCTGATTCCTAGCATGTCTGAATGACTCCAAGCTAACACATCTGCGTTCTAAGTCAGGAAATCAATTAACCCTTGTTTCTTCCCCTCTATAAGTGTAGAGCCTACTCGTGTAGTTCGGTTTGGCTTCTCACGATCAATTTGCACATCAACGAGAGGTTCTTCGGTCTACGCCGAAAGCTCCTCCTCCCCATTCTGGTTAGGTGGAGGTTCCTGTAATTGCTATCTTGGACTAGCAGACCTGATGGGTGCTTTTCCCTTTCCAGTAGATTTTAGGGTTACAAAATAGCATTCCTTGGCTGCGACCTAGTCTTCATGGATATCAATCACTCTATTCCCATCAAGGCCAAACATCTCATCACCTGATAAAGAGTCGATAGAACACCTTGGATCCTATGTATCCACCCTCTTCCTATCAAAAAGTTGTAAGATGGATGGATCTCAACGACCACAAAGCTCTCTGTCAGAACTCTTTCAGCAGCCTGCACTATCAAATCCACCACTAATGGGTTCCACTCATTTCCCATCGAACCCCAGCAAAGGATTTCCCGTGGGTTTGAGCTTTTCTGGCTTGATCTTGAGCCGGTCAAACGTTACCCTGGGCATGACATTCGCATTACTCCCTAGGTCAATTAGAACTCGTCATACCAGGCACTCTACAACCGTTAAACTGACGACCAGTGGATCTTCATGAGGGGTCTAAATGAGCAACAGGTCTGTTCTATCAAACTTTATTTATGCAGATGTACTCTGCTGGTGCAAAGCATGCACACTGCCTATCCTCCTCTTCATTTGCGCTTGGAGGAGGCGTGTCCTGAGCAGCTCTTCTAACTCTGCTGTTTATTCAGGTCGGCCATGAATTGCATTAATAATCCAAACGGGCTGAGCGTTGTGGTAATTCGGCTTCTGATTTTTCTTGACTTGCTCAGCCGGTCGGCTATGCTCCTATGTTGGCCCCTGAACATATCCTGCGAACTCTCCCCTTGCGATCAGCATCTCCACTTGCCTCCTTAAGTTCCTGCATTCATTAGTCTGATGACCAAAGTCACTATAGAAAGCACAATGTTTAGATTGGTCTCTCTACTCGAGAGGTTGCCTAATTGGTAATGGAGGATGAAACTTATCTTTGTTCTCTTGATACAGCCCTGCCAAAGTTACTTTAAGTGGAGTAACCAACTCTTCCTCTCTAGGCTTCTTCTCCACCTTCCAGGAGTTCTGATGCTGTGGTGGAACGTGTTTTTGCCGGATCTTGGTTTTGGACTTTTCTTCTGTTGAAATAATCTACGTCTTCCTAGCTTTGTCTGCTGGCCATTCTCCGATGGATTTGAGCTCTCTCCTCCGATCATCATTCCTGATCGAAGCAAAGTCGTTAACCGCAATTTGTGATCAAATCTGAGCTCCGCTGATGCGAGTGCACTAGATCTACACTTGAATTAGCTGAATCCCGATCTCAATTGGCCGGATCTGAACTGCTCCTGCGGTAAGTTTGTCTAATTCACTGATCTAAACAAATCTCAACTGTATAGATCAACTCAACAAGCACAGATCCGGACTGCGTAGATCAGACACTAGTCTCTCGGAAACAACTGGAATCAAGACTCTGCAAGATGAATCACAATCTCCCTGATCTGGATCCAGTTTTCAGAGTTCCAGTTCCTCCTCTCTGAACTAGCCATGATCAAATCCACCTTTATCGAACTCAGATCAATCTTCATCGTTTCCCACAGACGGCGCCATTGAAGATGCAAGAAATTTTCCCTCTTATATTAGACAGAGTAATTCTACACTTCAAAATTTTTAACCCCTTTTCCCTCTTCTTCCAGCCTATTTATAGATTGTTACAGACTTTTTAGATATTTTCTAACTAACTTCCTGAGTTGGGCCGTTCTTCTGGGCTTCTCTTTACTTTGGGTTCAGCTCATTCCTTGCAAAAATCGGGTTTCCCACTCAACCGAAATGATCCTGGGCTTGATCAATTAAATTCAGCCTAGAATGGTAGTCCTTATCTGACCCACTTGTGACCACCTGGATCGTACCCGACCTAGGTTATTTTGGGTATCCTCAAGAATATTTACAGAGTCGGTCTGAATAAGCTCAGCAGACCCAAAACAAGCCCAATGGGCGTAATGCAACTTGCCAAAAAAGCTAAGCCTAAGTGGCTCATTTTTTATGGCCCAAAACATGGCATAATACATCATTTCATTGGCCCTAATAACTTATAGTCCATTGTCGGCCCAACGAGTCAAAGAAGCTAGTAACACTAACCCACTGGTTATCAGCTAAGCAATTCGGTTATGACAGTAGAAGCCAAACATTGTTGACTTCAGATCCCAGGTGGCCAAGGTGCCAGTCCGAGGCAAGAAACTGGTAGTTCCCATTCTAGGACCAAATTACCAGCCCACATTGCAACATCAGTACATCACAACAAGGCTTATGCAAAAAAAGGGCTCTCGGTCAAAGAGGGCTCAGTTTAAAAAATCATAAGTTGAATGAAATATAATAGCTGTTGTTTAGCTAATTTGTCAATCATGTGGAATATGAAGCCACTTTATGTGCTTGACAAACAATCTAGGGAACAGGCAACTGATACAGAATATTTGAACCGATAAGGAATCTCAATAGAGACGAAAGCCTAAGGGGGTTGGAAAAGCTCAAGGATAAAGTCTACCACCCTCTCGGATAACTTTTCCAATTCGAGATAGGCAAGGAAAGCAAACAACTTCCCTAGGTGGATACTACCATTAACTCTCCTATAAAATGAGAAGTTGGAGTGCATCCGGCCGCACCACGCCGACCATCACTTCTCTTTTCTTGTAAAAAAGACTTTCAACAAGATTTTTGCATGATGCATTTATTTGCAGATGGCAATTAGACAGAGGCACGTATGTTACAAAATTACTCATAGTTCATTGTGGTGATCTAAAAAAACGGGGTCTATTGCTTTTTTAATTATGGCGAATAAATTGTGAGTTGAGAGTGCATAATAATTATCCTAATACTTGTTTCAAGAGAAATTCTAAACTTTTTGCCAATTATGCTCTATTATGTGAAAATTTTATATTTTTAACGCAAAAGACTTGAAAAAAAAAAAAAAAATGTCTAGAAGTTTCACATTTGTGTCAAATTATCCAAGAAATAGCGGACATTTTTTATAAATAAAAAATATATGTTTTGTCCTTCAGAGCATATAACTTTTCGAGCCTAAGAAGTAGCAAATTATCTGCACGGTCCATACTCTCTGTCTCTCATAATACAAAATCAAGCCTACACAATAATTAAGACGCACTCAAACCCCAACTTGAAAAGTAGCTATTAAAGACCCAAGTGATAGTGTTAATGATAGTAACGGTGAAGGTGATGAGTACACCATACACCATTTGTCCAAGTGATGGTGATAAATCAATTTGATCCAAGTTGAATCTCATTTTATCAGGTCGTGCTAATGGGATAAGATGGGTCCAGTACTCAACTTTCACAAATGTGTGACTAGTCTTTTCTATTATCTTTAGCATGAAAATTACTACTCCTATAGAGTCCTATGTGATACAACGCCCCATCAATTTGTATACCATTTTCGGGTATATATATAGAGACAGCATATGTTTATGTTCCTCCAATTTTACGAAATGTGGTGTTACCGAAAATGAATCATTTCATTTTCAATAATTTTCATATACCATCTTAGAGGGTTTATTCGTTTAATTTTTATTGTGCCTTTCCCTTAGATGTCAGGCACTACTCTGCTTCACTCCTTCTATAAAAGCATCTTATGCCTCGTGAAGTTTGAAGCCTGCCTTGCAGAGGTTGCATCTGAAAATGGACAAAATTCTCGACACCATTATGAATGAGCATAGAGCCAAAAGGAAAGACATTGTCCACAACCAATATAAAAAATGTAACTGTGGAGGAGATTTGGTTGATGTGCCTCTGATCATAGAGAAGAGTGGTGATAACTGTTATGAATTATGTCTTAAATTCCCATTATTATTAGTTTCTATTTTAGAGTATTTTTTATGGTAATTTCTTATAGAGACGTGAATTGGGCTCTAAAAAATTGTAATCCTTATCCACAAAGAAATTGGGTATGTGACTCTATAAATAGACACTTAGGCTATTGTTAAGAGTTATGAGTTGAGAGAGATGTAGCCTCATGAGGGAGTACGTTGATGGTAGGGGTGAGTTACGGGTTTGGTAGAGTGAACACTGATGGCGAAAGAGAGTCTCGTGGAGTACACGGAGAACTCGGTTAAGAGTTTGTGTGCATGGAATTGTTAGGAATTATGTCTCAAATTCCCATTATTATTAGTTTCTATTTTAGAGTGTATTTTTTTATGGTAATTTCTTGTAGAGACATGTATTGGGCTCTAAGAAATTGTAATCCTTGTCCACAAAGGAATTGGGTATGTGACTCTATAAATAGACACTTAGACTATTATTGAGAGTTATGAGTTGAGAGAGATGTAGCCTCATGAGGGAATACGTTGATGGTAGAGGTGAGTTATGGGTTTGGTAGAGTGAACACTGATGGCGAGAGGGAATCTCGTTAAGTACACGGAGAACTCGGTCAAGAGTTTGTGTGCATAGTCCGATGTTGAAATTCTCTACTATTGTAATATCTCTACATATATAGTGAATCTCTTCTCATCCATGGATATAACCTTGATTTTGGGTGAACCACGTGTATATCTTGTGTTGTGGTTTGAATTGTTGTTTTCTTTCTTTCTTTTACTTCTGCTATGTCCCAACAACTGGTATCAGAGCCAAAGGTGAAGAAGATCCAGAAAATATAAGAAGTCTCAACATGTGCTACAATAGGCTTCAGTTGTAGGTGGAGTCAATCGGCTTGGTTACATGGCATGGAGCTTGAGTAGTCAAGGTGGAGCCTTGGAGTTTTAACTGATTAAGCAATGTATAGTGGGGATAATCCGAGTTTTGCAATAAGATCGAGAAGATTGAAGTGGCAAAGAATTGTCTAGATTCAATTGCCATGAGAAGCGATGATTAACGTAATGGAATTTCAGCCAAGGTGGAGATTAGTACAGGTAGGCAGATGTGTCCCAGTATATCATTTGGTGCAGGTAGAAGGATGTGTCCCGGTATATCATTTGTTATGGCAAGCATTGAACTTGCACTTGCTCGGCTGCTCTCGTTGGGACACAACGGAAGCAAAAGAAAGAAAGAAAATAACAATTCAAACCACAACACAAGATATATACGTGGTTCACCCAAAATCAGGGTTACATCCACGGATGAGAAGAGATTCACTATATATGTAGAGATATTACAATAGTAGAGAATTTCAACACCGGACCATGCACACAAACTCTTGACCGAGTTCTCCGTTTACGCCACGAGACTCCCTCTCGCCATCAGTGTTCACTCTACCAAACCCGTAACTCACCCCTACCATCAACGTACTCCCTCATGAGGCTACATCTCTCTCAACTCATAACTCTCAACAATAACCTAAGTGTCTATTTATAGAGTCACATACCCAATTCCTTTGTGGACAAGGATTACAATTTCTTATGTCCACAAAGGAATTGGGTATGTGACTCTATAAATAGACACTTAGGTTATTGTTGAGAGTTATGAGTTGAGAGAGATGTAGCCTCATGAGGGAGTATGTTGATGGTAGGGGTGAGTTACGGGTTTGGTAGAGTAAACACTGATGGTGAGAGGGAGTCTTGTAGAGTACACGGAGAACTCGGTCAAGAGTTTGTGTGCATAGTCCGGTGTTAAAATTCTCTACTATTGTAATATCTCTACATATATAGTGAATCTCTTCTCATCCATGGATGTAACCCTGATTTTGGGTGAACCATGTATATATCTTGTGTTATGGTTTGAATTGTTATTTTTATTTCTTTCTTTTGCTTCCGTTATGTCCCAACAACTAGTATCAGAGCCAAATGTGAAGGAGATCCAGAAAACACAAGAAGTCTCAACATGTGCTACAACGGGTTTCAGTTGTAGGTGGAATCAATCGGTTTGGTTACATGGCATAGAGCTTAAGTAGTCAAGGTGGAGCCTTGGGGTTTGACTAATTGAGCAACATATAAGTTCTGCAATAAGATTAAGAAGATTGAAGTGGCAGAGAATTGTCTAGATTCAATTGCCATGAGAAGCGATGATTGACGTAATGGAATTTGAGCCAAGGTGGAGATTGTTAGGAATTATGTCTCAAATTCCCATTATTATTAGTTTCTACTTTAGAGTGTATTTTTTATGGTAATTTCTTATAGAGACGTGAATTGGGCTCTAAGAAATTGTAATCCTTGTCCACAAAGGAATTGGGTATGTGACTCTATAAATAAACACTTAGGCTATTATTGAGAGTTATGAGTTGAGAGAGATGTAACCTTATGAGGGAGTATGTTGATGGTAGGGGTGAGTTACGGGTTTGGTAAAGTGAACACTGATGGCGAGAGGGAGTCTCGTGGAGTACACAGAAAACTCGGTTAAGAGTTTGTGTGCATAGTCCGGTGTTCAAATTCTCAACTATTGTAATATCTCTACATATATAGTGAATCTCTTCTCATCCGTGGATGTAACCCTGATTTTGGGCGAACCACGTATATATCTTGTGTAATGGTTTGAATTGTTATTTTTATTTCTTTCTTTTGCTTCCGCTGTGCCCCAACAACAACTTCTCCGTCACAACTGATGACATAAAAGCTATCATTTTGGTATGTTTCACAATTATAATTTAGCTTCCAACTGGTTCTAACTACTATACAGCTTAGTAATGATACATGTATATATAAATTTTTTTTTTTTCAGGACATTTTTGGAGCAGGGAGTGAGACTTCTGCAACAACCATAGTTACTTTACTTGCATTGGCATACATTGTATATTTGGCGGTTATACGACTTGCGTATGTATTTGTTGATTATTATCGTTACTTTACTTGTTTTCCTCGAGGCATGATCCCATTTATTTCTACTCTATTTCTTATGTGGATTCACGGGGTCATTAGAGGTGCGTCTTAGACACTTCTTACTGAGCTTTATGTTTACCCCATCATTTTAACATTTTTCAGATCACGGGAAGAAAGTGGTGGATGACGTTCCTCCACAGGTTTTGATAGGTTAGTAGACTATTTTAACATATTTTGTAACTATGGTCTCATTTTATTATTATTATTATTATTATTATTATTATTATTATTTATAAACCTTTGGATGACACGTATTTTATGTATCGACATAAGAAAGGACGGTAACGTTTTTAGTTGACCTCGGGTTCGGGTTGTTACAACAGTACCCGAATAGTATATGTGAACAGTACCGTATGTGTGAATAGTATCTGTACACAATACAAGAACTCGAACTCTGATACCAGTTTGTTACAAAAAAAGGATCGAGTAGGAGTTTATGAGAATAAAAGAGAAAATTAAATGACAAGAAAAATAAAATAACGCACACACAAACGAGATAAGAATTTACGTGGTTCGACTGTACCTACATCCACGAAGAGAAGACATAACAATATTTCACTATAAAAATAAAAAGATACAAGGCAAAGTGGCTCACACCCAAAACCCAATTGTACCTAAACTCTCTCAGACACTAACTGATATTACAAAATTTACTCAATTGATAATTTGGGATGTTTATTATCAAAAGTGTGCAAAGCTATATATAGCCCAAATATACTTGGTGTCCAAGCATATTCAAAACTTCCTTTGGAAGCTTCACCATCAGTCAAATGAGCTTGTTGTGCACGCCAAGTCAGAGCTTCATCATCACGCCATATTGTATCAAGATAAGATATGTATGAAACATATATTTAACCAAAACTAATGCCAGCTGGTGCATACATGTAGAACTCCACAATGGGTTTGCTGATGGTGGGTTATGATGTAAGCTACAAAAGTTGAATGACTGATGCAAGCAGGCAATCTCAAATTTTGAGCAATAATAATCTAACAAAAACCTTTTTCAACATTTTAAGATTGCTTTTTGTAGAAATAAAATAAAATAAAAAAATTGTAGTTGAAATTTAGTATTTGAGGCTAACTCTTTGTTCCCGTTTGTACGCTAACAACTAGTTTAGCATATCTAAGAGCAAGGTGAAGGAAAGTGGTACATAACACACTGGATGAGACTCATCTGAATTAAAAAAGCACTTACGAAGATTGCTCGTGTGTTCATTTTACACGAGGATCATGAGAGAGAATAGAAGTCAGGACTCATGAGTAAAACATGAATTAGCCAGCATCTGAAAGTATTACACTGCTAGCATCACTGGCAATATGCATTTCATATATTACCATTAATTTGGACTACAAATAAATTAGAAGTAGTATTGATTTAGTTTAAACAGACTTGGCGTAATATGGAAATTTAGTAATTCTAACAAATTAACTGATACTCATGGTAGCTCAAACCTTTTTTTTTTATTTTAGGACATTTTTGTGGCAAGGAGTGAGACTTCTGTAACAACCATAGAATGGGCAATGTCGAAACTACTAAAGAACCCAAAAGTAACGGAGAAGACACAAGCCGAGGTCCGAGAGGCCTTTAAAGAAAAGAGCATAATTGATGAGACTGACATTCAAGAACTAAGTTATATGAAATTGATTATCAAAGAAACTCTAAGGTTACACCCTCCTACTCCCTTGTTACCAAGATAATCAAGGCAAATATGTGAAATTTATGGATATGAGTTTCCAGCTAAAACCAAAAGTCTTCATCAAAATGTGGGCAATAAATAGAGATCTAAATTATTGGATCGATGCGGATTGCTCTCTACCAGACAAGTTCCTTGATTCTCCCATTAGTTTCAAGGGGACCAACTTTGAATACATTCCTTTTGGTGCAAGTAGGAGGATGTGTCCTACCATATCATTTGCGACCGCTGGCATTGAACTTGTATTTGTTCTTTTACTATATCTCTTTAATTGAAGGCTCCCAAATGGAATCAAAGAAGAAAAAACTCAACATGATAGAGACATTTGGATTTAGTGCAAAGAGAATGAATGATTTGCATTTGATTGTCATTCCCATGTCCTCCTTAGCTTGATGAAAGACATTATTATTTATGAATACGGCTTAAGAATGTCAGTAGTGTTGTTGGATAGAGTTAAGAATGAGAATAATGTCAGCAGCGTTGTTGGATACAGTTAAGAATGAGAATAAAGTAGTAGTCATGAAGCAGAAACAATATATTTGAGTGAGTTGAGATGCTGTTTGTAAACCATAGGAAAGGAATAGTTAAGTATAGAAAGTAAGGATTTTAGTTTCGACAGGACATCTATAATAGACATAATTCATTTCATGTTGGCCTTTTAAATGTTGTATCAAGTAACAAGCACATAGCTAATCAACTGGTGTTTAGATAACTACCTACTGCTTTATATTCTCTCTTTTCCATCTAGTTAGAAACTGATTAACTTCCAAAGCATCAGTCTTGGACAGAATTTTGATCAAAATTTACTTCTTCTTTCTTTATTTTTCTCTTTCTTTTTCCAATAAATAAAATTTAGATGTCTGCCTGATAAGTGCTTAAATGTTGCACATTTCAGCACCTAAGCTAGGGTATTTCAGTCTTTGCATCTATCTTAATTTCATGTTTTAGTCCTAATTTATGTTTATGTGTATTTCAGGGCAATAAAGTTAAAATGAGCTAAAAACGGTCCATTAAAGCCTTTTTGGAGTCAAGCAAAGATATTCAGAAAAAGTTCAGAAAATGACAAAAAGAGGTCGTAGCCCATTGCTCGTATAATGTGTTTATTCTTCGAAAGCGGTCAATCTCGGGCCTTTGATGATGTTCCCAAATATGAAGAAGCAAACCAATTAGCCCGGAGTCAAAATGGAGCTAAATAAGGCTTAAAGGAAATTTCCAACTCTGGGGGGATCGATCCCCCAGTGTGGGGGATCGATCCCCCAGGACTTGGCAACATTACAGATTTTTTTTTATTGTTTGGGCTTATTTTGTGAACTATTGGGCTTTAATAGGATTGTTACTTAAGGCCCAGTGAGCCATTAGATTAGGGTTAGTATTTATTTTATTTAGGTGAATATTATTAGATTTTTATTAGAAGTTTTTTAATTATTATTTTGTATCGATATTTTATTCTCTCTGGAAAACACGAAGAGGAAAAGCTAGGGTTCTTGAGAAAAGCTTAGAGAAGAAGAAGAGGAGCCAGATGAATCAAAGGATGGGGCTTGTTGACATTTTGCATCCATCAACCATGAGTGGCTGATTCTTCAACTTAGGGTTGGATAAACCCTAAGCATGTAACCTAATTCTTAACTCCTGACTTTTGGGAATTAATTTGTGTAATTTATGTTATAGCCTTGTTATATATATATATATATATATATATATATATATATATATATATATATATATATTAATTCTTTCATTTGATTGTCTATGTCAATTTCATATTGTCTTTTATGTTTTTGAATGATAATCAATTTCTACACTTGATTTCTTTGTGACTTGAATCTTGTGATGGCTATACATTGTATTAATTAAATGTAATTGTGTTTTGATTTGATGGAAATTGCTTTTATTAGATGGGTTGTACTACAAAATTAGGTTAATGTCTTGTCTAAATAGTTTAATTTCAGGCTTAGTTAGTTTAATTTAAAGTTAATTAATTTAACTGTAATTTAATTCCTAGGTAAGTAGACAATCCATACTAGTGCTTGAAATCCATACTTATTGTCACAATTGCATTACCCTCTAGATTAATGTGTGTTGAAATTGTAACTTAAATTGATGAATAATGTTTTGCATTGGTGAATTACACTACACTTAGTTTAATTATCATTAGGTAGTTGATTCATGCTTGAAATTGATGATTTATACTTTTTATTGCAATTATTAGCCATATTCTAGATTACACATTTTTACTCCCCAATTAGTTAAAAGTTAATGAGTTAGGGAATGTGCTTAGTGGTGAATCATACACCCTAAGTCTCTTTCCAATCTTTTATACACTACTCTTTATTTGCATTATTAAGTTTAAAATTAGTCTAATCACAAAATCAAACCTTTTTAGCAATCACATAAGCACTAAAGTAGAATTCAATTCTGGAAAACCTATAATTGTTTAGATCTCTTGGGACGATCCCTGCTCACTTCATACTCCATAGTATAAGTGTTTAGTGATTTTATAAATTTTAAAATATGGTGCCCACTTGACATTATTTCTAAACCTAAAGTGTTGTGCATTATTTTATGCACACGCTTGGTCGCACCATAGTTTTGGCGCCGTTGCCGGGGATCTAACGGTTTTTAAAAGAATTGAATTAGACATTAGTTCTTTGTTGATTGTTTACTTTTAAGTCATTTTAATTTTTATTTTCTCATTTGATTTGTCAATTAGGTACTTGAAGCAAAGTGAAGCAAACGCTGGACTTGGAAGCAATTAAAAAAAAAAAATTTGAAGTTGCTTAAGGACCATTTGTAAGTTTCTCTTTAATTTTTGTGCTTAATTGTTTACTATCTTGCATGCTTTGGACAGCCCAATTGGAGGCTTAAATTGAATTGTTTTATTTTTAAGTCCAAGCATACCTTCTTGTAGAAGGCATCGGCCTGTGTGGAGGCATTTATTTGTTTTAAGTGCATTGATATTATTGAGGAGTTTGGGAACATCGTATGTAGAGGTTGAAAAATTGAAGTGTTGGTGTGTTGACTTATTTTAGTGCATGCATGGTCGTAGATCACTTAATCGTCCTCTTGTTCCTGTAAATCAAAATCTCGAAGTTTCCCTTCGGCATTTAAGAGGTAGTACTAGGGATAGTCATCCTAATTTTCTAAAATTTGATTTTTCATCACCTTTAATGGAAGACCCAATTGATCCAATTGAAGATCCCATTGTAGATCTTGGTCATGTGGATCATAACGGTGTGCACCACCCACCACAAGTTCATATTGTGGATCCTCAAGGTGTGCATCCACCCTTAGGAATGCCACAACCAGTTAATAATGCGGTGCAACAACCTAATCTAGGGATGCCAAGGCCAAATGTTGTTCCCCTAATTGGTGAGCAACAACAACAATATGTTCAAATGGCATACCCTCAACAAGGTCAAATGGCATACAATCAGCAAGGTCAAATGCCATATCCTCCTCTCAATCCTCTCAATCCTCCAATGGTCCTTAGGGATCGTTACACTCCAAATCAATATAATGCACCCACTTGCATTCAATTGCCAAATTTCCGTGCTCATCATTATGAGATTAAGGCTTCTACCATTAACATGTGCCCCCTTTTCTATGGGTTGAGCAATGAAGAGCCTTATAAACATTTAGATGAGTTCTTGGAAGTTTGTTCTACCGTGAAAATCACGGATGTTCCGGAAGAAGTCCTAAAAATGAAGCTTTTCCCTTTCACTCTTCGGGATAAAGCTAAATATTGGTTTAACAACTTGCGACCAAATACAATCACCACTTGGGCACAATTGCAACAAGAGTTCCTAAAAAAGTATTACTCCGTAAGTCGAACCGGTGCCATGAGAACTCCCATTCGTGAATTTAAACAACAAGAAGGAGAACCCCTTCATGAAGCATGGGAACATTTGAATGACTTGCTACGGAAGTGTCCACATCATGACATTCCTAAGTGGCAATTAGTTCAATGTTTCTTTTCAAGTTTATCCGATGCTAATAAGGGCATTGTTGATGCTTCTTGTGGCGGAAGCTACATAGAAAGAAATGAAGATGAAATTTGGAATCTTTTCAAAAAATGAGTGAAAACTTAATGCATAGATCTTCATCTTCTAGGGGTGGTCATCTAGCAAATGTGAGAGGAAAGAAAGCTCTAAATCAAATAGACTCTTCCATGGAAATTGCCACCGAGGTCAAAAATCTTACTCAAAGATTTGATAAATTCTTTTTGAATCAAGGTCTGGTAATTCAATCTTATTCTCATCCTTCCAATGAAATGTGCATGACTTATTCTAGTTACACTCACCATACTTCAAATTGCCCTCTTAGACAAGTAATACCAAGTGAGTCTCAAGAACAAGCAAATGCAACTTTCATTCATCAATGGAACAACCCTTATTCCAATACTTACAATCTGGGGTGGAAAAATCATCCTAACTTTGCATAGAGAAATCAAAGAGACGATGCAAACCCTCCTCAAAATCAAGGTTATCAAGCAAAGTATGTTCCCCCACATCTCCAAAATCAAAATCAGAATTCTCAAGGTTACCGTCCTTCATTCTATCCTCAGAATGTGAATCAATACTCTCAACCTCAAGCATCAAATTCTCAATCCCATTCTCAACCTCAAGCATCAAATTCTCAATCTTACTCTAATCCAAATCAAGCGCCTCCTAAAAGTTCTGCTTTTGAGGACAAAGTCTTGCAAGCCTTAGGTGATCTTCGAAAAGATAATCAATTGTTTCATTCTCACTCTCAATTGATTGCAAAGCTTGAAGCTCAAATCAGGCAATTAGCTAAGTCTTTAAATGTGAGAGAGAAAGGTAAGTTACCTAGTCAAACTGAGACCAATCCTAAGGGGCAATTTATGGCGCAAGCAAGTCCTTCATCAGAATTTTCTAGAAATGAGCAAGTTCAAGCAATTACTACCTTGAGGAGTGGTAAGAAAGTGGATAATAAAGTAGAGGTACCTAAGGAGGATAGTGAACTGATGCAACCAAGTGGTAGCATTCGTCCCATTCCAAATCTTATTCCTATTTCTTTGAATGCTAGTGGTTCCAAAATGGACATTCCGTCATCTTCATCATCATATCCCCAATTAGAGAAGCCTTATGAGCCAAAAGCTCCATTTCTTCAAGCTTTGAGAGAGACTTTATCATTTGGGAGACAAAAAGGGAAAATTCATGATATGATGGAAGTGTTTAAACAAGTAAAAATCAATCTTCCTCTTCTAGATGCAATTAGGCAAATTCCACCATATGCAAAGTTCTTGAAGGACTTGTCCACACAAAAGAGGAAGAGTAAGGGAAGGGACCTTAAGAAAGTGCTTTTAACGGAACAAGTGAGTTCCATCATTCTGTTTAACACTCCTCCTTAGTTCAAGGATCCGGGTGCTCCGACCATTTCTTGTGTTATTAGAAACCAAGAGGTTCGTAGAGCTCTCCTTGATTTAGGTGCAAGTATCAATCTCATTCCATACTCTGTTTACTTGTAGTTTGGATTAGGGGACTTGAAGCCAACATCAGTAGTAATCCAACTAGCCGATAGATCAACTAAGAAACCAAGGGGAATTGTTGAGGATATTTTAATTAAGGTTGATAAATTTTATTTTCCGGTTGATTTTGTAGTACTAGATGCTGAGCCAGTCCCTAATCTCACCAATCACATTCCAGTCATCCTAGGAAGGCCATTCCTTACCACTGCCAATGCCACCATTAATTGTAGATCCGGCATTATGGACATCTCTTTTGGCAACATGATGGTTAAGCTTAATGTATACAATGCAAGTCAACATCCCACAGATGAAGACGAGTGTTTCCTAGTAGATGTCTTGGATGAAACTATAGAAAAGACTCTTCCTTCTATTTTATCTAAGGACCCTCTTGAGGCGTGCCTTTGCGAAATGTTTGAAACTTGTGGTTTTGACACAGAAGGATCCATAAGTGAGGTGAATGCTTTAATGGACTCTGTGGCCACTTTGGATTACCCACCTTGGAAAAGCAAGAAAGAACCTCTTCCTTCACTTTCTAGTACTCCACCAGTTCCATCTCTCATCTCTTCTCCTATTCTTGAGCTTAAGCCCCTTCCATCAAATCTGAAATACGCCTTCTTAGGCCCAAAAGAGACTCTTCCGGTCTTCATTGCTTCCAATCTTGAAAATGACCAAGAGAATGATCTTTTGGAAGTGCTTAAAGCTAACAAAGAAGCCATTGGATGGAGTGTGGCTGACCTAAAAGGCATTGACCCTTCTATTTGTATGCATCGCATACACATGGAAGAGGATGAAAGGCCATTTAGGGATGCTCAAAGGAGATTGAACCCAAATATGAAGGAAGTTGTCATGAAGGAGGTTGTGAAACTTCTAGATGCAGGAATCATTTATCCTATCTCTGATTCCAAATGGATTAGTCCAACTTAAGTGGTTCCCAAAAATTCGGGAATCACAGTTGTTGAAAATGCTAAGGGTGATCTCATCTCGAAACGCACCGCCACTTCATGGCGTGTTTGCATAGATTACCGAAAGCTGAATTCTGCCACTAGGAAGGACCATTTTCCATTGCCTTTCATTGACCAAATCTTGGAAAGATTGGCTGGGCAACAATACTATTGCTTCCTAGATGGTTACTCGGGGTACAATCAAGTGGCCCTAGATCCATTGGATCAAGAAAAGACCATATTCACTTGTCCTTTCAGTACATTTGCTTATTGACGGATGCCTTTTGGATTGTGCAATGCTCCTGCCACTTTCCAAAAGTGTATGATGTCAATTTTTTCGGACATAGTGGAGAAGTATTTAGAAGTCTTCATGGATGACTTCTCGATTTTTGGGTCCTCATTTGATTCGTGTCTCCAAAATCTCAAAAAAGTGCTTCAAAGATATCGTGAGACTAATCTTGTGTTAAGTTGGGAAAAGAGCCATTTCATGGTTCAAGAAGGAATCATGCTTGGACATGTCATCTCTAAAAGAGGAATAGAAGTAGATCGAGTGAAAGTTGAGCTAATTTCTGAATTGTCTCCACCTACTACGGTGAGAGAAATCCGCTCCTTTCTAGGACATGCCGGTTTTTATCGCCGGTTCATCAAAGACTTTAGCAAAATTGCTAGACCCTTGTGCAACCTTCTTGCCAAGGAGACTCCATTTGTCTTTGATGAAGCATGCCTAAATGTTTTTCATCAACTTCGCACTCTTTTATCATCTGCTCCCATCATGCAACCTCCAAATTGGTCCTTACCATTTGAGATTATGTGTAATGTTTCCGACTTCGCAATGGGTGCTGTTTTAGGGCAAAGGGTAGGTAAACTACCATATGCTATATACTATGCGAGTAAGACTTTCTCAGGTGCCCAATTGAACTATTCTACCACCGAGAAAGAATTACTTGCCGTAGTATATGCCCTTGATAAATTTCGGTCATATCTCTTAGGATCCAAGGTAATTGTGTTTTTCGATCATGCCGCTCTTAGGCATCTTTTAATGAAAAAGGAAACCAAACCTTGTTTGATAAGATGGATCCTACTTCTTCAAGAATTTGACTTTGAAATTAAGGATAAAAAGGGCTCCGACAATGTCGTTGCCGATCATCTGTCTAGACTAATGGTTGAATTTTCTCCAAATCTTGAAATTCATGAATCATTTCCGAATGAACAACTCTTTCAAATCTCAAATGGGACGTTGCCTTGGTTCGCCGACATTGCTAATTATCTTGTAACCGGCAAACTTCCCATTACTTGGTCAAAACAAGAAAAGGACCGATTCTTTGCTAACATCCGAAAATACTATTGGGAAGATCCCATTTTGTTTCGTTATTGCCTGGATCAAATCATAAGAAGATGTGTGCCGGAAAGTGAAGTTTCGAGCGTCCTTGTGTTTTGTCACACACTTGCTTGTAGTGGGCATTTCAGTGGAAAAAAGACCGCTTTGAAGGTTCTTCAAAGTGGACTCTTCTGGCCCACTATCTACCGAGATGCCTATAACTTTTGCACGGTGTGTGTTCGGTGCCAAAAGTTGGGATCAATGTCAAAGAGAGACATGATGCCCTTAACTTCAGTCTTCGTTGTTGAAATCTTCGATGTATGGGGCATGGACTTTATGGGACCATTCCCAATGTCTTATGGCTTTCAATACATCCTCGTTGCCGTTGATTATGTTTCAAAATGGGTTGAGGCTTGTGCTACCAAAACGAATGACCACTCCGTGGTAATTGCATTCGTTAAATCAAATATCTTTGCTCGTTTGGTATGCCAAGGTCTATGATAAGTGATGGAGGAAAACATTTCTGTAATCAATTCTTGAAGCAACTTTTCTTGAAATACTCCGTCACACATAAAGTGGCCACTCCCTACCATCCCCAAACAAGTGGCAAGTCGAGGTGTCAAATAGGGAAATCAAGCATATTCTTGAGAAAACTGTCAATCCGACCCGAAAAGATTGGTCAAGAAAATTGAACGATGCTTTGTGGGCTTACCGGACAGCTTACAAAACTCCAATAGGCATGTCTCCATATAGACTTGTTTATGGGAAGCCTTGTCATCTTCCAGTTGAGCTAGAACACAAAGCACTTTGGGCAATAAAAAGGCTCAACTTTGATCTTGATAAGGCTGGAAAGGACCGTTTACTCCAACTCAATAAGCTAGAGGAATTAAGAAATGATGCCTATGATAGTTCAAAATTTTACAAGGCAAGGACAAAAGCATTTCATGATAAACATATTATGAAAAAGTCCTTTGAAGCCGGTCAAAAGGCTTGGTTATTCAATTCTAGGCTCAAATTTTTCCCTGGAAAGCTTCAAACCAAATGGGAAGGCCCTTATCAAATCATCTCCGTCTCACCTCATGGGGCGGTTGAACTTAAAAATCTAAAAGATAAAGGGACCTTCAAAGTTAATGGTCAAAGGCTTAAACCATACATTGATGGACAAACTTTTCAAAGAAATGTGGAATCTGCCCTCTTGTTAGATCCCATTTACTTTGAAGATTGAGAGCATCTCACGTCTTCCTAGCGACGTTAAACACTAATTGTATTGAGTTTCTCTTTCGTTGCATTTTAATTTCCATTTTATTTTATTTTTCCTTTTGTATATTTATGCATTTTTAAATAAAAATAAAAAATTTGTAAATGGGTAATGTTGGTTGGTGTTTGATTTTATTTCTATTTTATTATTATTATTTTTATATATATTTCATGTTAGTTTTGATTTATTCAAAAACATAAATAAATAAAAAATAAAAAAAAATAGCAACGCCGCCATTTAAGTTCTCCTCCGGCCGCATCTGGGTCGTCTTTCCGGCGTCGCATCTCTGTTCTTTCAACGGCGTCGCAGCTGGGTTCTTCCGGCGAGCTTCCCAGCGATTCACGGCTGTTCGCGAATCGGCTGTTCTTTCGGCGATTTTGATTTGGCCGACGATTTTTTAAGTTTGTGAATCGTTGTTTTCCTTCCGGCGATTTTTATTTGGTTTTCTCCAGTGATCGCGGCTGTTCGTCTTTCCGGGGTCGCGGCTGTTCGCCTTTCCGGGGTCGCGGCTGTTCGCTGTTCCTTCCGGCGATTCAGATCGCGGCCGCTTCTTCCAACGGCGATCAAGGCTGGTTCTTCTCCCGGCGATTCAGATCGCGGCCGCTTCTTCCAACGGCGATCAAGGCTGGTTCTTCTCCGGCCGCGATTTTCGACGATTTGGGTTCTTCGCTTCTTGATTTCCGGCACCGGCTGGATTCTCTTCAGCGATTTTGATTGGGTCTTTCCGACGAGAATGCGAAACGTCGTTCTTCAGCGATTTTGGCTGGATTTCGACTGGTTCTGCTTCAGATCTCAGTTGGGTCGCGATGGGTTGCTGTTCTTCGCTGATTTTTCTGGGTTGCGTTTCCTACCGGCGAATTTCTGAATTGCCGTTTTCTTCCGGTGAGCTTTTGAATCGCCGGGTTCTTCTCTGATCGCCATCGCGACTGCTATCTCTCCGACGAACGCGGCTGGGCTCTTCTCGCGGCTGTTCGTAGTTCTTCTCCAGCGTCGCGGCTTGGTTGCTGGGTCTCACCGGTGATTCTTGGACTGGGTTTACCCAAGCGCTACCGGTTGTCTTCTCCGGCGAGCTTGTGATGTGTAAAAAAAAAAAAAAAAAAAGAAAAGGAAAAAATTAAATAAAAGAAAAATAAAATTAAATAACATAAAAATAATAATAATAATAATAATAATAAATATAAAAAAATAATTTAATAATAAATTAAATCAAAAAAAATACAATAAAAATTTAAATAATAAAATAAAATAAAAAAATTGAATTCTTGTTTAAAAAAAAAATTTGCATTGATATTTTTTTAGGTCATCATGATTCATTCTATTTAAGTTAAGTTTTAAATGCATGATGAGATTTGAGATGTGTTTGGCAATGATTTCGAACTTTTGAAATATAGTTCCTTTGAAAAGCAAGTTGTTAGGGTCTAATACTTCTTGTATGCTCTAGAATGCCATTTAGGGGTAAATTTTTAATTTTTGATATCATGTTTGCTCTTGTGGTACACATCATCTTGTTGGTTGAAAATGCTTTGAGAGTTGATTCTAAAATTCTACACTTGCACTTGCGCACACTAGCATTCAATTTGTGGGGTACATGCTTAATTGATTATTGTCTTGGTTTATCCCAATTGAGCTAGTATGCTTTGAAAGCTTTCATTCTTGATAAAATGACCTTGTAAAGAAAAGAAATAAAAGCACTCACCAAAGGTGAGGAATAAAAAAAAAATTGCATTCTTTCAACATGTCAACTGATTAAAAAGGAAGACAAGGAAAGAATGTAAGATGTATGATTAGTTTGAGTTCGTAGCCTAGCCATTCCGAGTCATTACTCCCTTAGGAGTGTCTTTACACTTAACGCCCTAAGACCATCTGGTTTGGAAGTCGTTGGCTCAACGCTTGTTACATGGGGTGATTAGAAAGGTTAAGGAACTTGGACATTGCACATGGTCATACATAAAATAAAATAAAAAATAAAAAAAAAAAATGAAATCAATAAAAAAAAAAAAAAAAAAGAATGTTTGATTGAATAACAAGGTTCATTCAATGTCTTAAGGATTGGTACTATATATGTATGCTAGTTTGAGGGTAAAGCTACGCCATTACTTTGATTTGCTAGGATAGCAACACATTTTGATGCTGGTTCGCTCAAAAAGAATGATAGAATTGATTCAATTTGTATGATTAATTGCTTGATTTGTGGAGGACTATTCTTGCTTACATGATGTTGAAATGTTGAGAATAGATTAGAAATGGCAGAATTTGCATACTTGAGGTAGTCTACTTTCAACACTTGTTTAATATGTGTCGTTGCTTCACAAGTAAGAAAGAGCTTTTGATGTTTGTGGGTACCATTTCTGGAAACCCTCACGAGACTTCACCCGTCCACTAGGGGTAACCTGGGGGTTTAAAAGGCTTGTTGCATATGCTAAATGCAACCGTGATCCCTACGAAAGTGGTGTTATCTTTATTTGTTTTATTAGTTCATAGTTGTATATATGTTTGTTTCATTTCCATACTTTAGTTCACAGCTAATCAACTGGTATTTAGATAACTACCTACTGCTTTATATTCTCTCTTTTCCATCTAGTTAGAAACTGAATAACTTCCAAAGCATCAATCTTGGACAGAATTTTGATCAAAATTTACTTCTTCTTTCTTTATTTTTCTCTTTCTTTTTCTAATAAATAAAATTTAGATGTCTGCCTGATAAGTGCTTAAATGTTGCACATTTCAGCACCTAAGTTAGGGTATTTCAGTCTTTGCATCTATCTTAATTTCATGTTTTAGTCCTAATTTATGTTTATGTGTATTTCCGGGCAATAAAGTTAAAATGAGCTAAAAACGGTCAATTAAAGCCTTTTTGGAGTCAAGCAAAGATATTCAGAAAAAGTTCAGAAAATGACAAAAAGAGGTCGTAGCCCATTGCTCGTATAGTGTGTTTATTCTTCGAAAGCGGTCAATCTCGGGCCTTTGATGATGTTCCCAAATATGAAGAAGCAAACCAATTAGCCCGCAGTCAAAATAGAGCTAAATAAGGCTTAAAGGAAATTTCCAACTCTGGGGGGATCGATCCCCCAGGGTGGGGGATCGATCCCCCAGGACTTGGCAATATTACAGATTTTTTTTTATTGTTTGGGCTTATTTTGTGAACTATTGGGCTTTAATAGGGTTGTTACTTAAGACCCAGTGAGCCATTAGATTAGGGTTAGTATTTATTTTATTTAGGTGAATATTATTAGATTTTTATTGGAAGTTTTTTAATTATTATTCTGTATCGATATTTTATTCTCTCTGAAAAACACGAAGAGGAAAAAGCTAGGGTTCTTGAGAAAAGCTCAGAGAAGAAGAAGAGGAGCCAGATGAATTAAAGGATGGGGCTTGTTGACATTTTGCATCCATCAACCATGAGTGGTTGATTCTTCAACTTAGGGTTGGATAAACCCTAAGCATGTAACCTAATTCTTAACTCTTGACTTTTGGGGATTAATTTGTGTAATTTATGTTATAGCCTTGATATATATATATATATATTATTTCTTTCATTTGATTGTCTATGTTAATTTCATATTGTCTTTTTTGTTTTTGAATGATAATCAATTTCTACACTTGATTTCTTTGTGACTTGAATCTTGTGATGGCTATACATTGTATTAATTAGATGTAATTGTGTTTTGATTTGATGGAAATTGCTTTTATTAGATGGGTTGTACTACAAAATTAGGTTAATGTCTTGTCTAAATAGTTTAATTTCAGGCTTAGTTAGTTTAATTTAAAGTTAATTAATTTAATTGCAATTTAATTCCTAGGTAAGTAGACAATCCATACTAGTGCTTGAAATCCATACTTATTGTCACAATTGTATTACCCTCTAGATTAATGTGTGTTGAAATTGTAACTTAAATTGATGAATCATGCTTTGCATTGGTGAATTACACTACACTTAGTTTAATTGTCATTAGGTAGTTGATTCATGCTTGAAATTGATGGTTTATACTTTTTATTGCAATTATTAGCCACATTCTAGATTACACATTTTTATTCCCCAATTAGTTAAAAGTTAATGAGTTAGGGAATGTGCTTAGTGGTGAATTATACACCCTAAGTCTCTTTCCAATCTTTTATACTCTACTCTTTATTTGCATTATTAAGTTTAAAATTAGTCTAATCACAAAACCATACCTTTTTAGCAATCACATAAGCACTAAAGTAGAATTCAATTCTGGAAAACCTATAATTGTTTAGATCTCTTGCGACGATCCCTGCTCACTTCATACTCCATAGTATAAGTGTTTAGTGGTTTTATAAATTTTAAAATATGGTGCCCACTTGACATTATTTCTAAACCTAAAGTGTTGTGCATTACTTTGTGCACACGCTTGGTCGCACCACTGCCCACAAAAGTCATATAACAGTTTTCCCATTTTTGTTCTTGTCTTGTAATTTCAACGGAATTAGGGCTTAGGTATTAAGCGGCTAGCACTCTTAACCGGCTAAGAGAGAGAGGGGGAAAAAAATAAAAGAACTTGCGAGGATATCTAGAAATTTGCTGTTCAAACCCATTCAAATTTCATGAACTGATGGTGAAGAAATCTTTTCCATTTCTGGTCATTGCATGGCAATATCATACGCTAAATTTTTTAATCGTTCAAAAAAGTTAACATATTCAATCAGTCTACTGAATTGATTTGTTTATCTAATTTATTCAAATGCTAGTCTCCTCAACTGGTAATTATCACACACCAAGCCCATCACTGACATGCTACTAAAATGCTATGTTTCCCTAGTGAAAAGATTTACCAATGAGTTCCAACCTTGTAAGCTAAGTGTCACGTTGTGATTCCTAACAACGCTATAAGCATAGAAGACACGCATGCTGGTTGGCTAAGAACATTCATTGACTGGGAATGGTTCCAGGGAAGGGGCGTGTAGGACCACAAAATAGAACCTCTTCAGAGTTCAAACAGGTCGACTCGATTCAGTTCGAGGTGCTTGTCGCTAGTCGTGAACTTGACTATAAAGAAGGGAGTTGCCCATCCCTGCATAAACTAGTCAGGAGCTGGAGTCGTTCCCCTGACGAGGCCATGGCAGGCCGAAACCAGTCAGCATGTATCTTTGGGAAGGCAGGTCATGGTGGCTGACCAGGGTGCTTGCGCGAGCTGAAACAACGTCTTGGTGTCGCACAGGCCGTGCCGCTACGCCAAATCTCTAGGCCCGTGACAAATGGTATTAGAGCAAGACTTGGGGTAAAGCACGGTGGGGTTCCCTCTTATCGATCCGGGAGAGATCTGATAATGAAGACGGTGCACTGAAGTTGCGTCGATGAGTATGAATCAATGCAGTTGGGGGGGGGGGGAGAGCCTCCATCTCCCCAAGAAGAGGCATTCGTTGAAGTTGCACACCGAAAGGTCGGAGGGCCATGCGACCAAAGTTCGTGCTAGCTCCTTGGGTGATGCAAACCATGGAAAAGGGCGAGCATCGAGTCGGCAGGAGGCCCTTGTTTACTCGGGATGTCGCGAAGACGGCATGACGGAGAAGAGTCACGTCCTTGAGGAGTGGACGTCCCCTTGGTCCGAGGCCTATCATTGGGCGAGTGTAGTGCAGGGAGCTGCACAAGGAAGCGATGGGGGGAAGGCGAGCATACCGCTTGAGGCAAACTTTGGAAAGGAGTGGTCGCAATAGTGAAGCGCCGCACTGGGACGAGGGCGTCGCAGGATTTAGATGGGAGAGTGTCACGAAGTGATTCCTAAGACGCTTGGAGTATGGAAGACACGCATGTTGGTTGGCGAAGAGTAGAGTTTGACTGGGAATGGTTCCAAGGAAGGGGCGTGCAGGAGTACAGGATGGTACCTCTTCAGAGTTTAGGCAGGTCGACTCGGTTGAGTGCGAGGAGTTTGTCGTTGGTCGTGAACTTGACTATTAAGAAGGGAGTTGGCCATCCATGCACAAACTGGTCGGGAGCTAAAGCCGTTCCCCTGATGAGGCCAAGGCCGAAACCAATCAGCATGTATCCTTGAGAAGGCAGGTCGTGATGGCTGACTAGGGCGCTTACGCAAGCTAAAACAAAACCTTGGTGCTGCATGGGCCGTGCCGCTGTGCCAAATTTCTAGGCCCGTGACATAAGGCACAAATCATAGCATAACCATGAAGATTTGTTACTTGATCTCTGAGTCGCAATTCAAAGATCCAAACAGAGTAGCTTCTTCCCTTTTGTTTTATATTGAGAACTAAAACATTTATTAGTGATTCTTGTCACCCAATATATTAATCATCAAATTATTATAAAGCATTTTCATTTGATGGAACCAAACTCAAATCTTATATGTAATTACATTTCAACCACTATTTACCCCTAAACCACAACAAGTATAATATGTATGAAAAACCTGTTTTTAATTTTTTTTTTTTTTTAGTTGGTATTCACATGCACTTGTCTCTTCTAAGACTTGAAGATTCCTGACCTCCCTTTGGAAGATAAGAGGCTGATACCGCTAGGCCACTAATCTATTGATATTTTTAATTTAATTTTGTAGAAGCAGTACTAGTAATCTTAGACAATTTTTTTATCAAGTAATAAGTAAAGCACGGAATGAAAATTTCAACATAAACCTATCTTTCTAATTTCTCTAGTTGGAAAGCATTGTTAAGACACAATTGGAACCTATTTGACAAGAATTCTAAAAAGTCTATATTGGCAGAGTAAATTAGAATCAACGTACCTCATCAAGGATCGAAGCTTCTGAGATGTTCCAATTCCCCATAGATCAGCAAAATATCTCTCAAAGATATTAAACCTTACAGCTTCTGCAAGGGCTTTATTTTGAAGGAAAATATTAGCATAGAAAGCAAGAATTTTAATTTTACAGAATATCTGATACCGACTAAATTATTATTATTATTATTATTATTTTTTCCAGAAAGTTTAAACAATTATAACAGGATTGGGGACTGATGGCCTAATTAGTTTTACAAAGAAGTCTATATGGGCCTAGCTGGCTTAACATTGAAGCCCATTTCCAAACTAACCTTGTCCAAAGAGAGACCCAGTGTAGGAGCCGATCAAGGTAACTGAACTTTAAATTTGCTAGCCATTGCAACAGAATCCCTTTTTTTTTTTTTTTTTTTTTTTTTGGTTACTCTGGTCAGGTATCCGACTAGGCTACACCACATTGGTAAATTGTATCAATCCTCCCACAAAATAATTGACATTTCGTGGGACAAAAGATTCCTATAGCTCATCGATTAGGGGACAAGATGGGATTAATGGAGGGGTTGGGTTTTCAGGATCTTAGCCGCGTTATTTCTCATTAAATCAAAAACTAAATGATTGATTAATTGTCAAATAGGAGAACATTCGTTCTCCATTGATAGTGAAACAAACTCACAACTTTAGCCTTGAACACTAGGTAAAGTACAAAAAAAACCCATGAAGTATTGGCCATTTAGCAGAAAACCCCCCTGATCTAATAATTTGGCAATTAACCCCCCTGAACTAGGGATTTGGTAGTAATTTACCCCGTTCGGCGATCTGCCAGTGGATTTTGAGCGCGTGCAAGTCACCTAACAACCCAAATATAATTAAATGACCATACAACCCTTATGAAAAGTTAAAGACCATAATGCCCTTCTATGTATATCTTCCCTAAATTTCTCATTCTCCATCTTCCTCGATTGATTTATGGCTGGATGTGTATATATATATATATATATATATATATATTTCATCTGTAAATGAGGTGTGAAAGAATATGTATATAGACTGGGGCAAGATGGAAGAAGTTAAAAGTGTAAACGTTGTAGAACAACCCAAGACATTGTTCTTTCATCTCTCTGACAATACAAACTCATCGCTGGCAACCCAATCCATAAGACCCGAAAACCCAATCGCAAAACCATGAATATTTTGTCACTGATCACCAACCAAACTCAGTTGAATCATAAAAATCTCAACCCACGACAAGTCAAGATCAAAATTCTAATTGGTTCCTGGTCCTGGTCAGAGACCACTATGTTCGCGTCGGCGGCCTAACAAAGAGGCGAAGTAGTGGTCTCTTTCTTTCCATTACGAATGAGACGCTTCACTTGCTCCCTCCCTGTGTCAACTAGCACTACTGTCCAGAGCGAAGAGAAGGTGAAAAAGAGCCGCCAAATCACTCACAGTCTTATACCTCACCAAATCTTTGCCGTAGTTGGGTCTGTTCCTTATCGCCACTACTTTGCTGTGAGTTGACTCGATTGCTTTGTTAACACACTCTCTCTAACAACAAGAATTTCAAAATCAAGAATCACATTATAACTTTGATATATATATGAAAAGAGGAGCCGAGGCCTCTATCCAAAAAACCCCAATCCAAGTAGAACGTGAATTGATTGATTTAGAATCCAATTATGAATCTGATTAACAGAAAAATCATTATTTGACGCTTTATTTCAAGAAAATCAATTCTCCAATATTGATAAAGCATATTAGGTCTCTGCAACACCCTCTATGAGTTAGAAAAAGAGCTTGATTTTGGGTCACACCCATGGCGTCGGAGGCACGGATTTGGTGATGCAAGTTCAGCTACCGTTGGAACATTATTAGTCTTCGTGAAAAGCTTCCCACCTATTCTCACACACATGGGTGGAGGCCTTAGTTCCTTACCGGAGTCATAAAAGGGATCTCAACAGGTCGGAAAGAATAGGACTTGGGTTCGGCTTATATTCTGACTGATTTCTCTAAGTATATGGCGTCAGAGGCACGGATTTGGTGACGGAAGTTCAGTCGCCAGAGAGAGATGGTGGCAGATTGAGAACGTGGTGATCGGTGAAGATGGAGTAAAGAATGATTTTTTTTTTTTTTTTTTTTCAGAGGCGGGGCGAACAGATGGCTCTGTTTGGCCCAAAAATAAAGATAGTGTTGGTATGTGTTGTCAAAATATGATTGGTTACTTGAGATTGCTATCTTCCACCATATTTATTGAAGTGCCTTAAGTGTGAAACGACATCATTTTAAATAAGGGTAAATATGTCTTTAATTGCACAAAATTGATAGTTCAAGGGGGCATGTTGTAGGTCAGGGGGGTTATTTGCAAAAGGCCAATAGTTGAGGGGGGTTTTTTGCACTTTACCCCCTGAACACTAGGCGAATCTTTACCTCTATATACGCATAATACAGGTTTATGGAACCATCTATCTCACTCTGGCTATTATCTATTATATAAATGTGCATGAATAAAAAATAGAATACCCAACTTGGAGATATAATATTGTATATAGATGGGGCTAGAGATGAGGATCAAAATGGATTCTTATCGTAGCTCCAATACGATAGACGTAACTTTATTCTATCTAATTAATTAAAATAAGCACCACAATAGTTGCACTCTAGGATTCAGTAATTACGACAAGGTCATGTCCTACTAAATAATTACATATAAGTCCCTCCACTACCAAATATCCATAAGTAACCCCAAAAAATATATATATCGTCCCACCTAAGACTTACTGGGACTTACTTATATCTTATATTTTTTAGTAACCAATTTAATCCTTATGATCATTAAATTAAATTTATTTATTAAAAATTTTTACAAAATAAATATTTTTTTAAGTAAATAATAAAAAATTAGTGAATATTATCCACTCAATAATAATGCAGAAAAATATGATCGAAAGAAAACTATTTCGATTGCTTTCATTAGGTTGTGCCCGTATTTTATAGAGTACAAATCCTAGGATAGTTTCCATAGGACTCCTATTCTTATTATACAAGTCATTTCCATAGCAAACTTTATTTCCTTATCACACAAATTAATCGGGTCAAGGAGTGCGCGTATGGGTTTGCTAGAGCCCGTTGGGCCGTGTTGTTAGGTGCATTAGGCCACTTATTGTTATCTTGCCATTGGGTCGTGTTGATAGGTACATTGGGCCACTTATTGTTATCTTGCTATTAGGCCATGATTATTGGGTCAAGCTAGTTGTGCTCTTAATGATTATTGGGCCACATAGCCCTTTTTAATACTTATGTCAGCTGTTGATTAGGAGGAAATTTTCCCTCCGCAACTATAACCACTCCCTTCAAGATGATCTCTAAGCATTAAAAACATAAATAATTATTCAAATTGTTTAAAAGAAAACTCATTTTTTCTCTTTCTTAATACGATGGACCAAATACCGAATCTTCATGATCTTGATCTATATATTATAATAATAATATATTTTAAAAAATCATAATTTAATTACTCCTATTTAATTGAATCACCTCTTGTTAGACTTGAGTCCACTTGACTATTTTAATATGCAAACAAAATCGATCATTGACTTTGTATTGAAAATTTTTAACCACCTTGAAAGTTATTTTAAATGCTATGGTGCCTATAGTGAGGTGTAAAAAATGAAGAAATTATTAAAAGATTGTGTTGGGATCATATGCCCTACAAGCCAATTATTTATTATTAATTCGATATTTTATTAATAAATATGATATTCATGCATTGGGCTTTACATATATTTGTATGAGATGCATAATTGTCCTCAAGTTGCATTATAGGTGACTTAAGTGTGTAAATGAGATTTACACGCAAGAGATTTGGGCTCACCAGTTTCTTGCACCTTCGCATTGTTCGCAGTCAGTTATAAAAGTTGGGCACCTTTATCTGTAAGACTGTAACACACTTGACCTCTATAAGATAGGATGGTTTGTCTCAACCATTGGGGTAGTAGACTCTAAGGCAGTGTGTAAATGTGCTTAGAATATACTGAACTGGATCACCATAAGATCACACCATACAAATTACTGTTATTATGTTGGTGTGATTCTTATCTACTAGACACATTAAGCTCTAAATCCTGAGAGGTTTAGTGGACTCAAGTTTCAATATTGGTCACTTTGACTTACCAATATGTGAGATCTTTTAAGGTCAATACCATGATATCTTGGGTGGCTATGTTAGAGCTCTGGGAACACAAATGCTCAACATGGAATCCATACTCTATAAGAGTTAAAATATCCCCTTGATACAATTTAATAAGTTTAATCACTGAAACCTGGCCAGGGCATTTTAGTAAATTGTTTACTAAATTATTTTTCTATTATTTATTTAGAAAAATATTTATTTTGAAAAAATTCTTTTAAAAAAGAAATTCAGTGATCATAAAGATTAAATTGGTTACTCAAGGAATATAAGAAGTAAGCATGCCTTAAGTGGGACAGTATTTATTATCCTTAGGGCTACTTATGAATATTTGGTAGTGGAGGGACTTATATGTATTTATTTAGCATGAAAGGACCTTATTGTAATTTCTGGATCCTAGAGTGCAATTACAATATTATTGTGGTGCTTATTGTAATTTATTAGATAGGATAGAGTTATGAGATAACTCTATCTCTATCTAATTGGAGCTAGGATAAGAATCCCTTTTGATCCTCATCTCTAGCGCTATCTATATACCCGCTATATCTCTCATGTTGAGATTCTGTAATTCACACACAATCTTACAGAATACAGAGTAACGAGAGTGAGAGATATAGGATTTTCACAAACTTGTAATATTCCAGGAATATAGAGGTGAAGGTTTACTGGTGTTCAAAGCCAAAAGAGGACCAATCTAATTCACTGTTATTCTCAGAGTGTTGACGATTAATCAATCATCCAAATGTATGAAATCTTTTACAAATACTCCAGTTATTGATTTGGTGAAATATCATGTGGATATGATCCTGAAATTTTTTAAATCACTTCCGTTGTGCCTCCATTTTGAACTAGTTCTTTTTCATTACAATAAGTGACTCTACAATAATGTAATAAGATATGAAAAATCAAATTATTCAAATTGTTTAGAAGAAAACTCAAGATATTCTGTACATTTTATGGAATGAAAGCCCAATTTTTCTCTTTCTTAATACGATGCACCAAATACCCCGGACCTTGTGCGATCTCATTTTATTGTTAGTGTACACTTTCTGCTCCATAAGAAGTGCATGTGGCAAATTCAAAGTAAAAATATATATATTATAATAAATATATATTTTAAAAAACCCACGTCTAACAAGCCTAGCGTACTTTAATGCAAAGAGAATTGATCATTGACTTTGTAAAGATGATTTTGAATCGAGGCGTGAAAAATGAAGAAATCGTTAAATGATTTTGAACTGTCTAGTTCAATCAATGCTTTTTCATTTTAATGCAAAAAGAATTAAATCATTGACTTTGTAAACATGATTTTGAATCGAGGCATAAAAAATGAAGAAATTCTTGAATGATTTTGAACTGTGTAGTTCAATTAATGCTTTTTCATTACAATAAGTGACGCAACAATGTAATAAGATGAGTAATGCTCGGATCCTGCCCTATCAGGACAAGCTAGGACAATCTAATATGGCCCTGTCAAAATTTGGCATGTGTCCCAAAATAAAATATTGAAACGCAGAATCAAATTCGCTAACCGGTAGAATCCAATTAAAACCCATTTTTTCTCTTTTTCACTCTTCTTGGCTTTTTCTTTTTTGGATAAAGTACAGCCACACCTCCTGAGGTTTGGCAAAAGGACAGACAGATGAAATTTACTCAATTTTTGGACAATGACACCCCCTCATCTGAAATTTCATCCAAACAAGGCCTTAAGTTATATGAAAAGACAGAATTACCCCTCAATATTAAATTCAAATATATTACAAAATATCACACCTTGCAAAATGACGTTATAGCCCTTTATACATACATACATACATACATACATACATACACAAAACCAGATGGAAGGGGAAGCCTGGTAAAGCTATGAAATTGGTTGCCGTAGCTGTTGTTAGTGGCAGCTGCGGTGGAGGAGGGTGGTAGGAGGTTGAGTTTCTTGGAGGTGGGTTGTTGTTCTTGGAGAGACGACGACGCCACACACCTCCTACACAACGAAGAGATCCAGTCAAAGAAGGTTGGGAGGTGAATCGAAGAGATCGGGTGTTGGGAGGCGAAGCGGAGAGGCTTGGGAGGTCGGCGAGTTGTGTGTCGCCGCCTGCACCTCGTCGGCTGAGTTGGTGTCGCCGCCGCAGACACCATTGGGCTTCAATATGACGGTGGATATACCAGCGTCGGTGAGAAGAGGCGTGATGGCAGTAATTGCGACGGCAGACTCAACTGTGATGAGAAACTATGGCGGTGAGCTCGGTTGTGAAGAAGACCCTGTTTGGCTCCCCTGTTTTGTATGTGTGTATATATCTATATACATATGTGTGTGTAATTTTGTGTGTATATATCTATACATATATTGTATATATGTGTATATATCTATATATATTTGGCTCTTTTATATATATGGGTGTAATTTTGAGGAGTAGGGTTTTGTGTAGTGGTGGTCGGTGAATTGGGGATGATGATAGCGGTGATTATATTCAAAATTCAGTGGTACTTAAAAAGATGGATGCATTTGATCTCAATACTCCTACGTTGGTTTGTCTACCGAGTCTTAAAATCCTCGCAATTCAGTTCTATACATTTTTGGATGACGACTCATTTTATAGGTTATTTTCTAACTGTCCTGTGCTTGAAGATTTGTCCATCGAAGGATTCAATCGGAGAAATATTAGTGATTTTAACATTTCTGCTCCTGTTCTTAAGAGATTAACTATAAAATGCGAAAGTTATAGGGATTCTGATTCTATGTACAAGATTGTGCTTAATACACCAAATCTTCAAGACCTAGTGTACGAAGACTATTTAGCAGAATTCTATCCAATGAATGAATTAAATGCTCTTGTCAAAGTAGACATTTGTCTCAATCTATTCCCCGGCTATGTTCCTGATGGATCAAAACC